>NC_092655.1:6040731-7323231 GCF_032118995.1 Asterias amurensis | reverse complement strand
CAGCAGCAGCAGCAGCAGCAGCAGCAGCAGCAGCAGCAGCAGCAGCAGCAGCAGCAGCAGCAGCAGCAGCAGCAGCAGCAGCAGCAGCAGCAGCAGCAGCAGCAGCAGCAGCAGCAGCAGCAGCAGCAGCAGCAGCAGCAGCAGCAGCAGCAGCAGCAGCAGCAGCAGCAGCAGCAGCAGCAGCAGCAGCAGCAGCAGCAGCAGCAGCAGCAGCAGCAGCAGCAGCAGCAGCAGCAGCAGCAGCAGCAGCAGCAGCAGCAGCAGCAGCAGCAGCAGCAGCAGCAGCAGCAGCAGCAGCAGCAGCAGCAGCAGCAGCAGCAGCAGCAGCAGCAGCAGCAGCAGCAGCAGCAGCAGCAGCAGCAGCAGCAGCAGCAGCAGCAGCAGCAGCAGCAGCAGCAGCAGCAGCAGCAGCAGCAGCAGCAGCAGCAGCAGCAGCAGCAGCAGCAGCAGCAGCAGCAGCAGCAGCAGCAGCAGCAGCAGCAGCAGCAGCAGCAGCAGCAGCAGCAGCAGCAGCAGCAGCAGCAGCAGCAGCAGCAGCAGCAGCAGCAGCAGCAGCAGCAGCAGCAGCAGCAGCAGCAGCAGCAGCAGCAGCAGCAGCAGCAGCAGCAGCAGCAGCAGCAGCAGCAGCAGCAGCAGCAGCAGCAGCAGCAGCAGCAGCAGCAGCAGCAGCAGCAGCAGCAGCAGCAGCAGCAGCAGCAGCAGCAGCAGCAGCAGCAGCAGCAGCAGCAGCAGCAGCAGCAGCAGCAGCAGCAGCAGCAGCAGCAGCAGCAGCAGCAGCAGCAGCAGCAGCAGCAGCAGCAGCAGCAGCAGCAGCAGCAGCAGCAGCAGCAGCAGCAGCAGCAGCAGCAGCAGCAGCAGCAGCAGCAGCAGCAGCAGCAGCAGCAGCAGCAGCAGCAGCAGCAGCAGCAGCAGCAGCAGCAGCAGCAGCAGCAGCAGCAGCAGCAGCAGCAGCAGCAGCAATAACAATAACAATAACAATAACAATAATAATAATAATAATTAAAACTTATAAAGCGCCATCTATCTATTAAACTTATTCCGAGGCGCATAAAACAAACAAAGAGAGTAAATCTATCTATTAAACTTATTCCGAGGCGCATAAAACAAACAAAGAGAGTAACAAAACAAAAACAAAAATACAAATTACGAAGCTTGGAAAGAAATAAGGGTACATTGAATCAAAATGTTGAATTACATAAACGTGTTGGCAAAAATATCAACAGATAAAACAAAAAATAACATTGGAAAAAAAACATTGCAAATAATACACTTAACTCGGTTATCTGTACTTGCTTTAAGAATGAATAACAACAAACTCCTTATTCTATGAGCCCATGTTCCAATCCTAGCAAGTTAAATTGCGTAATAATACAGACCCATATGCCTAAAGCTCAATATACAAAATCTGAATATTTCTTTCTCTTTAATGGTGACGTAATAATTTAGGAAAACGCAGAGGGCGGGTGCAGAAATTGCATTTTCTTTTGGATGTGGTATCAAATCCATGCTGACTGTCAATACCTTTCGGAGACCCCACGCCAAGACCTTTTTGAGAACATTTAGGTGTTACTGCCATAGAAGTAAAATATGCATTAATTCTGCTGCACCTTAAAGCCATTATACATTTTCGGTACAGACAAAAAAAATATCACAGATTTACAAATAATTTACAGGGTTTACAGAAGGTAATGGTGAAAGACTTCTCTTGAAATATTGTTCCATGAAATGCTTTACTTTTTGAGAAAACATTAAAACAATATAAATTCTCGTTAGCGAGAATTACGGATTTATTTTAAACACATGTAATGACACGGCGAAACGCGCGGAAACAAGAATGGGTTTTCCCGTTATTTTCTCCCGACTCCGATGACCGATTGAACCTAAATTTTCACAGGTTTGTTATTATATAATATAAGTTGTGATACACGAAGTGTGGGACTTGAACAATACTGTTTACCGAAAGTGTATAATGGTTTAATGGTTGATACCTTACGCGCTTCAGAGAGAGAACAATCAAGTGCCACCACTTGCCAGCAATTATCACATTGTACCCCTTCATCCACGGGGAGTGTCAGAGGATTTAGTCCATATTTTGGACGGCCTTGTACGCTCGTCATCCGAGGGGGATGAGACTGCCAAGAACGCTCGTCGATCCAGTAAGGGGGGGGGGGGTGGGGGGGCAGTGCAATTGGGTTTAGTTCCGGCAAGACGGGGCTATCTATTATCAGGCAAATCTGTAAATTGTCGTGTACAACTTTCAGATTATTTGCCAAACAATGACGAGAAAGGTCCGTCGACAATGGTGCTTGCATTGGCGGTTGGGGTTACGTGCACTTCCTAGATGGTAATATGTAATGTTTTGAATTTTGAGCTTAATTTAAAATGGCACATCCCATTCGAATGACTAAGCAATGGTAAGTTATATCTTGCACAAGGACACAAAATATTGAACAGCCTGGCTGGAAGTCAAACCCTTACTCTCTGAGCGATACAATTTTAATAGGTTGATAATTCCTATCATTCCACTTTTATACCATCTTTAATGCGTACCAGTTATAACCTTGGATGTTTTTTGTTGAGTTTGTTTAATTGACGTGATGATCTGTCTCACGAAGTAAGCCATCGTTATATCCTTCCACGTGGCTGATTAATTCCCTTAAGTTTTCCCGCTCTCCCATATTAGTCCATTATAGTTGTCTTGTTTGCCAACGGTCGTGCGTGATTGAAACCAATTCAGAAATAGGTCGAGCGAATACGGCTACATTTCTGCTCTATTTGTTGTTTTCATGGTGCCTCTAAAAATTGTAAAATTGTATTGGCCCTTTATCTGTCACGTTTGTTTCTTTTACTGTTGTAATGTTAGTCGTAGACGACCAGACAAACGGATAGTCCGAATGGTTTGCGAATTGCTTGTCAACGTGTAATTCTGTTATTCTCAGGTCACGTTTCGGCGAAATGCAATTCAAATTGACATTGAAAATGTAAGGTGTTATACTCTCAAATCGGTAACTACAATGCTCTCAAAAACTCTGATACGAGACTGATTTCTCGTTCTTGTATTAATGTTCATATCATAACAGCATGACGTAATATTACATTGGTTTAACATTAAAGGTGTTATATCCAGGATTGAGGCTTACAAGCATAGAGCCACAGAAAGTGCTCATGTTTTGTGTGGTAAATCAATAACATAAAAGAACAAACCTTCGACACTGTGTGCTTAATCTGTTGTGTGATTAAGGAGAAATTTTTAAAAACAGTGCATGCTCAATTTTCAGCGTTTAAAAATATTCTCCTTTAACTTGTTAATGACAACCAAAATTTAGCTTTTCAAATTTTTAAAGGTTTTCAAAAACAGATTATTAAATCATTTCAGAGTGAAATAATTCACACACAAAATGGTGCTACTAGTATGAACGAGTATCAAGATTATAACATCCCAGTAATTTTTTGTATTCCTTACTAATACACTGTATAATTAATTTTAGGCTCGTATTAATTACAAGATCTTGTTGACAACTAATAATTGTCTTCTTCGAATTGCCCCTAACTTTTATTCACGAAAGTAATGAAACGTTTTTTTCTAAGTTTCATTATATTAATTTCTTTAAATTCAATTGCATATCCCTGTTTATTTTCTAGCAAAACAAACAGAAACACAAACGCAAAAAAACCCACCACAAACTACACCAACAATAACAACAAGCAAGGATTGCAGCTTTAAAGGCCCTGAACACGTTTGGTAATTGTCAAAGACCAGTTTTTATCACTTGGTGTATCCCAACATATGTATGAAATAACAAGCAGGGTTCGACATTAACGCTGGTCCGCTGGCCAAATGCCAGTAGAAATCGCGTCGGACCAGCTGAAACCCTTTGCCAACTGGTCCGGCTGACCAGTCAAAAATATCGGCAGCGGTACTTATGAACTATGACTATTTTAAAAATATTTTTAGGCTCGAATAAAACGTAAAAACATTCACTTAAGGTTTGGATAAATCGTAAAAAAATTCACTCGAAGTGCCGCTGAACGCTGGCAAACTTCCGACAATCACGCATACACATGTGCACACAGCGCAAAATCCCATCATGCAACGCAAAGGCTCGTAGTCTTCGTATTAGTTCACGTGTGGCAAAAAGTGTAAGAAACATTGAACGCTAGAGGGCGTTTCAGAATATTCGATAGCGTGGGAATAGACGCCCTCTATTGGTTAAAATACGCGATAGCTTACAAAACTAGCTTCAATCGCCTCGACAAAAGACCACAAAGCAAAACACATTCTGTCAGCAGCATGGTCGTCGACAACGGAGCAGATTTCGGTGTGGGAATTAGAGTCTAGCGTGTTTATGAAAAACCAGCGAGACGGTGAGGCCTCATTCAACAAAAATTACCAAGTTACAATACTCTGGATGAGCAAAAAGGAGTATTTAATTGTGTTTAGTAAGGTTCTTCCGTCCTGATTTTGCTTAATTTTTTGTTGTTATTTGGGGCTTGTTTTTTGCGGGCGATTGGTGGGTGATCTAGTTTTGCTCCATGGTTTTATGGTCAAATATAATGCGCGGTTGTTTGGGTTTTTTTGCGGGTTGATTTCAAGAAAGACTTGGGTTCTAGAATGCAATACCTCCATGGTTAAACAAAGGCGCAGTTGTTTTTGCTACTTTTAAATGAAGGTTTTGTTCACAAAACAGACGCCGGTATAATTGAAAAAAAAATACCGTAAAACTCATATGCTTCTTCATGGATGTTGCAACTATTTTCATGTCTACCTTTTGGGGGGTTTAATTTTCTGGACGAAAGTGGGAAGATTTTGGGAACTTCGGTTATCGGTACGATGTATTATGTTTATGAATACTTATTTAAAGTACAAATAGGCAATGTTTATACATGCGATTGCACGTAACCCTCTCCACCGTAGATTTGAAGGCAATACTTAAAAAGTTAATTTGATATTTTTAACAGTCGGTTTTAAAGTGTTTTTTTGTTGTTAAGTAAAACACTAAAAAAAAAAATCATAAAAAAAGTTCTTTTTACTTGGGAATACTTGGATGTCGAGTGCTTACAATAAACCGTGGACTAAAAAAACTACCTAAATAAAGATCATATTAAAATTTTTCATTTGCTCTGACAAATAATTTGACCCGTTTTTAAATTAACTTTAATAATATTATTGTTTACATATTTTAAAAGAAAAAATACTCTCAAATTAGTGAGCCCCCTTACGAACACAATAACTTGGTACACATAAATTAAGTATGGCTTCCAGTGCAGTTAAGTTGACGTTGCAATTCATGTTGAGTTTTGAAATAGCGACGATCGGAAATCGAGTAGTTGGTATACAACAGTATACTTTTAGTTTAAAAACAAATATACAAAAATTTACGGACCAGTCAAAAACGTGGCGGACCAGTGAAAAATCAAGCCAACTGGTCCTGCTGGCCAGTTGAAAAAAAAGTTAAGGGCAAACCCTGACAAGCCTGTAGAAATTTGGACTCAATAGAAGGCTTCTTGCCAGAAGTCTTTTATTATTTAGTGAGAAATTACCTCTTTATCAAAATCTACGTTACTTCAGAGGGAGCTGTTTCTCACAATGTTTTATACTACCAACAGCTCTCCGTTGCTTGTTACTAGGTAAGTTTTTATGCTAAGATATATTTTGAGTAATTACCAAACTTGCTTTTTTAATACATTGAATTATGTAGAGATTGTCCAATATAATTGTGTGTATGGGTTACATTTTGGAAGGCGATTCATTTTGTTGATACATATTAACATACGGTTTCTCTTTGTTTCAACTCGGACACGTTGACCTTCCCGGTTTAGGTGTCTCAGCTCAAATAGCCCTACGGTACCGGTACATTTTACCTTTTCATCGAATCTTGATTTAGAAAGTATGGGTTCGAATTTGCTTATGACCTAACAACCTTACACTATGACCTTTGCTATCATGATGTGTGTTCATTTTTTTTTACTATCGCATACAAAATGACATTGGTTAACACATGTAAGATCTTACATAGTAGTTAATGTTATAAAACAAGACAATTTGTTCAATTTGAATTTTGCTTTCTAAATTCATGTATTGGTATCCTAGACACGAAGCGGAATGAAACAGACATTAAGATGCATGAACCATTCACCCTTCACCATATCACGTACACCCTAAAGGTCTCCAACCACTTCGTGATCACTATGTCATATTTCAAATTCCCCTGCGTCTAAATTTGCATTATTCACTTACACGCATGAATGAACAGGACAGGGTGGTGCTTAGTTTTATGAATACATTTCTAGCCACCTTTGCCTGCGTGATGAACTAAAGGTTAAAGCATTACATCGCGTTTTTCTTCCTTTTTTCTTCTTAAAAAAGCAAGTTGGAAACTTCACCGTGTGCTTCGAATTTGCATGTTTTGTCGACAAATATTCTTTTATTTGCTAGCGTGCGACAGGGTACATCACACGAAGTGAACAAACAGGGTACATCACACGAAGTGAACAACGCTGTCGATCACCCGTTTTTATGATAAAATGAGCTCAGACAGAAGCCAGTTGAAAACAAAACCTAAGGTAATTGCCCACTTCTTTAAAATTATCCGGTTTATATTCTCTGCGGGAAATCGTCAGGTACATGGAATTCTTCAGCTATGGAACAAAACACATGGATACCGAAGAAAGGATCTACGCGTTAAAAATACATCAATTTGCAAAAACACTTGCATTGGTGTTATTTTAAAACCCTAAGGTGTTTCAACAAATTAAAAACTTTGATTCTGTCTTCGTTTCGATTCTTTCTTCGTTATTTCTTCGTCTTTCTATGCGTGACATTAACTACGGGTGATGCCACATAGTGGTGTCAATTTTAACACCTCCCATGATTGTTTGTTGGTTTTAAACCCGAAACCGCCGATTTGTTTCAAAATACAATATTTTGATTTCATATCAAAGCTGGAATGCTGGAATATACTGACAATGACTAATTCAGATTACATTTTGGAAAACAAGTCGGTCCAGATTCGGCTGTTGAATTATGTCAACTATAATGCGCCGTCCTTGACGTACATTATTTGATGAAGTCCACTATTGGATTCCCAAATTATCAAATAACTTTATCTTATTGAAAGGCATCAACAGGTTCTGAAATTATTGTTACGGATTTGATATATTCGCCTTTTGTAGATAATTAAATTTTTAATTATTGTTGTTATAATTGGTATTTTTATCTTAAAAACCATTTTGTAACGTTTCTCTTTCGTAATGTCAAGGGATCTGTAGGACAGCACGCTCAAACGTTTGTCAAATATAGAGCTAGAATGGGCTAACCATCATACCGCACAAAACGACCCACATTAAACCGATAATATTTTGAGATAAGTTTCTCTGATTCCGAGGAATCCAATCCGATGGTAGAGATATTGAAAAACATTTCCCAAGACAGACACATCAGCAACGAAGTACCTAGGTTATCATTTAATGGTTTAGTGATCACAAGGCCAGGCCACCTTGTGATAGATATGGATTCCCACACCTTGGTATGTGACACCTGAGACAGAAATACTCATCCACGATCCTCAAACAAGTTTTGCTTTCATGTTAAATATTACAAGAAATGAAATAACATATTTTTCAAAACGATAACATTTGGTAAAAACACAATACCTTGTGCAAAGAATCACTAAAGCAAATTATTATATACAAGCTCAAATTATTAAATTTCCAATGGTTACTTTAACCTTTTTAAAGCAGTGACACCTTGGCAAATTGCATGTGTATACTCTTAAGACTTCTCACTGAAACAAAAAGTGTACCAACTCACCAGTCATTACGGTTTATATACCACGAATACAGACCCCTTTCATTTGAATGGCGGGATACGCGTCACGTGCCATCCTTTATTTTGCCATGTGCACTCCCGAAGCTTCGCAAAGTAATATAGGAGTCCTACATGGATATGACGCATCAAACTCTTTTGCAGCGTCGTATCAAAAATAATTGTTGCCGCCTGTTTGTATGAGGTGAGGTAGTGTCGCGCGGGGCTGTGATGGATGGTCGAATTTATGTGTCTATTTGGTGTTTATTGTGTTTTTCTTCTTTAATTGACAAGGATCGATATGTGAGATTCATTTAACAAATATTGAATGCATTTTGTTTGACAATGTCGCTGAGGATAATCAAAAGGTGCAAGTTTGACTGTCCAGTATTTGTTTATAAGTAAATATTTTGTTTGTAAATATGGATAAAAGCCTAGTCGTGTGGGTTCGAGTCCTGGTTGAGGCAATTGTGTTTCGCAGAGCGAGAGACTTATGTTGCACCACATCACCGATGTAATTGTCACTTTCAATTTCAATTTCAATTTCAACTGTGGTTTAATGTAACATGAAAAAAACCCACTGCACTATAGTTCACTATATAGTTCAAAGACTATACAAGTCAAGCTTACAAAGATAAAAAATTGAGGCAAAAATGAAAGATTAAAAAAGGTAAACACATAACTGCGTGAATATGATATTATATTGATACAAAGAGTACACCTTGCTCTATTGTTTGGACTGCTTTCTCAGAAGGAGTCTTTACATAAGGTTTCATGGGGGTACCTTTAAAGGCAGTGGACACTATTAGTAATTGTCAAAGACTAGCCTTCACAGTTCGTGTATCTCAGCATATGCATAAAATAACAAACCTGTGAAAATTTGAGCTCAATTGGTCATCGAACTTGCGAGATAATAATGAAAGAAAAAAACATTGTCACACGAAGTTGTGTGCATTTAGATGGTTGATTTCGAGACCTCAAGTTCTAAATCTGAGGTCTCGAAATCAAGTTCGTGGAAAATTACTTCTCTCTCGAAAACTATGGCACTTCAGAGGGAGCCGTTTCTCACAATGTTTTATACCATCTACCTCTCCCTATTACTCGTCACCAAGAAAGGTTTTATGCCAATAATTATTTTGAGTAGTTACCAATAGTGTCCACTGCCTTTAACCTGATGGCCGAATAACAATAAAGCGCCGTCGTCTTTGCAGTTGTTGTGAATGATTAGGTTAGACTTGCGTTATTAATCCATCGCTGCTGCTGCAATTGAGAGTTAATTGATATTTATATCATTTCTGGCGTTGGCAGGTGGTGACATTATGAATTTATTCTAACGAAAATATTAAAACATGATATTCTTTGATAAATTGTATAATATTAAATCCCAGGCTAGAAGACGGTGTCTAGACGACTGGATATAATTGATCGCTTTCTAGTTGGCAACGATGTGTTATCGCTGAAACAACAACCTTTGTGACTTCACTGAAATCTACAGCCATGAGCCGGTTAGTGGGTGGTTAGTCCGTGCGTGACGCACACGCTTTCACGGTGCCTTTAACGGTTCATAGATATCATCCAACCATAAGTTGTCTCTCTTCACCTAGGTGGATAAATGAGGACTTGTTGGTGTTGATGGTTTTGATTATTTTCTTTGCAGATCATCATCTGCTAGTGTGTTTGCTAGAGGTGTTTAGTCTTTGAGGTGTGTCTTTGAATGTGTGTCTGTTGTTGGTGTGTTTTGGGGGGTATTTGTTGGGGGTGTTTGCTTGTTGGAGTAATTCGAGGTTTGGCGATGGTATCTCCATGATAAGACAGCGTGTTTGACGTAAGAAACAAACAGCATTTTGTTTTGTGTGACGACCAAGCGATCTAAGTGAATCTTGTTTAGTTTGACTTTAAATGTACCTATGTCACTAACGGCACTTGGCACTATTGGTAATTACTCAAATTAATTCTTAGCATAAAACCTTACTTGCTGACGAGTAAGCTGTTATTAGTATAAACATTGTGAGAAACGGCTCGTTCTGAAGTAACGTAGTTTTTGAGAAAGAATTAATCTCTCACTAAATTATTTGAATTTGATTTCGTGGTCTCGAAATCAAGCATCCGAAAGCACACAACATGTGCAACAAGGGCGTTTTTTCTTCCATTATTCTCGCAACTTCGACGACCAATTGAGCTCAAATTTTCACAGGTTTGCTATTTTGTGCATTATGTTGAGATACACCAAGTGAGAAGACTGGTCTTTGACAATTACCAAAGGTGCCCAGTGTCTTTAAGTTGAGAACGGAATAAGTACCAAATCCAATATAGGTTCGAAAGATAGATGGCCATTCAAAGTCTGATTAGTTTCATACTGTGATATACCTGGGAGATAGTACAAGTTAGAATCCCTCATGTAGCCCACGTCTAGATGCTAGAAGGTAATTCGCAATGTAATCACCCGGTGGTCAGAGTAATATTTGGGTTATCTCTAGAGCACATCTTCTAAGATGAAACCAGTACAATAGAGATCGAGGGGAATGAAATGACTGTCTGTGGTGGGAACTGCTCAATGTATGATTGGCTACCGAGAGGAACTTTATCTATATGAGCTATTGTCTAGACGGTTTCAGCATGGAGATAGAGCTGTGTTTCGTTACATACTGTTTACAGTGACGTCATTGGCGTAATAAAAACGAGTTGATTTATGGTTTAACTCAAGTTTGAACGTCCCAAATCGTGTAACAGGCCACAAGTAAACATGTAATGGTAGTTATATTGTTTTTTGCCTTATAGGTAACAATGGATTTGACTATGGTGGTTCGTATAATACTACTAGTCGTTTGGAAATGGTTAATTCAGAAAACCAACCTCCCAAACGTCCGCAGTGTGTGATTACTACCAGAATGATCATGGTGCATTAGCTATAAATTATGGACATTGCGTCATGTGCATTTTCTGCCCAGACTAAGATTGGTTATAGTAACATGCCATTGGCTGCAAATTTATTGACCGTTAAAATGCCCATTTCCACCAAATGGTCACATTAAGTTAGAATTTCCCCAAGAGAATTGGACCCATTCGGGTGTGTATAGGGGCCTGTTAGTCAGTAATTTGAATTTATTAATTATTTTTGAAAAATAAAATCGATGAATCTGCACAAAAGCGTAAGACAAGACTGAAACCTCGGCGTTTCGGTGGAACTTCAGGCAGGCAGACTGAGCCTAAATCGGAGCATAAGCTTAAGCCTAGGTCTAAGTCGGGCCCGAGCCGTAGCCTAAGACGAAGTAGGCATAGTGTTATAGAAAAAGGGCATTCCGGGACCATTGGTATCCACTAGCTTGAGTAATAATAACGGATATCATGATACACTATACATTGCAGTGTTAAAACATTAAAGGTTAAAGGCAGTGGACACTATTGGTAATTACTTAAAATAATTATTATCATAAAACCTTTCTTCATTACGAGCAATGGGGCGAGGTTGATGGTCTCGAAATCAACCATCTAAACACACACAACTTCGTGTGACAAGGGTGTTTTTTCTTTCATTATTATCTCGCAAGTTCGATGACCGATTGAGCTCAAATGTTCACAGGTTTGTTATTTTATGCATATGTTGAGATACACCAACTGTGAAGGCTAGTCTTTGACAATTACCAATAGTGTCCACTGTCTTTAACGTTGAGTGGTGACATGGGGAGTCACACTGTGCCCCTGTGCCTGGAATGGTTACATGGTGGTACTTACACCATTGGTTGTAAAGTTATAATACGTAACATTGTCAGTAACAAGAGAATAATTCTTATCAACGTTTTTTTTTAATCTGAAAGGTTACTTTTTAAAGAAAAACTTGGATTTGCTTCACTGAAAAATGTTCAGTTTGAATTACCGTGATACGTGTCTCTAAAATTGCTATTTGATGTTCGATTGTGACTGTTTTTTTATTTGAATTATTGTCAAATCGATTACTAGTTGAACATTTTTCGCGTCAAAAAACGCGTCAAACACGAACTAATAATTGCATAAAATCTACATTTTAAAATGATGACATTTGTCTTAAAGGTTATGTGATTAGTCACAACAAAAATTCTTAACTCTCTGAAGAACTGAGATATGTCTTTCTTTTTCTCAGAGGAGTATTTTTGAAAAACTTATAATTAAACAATTTCGTTTCCAGCACAAAAAAAAATGTTGCGTCAAGATCTTCACCTTAACTTTTAGAAGTTTCAAAGCAATCCTTTGGAATCTGATATTATGGTATTAGTGTTGATAACAGATGGCTTAAATTATTGCCTCAGGAAATGGGAAATGCACGGAGTTCAATTTAAGACCCATCTAAAGAGAAATGCCACTGACTGATAGGGTTGTGACATCACCGATGTCTAAGTGAAATCAGATACCACTTCACCTCTCCTGAACTTAGTGTTTATAGACGTAAAAAGGGTCGTTTGCGCTGGCTAATTGCTTCCTGTTGGCGCTCTGTATAGATGGTTTAAGTTACGGCGATTTATGTTGGAATAGAAAATGACGTATTGAGCGAAGGCTAAAGGGAAAGAAACGCTGCGAGTATCATCCACACCGACTGTGTGCTTCTCTGCATTAACCTCAGACTTCCACTGCAACCCGTTCATTTGCGTCTTGAAGTTGTGAGCGTATAGCATACATTCTGGTTTATAATTCAGAAATTTAATAGAAATTATGGTTGTTTCTTGTTTGCCTAGGATAAAGTACTTTGAATATTGTGTATACGGGTTGGTAAGATTTAAACGGTATTAGGATTGGAAAAAATGATGTGAGAAGAACCTCACATCTACCCCTCCAGAAACCGTCTGCACTTAACCACTCAGTAACACTGCAAGGTCATGTTGGACAAACTCCATTCCACTCTCGCGGCTCGAGTGTTAAGCTAACCTTTCTGAGAGTCCACTCCAAGACTCAACTACTTTCATAATTCTAACCTATCTTACTCGATTGCCTTTTTCTTCATGTATTTTGAGTTTTAGTGAGGTGACTGCGGAATTTGTATTTAAAGCAAATAGAGAGTCTTCAAGTACTGAATATAATACAGTCTGTGTGGTTGTTTCCACAGGTGCTTTCACCATTCGATTACGATGAGAGGAGCTGACTACATCTTTGGGTAGCAACGGGACCTCAAACTGAGGTACTGCTATAACATCATGGGGGACCCCAATACAGTAGCGTTGTACTACGTGGGGTGCGGTGAGGTGTGTAGTTCACTACCTGGCAGGCACATAGAGGGCCTCATTCATCTACTACTCCTTCGGCACCTTAGAGACGAGATACAATCCTCAGATGGTATTGAAGCATTTTCTCCGACCAGACCCCTCGGTGAGGCTATCGGGAGGCGGGTGGACTTCCTCCAGAGCGGGGACTTCAGCGGCCTGCGAGCCGTCGACCATGAGACAGGGGTGCCGTTCCTGGGGTCGAAGTGGTATGCTGTCGGTCAGTGCTCTGCTAGCACCACGCTAAGGCAGTGGTTCTCTATCACGGTGGGCTACACGGATGATAAAGAGTGGACTTGCTATGTCTTCAGTGCTCCTTCCAGGCGACAGGTAAGTCCTCAAATTTATATTAGGAAATGTTAGAAATGATACAATAGAAATGTGTACGTTCTCATATTGGTCTCCAATCTTGTGGAGTACATCAGAATTTAAGTTGTGTTATACTTCGGCTCCATATTTAGCTAGTACGATTGTTCAGGGTGTCAGTAATAATCAACCTGTGTATAGGTTTATAGGCTTATGACAGTTAAAATTCGGTTGACGAATAGAATATGACTGGCACCGCAAAGATAGATATTAGGGAGCTTTCGATTCGGGACGGTAGGCCCACATGACGGAAGGTAGCACAACGCGGTGGTCCGGATGCTCACGCTCGAGCACTCCCTTCGAGTATGTTGTGGACCGGACGGTGTCATAGAATTGACTCAAGTCTCAGTCCAGTGAGGATCTTTTTTCCCTGTCCCATCGCCTAAACATCAGGCAATTTTTGCGCGGCTGGCATCCCCCAACTTGTGCCTGGTCATTCTCGGGACCACGATAGCTACATTCTGACGTCGGATATGATTAGGAACCTCTCTTACGAGAACGGGACTTGAATCAAGTCTAACGGTGACACGGCCCACTTGATAACTGTGCAGTGCTTAACAACCATAACAAACGTGTTCAAAATTACACCACTCGGTCATGCGTACAGACCGGACGTTGTTTCACCCCGAAATAGTTCTCAAACTATGATGGCACATGCGCCGATCGATTTTTCCGCTCACTTACACTGAGCTCTATAGTACAATCAGTAATCCCTTATCGCCTATCGTTTTCCCAGGAAAGACCACTTATCAATTATCATAAATGAGCGTATTTTCCTTCTTTCTCACATGGGCGCAACCAACCAAGCGCTACAGTACCCTCTACTTGTATTGCATACAAGTACATGTACTGTGTTACCAGGTCAGCTCCACGCGTTCCGTCTTCCGTCTTTGTTCAGGCAACCACTGAGTGCATGATTGGTTGAAATTGCACCACGTGGGAAAGTAGGTAAAACAGGCCAATACTGATGCTAAGTGGCGTCATCTTCCCTGGAAAAAAAATACGCTTAGAATTTTTTACCGTACCCTCACTCCCCCCGTCCCGAATCGAAAGCTCCCTAGTGACAAACTATGGAGACCGACAACGTTGTGGCTAGATGCCTCAGTTTAGTTAGTAGAGCGCCGTTATGTAAATCCGTATTTAGCAGCTTCAAATCCCACTCTGGTAATTTTTTTATTCACTCAACCCAAATTAAAAATTATATTCTAATGCATTGGATAAGATTGGAAACATATGGCAAGGAATAGGGGTCGCTGGTTCAAATCTTGCCCTGGTAATGTTTCTTTGTTCAACACCGAATTAACTAAAATTTACCTCTACAAGCAATTAATTCTCATTGTGGTTTATTTCTGAATTATATTATATTTTAAGTCTTAACTTGTATAGTAGATTGTCCCTCTATTTGAACAATGCACATAATCATCTCAAAATGAATCAGTAACATTGTCAAACACGAAGTGAATTATTAGCAAGGTGCTACGTAATGTAAATATATCTAAAGTTTAACTTTTAATTCGTAACTTTTTCGAATTTATAAAACTAACTTCATACAATTTAAATCTTAATTTTGGGGCCAAATCGGCCAAAACCCAGACGTATCGAAATCTTATTCACCCTTCGTATTGTGTAGAGAGTGTAGTAATGTCCGTACTGGGTCTTCCCTGCGCTACCTGCCACTGCGTTGAGATCACGTACTTCGTCCCACCGCGAAACCTTTAAAACCAACAAGCATTGGCAATTCGTACTTCAATTAATCAGAATTAACACGGCGCATTGATGACACTTGGCTGGCGGTGCTGTGCTTGTCGGGACCGCTAATTCGCTAGATTTGTCTGCGGGCAGTAAGGAGCCCTGGCACGGTATACTTGGATTGAGCAGACCCGGCTACTGATAATTAGTCAAGTGTGTGCCAATGTGTAAAAAATGCCGTAAGGTGAAGCTGGCGGGGAAAAACTTTTTAAAGGGGACATTGCTCAAAAATGGGTAGTTTTACTCATTACATTTCTGATATTTTATGGTGATGGAGCCTTGCGGGTTGGAATTTTATCTATGAAAGGACAATGATTAACAAAGTCAATGTCAATTAAGACTGTAAAGAGGAAGAAATCCATTAAGGACGAGGAGGGGGAAACATAATCTAGTTTGGAATGTTTTATCCCAATTCCACATCCGAGGTTTGTAGGGGTCTGAGATTGAAATGAAGCCAGGGTTAAGAGAAGCTAGACCAACGTGCCAACCGATTCCCATGTACTGGCAGACATTATGGCTCAAGAATTAGTGTATGCGTCGTGATTATAGATGAGACTTTGGACCGGTAAATGAATATTCGTTTGGTGTCATTTCAATGTCTGCATGATGTAACAAAACACACACACCACGATTTCAATAATTATCCACCAGATTGCCAAAGGCTAATCTTGAAGCACAAACCCCATGGGTAATATTATTGAATACAGAACACGATGAGAGAAACACGATCAAGGCAACAAACACCTTTTACTTTTTACAAGCTTTTACTTTTTTTTAACCACAGCTACAACTTGTAAATTATAGATTAGTTATTTGTTTAAAGTTTGTGTACCACCTTTTTTGGTTCTGCTTACCGCCGAATAACGATCACCAGTCCTAATTTGAGAATCCCCAAACTGGAAACGGGGTTATTAGTAGCTTTTTGAAGAAAAAGACAAACCCAGGTACATGTATTTAATTTATTTTGTCTCTCCCCCTTTTCTCTTACCTTCTCTTTCCTTTGTTTCTCTTCCCCCAACCCCTTTTTCCGTACGGAAAGGAGGGGTGTGCGCCCACGCGCCCCTGAATCCGCGCCTGCTTTTTGCTTAACATACATTCACCAAGATTATCTACTTTCGGCCCTATAAAATCGACACTCCTGTTTAATAAGCGCATGCCTATGACACCTTATATGACGATCCTGCTATACGTACCGTAAGACCCGCAGGCTTGGTATAGTTCATGACAATACTGCCACGTAATACTCGATACCATGTACACTGTCTACCGGATATATCGGGTTTTATTTGTAAGTTTTATTTTATGCAAGTTCGCCCAAAACATGGCTAAAAGCCACTCTAGGTAAAGGGCTATACAAGGAAGAAAACATAGAAATGCAGAAACTCAGTGGAGCTGAAGGTAGGAATTGATATTCTTCTTAAAAGATGGAAGATCATAGG
This sequence comes from Asterias amurensis, assembly GCF_032118995.1. Lineage (NCBI taxonomy): Eukaryota > Metazoa > Echinodermata > Asteroidea > Forcipulatida > Asteriidae > Asterias > Asterias amurensis. Next base: position 7,306,645 of record NC_092655.1, on the reverse strand, counting down.
ATGAAGGGGAAAATGTACCAGGCAAGGAGTTCCAAAGAGATGCAGTACGAAGGAAAAAGCCACTGGAGTAGCTCCTTGTTCTACATCTCAGCACAGCCACAGTATAAGGATGAGAACAGGCAGAAAGCCTGGTCTTTGTTTCAATTGTATCAGTTGCAATATCCCTTCCAAAATACTTGAAATTGTGCTAAAATTCTGGTGTGATCTTCATCGTAGAGCGACCGATTGTCATTGGTGGACAAAATTCACGTTTATTGTAAAAGTGAGGCTGTAAGTTTCTCAGCTGATTGCGTTTGAGAAGTCAACCTTACGGCCTGATAGTTTTAAACACTATTTGTCCATTCTTGAGTGTTATTTTAAACTAGATTATCAATATTATTTCACTCAGTTATTCCCTCAATACAAAGTTTTATCTGGAAGCGAGGTTGCCCTGCAAACATACAAAGCACGCACGCTTTGAAAAGAATTTCAATAAATTATTGGCTAGCTTTGTCTTGCATTTTACTCCGACCGTGCGGATCAATCTTTATCTTATGATGAACACGTTGTGCTGCGTTGATTCAGTACGGCTGATCACACACACGGTTCCGTGTTGTGGCACGGACATTATGTAGCTCTTTACTCAGAGACTATGACTTGAGTTTGGTTCCAAATGCCAAGAAACGTGTATAGTTCATTTTAACTTGAGTTTGGATAAAATATATGACAAAGACAGTAGAAAACTTAAATGCAAAGTGTTGTCAAAGAGAAGGGCTTTGATCAGACGGCTACATAGCTTGTGAACCACTTAAAGACAATGGACATGATGTATCTCAACATGCATAAAGTAAGAAACCTGTGAAACTTTGATCTCAATTGGTCGTGGAAGTTGTGAGATAATAATGAAAGAGGAAATACCCTTGTGACGCGAAGTTGTGTGCTTTCAGATGCTTGATTTCGAGACCTCAAAATCTAATTCTGAGGTCTCGAAATCAAATTCGTGGAAATATTACTGCTCTCTTGAAAACTACGTTACTTCAAAGGGAGCCGTTTCCCACAATGTTTTGTACTATCAACAGCTCTCCATTACTCATTACCAAGTAATGTTTTATGTTAAAAATGATTTTGAGTAACTACCAATAGTGTCCACTGCCGTTAAAGGCTTAACCAATGGCCATATTTCCAACCGAGGTTTTAAAACGTAGCTGCGGTGTGTGATGATATACGCAAGTAGGTTTTCGATGACCTATTGTTGCATTGCCATACATTGATATCATGAACGTCTTCCTTTACAATTGAAATGGGTGTTTTCCCGGTTATTTATTGGCCAAGAAACGATTTGGCGGGAGAAGCAAACATGAAATGCGCGTGCTTAGTGGCTGTGGTTGGATTCCATTCCAAATGGCTAGAGCCTCGCACACGGCAAGAAACATGGATTGAAATATGGGATGAAGTGATGCCTGTAATTACTAATCGAGAAAATGATTGGTTGGATTGGTGTTCAAGATCCTACAGACCAAGTACTTGGGCCTTATGCAATGCATAATGTAAAAAGGTAATAAGCCGGCAAAACACGGCGCTTTCGCCAACTACATCGAGTATACCTCACTTCATTCGAAGAAAAGGATTAACTACGGAGGCCCTGGGGTGCAATTGAATTCATTTCCAGATTGCTACCGAGACGGTTTGACTAGTAATTCAAGGAGAAAATTTGCTTGATATAATGTAAGTGTTTCACAGTGGCATGAGTTCAGGGATGGGATTTATTATACGATGGAAAAGACGATTCGAGTTTTTTTTGGTCAGCCAGGGTACCTTATTGTGTATGTCCTAAAATTTCCATATAGAAACTAACCTCAAACTTAGCTGTGAACATTTCAACAAAGAGTTGCTCCTATGTATAAACTTGGGGGTGTTTTTTTGAGAAAAGGCGTTAGCCTCTAAGATTTGCTGAACAAACATTGTTTTATTTTTTCAATTAATATTTTGACAACAGTGTTAATGTACGTTTTTAATAATACTAACTATTACTGTATAGTGATCAGCGAGCTCGGCTCGCGCACACGGACGAGACGTATAGCCCCGTGGTCAGATTTCCCGTCGTCGCCGCAATCATTTTAAGTGTTGTTAATTTAAAAGAGCCTGACTTATTTAGACGCGTTGATTTTGCCTTTGGAGAAAACGAAAGTAAACGAGATCGCGGCATGTTGATAAAGGTCAATACCCTGAGCATAGAGCACCGACTCCTTTTACTCTAAAAGCTCCCCCAAACTGCGAAGTCTAAATCATATCAAAGACCAATCAAATCCAATCTGCTTGCTTCCCTATCCCCCTTGGTGACTTAGTTCTGCGAAGCCAGTCCTTTACAGATACACTAAAAACAATATACCTAATCAAGATGAATACCAGTCAATGCAAGAACTACGAGTAGCAAACTTTTGTTTCATGACTGCAATCGTTCCTGGTTTGGGTGCATCATCTGGGTGAGGCCGCTAAGTATGTAGATGCAAACTAAGCGGGCAGAAGCATAATGGACGACTGCAAAGAGTTTTACTTTACTCCTTTCATTTCCAAGTTGGAAACAAAAGCAAAGATTGTTATTTAACGCGACAGTCCTCTTTATACAAGGAAAAGTCAATTTTTAGTCTAAGCACACATGTATATAAAAACCTGGCCAAATTTTGAGCTGCCAATGCAGTAATGTGACAACTTGGAATGTCATCGACCCTGTACAGTTTCTGATTTCCTGCATTTGTTTGTTAGGCGTAAATTGTTAATCGTTTTTGTCTGCTTCGGAAACTTAATAAATAGGTAATGTTATGAAATTGGAAGGCTATTTAAAAGTACCTGTTATTCTGGTAAGAGTCAGTTCAGGTAAACAGTTGACATACTTGCTCACGGTAAAAAAATGATTTTTTTTAATACTTTGTTGGTGGAAGGGCCTTGGGGTGCAAGTAAACAAAATTGCATTTTCAATTCTATATATAGCCCGTTGTCATGGTTACGGCTCATTTTGTTTTTGGGCCATTTTAGGCCGATTTGGGGGTCTGAAAAACTGGTTTTTAGCTCAAATTTACAACTCCACCCAACCAAAATGCAACATTATTTCAAAAAACCTTTTATATCACTACAAAGTATTATCCTTGGCCTTCCTTGAGAAAAAAAATTATTGCTTTAAATAACACCCTTGTGCTATTTTTGCATTATGCATTACAGTATGTTTTTAGAACTTGCAAAATCAACATTTTTACCCTATTTTTTGACCCCAAAATGTCAACTTGCCAGGGGGTCTCAGAAAATTTCCCTTTCAACTGTGATTAGGGCCAACAGTGGTCTTTCCATATCTGGTGTCAAAAACTCGGGCAATTGTATCCTGTTGTGACAGTACTGCCTCAAAACTAGACTTTTTTCCCAAAAACATGAAAAATGCCTTTTTAAGGGTCTTTTCACATAATATCGAAATACGTGTCCACGGTAAAAAAAAGAAGAATATTTTTCATTTTTTTGTGGATGGTGGGATGGTAGGGACTTAGGGTCCAAATAAACAACATTTACATTTCAAATCATAATATAACACGTTGCCATGGTAACAGTTCATGTGTGTTTAGGCCACTTTAGGCTGGTAATATTATTTGTATAAAAGTTCTCATGGGAACAATAAATGCCTCTCGTTAAACGGCTACGGTAATTTTTATGGCGAATATTTTTGTGCACGGATAAAGAGAACACAATAGCTTTTCAAGGCTTTTTTCTGGCTCAATGCTCATACTGATTAAATGCGAAGGCATTAATTTTTGACAATATCATAAATGATGAACAGTTTCCTGTTTACTAATGAGCGTTTTATTTTTCGTAAGAGCTAAATTTTTTCATCATCATTAGCTTCGACAAGTCAACTGTGAAGGGGGAATTAATAACGATCTATAACAACTAGATATATTAACAAATGCGTAGACCTACTAATGACTATCGAGTTTTCTTTTGATGTTCCTTTTTTTCTACAAACACAAGCTAGCGAGGTTTCCTCGTACCGCATACAGTGTATCGCTATAATGCGGCTGGGCGGTACAGCGGCTAAAATGGTTAGATACTTTGGATACAGTACTTGCTCACTTTTAGAGCCTCTTTGTTCTGATTGGGATGAAAATGTTTAGTTTGGTAGCGGGCAGGGGACCAAGAAGACTGTTATAAGGCCATGTAAAGACAAGAACAGTAAAGATTGCTCATCGCACTACTTCTCTTCTTGCAATGTGAATCATACCTGTACAACTAGGTAAAGTAGTTATGACAAAACAAGAACTCAGTGGCTTAAAGAGCATGGAAACAGTGCCATATTCTTTTAACAAGCATGCTCGTTTTTGTTTTTTATCAATTCAAACTAAGGGATAACTTCAAAATGCATTTTTATTGTTTTTGGAAAAATTACCATTTTTGAGGCAGAAGTGTCACAACAGGATACAATAAACCAAAGGGTTTCTCCCCAGTAGACATGCAAACCATAATGATAGCCCAATCAAAACAAAAAGGGAAATATTCCGAGAACCAATAAAACATTAAAGACAGTACAAACTTTCTTGATGTGCAAGGGGAATTAAAAAATGTGACTTTCAAAAAAGAGGCGCTGTTCACAAAACTGTTATTTTATTTTATGCAATGTCAAGAAATATGATTGGGCCAGGGCCGGGGTGGGGCAAATTATAAGATTTAGGTCATCAACAAGTCCTGATCAATGTTTGGTAATGCACTAAACCTACAAAGTGCTTATAAAAAGCTGCCAGATTGATGGAATTATAGCTAACTTCTTCATGTTATAAATTCAAAATGAAGCAAATATTTCAAAATGCATTTCTCTATGTTTTCAGGGAAAAGGGTCTATTTTTGAGACAGTTCTGTTACATCAGGATACAATTGCCCGAGTTTTTCTTACCAGAAATAAAAAGACAAATTATGGCCCTGATCAAAACCGAAAGGAAAATATTCTGAGACCCCTGAAAAAATGGAATTTTGAGGGCAAACAATATGGTAAAAATGTTGATTTTGCAAGCTCTAAAAACATACTGTAATGCACGTTCTTAAAATAGCACAAGGGTGAAATTTATAGCAATATGTTTTTGTCTCAAGTAAAGCCAAGGATGATACTTTGTAGTGATGTAAAAGGTTTTATGAAATATTTTTGTTTTTTGGTGGGGTGGAGTTGTAAATATTAACTTAAAAACCGGTTTTTCATTCCCCAATATCGGCCCAAAGTGGCCTAAACACAAATGAACTGTTACCATGGCAACGTGTTATCTAATGATTTAAAATGTTAATGTTGTTTATTTGCACCCCAAGTCCCTACCATCCACAAAGTATAAGAAAAATATTCCTTTTCTTTTACCATGGTTACGTATGTCGACATTATGTGAAAAGACCCTTAAAAAGGCATTTTTCATGTTTTGGGGAAAAAAGTCTAGTTTTGAGGCAGTACTGGCCAAACAGGATACAATTGCCCAAGTTTTTGACACCAGATATGGAAAGACCAATGTTGGCCCTAATCACAGACGAAAGGAAAATTTTCTGAGACCCCTGGCAAGTTGACATTTTGGGGTCCAAAAATAGGGTAAAAATGTCGATTTTGCAAGTTCTAAAAGCATACTGTAATGCATGATGCAAAAATAGCACAAGGGTGATATTTAAAGCAATAATTTTTTTTCTCAAGGAAGGCCAAGGATGATACTTTGTAGTGATATAAAAGGTTTTTTGAAATAATGTTGCATTTTGGTGGGGTGGAGTTGTAAATATGAGCTAAAAACCAGTTTTTCAGACCCCAAAATCGACCTAAAATGGCAAAAAAAATTAAATGAGCCGTAACCATGGCAACGGGCTATATATAGAATTGAAAATGCAATTTTGTTTACTTGCACCCCAAGGCCTTTCCACCCACAAAGTATAAAAAAATTCATTTTTTGACCGTGAGCAACTATGTCAACTATTTACCTGAACTGACTCTTAATAGGTTTGGTTGAGAAGCCCAAATCTGACAAACAATTCCATGATTCAATGCTTGCGAGGTTCTAGCTTTATGATAAAGTTCAAGTTCAACATTATGCATTTTGTCCATTCCGTCCGCTGTTTCGTCTGTTACAAGTGGGGATTTTGTCCCTGGATTTTCCCATTAGAAGCTCAAGTTATGCTCAGACATAGCGTCGAGTGCTCGATTCTTACTAAAGAAGTGAGCTGGACACGCTGCCGTGGCAATGGGGATGGGGCGAACTCGACTCTACCGCAACTCGAAGCCTATTGATCGTGAAGCAATCAATACCGATAGTCAAATATGTATTAATCAATCAATCCAACTAGCATAGATCATGGTTAGAATCGATCGCTCTTCATATAATCTCACATCCTCGTGTAACACCCCACTCCCTACAATTCACCACTTCGTATAATGAAGCTCTCACATGACAGGTATGATTTACATCCTGGTATTTTTATCGATACCCTCTGACGTCATTATCTAGTACAAAACACTTGAGACGCCTTCTTCATGGATGACGTGCGAAGATGTACATCCTCCATTTCAGGCAGGTGATCTTAGCTCGCACACTTGCTTTACAATATTCTATGAAGTGTAGCTGAATAAAGGATTTGCGATTTGTCCTAAATTATTTATTTTATTTATTGAATGAAGCATTATTAGCCAAAATTATACAGTAATTAAACTTTGACACCTTTATTCCCAGCCTCGAAACTGTTTTACACAGTGCTAACACACATCGGTGTATGGGTAAAAACCAAAATTAATATTCTTTATCCCCGATGCAAATTTAACATCTATTATTATGTTTTACACCAACTGATACTGAATATCTGTACATTGCCTATCTGACACATTACTTTCAACCCCTAATCTACCAAATCTGGTCGCGAAATAAACATTGAAGTATGAGAACAAATCACAAAATATATTCAACAAACAATTCCTCTTTCAAAATAAGTGGTTTCAAAATGTCAACAAGTGTTAAATAATGAACATTATCATCAGAAAATATTTGTTTAAAAATTAACTGCTGTAAAATGTTCACATTGACCAGCTTTCCAATCGTCATCGTTTCAATAACTATATGCTTTCTGCCCTCTGTACCAATACGCCCTTACTACACAATAATAAACACTCTTTGCGTTCATACACGTTGCCTTGGTAACCCAAAAGTGCTACATATAGATGAGCTTTGCAAAATGTGTAGCTGAATTTGTACGAGTTGTTCTGCCTTGGCCAGAAGGGCATTGAAATTTTGAGTAGTTACATTCTCACTTCGGCTCCATACTTGTTCCATATTTTGCCAGAATGACAACTATACTGTTATGTATCTTTACACGAGGCGTCTTGTACTTTGTAGCGTATCAAACCCAGGCGTCTTCTGTCTATTGATTCCGAGGCAGGTGGTTCAAAGTAGCCGGAAATCTATCCCTTCGGACTCCTGCCACGGGGAATAGACGCATCTTTTTTCATTCACAGGCTCGTGTATCAATCAGCTTCAGTTCAAGACCTACGAACACGGTGTTCAAACTAACACAATAATATCACTCTCGTGTCTTCACATATTTTTATTTTTATTTTTTTTTATAATAATGTACATTTGTTTCTCAATATAGACCTTTCTTTTGCAACGTCACAACCCAAGTTTTTGCCAACCCAGATTGGAAAACTATGGAAAGCCGTAAAAACAAATTAAAAAAAGATCGCTAATGTTTCTAACAATGTTACAAAATTATTCAAAAAAGTGTTTCTATTTATGAGAGGTGTTTTATTTAACTGAAATTGTTGAATTTGGTTAAAACATATGTTAATGCGATTGAGTGTTTTACTAACATTCGGCCGACCATGCCAACCAAGGCGGTTTGTTTATCAACAAAAGAAAGGTCTATGCTTTCTGTCCACAATTCAGCTGTTTGACTGACATGGTCGGTTGTTAGTTCACAGTATCAAATCAAATCAGTTGAAATGAAAACAAAGTACATATTTATCAAGTGAAAAGCAGATAACGGACCAGTATGTTCGGAACTCTCTGTACTTTTCTATCATTGAAAACGTGATGCATCGATGACGTTTTGGCTCTGTATTCTCTTGACCCAGGGGTATAAATGGGTACCTGCGAGGGTAGAGGCTGACATTGTGTATGAAAAAGCCTTTGGAGCGCTACGGTTGCCCAAGTTGTACTCCCAAGGGAGTTGAGAAAGATTAAAGTCGCCTCGAATAAGAGAACAATAAGTTGTAAAAAACATGTAGTTATTGTTCTGATTTGTATTGATTTATATGATGTGTTTGTAACTAGAGAATTAAAACGCTTTTGGTCTCCCTCTCTCTAAAAAAAAATCAATGATATAAACCTATAGCTATATGCCTTTGATAGGCAGGCCTATACATGGAATTGTTTGCAGACGGATTCCTCCATAGAGCAAATTGCCCGTAGCTTGCGTGTGCAGGTTTTATGCTACGCACATTATGCTTGACGAGGTAGTCGCCTAGGCAGGCAGAGCGGGAATGTTTATCTTGAAATATTGATGATTTCTGGAATTAAATTGTATTGCCGTGAACGAAACAACCTTTATCATGGTCTTCTCGCACGTTGTACACAGGAAATTGCCCCTGAGTACTGAAATGAGTTCCATTCATCGTTATCAGAACAAAGTCATGAGCGTGCATGGACGTCCCGTTGTCGCGTCATCGTAGGCGAATCATTCCTTAACGGTTGCACGTTTGTTCACTGGTTGTAACAGACAGGAAATTGGCTTACGGCTGGGCTACTCTTCTAGCTTGCAACTTTGTCCTGGTCGGTCACGCTTTCGCTGTTATGAAGAGAAGACAAATAGCGTCTCGTTTCTAATATTAGAACGGCATGGAAACTCTAACTGATCATTCCATTTACAGTAAACCTACAACATAACAAATGCTGCCGATATATTTGTTTTTAAGTACCTGGAGTGACGTAAACTATTAATGAATGACCCGATTCACCTAGGGCGCCCTCTATACTATATACATTGCCAAGTCACGTATGCTCTATGCAGAAACACGTTATAGCTAAATCAGAACACTACATCTTGTAAACTACTTGTGAGTGGTTCATGTTTTTAGTTTTTGTAAGGCAGATCATTGTAACTTCATGGGCTTGTTAGGCTTATACTTGGGCACGTTATCAGTATGGTCACGTGACAGAATTGGTGTATGCGGCTTAAGAACAATGCCTTTCAAACAAAACCTTATCCATAAATATAATTCAGTATACACGATACAAATGCTGAATGTTTATGAGTACAATGGTGAGGTTATTTCCATGAGTTGACATATGGAACGAGACCAGACCATCTTTCAACGAATGAAAATAATGCCCAATTAGGCGAAATTAAAAGCTCTCCATAAAATGCAGGTTCAGATCTGTGACATTTTAAAAGGCTGATCAATTAATAACTGCATCATGGCCTGCTCTGCGAGGACGTTTTTAATGCTGTGTATACCTTATGGCGTGGTGCGCAATAAATCGAAATGGGATGGGATGTAAATATGGGCTGAATAGAACCAAAGTGCATGGTTTATGACGTACGCAACGTAACAGTTTGATACCCTAAACGAATGAGGCGTGACCTAGTCCTCAAATCAAACGACAATGATCGGTCTACTTGGGTGTTCTTGTTATATGTTGTTGAAATTGGTTCACAAAATTGTATCATGCAAATGCTGTTAACATATTTGCATTAATGTCTCTTTTATAAATATTATCTTTAAAAAAAACCTATGTTTTTCAAATGGAAAATTTTTACCAGACTTTCAGGTACCACACTCGATATCAATTTTACATTAAACTATTCCTTGTAACGTTAATTTATGCAGGCTTTCTAAAAAAATGAGTCATAAATCAGGACTGGAGCAGTAGTTATAGCCGCTGACAGATCAGATGCGACTTCACTAACGTCCTAACAGCCCACACTAAACATGCCTCGTTTGTATCTCGTCAACTAACCTTTACTGAAAATAATGTGAATGTTCAACCCTATGGGAAATCGAATAACAACCCAGCTTTGAACTGAAAGTCACCTTTTTATTTTAAACAAAATCAGCAGCAGCTTTATTGACACTTACTTAAACAACGCCAAGAAACACGACGTCTCTTTCCTCCTAGGGAATTCTAATTAAGCGCAAAAGCTCAGAACGCAATTGCGAAAATCTGGCGCGGAAATCTTAACCGATTGGCATTAAACGGACGAAGGAGATGGGATATCAATATACGTAGGAAACGTATCCCACGGCACATGAAGCGACTAGGGAACGACAATGGTGTAGTCAAAGGCGATATATGCGGATTTTATGAATCGTCAGTGGGCAAATAGAACGGATATCTTGTCAAATATTTTATTTTGGCTCCTCAACTTAAAGTCACCTGGAAGTGGTATTTTTTCAAAATAAAGCTTTTGTCACTAGTATATGTGTTTTGATGAGTGGAATGTGAATAAACAGTTAACTAAGGTTTTAAAAAATCCGTTCTTATGTTATTTACAAATTTAAGAGTAGACCCGGACCCGAGAGGGCGCTGTTCGTGACGTCAATCGAGGCAGACTTTGCCTGTAATGCGTAGAGTAAACACAATTGCAAAGTACATGTACGGACCAAGTCGTGAGTTTGTAGGTTTCAAAAAAAAAAAAAGGTTTTTTTCCGGCAATGCCGACCAGGTGTATTGCTGCTGAATGCAGAAAAACACTTTTTGAAATGTACCAACTCACGACTTGGACGTACATGTACTTTGCACGTGTGTTTACTATACGCATTGCAGGCAAAGTCTGCCTCGATTGACGTCACAAAAGGGGTAGGCGGAGTCAGCCCCCCAAACAACTTTATATATTTTTTAAACATATAAATCGTGACAAACAATTACTAAAAAAGTTATGTTATTGTTCGTAAGCATATACTCTTATGTTTGAAAGAAAAAAATTCTGCTTCCAGGTGACTTTAAATAAACAATCCATACAAATAGTAGGACTGCAACGACGCGTCGCGACTACAGGAAATCAATTTTGTTAATTTCATCCTTTTGTCAAATTAAGGAGAAAGTAGAACCCATGTCTGAATCATGGACAAGAATGTTACTTTCAGTAACAAAGGAACACAATGAATGAAGCAAAATAATACACCCACTATCCCAACAATAATGAAGCAATAATTGAACTACACACTGTATCAATATCAGATTTGAAAACAAATCCGCAAAAGACGAGTTGACCCCTCAAGGCATCCATGAATATTCATAATGGAGGGCCAATTATCCTGGTTGAGACCTCTTGATTCCTCAGGCAAACGGGATAGAATGGCCGAATCTCTCCAAATAGTGCCTTCATTCTCATAAACTCATTCTATTGTGGAGTCTTTCGACACACAAATACCGCAGATAAATCTTGTTCAACCAATCAATCAATCAATCAATCAATCAATCAACATTTATTTCCATACAAACACAATATACAAATACAAACAATAGGATGTTACAAGACTGAAAACTGTATGGAGGCATGGCCCATTAAAGCAAAGCTTGTAAGCTGGGATGCCTTTACAAAACAAAGGAAGGTAAAAAGATCATTTAAATTATAAAACAATGCGTATAGTAACAACAATGACATCAAAACGAGACGGATAAACGAAACGCAAAAACAAAACACCCAACCAAAAACACTCAACCAAAAATAATAGGACCCCAAAACAAAATCCTATGCTTTCGCTCCATGGGCCCCGTATAAACTATGTTAAAATGGTCAGTCATTGATGGTGGAACTGGGGCATGTGCACCAAGAACGAGTCCTTCGGGTTGGAAGTAAAGCTTTAAGTGCATCGGTGAAGAACATAAACGTTCCACTTTTACCATTGCAAGAAAACAATAAATAAGATTAATGGTAATAATTGTTAATGAGAAACTTTATGGTTTAGAACCTTTCATTTTACAAGCTATACTCTTGTATAACTTACCTATTCCTCTCTAGGGCAGCTACCCTTTTTGAAATTCTACAACCGATTATTGGCTTTTAAGATAAACTGGTAACTGTAACGTCTCTATGGGGAAATATCTGCCATCGTTCTCTTGATTGTGGCCATAATTACTAGTTTGACGATATCCTCATTTAATGGGTTTCGAAAGAGTGCATGGTACTCTCCAAAGGGCTGTATCCAAACTTCCTTTATTGCCTACAATTTTCAGGATGGTCTACGTGATCTTTATAATGGTTCCGTTGAGCGGGGTACAACCAAGAGTCATCAATCTTCATTTGTAATAAATGATTTGTTACTTTTAGAGTCAGCCATGGTTTAAACAATCTGTCGTCAGCGTAGTCAGGAGAGTGAGTCGGTGTTTTTTTTATTAATCGTGTATGTGCATTACTAAAGCCCAAATGATGTCACAATTTGTTCTTTCCCTGATGTTTTTTCTTATTAATTTTGAATTTTACCCATACACCGATGTGTGTTAGCACTGTATACTCAGCACTTTCCCGAGTCCTGTGAAAAAAATATCACAGGCATGTTACTCGGGTGGGATTCGAATCCAAGACCCTTGTAATTCTGCAAAACCCTGTGTTTTGACAGCGGGCACCACAACGATATAAGATATATTAAATTTGCATTGTTTTTTTTTATTTTTTATTATTCTGCATTTTAGTTAAGGCGAATCAGGAAGTTTCCAGGAGAGTTTATTTATGAATTTGTAAACCCATATACTGGTAAAAACATTGTGGTTTTATTCCTGCTGGGCACAAACGAAGCATCCCCTAAAACCCAATCCGCGAGGAAAAAATTCACAAGCCTCAGAAAATGTGCATGCCCATGATCTGCGCATGCACCGCGTAGCCCACGGACAATCGCCCGAGGGGTTTAGGTTGTCATCACGAAGCGGACATGGGAGGTTTAGGTTACCAGGGAGCCCCGATTGCACCACCGTCATCCGTCACGTAAAGCCCCCCAATTATTCGGCGTCACGAACCGCCCACTCGGTGTTTTATGTCCCGTCTCAACCCGGAGGTCGCCTTGGTATCACGAGGCACGTTATAGATGAACACGAGACGGTAAACCACTACCCCCTTGGATGGTTAGATGACCAGTTGGAGCGTTAAGGAGGAATATGTTTACCGGAGTGTATCCCGGCTTGCTTCTTATGCGTGTAATGCACAGAGAGAGGTTCCTAGTATTCCGAATTTAGATCAGCTAAGATACTTTGGTAAATGATGCTGTGGATGAGGCCAATTTAAAGAAGCTGTTTGGCTCAAAATGCAGGAATGGTTTGTCAACAAGAGTGTCACATACACACTACTCAATGTGAAAATTTCATGCCAAATCATGTTTGAGAAATCACCTCGCAATGCCAGCCTCCTCAATTGGAGGAAGAAAACCAGACCTAATATTAGCAGATATTCTTCTCTCAATTTAATTTAAATCAACGAGGAAATCTGTTTTTACATTATTGTTATAGAGCCTTATGTGAGACAACGAAAATTAAGTGTTTCAATCTTTTATAAAACAAGAAGAGATGATGCAAAATTAATTGATTTGTATTTATGAGACGCAGTTATGATAACGTATTTTTTTTTTAAAGAATACAATAGCGCATTTAGCGACCTTAATCTTATTTCGATTACGGTGCCCATTTTTTTTAGCATAGTAATTTTTGTTTCCTTCTCTTTAAAACGATACACGGCAAGGACAACTGAGGTAATGAATTGTTTTACTGATTTGCTTTCACCGGCTTTTGAACGTCGAGTTAGACTTCGATTTGGACCCCCCCCCCGTTTAAAATAAATACATAAGGTATTACAGCGTTTACCAATGCTCCCCCCTCCCCCCGCATTGGAAGCGCTTCGTACCTCATTTTATGAAATTTCACAAGTTAATTAAATTTCGCGCTTATTGAAAACTCGAGGGTTGAAATTACTCTTTAAAAACCCAATGTACCTACCTTTAATGTTATCTTTTCTATGATATGAGGTTCTGGAGTCTATGAAGCAGCCAGGCAGGTAAGGTAGTTTGCGTGGGTGATGCATAACTTAATAATGCTTCACCACCATAAGCTACCTGCAACTCAATCAAAACTGCAAACCGTCAAAGCGCAGAAGGCACGAATCGAAGTCGATTAAAACATCAACCCTTCAAACAATATTATCACAGTATATTTTTCCACATCCAATATTACTTTTTTCATTTTGTTGTAATAGTCTTGACTTTATACGTGCAGTTGAAATGGGCTACCATTGCAGCCTGATGTTTGATCTCGGATACGCTCACAGCCGTGAGTTCCGTCCCCTAAGGCTATTGACTATGGGAGTGCATAAGGCATACATCTCTGTGCAATTCTTTAAGATATGCGTAAGCTGCAAAACATAAGCAACCATCGACTTGTGTTAAAAAAAAAGGAAAAAAGTAGTTTCAGTGTTTGAACACGGATGTTCATTTCATCAGAGTGATTTTAGCATGTTGAACTTTACAAGCCATATTCTGTCAGGGAACCACTGATGAGTCCAAATGGAAACCTAGTCGACACTTGAGACCCAATTGGACCAAGGAGCTGTCCCAGTGACGACAGCTTAGTATCAGGGAGGGACCTTATGGTGAAGTCGGTGACGCAATTTAACGGTGAAACTGTTGTGTGTTTTGTGTTGCCATTTGCAGACAGACATATAATTGTTAGCAAAAAGTCAACACAAATATTTTGTTTAGTGGCGAAATGCAGATCTTTGCGATCCATAGGCACCGTTTTTGTACATCTTGTTAGATGCACAAATATTTATGACCAGTTGAGCAGAGTAACATGGCTATATAGCGTAGATTCCATGGCATTTGGGTAGTCAACCGAGCGTTATGTTTTTCAAAGGACATTTCCTGAGCTTCACCATTTGTATACGAATTCTGGGTCATCTCGGATAAACCACTTATTTTGTGCGCAGTCCTCTACTTTCATTTCACGGGAACACAAATTTGCCCTTTTTTGCTTTAAACATTTTTAGTGTAAAATGTCAAATGTTGTTAGTAAGTATATAAAATAGTACCGCAGGGGACAATATCAGCTAAGATTGGCATTAGAGGATAGTGTATATTCAAACCCAAGTTTGTATCACTCTCAGATTTTTAACCTGTCATTTATAATACAACAATTAATCGTTCAATTTGTGGTCAATAATTGGAAAAGAACTAAACCTCACCTAATGGTTTGACATATTTTTTTCTTCAAAAATCGTCTGAAATTCCCCACCAAGTTCCACTTTCATTCAGTTCCTCCTTATTTTAGGAAGAATAAATTGCCATCTAAGAAGTTATAGAATAATAGGTTGTCAAGTAGTTAACAACGAGGAAATTAAGATTGCATGAGCAGTGAGTTCACTGTAGTTGATGATGGTTATACACTTTCGGCACAGAAGAAAAAGTTCACAGATTTACAAATAACTTACAGGGTTTACAGAAGGAAATGGTGAAAGACTTCTCTTGAAATATTATTCCATGAAATGCTTTACTTTTCGAGAAAACAATAAAACAATTATCAATTCTCGTTGTCGAGAACTACGGATTTAGTTTAAACACACATGACACGGCGAGACGTGCGGAAACAAGGGTGGGTTTTCCCGTTATTTTCTCCCGACTCCGATGACCGATTGAGCTTAAATTTTTACAGGTTTGTTATTTTATAAGTTGTGATACACGAAGTGTGGGACTTTGGACAATACTGTTCACCGAAAGTGTTCAATGGCTTTAAGTATGGAACTGCGAGTAAACCATGACAACTTGTCAAATTGTGTTGACATTGTCAGTTTATCAGGTTTTAAATTGCTTTTCAATGACAGAGTCAATTCGTTGGGAACATCCATCATGTACAGGGGGAAGCTAACAAACGATAAAGGCTGTAAAATTACTAGAACATATTTAACTATTTACGTCATCAGAAACGGCCTGCGTAAATCTAAAACTAAGTGACTATTTTGCACTTGAAACTAAACGAACGTATGCGGCAGAGAAAATGCTCCATCTTGTTTTGCTGAGGGATGCGAAATTGCATTTCCAAAATCACAAAAATCTTGGGGAAAAAAGCCGGCAAGGTTAAAAATTAAAGGTTATAGCATCTGCAATCATATTTGATGATGATAACAATAATTATGGTCATGTTACCATTAGTGCAATGGTTGTTTGCTTACAAATGAGGCCACCATCCTCATTGAACAGGACGAACAATTTGTAACCCATTTGCAATGTTTCCCTCATACAGTAAGTATTGAAAAACACAATTAACCTGTGTCAATTTTACGTTACATTGTTAACACATATTATTTTTTTGAGGACACTCATGGGGGCAGGAATAGATTAAGGGTGTACAAAGTGATATTAAGTGATACCTGTGTAAACATCGGCCTACATCGCAAGATCCATAAACGTTTTTGCGATTTTGATATACTGCTCGCCATTAAAAATCGTCATTTCAAAAATACTTAGATCTTACAAATAGTTTATTTGCATCAAAGAACAAGTTATTAGTCTAGTCACGTCTGGAATTTTGCCCATCATTTTGGATTGCTCATCCGCGAACGTTTAATTTAATAATAATAGCCCGAACAATGTTTTTTTTTTCTTTTTACTTCTGAAAGACAGTGTCACTCCCTTAATCGCCATATTATAACTTATATCATCAACATCATTCTCCTATCAATGCTTTTATGAGCTTCGGTCTATTGGTCTACTTACTAAGTGTTTTTCGGAGCACTGACTGCTCCTTTAAAGCGTAATTGCAGATGTTCCTTAAACACCGCATGTTCTTACGGGCCGAGACTTCATGTCCATTTACTCGAGTAAACCACATCTCACTTGAGAACACTCTTCCCATTTTACCCGCCCTTGTAAAGCAACATCAAACATAACCAGACAGCAAAAAGAGCACGGGAAAAAAGAATAGAGAAAAAGCGGGAAATATTGACATTTTCTGAACCTCTCGTCCGCTACAAGCTCCTGGGATGAGATACGCGGAGGTTTCTGTCCGAGTAATGGGCGCTTGACTAAAAGGCACGTGTGGAAGTCCCTGGGCGGTTTGTCCCTTTCCCCTATTCTATTCCCTCTGCCCTTCTCTACTCTTCTTAACAAGTTCGTCTTCTTATAAAATACCTTCAACCGCTGGAATGATTACGGCCGTCGAATATTTTGGAATAAGAACTTATCACACAATTACTGATACCGTGTGGGGACTTGTGGCGAGTCAAATGGGTTTAAGTTTAATCTAATCTCAAGTGATTTTAGTCGAGTAGATTCGATGGGGGCAGATTAAATTTGGATTGATTGTTGTGAATGATTAGATTCTGCGTGAGTTACTTGATTTGTGCATTTCCAAATCGCACTGTACAATTCTGCATATTATTCTAGTACCGTGGTGAATACATACGCGAATCGCGACACTACATTTACGAGTTTAAATCTAGCTGTTATCTGTATCATATAAAAACAAACAACAACAACAATTGCAAAAAACATCAACAATAGCAGAAACAACAACAACAAACCAACAAAACAGCTACTTATAATGGAACACGTACAACTTAACATTATTTTGTGCATCTATAAGCTTAACATTTCGCATATTATTTAGATAAACAAACCAAACAGTGGGTTGTTGACTTCCTGAATGTTTTTTCAAAAAGGGAGCACAACAAATCAGCTTATTATTTTAAAACAAAATAATAGGGATTCGGAAAGTGACATTTTGGGGGACAGTCCTCGGTTTGTTTCTAGTATAAAACCAGTGGGGACGTCGCTAAAAAAAAAGGTCCAAACCATGGTATGTCATCGGTTTAAACCATTTTCTGACATGAGTGTGTGTACGGTAGAGGCGGGAGGGGGGGGGGGGGTTGCCCATGTAAAAACCACTCACGTAAATTAACCAGGCGTCTCTTCGCGCAACACAGTTTGTTTACAAGAATCTTGTGTAAGACTTTTGACTAAAACGCCGTGTTCATGTTTATCTGGCGCTTTGTGCTGATTACACAATCAATGACGTCAGAGCAGGGTGTTGCTATGACGGCGCAATATTTTGTTCCAATTTGCAGTGTCGTTATTAATTATTGGCGAGCGATTTACTGCCGTGCTGGAAATCTTGCACAAAGATTTGTTGACAATGAGGGATTGGAGGAAGGTTCAACCTGGGAGGAAATTTCAATACATAGTTAGTGTTGACGACGGGGCATGCACGCCTCATGAAATAAAATGAAATTTCATTTTCAAATGGATTTTTAGTTCCATTGCTGTTGTCATTTTTTCAGTGCAGGAAAATGTGCAGAGGTCTATTTGAGCGTAGCCAAGCAATCGGTTTGGGACTGTATTAATAAATTGGGAATATATTTTGAAAGATAATATCTGAAATGTCAGTCATTTTGTAACTGCTGAATGTGCTGAGCGTTTGATTTATACCGTGAAAATAATAAGCATCACTGCATCTGACATTGCGATGTATGCGATATCAATCTGTTTGTTATTCATAATTCAATATTTTGAGCCCATAGCCAAAGAACAAACAATTTACATAATCAGAGATTAACCAGAGAAACGCGAAAACGGATCTTATCTGAAATGTCACTAGAGGGCGCTTTTGGTTTTATAGATTTGCAAAAGTCCCGTATTTTGTGTTGAGAAGGTTCGACAGTGTTGTCCGCACACTTAGCAATGGGTCTGGGGAGTCGGGCTTACCAGGTGGTATTAAATAAAGGTTTGGGAACAAGGTTGACTGACTTCAAATAGCCACTTCCGTTGCTGTGGTACCTTTGTTACAATATGTATGGTAGTGCTTTCGACCACCAAGAAAGGATAAATCAACTTTTAAAAATGCAAAAAGTAAATAATTTATCTCAATTTTTGTTCGAAAAGCAGCAATGTTGGAATATAAAAATCTTATTCTGCCCATCCTAAAACCCTACAATAACTGGAGTTTCTCTAGCCATGTTATAATATTATGTTTCAATTGATGCTTGTATTGCATTTGATGCTTTTGTTTGTTGATACCAATATTGGAATACATATCTTTAAACAAAATATATATAAAAAATCATTTAAAAGCTAGATAGTCTACATACAACAAATAATATTATAAAGAAACTAAATAATGCTCGGCTGTCCGCTGCAAAAATACCTTCTTCATTCAACACAGAGGGCGCTTTTTCTTAATGCCATAATCTGTCGGCAAACCGCGTTTATCATTGTGGAAATATTTAAACTCGTTAATACCGTTTAATAATAAACACTTATAATATTCGTGTAAATGTAAGATAGATTCATGGATAAGTTGATAGAGTGATGCTCTTGTTATTGAGGTACCGCGTGTTTGTTGTGTCACGTTAACCACACCAAAAAGAATTTTACGAATGGCGAGAATCTAGAATTAATCGCCTGCTCTGAGGCAGGGGATGACCTCAGTGCAATCTTTACCAAGGGCTTAATTGGTAATTTACACACAAGTGTAAAGGAAAATGACAAGTATGTCTTGTTTTGTCGCTGCCATAGTTTGCTACGGAATTAAAGGCAGTGGACACTATTGGTAATTACTCAAAATAATTATTAGCATAAAACCTTTCTTGGTAACGAGTAATGGGGAGAGGTTAATTGTATAAAACATTGTGAGAAACGGCTCCCTCTGAAGTGAAGTAGTTTTCGAGACAGAAGTAATTTTCCACGAATTTGATTTCGAGACCTCAAGTTTAGAATTTGATGTCTCGAAATCAAGCATCTGAAAGCACACAACTTCGTGTGACAAGGGTGTTTTTTCTTTCATAGTTATCTCGCAACTCCGACGACCAATCGAGTTTAAATTTTCACAGGTTTATTATTTTATGCATATGTTGAGAAACACTAAGTAAGAAGAGTGGATTTTGACAATAACCAATAGTGTCCACTGTCTTTAAAGATGTTTTATTATTTTATGCAGAGGCGTTTGAGAAATGCAATTCAGTTTCTTTCTGGATGATTTGTACGACACTTTTGTACAAACCTATTGAAAGCTAACAACAGTGACACATTCTCAATTATTTGTTTTTCTCTGAATGGCTTGTTGATTGTTCCTGTGTATTACGTCATCACATTGACTTCGTTGCTTTCGAGTACTTTTATTGTGATGTCACTGCGAAGACGTAACTAACCTTTACTTTGTGATATGAAGTGAGATTCAAGTGTCCCATGTAACCATGGCGTGAATGTCTCTCAGTGGGGCACGCGTGCATTCTGAGTTTGACGTGTGGATGAGGTGGATTTGCTCAAGCCGGTCACATTATAGGAACCATAAATCAAATACCTCTATAACCGCACATACCCGGGCTAGACCTAGCCTAGGAACATATATAGGCATAATATTATGCAGCAATTATAACGTTCATTAATACTAAGTACCATTATGTAGTACAGGGTTAATAGCTAACGAGACGGGTTTTCCGTAGAAAAAGCAAAATAATTGATAAATTCAAGTTAGCGAATAATTTTGGCTGAGTTTTCGTGTTGGAGACAAAAAAATGACAATATATTTCATACAGATGGTATGACATCAAAATCAAAATATGTCAGCTTTCAGAATAAAAACTGGAATTTTGTTGATAAATTCTTGGTGGGTATAAGCTTCGAAACTGGGAGCAATAGGACCATAAGTTTACTTTTAAGGCCTATTGTCCCCTTACTTATAATTATATAAGCAAAGGTGCATTTTTAGAGACATGGTTGGTACCCTTAGTCCTTTTCACCCACGAGATGTAACCCAATTCAACCCAATATCTAACCCAACACCCAAATTTAACCCACGTTAACCCGAATCCAACATTACACTGTATACTATATACCCAGCCCCTCTGATCAGCAACCCATTGTAACCTAAACTATACCCAGGGGCTGTTTCTCAGACAAACCCTAATGTACTACGACACATATAAGACGAAGTCAGAATTGATATTAACTGCCGAACAGATTTATTACATTCAATCTGAAAGCTCTCTGTAACAGAACCAAGCTTCTTAAAAGAACTAGGCCTACCTGAAATGCTTATAGCACATGAAAAAAACAAAAACAAAAACCCCGTAGTTTATTTTTTAACTGCAATACTAATTAAACCTAAAATGATCAAAGGCAAAAAATCCCCAAAGCATTTTATTATTATTCTCTAACATTAGGCCTAACAAAGTTTGTGATGTAAACAGTGAGGCTGGTTGTCTTTATTGCAAACTAGAGAATGGAAAATAATAATTTTTTATTCTCTAACAACTTAGCTTTTCCTTTTAGAAAGGTAAACGTCAAGACCAAATCTATTCTAAAGTCAAAACAGATTATTGAAGATTAACATGAAAGTTCATCACCTCAGCAAAATAACATGCTATCCGCTTGACATTACATATACCCACAATATTATAAAAAGTGTGTTGCCAGGAAATCCGATCGTCAAACGTTACAGCAAAAACAAAATTACTTCTATTAAGGAAATTATTTTTGTCGCAAGATCGGTTTCGACTCGGATGCCACGAGACCAAAAATAAGAAGCAATAATTGAATGGTCTCGATTTATACAGAAAGTAAATACTCCATACTGACTATATTAAAACAAAAAATCAAACTTTACATAATAATACGTAAAGATTTTAACATTATTATTGATTCAAAAGCATGCCAAGTGTTTCACAGTCCCTTTAATTCTATTTTTATACATGAATGAAATTTATTTTCATATTTCCCCACACAATAATAACCCAGCCACGATGACATCATCTTTCCCCCAGCTGTCAACTCCAATCTATTCTGAAATCTCCCTGATGTCCCACCGACTGTTCCCGTCTCGGGAATTTCGGTGACAAATAAGCCGCCCAGCGAGAGAGCAAACATTTTTTTCCCTGCCCACTGTACCCAAAGACCAAAAATTCCTGCACTCCCCACATCATGTGCGAGCCAATTTGTTGTGCGCATACGTGTATTCTTATGCCCGTGGTTTTCTCTCTGTTGTGTATGTGCAATGCCGCTGGTGTTTGGTCAGATAATTAGTTGAGGGCGCTCGTTATTTGACCAAATAAATCGATAGTAGAAGTGGACACGGGTGCGATACTTCATAACCTGGACGAATTATTTACCTTTTGGTTTCTGCGAGGTGATAGTTTCCTTCCGGGGATGGATTGATTGTACAATTTCTACGATGGCCTAGAGACACTACCACCCATTACGTATGTCTTTCACTGGTGCCTTAATCTGGCCGGCCGGTATGTATACTGTGTCTACTACCCCCTCATAGTTTTAAGCCCTCTGCCTCCATTGACAAACTTCAGTAGGCACTAGACGTACGGAAAAGTTCAGGTTCGTTCAGGATCAATGTTACCCTACGCCATGGGCTCTACATACAAAGAAAATGGCAGCGCGGTAGTCAGATATTGGGTTACTGGTCGATCGAACTTTCCACTTTGACTGACAGGTAGAATGCATCCTTATTTCGGGGTTCTGTCTTATTTCACCATGTCCTGAAGCTACTAACTTTCAGTATATACGTCAATAACACTCCTCTAAAACACTTCGAAAAGTAGCTACTAACTTTCAGTATATACGTCAATAACACTCCTCTAAAACACTTCGAAAAGTAGCTACTAACTTTCAGTATATACGTCAATAACACTCCTCTAAAACACTTCGAAAAGTAGCTACTAACTTTCAGTATATACGTCAATAACACTCCTCTAAAACACTTCGAAAAGTAGCTACTAACTTTCAGTATATACGTCAATAACACTCCTCTAAAACACTTCGAAAAGTAGCTACTAACTTTCAGTATATACGTCAATAACACTCCTCTAAAACACTTCGAAAAGTAGGATATTCAGAATAAAGTGTTTATCTTCGTCACAAGTATCTTTACTGATTGTAGAGCCGTACGATCCCTTCTTTAACTTCCTACAACAGAAGGTAACATTTCAATTAAGATGTGTTGCAGACTAAACAAAAAATTTAATACGCGCATGAAGTAAATCCCGCTACCTTTAAACCTAACAACATGTTGTCGTATGGCTCATGTTGTCTAAACTATACTGCCACCGGTACTGTCTTTGAATCAAGATAATGTGCAGCATTTGTCATGTTGACAAAACGCTGCTATTGGCGATGAACCGGATAATAAACCTAAACTTTAACAATAAATTGACTAAAATGCCACTATTAATGATAATGCTCAATCCCAATGTCATGAGGTAAGCCCTACAACTTTTGTAGTGTTGGACCAAGCTTCTAATATGTGAACCAAGATGAAGTACAGCATTGGTAAAGTTAACAAAACTATTGCTTTTTTGATTGGCGTATAAGTTGAATGAAGATAGTGCACGGTTTGAAATTTGGAAAACTGTCACTGCTAGTTAGCTTTGACTCTGTAAACCAAAACAACATGAGTATAAGCAGTTTCTTTAGGAAGGTTGTGTATTTTCCTGTTTCTGTATTGATAACATTCATTATCAATACAATGCTCTTTAAAGTAGCAATCCTAGCTTATCTATACGGTGTACACACTCTTAATACAACAGTATGATATATCTGCATTGTGTATACATTTGATTACCAAAATCATCCCATCCATCTAAACTTGAAGAGACAGGACTAAAGGTCCATCCCGATGCATTATTGATGCGGCTAAGGAAACGCTGTTCAAATCAAACATTTTTTTTGTCTTTTTGTTGTGCGTATACGGCAAATACTTGAGCTATTTGACTGATAAATGAAACCCATGCCTACTCTCTGCCACTTGAAATGCTATCAGTCAAGCCACCGACCCCTCAAGACGTAGAGACGGGGTCTCCGTCCATGTATCTACGAAGGGTTGCCCGGAAGATCGTCTCTTGTTGTTGCTCACTGTCCATGTATTAAAGGCATCAGACAATAATGCTAATTACTCAAAACAATAGTTAGCATAAACACTTACTTGGTAAAGAGCAATGGAGAGCTGTTGATGGATATTAACATATTGAGAAACGGCTACCTCTGAAGTAACTTAGTTGTTGAGAAAGAGGTATTAATTCCTCTCTTAAATAATAAAAGATTCCAGCTGAAGCCATTTATTGAATGTGCATCTGAAAGCATACAAAGTAACATAATAGGGGTGTTTTTTCTTTAATTATTCTCTTGGAAATTCGATAACACATTGATCCCATTAATTTTTCACAAAATTGTTATTTTATGCACCTGTTGGGATACACCAATTGAGAATACTGGTCTTTGACAATTTGCCAAACGTGTCCAGTGCCTTTAAAGGCAACTTTTCTTTGATTCGTGATGTACTTTTGGTGTTAATGGAACCAAGGTGTCTCCAGAGTGGCCCTATCCTCATCATCATCATGTAGGCTGCGTTCATCCAGTGTAAGATGTAGCCCTCCTCATGTTGACTCCATTCGTTTCTATTTCTTGCAATTATTGTCCATGTTGCTCCTGCATAAACCCTGATGTCATCTCTCCATCTTCTTTTCTGTCTACCTCTTTTCCTTGTCCCTGGCCTTGTTGCCAATCCATTATTCTGTATGTCCATCTATTGTCATTTATTCGGGCAGTGTTTGCAGCCCATCTCCATTTAGCTAGTTGTAATGTCTTTATGATGTCTCTTACTCCATTCACCTTATAGTGGAAGTCAAATTATTAGTTCCCTTTTCACATGTGAATAAGTAACTCTGATCTCAATTTTTTTACACAACCTCATAAAGGTCATCTTTGAAGCGAAACTATCACGTGTTTATCGTTAATAGTTGTGACATAAGGCCTTGATTGCAAGAAGATTTCTATGTCTACAGCCCTACGTAGGCATCACACCGTCTTCACGGAACTATAAGGTCATTAGTTAACTTGTATGGGTATAGTCATTTAAGTGCTTATGCACATTGTGGAGTTCATAAGTGGGGTTATCAATCATGAGTGGCGAAGAGAAATATTCATCCTCTATTTTAATTTAATTCGATATTTTGGTAGCTACGAACATGAAATTGCAAATAATGACCTTTATAGCAAAAAAACAGACGACAGTTATCTCTGATTGGATGGTTGAACTCATACATTAGTCCTCGTTTTCTTCGTGGTTGTGTTCCAGTAGGTCCCGTTATGTATAGTACATGCAATTCAATTACTAGTTCAACATTATGAGTGACAAAAGTCATGCTCAAAATACCCAATACATGATTAAGTCAAGTCGACTTGTTCCGTTTGATTACTATATGCCTATAAATGCCATTGTGTTGTTAGCCATTAGTGCTATTATGTAGCCACCATTCTTGTTTGGCAAAGCTACAAATCTGGACCAATTTTGTAGACCATGGAATGTTCGATGCATTTTATTGTGACGTCATCATGAAACCGCGCAAATACATGAGGCCTTATGGGTAGATCTCTCTCTCTCGCTCTTTACTAAACTGTCTGTTGAAGGCACTGTATACACGTTTGGTAATTGTCAAAGACCAGTGTTCTCACTTGGTGCATCCCATCATAAGCATAAAATACCAAATGTGGGCTCAATTGGTCATCGAGGTCGCGAGAAAATTATGAAAGAAAAAACACCCCTGTTGGACAAATTTGTGTGCTTTCAGATAGGACACCGGATAGGAATAAAAGACTTCTAGCTAGAAGTCTTTTATTATTTTAGTGAGAAGGTACCTCTTTCTCAAAAACTACGTTACTTCAGAGGGAGTCGTTTCCCACAACGTTTTATACAATCAACAGCTCTTCAACAGTTTTCAAATTTATATTTGTTTTGGGTAATTACCAAACGTGTACCTTCCCTTTAATAGTGTAGATTCGAGTTACAAGCGCCTGAGTGCTTGCAAGGCGCTTTACAAAGTATATTCAATAAGCTTAAACTATTATTATTATTACTATTATTTAGTTGGCGTTCCGTTAACACATGTGCTTCAACTTTTATTTGTCCTTCTGTTGACGTTGTCCTTGTTTCATTTTCTGACCAGGCCAGGCGGATGGTGGATGTTATTACCATGAGAATGGACGGAGTTGACCCACATGCTAAGGATCTACCATGTCGACGTGCCTCCTTACAACCAACCCTACTCAGTCACCGACGCTCAACAACCCTTGCACCAAAAGCTCTGCTTTCGGCAGACGGCAATAGTAGAGTTGAACTCCGAAGCCCACTCCTTAGTTCCAGACACCTCCCTTCTCGACTCCGGAAAGCTTCCCTGTCCAACCTTAGAACTATACCGTGTATCACGGCACTGTCCATTAATATGTCGTTGCTGGTCAGACAGTTTCAGTCTGTGACGGGTAACCCTGAGTTTGATGCAGACGTGTTGCGATTGGCAATCCTCTTTAACGATGTGGGTACCGTCTCACGTATACTACACACCCACTTTAGCTTATTCAATGTTAATTATGATGTTGTAGCCGGTCCAAGTACGAAGAATGTCCGACCTCGAAGCGATAGCCTTACTGTTCAGGTGTTGCTCAACCAGAGTACGGCACTCATCAGCAATTGGGAGAGGAGTCTTGAGGATTCACCTGATCACGATAAACCCAAACCCTCTGTGTTTACCAATGCATTACATCTTGCCATTGCCTGTGGCTCTACGGAGGTTGTGCGTCTGCTAGTGAAGTGCGGAGTGGATCCCAATTGCGAAGGAGTGGATCCACCAACAGACCTAGAGCTGTCAGCTAATCAACAGAACAACGGCACTGATCACGACGGCTTCCAGTACTTCGCAAATCAGATCAACCAGGTCCGGGAGTGGTTTTTAAAACCAGCAATTCATCTCGCGACACGGATGGCCAACTGCCTGATTGTCAAGACCCTACTCCGATACGGTGCAGACCCCGAGGCCGAGGACAGTCAAGGTGCAACGCCTCTCCACGTTGCCGCCCAAGCACCTCTGGAGAGGTGGGAATGTGCTTCTATTTTCATTGAGCACGGTGCGAGGATATTCAAAGAAGATCAGAATGGAGAACGACCTGTTGACATTGCTCCTGGGTTAGAAGTCCTTCAACAGAAAGTACTACACGAGACTCTGGAAGTATTTTATCCTGACAAGGGTCCTAATGATCCAGAAGAGGATGTACTGCAGCAGAGAATCAATTCAGTACGTGACAGTCGGAAGGTCTCACTTGGCTTGCTGGCTCTACCGCGCTTTGTAGCCAAAGTGGCTCGATCCCGTTCTCCAAACTCCAGGGATCGCTGCGCCACAGTGTGCATCCCACAGGAGACCAATTCGGAGAGAGAGTCCCAGGATCAGATATCCGTAGATAAACGGAACCGTAAGATGAGTCTTGGTCTCTGGCACTGGTTGGATAGACGCCGTAGATCAAGGGAAGATCCTGTCAAGATTGATACGGATCATTCTGACTCAACCCCGGCTCAAGTCACTCAGCAAGAGAAACCATCTGAGCCTGCTCCCTTGAGTCTACCGAGTGTATTGCCAGGAAGTGCAGAACCCAGACCCAGTCGATCGAGAACGCACACCATGGAAAACATAGATGAAGGTAAGTCTAGTTTCCTTGTTTAGGAAAAACTTCTTTAATTCAAATGGTTAGAATATACCTGGTAGTAAAAGGCACTGGACACTATTGGTAATTACTCCATAAAACCTCACTTGGTAATGAGTAATGGGAAGCTGTTAATGATACAACAATTTTTGAGAAACGGCTCCCTCTGAAGTAACGTAGTTTTCGAGAAAGAAGTAATTTTTCTCGAATTTCATTTCGAGACCTTAGATTTAGATTGTGAGGTATCGAAATCAAGTATCTGGAAGCACACAACTTCGTGTGACAAGGCTGTTTATTCTTTATCTCTTTATCCCGACCAATTGAGCTCAAATTGTCACATGTTAGTTATGCATATGTTGAGATACACCATGAGACACACCAAGTGAGAAGAATGGACTTTGACAATTACCAATTGTTAAAATAGTAATAACATTGTAATAATTATTAATAGTCAATACAATCCTGTCAGATAAGCAACGTTTCACAACACAGAGTTGTTTTGTGCTAGTGTCCTAATAATAATGAATTTGTTACGACTAGGTTTACGCACTCAACTCTCCAATACAATATTATTGGCAACGAATTACATACACCGTTAATTTCAATGAAGTCCCATTGCTCAATTTTAAATTATATGTTGGTGTCAGCATTACTGTATAGAAGATGATTGTCCGTTCCGCTTCTCTAGAAAGGGCTGGCATGGGTCAGAATTACATTGGGTCAGATCAGTGATCCAGTATTGGTCATGCTAGTTCTTACCAGGTCAGCGTGACCATGATTCGGGCATATTGACCGGAAACTTTATTGTGTTGTTGACTAACGGTTCATGCTGAACAATCCCTTGATTCTCCAGGTCAATTGTGACCCGGGCTTTTCATAGTGCATATACGGCAATGTCACACGAGGAAATTTGCAGCCAACCAGTTCCAGGCAATCTCCAAGAAGAGAATCCATTATACAATTGTTGCACGCTGTGACGGGGTCCATGGCGTTTTGTACACCCGAGGGGGGAAATGGAACCCGAGGCGAAGCCGAGGGTGTCATTTCCCCTCGATTGTTTTATTTTACCTTTGTATAATTGTTATTCCTCTTCTCGAAGTTCTGTTGTCATCTTCAAACATTGTTACGACGGACTATTCATTGTTTAATAAGCAGACGAACAAGAAACAATTCCCTCGATCCCGCGGTTGTTTCGTACACAGCGCTGGAAATCGACCAACGCAGGGAACGATCAAGGTGATGTACACCGGTGTACATCGCTTTTCATGTTACCCGGCCCGTCGAGCCATGTAACATGCGTTTTTGTTGCGCGTCACATGATTGTTTCTCGACCAATCAAACTTCACAGTTTGTTACCGAGGTATAACAATCACATTTGAATGTTCACATACTATTTTTGGGAATCGTAAGACATTGTTTAAAAAAAGCGCTTAAACACTGTTTCAAAAGGAGGTACAGCCAAGAAAAACATTGCGGGATAACATGAGCAAAAATAGCAATATGGTTTTGAAATACACAAAACGGAAGCAAAAGTTTAGTAAAAAGTTACAATACAAACATTCATATTATACACAATAAAGTAAAAAACAAAATGTATCTATGTTATAATTTCATCAACGAAAAACCACAATGCCATGATTCTCAAAATAATGTTTGCTTAATAGTTTTTTGTTTTTAAAGAATATGTTTATTAGCATCGTATCACTTTAATTTGTATCACCCGTGTTTGATGTTTTCGGCTGTTGCTACGGTCAGAACACCGAAAAATCCCATTTTTTAATGTGGTTGTTACGGCTATAGCCGTGGCCATAGCCGTAGTCAAAGCCGCAACTTTTTGTATCGTTCAAGTCTCACTTGCATTTAAATGTTGTATCCCGAGTGTATTGTTACCAGATCTACATCTATACATCTACATCTATGATAATACTTGTCAAAAGCCTTTTCAGCACCTAGACAAGGTGAGAAGACAATGAAGAAATTTCAGTTTTAGACGTGGGAGGAAAACCCCAATCCACATAGTGCCCCCCGGTAGGATTCGAACCGGGGTCCCCTGAGGTGGAAGGCGAGGCAAAACACCACTGCGCCAACCTGCGCGCAACCATGAATATGCAGACGTTTACATACGTCAACGCATTCACCATGTAATAATCTTGCATAATGATGAAAACCAACCTTCGCTCTTTACTGATAATTGATTTTTGCTGAGCTGAGAACATTTGAATATTTATTAAATCAAGTTGACCCAAAATAAAGAACAGAGAGAGTACAACCAGCCCTTGCTCTTTCATGTCAGTGAAGATTAATTATTTGTTATGTTTTCTCTACTGATGAAAATGCTAAAAAATTCAAGTGAAATCTTATAAATAAATTAAAAAGTATAAACACGATGATGACTCAGCAATTTTTTGTTAAAGCGAATCAAACAAAAAACTGTGATCAGGACTGGAGACAAAAATTGTTCGTATCATTATTGCTCATTCAAATTAAAGGGATGGTACATGTTTGGTAGTTACTCAAAACAAAAATTAACTTAAAAACTGACTTGGTAACTAGTATTGGAGAGCTGTTGATAGTATACAACATTGTAGGAAACGACTCCCTCGGAAGTAATGTAGTTTTTGTAATTTCTCACCAAAATATTAAAAGACTTCGTGTTAGAAGTCTTGTTAGAAGTCTTTTATTCCTATCTGAAAGTAAACAAATTCGTCCAACAATGGTGTTATTTCTTTCATCATTTTCTCCCAACTCCGATGACCAATTTGCAACTTCGATGACCGATTGAGCTCAAATTTTCACAGGTTTGTTATTTTATGCATATCCTGAGATACACCAAGTGAGACCTCTTGTCTTTGACAATAACCAATAGTGTACCTTCCATTTAAAAGACCCGAAGCTGGTTCCAATGTACCCCAGCACCAAATCCAACACGGCTGATAAAAGCTCAACTCTTTCGCGACCGATGGAGTCCGTATTATTGTCAAAATAATTCACCTGTACCATGCATTTATAAATTATCTTGCGGGTGTGGAAGTCTTCATGAATGAAGTCATTATTTTTTATTGTAAATTCAAATTACAGCCCGAAATGTAATCGTTATTGTTCAGTTGCTTAGAGTAAAACTGTTTTATGGTTTGCCTCATTTTACTATAATATTTGACCCAGTCCAAAGTGACGTAAATACGGGTCGAGGCACGTGCCGCACGGGATGCCCACGTCACTTGAAACATTGGAAATCTGTGGACATGTGGTTTTTTGAAAATTCCCGGGGAATACCCTGCTTATCAGCTGTCATTCGGTGTTACTAAATGTTTCAAGAGTTAATGTAATTGTATTTACATCTACGTCAGATGATCGTCTAAAAACAGTAGACCGCTGCTTTAGGAGAGCGCTATAAAAGTGCATAACAGTCTTTACCTAAATAAAGATACTTCAAATTTATCTTTAATCTTCAGTGTTAATGCTGAGAGTGATCCCCCTTTACAAACTGGTACAGCCCCATGGTCCCCTAAAAATCTATTAACAAAATCTATTAACAAAAATCCCCTAAAAAAATAAACCTTATTTTCGCCGCTGCTTGTGTGCATATAGAGTGCTTACATAGCCCCAGCCCAAGTCTAACAAAAGCACCCCTATCATGTTCTACTCGAACCATCCCATGATTTGTCATCTTTCTTGTCTCCAGATATCTGCAGCGAGACGTTTGCAGCGGAGAGGAGCATCCAGGTCCTACAGCGTCTTTCTTCCAATACGGAATGTCTTCCATTACTTCTTGAGCGCCTACCATCGTGCCTTCCTAAACTCCAGCCCCTCACTGCAAGCCTCGGTGGTCAAATAGGCATGGGTGTCGGTAAATTGCTACGAAATATCCTCCAGGTAAGACTCATGTTATAACAAATTGTTGTATCAGCACAAAATATTTGCACTGTCATGTTTTAAAGGAACACGTTGCCTTGGATCGGTCGAGTTGGTCTTTGAAAAGCGTTTTGTAACCGTTTGTTATAAAATCGGTATGGTAAGAAAGTTGTTGTAAAAGTAGAATACAATGATCTACACAAATATGCCTCGAAATTGCGTGGTTTTCGTTTTACCTCGTCGACAAATACGTTCGGCCATTTATGGGAGTCAAAAATTTGACTCCCATAAATGGCCGACCGTGTTAGTTCGCGACGTAAAATGAAAACCGTGCAATTTTGAGTGATACGTGTGTGGATCATTATATTCTACTTTTAAAACATCTTTCTATAACCATATGCATTTCATAACAAACGGTTTCAAACGCTTTTCATAGACCAACTCGTCCGATCCGAGGCAACATGTTCCTTTAAGGTATGAAGAGTGACGTAAACTTGACATTCGTCCAAAGTTTCCTTGAATGACGAAAAACCTTGCCTCAGGACTTCTGATAATGACAAACTTCTCAATAGGGTCATTGACCTTGAGTACATCCACGCCATTTTCAGGGTCCAGGTTAGATACTTAACAAGACACCTTACTTGAAAACTTGTTTTTATTCTGAATCAGACTCGATCAATTTCCAACAGGGGCTTACTCCCCAAAATAAGCAATAAATTTACTCCTTAGTTTTATTGTTATGCATGCTATACACCAACCAGGAAAATGTAACAGTTATATGAGTAAGGACGTATTGTTCTTTATGATAATAAAACATTTAATACTAACCGAGTACGCCATGTGCTTAATTAAAACATGCAGATAAACCACATTAAGCAGTTAATCAACTTCTTCTATTAATCAACTTTGGATCTGACTTGAAGTGAGATGTTTTGTTTTTCTATGTGATATAAAACGATGACCCTTTGTTATCGCCATTTGTTGTTTTGGTCTTAACCGAAGTCTTCCTATTTTATTAAAGACAATGAACACTATTGGTAAATGTCAAAGACCAGTCCTCTTACTTGGTGTATCTCAACATAGGCATAAAATAACTAACCTGTGAAAAATTGAGCTCGATTGGTCGTCGGAGTTGCGAGATAAATATGAAAGAAAAACACCCTTGTCACACGAAGTTGTGTGCTTTCAGATGCTTGATTTCGAGACCTCGAATTCTCAACTTGAGGTCTCGAAATCAAATTCGTAGAAAAATACGTCACTTCGGAGGGAGCCGTTTCTCACGATGTTTTATACTATCAACCTCTCCCCATTACTCATTACCAAGTGAGTTTTTTTGCTGATAATTATTTTGAGTAATTACCATTAGTGTCCACTGCCTTTAAAGTCACCTGGAAGTGGTATTTTTTCAAAATAAAGCTTTTGTCACTAATATATGTGTTTTGATGAGTGGAATGTGAATAAACAGTTAACTAAGGTTTTAAAAAAATCAGTTCTTATGTTATTTACAAATTTAAGAGTAGACCCCGACCCGAGAGGGCGCTGTTCGTGACGTCAATCGAGGCAGACTTTGCCTGTATAGCGGAGAGTAAACACAATTGCAAAGTACATGTACGGACCAAGTCGTGAGTTTGTACGTTTCAGGTTTTTTTTCCGGCAATGCCGACCAGGTGTATTGCTGCTGAATGCAGAAAAACACTTTTTGAAATGTACCAACTCACGTCTTGGCAGATATGTACTTTGCACGTGTGTTTACTATACGCATTGCAGGCAAAGTCTGCCTCGATTGACGTCACAAAAGGGGTAGGCGGAGTCAGCCCCCCAAACAACTTTATATATTTTTTAAACATATAAATCGTGACAAACACTTACTAAAAAAGATGTTTTATTGTTCGTAAGCATATACTCTTATGTTTGAAAGAAAAATATATATATTTTTTTTATTTCCAGGTGACTTTAAGAGATATCGATTTTAATCTGAAGCTAACTAAAAACATCTTCAATGCTCAGATTATTTTCAGGCCAATTAAACCTTCACAAATTTCAAATAAGATTAGACAATAAGACCATAATAGGGACAGTTGTGGTAATTGGGGCTCAACACAATTAGAACCTACTTCCCTTCTATGCTCGACATCTATCTGTAAAAGGTCAGCTATAGAATAGAAGAGAAAATGCCTTGGTCATTTATGTGGGGCTGAGACCTCATTAGTAAAAACAAGGTAATAGCTCTAACGTCATAACCCCCACTAATTCTATTTCTGCACGGGGTCATGCAATTGCTAACAGTAGCTTCTATCGTGTGCATTAATAGATGTTAAAATTTGCATCGGGGATAAAGAATATTAATTTTGGTTTTTACCCATACACCGATGTGTGTTAGCACTGTATACTCAGTACTTTCCCGAGTCCTGTGAAAAAATATCACAGGCATGTTACTCGGGTGCATTAAGTCGTGTGCATTAAGTTGTGCAAAATGAGCACATGTTACATGTTATTTTAATAATAATGTCTGTATTATGTTTGTAAACAAGTTTGATTAAAGAATTTGCTTGCTGTCCCAATTACTTCCTCCCCTCTTTCAACGAAATCACCTTTCACAGGGAAACACACTGAGTTTGTTTGTTGTCCGCCTCCGTTGTATGCTTTCTATAGAAACTGCAGGTCTTCCTCCATTAACCTTTTCAAATAACAAAATGTATCTGAAAGTAAGATAACATTCATTCTAGCAGACCTAATTGATGAAATGTCCTTGGCTGTATTGAAGTTATGGCCAACATTCCCTCATATAATTACTTCTTATGTTTTCCCAAACCTAGTCAAATTGTTTCTCCGAAGCCTGCCTTCACCACACACTCTGCAACTTCCACTAACGAGAAGGATGTTTTCCTATTGTCCAAATAAATTTCTTTCAGCCAAAGTGTTTTCCATTTTGTTTACATCTCTTTGGTCACCGCAATTGCGCAAACACTTTGTTATTAAAATGATTCAGATAAAAAGATATAATTTATTAACGTCTTTTCTTTGGGTTGCTTGGACCCTTTAAGGCCGATATAATTAGTCCTATATCCTATCCCTGGTGATTTGTTAAATATTATTTCTACAATGCATCTCTCGAATGGCGACTGTTCAAATATAGGTTGGTCACCGTGACCTCTCCCAGCCAGTGAAAGTAGTTCTGAAGGACACGATTGCACGCATCAACTATCCCCTAAACTGCTCATGTAATGATAGTGGTTGGAGTGCTGGAATATTAGTACGGTTGCTTGGTGATGGAGCAGTGTAATGGAGGTAATCAAGCGGGTAAAATAGCTGGAGTGGACCATAGGTTAAGTTATATATCACGGCGATTTATTATCCCACAGTGATTTGTAGTTTGATATTCTTTGATAATGTTAAAGGGCTGAGAAGAGTGGTTACCAACATTTATTGCTATTGGAGCGCAGAAATGTTGTGTTTATTGGTAACAAAATGTATAATATGGTAACAAGAATTGTAATTTGTAATTCAGTTTGTTTACATGACTTCCTTGCGGTTAGATTACCTAGTGAATCACTGTTACAAACATAATTTCTCCTTCTAAACCGAGATGCTCATATTGCATGCACCGCACTCGGTTGTTTCCATCTTGCATTTCAAAGTCAGTGGACACTATTGGTAATTACTCAAAATAATTATCAGCATAAAACCTCACTTGGTAACAAGTTATGGGGAGAGGTTGATAGTATAAAACATTGTGAGAAACGGCTCCCTCTGAAGTGGAGTAGTTTTTCGAGAAAGAAGTAATTTTCCACGAATTTGATTTCGAGACCTCAAGTTTAGAATTTGAGGTCTCGAAATCAAGCATCTGAAAGCACACAACTTCGTGTGACAAGTGTGTTTTTTCTTTCATTATTATCTCGCAACTTTGACGACCAATTGAACTCAAATTTTCACAGGTTTGTTATTTTATGCATATGATGAGATACACCAAGTGAGAAGTACTGGTCTTTGACAATTACCAATAGTGTCCATGCAGTGTCTTTAAATCTACCATTACCGCTGATACATTTTGTATTTTATATAAAAACTTTGGCTCCAATACGTTAAGATTTCCCGGTATTTAAAAACAATTGAACTTAAATTGTCAATTTAAGGTCGACTCGAGATACAATATAAGCAATGTTCAGCCATTAGTACTATTTCAGTCTCAAAACCAGCCATCCAAAATAACTGTTATTGGATATAACCGTATTCAATTGCATGGTCGACAATTTGATTCCGTTTTATATCAGAGTCGAGAATTGGAAGTAATGTGACCTTATTACGTCTTGTACGAGACCGTACATTTTGTAGTTTATGTTTTTCAAAAATAAATATATTGGAAGGACTGACTCTTAGACTCATAAACCCGTTCCTTAAATAAAACATAAAAAATGTAGAAAATTTGAGTGAATACTGCCCTAAAAGTAGAAAACTGCAGAATGTAACCCTTTTCTCTTAAAATATGGTCTAACCAAGGACGAATCAGCCTTTCATAACAAAACGGAATTAGCTTGTCAGCCCCTTTAATGTGGTGGCGAGCCTTGTACATGAGAGTCTCGCCTTTAATCATTAAGCAGGTGATGGCGTGTGGTTTCTCATAGTGAAAATCAAACATTGTAGACGTCGGTTGCTCTCTTCCGTTTGGCGGAACAAATACCCTCAAATTAAAAGTCACTGCTACGGGAGTTTTTCTTTTTAATAACGCAGAAGATCGACTGAGTAGCCATAGTCGGTGCAATGTTTATTTAGGGGTTGTTTATGTGGACGGATATCTTTAACATTGGTGTTTAAACACAATGATTTCTGCACGCGCGCAGTTTGAGCTACCATTGAGATTGGAAAGGGCAGGCACCAATTCGGTCTGGACGCTATTGTTTAATACGTGTGTGGTGTTGGATGATGATGTGCTTTACTGTGTTATAACAATTGGATCACGCAGTTGCTAAGATATGAAAATTGAATGTCTTCATAATTATGCGTACATGGAGTGCGATCAAAACAATGTGTGTCAAATCTTTGTGTGGTTCCAAGCAACGATCGATCGATTTTCTTTTCAAACTCAATGCTTGATATCTTAGAATTTTTAATTGGAAGAGCTGTTTTTAATAACCAAAACCTCTCCCAATTACCCCCTTTGACCGTTAGGCGTGCACGGCGCCATCTGGAACTGACGGGACCATCGAGGGAACGGAGACGGGTGGAAATCACCATGGTGCCGGCGAGTTGGAGGGCATCCGAGGCGAGAGGCTCGGCAAACTGTTCCGTATTGCCCTTCATTTCGTCAGGTGTGGGGAGTGTGTCCGTGATGCGGCTCTGGGCGTTGTTAACACGGTGCTAAAGCTTCACTTGAAGATGGAGAATCGGACTTCGTATTGCGCTTGCAGCCCCAAGAAGGTCCGTCCAGGATCAGATATGAACACCTCCCCAAGACGTGCCTTAAGGCAACAAACTGAAAGTACATGCAACAAGACAGGAGCAACACTGGGAGTGGTGTGCAACCATCACCCCAACTCAAAAGGGGGCGAATCTCTCTCGGTCCCCTCAAGTCCAAATATGGAAAACTTTCGGCTTAAGATGGATGCAATTCAACCCAAGACGTCTTCTCCTGGATTGTCCAGAAAGCATAGCTTCCGATACAGTTCAAACTCATTCTATGCTAAGAGATTGGTCCTTCGTAAAAGTGTCCATTCCAAGTTGGGTAAGTTTGCCCGGAGTATTGGCCGTGGTGTCAAGACGAAGCAGACCGCCCAACAGACGGCAACTCCAAGTGCGGTCCGGCTTCTCACTACGGTGGACGTAGAGATGCTCTTAGATTGCCTCCATAGTGTTTCTAAACCGGATTCTTCAAGTGAGGATTCTTCCAGTGATAACGCACCTTCTTCGACCGGATCGAGATCCGAGGAGTCCGGCCCTACGCAGGTCAAGCAGGCCCAGCGGCTCGCCGCTAGGGCCCTGTTGACAATCGCTAGCTTACCGTCCACCAGGAGAGCTCTAATGCGACCGGAATACCTGTGGAAACTCTTATCTGTGCTTGAGCCTTCATGTGATCAGGTAAGGATGGGTTTAATTCTAATCTTGAAAAGTTAACAAAATCGTAATTGGCTAAGAAATATGTGAATTTACATCTTTGTTCCTAACAAAGACATATTGAAACAAACGCCCAGTCAGCCAGGCCAATTATACATTCAGAACAACCGTATCATTTAATATACGTTTTGCTCGCATTTTATTATAATTTGAAATAAAGTTTTATTCTATAAATTATTTTACATACCGAAAACTAAAAGAGAACAGGCAAACGGGTATCTTTTTTTATTTTGTAAATTACGTAATGGAGCAACACGACACAGGCAGTCCAATAGTCCATTGTTTGAAGAACAATGATTAATAACAATAGGAAACAATGGTCGGTGTTTAATTTACACAATGTACAACACACACGGTCTTACCCCGTGTAGATTGTTGGGCCGTTTTTGATATTACTCAGCATTGATAGAAGGAACTGGTACTCCCGATAATGTCCCTTTTGCTTAGCAAATCTGTAAGTTTTATGAAAACAAATTCTGTATTTGTGTGTGTACTGAATTGAATTGCAATGACTAGAGCTTTATTTATGAACTGTCCTCAAAAACTCAACCTCACAAACCCCAAATCTCGGGGGGATTTCCACCTCAAGATTCCCGCGCTTCAAAGTTGTTTCTCTCGACCTTTTCTCTACAAAGGAATTTGAAGCTTGACGTAAACCCCCAATGCGACAGGATATTCGAATTGAGCCCTGTGTGTTATGCAAGCATAACATTACTCCGGGGCTGGGTAGGGATAACTTATAACGCGATTACGAGATATCCGAATAATGCCCGTCTCGTGGTTTCGTGTCCATCAGTAACGTCTCATAGTCCAGGCCTAAGGGTGCGCGCTATTTTTATCAATTGCCTCCAGTGTTTGTCAAGCAAGGTTTGTTCGGCCCATGTTGGTACACAAGATTTAGCTTACAGGCACAAGTAAACATTATTTTGCTCAGACTTTGTGAAAACATGCCTGATCGCTATAGTACTCACTCACCCGGTCGCCCACAGTTAGAAGCTTGCAAATCGTTTATCAGTAAGCATTTAATCAAGTTAACTTCCTATCTATCTCCGTCGTAACTTTGATCAAGGGAAATTAAGGCTTATTGGAAAATAATTCGCGATCAGGAACATGGATTGATTAATGGGGAAAATGTAGCCTATATCAACACAAGGAGTTGAAGGATATAAATTATTTTCAATTACGTCTAGGCCCGAAATAAAAATGTCGTGTAATATTCAATTTGTCAGATTGAGAAATATATATCGCTGATTAGACTTGTGCAATATCAGTTCAAATGAATACTCCTGAATGACTTTTTATCGTCAGGTTATAGCAAAATCAAATTGAACGAGAAATTTTGATCCAGTGCAGAATTTAATATGATCACCGGAGCCAAAACGTGATCTATTGAAATGTTGACTGGCTCATAATGGATGTCGTAGATTGATTCAAGTCATAAACCATAAATCACAGATGTACAATATTCAGTTTATTTTAGTTGGTTTTTGTGTGTAAAATATGCTCCGAGTGTCGAGTTGCAATCCCTTATGTTGAAAATGAAATCTAAATATAAGAAAAAAGGCTTTGTTGACAAAAGATACATAAAACAACTCTGTGTTGTCAACATTGTTTAGATGGTTTCCAATAATGGCAGAGCCGCGACGAAAACGGCAGGAATTACAGATCAAAGGTCGATCAAATTGACGGGAAGATGTTGTTTGAACTGAGTGTCAAATTGGCGTTCTTAATAGAAGATGCAATCGTGCAAATGTTACACTGCTCCCAGTGAAAGATGCTGTGTTCTTGTGACGTATAAACTCAGCCTAAGAGCCACTTGAAATCTGACAATAAAGGTCATTCATATTGCACACTTTTAGCAACTTGTAGCAGAAATCTTTAATATTTTGTATGTAAAGTAAAATCCAATAGAGGTTTGAAGTCAAACAAATCTCCCTCCCTCTTAACAATAGTTTGGGGGAAATTGTAGCTTGGGAAGTAAATTTTTTTGAGTCAGTTTTGTAGCTCCGTATAGTTTGGTGTACACTAAAGAAACTATGGTATAGAACAACTTTTTTATAAAGATGTGATAAAATAAAGCGTGCGGCGTATCGACCATTTCACCTAAATGTCTTGCAACATTGGATATTGCGCTTTCATTGCAAAAATATGAACACGACATTCCAGGCCTGACAAGGTTTTAAAGGCAGTGGACACTATTGGTAATTACTCAAAATTGTTAGCATAAAAACTAACTTGGTAATGAGCAGTGGGAGAGGTTTATAGTATAAAAAATTGTGAGAAACGGCTCCCTCTGAAGTGACGTAGTTTTCGAGAAAGAGGTAATTTTCCGCGAATTTGATTTCAAGACCTCAGGTTTAGAATTTGAGGTCTCAAAATCAAGCATCTAACGCACACAACTTCGTGTGACAAGGGTGTTTTTTCCTTTCATTATTATCTCGCAACTTCGACGACCAATTGAGCTTGTTTTATGCATGTTGAGGTACACGAGAAGACTGGTCTTTGACAATTACCAATAGTGTCCATGGTCTTTAAAGGGAAGGTACACTATTGGTAATTGCCAAAGACCAGTGTTCTCACTTGGTGTATCTCAACATGTGCATAAAAAAACATTGGTCATGGGGTTTGGAGAAAAAATCGGAAACAAAAAATACCCTTGTTGGACGAATTTGTGTGCTTTCAGATGGGAATAAAAGACTTCGAGCCAGAAGTCTTTTAACATTTTAGTGAGAATTTACACCTTTTCCAAAAACTACGTTACTTCAGAGAGGGAGTTGTTTCCCACAATGTTTTATATTATCAACAGCTCTCCAATGCTTGTTACCAAATTATTTTTTAAGTTAATAGTTGTTTTGAGTAATTACCAAACGTGTACCTTCCCTTTAAGAGGACGATGAGGCCCCTAATTCAACGGAGACTTCATCCCTCCGCGAGTCTTAACAAGAAACAGGGCACTTTGATCTGTCATCAAAATGCACGCTCTATTATCGGACCCTGTCAGTTCCAAGAGGAAGTTATAAATTCATGTCCCAGTTCTGTCTATTGATTTCTGGACTCCAATTCCGATATCATTTCCTCTTCATGCTTTGAACCAAAGCTGCTCATCGAGTTAAAAATCGCTTCTCTGCAGTGATACTTCGTCATAACTACCGAGATATTTCGTTTATTTTGCGCTAAAAGTCATTTCAAGAAACGACGCTGACTAAAAACAAACGATACCTGAGTAACCAATAATTAAAGTTTAATAAGACCAAAAACTATGCCTATACTTAATTGTACCATTACAAATTAATATTCAAAATTGACCCATAAAAAGTTATGCAACTTTCTCAGACAACATTACACGAAATGAACATCACCGCCTCAAAACACAACCATGATTATGTTAGCTTGATGGCTTTTGTATTTCCTTACATTTTTACACTGGTATCGTGCACGTAGTCTTTCCAATAATGCTTTTTCCAGTTCTACTTTCAAGAGCCATTTATGATATGATTATTTTAATTTAACTCATATATATTGTGTATTTTCTTGTCTTTTTTTGTATTAGATAGCAACTTTTCTTGAAGATGTTATCAAAAATCACTCTTTTTCTTCACTAAAATTGCTGAAATAACACACAAAAAACCCAGAGGTATAAACCCAGCCAGCAGAGAGGAGAAAACAGTCCGTTATTATGCGTACGCCCCCAAACCAAGCCGAAAAGACGAGGGGATTTAATGCATTTGTAATCAAGTCCTGAAATTACTCGTCTTCTTCTGAAATGTTGCTTGTGCTATTGCTAGAAAAATAACTTCTTATAATTTATTCATACATTTAAACTATCAGCCTTGCAAAATGAGATGTATTTTTGAAATTTGCAGCATCTTTTTCCCAACTTGGGGAGAAAGTGGTACACGATAAAAATAATGTGTTGCTTTAAAGTTCTGTTTCTGTAGCAAAGATGGGACTATAACAATAATTTTAATATCGTGTGTTTCTCTTATTTTTGTTAAAGGAGTTTTTGTGCCTCGTCCTGCAAGTCGTTCAAGTGCTCGTACTTGATCCGACCAATCACGTGGCCTTAGTCGCGGCAGGTCTCGCTCAAAGAATCGACAAGATTTCCCGCCAGTATTTCGATCGACCATGCACAGAAGAGCGGTCTACTCAGACGGGATCCCCTCTGGCTCTCCATGTCACAAGGATTCAGGTGTACTTGGGGCTTCTAGATCACAACGACCAAAGGATGTCTCAAAGCCTTCTAAGCAGTGAAGGTGTTTGCCCATTAAAAGTAGTTCATTTCAATTTAGTGTGAATATTTACCATAAGAAGTTCAAAAGTATGCACAATTCCTGTTTGTCTTGACGAAGGTTTCTTTTCTAATGCTTTTCATCCGCTCAAAGGCACAACATGCAAACAAACGTTAAAAAATGCATTGTTGTTGTTTAATGACAACGGCAATAACAAAATCTACAACAACACAATATTTAGCAAACGGCATCAGCAGCGGCAGCAGTAGCATTATTATTGTTAAATGACAACGACAAGAAAAAGAAAAAAAACAATTCAAGAGCAAACAGCATACGCATCAGCAACAGCAGCAGCAGCAACAACAATAACACAAAACACAAATTGCTCAAAATAATTATTATCATAAAACCTTTCATTGTGACGAGTTATGGGGAGAGGTTGATGGGATAAAACATTGTGAGAAACAGCTCCCTCTGAAGTGCCATAGTTTTTGAGAAAGAAGAAATTGTCGACGAATTTGATTTCGAGACCTCAAGTTTAGAATTTGAGGTCTCGAAATCAAGCATCTGAAAGCACACAACTTCGTGTAACCAGGGTTACTTTTCTTTCATTGTTATCTCGCAACTTCGACGATCAATTGAGCTCAAATTTTCACAGGTTTGTTATTTTATGCATATGTTGAGATACACCAAGTGAGAAGACTTGTCTTTGACAATTACCAATAGTGTCCATTGTCTTTAACACAAACAACAACAAAGGCATCAACACCAAAAGCTACAAAATGTATAATCCATAAAACACCCCTAAATATTTAAAATAAATGTGTATTGAATCTTGATCCCTTTAAAACCGATGTGCAATGTGGTGTTATTGGGATGAAGCACCATTCCAAAAAGCCATGCCTCCAATATAACAACAGTCATAATATTGCATTCTGTTTTATTTGTGCTGCTTGGATTACTAAGGCTTTCCCATTGTTACTGATATTGATTCTGTCTGTGATAATTTTAATTATTCCTTTCCCTCTCAGCCAAGGCCTTTTCTTGACTTGAGTTTTTTTCCATCCACACACCAATTATGTTTCAACAATTACATTGGATGTATAACACGTTGATGTGTTATCGCCATACATGAATAGTTATTGGCGTTGACCTTCTAGTTCAATCAATAAAGTTTCTGTATTTTACTGGGAATGGCAAAAGTCCCTTGCCGATAGTGACTGTGTATTCAGGCACATATTTGAGCCATGAGACCCGCAACTAACAATGTATTCGTAATTGCACATCAGATGAATTACTAGTGTGTACCTTGACAACCAAATCTCTCATCACCGGAAATGTAATAATGCCTTCAGCACTCTGATACTTATCGAATTTAAAAAATGTTAAAGTGGAATTGCTGAATCGCTGAATTTTAAGTTGGACGTACCAATTGTCTTGCAAAAAGTATGCTTTACGGCCTAGATCGGATGGATCTTTTGGAATACTACGTAATCAAATTAGTGTGGATTGTTTTAAACAAAAATCTACCGGGAAATTCCATGGAAACATAAACATTTAGGCCTGCATACTTATCAGTCAATTGCTTTTGTCATTTCCTGTCCTAATTTAAATCTGTCGTTTCAAGCTATCTAAACCTGAGGTCCTTTACCACTATGTTCAGTTAACAAAT
The DNA here is from genome assembly GCF_032118995.1 of Asterias amurensis. NCBI lineage: Eukaryota > Metazoa > Echinodermata > Asteroidea > Forcipulatida > Asteriidae > Asterias > Asterias amurensis. The sequence continues at coordinate 7,263,315 of NC_092655.1, read as the reverse complement.
TTATTTTAAAGTTATCTTTGACGACAAAACTTATTGTTTAATTTGAGACGGGTTGTGTGTTGTCTGCCCATAATTTTACAGTTTCTTATTAAGAATGGGCTAATCGTCTCTGTTTCGTGTTTACCAGTTCATTTATTATTATTTTTTCCCTGGGGTGGGGGACTTACCAACCAAAAGGACCTGCCTGTGGTATACAGTGCAAAAAAAGTTAATGCCCTAACGTTTCGACCCATAGCCTTCGAGAAAGACTTTGCTAGGGTCGAACCGTCAAGCCCGGAACTATTTTTGTTTTAAATTAATACTAATGTAGAATACCAAATAATGATTCCTATATAGGCCATTCCTGAAACGATAAATAATAATAATTGTGGCTTCTTATAAAGCGCACATGTCCGTCACCCAGTGACGCTCCTGGCGCTGTAACATTCAGTATTTCCTGCCAGATTGTGGGACTACGTTTGAATTATGAGACCTAATTCTGATAGCACCATGTAATGCTTTACAAGATGCTGTGGCGCAATTTGCTGCCGATCGGACCAGGAACACCGGGGCAAACCCCTTCTCTTTTCGATAAGTGCACGGGGTTATTTTACATGCGTAACATAACACATGGGACCAATGGCTTAACGTCCCATCCGAAGGACGAAGCAATGGTTAAGTGTCTTGCTTAAGGACACAAGTGTCACGGCTGGGGATTCGAACCCACACTCTGCTAATCAGAAACACCAGAGTTTGAACGATGTTATACAGTGGGTGAAGTTTGAAACTCGTCTTGTGAAAAATTGAGACTGTGAGCACTTCCTCAATCCCCCGACGAAGCAATAAGCAAGACACTTCAGCATTGCTTCGTCCTTCGGATGGGACGTAAAGCCATTGGTCCCCTGTGTTGTGTAACGCATGTAAAATAACCCCGTTCACTTATCGGAAAGAGAAGGGGTTCGCCCGGGTGTTCCTAGCTGTGGCTGCTATATGCGCCGCAGCACCTTGTAAACCCTTAAAAGATGCTAAATAATTGGGTCTCAGAATTCGTCACTGCAATTACCTATCTTTCTGAAAGTTTGTATATATTTAGCGCCTTGAGTACCTTGTTTGGTAGAAACGTGCGCTATTAGACTTCGATGTTATCATATTATTATATTACAATGGATGAACTGGGATGAAAGCAATTTACATCGATGGTAAACCCAAACAATGTGTAACAAGTCGGACGGGTCCAAACGTAGGTTAAGTTCAGAACCAATAATGGACCCCTGCTTTATTTGCTCAAATGTTCAACTCCTGCATCACCTGCAAGCTCCAATGCCATCAGCGTTAATCATTAGTTTGTCTAATGGAGTGGTATCTATGTTTTTATGTCACAGTAGCCGACGCTCATGCTACTGATCAGGGTTCCGATCAGACCACTGAAGACCATTCTTCCAACCCGGGACTGACTACCAGTCGCAGTCGGTATGACGACAGGGATTCACAGATCCATGACGGCTTACTACTCAAGATATCACACGCCACTCTTGAGATGCTTGTCTCTATGGCAATCGGTCATCAAGGGACGGAGGGAGCTAATGGTGCAGCTTGCCAATGCAATCTGGTGAGTATAATTACACGGACGATTACCACATGCAGCCAACAGGCCGTATCAAGAAACCAGACTAAAAGGGAACATTGTCTCAAGTAGGGTAGGTTGACCGCTCTCTCATCCTGGTATTGGATCGTTTGCATATCCAATTTCTTTTGATACGTATGCAAATTCAAATAGTCTGGCTACTTTTCAAAATTCACATCTTCGTCATAAACTTGTAGTACGGCAGATTTAATAGCTTGTTTGTACATTGTTGGTTGCCGGCGGCTGGCTGTACTATGAATATGTAACATATTCTAATAATTGTAAAGTCATTGTCCAATCAGGGTCCAAGTAAGGAGTTTCCATCCCAGGGTTTATAAACCATGGGGACGAGGTTGGGTCCTTCATGTCAGAAAGAAGAAACGGTCCGTAGCTTAGCCTTTAGTCAAGGCGCACGCGGCACACCGGATAGCACGCACAGCCCCAAAAATGTAACGCACAAAAAAAGACTATCACCGCACGCGGCGAAGCCGCGAAGCGCCTTTACCAACTCGTTTTGGGGGCCTTATGTTTTTCTTTACATTTGCCAACGATTTTGGTGGGAGAAAATGTAATGCATAATGCATTACCGTGGTGAGTTGCTGGCCAATAAGAAGCCACAATTACTTGCATGACGTCACAAGAACGTTCGATGCAAATTCGTTACATTTTCTCCCACCAAAATCGTAAGGCCCCACATAAGGCCCCCACAACGAGTTGATAAAGACGCTTCGCGGCTCCGCCGCTCGCGGTGATAGTCTTTTTTCGTGCGTTACATTTTAGGGGTTGTGCGTGCCATCCGGTGTGCCGCGTGCGCCTTGACTAAAGGCTATCCGTAGCTACGCTGGCACACCCCTTTCATCAACTTACCTGATTAGCTTGTATTTATTTTTTAATTATTGAGAAAATGTGGAAAATATCAAGTTTTTTTGGAGTGCGGGTTGTCCTAACTACATGTGCGTGCGCAGTGGAATTTAATCCGCGATGCAATCGTGCATCAATCCGCCCCAGTTCCCCCACCTTCATTTGGAATGTTACAGCTTTTACCAAAGCAACATACTATGGGCGCCAATAGGTATAATTTCGGTGCACTGTAAAAATGGGGTGTTCAAATTTACACCAGGGTGAACAACGCAAATGTCTACCAACAAAAAAATACATTTGCGGTATTTTAATGGCCTTTGATGTTAATTGATTATTTCCTCTACGATTGTGGGGGCAACACCCAGTTTTTTGCAGTGTTGGAAAGGGCATTAAGATAAGACGAGGCCAGTGTATCGCTCATAATAGGTCCTCCACCCCATTTTTCGTAAATTTGCAAAGACATTTTCTAACTTTGAGGTACTGTACACATTATTTGGTAATTAGGCTACTCGAAATTTAAATTAGCATAAAAACTATTACTTATTTGGTAGCAACGGAGAGCTGTTGATAGTATAAAACATTGTGAGAAACGGCTGCCTCTAAAGTGAAGTAGTTTTCGAGAAAGAAGTAATTTTCCACGAATTTGATTTATCCTCAGATTTAGAATTGAGGTATCGAAATCAAGCATCTGAAAGCACACAACTTTGTGTGACAAGGGTGTTTTTTTCTTTTATTATTATCTCGCAACTTCGATGACCGAGTGAACTCAAATTTTCACAGGTTTGTTACTTTATGGATATGTTGAGATATACTAAGTGAGAAGACCGGTCTTTGACAATTACCAATAGTGTCCAGTGTTTACAAAAATGTACCTATTTACTTATCTGGCTGGCCTCGTCCGTCTGTCTGTCCTTGTCTAGTCCTAAAGTCTTGTCTGTCCTTCAATATTTCCCTTCATGTTGGTAGTTACTCAACGGAGTATCTTTAGCCATGTTATAATTGTGTTTCAATTGATGATGCATACGTTGGGATACAACAAGTGAGAATAGTTTGAGTCGCTAGAAGCCTTCTATGCGATAAGTTAATGCCACACCCTACATTTAGGCCCTACATGTCGTTGCAGCTACTGTGTAAACCATTATAAAATTATTTCCAAGGCTATCCTTTCTTTCTAAATATCCGGGGAAAACAGGAAAAGAAAAGAAACCCCAAAAACAAATGATATTCAGGCATTCCAACCTAGGTAGCTGCATCGATACCAAAACAGTTTGCTTATAACTTGATGTAATCAGCAGGTACCGACTGATTTATTTTTATCTAAACAAGTGCAATAGGGGGCGGGCCATAACTTCTTAAAGCCCAAGCACCCCCCCCCCCCCCAAAAAAAACCCCCAAAATGACACTAGACTGGTGACCAGTGAGGAAGTTCTATCGAAATGCCCCTATACGTTAACAACTGTAATTACGTACGACGTCAGGGGAACATGCCAGCATATCAAGCCAAGTTTTTGTTGTAAACACATCCAGTTGGCGCTTCGGTTGAATGTGCTCTCTCTTCGAAAACCCGTGAGTTTAATGAAAATGACAAAACAATTATGAAATTACAGCTTGGCCCAAGGCTTTTGCAGCGTTCTTTTTGTTCGCTGTACTTCGGCTTGGGCTGGTCACTGCCACTGCGCACTGAATCACTGACACTGTGGGCCACTCACTGTCTGTATTGTTTTTGTTGTACCGTTACTGTACTGTACACCGGGTATATGGATGGTCAAACACACGTGGACTCGCGGCACCTAATTCATGTTTGTACAGTCTATGGCACAATGGCGCTCGGCATTCTCAGTGGCAGAAATAAAATTAGCCAGTACACATGTCCAAATAATCTGTGTATCAAACAATTAAGCCAAAATAGGAAAGTAGCAGGTGGAATTACCAATATTAATATTTAGCTTTAATAAGTCGGACCAGTCCATTTGCTGGAGAAACTGCCGAATTTAACCTTGACTTTTCAACTTTGCTCACTCACTCACACAAAATGTTATAATGGTTTATATTGAATGGTAGGATATCTCTTCGTATGGCGCCACCACTTTTTCACTAATTTTTTACAAAAAAGGATATCTCATTGAGGTAAATAAGATACTATATTATTATTATTTCATAATCAAATGAAAAAGTGGTGGCGCCATACGGAAACTTTTCCTTTGTTTATTTGCATTCAGCGAGGTAGATATTTGTGATGATGCTGATGCTGCTTACGAAAGAATGTGATTTTTGTTCATGGTTTTGATACTTTATATAAATAACAATTATTATTATCGTAGGCCTTTTTCTTCAGTTTGAGCGGTAATCTTATTCTTAGGCCTACCTGTTGATGAGAATTGGTTTGAAAGCAAACTTGCCGGCGGCTTGGTTTTGACTACACTGATTGTACTTCTAGAAAGTTTAATAAGGCTCTCTCATGAACCTTATGAAGGGGTCTAACATTTTGGGCCTCCTTAAAGCCATTGGACCCTTTCGGTTCAGAAAAAAAAAAAAAGTTCACAGATTTACAAATAACTTACAGGGTTTACTAAGGCAATGGTGAAAGACTTCTCTTGAAATATTATTCCATGAAATGCTTTACTTTTTGAGAAAATAGCAAAACAATTTAAATTCTCGAGAATTACGGATTTATTTTAAACACTTGTCATGACACGGCGAAACGCGCGGAAACAAGGGTGGGTTTTTCCGTTGTTTTCTCCCGACTCCGATGACCGATTGAGCCTAAATGTTCACAGGTTTGTTATTTGATATAGAAGTTGTGGTACACAAAGCGTGGGCATTGGACAACACTGTTTACCGAAAGGGTCCATTGGCTTTAAAGCCATTGGACACTTTCGGAAAAGAAACAAAAAACAGTTCACAGATTTACAAATAACCCACAGGGTTTACAGAAGGTATTGGTGAAAGACTTCTCTTGAAATATTATTCCATGAAATGCTTTACTTTTTGAGAAAATATTAAAGCAGATCAATTCTCAATATCGAGAATTACGGATTTATTTTAAACACATGTCATGACACAGCGAAACGTACGGAAACAAGGGTGGGTTTTCCCGTTATTTTTACCCCCGACTCCGATGACCGATTGAGCGTAAATTTTCACAGGTTTGTTATTTTATGTATATAAGTTGTGATACACGAAGTGTGGGCCTTTGGACAATACTGTTTACCGAAAGTGTCCAATGGCTTTAGCGCTATATGTTTTCAAAATCATCGTTGATAGTTGAACATGTGTTGATCGGATAACTTCAGTTCCTTTCAACCAAAACTTTCTCCACACACTCAATATACATGAGATACATTTTGGAGAAGAATGCTCCATTACCTTTAACTATTTAAGCTGCTGAGTTTGGCAATGTTTAATCTATGTTAAATTTGCATCGGGGATAGAATATTTATTTTGTTTGTACCCATATATACACCGATGTGTGCTAGCACTGTACACTCTTACTTTCCCGAATTCTGTTCAAAAAAATCACAGGCATATTACTCGGTTGGGATTCGGACCCATGACTTTTGCAATTCCAGAGCAGTGTCATACCAAATAGACTAGAACTAGACTAGACTTTAAAATGTTATTTTAAAAATAAAGCTGAAAATTTGAATTTTAAACTTAGTCTATATCACTCAACAATAACTGCCTTGATATTCTTGCCATGCAGTGGAGATTGCTTTGGTATGTTTATTGAGTTATATCGTTACAAATTTAATGATCTAATTACTGAGGTATGATTCCATCCTTAGATTACCGAGTCACATCCTCCACACTCAAGACGCTCATTGAAGACGCCAAAATGCAAGCTGACGGACCGTTGTCGATTTTGTTGCTTCCAAGACACACTCCTGGAGACGCTACCAGTAAGCGTACATCCTATCATCCTGCTGAGGTTGTTGGAGCACACACTACTCACCACGCTGCGATGTGTTCAGAATTTGACTCGGGCTGATGAAGCAGACTCCAAGGCTGAGTGGGAATCTAACACAAGACTACAGACAAAGGTTTGATCTTTAATCTTCACAATTTTGAAAGTTTAGAGGAAACAATGTCAAACCTGTACAAAATCTACATCTATGATAACACTTGTCAATGCCTTTTCAGCATCGAGACAAGGTGAGAAGGATGAAGAAATTTCAGTTTTAGAAGTGGGAGAAAAACCCCAGAGACTTGTTCCAGGGAAAACCCACAAAGTCAAGTAGGGACTGTAAAACCCAATCCACATAGTGCCCCCGCTAGGATTCGAACCGGGTTCCCAGAGTTGGAAGGCGAGGCAAGACACCACTGTCTAACCTGACTTCCCTGTGTTGAGCCCGTTTCACACAAGGTCTCTAAATGGTGGTCGTTAGCAACAAAATTGCATCGGTGTAATAAAATCGCAAATTTGCGCTGTATGAAATGAACCCTTGACCATTTGTGACTTTGGGGTTACTGAAAAAATTAGGCCCAAAAAATTATAATTAAATTAATTAAATTAATATTTGCATCTTTACTTGGTTCAACAGCGACACTGTTTCATTTTTGGGAAAGCGAAGAGAAATATAATCAGTTTGTGTTTGCAGGGTGTAATGAGCAAGCGGTTCATAACATCCTATGACCTGACTTTTTGACCCTAGCAGAGTGGGTTTTAAGGAACATTACATACTTGGTTTTTGCTAAAATAACAGTTGTTGGCAGTGTAAGCACTTTATGTAATCCACCATATACATAAACTGACACACCTGTAGAAGTTTGGAATCGATCGGCCATCTGGGTCACAAGAGAATAGTGAAAAAATTATTACACATTTTGCATTGCATCGATGCCAAAACAAAAATGAATAAATCGCTCACTGAGCAATAAACTCCAAAGGGAAATTAGATTTATTTCTCATCAAATATGACATTTCGAGGGAAGTGTTCTACTATCATCATCATTGGACCATATAAGTTTTATGTAAATCTGTGATCTGCACAATTTTTTTTTCTTACCAATTCTGTAACGTTCCTTTAACAAAGAGATCTTTGGTAAAGCCATTACCTGTCTTTTTCATTTAATTTAATTTCATTTCATTTAAGTGGTCGGGTTTGCGTAGTGACATCTTTCCTTGCCTTCCTCCTCTTGGACCCTAGTTTAAACTATGCCAAGGGCACAAAGGCAGATCAGGTTTTCAGTCCCTACTTGATTGCGTGGGTTTTTCATGGAATAATTCTCTAGGGTTTTCCTCCCACATCTAAAACTGAAACTTCCTTCAATGTCTTTTCCCAATTGGGTTCTTAGTGCAGTTTTTAATTTTGCTTTTCAAAGAACCGTTGGCTTCTCAACCACAATAAATAAAATGAAATGAAACATCCATCTTTACAGCCATGACATTCGGAGAATGGGTATCTTGGGCTGAGTATTCACTCATGATTTCATGGTCGTGGAAGGAATTTATGTGGTCTAAAATGAATGCTGTGAGGCTTGCTTCATCACTGGGTACAGATAAAAAAAGATGTCATGAATGGATACAGCACCACCAGACCCATGAATGGCAAGGGACAGATTCCTGATGCCAACATGTACGCTGTTCAAGTTTGCTCATGATTAGGCAACCATGCATAATGATGCCATACATTTGCCATTTCAGTGTAATGTATCCTACATGCCCTACATGTACATGTCCTAGTAGAAATATTTTACCCACGAACGAAAAATTAGTTTTAGTTTTCCGACCTCTTTTGGTCGACCCAGCCCCTGCCCTTTAACCCCCTGTCGTCCCTTGCCTTTTCTGTGTGCTTTTAGCCTTTCTCTCACTCTATGGACTGCTTATGTTACACCAGTATACCTGTTTATGTTTTCATTGTGTCATGTGGCATTTGAGAAACACTCGAAATGTCAATCCTTTTTTGCATTTATACTTTTACACTAAAGGTCCATTTGGTTGGTAGCAGTTTGCAAAAGCTAATTTTATATTTTCTTTCCTGAACTGCTTTAGATTTGTTTGATGCTGATGAGATGGTTGGATACAATTCCAGAGGATTTCTACTACAATGCCTTCCTACGCCAGGAAGCATCCCTTCTCATCAGACGCCTACCACCCCTCAATGAAAACTTCCAACCTTTGATCAAGAAAATCCAGAATGTCTTGACGACCCCATCAGAGACGACCCTCCTGCAGAAGAAGACACCAGATAGACCCTACCCTCTCCAACACAACCCAAGTATCTCCTCCACAGGGAGCCTTCGCTTTGCATCGCCTGACCTGGAGGATGTGGCCTCGGTCGGCTCGTGCTCTTCTAGAACTGGGAGTCGTTCTGCTGCAGTCCCGTCAGGACCCATGAATAAGTTCAAGAGGAATGCCTCATTGATATCACAGGTGTCCAGTAACTCATCCATTAGTGCGTTGCAGAGTATTGCGTGCCTACCGGCGATGATTGTTAAGAAGTCTTGTGTTCTGTACGGAGAGGATCTAGATCAACTGTATCAAAAGGTAAGATAAATATTAACTTAATAATTATAAGCAATGATTATCTGTTAAAAATTAACATCCATAACACCACAGAACAAGTACAACAATTAGTGATGAAAATAAACTTTATAAGAAAAAAACAAAAAGTTTTAAGCAAGTCCTGTATCTTTTTGAGAAACTTTGGAATTCACTGATTGTTGACATTAATACAATGACATCACAATTTATCTGCGGCCATGTCATAATAAATACAAAGCATGAGCTATTGCTGTGTAATGTTTACAATGTATGGTTGATAACAAGTGCTGTGATACATGTAAGATGTCATATTTATTTGTCTTTTTCAAAACAAATTTGACAATCTCACACACCATGCACACTTAGCTGTACATGTAGCTGACTTGCAGCTTGCAAACAAAGCTAAGAGGATTCGATGTAGCTCATTGACTATCAACCAATGTATTAATCACATTTAAAATGGAAAATGCAAGCCTGGGAATGTGTAGTCAGCATGCATGCGATTCACAACCAGTACCAGGGGGATTACTCTAACATGACCAACTCGTGAATAAGTAAAACAGACAACATTAAATACCCTGTCAAATAGAATCACATGAAAACTGAGCCTTGTCAACTCGTTGATGAGTTGAAAATGTTGTTGTCTGGATGCTTCATGGATCCACTCAGATCCAGTAATAGTAGTAAATGTACAGTGGCTCCAGCTAACTGTACTTGATACTCAATGAGCCATGGCTCAAGTGTATACAGTCAACCCATTCATTTGCATAGGTTATGTCATGCGTTAAACTTCACTTTGTAATAGAACTCTATGGAGACTGCTGAACAAATTCACCAGCAGCCGATTTCACGAAGCTTTACGCAACTGCTTAAGTCCACTTGCGCAACGTTTATGGCGCAAATTAAAGATGGCAGAAGCAACGTTTGTGGCAATTATAGACTCACGCAACGTTCATGGCGCAAATTAATTTCACCATAAATGTTGCCCAAGTGGACTTACGCAGTTGCGTAAAGTTTTGTGAAATCAGCTGCTTGAATCACTTTGAATTCTTGGTATTTGATACCTAAGCCCTTCATTTAAAGGCAGTGGAAACTATTGGTAATTACTCAAAATAATTATTCACATAAAACCTTACTTGGTGACGAGTAATGAGGAGCTGTTGATAGTATAAAACATTGTGAGAAATTGCTCCCTCTGAAGTAACATAATTTTCGAGAAAGAAGTAGATTTCAACGAATTTGATTTCAAGACGTCAGATTTAGAATTTGAGGTCTCGAAATCAAGCATCTGAAAGCACACAACTTGGTGTGACAAGGGCGTTTTTTATTTCATTCATATCTCGCAACTTCGATGACCAATTGAGCTCAATTTTTCACAGGTTTGTTATTTTATGCATGTTGAGATACACCAAGTCAGACAACACCAGGTCTTTGACAATAACCAATAGTGTCCACTGCCTTTAACCCTTCACACTACTTTTTCAACAAACGTTATAAAAAATCATGCCAGAGACAGCCTCATATGATGGAGTTTTTGAGCATTTTTGTAAAGGTCTGTTATCTATAGTAACGCTAACCTTTCCATTCCTGTTTTCTTAGCTTTATTCATTAACAATGTCAGACATAAATGATTTTAACATTTTGCTTTGTAAAAGCTGATCGTTCTGTAGGCATTTAGGATAGTAATACAGCCGGGTTATAATCAGTTGAAGAAATAAACAATTTGAAATGACAACAGAACATATTTTTAAAAGATAAATACACAGACAGTTTAATGAATTAGAACATTGGCAAGATAATGTTCATCAATTTTATCATGTTTTGGCTATTTGTCCTAATGATCCATCAAATTTGAGATTAAAGGAACACGTTGCCTTGGATCGGTCGAGCTGGTCTTTTGAAAAGCGTTTGTAACAGTTTTTTATAAAATGCATGGGCAGAAAGATGTTGTAAAAGTAGAATACAATGATCCACACAAACATGCCTCGAATTTTCGGTTTTTGTTTTACCTCGTCGACTAACACGGTCGGCCATTTATGGGAGTCAAATTTTTGACTCGCATAAATGGCCGACCGTGTTAGTTCGCAAAGTGAAAGGAAAACCACGCAATTTCGAGGCAAACTTATGTGGATCATTGTATTCTACTTTTAAAACATCTTTCCAACCATATACATTTTATAAAAAACGGTTACAAACGCTTTTTATAGACCAACTCGACCGATCCAAGGCAACGTGTTCCTTTAACCTTTAAACAAACTCATTACTGTTTGCTCTGATTATTACTTGCAAGGGAGTGAATTATAATTTTTTTTTTCATTTCTTTTTCTTCTTTTTTTTATTGGGGGGGGGGGTATTACAAGTAAGACAGTTTGTTGGGGACCATTGCAATGGGGGCAATGGCTTCAGTTTCCTATGCCAATCCCAGATTTAATTCTTGATGCAAACCAGTCACAAGAGGGCAGTATTCAGATTTAATGTACTTCAAGCTCAACTCTGTTTCCTACAACCAATAAGATTAGAATGGTACCAGTGCAAGCTGTATTTCTTTCATATTCGTTGTCTTCCATGACGATGGGGGCAGCTGTTGGACTCGGTGTGTGTCTTTATAATGAGTTGTGTCAAAGTGGTTTACATTATGTGGTTTAAGGCATTCAGAGACTCAAGTTTAGATATTGCTAGAGATGGGTTCAGGTCCTTGAGCAAGACTTTTAAACTCTAATTGCTTTGTCCTTTGAAATTTGGGGGGTAGGGGGATGGCGGTGGGAGCGATGATGGGGGCATGATCATTGGCAGAATTAAAGGGACCCATGCAGAGGGTAGCATGTTCGTACACTACATACGTAGTAAAGACCTCTGTCACCTGTGTCACAATTTATGTCAACTGTCAAATGCCCCTCTTCTGTGGAAGCAATTCAGGTCCTTGAGCAAGACTTTTAAAGTCACCTGGAAATATAATTTTTTTTCTTTCAAACATAAGAGTATATGCTTACGAACAATTAAACAATTTTTTTAGTAATTGTTTGTCACGATTTATATGTTTAAAAAATACATAAAGTTGTTTGGGGGGCTGACTCCGCCTACCCCTTTTGTGACGTCAATCAAGGCAGACTTTGCCTGCAATGCGTATAGTAAACACACATGCAAAGTACATGTATGTCCAAGTCGCGAGTTGGTACGTTTCAAAAAGTGTTTTTCTGCATTCAGCAGCAATACACCTGGTCGACATTGCCGGAAAAAACCCCAAAAAACTGTTTTTGAAACGTACAAACTCACGACTTGGTCCATACATGTACTTTGCAATTGTGTTTACTCTACGCATTACAGGCAAAGTCTGCCTCGATTGACGTCAAGAACAGCGCCCTCTCGGGTCGGGGTCTACTCTTAAATTTGTAAATAACATAAGAACTTATTTTTTAAAACCTTAATTAACTATTTATTCACATTCCACTCATCAAAACACTATATTAGTGGCAAAAGCTTTATTTTGAAAAAATACCACTTCCAGGTGACTTTAAACTCTAATTGCTTTGTCTTTTCAAATTTGGGGGTAGGGGGATGGGGGTGGGAGCGATGGTGAGGGCATGATCATTGGCAGAATTAAAGGGACCCATGCAAAGGGTAGCATGTTCGTACAATACCTACATGTATAGTAAAGACCTCTGTCACCTGTGTCACAATTTATGTCAACTGTCAAATGCCCCTCTTCTGTGGAAGCAATAATCAAATCATGCAAAAAAACAAAAACAAAAACAAAAAAACAAGTTTTTCCCATTTAGCCTCAGTTTGAACACATTTAAATAAGAAAGACAAAGATGGTTGCACAATGGAAATGATGCAATAAAGTTGCTGTCAACTGAGACTGCTAGTTGTTTGAGACAAGGCACTCCGGGGTTACTAGAGATATCACGCTCAGCTGGCTGGTCAGGAATCTGGGTCATCTTCCAGTAAGTTAATGAAGTAGGGTGTCATAATAATTCCTGCAGTATAAGCCAGAGGGGTGTGGGACTAGAGGCATCTTGTGGACACCATGTTTTTAATTCGGTTGGGCTGCTTTGATTTATTCTAGAAATCAACAAATTTGACAACTTTCATTGGATAGGCCTTAGAAAACAGAAATGACTTGTTTTTATGGGTCCCAAATAAAAATGCATTTTTATGGGATTAAAATGCTAGCTCGTAGTGTGGCTTTTGTTTTGGTTCAGTCTATCATTTGTCTACATGCAGGTGAAAACCCCACTGACACTCATTGTCTATTATTATTGTTGTCTATTATTTAAGTCCATTATCATCACTTAGTATAATTCCCTTAAGTTGTTAATTCCCAGACAAAATGGTCGGAAGAAAATGTCCATTTGAGAATGTACACAAATAAACATGATAAATGAATTTGTGTAACATGATAAGACAACCTAATTTCGGAACCCAATCATCTGAGGAAAACGCTATGAATTGGGGGGGGGGGGGGGGGGGGGAGGGAGTGAAGGGGAATTACCCCCAGCAACTTGTGGCATTTAAATCAAAGCTGTTTAGTTAGAAGCCATACTCGGATTTCAACAGAAAAGAAAATACATTTTTGATTTAATGGTTTTGGAAATGCTGGCTTGGCAATGTAAGCAGGCGTTGGAAAGGTTACGACGCTTCCTGCGTCAGAAACAACTCTCTAGTAATTCTCTCATTAACCCGAGTGGTGTTGGGTTGCAAAGTGAAGTCAACAGTTTTGCTAGGGGAAATTGTGCAATAGAATGCTGGCTATGAAGTTCACTAATCATTGAAGTTACGCTGAAAGTGATTGCGGGGAATATGCGTGTTGTCAGCCAGGCTAGTTTTTACAGAGCCTGTTTCACGGGAAGCAGTCGTGTCTAGTTAGTATGCTGGATTTGCTCATCGTTGAATGGTGGTTCTTTGTATTGTGGTGGCCAAGTGAAGAAACAAGTATGTCATATTTTGTTTGATTTAACATTTAAATTGATTGTTTTATTTTATTTTGCTATCCTCATGCAGTTTTAAAACAAACCAAGTTTGAAAAGTCATGATTATTTTTGCGGGAAAATAAATCTCACCCTGTAAAAGTTTGTGATTAATTTTTCTGCAAGTTTTTTTATTCACATCTAGTTATTTTGATTAATATTCGCTGACAATTGTTTTAGGCAAATGATGTCTGTAATCTTATTTGAATGAACGATAGTGAGATTCTGTTTTAAAAATGTAGGTCCATGTCTATGTCATGATGAAGGGCCTATACATGTATATCTTTTTTCCCGCAGGACTTGGGGGAAAGTACTGAGTATACAGTGCTTGCACACATCGGTGTATGGGTAAAAACCAAAGTTAATATTCTTTATCCATGATGCAATATTAACATCTCTTATATTGTTGCTGTACCCACTGCCAAAACATAGGATTCAAACTGCCTCTAGCCACCGGGCAATCTCGGTATACAGTCTAGTTGGTAAGACACTGCTCTAGAATTACAAGGGTCGTGGGTTCGAATCCCAGCCGAGTTATATGCCTGTGATATTTTTTCACAGGACTTGGGAGTGGGACAGCACTGAGTATACAGCATCTGTGTATTGGTAAAAACCAAAATTAATATGGCCTATATGGCGATAAAAAAACAATTTAGGAAAGTAAACATTTTATAGATCACAATAGTACAATTCACTTGAACTTAAAAACATGACTTTTGTTGTTTTGGGGGGGTTCCCACTCATTCATTAACATTGTTTACACAGGAATCCTAAGTAGGTTTTTATTACTTGATATGTTAATGCTTTGTTCTTGTAGCATATTAACATGATCCAGATCAACATCTTTCAGAAAATGACAGTTACAGTTCCTGTGGTCAGTGTCTCCATGAGTAATCATGGAATTTTTTTCTTTTTTTGACAGAATGAGACTGAGAGTAATAAGGGAATCAATGTGTGGTGAAGAGGTTTTCAACTAGTGGTTTTACCCCGTCGAGGCCTGGTTCTTGATAATTTTACCGAGACGTAGTCGAGGTAAATTATCAAGAACAAGGCCTCGGCAGGTTTAAACCACTAGTTGAAAACCGATTCAACACACTTTGATTCCCAATCATAAATACCTTTTCGGTCAAAAAACATCAGCACTTTTTGGTCAAAAAGTAAAATAAATGCAAAAATTATAATTGTTTAATGATTTCTGTCAACACAACACCCCTCCAGCTATGAAATGGTAAAGCCCTCTGGTAAACAACTCCTTATAAGGAGATTGCTGTGCGCGTCGCACGTATCGTGTGATGTGGCACAACTGTTCCAGCCGTTGCTCTTGACCAATAGGAATGAAGAAACTGTCTTATAAGCACAGGTGCAAGCTCGCGTGTCACGCCCATGTTTCAAGACTTTTTACTGGTGTTGTATCATCCGTTCAAACACCCCCACCTGATGCCCTCTCGACCAATCAGAATGGATAAACTGTCTTAGGTATTTATGAATGTAGTTTGCAGTAACACCTTAGTTGTCTGTTAGGAGTTGTTGTGATTTTGAAACGCAGTGGTGCCAAAACACTATGATCAGTAAACGGGAACATAAGCATACTGATTAAAATACTTATAGAAAACACAGTGTAAGATTTCATACTTCTGTCATGACTGTTTCAAGAATTATGGTCCGTGTTTATGTTTCATCTTCAAGCTTCAAACAAATATACATCGTTTTTGTCTGAGATTGGAAATAGTGTGTCAAACTTGCTGTGTGTAAATTAAAGAGTACATTGTAGGACATCCAATTTTTTACTGACAATACTTCTTAAGTTATGAACTATTTTGTAGGGTGTTCAGACATGTCAGAAGATACACAGAAAAGACACTGGGACATCCTTGCAACAAACATTAATCAGAGATCAACTGATACAACCTGTCTGAAAATGACATGCATGTTGCCCAATTTAACAAATTTTGTCTTCCAACAGCTGTTCAGTGGTGACTAAACCTGTCAAAAGTATTGTGTGGGTTGGTTGTGAAAGCTGCAAACACTCTTTCAAAAATTGTTTTTGCTTTGTTTCTAATCTCAGTTGAACAGAGAGATTATTGAGGAGCATCTCCCATGCAGTCAGGAGGATGCAGTGAAACTAGCTGCTCTGCAGCTGCTCTCTGACTCACCAGGCCAAGCCTTGTCTAGCCAACCCCATCATCAACACCACCAGCAACAGATGATGGCTCTGACTACCCAGCAGACTGTCATGGGTCTCCCGACCGTTACATTGGATCTCCCTGCTGAGGACGTTGAGACACCCATTATTGATGATTTTCTTGAGGATGCAACATTTAGCCGTCAGGGTTCCTCCACCACAGATGGCACGCTTCACCTTGGTCATCAGCATCCTCATCCGGGTCTTAGCTCAGATGACAGATATGGAATCTTGAAGACCTCTGGGCCATGTAAAGTCCCCAATACTGAGGACAGTCCATTACGGACCGGAGTTGTCTTATCTGGAGGTGGCCCAACTGCTATCTCCTCACACTCCACAGCTGGCATTCCTGAGGAGGCAGCGGAGAAACTCTGCCTGGATAGGGTGAAGAGATGCCTTCCCCGCGGGTATACTAACATCCGGGCTGTGCAGAAGTCTGCTAAGAGGTGTTTTCAGTGTTACTCCAGCGCTCTGGTGGATGTACATGATCCCTCGGAGCGGAGTTCAAGGGCAAAGCAGATGTACGTTGAGTTTTGCAAACAGTTGCCTCTCTATGGGAGTGGGATGTTTCATGTGAAGGAACTGGCCGGGAGCCGCCTTAGGAAAAAGGTAATTCATCTTTTATCAGATTTCATTTCCCCATCTCCCTATACTTCCCCCCTCCTGTGATCCTTTACAAAAGTTCATTTACTTTAGAAACAATAAATTAATAAGTTTTCAAAATGTGTTTCTGGAATCAGAATCAAAGAATTTAGTATATAGGCTGTTATTAGACCTTTCCTGTTTGATTGTAAAGCAGTCAACGCAGATCAGTGTAAAATATTCTCTGAGTGTGTGAGGTTATAACAAAAATCTACAATTTAACAGTTTTAAAAGGTTCTTATGATGTGGCCAAGGTAAAAATAAATTAAGTTTATGTATGTTTAATTTGACGATTTGGATGGTAAGATATTTGATATTTTTGATTTACATTTCTGTTTACTCTAATACTGAATCTTACTACTCCGGATGATACACACCAATTTTTTTCTGGACTGGCCTACAGCGGAACATTTTCTACACCTGGAACAACATCGGAGCACCCTAATTGTTTGTATATTGCATCCTTTGGACGACTGTCGTTGGTTCCATTCTCTAGCATGCTCCTTAAATGCTATGCTTCGTTCCACCTGCACAAAGAGGGATACATGGTTCTGGAACCTATGCTCATACTTTCCCTTTTTCATGAGAGTTATTGCATGTATCCAAATGTTAGACCTTTTGTATGTACAAATGCGGCATGCAAGAAAGGACAGGCATCCACCATTGGTATCATTGTATTAAGCTCAATGGGAGGTAAGTCTGAGCATTCCAAGATTCCAGCTTACCATGGAAGATTATCGGCCCATGGCTCGTGGCCGAGGTTTTGCACGATGCACAGTGAGTGCCTACTTATTCTTTATATTTCCGTACAAGACAAAAGCAAATCTCAGTGTTAATTATAAGACCCTCTGTTGTCTTTCCTTTGTCAAGTCAGTGTTTTAATGTGGCAATGATATTTTCAGTGGAAAACAAGTATTTCATAAGCTCCATAAACTAAAAAAAACAAAAACATGCAGGGCATTTTCTTCAAAATACCAACATGAAGTGGTTAGGTATGTAAAAGAGCTTGGCTTTAGGATTTAGTGACAACATTAAAACATACTCTCATAGGAAATTCCATTCTGGGCACACTTAACAGAGTTTTATTGTCAGTTTCTTAACTTGGGTTATAAATTTAGCAGTCTTGATATAGACCAGACCATCTGGTTAAACCTGTCAATTTTCCAAGATGAGACTTCCTGCAGTATTTTAAACATGATACGCTATGTATTGTGCTGATTAATACAGATCCCGTGGTGTCGAGTCAAAGTAGGGTTTCAAAAGGCAGTTTAATTCCTTTGTTTCAATTAATATCTCAGATGTGCAACTTGATCAATGGAGACTTATGAGAAGTGTTTTGAGTATCACATCATCAGAGACAACTTTTTCTAAATGAATACAATCAAAAGTACTACATGTAAGTAGGCCCTGAGTCTCAGTGTTGATATGAGAAGTTTTAAGCCCTTATTCATAAATACCCTGGACAGTTTCTCTAATCATATTGGTGGAGAGCGTGTCATGTGGGGGTGTGTAAACGGTTGATAAGGACACAGCTGAAGCTGTTTAGTCCCGGCTGGCTTCGCGTGTTGGGCACGCAAGCTAATGTACGCCAATTTAAATTACCCGGAACGCAATTCATAGCTATTAGTAACAGCACGTAATTTGTGTGTATAGCGGGTATGCACACCGACCGACGCGCACAAAACATTTTTACAAAAGTTTTTTTAAATTTGCAAACGAAACAGTGTAACATTCTCTATAACGTGAGATAATTTTGCTTTTAACAAGGGCATTTATGAATGGGAATAAAAGAGTAGAGACTCATTCTTAAACGGCCGTTTAAAACCTTGCAGGGTAAATGGCCGTTTAATAACTTGTCGCCTATTCTTTTATTCCCTTAATAGTTAACTTGCTGGTACAACCAAGTGTAAAATTTGAAAGTGTAAAACTGCTCGTCTTCCGGAGAATACTTTTTAATCTTTGACAAAAATGAATGGAATATCAATTTTAAAGTTGATGAAGTTAACCTACTTTGATGATACATTTGTAAACCAATAACTATACCAAATCATGTAACAAAAACTAAACAGAAAAAGTAAATCCTTGTAGAAGTGAGTTTTATGTTTTGATGGGAATTTCTGTTAAAGGAACTGTTTAAAGGGGCACCAAGGCTACTAAAGCACATCTGCCATGTGGAAGTGTCGTGGCCGAGCGGTTAAGAGCACCGAATTCAAACTCTGGTGTTTCTGATCAGCAGAGTGTGGGTTCGAATCTCCAGCCGTGACACCCGTGTCCTTAAGCAAGACACTTTTAAACCATTGCTTTTCCTTCGGATGGGACGTAAAGCCGTTGGTCCCATGTGTTGTGTAACGCATGTAAAAGAACCCAGTACACTCTTCAAAAAGAGAAGGGGTTCGCCCTAGTGTTCCTGGCTGTGGCTGCTGTATGCGCCGTAGCATCTTGTAAACCCTTATAAGGTGCTAAATAATTGGGTCTCAAAATTAATCACTGCAATTACCTATCTTTCTGAAAGTTTGTATATACTCAGCGCCTTGAGTACCTTGTTTGGTACGTGCGCTATATAAGACTTTGATATTATTATTATTATTATTATTATTATTATGATCTTGGTCAATGCTTATTTCTAAGCCTGTCTCTGACTATCCTAAATTTGTTTGTAAATGTTTCGTCAAGAACATACATGACAGATGTGAAGAAAAACTTTGGGTTGAAATCTTCAACACAAACAAAACGCAGGCGAGACCTGTAAAATTAAACTATTGATGGCACCTGATTCAAAGGCCAAATGGTACTTTAAAGAAATATCTGTCGCCATCAGCAACTAATAATTCCAATTGAGTGTGAATTTGCACACAGATAATCAATAGTAAGTCAGTCAAGCAAGCTTGATGTTAAACCTAATGACAGTTTACAAGAATTACCTGTCGCCTCAAGCAGCACAATATTTGTACAATAGCAACAAACAGATTTGTGGGGAAAGACCACAGCCCTGTGGTCTTGTTGCGGTTAGCTTTTCACTTTTGAGTGGGAGATTGTTGATGGTGACCACAGTGTACTTGATTTTATTATTTTAATGTAATTTCGGTGTGTTTGTATATTTTGGTCTGTGCCTGCTTGGTAGGAGCTGCTGCTGGGTATGAAGGAAACTGATGACAGAGATCATCTGAACTGATTTGGGTCAACATTATAATTCATTCAAATAGTCCAGTTTAAGCAAAGACATGACAAAGATCATCTGAACTGATTTGGGTCAACATTATAATTCATTCAAACTGTCTAGTTTAAACAAAGACATGTAAATAAAATGTAAATAATTGTCACACTTGCCACTGGATAAAGGTGCACAACTTAAAAGAACACGTTGCCTTGGATTGGTCGAGTTGGTCTATAAAAAGCATTTGTAACCGTTTATTATAAAATGTATATGGTTAGAAAGATGTTGTAAAAGTTGAATACAATAATCCACACAAACATGCCTCGAAATTGCACGGTTTTCCTTTTACCTCGTTGACTAACACAGTCGGCCACTTATGGGAGTCAAATTGTTGACCGATGTGTGTTATACTGTATACTCGGTACTTTCCAGAGTTCTGTGAAAAAAAGTCACATGCGTATCACTCGGATGGGATTCGAACCCATGACCTTTGCAATCTAGAGCAGTGTCCTACCAACTAGATATTAAACATCTATTAAACAATCAGCGATATTGACCCATGGATGCTTTTTGATATACCAAATTACCAACTGAAGGACAAAATCAAAACAAACAAACAAACAAACCCCAAAACAAACAAACAAACCCCAAAACAAACAATAATACAGATTATCATGCATTCTTTAACAATGGGTCGTAAAAGTGTTGTTTGATTTTGATGAAAATCTTTCTGATAGATATTGGTTGATCAATGATATATAATGTTGTACATGCTATAACTCAATGGTCTAGTCAGCTTTCCTAGCACATAGTATCTCTCAGCAGGGGTTCCACAACTCTCAATCTCAGATCACGCTTTCTGACACAAGGCAGCTCCCTCCACTTTACCGAAGGAATTTGTTTTTCTTCAAGTGGTACCACTATCACTGCTGCGTGCTTGTGTCTCCCGAACACAGGTTCACCCCAGGTGAATGCCATGGGATTGGATTAAATAGGTAGCCTTGGCAAGAGCTTCAGTAAGAACCTTCTTGGAAAACAAAAATTACTGTGGAATTCTGAGTGACAAACATGGAGGACTAATAACTTGAAAACTCTTCTGAGTATGGAAGAAGACCTTGAACTTTTAGTGGTTGCATTCCTCAAAGATAGATTGGCAATTCATTAAGCTTTAGGGTAGAATTGGAATTTTGAAATTGGCTTCTTAAAATACCTAATGAAGAACTCTCCGTAGGGTGTTAAACACAAGAGACTCCCATATCTCTAGAGTCAAGTTTACTATAAATGATACAATTTTTTTTTAGAATATTGGTAATGCATGACTTGAAGGAGAAGTCAAGATGGATGTTAATGTGACAGGCGCTGTATTTTACCACATAAACACTGAAAACATAACTTGGTTCCTATACTGAAAAAATAGTTTGATTTTACTAATCTTTGTTTGTCATATATTTTAACGATTAACCAACACACTGACAATCGAGTGATGTAATTAAGTCTTTGAAAATGGTTTATTTTTACTAAGCAAATAACAAGATTAGAAATGCACAAACTGAATTAGTCAATATATAAATAAATTAATTAGTGCTACAGAAGATTAATAAGTCTTAAGTCGTGTTCTTGAGTAATTTATAACTAATTGGTCTTGTTCTTTTCTTCATTAGTCACTAAGATGGGGTGACAGGTCTTTTTCTTCAGCTGCGCCACGCATCTGGAACTCTCTACCACTTAATCTTAGATCTTGTCTTTGTACCACAAAATTCAAATCTCTCCTCAAAACTTATCTTATGTCACAGGTTTTCAAGGACTAATTTTGTTGTGTCTGTTTTGAACACCCAGCAGGGTGGATACATGCGCATTACAAGTCTTGTTATTTTCATTATTATTATTAGATTCATTCAATAAGGAGGAGGCGTTTTTGTTTGTTTCTTGTGATCGTTCAGTTCAACTTCAGGAAAGATGTCTAAAGTAAATTAAATCCCCATAAGATTTAAACAAAAACTTGTTTAACTTGTGAATAAGTTTTCAAGAATAGCGATCTAACAGTTTCTTAATGACTTCCAGTAAGAGTTTCAGACCTCAATTTTATCTGACGCAAAACAGGAACCCCAGGACAGCAACACATGAATTAAACTATTAACTATTGTAAACTTTGAAACTGTTGAAGCTCTCAATTCTCTTCAAACATTGAGTGAGTCAAAATGTGGTTAAACAGTAAGTTTTTTTTCTAGAAGTACATGTTCAACAACTGTGTTCACTTTCAGAAGTTTGAACCCCAACAGCTCTTTCTTGTTGTCAAAGCTAATAAGGTCAAACTCTGTTAACTTGATAGACTCCTAGCTTTTAGAATGAACATTGCTGGTTGTTGGTTATTTGTTCTACACCAATGCTTGTAAAGCCATCTTGACAGTAATACATCAGATTGGCTTAGTTGTTACTTCCCTGCCTGTCAACGTTGTGGACCCTGGTTCGAATCCCAGAGCAGAGCCTTTGTGTGTATACTAGCTTGTGAGTTCCTACGTGCTTAGTGATTCACCATTTACGTTTTCCTCCCATCATGTTTTGTTTTATTAATTGATTAAAGGCAGTGGACACTGTTGGTAATTACTCAAAATAATTATCAGCATAAAACCTCACTTGGTAACGAGTAATGGGGAGAGGTTGATAGTATAACACATTGTGAGAAACGGCTCCCTCTGAAGTGACGTAGTTTTCAGGAAAGGAGTAATTTTCCACGAATTTGATTTCAAGACGTCAAGTTTAGAGTTTGAGGTCTCGAAATCAAGCATCTGAAAGCACACAACGTCGTGTGACAAGGGTGTTTTTTATTTCATTCATATCTCGCAACTTCGGCGACCAATTGAGCTCAAATTTTCACAGGTTCGTTATTTTATGCATATGTTAAGATACACCTAGTGAGAAGATTGGTCTTTGACAATTACCAAAAGCCTTTGTCCACTGCCTTTAAGCCAGACGGTTAGGTAGTGTAGATTGAATTGGAAATGTATACACTCTTCAAAAACCCACTGATGAATCATACTAGTTTCTAATGTTACAACTCGATGAGTCATTATGAATCCAAGTAACTTTCAGCTTGGAAACCCAAGCCACTTCGAAACAAAGCCTCCCCCACAAGGCACAAACTTCTTAAAGTTACCCCTAAACAATGTATGGGATTTTCAACCCAAAAAGCTGTCTGGTTATAATCTTAACACCCTTACCAATCCACTATGGAAGTACTTCCATCTAAAAGTAAATATGGAAAGGTTTGTGGTAACACCATGTAATGACTCTCTCTAAATGAGTTAGGGTGGTTCTGAAAAGTGAATAGTTTATTTTGTAGATCTCCCTAATGACCATTGCTCGATTTCGGTCAATCAAAGGGGGTAAGGGGGGGGGGAAGTAAAAGTGAGAATCTTCTTGACAAATGAGCTTTTTATTTCATTGTCAACAACACTTGGTTCACCCCACCCCCCCCCCCCCCTAAAAAAGATATTGACAGAATAAGGAGACCACCAGCAAAAGGCTTTATAGTAGAAGCTCAGTTGGTAAAGCACCAGCATGTTAATCTGTAGGTTGTTGGTTCAAGTCCTGCTCTTGTAAATGTTTTTTTTGTTCAATTCCAAATCATTCATTATTCAATGAAATGTTCACAGGTTGATTGATTGGTGTGTAAAAACCAGAGGGTTTGGATGAATTTACTCTTCCATAGATAATTGTTGGGCAATATCCCTTTAAAGTCCATCATCTTAAAATGCATTTTCTCTAATGATGTGGTAAGATTACAAGTCTCTATCGTGACTCAGTTGTTGTAGGAAGCACCCCCTATTGTGTTATCCTAGGGCAAGTTTCTCCAACCTTGGGTTAGTTAACAATTATATTGACACCTGAGGATGTGAGCAGATTCTTAGAGAAACTTTAACCACAGTAGGTTTCCAACCTAGTCCGATGGGATCAGATTGCAAATATTGCGTCTACCCCCTGTTGGTTGGCTTCTGACTGGCTGCTGACTGTAGCCCAGTCTCTATAGCGTCCCCAAGTTCATTTGCCTGTATTGATTTCTTTCCCTCTGACCATAAACTTGTTCTAGTTGTAGCACTGTTTCTGACACAGTTTTTTGCTCTTTTGATTATTTAGAACCTTAAATATGTTTTAGGTTTGCTTATTAAGTTTTGTTTACCAGAAGATAAATTTCAGAGCACCAAAAAAGGAATGAAATCACCAAATTCACACAATAATCAAACAATAAATTTACTTCATAAATCACCAAGTTCACAACTTTATTTTAACTTATCAATTCTTTTTAACTTTCAAAGAGTGTTGTTTGGTCAGCTACATGTAGTTGTTGTAAGCTTTGATTTAGAAAAGGAAGTTTGTAATGAATATTTGCAGCCAGTCTTTTGTTTTCATCAACTTGAAGAACAATTTGTAACATGAGCTCGAAATCAATTATCAGTTATTAGCATCGGTTACATACATTTAACCAGTGAGTTATTTTGTATGCATGCAACCTTTTGGCCTTTGGTAATTCATTGCTGATAGTTTAAATTGTTCATTCGAATCATTACACTTGCCGTTACGATATTTTCACTTGTTCACTTTTTAAAATAATTGTTCCATTAAGTGAACTTGTTTTGGAATGCAGGTCACATTACGAATCCCGCATTATACTATTCTTGATAGCAGAAATCTTTTCTTTACTTATTAACTTAAAATTTATTATGAGATGTGGAATCCAATCTTTCATTGAAATGTAGGATAGGCCGGACTTTAGTCCTGTCCTTGAAGTGTTTTTGTTTGATTACAAAAGCCCCTTGACAAGTCTATGATACCAGAATCATATAACACCACACAGCAATACCTGGTGCCAACCATCACAGCGACGTATCATACACATCATACAAGACAAGAGCAACTTTTTTTCTATAAAGATTTGAGTTTTGCGTTTGAACAAGCGGGCGTCTATGAATATTAGATAGGATTTTGATGTGTACACACTGGGAGGCTACTGGCGGGGGCAATATAACACACTCCTGTTGTTAGGTTGGGGTTTGATTGACTCAAGATGACGGCCGATGATAAACCCACAAAGGTCAGTTAGCCCTGACTGTTTACACCCTGTCCGATAGATAAACACCACCAAGTACATACCCTACTGCAGTCAAGCTCTTGATCCCTGCACTTGGAAGACAACACACACCCATTTTGGTATTCTGAAACTTTTGAGCAGTGAAGACATCGCAACCAATGCCATGGAATCATTGAACTAGAGCATCTTTGGAGTGAACTTGGATTGATTTTAACATTCTTAAAAAGGATTACAACCACCAACTGTATTGATTGAAGGATTTAATATTAGTATGATCAACAGGTAAGAAAGTTTTCTTTCCACACAAACACCAAAGCTGGATTTGTGTGTTTGGTAAATTTCTAGTTGATGAGTTTTGCGTGCACGTTGAGTAGGTTATTACAATTGTTAGGCAAGGACATACCACAGGTTGTTTTGTTACATGTGTGTTGGGGAGTTGTGAACATGTCTAGGTTTTTTAAATCTCATCTTATGTGCATGGGGTGGTTTGATATCTTCAACATACATGCTCTTGGTAGAGGAAGAAAACACAAAATTGCAAACTGTGGACTTTATCCCTGGCTGGTACAGATTGTAAACTTGTGAGCCCCCAACTATTGTTTGAACGTAATTCATTTGAATAGTTGTGTACATTCCCATTCTGATGAGTGTTTGATCTAGTGCTCCAGGCATGCTCCAGGGGAGGATAATAGTACACATAATCATACTTGTGTAGGTCATAGTCATCTGTAGCATTCCATGTTAGATATTAAACTTAATTTCATCTTTTAAAGGCAAACCACATGATACAAAATACAGTTTAATAAATAAAGTTTGGGAAAGTATTGCAATATTATTTATTATTTTTACATCAGGGTTAAAGAATACATTAGATATATAGTTTTGGATATTGGTGGGCTTAGACAGTTTACATGAATAAACAAGAATACCTTTTTATTTTTATTTTAATTTTTATTTTTCCTGTGCATCACTTTTGATGCTTGCAAATGTTTGGCTCAGTCTTTTGATTTTTTTTAAATTGACACTGCAAACATTTTATGTTGATATTTTGTCCTGATTGTAAGGTTTTCTTTTGTAACTTTTTCCCCATTATCATCAAATACTGACATGAAAGTGATTGATTACCGTATTTTTACCCCCTTCAAAAGATAATGGTCTAGTGCACTCATAGTCCATTGATAAAGGCACGCTTTATTGGGTGAAACCTTTTCTTTTCTTATTGAGTTGAGGGTGGTACAGCAGTAGTATGTATACCCTAACTTGTAAACCAGTGAGCCTGTACATGTATGGCTTGGTTTATATGATCCTAGAACTTGTATAACATGCCTCTTTTTACCTGAGTGTCAATTCCAGAATTTAGGAAGAGTACTTCTAATATGATAGATCTTTGTAAATTTTTTGAAAGCTGGACGCATCAAACCAAGAGATGTTTGTTGTTTAAAGCTACATCATGTTTGAGATGGCTGTTTTATGTGGATTATTCTGTGCACATGAAACAGCTGTTGGGAGATTAGCATTCGACATGATTTAAACTGGCTGATTGGTGAGCTGACTTTGTGTAAAAAGTTTGTCTCCAAATATTTTGAGAAATGTTGTGTGCTAGCTGAATTAATCGGTACTGACTAATGGTGGCGCTACATAGAAATCAAATCACTATGCTTGCGGGCGGTATAATACTTTATGAAAATAACAACATTTACCCAGCCTTGGTTTATTATAATGTTAAAATACCTTTGTTTCATATTGTAGTCCTGTTTAGCACCTATCATGTCTTTAACAGAACTAAATTATCCCTTGCTATGTGAATCAGTTATTTGAATTAACTTAAGATAATTTCTTTGGTAAGACTACATACGTATCTAATGGATTTTTTTTACTTCTAAAAGTCAAAAGCTGCTAAGCACCATTATTGGGAATGGATGACCAAATGGTGAAAGTAATTCACATGTGAAGATGGCCCCACAACTTTGCTCATGGTAGTTAAAACTCAATGAACCCTACCAATTTATTTTATTTGTATTTCAAAGTGCAAATATAGGATGAGTCTCCGGGACGGTTTATTCGGCTTATTTTACCAAATGCTTTCTGAGAAATAATATTGTGTGCAAGAAAGTGGACCACCAACCACATACTCCTTTCCGATTTCAAACAAATCCTCTTCCGCAGAATTTCCACTTCACACTTC
Source organism: Asterias amurensis (assembly GCF_032118995.1). Classification (NCBI taxonomy): domain Eukaryota; kingdom Metazoa; phylum Echinodermata; class Asteroidea; order Forcipulatida; family Asteriidae; genus Asterias; species Asterias amurensis. The sequence continues at coordinate 7,236,151 of NC_092655.1, read as the reverse complement.
AGTAGTTTTAAAATTACAAATCATAACAAAGTCCTAATGAATATGAGTTATGTGGTGAGCAAAGTGGTTTCCACCAAAATTGACTATCAGGAAGGACATAGTCCATATGGGCTTCTAAATGTACCTCAAGCCTTGAACTCAAAAAGGAACTGGCACGTTACTGCTATGAACTAAATTCATATGTGTACACAACAACATGTACTGCCAGGCAATACGTTTCCCGTTTCAAATCTGATAAGATGTTAACTGGCAAGGTGGCTAGTATCTGGGCCAAGTGAGTTCACTTAAAACTGTGAAACTTTTCAACATAACAACCCAGCAGGAGGATAATGGAAGACACAATCGATGGGGTATGTCTGATATGTGTAAGTACAGTATAACAATATTAATTCCTGTTTAGCAAAAGCAAGAAATAGTTGCTTCTTAAAGGCAGTGGACACTATTGGTAATTACTCAAAATAGTTATAAGCATAAAACCTTACTTGGTAATGAGTAATGGGGAGCTGTTGATAGTATTAAACAGTGTGAGAAACGGCTCCCTCTGAAGTAACGTAGTTTTCGAGACGGAAGTAATATTCCACAAATTTGATTTCGAGACCTCAGAATTAGATTTTGAGGTCTCGAAATCAAACATCTGAAAGCAAACAACTTTCTGTGACAAGGGTGTTTTTTCTTTCATTATTATCTCGCAACTTCAACAACCAATTGAGCTCAAATTTTCACAAGTTTGTTATTTTATGCATATGTACAGCGAGATACACCGAGTGAGAAGACTGGTCTTTGACAATTACCAATAGTGTCCAGTGTCTTTAAAAAGTGAGCGGGGAGATATCTGAATTGAAAAAATGGGTAGATGAGTTTTTTTGCAGTTTTACTGCTTTGGCACCTTAGTAAACATAATTGTTGTATATTGCACGCATTAGAGAAAAAATAAGTTGTAATGTGTTTTTGTAAAAACATGATTTCACTCACTACACATGCCTTATGAAGGAAGGCATGTTTAGGCAGATTTGAGTACTTTACGAATTTTGGTTTTTACTATTTGTACACGGCTTGGTTGCCATTGGTTTTGTGCTTAAAGCCATTGGACACTTTCGGAACAGAAACAAAATTAAAAGTTCACAGATTTACAAATAACTTACAGGGTTTACAGAAGGTAATGGTGAAAGACTTTTCTTAAATATTATTCCATGAAATGCTTTACTTTTTGAGAAAACATCAAAACAATATCAATTCTCGATATCGAGATTTACGGATTTATTTTAAACACATGTCATGACACCGTGAAACGTGCGGAAACAAGGGTTGGTTTTCCCGTTCCGATGACTGATTGAGCCTAAATTTTCACAGATTTGTTATTTTATATATAAGTTGTGATACACGAAGTGTTGGCCTTGGACAATACTGTTTACCGAAAGTGTCCAATGGCTTTAAGGAGGTCAAAGGCCATATTCAATCTTTCAAACAAGTTCTTTGAAATAATACATGCTTTTATTGCTCTACAGATCTGTGTTCAGTTTGTTTTTTTCGAAAGATAAACAAAGTTACACTAAGTATACTGATCAAGTCTAAGTATCAATGTTTTTTGATTCCATTACCAAATATGCCTTTAAAATGCATCTTTTAGAAGTGCTTTTTCTCACTGTAGAATTTGTCAAATTCTATATTGACAAGTTTCTGTGAATGAGAGGTCCTTACCTACCCAGCTTTAGTTTCATACTCTTTAGAGCCTCAAGTAGTTTAATAACCTTCGGGTGCAAATGGAAATAAAATTATATCAGGAAAGTACCAAGGAGACAATGATATGTAGGAAATAACAGCTTCAAGGAAACTAATTCATGGACACTAAGGACACTGGACACTATTGGTAGTTGTTAAAGACCAGTCTAGCATAAAATAACAAACCTGTGAAAATTTAAGCTCAATTGGTCGTCGAAGTTGCGAGATAACTATTAAAGAAAAAACACCCTTGTCACGCGCAGCTGTGCTTTCAAATGCTTGATTTCGAGACCTCAAAATCTAATTCCGAGGTCTCAAAACCAAATTTGTGAAAAATTATTTCTTTCTCAAAAACTACGTCACTTCAGAGGGAGCCTTTCATTGTTAATCTGGACATGGAAATGCTCAAATTGGGTGACTAACGTCCAAAATAATTCCACCAACACTCGTTCCTGTTTGTTTCCACTCTGTTTGGATTTGTCTTCAAACCCTCAATCCTACTACATTTATCAGGCTATGGAGACCCATTCTCTTTATCGGTGAACAAGTCACACTCTGTGAAGCCGCCTACACTGTCACTCTTACCTGAGGAGTAGTCCAGTTAAATCAGGGCAGGGGCCACGGGGGCAGCGGAGAAGGGTTGAGGGGGTGGCGGCTGAGAATCAAAAGAGATTGTCATCAGGTAGCTACAAGTGCATGATGAGCCAGATTTGATATGAGGTAACCTTGCCAGCAGTGTTTGTATGTAGGCATTTTGAAACACTCAGCGCACATGCTTTCCCCATAGGCTGTCATTTTAGCATTTAAGGTGTTAAAGACAATCACAAAGATGGGGATGTCAAAACCGGATATTTGAGGAGGTTCGGGGTATAGTAGGGGAGGGATTGACCGGATGTAAAGCGTGCTGGATTGCTTAGTCTGTAAATCATCCTCGGACATCTCAGCCTGTAGCTGTAATAAGAATGGATGATGAAGTAGATTTGTTTATCACAACTCCTTTGGCTGTATCAGATTGCATTTATTACTGACTGATGTAGAAATGATTGTTCCTATGCTCTGACAGGTTATGGGGGCCAATAGCTGTGAATATAGGTCATTCTAAACTAGGTTAGGCTTCTTAAAAGTAGTTGTTACTTTTCAAACTAGTTTTGACCTGGCGACTTAATTAAAAGACCTGCTAAACACAGCTACAATATTGTTTTTATTACATTTTAATAACAACTGATTGAATCCTGCTGAGACGTCATCTACGTTTAATTGACCATGCTTTTTCGGAGACCTGAGGTGCCTCTCGCTACCTTCTTAAATCCACAAAACCAACTGAATCCTTTTGATAGGGTAGAAGCCTCGCTGCACCTACATGTAAACATATCACAATTTATGGACGACCTTAACGCCATCGACCTAAAACACGATCAGTCTGTTCGAGCTGCCCAGGGCGCCTAGATGGCACAGACGAATTCCTCACATTGAAAAAACCTGTGGTCAAAACGTCCCAGCCCGAGTAGCGCAATTTTATACTAACAAGCCCTTCTTACACTTCCTACCTTTGATCATTTGCAACCCATTCAAAATGTCTTCTACACTGCAATATCTAACCCAGAGAAAAGTTACCCCAGTGGGTTGGTTTGGGTTTGTAAATCCGGAAGAATTTTTATTCCCCCAAATTGTAGTGTGAACGCTCCCCTTAATCCAGAGAATCCTGTGTTCGGATTAAAGCCATTGGACCCTTTCGGTTCAGAAAAAAAAGTAAAAGTTCACAGATTTACAAATAACTTACAGGGTTTACAGAAGGCAATGGTGAAAGACTTCTCTTGAATTATTATTCCATGAAATGCTTTACTTTTTGAGAAAACAGCAAAACAATATAAATTCTTGTTAACGAGAATTACGGATTTATTTCATACACATGTCATGACACGGCGAAACGCGCGGAAACAAGGGTGGGTTTTTCCATTGTTTTCTCCCGACTCCGATGACCGATTGAGCCTAAATTTTCACAGGTTTGTTATTTGATATAGAAGTTGTGGTACACAAAGTGTGGGCCTTGGACAACACTTTTTACCGAAAGGGTCCAATGGCTTTAAAGGGTATTGTTAGTTTTTGTCACATAGCATCTGTGAACCTCTAGATCATACATGTAGCAAACGTAAAGAAACACATTGCCTTGGATCGGTCGAGTTAGTCTTTGAAAAGCGTTTGTATTCATTTGTTATAAAATGCATGATTAGAAAGATATTTTAAAAGAAGAATATAATGATCCACACAAGTATCACTAACAAATTTGACTCTTATTAATGGCCAACCGTATTAGTCGACGAGGTAAAAGGAAACCCGTGCAATTTCGAGGCAGACATGTTTGTGTGGATCATTGTATTCTACTTTTACAACATCTTTCTACCCAAATGCATTTTATAACAAACGGTCACAAACGTTTTTCAAAGACCAACTCGACTGATTCAAGGCAACGTGTTCCTTTAGTACTAAGGATCCTATTAATCATTAAAGTGGATCTGACAAATAAATTTCACTGTCACAATTTATTACATGCATATTTACACTGTAAGCATTATGGAGAAGTGGTTGCAAGTTTATGCATTGTAAATAAAAATCACATTGTTAACACAGGTGTGTTGTTGAAGCAGGTAAGATTAGAGCCAACAAACTTTCTGTGTCTGGCTGACTCCCTCATACGCGTACATACGTGTACATGCATACAGTTTATATACCATCTCTACTCATCTACATACATTTCAAAGGCTTGTCATAATCTGAACTCTCGACTTGGAAGATTGAGGGCGCTCTTATTTAAAAACTATTTCAGCCAAGGTCGTACGTGCTAAATCTTATTTTTTCTTTTCTTTTTTGCAATCTGCATTTATATAGGATTTGAGGCATTGCATGGTGAGGTATCAATGTATATTTGGTTTGCAGTAACACCATGTGTGTATCTACTTGCCCGGTAGAGTTGTTCTTAGAGAACTGTCTTGCTTTATTCTACAGCCGCGAAGTAGATAATCGGAGGTTCGGGAGACTTCTCAGTTCTGAAAAGAACTGTCCTGCTTTTTAACTATTACCAGGGCCGATGGTATAGAAAATAGACTGGACTACTACTTTAGCTTATAGGATCGTAATTAATTGTACTGCCGCGGAGTCAGTTCTGAATTGGTCTCAACGTTTCGACTAGCTTGCTCTAGTCATCGTCAGGAGACATTTAGATTTACACTTTAATTAATCGAACCACGTTAGAACATCCTGAAGTCTAAAAAAATAAGTTTTGGTTACAAAAAAATTCAATAAACTTGGAAGTATAATTTCATAGATAATCAGTTGCAGAAATGAGATCATGCCAACGTTGTGACTGAATACAGTTCATAAATACAAATAGAAATCAGGCAATATGTAGCTTTAATTTTGACTTGGAGATTGCAATTTGTTTTTACCAGGCTGCCCATCACAGTTGACCAGTATGGTGAACCAAAACTAAAAAAAAAACAATTTATGTTCTTTATCCCCGATGCAAATTTAACATCTCTTATTATCGTTGCGGTACCCGCTGCCAAAACATAGGATTCGAACTGCCTCTAGCTACTGGGCAACCTCGGTAGTCTAGTTGGTAAGATACTGCTCTAGAATTGCAAAGGTTGTGGGTTCGAATCCCACCCAAGTAACATGCCTGTGATATTTTTTCACAGGACTCGGGAAAGTACTGAGTATACAGTGCTAACACACATCGGTGTATGGGTAAAAACCAAAATTTAATGTACAAAACTAAAATGTTTAGGCTTGGATGAAGAAATTCTTGATAGATTATGGAAGATTTGGGATGGTAATTAATACAAATGAATAAATAACAAACCAACAGCAATATGATATCTGGTTTTGTCATCCAGCTAAGAGCATTAAAATACAGGCAATCCCTAAGGCAAAAAAATAAGGTAATAAATCATGTTGGCGTAATGGGCCCCTCAAAAATAGGGTAGGTAGGTAGGTAGGGATTTATTATTATTTGTTTCCCCTCCCAGCAATGAAAATTACATGTTTTCTAATTGTTTAAGCCGGTAGTATACACGATAACAAAAGAAAACAAGGCTACACACAACAAATAGTATAATATTTTTAAACTCTTGATTCGATTCAATTCGATTCAATTCAATTAAAAAATGGTTTATTAAAACATGTCTCGCAGTTATCTGAATTGCACATGTCAACATCAAATTATGTTAAAAAAATTACATTTATTTCATTTTTATGTCTTTAGTAGATTTTAATCAGTAAATTCCTACCCTTGAAAAAAATAAAAATATCCAGGGTCGGCCGTATTTTTTAGGGTAGGTCAGGTTACGCCAACATAACATTTTTTTTTTTATGCCTAATAGTAAAAATATTCTCTGCCTAAAAACAAGTGGTCATGTCTGGAAATAACTGATGAAAGTCTGTACATCACCCTTGAGTCTGAAGGACTTGGACTTCAGTCAACACCACAGGGGAATGTACAAAATCTACTCGTACACCCCTTTTCAACATTAATGCATATATCATAATGAAATATTCCATCAACAATTCAGATTTATTATGTCGGGTTTCGTTGTTAATGAAGTACTAAAACAAAATCTAGTTGTGGCATATGCCAAGAAATAATTGCATATGCCCAATTCAGTGTCATTTCGATAGCATGTGTTGCCAATTCATCATTTGCCATTCCAAAGATAAGGGCACAAACATTAGAAATACTATTGTTGAAGTGTTATCTGTAGGGCCTATATATAAAAAGATGATATTGGAGCTTTTAAAGGCAGTGGACACTATTGGCAATTGTCAAAGACTAGCCTTCACAGTTGGTGTATCTCAACATATGCATAAAATAACTAACCTGTGAAAATTTGTGCTCAATCGGTCATCGAAGTTGCGAGATAATAATGAAAGAAAAAACACCCTTGTCACACGAAGTTGTGTGCGTTTAGATGGTTGATTTCGAGACCTCAAGTTCTAAGTCTGAGGTATCGAAATCAAATTCGTGGAAAATTACTTCTTTCTCGAAAACTACTTTACTTCAGAGGGAGCCATTTCTCACAATGTTTTATATCATCAACCTCTCCCCATACTCATTACCAAGAAAGGTTTTATGCTAATAATTATTTTGAGTAATTACCAATAGTGTCCACTGCCTGATGATAATTTATCATTTTGGTGGTTTCCTCATCAGTCATGTCAGTACCACCGATTCGTTGGAAATGATATTAATGATCCCAACTCAAACTAAATCTGGAGCAGCTATTTCAAAAACTAGGCCAGTATTTTGCAATTGGGCCAGAATAAGAGGATGTGATAGCGTGGGAGCTTGTGTGGTAACGATGGATGTTCCCTGAATAGACTCAGTGTCTGTCAGTGTTAACTTGACCTCTGGGTCAAGGTCAGGCAGATGACTTGTCAGTCTAAGATGATTGAGATTAAATCATATAAAAAGCCAAGCCATTTTTTGTCAGTGGTTGGCGTGAATGCTTTGTCATTTCATAATGGATCTGGGGTACATTCATCCTTCGGATGGGACCTAAAGCCGTTGGTCCCATGTGTTGTGTAAATGGGTGTAAAAAGAACCCAGTGCACTTATCGTAAAGACAAGGGGTTCGCCCTGGTGTTCTGGCTAGATTGGCAGCATATTGCGCCACAGCACCTTGTTAACCATTACATGGTGCTAAGGATTAGGCCTTATATCTCAAACTTCGTCCCACTCCTTGCTGTAGAATTAGTCATCCTCTCTGAGAACCATTAAAATTGAAAATGCCTAGATTATCTGTGATGATTTTGTAGACACCGGGAAGAGTCGGCTTGCGGTCATCAAACGACACTACCCGTCTTGTCGAACACAAAATAAACCACAGATATCTTGCTTCAGCTGCTGACAAATCCTTCTCTTTTGCCGCTCCTAAACTTTGGAATAGTCTCCCCCCATCTCTGCGCTCTGCTGATTCACTTCATATTATCAAGAAGCATCTGAAATCACACCTGTTCCCACAATGATTGTTTTGCTTTTTGGTTTAACTTGCATTTTGTCTCATCGTTTATTTGTTTCTCTGTTTCATCACAAACCGCTGTGGTCTTGATGAAATGGTGGTATATAAAACATTTTTGTATGTATGTATGTATGTATGTGCGTGTATGTGAACGACTGGATCATGTTCATGTAGTTAGCTCTGCCTTGGTGGTGAATCTCTTTATATGTGTTACATGTATCAGAGTTACGTTCAATAGAAGCCGTAGTCATCTCTTATACATGTAATTGCCCCTGTCAGTGGTCAGTTTTAGACAACTGTTTCGAAAAAGATGCAATAAGGGCCTGTGTCAATATTTCCCTTCCTCTAGTGAGATGCTACTAGTGACAGAGTACACTTTACATGGTCCTTGCTCCATGGTTTCCATACAAGGAAACTTAAATTGTATCCCCTCATTCCTAAAAGTGAGAAACTTCAATGTTTTGCATAACTATAGTGTGGCATTTACTATATTACCGCATCGCATTCGTTTTTTTTTGTTTTTGATGATACTGGTGTTGTTAGTGTGGTTGGGTTGTGGTTGTTGTTTGTAGTATGAGATGTTCCAGTTTGAGTACAATCAAGTTGTGATCTCCCAGAGTTGGGTGCAATTTTGGCTCAGACAACTGTATGCCCTATAGTAAAATTACCCTGCAGCCTATTGTCACTGGGATTTGTACATTCTAACATGTGTACCTTACAATGTATGTCCTATTTTATGCCGTGAACAATCCAATTTGAGCATGGATAGAAATGACACGTAAGCCAGAACATTCTGGTTTCCCCTGACAGACAAACAGTGATCTCTCTGACCCTGCTTTTACATTTCTCATCGTTTTTGTCCCTTGGTATGTTCACACAACAACACTTTGTCCGAGTGAAAGAGACGATTCTGTGACCACATTGCTGCATTTTGACTGGTACATTGGTTCTATCGTTGACTGGTACATTGGTTCTATCGTTGTAAAAGGAAAAGATGTTTTTGAGTTGATTTCACACTGTTCTGATTTGTCAGCTGGCTTGACTTAACATTCTTCAGAAGATGACGTAAATTGCTGCTTGATGTTGAAACTGTTATTGTGTTATTTTTGTCATATGGTACTGCCACGTTTAGGTTTTCTTGCTCTTTCAAAAGGTAAGTTTTGAAGAAAACTTTAAACATGTCAGCATGTGCTTTTTTCTTGATGTCACAAATGCTCATTACCTGCTTTTGACTTTCTTGATGGATGGCTATACATGTACAATGTAAGTTTAATAAGAGCTAGAGGAGTGGAACTATAGTGTTTAGTTTTTCTGAAACTATACCTTTAATATCTCTTCAATAGCATTCGTAATATTTGCTTCTTATAAACCAAAAGGACTAGTTTGCCCATCAAGCCTCAGTTGAGTTACATGTACTTTGAAAACAAAAGTGAATTTAGTAGGAAGACATAATAATAATGGTTGTATCACCTAGTATAGTAGATACAAAGTACACATGATTCACCCACAGAGGAACTTCGTAAAGTACTTATATTTGGCAGAGGCATTCAGTGGTGCGGCACCACTCAGCAAAGTCCCCTGCAATTTACTAGTACAAGACCCTCCAATCTGATTATGCACAAAGCGTGGCTTTTAACAAAGATGCAAACAAAACAAGACTAAGTGAAGAACTTGGATCATATGTCATATTGAATGAGTGTGTGGGATGGAGGGGGCTCCCCCTCTCTCTCGCCAGTGAATAGAACTGTCTGAATGCAATATTGTTTAAACAAATCCGGACACTGCAAAGTACTTTGACAAATTGAGTTGTATTTTGATGGATGGTACTTCTAGGCCATGTCAATGTTTAGTGAGGCTCTGTTGAAAAAAAAGAAGCGGAAAATAACATCAGAGTCAGGAATTGCATTTTAGTTGATGTCATGGTGAATGCAAGGTTTGAGCAGATTGCTGGCTATAGACCGATCCGACGCGCACCGGGCGCACAAGTGTTGAGCACCGCGCGCCATTGCTAGGGTGTACATTTGCCTAGTTTGTGCACAAAGTCATGAGGAAATCATGTTTCTTTTCACTCTTTATGGAAGTTAAATGTTTTCCTCAACGAATAACACAATTTCCTTAACAGGACATCATGATATACCAATGTAGATCACTGACCACAAATATTTGCAACTAAATAGAAGCCGGATCATCTTGAAAAAGGTGCTTGACTTAGGCGAGTTAGGTGTCAAAGACGCAGAAACTGCATAAAAGTCGCTAAAATGCAATACATCGACAAGGTATTTTGTCAGAATTTCAGTATTTTACTTTCTGCTTTATTTTAAAAATTTACCAAGAATGTAGTACGTTGTTATATCAAGCAGCCACATCAAGGAAATGTCATAGATTGTCGAGGAAGACATTCAATTCCCATAAAATGTGAAAAGGAAAACGATTTTCTCATGTGTTTGTGCACAAAACTAGGCACAAAGACACCCCAGCAGTGGCACGCAGCACATGGCGGCGCCCGGCACTTGCGTGCCTGGATCGGTCTATAGCAGATCACTTCAAAATGTTGTGAATGATTGGTTATGGGACACTCATTCAGAATAATCAATGTAAAAAAAAATCCAAATAGAATTCATTAGAGTTCATATATAACATTAATAAACAAAAAAGAAGAAGACAAGCAATTCTTGCTGACCAAGCTGGGAAGATAATTCTCATTGACTAAACTACAACGTTGTTTGTTTTTAAGCCAGGAAAAGCTATTGAAAACAACTGATGTTGGAGACTTTTGATCTAAAATATAATGGATAATGATTGATTTGAGGCATTACTTTGTTCTTCAGTTTACAGATTATACTATGAAGCCAATCAATATTTGATTTGGGTTGGGTGGGTCCATTTTGTGTTTGTTTTTAGTTGTTGTAAATATTGACTATTCCGAATGGCCCCTTACACTCTTAACATTTAGATCCTGCAAAACATTTGGGTCTAAAACAATGCCATGTTATAAAAAGTATTTGTTTCCAGCACAAAAACAATATATTGCTGATTATCATAAGCTGTTAATGACCTCTAGAAAAATATTGCATTCCCCAGGCCTTAATTCACTTATAATTTGATAAAGTTTTAAAAGATCATTGAAGAATGGATAACTTGTGTTTAAAAGCCTGATTGAATTATGACAGAATTATATTCACTTTAGACATAATGGACAGACCTTTTGCAGTAGGACAACCTTTCTTTAGGGCATGTAGACAGTTTTGATATCAGTTTACATTTCATGGTTGAATAGGGCATGGTATTCAGTGGTTGGACCTGGGACCTGCATTAGGATGAAATCTTGCCATTACTAGCCGCTTGGTGCAACCTCAAGCGGTTACACCCATTAAGCATATTAAGTATCAGAAGGAAGTATAAATAAATAGTAAACTTGCAGGTACAACCATGTGTAAGTCTCTTATGAGTGAGTGTTGGCTCTGAAAAGAGCCGGTCTGGCCGCGACGTTTCAAACAGTATACTCTGCTCGTCTTCAGGAGCAGTATACTGGTTAACTAGTATTAAACTGCATACCCAACCCCTGAAAAGACTGAAAGAGTGTCTCAGAAAAAAAACCTATTACCAGAGCACTTCTGGTATGGTTCCCCTGCTTATCCTGAAACATATGGAGGTGTATTCATCATTCAAATAATGGAGCCAGACTCCTTCATTTGGTCACTTTGGTCGTGTGCTGTATGGAAGAAAAACATAATGGTTTCAGCGTGGTCGATCTGTAATACTTCAAATGAAATGGAACATTGCAGATGTAATGTAGCACCAGGGAGTAACCATGTTTTTCTCATCATTCAAGCTCTGTTTCGATAGTCATTAAAATAGTCATTTATTTAGGGTGATATTTATCTAAAGGTTTCTTGTTTCTTATCCTCAAACAGGCGCCCCGCATCCTGAGCATCGGACCTAAAGAAATCGCTCTTCTCCACCCGTCGTCCAAGTCGGTCCTTCGCTCTCACCGGACAGCTTTCCTTCAGAACTGGCACATTGGGGCTTACAAGCACGGCATCAGCCAGCTTGTCTTAGAGTTCCAGGGAAATAATAAGTGGGCAGTTCAGCCGCTGACGTTCCCTGAGCTTAAGGCAATCTGCGCCAACCTGACGTCTGTCATGCAGAAGACACAAGAAAACGGGGATATAGCAGGGGAGGTGAACATGGCTGACGGTTCTGCCTCCACTCTAAGTAAGTAAACTTCTGTTTATTAGATGTTAAGTTTGTTAAAGGAACACGTTGCCTTGGATCGGTCGAGTTGGTCTTTGAAAAGCGTTTGTAACCGTTTTTTATAAAATGCATATGGGTAGAAAGATGTTGTAAAAGTAGAATACAATGATCCACACAAACATGCCTCGAAATTGCGTGGTTTTCCTTTTACCTCGTCGACTTACACGTCGGCCATTTATGGGGGTCAAAATTTTGACTCCCATAAATGGCCGACCGTGTTAGTTCGCACAGTAGAAGGAAAACAACGCAATTTCAAGGCAAACATGTGTGGATCATTGTATTCTACTTTTTCAACATCTTTCTACCCATATGCATATTATAAAAAACGGTTACAAACGCTTTTGTTTTGACCAACTCGTCCGATCCAAGGCAACGTGTTCCTTTAAGTTCTGTAAAAAAATCACCGGCATATTACTCGGGTGGGATTCGAACTCAAGACTTTTGCAATTCTAGAGCAGTGTCATACCAACTAGACCACTGAGATTGCCCGGTAGCTAGCTAGAGGGAGTTCAAATCCTATGTTTTAGCGGCGGGTATTGCAACTATTAAATAAATGTTAAATTTGCATCAGGGATAAAGAATATTCATTTTGGTTTTACATACTTCTAGTATGTTGTTATAATTTCACTTATCACTCTGAACCTCTGTAGTACTCCATGGTCCCTCTCATCTGAGGGATAAATCTGGAAAAGCTTCTAATGGGAATCAAACCCCAACTCTCTAAACCATTGCACTTACCCAGTGGCAATGACCAAGCTTCCCTAGTACATAGTGGTAAAGGGAAAGTTCACCCCTTTGGTCATTGGCAAGCTCGCCCATTGGGGAGGGGCAAGTTCACCCAATAGGGAGGGGCAAGTTCACCCAATAGGGAGGGGCAAGCCGTGGGCAAGCTTGCTTAGTGGAGAGGGGCGGCAAGTTAACCCAGTGGAGAGGGTCAAGTTAGCCCAGTGACTAGTGATGAGCTTGAATCCTATGAATAATTGTCAGCCCAACAGTCATTGTAAACCGTATATTCCCGTGCAAATCTTCAACATTTTGAAAGCCCTTGTGAATGCCTCTTACTCTAGTCAAAAGAAAGTTTGTATCTTGTTTGAGTTGTCTAAAATGCAGTATGTAAATTTACAGGCAAATATTACACAATCCTTATTCCCTCAAAAGCATGCACGAACACGAAGGCATGCAGTAAATGTACGTGCTCATCCCCTCAAATGATCCAATATCACACTGTGCTTGAAATGACATGAATGTTTCATTGCCAAAGAACATGAGGTCTGTCACTTTGCATAGAAGTATGAGGATCAGAAAAACGTTTTCAGACATTCATTTTTAATCAGATTGCAGGTCTTTGCTCATTGGCTAGAATTTTGGATGCCAGTGCTTCTGCCGACAAAAATTTCTCCTAAGAGCTATGGGTGTGGTCTTTAAATTAAAGGGGAATTTCGCTATTTAAAGGTCCATTTTTGTCTTTATCATTATCTGTTTAGGACAATGAAATTTCACCATAATAACTTGTTAACCTACATGTATTTTACCCATGTCACTAAGGCCTGGGTGGTCAGTGAATTTTATTACTCTACTAGTTGCGCCTCAAATAGTCGCGACTTCAACACTAGTCTTGAGAATTTTTTTATTTCTGAGATGCATTGCGGCATAATGTTTGCCACAGGCGTAATGTAGTACAATTCACACTGAAAGGTTGTAAGGAATGTATCACTGATGTCTAATTGTGTTTCGTAAGTAAATAATAATGTCTTGAATAGTCATGAGCGACCACAAAACAAGCTGCAACTATTTTTAATAGTAGTCCCAACTATAGCTTAAAAACATAAGTCGCGACTCGACTAAAGCAATCAATAGTCGTCACTTTGACACTAGTCGCACTACAGGCTTGTCACTTGAAAGAAATTGATGTTCCAATGTTTATAGTTTTAATTTCAACACTGACATGATTAGGTAGAAAGGAAAATTGTTTTTAATTATAGCAGTTGCTGACCTTCTGTGAGAAATGTTTGTGTTGTATTTGATTAGCCCAAGTTGTTACAATTGAAAAAGCGATCGTCTTGTTTTAAGCTACATAATCCATGTCATGCTGGGTTTAATATGACAAACACGTCTCAAGGAAATGTTAGTGTTAAAGGCACTGGACAATTACTTAAAATAATTGTTAGCATAAAAACTTACTAGGTAATGAGCAATGGAGAGCTGTTGATACTAGTATAGTGAGAAACGGCTCCCTCTGAAGTAACGTAGTTTTTGAGAAAGAGGTAACTTCTCACTCAAATATGAAAAGACTTCAGGTCTGAAGCCTTTTAAGGCATCTGAAAGCACACAAATTGAATCAAGGGTGATTTCCCTTCATTATTTTCTTGTTTTCTTTATTTTGTTGTTTGTTTGGGTAATTTAAAGGAAAAGGTTGATTTTTGAAAGTGAAGACTAAGGAAAATGTTGTAATTTTGTCTTTAATAAACCACATCTTTGTCAAGTAAAACCAATTAAATTTATAAAACTTATTCATGAGGAATTCATTTGTACATTTCAAGGTTGTTAACTCTTGTAAAACATAAAGATTCTTTAAAGCCATTATACACTTTCGGAACAGAAGAAAAAATAAAAGTTCACAGATTTACAAAAAACTTACAGGGTTTACAGACGGTAATGGTGAAAGACTTCTCTTGAAATATTATTCCATGAAATGCTTTACTTTTTGAGCAAACATGAAAACAATTTTCAATTCTCGATATCGAGAATTACGGATTTATTTTAAACACATGTCATGACACGACGAAACGTGCGGAAACAAGGGTGGGTTTTCCGGTTATTTTCTCCCAACTCCGATGACCGATTGAGCCTTAATTTTCACAGGTTTGCTATTTTATTTTATATAGAAGTTGTAATACCTGAAGTGTGGGCCTTGGACAATGCTGTTTACCGAAAGTGTCCAATGGCTTTAAACAGCTTCTTTGGAAGTAAAAGTTTGTTCCTAAACAGTCGTCGGGCATTTCAAGTAGAAGTTCAAGAAATTGTGTTCCCATTGTTGCTAATCTGTCAATACAGGGCATCAGGGGATGTCAAGGTTAACAACTCGGCATGATCTCCAAACCCAGCATAATTTGTCATTATACTGAGCAGACTGTTCACCCAAGATTTGTTTCTCAGTCAAGGTTTTGAGTTTTCAGACACATTAGGCCCACACTCAAAGTATGCTTATTAAAGGAAGATTTATAGCAGCATCATCAGATTGGTGAAGTGCGCTTATATCCCCTTGTTTTCAAAAACAGTGAATACTTTATTAGGAAGTAGTTTTAAGTGAACTTCAAACATTATGTTATCAGAATGATTTAGAATTAAATTAGAGTTAATTTAGAATATCCCCATGTTTTCAAAAACAGTGAATACTCTATTATTAAGAAGGAGTTCTAAGTGAAACATTTATCAATTTGATTTATAATGAACCAATAACAAGTATTTTATTCCCTAGTCTGCCTTTATGCAGTATGAATTGAAAATGTTGTTAAGATTGCCCCTTTTCATTTTTTTAAATGAAAGTAAAACGGGTTAGATGATGACAGTAAGGTGTACACCATGAGTGCAAACACATTGGTCCACGATGTCTATTTGGCTTACACATCATTGTGTTCATGTTGCAAATAAAATTAACTTCAGACAGTGCGTGGACCATGGTTTCTGCCTGCTGATTGGGCCGGACTGTATGTTATTTACAATATACAGCGTTGGCTGATTGGATAAAGGTCGGTATACATAGGTTCTCAAAGGCAACATATTATGTCTTTGTGTCAATGTACCGACACCGGGTGGCGCCAGGTGTTCTTTTATGTGCGGTTAAACATGCGCCTTGTACGGCGGTGCGCCGTGTCTGCTGACGTTTGAATTTTTTGGGTCATTTTAGCGTCCTGCGCCTTGTCCGCCGAGCGTCTTATCCGCAGGAAAATACGGTACAACAGTTTTGTTGTTACTTTATTTTGAATTTTAAAATGAGGTCAACAACTAAACATAATCTCTGTGATGCACCCACATTTCTCACATCAATCGACATGATTTTGTTTCACTCATTGAGGACACTCATAATTGAATTTCCATCTTTCGCAGAATTCACTTGAAGCCAAAGTTACTGTTGGAATTGTGTGGTGTTGTTGAACATTCTGGGCAGTTGGGTATCTCTGTGTTGAATACCTTTAGAGTATTGCAATCATACCATGGTCCTATCCAGAGTGATATGGCCTGACCCTGCCGTGGAGCTCCCTGCGGGGCTTGCATTATAGTTAATGTAGTAGTGTCTTAGGTCTAGGTCAAATAATGGGTACAGTGTGGCTTCAGGTATGCAACTTCTTATGCCATTAACTTCTCTACATCAAAACAATTTTTAAATTTATTCATTCATTTTTTTAACCATGGTTTTGAGACAGTCGTCATTAAATATTGTATTGCGTTGTGATTTTATTGGAAAAGAAATTTATGAAATGAATTTTTCTTTTTACTTTTTTACCTTTATTACAGAAAGATTGACCTTGACGATTTCAGGTCGAGTTTTGTTTTCCATTTGGAAAAATTTACATTTTGTTCCGTAATTTCCACAGGAAATTAAAACATGTTAAAGTGCGACGATTGTGCTCAACATGTTTGTAGATCAGCCCCATTTCTTTATACTAAAAGCTGATAATGAGTTGTACACTTATCATCTGCATCAAAAGTTTCACTTTATTTTTTTTTTATCCACCGAAAAATGTCCAGGCTTTGGGTCTCTTGGTAAAATATAGTGTAAAAAAAGTCACGTGAGCCCAACTTCATAAAGCTGTTAGATTATCATTCTTGACAAATTTCTTATCTAAGCAAAATTTGAGTGGGGTACCAGCCACAACGATGATAACGTAATGTAATTTTCACTGGTAACCTGTGTCTGACAAGCAATACTATTCTGTGCTTAGCAAGTTGTTGTGCTTCGTGGCTGTAATAAAAATTGGCCCACAGTCTATAAATTGCCCTAAGTACGAAGGTAACAACATGTATTTTAGCTTGTCAGGTTGATCATCGTGGTACTACATATGAACTTGTAGTTTTTCAATCATTTGATTTGATTTCAATTGCAATCCCTATGGCTGAATGCCTCATGTATGTTTACCCTCAGGCTGCACTAGTTAAATAACCTTTATCATTCCATTGAACCGTAGGGGTTCTTTGTGTTGCATACTCCTTTTTTATCCAGTTCCTTTTTTTGTAAGTTTGTCCTGTAAGCTCTTGTATGCCAACTTAATGCAGCTTGATTTGAAACTCACAAAAACAACTTGCCTCAAAATGGGCAAAGTATAGGAATACGTACTGGTAATGTCAGGTTGTAGGATTGAATCAGTGTATTTTTGGTACATCATGTCTTCGGTTCGTGTGAGTTTCTTGAAGCAGGTAAACACACTCAGGAGAAGGCAAACTATAGGTAAAGAGATTTAAGTATATTTTTTTTCTGGTCATAAAACTAAGAAGGCCTCAAAAGTGAACTTAACTACTGTAGCACGCAAGCCTGTTGAAACCTGTCAACTAGGGTGCTTGCTGTACTGTTTGAACCAGAAACACCAGGGTTAACCCATACACTTCTGTGATACATTTTTTGGCTTTCTTTTACATTATGAAAAAAACGTGACAAAAAAATTGTCTTGCCTCTTTAGTAAACCCTATTATGAATCTCCCTTGTAATTTCGCCCATGGTCTTGGCATGTCAAAAATGACAACATCAAAATAATTTAATGAGGTTTGATGCATGAATGGTACTGATTAAAGAAAATTACAAAATAAACATTTTCATTATCTGAACATTTCTTCTGATACTGATAAATTTGAGCCTAATTGATGTGAGAATATCTGAAATACTGCAATGTGAGAGAAATTGTCTCCAGCACTACAGTTAATTATTGGATGGTCAAACCTAATTTGAAAACATAATCATAAACACAATTCATGACGATAAGCAATTATCCATAGCCTCCCCTTAAAGACACTTGACACTATTGGTAATTGTCAAAGACTACATTGTAGCCTGCACAATTGGTGTATCTCAACACATGCATAAAATAACAAACATGTTAAAATTTGAGCTCAATCGGTCGTTAAAGTTGCGAGATAATAATGAAAGAAAAAACACCCTTGTCACATGAAGTTGTGTGCTTTCAGATGCTTGATTTCGAGACCTCAAAATCTAATTCTGAGGTCTCAAAATCAAATTTGTGGAAAATTACTTCTTTCTCAAAAAATACATTACTTCAGAGGGAGCCGTTTCTAACGCTGTTTAAAACTACCAACCTCTCCCCATTACTCGTTACCAAGTAAGGTTTTATGATAATAATTATTTTGAGTAGATACCAGTAGTGTCCACTGCCCTTAAAGATGTTGCAGGTCTTGAAAGGGCACTGCAGTTTTCCTCAGGTAAGGGGTACTTCTGTCAGGAAAATCTAATGTTTATTACATTTTTTCAAAAGGGCATCACAGCAAAAACACAGGGCACCACGGCCATTGGTTGCTATGGGTGCTGTGGGTTAGTTCAAGGCCTGAACTAATTAAGTTACTTGAAAAAAAACTTTACAAAAACCATAATGTATTGTACCTTTAAGTGAATGATGTATGGGCACAGCTGACCACTGACAGGTATAGGAATCTGTTTGCCTTTCCTATCGCCAAACATATGCATTAAGAAATTATGTACAGATGTGCAATATAGGAATTTATAACACAT
Source organism: Asterias amurensis (assembly GCF_032118995.1). Classification (NCBI taxonomy): domain Eukaryota; kingdom Metazoa; phylum Echinodermata; class Asteroidea; order Forcipulatida; family Asteriidae; genus Asterias; species Asterias amurensis. Next base: position 7,217,428 of record NC_092655.1, on the reverse strand, counting down.
AATAAATAGTTGACATGAAATTCTTAAAGTATGACTGTCGACAGTCTGAAAAAATAGTTGCTGGTGTGAGAAATGCTATAGTACAGTAGCGTTAAAGGCAGTGGACACTATTGGTAATTACCCAAAATAATTATTAGCACCTTACTTGGGAAACCTTACTTGGGAAAGAGTAATGGTGAGAGGTTGATAGTATAAAACATTGTGAGAAACGGCTCCCTCTGAAGTGAAGTAGTTTTCGAAAAAGAAGTAATTTTCCACGATTTTGATTGCGAGACCTCAGATTTAGAATTTGAGGTCTCCAAATCAAGCATCTAACGCACACAACTTCGTGTGACAAGGGTGTTATTTTCTTTCATTATTATCTCGCAACTTCGCCGACCGATTGAGCCCAAATTTTCACAGGCTTGTAATATTTTATGCACATGTTGAGATACAGCAAGTGAGAAGACTGGTCTTTGACAATTACCAATAGTGTCCACTGTCTTTAATGGTTCATAAATGACTGTGCTGCAAATAGACTGTCCATTGAAAAAGTACTATTATGATGATCAACAACATCTTGAACTTAGATGAAGATTTAACAACTGTGCCCATTAGACAAACTTTGTATTTGTTATGAATTGGATTCCTTTTTATCTTTATTGCCCACAGATAAAGCCAGTAGTCCAGATGTACCCCATCTTCTCCAAATGCAGACTTCCCTCTATCAGGAGGAATTTGACCGATGTCGAAGACTCCTTCACTTCCCGGAAGAGGTTGCGCTAATTCTAACGGAAACAGAGCATGCTCTCTTTATTGAGGTACCCCCAGCGAGTTACGTCAGACAGGTCACCAATAACCGCAGCCAGGGGCCTGAGTTTATAACAGGGGATGAGACGGGGAGCAAGACGGTCAAAGATCTGCATCTCAGGTTTAGAGAGGTGATTGTACTAAATTTGTTTCCCCTTTCTGTAACTTTCTTTAGAAAGTGGGTTCATGTGTTGGTTTCTCTGTAGTTTTCAAAATGGTTGAAGAAACTGTTTATGTTTTTATTATATCTTCCTGGAATGAAATTAAGAAATCTTCAAAAGTTACTTACACTGTACATTAACCTTTAGGTTTGAAAATAGCGTGAAAATAGGATATTGAAGAAATGTAGGTTTTAGATGTGGGAGGGAAATCATTACAGAAAAAAAATTAAAAGTTCACAGATTTACAAATAACTTACAGGATTTACAGAAGGTAATGGTGAAAGACTTCTCTTGAAATATTATTCCATTAAATGCTTTACTTTTTGAGAAAACATTAAAACAATATCAATTCTCGATAACGAGAGTTACGGGTTTATTTTAAACACATGTCCTGACACGGCGAAAATAAGGATGGGTTTTCCCGATATTTTCTCCCGACTACAATGACCGATTGAGCCTAAATTTTCACAGGTTCGTTGCTGTATATAGAAGTTGTGATACACGAATAACAATAATAATAATAAGACTTGTAATGCGCACATATCCACCCTGCTGGGTGTTCAAGGCGCAGTAAAACCAAAAACAAAACAAAAACAAAACACAACACAAAGAAAAACAGACACAACAAAATTAGTCATTGAAAACCTGTGACATAAGATAAGTTTTGAGAAGAGACTTGAATTTTGCAGTACAAAGACAAGATCGAAGATTAAGTGGTAGAGAGTTCCAGATGCGTGGTGCGGCTGAAGAAAAAGACCTGTCACCCCATGAGTGTCGAGACTTGGGTTCAATGAGGAGAAGCATAGAACTTGATCGAAGATTCCTTGATGGAGTGTAAACTTGAAGCAGTTCAGAAATATAGTGGGGAGCCTTGCCATTTAGAGCTTTGTGGACAATGAGCACCAGCTTGAAGATGATTCGTTGAGAGATAGGGAGCCAGTGTAGTTGTTTCAGAATGGGGGTGATAGAACAGGACAGACAGTGTCACAATGCAGGCAGCAGTATTTTGGAGCCGTTGAAGTCGGGAAATCTGGTTGTTAGGAAGACTGTAGAGAAGAGCATTGCCGTTGTCAAGACGAGAAGTAACAAGTGCGTGAATGACCTTTTCAGTGGCACTTTTGTCCAAGTACTTGCAAATCTTACCTATATTCCTGATGTGATATGATGACAAACGAACAATGTTGTTGAAGTGTGAGCCTTGGACAATACTGTTTACCGAAAGTGTCCAATGGCTTTAATCAAGAACTGAAAATCCAATTCACATGGCAGGCTCCCGTCTGGAGATTCTGACCAATCAGATTGTTTCTGCAAATTTTTGACTCATTCACCATAGGATGTATACAAACCAATGAACAAGATTCTCATGTCTCTGAAGGTTTATGTCGAGAGTTAATCCACAAGAGGGCGCTATTTCATGCAATACTGTGTATTGACATCAATTCTGGAAGATAAAAAATCATGATCACTGACGATGAACAAAGTCTTGAAAGAAACCACAATATGCACAAAAGGCAACCTGAATTCTCAAAATGATGTAACACAGCTGCGGCAAGAGATGCGGTTGGTATCCGCTGTCACCTCAGTTAATTTGGATAGATTCAACATTTCTATGAAAGTACAGTGTACAGTTTTTGTTAAATAATATTCATAAATACCTCAGACAGTTTCACTTTTCCTATTAGTGGAGAGCGTGTCACGTGGGTGTGTATAAACCTTTGTTTATGACCAGTAAAAAGTGTTGAAACATGGGCGTGACACGCAAGCTTGCACCTGTGCTTATAAGACAGTTTCTTCATTCCTATTGGTCGAGAGCAACGGCCGGGACAGTTGTGCCACATCACACTATACGCCCGACGCGCACAGCATTCCCTTATAAGGAGTTGTTTACCTGAGGGCGGTGGAGGTCCTTACCATTTCAAAGCTTGAGGGGTGCTGTGTTGAAAGAAATCATTGATTAATTAGAAATTTTGCTTTTTGACCAAGAGTGTTGATGTTTTTTGACTGAAAAGGTATTTATGAATGGGAATCAAAGTGTGTTGAATCGGTTTTCAACTAGTGGTTTAAACCACTGAGGCCTGATAATTTACCTTGACTTCGTCTCGGTAAAATTATCAAGAACCAGGCCCTTGTTGGGTCTAAACCACTAGTTGAAAACCTCTTCACCACACATTGATTCCCTTAATAATAATAGTGGCAATTTATAATGCGCCATGTCTGTCTAAAAGACACTCCTGGCGCAGGAGAGATGCCGAAGCCAGATTGAAAAGAGAATAGTTAAGCACAAAAATAAGTTTTCGAATGGGTTTTGAAGCTTGAATAGGTAGTGATTTGTCGGAGTTACATGTATGTTGCTGTTTTCTCAGCAAGTACGTAGACACTGTAATCATTTATATCCATGTAATGGTAGTTGCCTTCTTTAAAACCATTCTTAACTGAGGGTTTATTTCACCAGGGAATCTGTGGTCGTTTGAAAGCTTTGTTGTCTGCATGGTTTTGCTGTGAGGCAAGTTTATATGTGCAGCCTTTCAGGCTCTGTGGCAAATTTCATCTTCCCTGTTTGTTGACACTGGTTCAAATTACGTCATTCAATCATAAACCAGGTGGTATCATTTTGCAATTGTATTTCTTTTGATAATCATGTTGGGAATAATGTACCTTAATTATGCACATGATGATATATCAGTAGAGCGCCCTCACCTAGAGGTAAAAAAACCAACCGTTTATGGCCAAACTTGTGCGCCACGCGTACAAATCTATGCGTTTTGATTGTTTCGTCAGATGGCTGCTGGATGACGCCAATGTATAAGGTGTTTTGGTACACCACATCTATGATGGACACAAAAACAGATAGAAGTGTGCTTTTCCGATCTGAATTTCTCGTTTTATTTATTTTTTTTTCTTCAGGTGAGTGACTGGGTGACTGAACTGATCGTTACCGAAGGTGAAGAGAACAAGACCACATTACTCACTAGTCTAGTGCAAGTTGCAAATGCCTGCTGGAATATGGGTAATTTCAATGCTGTGATGGAGATACTAGACGGGCTAAGGTAAATAATAAACAACAACATCATTCTGTACTTACGGTCACGATGCTCTATGAACAGTGTGAAGCTCGGTTCATACTTCCTGCGAATGCGATTCAGTAAACGAATGTTGACGTCACAAATTCGCAGCGAATAATTCGCATCAGTTGACTGTTGTTTACTCTTGCGAAACATTCGCTGCGAAGACAGCCCTGTGCCGTCAAAACTCGTACTGCATTCGCAGGAAGCATGAACTGGGCTTTAGTCTTTACTCATCAATTTAGTACCAGTACTCACCGTCCTTGCATCTTGGTCAATATCGTTTCTGTTGTTTTAATGTGGGTTGTTAATTTTTCATTACTTTTCATTGGTTTGAAAATTAGCATACATCATCAAAATCATCTTTCAAACAACTTGCCTTCTAAAACTCTCTTCTTATCTCTGCCTTCTTATGAATATCAGCTGGTGTTGGGTTTTGCAGTGATATTTACATGTGTATGTATTCAACAAGTTCTGATTAATTGTTTGAAAACTTGGTTGTAGCATTTTTAAGATTGCCATCAATTCATGTCTTGTTAAAATGACTTGTTAAAAGTACTTTTTGAAAGAACAAAACTGTTTAAGTCAGGCTGACTTGAGTTAATCAAAATCAGGAAAGTCACCAAACACCATTTTAATATGCTCAATGGCCCAATTTCGTAGAGCTGCTTTTAAAAGCAAAACAAATTTACTTACTACAAAATGGTTACCAGCGGAAACACCATTGTTTCTGTTTATTTAAGGAAAGAGAAATTTATGAAGCAGTATTTTTCTGCCTTGGCAGCTTCAAGAAATTGGACCATGATTTGACCTACTTGGCATTTTCTAGCTTTGTTTATCAGGGGGCCGTCAACACCCATGTGAAGATGTCTATCTGTAGTGGTTATAGAATGCAACATTTTTATTGCAACTGCACTTTTCAATTACTTTCTGCATGCACCACACTACACTGTAACGATCAACATTGCTGTGAGGTTGGTTTGCTGTGTACAAGTAGAGGTACCATTTGAAATTAATTAAAGACGTCCATGTTTTCATGTGTGTAGGTATAGAGAGGGTATTATTTAAAGACACTGGACACCTTTGGTAATTGTCAAAGACCAGTCTTCTAACTTGGTGTATCTCAACATACGCATAAAATAACAAACCTGTGAAAATTTGAGCTAAATCGGTTGTCGAAGTTGCGAGATAATAATGAAAGAAAAAAAATTCTCTTGTCACACGAAGTTATGTGCTTTCAGATGCTTGAATTTCGAGACCTCAAATTCTAAATCTGAGGTCTCGAAATCAAAATTGTGGAAAATTACTCGAAAACTACGTTACTTCAGAGGGAGCCGTTTCCCACAATGTTTTATACTATCAACCTCTCCTCATTACTCGTTACTAAGTAGGTTTTTATGCTAATAATTATTTTGAGTAATTACCAATAGTGTCCACTGCCTTTATGTAGGTGTAGTGAGACTGCATACAGTTATCTATTATACAAATATCTATTGGGGCTTTGCCTCAAATTGATGTGATGCCAAATCACAACAATAATTTTGCAACAAAAAGTGCAGCAATATTCCCTCATAGTAGGTTTAATGATCTGAGTGCTATTTTGTTAATACATTCCAAGCCTGTGATTCTTTGCCATTGTTTTAATCTTTTGGGATCAAAAGCAGCTGCAACCAGATTGTACAAAAACATGAACGTGATTCTGCTCATAGAAACTGCAAATTGTCTGTGCAGTTAATCCTACAATGTGATTCCATTTCAGCTAAAAAGGACATCATATGTTGGTCAAGTAATAAAAGTGACATTTTACTTAGTCTTTAAGGTAAAACACCACGTGATGGTTTGAATAAATATGTGCAGGAATTTTAACAGTGGTGCGGCATTGTTTATCACATCTAGCAATCTATATCATACATTCACATGTAGGTGATGATTGTGCTCAAAAGCAACATTTTTGCAGGGCAATAACAAACCTTAAATCATGTGTCCTAATAGTAAATTATTAGAAGCATTTTGCTGCAAAGTAAAAACAAACAAGGTTGCATGTTTTTTTGCCATCATAAATCATGCCTTATTTACAAACCTGTAGATATAGAGTACAGCTCCATCTATGCAGCTTTGGTTTTAAGATGCGTTTTTCTTTCCACTTGAACATTGGACCTTTATCTTTCCCTAACCATGGTTGTGTTCGTTGACTAGCAAATACAAGATTCTTCTATTTTATTTTGTGTCTCTCGTGGAAGCTCTTCTTTTTTTCCTATTGATACTAATTTCAAAAAACAGTGAGAGTTTTTTATTTTTTTTTGGTAATTGGCAATGTAGTTACTTAAACATTGTGCCAGCGCATCATTATTAACAAAAGTAACTGTTTTGTAGCGGTCTGCTTGCACTTTACCTCACTCCATAGGAGGAAATTGTTAATTGAAAGCCTATCGGAATTTAAAGTAGGCCTAGCACTAGGGTTGTCTGGGGTTGTCTGCAAATGATAAGAATCAGCATTTGACAAACACTGGTTTTCCAATTAAGATGATTTTGCATACGTATTAACAATAGTGTGTTGTATTGTTAGAGCACGTTTATCTCATAATTGGTTTCTGGGCTAATGGTGAAAGTCAAGTCTTCTTGGTGTGTTTGTGCTTCTTGTTTATACAGCTTTGTATTTAGCTTACCTTTGTAAAGAATAGCCCACTAATTAAATCATCTCCATAGTTAGATCAGATCTACAAGACCCAATTTAGCTCTACCTTGTCGATGTACAAAATCTTTTCAGTCAGAAGCCCTTTATCTTTATACAGCCATCTTGTTAATGTCTGTTCTAATCCAATTTGAAGGCAGTGGACACTATTGGTAATTACTCAAAATAACTATTAGCATAAAACCTTACTTGGTGAAGAGTAATGGGGAGAGGTTGATGGTACAAAACATTGTGAGAAATGGCTCCCTCTGAAGTGACATAGTTTTTTAGAAAGAAGTAATTTTCCTCCAATTTGATTATGAGACCTCACATTTATAACTTGAGGTCTCGAAATCAACCATGGGTTTTTTCTTTCATTATTATCTCGCAACTTGGACGACCAATTGAGATAAAATTTTCACAGGTTTGTTATTTTATGCATATGTTGAGATACACGAAGTGAGAGGACTGGTCTTTGACAATTACCAATAGTGTCCAGCCATGTATTTCACCAAACTCTTCCTAACTTAGGATTAATCTTAGGACTTAGGACGAGTTGAGTCCCGTACCCAAATACGTAGGAAGCATTGAACCCATCCTAAGTTAGGACGGTTTACTCTTCCTTACTTGAGTTAGGATAAATCTTAGGGTTTCGTGAAATCGGTTGCAGTGTCTTTAAGGCTGTGTCTGTCTGCATTGGCGGCTACGACGGCTATGGCTAGATTTCCACTTCATGCATTGTAAAAGTACATCTTAGCAGCACCCTTAGTAACAATTGTAGCCGAAGCTGTAGCCACCAATTCTTATCAACAGCTTCACTAAAACAGATGCTGAAAGAACAGTCTGATCCCTTTATATAAAATGAAATTAAAGCTAATACTGTCATTATGTATACAAGAAACCTGACCACGCAAATGATAAAGTGCTGTCTCATTAAGCCATTTTATTGATCACCAGGGATGAGATTGTTCAGTCTTTTGGCTGAATTCAGACTTTTTATGCCGGCCTGGTGAAGAAAATCAGACAATATGTTTTTCCACAAATAAAGAAATCCTGCACATTGGTCTACTTCTCTAGTGCTTTGGATACTGTTTCCAAAAGCTCCTTGGAATCTATAACCCCAGGGGTGACCAAACGGTAGAAATGTCATCATTTCAACATACCTTTGAATTTGTATCCAAGTTTCAGACTTTTTCGTTACTAATGACTCTCACCTCTGGATCAGTCACACTTGAAATAAACTTTCCCCATCTTGGTACCATCTTCGCTGCCCATGCAGGAACTTTTTCGATTGCTCCAGGTCCCTCCTAGTACGTCCACTGTTTCAGGGCTCCGATGAGGGTGATGTCGAGGCCATGATGGCATTGTATGAGTCCATCAATAGTAACAACATGGAGTACCGAGACGCTGTAGACCGGGCAATCTGCATCCCTGGATGTAAAGTGGTCCCTTACTTTGGAGCATTCCTGAGAGAGCTTCAATTTATCTTCGAAGAGAACTCGCCCATTATTGCTGTCCCAGAACCAACAGATAAAGTAAGTAAAGAATGGCTGCTTATTTGATTCATTCTCACAAAATGTAGAATATGTTGCTTAGTAAGAACAGTCTCCTGACAATGACTAGAACAAGCTAGTCAGAACGTTTAGAACAATGAAGAACTCACTTAGTGGTAGTCAAGTAAATAACGAACCACTACAGCTAAAGTAGTAGTCTCGGCCAATTTTTCCGCCGAGGTAGCAGTTAACAGCAGGATAGTTCTTGTCGGAACTGAGAAGTCTCCTGAATTCTGAAAATCTACTCCGTGGTAGTAGAATATATTGCACGACAGTTCTCGACGGTTACCCCAAACCAAATAGTTATGTAAGAACAGGTTACCTGCCCAAACCCCATTTTGTTTTTTGTATACACTTTTGAGACTGGTCCCCTGTAGTAAAATGTACATGTAGCTCATTTTTGAGCAAAGGAATTTGCTGAGCAATATTTTTTTCTCAACATGTCCATTATGTAATTTGGCCCTGATGAGCTTTAAAAATTAAACACATGTTTATTACAAGCCCAAATGCAGTGAAAGTTCAATGTGTCTGGTTCCCTACTAATTTTGCTCCAAGCAGTTTTTGTCTAGCAGCTCTATTTATGTTGGCACGCTTCCAAATCTGACACAAAAATATGAGAAAGAGGTTGATGAAAATAAGTCCTTCAAAAGTGAAAGGCGAATCCCCTTTTTCACATAGCGCCTCCTATAACAAGTAAATAAATAAATAAATAAATAGACATAATCCATCCCTGATTGATTCTCTCATAATCTTCACAGGCCTCACAACCTGAGCAAAAATATGAGGTAAAAATTGAACAAAATAATAATATTTACCAAAAGTAATTATTGAAAAAGCAAATTAAAAATGTTCTTGATGTATGAGGAACAGGTTGGAGTGATATTGTCTATAGGTCTAGATAGATTACCTTCAAAACATTACACATGTCGGAATTGTAATTTTAGCTGCCGGGAATCATTTCTGCAAACACTAGTGGAGAGAAAAACTAATTAGAGTAGCTCTATCCACTTCTACCTACGTATCTTTCCCAACGGTGTCATGTCTTGATTAATGAAATGTGGGCGAGGGGAAAGATGTTTGTGTTTTAGAAAGAAGCCGCTGTGGATGTTACAAATCAGATTAAGTTTTGTAATTTACCAAACATTGACATGATTAGAAAGGTGTTTTGATCAAGAGAAGACAGAAGCCGGTGTTGTTTTGGTTTGATTGTTTGCTCATGTGTACTGGACATACATGTGAAAACAAGAGATATATGTTAATGTTTAACTTTTATTTGTTTTTGCGCCAATAAAAAATGACAGAGAAGGGTTTTAAAGGAGCATAGATTTATTTGTGTTCCGTGTTCAAAATAGATTATTGCCACATTCAGTGGTTTTTCTTTTTTTCTGTTTATTTCCTCATAAATTGTTTTCAATGGTTTATGAAGAAAAAAAGTGTAAAAAGAAATTCAAATCTAAACTCAATTGTTTTTAATAAAAAACAAATTCCATAATGACACTCTCTGAAGAAATGGCAACTTTTGCTGATGGTTTAGTGTGATCAAAGGCACTGTCCACCTTTGGTAATTGTCAAAGACAAGAGTATCCCAACATATGCATAAATTAAAAAACCTGTGAAAATGTTGGCTTATTAGTTGATCGTTGAAGTTGCCAAGAAAGTACACCTTGTTGCACAAATTTGTGTGCTTTAAAGGGACACATTGCCTTGGAACGGACGAGTTGGTCAAAACAAAAGCGTTTGTAACCGTTTTTTATATAATGCATATGGTTGGAAAGATGTTTTAAAAGTAGAATACAATGATCCACACAAGTTTGCCTCGAAATTGCGTGGTTTTTCTTCTACTGTGCGAACTAACACGGTCAGCCATTTATGGGAGTCAAAATTTTGACCCCCATAAATGGCCGACGTGTTAGTCGTCGAGGTAAAAGGAAAACCACGCAATTTCGAGGCATGTTTGTGTGGATCATTGTATTCTACTTTTACAACATCTTTCTACCCATATGCATTTTATAAAAAACGGTTACAAACGCTTTTCAAAGACCAACTCGACCGATCCAAGGCAATGTGTCCCTTTAAGATGCCTGAGAAAAGCTTCAGTCGGCTTGTTTCAGATTCAAACATTTGAGTTAGAAATCACCTCATTCTCAAAAACTATGTTACTTCAGAGCTCTGCATTGCTTATTACTATTAAAGTATATCTTAAAAGAACATTACAGAATTGGTTTTTGCTAAAGAATCAGTTGCTGGCAGTGTAAGCACTATATGTAATCCACCATATACATAAACTGATAAACCTGTAGAAGTTCTAGATCGATCGGTCATCTGGGTCACGAGAAAATAGTGAAAAGCGATTAAACATTTTTGCATGACATCGATGCAAAACTAAAACGAATAAAGCGCTCAGTGAGCAATAAACTCCAATCGGAGAATTTATTTATTTCTCATCAAGTTTGATATTTCAGACAGAAATATTTCAAGGGATGTTTTTTACTATCATCATCATTAGACCGTGTAGTTTTTATGTAAATCTGTGATCTTCACGATTTTTGTAACGTTCCTTTAAGTAATTACTGAATGTTTCCAGTGCCTTTAACCAGTGTTATTACTATGTGAATCTAATCTAGGACTTAGAGAGTGATACACAAACGACTATGGATTATTCAGGAATTCTACTCAACACTGATAAGATGATGAGAACTAACTGGGTACTGAATGATATCAGGCTGTGCCGTCAATCTGCAGACAGAAACAGAGAAAATGAAAGGTATGAAAGACTTACACACAGACACACACGCAGACAGACAGGGGGAGGATACACAGTTATACTTAAAGGCACTGTACACGTTTCTGGTAGTTGTCAAAGACCAGTCTTCTCACTTGGTGTATCCCATCATAAGCATAAAATAAGCCTGTGAAAATTTGGTCTCAATTGGTCATCAAAGTTGCGAGAAAATGAGGAAAGAAAAACACCCTTGGTGGACGAATTTATGTGCTTTCAGATAGGAATAAAAGACTTCTAGCTAGAAGTCTTTAATTATTTTAGTGAGAAATAACCTCTCTCTCAAAAACTGTCACTTCAGAGGGAGTCGTTTCTCACAATGTTTCATACTATCCACAGCTCTCCAATGCTTGTTACAAGTCAGTTTTTAAGTTAATAATTGTTAATAAACGTGTACCTTCCCTTTAAAGTACTTAATGATACTAGGCTGTGCTGCAATCTATAGAGAAATACATTCGTATAGTGGAAATGATTAAAGGTAAGGGTGGCACACAGACACACCGACAAACATGACAATACTCCAAATGCATTGACAGCAAGCATGCAGTACCCTTTTCATGACCTGTGAAGTATCAGATTGTTTAGATTTAATAATAATATAATAATAATAACATCGAAGTCTTATATAGCGCACGTATCTACCAAACAATGTACTCAAGGCGCTGAGTATGTACAAACTTTCAGAAAGATAGGTTATTGCAGTGATGAATTTTGAGACCCAATTAGTTAGCACTTTAAAGGGTTTACAAAGGCGCATACAGCAGTCACAGCCAGGAACACCGGGGCGATCCCCTTCTCTTTTCGATAAGTGCACTGGGTTCTTTTACATGCGTTACACAACACATGGGACCAACGGCTTTACATCCCATCCGAAGGACGAAGCAATGGTCAAGTGTCTTGCTTAAGTACACAAGTGTCACGACTGGGGATTCGAACCCACACTCTGCTGATCAGAAACACCAGAGTTTAAATTCGGTGATCGTAACCGCTCGGCCACGACACTTCCACGACACTTCCATTTAAATCCGATATTCAGTTCTTGTCACTATTCACATGTTTTGTCTTTGTGTGATGAGGACAAACCTGTGTTCTCCTTCTAAGCACTGTTAGTATAAAGCAATGTGGTCAGTAAGTAAAGAAAACAAAGTTAACATTGATAACCTGTCAAATACATAGCGTAAAATGTTGTATAACTTTTTTTGTTTTTTTTAACTATTTTTCAGTGAAAACAAGGAGGAGGATACCAAGTCAACAGGTAAAACCTCGTACATTACATGTGATGATCAGGAATACCCATACGACCCTATCCACCCAGTACCCAACCCTCATCATATTGAGATTATCCCACATCATCTCCTAGAGAGGGACCTCCATCTTCTACAGTGCATGCATCACGGCACCACGGCTGTCCACTGGGATGAGGATAAGTCCACCATGTGCCAGCTGCGTCTGGACCCCACCAACAGTCTCCTGGTCTGGTCTAAGGTGTCAGCCAATGGGGATGATTCAGATAGTTCATTGGAGTCTGTACTGTGCAATAAGTACAATTCAAACATCATAATTTCTAATGGTTTCGAAGAGGGATACCTAGACCTGATGAGTGCTAAGGATGTGTTTCTTGGGGACCAGGAGGTGGATTGTAGCTCCATTGCTAAGCGGCATAACCTATCTGGGATCACCCAGGGAGAGAATTCCTTCGCTGTGCTGTACGGTGGCGGGATAGTCGACAATAGACTACTTCATTTTGTCGGACCTAGTAGAACGGTGTCCCTGTGGGCTTATGGTCTTCGTGCTTTGATCAGGGCCATTAGGAAACAACGGTTACTTACAACGGATCGAAGGATTATGTGGTTGCAGCGAGAGTACCTCAACTCATTTTTTGAATTTGGGAAATGTGTGGGACCAACACCTTTGGAAGCAATAAAAGTAAGTACAATTCAAAACCTAGTTAATCAAGGTTATACTGTACAGGGCTCAAATTTGGAGGGAAAATCCTTAATATTACACGCCTTGTAGCTCAAAATATTTACTGGGCCAGAAATGATCTTACAAGACCAGAAAGAAAATGAGAACAATCTTCCTGATTCCGAGGGTAGATTTCACAAAGAGTTAAGACTAGTCTTATCTCGAGTTAGGACGAGTTACTCGTCCTAACTTAGGACTAGCCATACGTTCTTAATATCTCTTAGGACTAGTCCTAAGTTAAGACTAGACCTATACTCTTTGTGAAATCGATCCCTGGACACTATTGTATTTAACGTGTTTAATTGTATAATATTTTAACAAGCACCTAGGCATGTTTCAGAAGTTTATCTCATTTTTTTCTTTGTTGATATTGAGTACTTCATAACTCAACAGAACTGAAAGACATTCATGGGACTCAAAGTCATTTGGATATAATTTGCTTTAATTATTACACAGTGATTTATTGTTACTCAATTGAAACCACAAACGAGCTGGATTATTAATTTAATCAAAGTTTACTGGCCTGACACTAAAATCAGTGGTCTTGGGCCTGTGGTCAAGTGTAAAGTTCCAGCCCTGCTGTATGGTATTGGGTTTGCCCTAAACTTGTTCAATGACTAGCCAGTGGGACTAGTTATAGCTTTTCATTTTAATAGTCAGTCAGCTTTTTCACTTGATCTATCCAGGCGGAGTGCTTGGTGTGTATTTTGACTGGTGCTAAGTTGTTTTAATTGGCATTCATAAATACCTCAGACAGTTTCGCTATTCCTATTGGTGGAGAGCGCGTCAAGTGGGTGTGTATAAACCTTTGTTTATGACCATTAAAAAGTGTTGAAACATGGACCTGACATGCGAGCTTGCACCTGTTCTTATAAGATAGTTTCTTCATTCCTATTGGTCGAGAGCACTGGCTGAAACAGTCGTGCCACATCACGCGATACGCGCGACGCGCACAGCATTCCCTTATAAGGAGTTGTTTACCCGAGGGCGGCGGAGGGCTTTACCATTTCATAGCTGGAGGGGTGTTGAGTTGAAAGAAATCATTGAACAATTATAATTTTTGCATTTATTTTACTTTTTGACCAAAAAGTGTTGATGTTTTTGACCGAGAAGGTATTCATGAATGGGAATTCGTCTCGGTAAAATTATCAAGAACCAGGCCTTGTTGGGATGAAAACCTCTTCACCACACATTGATTCCCTTATTTAGCCAGGCAGAGAACAGGGAATACTGTTGGAGAAACATATTGAAAACCAAGTAATCATTCTTGGGCTATGACATTGATGAGTTTTTTCATTCTTTCAGTGTTGGATAATGTTGTCTTGTCTCTGCTCAGGTTTTTGGAGGAAAGAATTTAGCAATGAAGAAGCTGCCAAATGAAAAGAGTCAGAGTGTCGACTCGTTGTCTTCACACAGTAAACCCCTGACTGGATACAGCTCACCGGCCAAGAAGATAGTCATCAAGCAGAAATCACTTATAGCAGCTCAAAAGGTCAGAAAATAGAACATTCATGGAACCAGCGATAGTTTCATTTCAAAAGGTGGTTGAGTTTTTAAGTGCTAAAAATCTGGAGTGGTGTTTTTTGCGTGTGTAGCTTTGCATGGCAGGATAATTGTGGTAATACAGGGGTCATGTACCTCTGTCAAGTTTAGTGGTGGTTCTGAAAGAAACAGGTGTACTGTAATTGTTGTTTACACATGTACTTCAACATCAATCCCGTAATTACAATATCGACTCTTACATGCACATTGTGGAATTCAAAAGAATGATCATTGCGCTTCAAACATTACCCCTGGTCACTGGGCCGTATTTTTCATTCCTTAACCATTTCATCTCTCTAGGGAGTATACAGCCTGTGCTAAGCTTGGGCGATATCGATTTATTTTATTCATGATATATCGCCGACAATATATCGCGATATTCGATATAATCGCGATTAATCAAATTTGACATCATCAGTCTTAAAACTCCAAGTGAAAGTTGTAGAAGAGACAGTCCTAGCATAAGAGAGGTGTTCTAATGACCTATTCTTCTGGTTTTACTCCAAACCTATGGGGTGCAAGATGTCTCAGCTAGCAAATACATCGCGATATTTAATCGATATATCGATATATCGCGATTATCGCGATATATCGCGATATATTGATATTTCGATTAAAACCAAATCCATCCGATATCGAAATCGTGTCCAAATTAATATCGCGATATTCGATAATATCGTGATATCGCCCAAGCTTAGCCTGTGCTGCCAAGTTTGTAGCGCACTAAGCTACATCAATCATAAGAACCATCTCTGCTCTAACAGGTACCCATTTATACCCTTGGGTAATGAGAAGTAAATATAGTCAAGAGTCTTGCTCAAGGACTGTGTCATAACCAGGATTCGAACCCACACCCTGATGACTCAGAAACCAGAACTTGAGCTTGATGCACAAAACTGTCCAGCTACAACAAGCTACAAAGAGGGAAAGGAAAATGCAAAATATTATTCATATTATAAGAATATCATGATTGACTGTACCCTCCTTGGCCTCCCCGCAGGTTTCTGACGACAGCAAGCTGAAGAACAGAGGTCGAAAGTCTCAGAGTTTCAAGAAGAAAGCTATGAGGAAGATGTACACAAGGTCAATCGCAAGCGACACGTTCCAAGGGTCTGCAGAGGGTGATGATTCTCCATCATCCAGCATGGATATACCTGATGGATCAAGAACTGTTAATGATGATAGTGGGGTATCAGAACTCAATGGATCAATGACGGAAGGAAAAGGTTATTATAATAAAGGCTTCTTAGATAGCACGCATATCCGTCACTCAGTGACGCTCAAGGCGCTTTAACATGCAGTATTTTCCTGCTAAGTATAGGGGACTACGTTTGAGTTATGAGAACTACTCCTTTCCCATGTGTAATGGTTTACAAGTTGCTATGGCACAGCATGCAGCCAATCAAACCAGGAACGCCGGGGCGAACCTCTTCTCTTTTCGATAAGTGCACTGGTTTTTTTTTGCGTACATGTACCTCACACAACACATTATCCTTCAAAGAATTCCATTAAAAAAGTATCATACTAAATGCATTTTGAAATTGACAATTATGAAGTACATGTAATACAGCTCAAAATGTTAAATAAACACTTCAAACCTGTCCTATTTAACAGGAGTTTTCCTAATTTCAAGGTTTTATTTGAAGTTTTCCCTTTTCCTTGGAAGTGGAAGTCATACCATCAAGGCAAGAAAGCCATAGTACTGAAAATGCACAAGCCTCATAGGCTGCTCATTTGTGCTGATCTTGAAAGTGTTTAAACCCTGTGTTTAAACCCTGTGTAGTCATTGTGTTGAGTTCCCCTGTATACTATGACAAAATTGCTCTTATTAAGATCAATTCAATTCAAGAATACATTTATTTCCATACTCTCATAAAAGAATAACAACAGTTACATGTATTACGGAGTAAAGCAAAACAAGATGGTTGTATTTTTAAAACAGATTATTCTTGTTTAAAGACACTGGACACTATTGGTAATTGTCAAAGAATAGTGTTCTCATTTGGTGTATCTCAACATGTACATAAAATAACAAACCTGTGAAAATTTGAGCTCAATTTGTCGTCGAAGTTGCGAGATAATAATGAAAGAAAAACACCCTTCGTCACACGAAGTTGTCTGGTTGTGTGCATTTAGATGGTTGATTTCGAGACCTCAAATTCTAAATCTGAGGTCTCGAAATCAAATTCACGGAAATTACTTCTTTCTCGAAAACTACGTCACTTCAGAGGGAGCCGTTTCTCACAATGTTTTATACCATCAATCTCTCCCCATTACTCATCATCAAGTAAAGTTTTTATGCTTATAATTATTTTGAGTAATTTCCAATAGTGTCCACTGCCTTTAATATGCAAGAGCCAAACTATTTGTTCACCTTTCAGCCTCAGTTTGGTTACATTGGGTTTATAATGGTAGAGAAAGACAGGATGGCTGCATTTTTAAAATCTATTTTTCTTTTCTTCGCCTGACAGATTACGACACAACATCAGTTTCAGCATCCATCCTGACTGATCGAAGTCAGACTGATTCTACAAGAAGTAGGACAGACTCAGCCCGTAGCCATACAGACTCAAGCTATAGTGAAGTAGGACAGGAATACCCACTCTCCCATCACCCACGAAGGAAGTCACCCAGTTTGGGTAGTGTGGGAAATCAATCACTGCTTACTATGAATTCACAGCTTTCATTCACAGGTACTTATACATTTATGCAATACTCTTACGATTTTGTCAATTTTTTTCTCCAGATTTTATCATCTTTTTCTTGACTCTCTTTTGACTTCAAATTTATTTAAATAGAAGAAGTTATCACTAAGCCCTAGTTGAGACCAAACCATAAGCTACTATCTTTCTGAAAGTTTGTATATACTCAGCGCCTTGAGTACCTTCTTTGGTAGATACGTGCGCTATTTAAGAATTTGATACTATTATTTTTATTATTATTAAGCTTTCTATTTGAGATGATCTAGAGACCATGTAAACCTCTTAAATGTCTAATATGTAACATCCAGTAACTCAGGAGGCTTCATCTTCAGACTTTAGAGAAAACTAATTCCCATTTTTGAGGTTTTTTCATGTTTTTTTTCAACATTTGTGTACATCATGCCATTGATGTATGATCTAAAACTTTGCATGGTGGCCTTTGTGTAGCGTATCCTGACAATACCAAGCCAGTTGGCAACTTGGAATGGTTGTGGTGTTTTTGTTTACACCATCTGTTTGTGGGTGCAATTTTATCAGGAAACATACCAAAAATGTTTGAACTATACATGTACATTCAGTTTGATTTTCTTTCGCAGAATTTGTGGAATTATTCAAGTCTTTCAGTCTGCGCTGTAGGAAAGATCTGAAGGATATATTTGACTCTTACTCCAAGCCTTATTCATCCAGCAAAGACTTATCAGCCGCTGGGTCCAGCAAAAGTGTAGATGGTGACACAGGATACATACAGGGAACAAGTATGTACTCAAGTATTATCAATTGTTTAATGGATGTTAAAGGGTCTAGGGTGTACGTACTTTTTGTAAGACAAAAAACACAATGTCTACAGATTTACACTAAACTTACACCGTTTAAAGGTAATGATGGTAGAAAGCTTCCCTGAAAATATTACTTGCTGAGGTGCTGTAGTTTTTGAGAGATGAGTACAACAATGTCATGAAAGTAGTTTACAGCACCTCAGCAAGTAATATTTTCAGGGAAGCTTTCTACTATCATTATCTTCAAACGGTGTAAGTTTAATGTAAATCTGTAGACATTGTGTGTTGTGTTACAAAAAGTACCCAAATCCTTTAATTTTATTTTGTTTTGCATCAGGGATCACTAAAATAATTAGTTTTTACCCTTACACCGATGTGTATAACCTGAGAATTCAGGATTAACGTTCAGGCGCTTTAACATCTGAACTATCTAGCCCTTTATTGGCGGTCTCCCCTATTTTTGTTCCAGGGTGCCAGTCACTAACCATTTAACCTGTACATGTAACTGCTGCGTAACCATGGATCACACCAAAGTTTTATGATACAATCTTTTGTTCAGTTCTAAGGTTGGGTAACATTTGCTACATCTCCTGTGGGTCGTTTTGCCGTTTTTCCCCGAATGTTCCAAGATTTATTTGTGCACAACACACCCTGGTTTGAAAATTCACTCGTAAGTTAACCAATGGGCTGTGGAACGCAGACCAGGGCCAACTTTTGGATAGGCATTGTATTTTGAATTTGTAAATGTGTGTCTAACTCAATTCATTCATATCTATATTTCCAACAGTGTTCAGCCTTACAAGGAATATGTTTGTAGAGCCCCTGAATGACAGTAACCGCCGTGTCGCTGATGCCATCGCAGCCTCCAGTGTGCAAGCAAATAGCACTGGTGTTCAAACAGTGACTACTCATGTAATGGGGGTCGAAGAATTGAAGCAGTTCTTGGGAAGGGAACAAGCAGAGGAAATGGAGGAAAAGGAAGCACTGAGCGTTATCCAGGTTAGTTTGATAGTAAAGAATCTAATCAATTGACTAGGTCTGATTGGTCTGATGAAGTGATTTTAGTCTATGGTCTGATGGTGCTGATTGTTGGCTGGTTTTTTTTAGGGCTACACTTACGGTGAGGTGATGAGGGCTACACTTAAATGAACTGGGCTGTTGACCCAAATCAACTGCCACCAGGGGCATGTTGCCACCTAAATTGTACTCCTGGGGCTGAAATGGGGTTACCCCTTCACAGTCTGTGAGGATGTAGGCATGAGTATCATCCACTAGGAGCCACTTACTCCTGGGGCTGAAACAGGGTTACCCCCCTTCACAGTCCTTAAGGATGTAGGCATGAGTATCATCCACTAGGAGCCACCTACTCCTGGGGCTGAAACAGGGTTACCCCCTTCACAGTCTGTGAGGATGTAGGCATGGGTATCATCCACTAGGACCCACCTACTCCTGGGGCTGAAACAGGGTTACCCCCCTTCACAGTCTGTGAGGATGTAGGCATGGGTATCATCCACTAGGACCCACCTACTCCTGGGGCTGAAACAGGGTTACCCCCTTTCACAGTCTGTGAGGATGTAGGCATGGGTATCATCCACTAGGACCCACCTACTCCTGGGGCTGAAACAGGGTTACCCCCTTCACAGTCCTTAAGGATGTAGGCATGAGTATCATCCACTAGGAGCCACCTACTCCTGGGGCTGAAACAGGGTTACCCCCTTCACAGTCTGTGAGGATGTAGGCATGGGTATCATCCACTAGGACCCACCTACTCCTGGGGCTGAAACAGGGTTACCCCCTTCACAGTCCTTAAGGATGTAGGCATGAGTATCATCCACTAGGAGCCTTGCTGGTAGAGCAGAATGCATTAACTTCCCATTGTTTTTGTTTTTGAAGCAACGATGGTTAAGTGCCTTGCTCAAGGGCACAAGTGTCATGACATGGATTCAAACCCACACTCTGCTTCTGACAATACCAGAGCTGGGGGTCCCATAAACTAGATCACTCAGCCACGACATGCCTTGAAGACCGCACCTTTGCAGTGCATTTTCCATACCCACTAACAAAGTCGCCAATACCAGACATGGTGTTTGCCTACATTATGCCACTTACATTTTTTGAAATGTTCCCTTCTGTACATAAGTATTAGCCAACTACTGAATCTTGCTAAACCAATTAGGGCTCCGTCTATTTTGCCAAAGGCCCACATCCTGTAGTCATATTAGAGATTTGAATTGCAGAAAATGAACAATTAGGCTGCGGCACAAAAAATAAGTCCTGGCTAACTTTGGCAGGCAAAATGGGTTTTATGACTGTTACAATTCCTTGTTTTTCATTTACCAGCGCCATGAGCCTTCATCCTCTGTAAGAGACCAACAGTGTCTTTCATTTGAAGGTTTTGCTCGTTTTATGATGGACAGAGATACATATGCCTTCAATAATGAGGAACAGGTCTATAAACGAGAGGTAAGTGCACGTCAGCTCCAGTGTATGTAGCATTGATGTTATATCTTTAAGAAATTCTACGAACAGTTGAATGTCTTAGAAGGTCTATGAAGAAGATGGTTCTATGAAATCCTGTCTCTATAGCAACTGGCTGTAAAGAACAGTTAAGAAACAGATGCCTATGCATAGAGCAAACACCAGCCATCTGAAAACTGATAGTGCTATCACACAAAATGTGTCACTTCCCAAAATGCGGGAGGATCATCTAAACAAGTAAACAAATGCACAACACGTCAACTTCAAATAGCAGAGCTCGATTTCACAAAGCGCTAAGATTCATCTTAATAAGAGTTGTCAATATCACCATAGTGATTTGTATTGTGACATCACACTTTGCTTAGCAAATAAGATGGATTTACAGTAAAGATCAATCTTAACTCTTTGTGAAATCGGCCCCTGCACGTTTTCTTTTTATGGTGGAAATGTAACATTTCAGACCTTTGTCCGATTCCTAGGTACTGAATGTGTGTATGAATTGACAATGCTTGAATGGGCAGACATTAATTGCTTGATATTATATAAGATGGAGATAAGACTTTGCTTAATTAATTGTTCTTGAATCAGTAAAAAAGTGGTTTATCAATATAATTTGTTTTTACCGTTGCACCGTTGGTTTTAAGCACTGTATACTCAGAATTTTCCCGGGATTCAAACTCACAACCTTTGCTTTGCTTGAGCAGATATACCAATAGACCACTGACAAAGCCTGGTGGCTAGAGGTAGTTTGAATCTTATTTAAGATTTTATTTATGCACTGATTTAAAGCATGTTAAATCGGGATAAAGATCTTATCATGGTTTTTGATTGTGAATGAAGTATTGAATAACTGTGATTTATTATCAATGTCTGCAGGAGCTGAACCACCCATTGAGTCATTACTACATAGATTCATCTCATAATACATACTTGACTGGCCATCAACTACGAGGAGAATCATCCGTTGAAATTTATGCTCAGGTAAATTATTGATATACCACTGTGCCTTCCAACTGGCCCCTCCCACACCAACCTTCTTATCAATGGTTTTGGCCAAAGGTGAGATCTAATGTATATTTTGGACTGTCTAAATTTTCTGTTCATTTCACTATTTGGTGAGTCTTGTATGACAATCAACTTTGGAGTCATTTGTGCTTTGTTAATCAATAACTTTGTAGTTTCTTGAGTAAATTCTAAAAGAAAAAGTCAAGAATCCTTAGGTCTTCTGATAACAGTAAGAAACCATGGGAAATGATGAATTTATCTTAGACCTGCCAATAGGATGAATATTTATGTCAGTTGTTGCCCTTCACCAATCTCTGAATGATCATGGTAATCGTCATCGTTATGTTAGACCACAGAGCCCACTGGTATAACTCCTTTGTTTCTGTCCTTATAGATATTACTGACTGGCTGTAGATGTGTGGAGTTAGATTGCTGGGATGGGGATGATGGTTATCCATTGATATATCACGGTCATACTCTGACGTCAAAGATCAGTTTTAAGGTCAGTTACTTGTTTATTAAAATTTATAATAGTAATAACAATAATACTAATTATTTCTTTTATATGGCCTTTTACTTGTTAATGTACTTTTTTGGTCTGCCAGAATATACACAATAACTAATCAATGTGCTTTACATAAGCTCTCTGGTCAAGGCATTCATTTAATCTTTCTCAGCTTTGTAGAGAGTACAGCCCTGAGCTGCTGTGTGGCGCTCTAAAGGTTTTTTTTCAGCACAGTATCAACCTCTACCCTCGCAGGTACCCATTTATACCCCTGGGTGAAGAGAAGCAATTATAGTAAAGTATCTTGCTCAAGGACAAGTGTCACGACCGGGATTCAAACCCACACTCTGATGACTTACAAAAACTTGAATTCAATGCTTAAATGTGCTTGGTCCTGTGACAACCTATGTCTTGTATTTCGCAGTTCTTGGTCTCAATTTTGGACTTGGTATTTTAGATCTAAGCTTCAACATGTAGATGTAGATACTGATTGATTCTTCTTTTTCATTCATTACAGGAAGTGGTAGAGGCAATTAATAGAGCAGCCTTTGTAACATCGGACTATCCCATCATTCTATCTATTGAGAATCACTGCTCTCTGCCCCAACAAGCCAGGATGGCACAAATATTCATCGTAAGCTAATTAAGCATTTATTTTTTAAAGACACTGGACACTATTGGTAATTGTCAAAGACCAGTCTTCTCACTTTGTGTATCTCAATATCTTAGTATCTCATATGCATAAAATAACAAACCTGTGAAAATATGAGCTCAATCGGTCGTTGAAGTTGCAAGATATTAATGAAAGAAAAAAACGCCCTTGTCATATACGTAGTTGTGTGCTGTCAGATGCATGATTTCGAGACCTCAAATTCTAAATCTGAGGTCTCGAAATCAAATTCGTGAAAAATTACTTCTTTCACGAAAAAAACATCACTTCAGAGGGAGCTGTTTCTCATAATGTTTTATTCTATCAACAGCTCCCCATTTACTCATTGCCATTTAAGGTTATATGCTAAAAATCATTTTGAGTAATTACCAATAGTGTCCACTGCCTTAAAGCATTTATTTCTTAATTCCTTCTGTTTTAAAAAAAAGGCAATAGCTCTGACAGTATGCTACTAGTTTTAGCCTGTGTTATAGTTATGATGTACGGTGATTCAAAGTATACAAATCGTCATTTCAAAGTGTTACCAAGAAAGCCAATAGTTCTGACAGCGTAGACCATTTCACAAATACCCATTGTGCAGGCGTAACCTGTTGAATGAATTGCATGCTGGTCTAGCTAGGGATCAAACTTGATCGCTAGCTAGACCAGCATGCACCTCATTCCATGCCTAATATGCGCGTACCGAGTATTTGCGGTAAGGTCTATGCAACTATCAGTACCATGTTTATTAGTAATAATGAACACTGATTCACAGAATATGAATCTTAATTGCAAATGTTCTCAGGAAAGATCGCTTTGACAGCATGCATCTATGTTAAATAATTATCATGAATAATGATTCAAAGTATATGATAAACAGTTCAGAACTATTTTATAACTGAGGCTGTTTTGCATTTGTTTATTTGTAGGATGTTTTGGGTGATAAGTTAGTAACCCGCTTTATGTGCGAGTCTGATTTCTCTGATGACCCACATCTACCCAGCCCCGAGCAACTCCGTGGGAAGATTCTGGTCAAGAATAAGAAGATCAAAGCCAACCAGCTTCCACCTGAACTACTGAAACACAGGGTTAGTCTACTTAGGGTTGATTATTATTAACAGCGGTTTAAAGCCATTGGACACTTTCGGAACAAAATTTTTTTTTAAAGTTCACAGATTTACAAATAACTTACAGGGTTTACAGAAGGTAATGGTGAAAGACTTCTCTTGAAATATTATTCCATGAAATGCTTTACTTTTTGAGAAAACACTAAAACAATATCAATATCAGTTTTCACAGGTTTGTTATTTTATATAGAAGTTGTAATACGCGAAGTGTGGGCCTTGGACATTACTGTTTACCGAAAATGTCCAATGGATTTAAATATACTTTTTCTAGCGGTTACAAAGTGCTACAAAAAAAGAGATGAAAACCACAGAAGAAACATTTATAAGTGAATTTTAAGATGCCTTTTGAACTTGGAAGTGGGAAGTCACATTAGCCAATGAACAAGGTATAGACCTTATGCATTGACGTCATCCAGCCGCCATTTTTGAGGTCAAACGGTGAGGAAACAATCGAAACGCACATAGATTGGCCAATGAACAACCTTCTTTTGACGTCATGTGCATAAGGTCTATTGAGTTCCAGAGAGTTAGGAGTAGTGCATGAGAAAGAATAGTCTCCAGCCTTTTTGTTTGACTTTGGTGAATCTAGGGTAGTCCTGGATGATGAGTGCAGATCGTTTTAGGCAGAATGGTGGATATGGAGTGACTCAGTTATTACGGAGCCTCATTGTGAAGAGATTTAAAAACAAGTGTCATGATTTTAAAACTACCCTTTGAGGGATTTTGAGCCAGTGAAGGAGCAGCAATAAGGGGAGAAGTTGGTTTGTGCTTTTAGGTGCTGTGTGGACCAATCTTGCAACCTAACATTGAAGGGATTGTAGGCAATCCAGGTTCTTCTTTGTGAAGCCATTACATTAAGTAAACAGTAGCCCAGGCGAGATGTTATCAAAGCCCTAACTGCTGCATGACATGTATCTTTGTCAATGTAGCATCTGATTCTACTTAAATTCATGTTGTGGTAGATAGATTTACACATATTTGTCACTTGAGCATCCATATTAATGGATTTGTCAAAAATCACGCCAAGATTTCTTACAGATGATGTAGTACCTTGTAAACCCTTATAAGGTGCTACATAGTTGGGTCTCAGAATTCATCACTGTAATAACCTATCTTTCTGAAAGTTTGTATATACTCAGCGCCTTGAGTACCTTGTTTGGTAGATACGTGCGCTATATAAGACTTCGATATTATTATATTATGTTGGTTTTATAGAAGTGTTGTGATCAATGACAAGTCTAATATCTTTAAGAAATCGATGATGATGTGGAGAAGTAATTCACAAGAAGTTTACTCTGTCTTGGGATGGTGGTATGCTGGATGAAGCTGATCCATTCCTGAGAAAGACATTAAATAAGTTTTGTATTTTTGACCATGTAGATGATGCAGATGGCGGGAGAACAGAAGAGTCAATGGGGAGCAGAGATAGCAGCAGCCACTGCCTCTATGGGAGACATCTCAGAGGAAGAAGATGATGAATTTGAAGATGCATATGAAGATGTCATACCACCAGAAGGTGGGTAGTTTTATATATATATATATATTTTTTTTTTTGAGTTGCCCAGCTTGGCTTGATAGTGGGTAATGCTTATCCCTCCGGGGGGAGGGTTTGTTTGGTCCTTTTAGAACCAAATGGTCAGCCACTTTGAAATTTACTCTCTGTCACTATTGGCTTTCCCTGCCATCGGTACTTGTTTGTTATTGCTTCTAACTGTTTTAGTGTACCACCCTAATATTAACCTTCCCGCCAAGCCAGGTTTCTCAGTGTTTTGTCATGTGTTTTACATTTCTGCATTCTTCTTAAATCTATTGTATTGTTTGTTCTTGTTGATACTTTGATGCGCAAGTTTTTGTTGGTTTTTAATGTTTGCTGGCAATTAAAATGAAATGAAACGGGTTCCATTTTTGTGTTATTTTCTGAATTTCCATTTTTTTTTTTCAGTCTTGGGTGATATTGAGTATTGAAGCTAAATGTTCAAATTGCCAATTGATTTGCTCACAATTTAGAACCAGGTAGTGATGCAGCAGAAGTAAAACCTCCAACGTTGTCCCGGATGGAGTCTACTACAACGGACATCACTGAAGTATCCGAAGAACCATCAAAAGTCATTTCTGTCAATAACAACAATGTGACAAACATCAAACAGTCCTCCAGCGCACAAAAGTAAGTTGTTTGAACAATCAAATATGGAATCAGTACTGTAGTAGGTTCTATCTTTTTTCTTCTTGTTTTGTAGTTCTCCTTTGTTGGTTTTACTACATACATGTACTTGATCGGATATTCAACCTCATACTCCAGTCATTAATGATTTAATAGAGGAAAAGTTTGAGGTTGGGCCATTTTGTATACAGAATATAAGTTAAAAGATTTTGTGGGTTCAGAGGGAGTTTTACAACACTGGCTTGTTTTAAGAGCTTCCACAACTCTTAGTCTGCATGTAAATAAAGAAGAAATGTGCCACCTCTGTAAACAACCAGTGATATAAAATTTATGACAGCAGTCTTAGCATTGCTTTTCGGAAATGCTTCGCAAAAGGCTTCCTCAAAAATATCAATCCACAAAGTTGTTTAAACGGAAGGTACAAGTTTGGTAATTGTCAAAGACCAGTCTTCTCACTTGGTGCATCCCATCATATGCATAAAATAACAAGCCTGTGAAAATTTGAGCGTAATCGGTCATCGAAGTTGCGAGAAAATTATGAAAGAAAAAACACCCTTGTTGGACGAATTTGTGTGCTTTCAGATAGGAATAAAAGACTTCTAGCTAGAAGTCTTTTATTATTTTAGTGAGAAATTACCTCTTTCTCAAAAACTACATTACTTCAGAGGGAGTCGTTTCCCACAATGTTTTATACTATCACCGGCTCTCCAATGCTCGTTACCAAGTCAGTTTTTATGTTTAGAGTAATTAACAAACGTGTACATGTACCTTCCCTTTAATGAAGAGTGACATTGCTTCTATTCTTTTGGCAACTTAATTTCCAGTCTCAATCTACATCTTAATGAAATTTTGATTATTCCATACACCATGCATGCTGAGTTACACTGATACCATCTTACTTGTCTTTAGGAGGAATGGTAGTCTTGCCTCATCACCAGGCACAGGTGATGATATTTATAAGATGACTCAGGTTAAACACAAGAAGAAGAAAGAGGGGCATCAGATTGCAGCTCAACTCTCTAATATTGTCATCTACACCCAAGCTGTCAAATTTCCAGGTGAGCAGAAACAACAAACAAATTGTTGTTGTTCTGTAATGATGTATTACCTGTATTAGAAGGCAGCATTAAATCAATGCTTTCCAAAATCTGCACAGGGTTAAAGTCCTTGGGCAATCTGGATGGGACTTGAACACATGACTTTTCAATATTTTAGAGTAGATCTGCTAGACCATCAAGTTCATACGATGACAAGGGTTGATTTAGTTACCAACAATTTGTGGCGTGTCGTGGCAGAGCAGTTCACCGGACCCAAGCTTTGGTGTTGTCAACAGCATAGTGTGGGTTCTGTACCCGGTCATGACACTTGTGTCATTGAGCAAGGCACTTAACTATAATTGCTTCAAACAACTTGGGAAGGTAGTCCATTCTGCTTTACCAGCCAGGCTCCTGGTGGATGATACCCATGCTAATTATTGAGGACTGTGAAGGGAGGAACTCTATTTCAGCCCGAGGAGTAGGTGATAGTTGATCCGGGTCAACAGCCCAAATCAATGAGTGTAGCCCTCACCTCGAAAGTGGCTGTACAGCCGTTGGACGTTACCTCATAAAGAGAAATTTAAAATAATTGCATTAGTGCAATTTTTAATAGAAATTATTCTTTTCACTTCAAAGATGAAGGTTTTGTTTTAATAAAAGTTTCAGATGGCGGTAAACAAAACTTTTCTGGTTCTGATGCTGTTGACTTGAATGTTTTCATGTTTCTCTTTTGTCATTAAATTCGCCCCCTCATAAGATGTTGAGGTCTAAGTCTTGGATTTTCTAGTCTTGTTTCGGATGGATTATTTCACCTTAACAGACTTCTCAGGTAACTACATGTAGGTCTGAATTCTAACACTTATGGTGAATTGTATGATTTGTTGATCAGGTTTTGCCGATTCATCTGTTTCGAGTAAAGACAAGATGAGTAAGAATCGAGATAAAGAGCGTAAGGCCAGCACAAACTCCACGAGTTCAATTCCTGGCAGTCCTGCTTCATCTATTAAAGAACTAAGCCTTAGCAGGAGTAAGTACAAGACAAGGAACCGCTGCTGTATATTTGTTACTATTTTCAGAAGATAAATTGATCAATTTAAATAAAATTACTGGAATTAAGGTATTTACATGTTGTCCTTTAAAACAAATTATTTAATATTATCTTGTCTTGCAATGCCGTAGAAGAAAACAAATCTTAATGTTAAGTTGATACTGATTTGGATTTGGATTGGATTTGCTCACTGATTTGGATGAAACAATGTTGTTGTTGAAAACAAGTAAGTGAGGGAATTTTTTGGGCCTAGGTAAGAGTGCCTTTTTGCAAGAGGTCTATTGGCTTTCCTCCATCTTCACTTTTCATGATTCTTTTGTTTTAACCTGTACCATGAGTGAGAACTTTTAGTCCTTGGCACTAAACAAAAAATAAACAATCTAAATGTATGAATATATCTATGTATTAAAATGTGTTTTTTGACTCAACTCCTCCTTCAGGTGAGTCAATTGATAATGATCGTGGACCATCAGATAGTTTACCAATGGACCAGCTAACCAGCCTTACACAAACACCAAAGTGCTATCATTGTTCATCAGTCAATGAGACCAACCTCAAGAGAATGTTCCGCAAGTTTCCATCACATTTCATCAAATATCCTTTTTTATTACCAATTTAATCTTCATCCACCACAACCTTTTAACCACTTTGCTTCGGCCCATTTAAAAAAAAAAAATTTAAGCTTCCGGATTAAACATTTTCCTTTTAAATTATTGCCGTCAAAGTGGAACCCTGTCTTGACAAACAAAAGACAACAAAGGTTTTCGTAAAAAGCACCAGTATTTGTTGTTCTATTTTGAGAAAAATTGCTGAAAATCTGCCATGGTGTGCTGGAATTTCAGAACACTTGAACTCACCTCCTCTTGATGAGCCAAATACAATGATAAACAATGGCCGGAGGCACTCCATTCTTGTAAGCCACATTCGTATAACAAAAGTCTGTAATCGGGATATTACACAACAATGCCCGGTAAAAGAGATATTACAAGCATGAATTCCAGTACCTTTTGTCCCTCTTTGTATCATGGGGAAAGGATAGCAGGTTCTGTTGAAGATGGTGTTTTAATAACAGACTGCAAATCTTGATGAGCGCATTTAAACTTAGGCCCCTGTTTAAATGCATGCTGTTGCTTCCTTCACATATTAAAGTATTATACACATGGGCAAATTAAGAGACTTGCCCAATACATCGATCGATTACGTTTAGCCCACAGCGCACATGTGAGCAAGAACACATGAGCCTCTCCAATGCGATTCTGCACAACAAGCATACGTGCACGCATGTCGGACTTATAGTGTCAGACTTTTGGTTGTGCAAATGGTTGTGAGCTCAATGGATCGGTCTATTTTTAGAACAGTACCAAACAAGCAGCTTCAGCTGTAAAGTCCACTTGTCAAGACTTGACATCTATTATAAGAGAGATGACATCTATACTGTACATGGATGTACATATATTTTGGTAGATGTTTAAACTGAATGATCCTTAACACTGGTTACGCATACCGAGTACCAGTTGATGAGGACTTACCCAGCCGGTATGAGGATTGATTCCTCCAACTACAATCCAGTCATATACTGGGCATTTGGAATACAAATGGTAGCTCTCAACTACCAAACAGAAGGTTTGTATTCAAATTTGGATTAGAGCTTATTTCAAGGTTTTCAAGAGCAAATGCAAAGGGTAGCCAAAGCATCTGACGTCACACTTCGAGGCTCGTGAATAACGCCACAGACCGGCCTCCAAACCGGCGTGGACATTCACCTTTGACCTACATTCATTTCGCGTAGAGATACTATAGAGACACGCACTCAAATCCTTCACCAACTTTACATGGGAGTACATCCACATATATGTACTGTAGTACCACCACACATGTGGAAGCAGCATGCAGCAGACGACCGAAAGTAAGCTTTTCATATCTGTGTTTTGATTGGTCGTCCGAGTTGACTTCAGACCAATCAAAACAAACTTAGCTACGGTAGCTTTCATTCATTACATTTATCAAATGGTATCATTGTATCCAATGGAATCACTGGATCTGAGTAGCAGGTACCTGTCTTGGGGCCCAGTCTATGCAAAAGGGAGATATTTGGCACACTAGGTGGCAGCAGACATACATACCTGGGCCCAATTTCATAGAGCTGCTAAGCACAAACATTTGTTTAGCATGAAATTTCTTCCTTGATAAAAACAGGATTACTAACCGAATTTCCATTTGTTGCATTTTGTTTGTTACTGGGTATTCAGCTGTTGTTTGCTTATCCTGAAAATCACGTGGACATTCGGTTGGTAATCCTGTTTTTATCGAGGCAAAAATTTCATGCTAAGCAAATTTTTGTGCTTAGCAGCTCTATGAAATTGGGCCCAGGTGATACAATTTTTTGGGTGAAATAAGCACATGCTCAGTACTAGGTAAACAATCAAAATTAACCTGGTGTGTCTGCTAACCTAGGCTTACAATGATCTTTCTTGTATTTCTGGTGGCATTTCTGCGTCTGTGTTGCCATGACTTTACAACATTGGTTCCTTAATCAATTTGTTGTGGATAACATATTTGTCTTTTCGCTGATGTGTAAGACACAGATTGTTGTCACTAAGAAAATGTAGATATTGTTGCTATTTATTACTGTCAAAACAACTGCTGGAATAAATGAAAATTTAAGTTTTAATATGAAGCATGAAGGCTTTCCTTCCTTTGTTTTTACTTTGGAAACTGATGGACAACCTTGACTTGCATTCACTTTATACCATAGAAATAGAAACCGGAGAACGCTGAGTGTGTCACTGTTCGTGCGGTTTCGTTGTGAGACCAGTTGTAGGGACACGCGTACAACATTTTTTTATCTGTGTATGGCAAAATATTATGCCATACATTGACCAATGAAAACAGTAGAAATGGTCTATGTGGGATGCCATATTGCCATTTTGCCATATAAGCGTGTCACGTGATGCTCGATTACCATACACGTGTATCCCGCAGTATCAATACGCTGCGTCCTGACGACACAGTGGGCAACACGAGCTCAGCGTTCTCCGGGTTCTTTTTCTATGCTGACTGGACAACCTTGACTTGAATTCACTTTATAGACTTTTATCATGGTGCGGCCTGCTTAAATTTTCTCCCATTCAAATCATTGTAACCAAACTGAGGCTGGAAGGAAAATTAGTCTGGTTCCTTTTTGTACAAAGAATACTAGCATCAATTACTGTTCTTCGATACAGGGAGCTTGACCAAGATGGTGGCAGCATGATAAAGGTCTATACACACTGTTTATCCCATCTTTGTTTGCAGATACCAATCAGATCACCAATAAGACAATGTTTGAACAGTCGGGAAACTGTGGCTACTTACTCAAACCTTCAAATCTCTTTGACAAGACCAATCCATTATTCCAGCGATTCGATGCATATGATAAAGTCTTTGATGGCCTGAAGGCTAAAGAGCTAACAATATCCGTAAGTAAAACTTTCTTTAAAAAGTCAACTTTGCTTATCAATAGAACTATCATTATTCATCAATCACAATTAAAACTGGAAGCCGGTCTGAGAACTATTTTGAATTTTCGACCAATCTTAAAAAGCCTATTTTCTGGGGTCACTTGATTGGCACCTCTATCGATGCCGCAGGTTGGAGTTTTATCTCAGCAGCTTTTTTTTAGAGTCTGCTATTTGTGCACAAGCTGCATCTGTTAGTATTGCTGGAGTTGATTGAGTAGTTTGGTTCCCTGCTTTAAGAAGACGCTATTACTAATGATGAGCACTGTTTAGGCAGTTTGGTGGGTGGGGCCTGAATGTTTCCACCTTTTCCAGTCTGCCTGCCTCTGCGTCTTCATCTACATCAATGTTTAGTTGAGGGACATTGTGGGCTCTTCTGGTGGATTCTACAATGTTAAAGACACTTGACACCTTTGGTAATTGTCGGAGACCATTCTTCTCACTTGGTGTATCTCAACATATGCATAAAATAACAAACCTGTGAAAATTTGAACTCAATTGTTCGTCAAAGTTGCGAGATGATAATGGAATAAAAACACCCTTGTCACATGAAGTTGTATGCTTTCAGATGCTTGATTTCATCCCAGGACCTCAAAATCTAATTCTGAGGTCTCAAAATCAAATTCGTGGAAAATACTTCTTTCTCGAAAACTACGTTACTTTATCAGAGGGAGCCGTTTCTCACAATGTTTTATACTCTTAACAGCTCCCCATTAATTGTTACCAAGTAAGGTTTTATGCTTACAATTATTTTGAGTAATTACTAATAGTGTCCAGTGCCTTTAAATGGGATTATAAGCTAACTAACTAATTTTCTTTAACGCTCCCAAAGAAAATATGCTGCCGAATGTTTCTGTCGCATAGGGGTATAGTTTTGGATCTGACCCCTTGTTCTCTTTACCTGACAGATTGTATCCGGGCAGTTCCTCTCCACTACCAACCCAACCTCCTCCTACAGCATTGAGATAGAACTACTAGGCATCCCAGCAGACTGTGCTAAGTGGAAGACTAAACCAGTATCTAGGAATTCCATCAATCCCATCTGGGATGAAACCTTTACATTCCAGATCAACTATGAGGAGATTGCATTCCTTCGTCTCAATGTGCTTGACAGCAGTGGAAACTCAGCGGCTCAGAGACAGATCCCTCTAAAATGTCTCAAGTCAGGTGAGTTGGAAGGAATG
This sequence comes from Asterias amurensis, assembly GCF_032118995.1. Taxonomy (NCBI): domain Eukaryota; kingdom Metazoa; phylum Echinodermata; class Asteroidea; order Forcipulatida; family Asteriidae; genus Asterias; species Asterias amurensis. Next base: position 7,184,737 of record NC_092655.1, on the reverse strand, counting down.
GACACTCAGCAAACACCATAGAGCTATATATATTGACTAGAGCGCTAACACCCTGAAACTGTGTGGGCGCATTCATGTTTATGTACAAACCAATACAAAAGCTTGACATTTTTTACGCCAATTGTAAGGCTATTTGCATAATAGTGCGATTGTTCTTTTCTATGTGTCATTGAACCAAAAAATGCAGCAATTGTGAACGCACCATCTGCTGATGAGCGTACAAACTGCGAGCGTCATGTGCGTCATGTTTAAAAGGCGCGTATGCTTTTTTTAGTACATCAATCAAGTCGAACTTACGGTTTTCGTAGTGCGCGTACGCAAATGGGCAGTCGGGTACGTAAGCGCACACGCCGAATGTAAACGCAACACATCAAACATGTCTGCGCCCAGGGTGGCTTCAAAACGCAGAGCAAGTAAGCGCACTGGTCAATATATATAGCTCTAAGGAAAACAGACATCTGTGGGGACTTTTGCACTATGATACAAAGGCGTCCAACAACAATTGTTCTTTATATAATAGATGTTAATTTGCATCGGGGATGCAAATTTAACATCTATTACATACATGTATCATTGCGGTACCCGCTTCCACAACATAGAATTTGAACTGCCTCTATAGCAACCAGGCAACCTCGGTAGTCTATTTGGTAAGACACTGCTCTAGATTTGCAAGGGTCGTGGGTTCGAATCCCACCAGAGTAATATGCCTGTGATATTTGTTCACAGAACTCGGGAAAATACTGAGTATACAGTGCTAACACACATCGATGTATGGGTAAAAAACAAAATTAATAACAATGTTAGTTAAACTAGGTCCCCACAAGGGGATTCTTTAGAAAAGGAAATAATAGAAAAACAATAGCAAGTCCCAACAACTCTGTGTGCAATAGTATGTGTGGACACTCAGCATTTATTATTTGTGATAGTTTGTGATCAAATGCCATATGTTTGCCCCTTTAGGCTTTCGCCACATCAGACTCCGAACACCTCAGAACGTCCCCTTGGAGCTAGCCTCTTTGTTTGTCTTCACTCGTCTTGAAGAGATGAAAGATACATCTGACAAGACCAAACTGCTTGAAGCTCAGAGGAAACGGCAGATGCTCTCTAACATGGTGTACTATCACATTGGCAGAGAACGCAGTACCAAGATGGAGTTCATTGAGGTCTGTATAAATAGTAACAGTCAAGAAATCATTGAAATAGTGCAATGTTTTTTATTGTTTCGAAATCTTTAGATGATGCAACGACTCATTGTGTTGGCGCAAAAACTTCATATCTCCTAAAATAGCCCTTATGTGACAAGCTACAATGTTGTTTCAAAATTGTCAAATCTCGCTTAAAATAGCCTGGATGAACGAACAAAACAAATGTGCCAAGGAGCATTTTTGTGTGAGATACATTTTTTATATTATAAGACACAACATTTGTGCACTTACAGTGCGAAGTAAAAGTCTAGTGGGTTTCAATTAGAGCTGCTCCTAGCTCAGCATACTCAGTCATTTGTACCCAGGAGAAACTAATCAAACCACAAGAAGGCACCCATTTCTACCCATGTACCTCTTACACTTTAGCCTAGTGGGTTTTAGTGTACAATTATCTTTTACTACAGCAGGATCATGTGCAAAGGCACAGTTCAGGCTTACTGTGCTATATCAAAGGTACATTGTACCTTAAAAATTAGCCTCGGTGCTATGTACAGCATTGATATCTTTCGTTATTTACCCCTTGAAGAGAAGTGCTGAAAAGCATCGCTGATTGGCAAACCAAAAGTGACCGCTCTGCGGTCAATGCCCCTGTGTGTTATATAAATGTGTAGTGCCATTTAGCTAAGCCATGCAGGGGTTACTCACTCACCATATCTTTATAAAAGGAAGTTTGACTCCTGTAGCAGACAGTGGCAAGGGGTCATTATAAGCTTTGGAGTACTGGCAGACTGGTATGGCTTGAAAGTCAATTTAAAAGTGCCTGCTAATATTCCAAACTTACACTTTACACTCTGAACGCCAGTGGTGTTTTCATTAAGTTTTCTTTGTAGTTTTGTACTCCTGAAATGGCTAGCGCGGCAGACAGTTGCAAGGGGTCAGTAATCTGCCCAGAATGGAGTACTTTATTAACTTGAAAATCAATTTTTTTTTTAGCGCTGGCAAATATTCCAAACTTACACTTTACGTTCTGAATGCCATATACATGTATGCTGGTCTTCCATTATCTCTGACCACAGCTGCCGGAACATGTTCACTGGCACTGCTCATTGTTTCACTGGTACCCAGGCTACCTCAACCATCTAAAGGGACTAAGCCCAAGATCATCAAGAAGAAGCAGCAGGGTACCCGCGTGTGAATATAACGTGTGGAATTAAGCTAACCCTAAGCATGACCTGCCTTGTCATGGCAAGATTGCCCCCGATATGTATGACCTAAAATAACTCTTTATTGAGCATGATCTTTTTGTTTAATTTTATTTTGTTTTAGGTTTTGGTTGGACATTTATTGAGTTTTTTGTTTTGTTTAATTTTATTTTGTTTTAGGTTTTGGTTGGACATTTATTGAGTTTTTTGTTTTGGTCAGTTTTTGGGATCAAGGATGGATTTCACACAACAATAAGACTAGTCATTTCTCGAGTTAGGACGAGTTACTTGTTCTAACTTAGGAAAAGCCTTCAAGTTTTGAATATCTCCTAGGACTATAGTCCTAATTTAGGGCTAGTCCTAACTTGGGACTATCCTAAGTTCTGTGAAATTTACCCCAGGTTACATAACTTTATGTAACTTGATCCCCAAAACCTGCTTACCAGTTTTTTTTTTTTTTTTTATCCGCCCCTCCCACCCCCCACTTTTTAATGTTGCTGTGCTTATTTAAGCTGATATGGCATGTATTCATTTCATAAAATAATCCAGTCAAATGTGGTCGGCTGGATGTAGTCATGTCACATTTGTGACAGATAATGAACTTTTTTAATTGATTGCAGTTCCAAATTCTACCTATTTCCTCCTCAATTCTTAAACAAAACAAAAGTTTCTGTTCTGATATTTTTTTCTATTGAATACAAATCAGCCAATACCAGCTAAAAATGCCTTTCTTGGCACCTGTTGAGGATGCAGAATTGCATTGTCTCCAAATGGATGACAATGTTAGGACATTTTAAACAGTCATTTAAGGCAGCATTAGGGAAAAAAACTCCTGTGTTTATCATTATAGGATTATAATAATAATATGATATATCTATAACGAGGAATTTGCGAGAGCCTTATCTCAAGGATATAAAGCCCATACAAGAAAGAATAAACTTAATTGATTCCGATCGACTGCATCTCCATGATATTAATTTGTTGATTTGTTTGTAATCTTTGTCTTTCTTCTACATGTTTTAGGTGGTAGACGGGACGCAGATGAAACGAGTGGCCCACCCTCTGGTTGTTTATGGCATTGTTACTCAGGAGCAGGGCACAACGCTTAAAGTAACTCAAGATACCAAAGTCCATGAAGTTATCGCACAGGTACAACCCACAGCTAGTTATCGGAAGAGGGAGAGGACATATAAAATAATGAGACATTGAACATATTAATCTTAGTAGTACTAACAAACACTACCCATAAAATGGATTGTGCTTCAATAGTTTGCAAAATCTAAGAATGGGAACTTTTGGGACAACAAATTGTGAGTCCACTTGTGGGCGACCGAATGAGTGAGTGAGTGAGTGACATTGTTAATCTTGAAAAAGTGCATCAGAAAAAGGTTTTGATGTTTTGAAGAGGCATTTTGTTAAAGTTTCAAGTATAATTTCAACTTTTCATCAAAAACACGCTAGTGTATTGGATACAATCTACTTGAAAGTCCCTCAACAGAAGTAAGTTTTGAGATTAAATTATTATTGTCTTCAACGTTCTTGTCTTCAATAAATACTTTGCATCAAAATGAAAAATATGTGTACAACTTGTTAAAGGCACTGGACACTATTAGTAATAACTCAAAATAATTGTTAGCATAAAAAGCTAACTTACTAACAAGCAATGGGAAGCTGTTGATAGTATAAAACATTTTGAGACACGGCTTCCTCTGGAGTAAACATATCTGAAAGCACACAAAGTAGAGCAAACAAGGTGTTTTTTCTTTCACTATTCTCTTGCAACTTTGATGATCAATTGAACCCAAAATTTCACAGGTTTGTTATTTTATGCGTACGTTGAGATACACCAAGTGAGAATACTGGTCTTTCACAATTACCAAAGATGTCCAGTGTCTTTACACATTGTAAGTGATGTTGCAAATTCGTCCATGGGGGATTGAGAAGTGTTTAAAAAAAATCTTGTAATGACTATTATTCTCTTTCTCTGTAGGCATTAGGGTGGTCAGAGAAGCCCCTTGATGACATCAGTCTCTATGCTATAATTGAAGATGTTCAAGAGAACTATGAGGAGTACCCTGGAGAGTCTAAGACTGAGAGTAGATCAGAGGAACGCACCTTGGAGATGGATGAGAAGATTCTAGAAGTTCAAACGGGTTGGTCTGGAAAAGGGCGCTTCATCCTCAAGCAGATAACAGAGGTAAAAAACACAAGTAATTCTCTTTAGTTTCAAACTTCTTGTTTCTATTTTGTTTCTTTTTATTCTTTAAAGTAAGTGAGAAATAAATAGTATTTTACAAAGAGGTCAGACGGAAGTTGTGTCTACTAGTCTCGCCTTCCTCATCTAGGACCCTGGTTTGAATCCAATCGGGGCACTGTGTGGATTGGGTTTTCAGTCCCAACTTGTCGCGGGTTTTCCTCTGAAATGTTTTTCTGGGGTTTTTCTCCAACATCTAAAACTGAAACTTCCTTCTCTGTCTCTCTATTGGGTTCTTGGCTAGTACAGTGTTTAGGTTCGTTTTTCCTTGGCTTCATAACCAGAGAAGTTAAATGAAATGAAAATACTCTTTGATGAACAACAAATAGTACACGATTTGACTCTTCCTTCATGTGAAGCCCTAATGTGGTAAGATAAAAACATGACAGATACTTGCATTGGCAGATTTATTCTCAAGTTTTCAGATCGCTTGAGTAAAAAGTTTGTTAGGAAAAGGCTGGTGACAATGAGTGTTCTTATGGACTCGGACCATTTACAATAACAGGGCTTACTGTTGAAAGAATCCACACTGGTTGTCCTATTACCACTGGTTGTCCTATTAAGTGCGTCCACAGCCCACCTTCCAGGATGACCTAATCCAAGTACTTCCCCAATTGGGGTTTTTACTTCATTTCCAATTGACTCTAGCTCCAGCAGGATCAAGTTTCCTACTCTCCAAGTCACTACTCCCCAAGTCATCTTAACCACTTGAAGACGCAGAGTCTGCGATCACCAAGATTCCCGCGGAATCATAGGGTACCCCTCCTCAGTTTCTTAACAAATTGAGATTGTGTGTGGAGCTGTTTATTAACCCCCAACATCATTCTAATGAGCTTTATAAATCATTTGATTAATAATGCGCTTTCATTCCATTGTTGTATTAACCATTATTTATTACTGTTGCTGTAACTGTGTGTTAAAAAACATTGCAAAATAAAGAAAAAGCTATGCAGAAACCTTTCAATGATGCGGGAGGCTACAATTCTGATCATATCTTAATTTTTTTTTTTATTTTTTTTTACCCATACACCGATGTGTGTTAGCACTGTATACTCAGTACTTTCCCTGAGTCCTGTGAAAAAATATCACAGGCATGTTACTCGGGTGGGATTCGAACCCACGACCCTTGCAATTCTAGAGCAGTGTCTTACCAACTAGACTACCGAGGTTGCCCGGTAACTAGAGGCAGTTCAAATCCTATGACCTCCATCCCCCGTTCAATGTTGGCTCTTATTGCAAAGTCTGCGCTCCATCTGGGGTTAGCAACTCTGAACAGGGGAGTGAAGGGCATGGGGAGGGTATGTTTGTTGTCATGTGGCTCAAGCGTTTTTTGGCCAGGGTGGCAGCATACTGCTGAAATTCAACACTCTTGCAGACTTGTGTATGCCCTGAGCTAGGTGTACAATGGAATGTATGCCACAGATTTTTGGCCGATTTGACCCAAAAATTTTGATTTAAAATTCAATAGGTATTTTGATGGGGGTCGAGAAAGTTACAAGCTTTCCTTTGAGCCATTGCTCGAAAAAGTCCGCCAATTATTAGTAGCAGTGAAATAAAGTGCTCAAAATTAGTTTTTGTCGGGATCCCGACAATATATCACGTGACCAATTCTTATGTGTTTTATAAGAAACGGTTTAAATTTTTGTCATGGCTCCTGACCATTAAAAGTAAAACTTAAATTTTTTTCTTCGTTAGAGTGGGTGATACTCTTTGAAATACCATTCACTAAAAAAGAAATATTTGTTAATGTTTAGGGCCAAAAATCTGACATAGCATCTTTAAAAGCTCCAATAGTTTTTCAGACCCTCTCAAACAAAATGTTCACCTCTTTTTGTAAAGGTAACTCCTCCGTGGGGTAAAATGACTTTTGAGAACTTAGAAATAGTTTTGATTGAAACTATAAGGTGGTGAGCTCTTGTCAGTTTACCCATTGTAACAACAAACAACAAACAAATTCTTATATTGACCCCTTGCAGGCGCGTCACACGCGGCGACTGTTCCGCGCTCACCATTTTGGTGGGCAAGTTAGGTTTACGTACTATTAATACCGCGTCGCCTAAAACGTGCACTTTCACTGCATAACGCACATCATAGAGTTATATATAAAAAAGTACAGTGAAATTGCCCACCAGTATGGCGCATTCAAGATTCTTTTGATGATGACGTCAGGTGAAATGGGTCATCAGAAGCGCATTTCAATGTATAGAGATTTTATGTACTAATCCTATAGTGGTGAAGGGTTCATTGGGCTTTGTGTATCTAACAAACAAACAAACTATACCTGAAAAAAATTGCTATCAAAATAACACTAATGCATGCGTTATTTTGGCTGGTATACTACAGTGATGTACCCCAAAAACAGAACTTTGAATAAGGATGTCTTCAATTGCTGTAAATTTAACAGTATGATTTTTCAAATTTGTGCGCTTATTTATACTTGAATTTGTAAATGCAAGATACAGCTGGGTGTGTAAATTAACAGCAGGTTATCTCTGCTAGTGTGACTAACACTTTGTCCTGATGTTTCTTTATCGTTCACTAGTGCAGAACTTACAATGTAAATGCTAAGCCATTATCTAATTCCAGCTGTTAACATTTAGTGTTCAAAACCATGAAAAAGGTTGTGTGTATTGGATTTGGATTAATATTATAAGTAGTGATAGGAAATTGTTTGTGAGTACTTTTGTCAGTTCAGGTAATGCCAACTGGTTGCTGTGTGCTAACAAAAAATGTATATATTGCTTACTTTAATAATTGATGTGAGAATGCTCATAGCTTGATTTCAAAAAGAGTTAAGATTAATCTTAAAGGCAGTGGACACTATTGGTAATTGTCAAAGACTAGCCTTCATTGTTGGTGTATCTCAACATATGCAAAAAATAACAAACCTGTGAAAATTTGAGCTCAATCGGTCATCGAAGTTGCGAGATAATAATGAAAGAATAATAACCCTTGTCACACGAAGTTGTGTGCGTTTAGATGGTTGATTTCGAGACCTCAAGTTCTAAATCTGAGGTCTCTAAATCAAATTGGTGGGAAATTACTTCTTTCTCGAAAATATGGCACTTCAGAGGGAGCCGTTTCTCACAATGTTTTATACCATCAACCTCTCCCCATTACTCGTCACCAAGAGAGGTTTTATGCCAATAATTATTTTGAGTAATTACCAATAGTGTCCACTGCCTTTAAGTGGGAATCAATCATAATTGCTAAGCAAAGTGTGATATCACAATACAAATCATTGTATAATACTGACAACTCATCTTCAAATGAATCTTAGTGCTTTTTTAAAGCGACCCCAGTTGCATGAGATTGGAACCCATCGCTCAACTGCAAAAATATCTGCTTCAACAGCAAGATGGCCAAAGATTATTGAATACTGCTGCACTCTTTGACACATTTGCTTTTCATATTCATTTTGATAAAGAGCAAATAATGTATGAAAGGAAACAAATGCTGTAGTTGTCAGGGATATGTAGCTAAGCATACAAATAGTGCTAAGCAAGAACAGATCAAGAGAATATGCATTGCTCAAGATCAGTTCCCTTCTTCATGCTTCATAAACAATTATCATAAGCAATATGTTTTCCTCAATAGTTTGATTAGTCTTGGCCCAAGACGTCAGTGATCGATAGTGGATTGTGTAGTAGGCTAATAGGGTGCTCTATTATGGTACATGATTTAACCAAAAGTAAAGTATCAGGAATTCTGCATCATTGAGTTACTTTTTTTTTAACTGAGCCTGTCCTAGGGACATAAATTATTATTGTTTATTAGTAAACACGACCCTGTGTGACATAATTATTAATGTAAATTTATTGTTGCGATCATGCACTGATTGGTTCCTGAGGAAAGCCTGAGAAAACAAAGTGAACTCAATTCTGTGTGACTCTCAAAACTTTAGTAAGAGCTGGTCAATCGTACACACTCTACTATCGATCACTGACGTCTTGGGCCAGGACAATAGTTTTATGACAGAAAGCTATAAAAAAAAAAAAAAAAAAAAAAAAAAAAAAAAAAAAAAATAATGCTTCACTGTTGATGAATTCTTTCGGTTTGATAATTGGTTTTAGAAAGAGGAATCTTTTGAAATCACCTGACTGATTTAAATTGATTGAATTCCCTACAGAGACATCGATCGGATGAGTGCACCTCGGTGGATGCTGGGACGACTGATAAGACATTCCTGGTCTGGGTCTACAACGTATCACAAGAGCAACCTTACACAGTATTCAGAGCTCTGGTTAACAGCACAGCACAAGATATTATTGCTCAGGTTAGCCAACTGTCCACCCAAAACAACTAATTAGTGGAGTGACTCAAAACTTAAAGACACTGGACACTATTGGTAATTGCCGAAGACCAGTCTTCTCACTTGGTGTATCTCAACATATGCATAAAATAACACACCTGTGAAAATTTGAGCTCAATTGGTCGACAAAGTTGCGAGATAATCATGGAAAAAAACACCCTTGTCACACAAAGTTGTGTGCTTTCAGATGCTTGATTTTGGGACCTCAAAATCTAATTCTGAGGTCTTAAAATAAAATTCGTGGAAAATTACTTCTTTCTTGAAAACTACTTAGTTCAGAGGGAGCTATTTCATACTATCAACAGCTCCCCATTGCTTGTTACCAAGTAAATTTTTATGCTAACAATTTTTTTTGAGTAATTACCAATAGTGTCCACTGCCTTTAACTTGTCAAAGGTGTTTTTTTCTTGAAAGAGTAGATACAAACCTTTAAAGAGATCTGTTTTAGTAAATAAAAAAATGTTTACTTTCAATCTGAAAGTAAATACCTGTGTCTGTCCTTCAAACGAAATACCTGTGTCTGAAATATTGTCCAAGTTAATAATGAAATAGCAGTTTAAGGTTATTACATGTACACACGAGTTAGATAATTTTGGGTTAAATCAAGACAAATTTACTAGGGTGGGACTTGTTTGTACTCGCAACCTCCATAAGAAAGAGTTGGTGCTCTACCATCTAAGCCGTCTAGGCCTAATATTGTACGTTTGTTGTCAATATCTTTGTGCGGGGGTTGCCATTCAGAAGACCAGCAACTGCGGTATTGACCCAATTCACCTGACGTCATCATCAGAATAATCTTGATTGCGCCAATTTGGTGGTCAATGTCAATGTGTGTTATTCAGAGAAGTGCGTATTTTAGGCAACGCGGCGTTTACACGTTAGCCTATTGACCACCAACATGGTGAGCGTGGCATCAGTCGCCGCGTGTGACGCGCGTGCAAGGGGATCATTAAATAGCACTATGCGACACTCCATCCCCCTTTATCAAATTGCAGTAATATAAAAGGGTGTTATACTGTGCAAAATATAATTTGTTTTTAAATTAAAATGTAAGCACCTAATTTGCTGATTTATTCAAATTTTACTTGTCTGAAACCCAATGCAAAATAACTCCTTAAATGGTTTTGGTGTAGGTGAAATTATTGATGTATTGTTTTTCAGGCAATGGCCAAAGCTCATCGTCTAGACGCTGACCCAAGTAACTTCGTCTTGACAGAGGAGGTTTACAAAGACTGGAAGGGCTCAGAGATAAAGAAGGACATCCAGGAGAAGGTGACAAGTCGAGTCTTAGATGATTCAGATATGGTCTTTGAGATTCAGAATATGTGGAAGACACCAGGAAGATTTACTCTCAGAGAGAGGGATGAGGTAGGAACATCATTGATTTTTATTCTGGATAGAATTTCAACCCAAGGCCTTGTCAACAAGACAGTTTTCAGCCACTGTAGCGGCAACTAATTGGATTGCATGCACAGGAAACACTTAGAATTTTGATAACATTATGTCTGTTAAACTATTTTATTTTTACCCTTGCAGCAATATGTATAAGCACTGTATATTCAGTACTTTCCCGAGTTCTGTGACAAAAATCCCCAGGCAAATCTCTGAGGTGGGATTTGAACCCACAACCTTTGCATTGATATAGAGCAAATGTACCACCTATGCTTTTAGCAGCTGCTACCAGAAAATGCCTCTAGCCACCGGGCTAGCTCAGCGATCTAGTTGGAAGACATCTGCTCTAGCAATGCAAAGGCTGTGTGTTCGAATCCCACCGGAGTGATTTGCAAAAAGTGACGTCACTAAAGTGACAATTTTTATGGGCACTGACAAGTCCTGTTGTTGATTAAATTCCTTTTGGGTGATTGGTAGGTGAACGACTTGGCTGTGTAGAAAAATTAGAAGGCTCGGTGCCGCTCTAAGCTGAAACCCAAGTTGCTGGTAAAATTACATATCAGGAACTGTGTTTATGCTTGAAAGTGATTTATCTTTGTCTCCTTGTATGTTACTAGCCTGCTGTATCTCAGTATCTACCCAATATGAAGGCAGCTATGTATAGTGCAGTGAGTGGTGGAGGCAAAAAGTCTGGCTTCAAACGACTGACCAGCATGAAGAACAAGAAGTCTAACAAAGAAGCCAAAGATAAGGAAGGTTCTCAACAAAGCCTATCAAGTAAGTTTAGAAATAAAAAATACACAAACTGAATAACACGTTGACTGCCAAAATGATAGTTCTTAAAGGGACTGAACACTATTGGTAATTACTCAAAATAGTTGTTAGCATAAAACCTTACTTGGTAACGAGCAATGGAGAGCTGTTGATGGTATAAAACATTGTGAGAAACGGCTCCCTCTGATACAAGTAACGTAGTTTTTTTTAGAAAGAAGTAAATTTCAACAAATTTGGTTTTGAGGGCCGGAATTCAAACATCTGATAGCACACAACTTTGTGGGACAAGGGTGTTTTTTCTTCCATTTTTACATATCTCTGAGGGAGTGTTGTATCTGAACAGAGCCGGTTTTGTCTCGATGTTCGAACAGTAAACTCTGGTCGTCTTCAGGAGACGTTTAGAGTATTCCGTTCGAAACGTCAAGACCACACCGGCTCTGATCAGAGCCAAAACTCCATTAAAAAGGGATATTACACATTGTTGTACCTGCAAGTCTACTATTTATATTTATAGTCTTATTCTTCACACCATGCAAAGCTTCAAACACCGTCTAATCGTTTGATTATTCTACTTTCTTTTTCTAACCCCAGATGCAGCTAAGAAGTCTGCTACTCTTCCCAGAGACTTTAAAGCGGAGGATTTCAAGGCAGAGATTGAGAAATTGGAAGAGACAGAGAAGACGACCTCCCGCTCCTCAAAAAGCAAACTCCTTTCCTCTAAGAGCAATCTCGTTGGTAAGCTGAAGCGATGGAAGACGGAGAGCACATGAGCGGCCATACTGACAGGACATGTTCCCTGTTACAAACATACTCTATGATGCAGAATGTCAAAAAGATTCCTGACTATATTTCAGAATTCCAGCTTCACTGTAATCGCATGGATTTGATTTGATTTTGGAATAGAGGTGGGAATGAGAACAAGTTCAGTATCCATTACTAGCTAAATGATCACAACCATATTTCATGGCTCTGCTAACCGCCAAATTCTGCACCATTCTCTGCTTGCAAGGCGAGCGCCAAATTTCTGTGCTAGCTGTGTAAGCTTAGAATGCCTAGTAATGCAGAGTACGCATGCGCAGAATCCAAAATCACAGCTCACCCGTGAAATATGCGTGACGTAAACACAGAATTCCCTGCTTCCGTAAACGCCAAATTGCCTGCTTCCATAAACACCGATTCTTTGCTTACGGTAAGCAGAGCCATGAATTTGGCCCAGAACCCTTCTATGCCCTCAAAAATATTCATACACATAGTTGGAGTGGTATTTCATTGGAGTAGCTGATCGGCAAGCATGGGTCCAAAGTGTGTGAAAATGTTTTGAAAGTTTTTCTTCCTAAAATCCTGTGATTTTTCACTGAGCTTTATTTAAAGTAAGCACATTATGATACTAAAATTCCCGTTCATTTGTGTGACAAAACTAAAGACATTCCCAAATTGGAAGATTTTATTGATATGAAACTCGCACCAAGTTGGATAAAACCAAAAAAAGTAGAGGGTTTTCCCCTTGTTTTTTTTCATTTTAAATTTTTAGTTTTAGTTTATCAGTGACAAAACTATGAAGTTACTGCAACAGACAAATAAAAAAAAATAAGATAAAATTTGATCTTGTTTATCCTTGCAATATATGCATATTGTTATCTGCACTCAACCTTTTTTTTATATTGGTGATACTTTGCAATAAATTTGACTGCCTTCTTTTTAGCGGTGGTAATAGTAGTACTTGTTTTTGTTGTTGATGAAATTTTTTGTTAATCCCATCGTTGTGAAATAAACAACAGTAGTGCAATCAGTAGTTTTTATTAAAGATATAGTTTAAAGATATAGTTTGTTGTAGCATTATGTTTATTTTAACATGTTGAAAAAGGTGGCCACGAGATATTGAGCAAGCGTGGTGTGTCATGGCCGAGCGGTTAAGAGCACTTGATTTAAGCTCCGGTGTTTGATCAGCAGAGTGTGGGTTCAAATCCTGATCGTGACACTTGCTACGCAAAATTGGGGAGGTAGTGCTTTCTGCTCTACCGACCAGGCTTTGGATTGATGATACCCAAGCCTACACCCGTATGGACAGTAAAGGGGGTAACCCTGTTTCAGCCCTAGGAGTAGGTGGCAACGGCCTCTGGAAAAAATAATTGTAGCCCACACCTTTAAGTGGCCTTCAGGCCTTGTGTGTCTGGCGACTTTCATAAAAAAATAAAAATAAAAATAACTCCGAGGTCTTGTGGTTTAGACTCTCCACTGTATTTCTGAACTATCTCAAGTTTACACTCCATCAAGGAATCTCCGATCAATTTCCATGCTTCTCCTCATTGAACCCAAGTCTCGACACTCATGGGGTGACAGGTCTTTTTCTTCAGCTGCGCCACGCATCTGGAACTCTCAACCACTTAATCTTAGATCTTGTCTTTGTACTGCAAAATTCAAGTCTCTTCTCAAAACTTATCTTATGTCACAGGTTTTCAAGGACTGATTATGTTGTGTCTGGGTTTTTTTTATTTTATTTTTATTTATATTTTTATACAGCACCTTGAACACCCAGCAGGTCTTATCATCATCATTATTATATTAAGACATCTTACCTGCTCTATGTGGGGGATGGTGATGGGTTCGAATCCAATCCTGTTGAGTGCCTGAGACACATCTGTAAGGGGTACATCCCAAATCATCATGCTTGCCAACTGGTCAGATTCATATGAATTGTCCAGACTTTGTCCAGATTTTTGAAATTACAGACTGCAAGAAAACAGATTATTCCTATTTCTGACAAAGAAACGGCAATGAACAAGATCTATAACTCAGGTAGAAGACGGGAGCCATTTGCGTGTGGCAGTAAAGAGTCACTCACAGGGTAAAGTGATATGTGTACACTGTTTTAAATTGTGTGTGTTCATGTAATAAATATAATTGAAGACTCTTTGCATTGCTCTCTGTGGACTACAAATAATTTCTGAGGTTCCAATTTAGGTACGTATCCATAGGTTTACAAATAATTCAAATCATGCGTAAGGAAACCAAAGTCTAACCGATTTCCTGGGAGAATAGGCTTGGCAAAGCCTGTACAATTAAAATGAATATTACAATAAATATTTGTTTCATTTTACAACACAACAAACCATCTTTTTTGTACAGACCATTTTCCAGGGGCTCTTTCCGAAACTCCAGTGTTTCCAAACTCCAAACCATTCACTAAAAATGTTTAACCTGCACTACTTTTCCCCCCTTTTTTTATTTGAATGAGTACAAGCTCACGTGATGTAGTTTTCACATTGTATTTTATTGTTGGGAACTTGAAATGAGTCAGTATATGTAAATGTTACTTTGCAAAATGTCTTCAACCTCAATTGCAAGATAGAAAGCTTGCTTTGTTAGATTTTTAGAGTATTTTTTCTTCATGATTAAAAAGATGAGATTGGATGATGTCGATGGGGGATGAGGGGTGATGGTGGATGAAAGAGAGAGAAAAAGCGAAAGAGGGCGAGAGGGGGAGAGAACAATGTGCTTATTTTGTTTTGTTTTCTCAATTGTACTTATTTTGTTTTGTTTTCTCAATTGTACTTATTTTGTTTTGTTTTCTCAATTGTACTTATTTTGTTATGTTTTCTCAATCGTACTTATTTTCTTATGTTTTTTTTTTTCAACCATGGACTAATATTTTTGAGAAAAACACCATGCAATTTCTCTTTGAACTTGAGCATTTACCAAACATCTACTCCTTTGCAGTAAATGAGTTTCTTATTATCTTATTTTACATGAAAACCTTCCAATACAATTCAAGGTCGCTTTTCTGTTTCTATTGCTTCATTTGGTGGTCGCAATGAGTTAATGATAATGTCACCAATAGTCAAATTACACTATTTTCCAAATGTATTATTTCAAACATGTCCCTCTGAAGGATTCTTTCAAACATTTCCCTCTGAAGGATTACTGATATAATTTCTTTTATGTACAGTGGTAACCTGATTTGACCTTGCTTCCTGTGCAAACAAGGAAATTCAAAATGAATACAAATTATAAAGCTTTAATTATGGTTTCTTTCAACGAAAGCATATGTTACTTTTGTTGTAACATTTGTTTCCGAACACCCAGTGTTCAATCACTGAATTTATAGCTAACTT
The DNA here is from genome assembly GCF_032118995.1 of Asterias amurensis. Classification (NCBI taxonomy): domain Eukaryota; kingdom Metazoa; phylum Echinodermata; class Asteroidea; order Forcipulatida; family Asteriidae; genus Asterias; species Asterias amurensis. The sequence goes on along the minus strand of NC_092655.1, from coordinate 7,169,546 downwards.
TTATACTTTTAAGATTATAAATAATCCATTGTGTATGTAGAAATATTTGTTCACATTTGTTTATTCTTCACGAAAGCAAATACTCTGTTTCTACAATGGCAATCACAGTACACAATTTGTTTTTTTATGCTGGTGTCATGCTGGAGAACAATTTTGTTTCTATATTAACAATATTTTACTAGGAATGATAGTCAACAAAACATGCACCAATGATTTTTATGTGCAGAGTCAATTGGAGGTTCTTAAACCAGGGACAAGACGAAAGAACACAATGTGTCTCCATAGGGATTTAAAAATAGAATGTGTTTTGTGGATTCTTGATTAGTAAAAAGAGTGTACACTTGCCCAAAGGCCTTGAATGAAGACTACCAATGCAATGGATGAAATACACCCTATAACACTCCTTATTCATTTCAACTATTGTAAATACATATAAAAAGCCTTATGTAAATTATACAATCAATAAAAAGGTATTTATCGATTGTATATTAACTTTTTTTAATAAATTTTAGCCACTTAGTTAAAAATTTGAAAAGATCAATGATCTTGTTTGAAGATGATTACTGCACACTCTAACATTTTAATTGTTACAAGGGAAAATGATTTCCAAACCTTGCCATGATTATATGTATTTATGAAATATTGAAAATTAATGCAATTGTAAACTAATCAATAGAATTAAGGCAAGAAATGTTTGATTGTAAAATAATGAATAAGGTTCAACATCATGATTTTCTTTTCTGTATTTTGTTAAATAATGCCCCACTTCTGATCTTCTCAATACTATAAGAAATAATTTTGACAACTCATCTTGTATTGTTTCTTCTTGTTTGTTGTCAACTATTATTATTGAGTTTTAAAGTTTTATTCAACATATAAAATAACTTATTTTAAGTGATGAAGAATAATAAAATGAAAGTAATTTCATTACATATTAAACCTTTAATCAAAAATGTTGTCTTCATTGTTTTTCTAGTAGTGTTATAACTTGGGTGTTCACTGCAGTTGGGTGTAGGGGTTGGGTGTTGGGTGTTGGGTTGGGTGCAAGGTTGGGTGTAGGTTTGGGTGTTTGGTTGGGGTAGGGCTGGGTGTTAGGTTTGGTGTATGTGTTGGGTGTTGGGTGTAGGGCGTTGGGTTGGGTGCAAGGTTGGGTGTAGGGTTGGGTGTTAGGTTGGGGTAGGGCTGGGTGTTAGGTTGGGGTAGGGCTGGGTGTTAGGTTGGGGTAGGGCTGGGTGTTAGGTCGGGTGTATGTGTTGGGTGTTAGGTTGGGTGTAGGGTTGGGGTAGGGCTGTGTGTGAGGTTGGGTGTTGGGGGTTGGGTGTAAGGGAATCAATGTGTGGTGAAGAGGTTTTCAACAAGTGGTTTAAGCCCAACCAGGCCTCGGCGGGTTTAAACCACTAGTTGAAAACCGATTCAACACACTTTGATTCCCATTCTTAAATACCTTTTTGGTTAAAAAACATCATCACTTTTTGGTCAAAAAGTAAAATAAATGCAAAAAATTATAATTTTTCAATGATTTCTTTCAACACAACACCCCTCCAGCTATGAAATGGTAAGGCCCTCGGCCCGATCGGGTAAACAACTCCTTATAAGGGAATGATGTGCGAGTCGCGCGTATCGCGTGATGTCCCGGCCGTTGCTCTCGACCAATAGGAATGAAGAAATTGTTTTACAATCACAGGTGCAAGCTCGCGTGTGACGCCCATGTTTCCACACTTTTTACTGGTCATAAACAAAGGTTTATACACACCCACGTGACACGCTCTCCACCAATAGGAATAGCGAAACTGTCTGAAAATTTTATGAATGCGAGATAGCATACTCTAGATCCGACATCCCCCCGTCCCTGATAAAAACTAAAAACCCTAAACTGAGGATGAGGTGACATATAATGTGTTGTCCAATGAGAACACCTTTGCTTTGTTATGCAAATTTGTTGTTTGTTTGTGAAAGCCCGGCCCCTTGCAAGATCACATGACACAAGGCTAGCCGCCATTTTTAAAGACATACTGACTGCTTCAGAGTTGCTGTGGCTTGTTCTCAAACAATTCAAGTTTTTACCGAATTCTGAGGACACAACGTCCACAAAACTGTAATGGTGAGTTGCTTATTTGGTTGTGATAATGCTGGTTTGATGTTATAAGTTTTCTTACTAAGAATTTGAAGATACGTGAGGGGTAACTTTGACCCCCGACCGATGTCAAATTTCAACTCCGAACTTGTGGAGCGGGTAGCCGGGGAGCACGCTGCCGGGGGAAGTGCGTCCGAACCCCGGTACTTGGTTGGTAGTAGGACACACAAGCCTCCGTTGCACTGCACTGACGTCCTGGGTATAAAGCTTCTCTACATTGCGAACAGATTTCCAATTGTTTCTTGTTAATATTTGTTTTACCCAGTTTAAGAAGCTGAAATTTGGGCATATATTATGCATTGTTCATGTCCATAAAAATTTACAATAAATATTAATAACAGTCACTGGTTCCGGATCACTCGCTTCAACTTATATATTTTTGTTCAATCTCATCAACAAAAGTCGATCAGTTTATCTAAACAAAAGTCGACGCCTCGTAATATTCATCAAGTTTCCATCTGCAAAAAAACAAACTTGAAGTTGCTTTGAAGTTTTAGAATAGTATCACACCCGTTGACCAGATTTTGTTAGGTTTATTCTATTCCGAATCAGAAGAACCATATGCAAACCAATACATTTATAACTAAAGACCTTAGCCCTGGCTAAAAATGAAATGTAAAGAAATCTGTCTCAAGTTACTTGCAAACCTGTCACAGGTTTTGCTCTTTGTTCAAGCACCTTGAAGACCTCGATGGTAGATATTCCCTTTCATATAATTTGTTTTATTGTGTTTACATTTAGGCTAGCTGCAAACACACCATTGACTGTCGAATCTTCAGAAGTAGATGCATGATGGGGATACAGCCCAGCTTCAAGATTCAATGATGACTGCACCAACTGAAGGTAAATTTATGAACAACCACTTTGAGATACATCAAGAGATAATGGACATCCAGTTTAATGATAATAGTCTCTGAGGAAAATATGTAACACGACCAACTAGGTTTATTCCCGGATTCAACTTCTTATCGCTGGTCATTCTGAAATATTTTGAAATAATTATTGCTATGTTTTAGACTGCTTGTCACAATGAAACAAAGACATAAATGCTCAAGTTATTTTTTTTACCAGAAATTCTGTATCCCTTCTGAGAAAATGTGGAATTTTAATTAATCTTGAATTTGCTAAACCTTGGCTGTAAGCTTTACCTCCCATGTCAAATAATAACAATATCAAAGTCTTATATAGCGCACATATCTACCAAACAAGGTACTCAAGGCGTCCAGTATATACAAACTTTCAGAAAGATTGCAGTGATGAATTCTGAGACCCAATTATTTAGCAACTTAATCAGGGTTTACAAGGTGCTATGGCGCATACAGCAACCACAGGAAGACCGGGGCGAACCCCTTCTCTTTTTAATAAGTGCACTGGGTTCTTTTCAGGCGTTACAACACATGGGACCAACGGCTTTACGTCCCATCCGATGGACGAAGCAATTGTGTCTTGCTTAAGGACACAAGTTTCACAGCTAGGGATTCGAACCCACACTCTGCTGATCAGAAACACCAGAGTTTGAACTCGGTGGTCTTAACCACTTAGCCATCCCGCGACACAATAGTAATAGCTTGTCAATTTCTCATATTAATTAGTTGTGGTACAAAGGTATAAAATTGAGGATAGGAAAAACGATCGCCAGGAAATTGGTAGATTTCCTTTTTTCATTACAAATTGTACATTAAATTGTAATTGTAAAATGTTATAGAAAACCTGCACCAATGTTAAAGTACACAGAGATTCACCCCCAATAGAGTGGTATCGTCACTGAAACCCCACAAAACAATTTACACACCCCCAGGGGGAAATGATTGAAAATGATTGATCTTTGAAACATGTAGTGTTTTGTACCACAAGCTGTTAAGCAAGTGTTTTGAGATTCCCTTTATGGTGCTCTCTTTTGTTTCTGCAACTAAAGAAAAACAACACACCCCTTTCACATTTCACAGAATGTTGCTTATATTTTGTTCCCATCTGCAGACACTCTATTGACAGATGAAGTCTACCTCTACAGAAGAAGATACATGACTGGAATACAGCCCATCTTCAAGATTCAATGATGTCTTCTCCATTGACAGGTAAATTTATAAACCTTTAAAGTCACGGGACACTATTAGTATTTGTCAAAGACCAGTCTTCTCACTTGGTGTACATATGCATAAAATAACAAACCTGTGAATGAGCTCAATTGGTCATCGAAGTTGGGAGATAATAATGAAAGAAAAAATACCCTTGTTACACGAAGTTGTGTGCTTTCAGATGCATCATGTCGAGACATAAATTTCTAGAGGGTTTTATGCTAATAATTATTTTGAGTAATTACCAATAGTGTCCACTGCCTTCAACTTGAGAGAATTTTTTAACATTCAATGTTGATTTTAACTATTTACCACTGGGTGTTGTTGTTGCACTTGTGTCCTTTTGAAGAGAAGGACACATCTGTTTCACCCTCTGGAAGGTGCAGAGAGCATACATTGTTTGTTTGTAACACGTGTAAAAGAACAAAGAACACTCGCAGTGAAAGGGGGGCTTGCATCTGTGTTTCTAAAGGTGATGCTATTGGACCAATGACCAGGGGACTATTGTAAAGCGCATTGAGACGGTTATTGTGAAATGCGCTTTATATATATGTTATATATTATTATTTCTGGTATGCTTTGCTTCCCCCATCAGTGCTTTGAAAGCTCACATAATGTTTCCCTTTTGAAAAATCCTCAAGCTTTGTTGTTCTCTTTTTTTCAAACACTTTATGAACCTAATCAGTAGTTTCCCTTTCACAAAATATTGTTTATATTTTATTCCCATTTAGGCTAGCTACAGACACACCATTGTCATATGAAGTCTACCTCTCCAGAAGTAGATGCTTGATGTGAATACAGCCCAGCTAAGGACTCAACGATGTCTTCCACATCGACAGGTAAATTTATGAAAAAGCATCAATTTGAAATGTATAGAGAGATGATTTTGGATATTTTGATAATAACAGGCTTTGGGCATGATTTGAAGTATATATCTTTTCCTGGTATGAAAAATCTCTAATTTGAAACAACTGTGAAATCTCAATGAAGAGCAGGATTTGGATTTAATTCAAAGAAATATTTCTCTTTCACCCATGCCTTAAAGACACTAAACACTATTGTTAATTTTCAAAGACATGTTTTCTCACTTGGTTGATCTCAACATATGCATAACATACAAACCTGTGGAAATTTGAGCTCAATTGGTCGTCGAATTTGCGAGATAATAATAAAAGAAAACACCCTTGTCACATGAAGTTGTGTGCTTTCAAAATCTAATTCTGAGGTCTCAAAATCAAATTCATGGAAAGTTACTTCTTTCTAGAAATTACGTTACTTCAGAGGGAGCTGTTTCTCACAATGTTTTATACTACCAACAGCTCCCCATTACTCGTTACCAAGCAAGGTTTTATGCCAATAATTATTTTTTAGTAATAACCAATTGTGTCCATTGATTTTAAGGGAATTGCAATTCTCTTAATAGACCTAGATGAAAACAAGAGTCTCCAGACCAATGACTGGCCTCCATGATTTTCACTCTGATTTCCATTCAAGCCCAGACCTCTTTGATTGGTGAATAATTCTCTGGAATGTCATTTCCCACTTCCCCACTCCATGGTCTCATGAGGGTTACTAGGCTCTACTCTAAGCATAAACTTTGATTTATATCCACAGTGTGCTAAACAGTACAATTAACCATCTATTAGGTTGACTTCCCCTCATTAAACACTAATCTATCTTGCTGTGGGCATAAACAAGGACACAGTGATAGCTTGGTGAATACTCCTTGAATTCAATATTCTGTTCTCCCCTTTCCCTAGATCAATTTCTTTACATCCAATATATACATATGTATATTGGATGTAAAGAAATTGATATTGGTTGTTTCATGTGAATATTATATCTCAAATAAACCATATCATTTTTGTTTTAACCCTCACACTGATCTGTTCAAAGAATTAATGGTTAGTGTGACCATTGATTAATGAACAGGAAAAGGATAATCTCAAATTACACCTGTGTTCCAGTATTCATTAATTATTCATTAATTAGCGTACTTAAACATGATTGTGTTCTTTGTTTGCATGACACAGTGATGGTTGTCTTCTCCAAAGAGATCTACTCATCAACAACCAAGGAGGGGTCTGAGACCTGCAGTTGATGAGCTTCCTCATGTACAACGAGTCTGGAAAATAAACTACTCTCTCCTTGATAAAAGGTAAGGCAAACTCCTGAACATTGAAGCAGTTGTTAGTTCCTCATAAATTTTCCCTAGTTTCCTTGATTCAAAAAAATTTCTTTGTTTCCCCTTGGTAGTTTAAAGACACTGGACACTATTGGTAATTGTCAAAGACCAGTCTTCTCATTTGGTGTATCTCAACATATGCATAAAATTACAAACCTGTGAAAATTTGAGCTCAATTGGTAGTCGAAGTTGCAAAATAATAATGAAAGAAAAAACATCCTTGTCACAAGAAGTTGTGTGCTTTTAGATGGTTGATTTTGAGACCTCACACTCTAAATCTGAGGTCTCAAAATCAAATTCTTGGAAAATTACTTCTTTCTCAAAAACTATGTCACTTCAGAGGGAGCCGTTTCTCACAATATTTTATACCACTAACCTTCCCCCATTACTCGTCACCAAGTAAGGTTTTATGCTAATAATTATTTTGAGTAATTACTAATAATGTCCACTGCCTCTAACCGACTGGAAGTGGCAGTGCTAGACTCACAGAGTTGGGGTTGGGGAAGGGTAACTGAGGGACAAAGAAAGGATTTCAGAGCATTTGAATTTATGATTTCCACTGTATCAAAAACATTGGCAAGTCTGATTAGTACGAACTCAATTGGTAGTCTGGAGTGTGTGGAGACAACCAACACAGGGCTTTTAATTCCGCTCTAGTCAATTTGTCTCTGTTCAACCCAAACTTACATGTATTACAAATTTAACATTCTGGAAGTGGCAGTGCAAGACTCAAGAGTTTGGGCTTAAGGAAGGGCAACCAAGTGACAATTTCAGGGCGTTGGAATATATGATTTCCACGGTATCAAATTGGCAAGCCTGATTAGTACAAGCAAAACTGGTAGTCTGGATTATGAAGACAGCCAAATAGGACTAGATTGATCAGTTGGTGGAGCACTGGGTTTTGTTGAGTTGGGCTCTAGCAAATTTGTCCTTGTTCAACCCAAAATTATGACAAATTTACTCTGTAAGTTTCCTTTGTGGATTATTACTAGATAGAATCAGATTTTGTTTGATCTAATGTGTTGCTGATTTTATTTGTTTGTATTTTGAAGGTGTGCCATTTGCAGATGATATCTACCTGACGATTCTCGAGACCTGCAACAGTGCCCACTAAGTGTCAAACAACAGAACACAGGTATATGTAAAATCCCTGTGGGTGTTTTTCACTAACCACAAAAAGTGGTCTGTTTTTGCAGCACTTATACAAACAGAAAACCACACATGCCACAACATTGATGGGGAGTTTATGCGGACACCAGTCTAACCCATTTTGAGTGGTTCGTCCCTTCAGATTGATCACAGATTTAAAAAATAGGAAACATGTTTTTGATTAACAACACCCTTTATTGATATAGATAATTCAGCACATTCCTTAAAGCATAAAACCTATATGGTGAATTATAAAAGTTGGTTGTATGGTACAGATATGGATGAGTTGTGTAGTTGAAGATCGAAATGTAAAATTAAACATTACAGTTTTGTGTAACACTAATTATGTAGTTTGTAATGAATATTTTTGAGATGTAATGCTGAAGAACAAAAGATCATCTGTAACTTATTGCTTTTTTGCCAAGTTTAAATCAAAATTTGTAAATAAAACAAACTTTATTTTAGAAGTCAAGTAAACATTTATGGTTCTTGAGTAAATTGATACCACCGTCGAGGTGGGCCTGGGCAACTTCATAGCGCTGCTTAATTGTAACAGAAAATTTTGCTAAGGTACAAGCGTATTTCACAGGCTGGCTAGCATAAAAATTGGGCGGCCATATTGCGCGTTTCCCATGGACTTGCATTCTGACGTCATTTAACTTTGTCGGGTAAGCACCAGAAGGTAAGCACGCTTTTCATGTGGTTATGGTTAGCAGCGCTATGAAATGGAAATCACACAGTAAGCTGAAAATCGGCCGCTAAGCAGCACTATGAAATTGGGCCCAGGTCAATTTGTTTTCAGTAGCTTTTCATAGCACTACAACCTTAAAGGCTCTAGGGTTTTTAGGGGAGCAATCTATATTGGAAACATAAAATATTGTTAAGGCATTTAAAACATCAAGTAATTGTGGATAAACAACTTGTTGACTTTATTTGTAAGATTTAAGACAGTTTAGTTAAAGGAATATTACAGAATTGGTTTTTGCTGACAAAACAGTTGCTGGCAGTGTAAGCACTTTATGTAATCCACCATATACATAAACTGACAAACGTGTAGAAGTTTGAGATTGATCGACTATCTGGGTCACGAGAGAATAGTGAAAAACCGATAAACACTAAATGCGAAGTTAGATTTTATAATTCTCATCAAATATGACATTTCCGACAGAAATATTTCAAAGGAATATTTTCTACTATCATCATCATTAGACCGTGGAAGTTTCATGTAAATCTGTGATCTTCTCAATTTGTTTTTCTTACCAATTCTTTAACATTCCTTTTAAGAAATCAAGTAAACATTATGGTTCTTGAGTAAATTGATATCACCCCAGTGGAGGGCCAGGTCAATTTGTTTTCAGTCACTTTTAATAGCACTACAATCTTAAAGGCTCCAGAGAGCATTCTAAAGTGGAAACATAAAATGTGGTTCAGGCATTTAAAACATCAAGTAATCATGGATAAACAACTTTTGACTTTAATTGTAAGATTTAAAGACACTGGACACTAATGGTAATTGTCAAAGACCAGTCTTCTCACTTGGTGTGTCTCAACATATGCATAAAATAACAAACCTGTGGAAACTTAAGCTCAATTGCCTGTCGGAATTGCGAGATAATATAAAAGAAAAACACCCTTGTCACATGAAGCTGTGTGCGTTTAGATGGTTGATTTTCGTGACCTCAAAGTCTAAATCTGAGGTTTCGAAATCAAATTCATGGAAAATTACTTCTTTCTCGAAAACTATGTCACTTTAGAGGGAGCCATTTCTCACAATGGTTTATACTATCAACCTCTCCCCATTACTCGTCACCAAGTAAGGTTTTATGCTAAAAATTATTTTGAGTAATTACCAATAGTGTCCACTGCCTTTAATGCAGTTTAAGTGATGTTAAATAAATGCCAATATTACCTCTCAGAAATGTTTATTGTAAAAATTAAGCTCACCATTTACAAGCAAAGAACACATTGTGTGTATTTGAAATTGGAGATTATTGATTAAATGTATCTAATTACCAAAACTGCTTGCATAGTGCAAATAATTTTAAAGGCACTGAACACGTTTGATAATTGTCAAAGACCAGTATTCTTTCTTGGTGTATCCCAACATATGCATAAAACAAGCCTGTGAATATTTTGATTCAATTGGTTATTGAATTTGCAAGAAAATTATGAAAAAAAACCACCATTGATGAACAAAATGGTGCTTCCAGATTATAAGAGGCTTCTGCCCAGAGGTTTTTTTTATTATTTGAATGAGAAATTACCTCTTTCTCAAAGATTATGTTACTTCAGGGTGTTTATTACTACCAATAGCTCTCTGTTGCTCGTAACCAAATAAGGTTTTATGGTAATATATATTTTGATTAATTACCAACTGTGTTCAGCGCCTTTAAAGAGTTCATATATTAACAAATAAGACAATTGAAATAAGTCTTAAATTAAAGTGAGCAAAATAGTGTAAAAATATCAATCTTAAAGATTCAAAGTTATGAAAGTATTAGCCGTAAGTGAATATATTAATTGTTTGTATATTATTATTTGGAGTTGTCAAATAAAATTATTCTATAAATGTAGCAAGAAATTTCTCTCCTTCCATTATTTTACGTGCTTTATTGTACAAGTAATGTATTATGGTTACAATTATTACCGTTATTTGATCCTAGACTTAAAGAACTTGAGTGAAAAAATCCACCCGCTTACAAATGGACTGGTCCCATTCAGTGATGTTATACCTTTAAATCATACCTTAAAATAAACCATATAAATATAACTAATAAAAAAAGTTCCACACCTTTAAACTCAATTTGACAGAAATTATTACTAAACCTTTATCACACCTTTAAGCCACCCAAAAAGACCTTACCTTTAAATAGTACCTTAAAATAAACCGTTTTAATATTTAAACAAATTTCCACTCCTTTAAACTCAATTTGAAAGAAATTATTACTAAACCTTTGTCACACCTTCAAACCACCCAAAAAAGACCCTACCTTTAAATTGTACCGTAAAATAAACCATTTTAATATTTAAAAAAGAATTCCATCCCTTTAAACTCAAATTGTAAGAAATGATTACTAAACCTTTGTCACACCTTTAAACCACCAAAAAAGACCCTACCTTTTTATAATACCTTAAAATAAACACTTCCAATATTTAAAAATAAGTTCAATCCCTTTAAACTCAATTTGAAAGAAATTAATACTAAATCTTTGATTTAAAATAACCACCATTAAAATACCTTTAATACCCTAATAAGAAAAAGTAATCGATGGCTTTAAAAAAAAAAACCTTTAAAGTTAATAATAGTCACTTTAAATCCCCCATCTCAACGAGTCCATCCCATCGCCCCAAGTCCTCATCCCAAACCATCCCCCTAAGCACCCATCTCAACGAGTACATCCCATCGCCCCAAGCCCTCATCCAAAACCAAGCCCCCCAAGCCCACATCTCAAATAGCCCAGCCCATCACCAAAGTCCTCATCCCAAATCTTCCAGCTTATCACTTAAACCATCACCCTAAGTCCTCATCCCAACCAGCCCAGCCCATCGCTTAAACCATCACCCCAAGTCCTCATCCCAACCAGCCCATTCCATCACCCGAACCATCACCCCAAGGCCTCAACCCAACCAGCCCAGTCCATCACTCAAACCATCACCCCAAGTCCTCATCCCAACCAGCCCATTCCATCACCCGAACCATCACCCCAAGGCCTCATCCCAACCAGCCCAGTCCATCACTCAAACCATCACCCTAAGTCCTCATCCCAACCAGCCCAGCCCAACGCTTAAACCATCACCCCAAGTCCTCATCCCAACCAGCCCATTCCATCACCTGAACCATCACCCCAAGGCCTCATCCCAACCAGTCCAGTCCATCACCCTAAGTCCTCATCCCAACCAGCCCATTCCATCACCCGAACCATCACCCCAAGGCCTCATCCCAACCAGCCCAGTCCATCACTCAAACCATCACCCCAAGTCCTCATCCCAACCAGCCCAGCCCATCGCTTAAACCATCACCCCAAGGCCTCATCCCAACCAGCCCAGTCCATCACTCAAACCATCACCCTAAGTCCTCATCCCAACCAGCCCAGCCCATCACTTAAACCATCACCCCAAGTCCTCATTCAAACCAGCAGAGTCCATCACCCAAACCTATACCCCAAGTCCTCATCCCAACCAGCCCAGCCCATCACTCAAACCATCACCCTAAGTCCTCGTCCCAACCAGCCCATTCCATCACCCGAACCATCACCCCAAGGCCTCATCCCAACCAGCCCAGTCCATCACTCAAACCATCACCCTATGTCCTCATCCCAACCAGCCGAGTCCATCACCCAAACCATCACCCTAAGTCCTCATCCCAACCAGCCCAGTCCATCACTCAAACCATCACCCTAAGTCCTCATCCCAACCATCCGAGTCCATCACCCAAACCATCACCCTATGTCCTCATCCCAACCAGCCCAGTCCATCCCTTAAACCATCACCCCAAGTCCTCATCCCAACCAGCCCAGCCCATCACTCAAACCATCACCCTAAGTCCTCATCCCAACCAGCCCAGCCCATCACTTAAACCATCACCCTAAGTCCTCATCCCAACCAGCCCAGCCCATCACTTAAACCATCACCCTAAGTCCTCATCCCAACCAGCCCAGTCCAACCCTAACCCTAACCCTAACCCTAACCCTAACCCTAACCCAGCCCAACACGTAAACCATCACCCTAAGTCCTCACCCTAACTAGCCCAGCCCATCACCCAAACCATCACCCTAAGTCCTCATCCCAATCAGCCCAATCCATCACTTAAACCATCACCCTAAGTCCTGATCCCAACCAGCCAAGTCCATCACCCAAACCATCTTCCTAAGTCCTCACCCTAACCAGCCCAGTCCATCTCCCAAACCATCAACCTAAGTCCTCATTCCAACCAGCCGAGTCCATCACCCGAACCATTACCCTAAGCCCTCATCCCAACCAGCTTTGCCTATCGCTCCAAGCTCTCATCACAAGTCCAACCCAACCCCATCACTCCTACCATCATCCCAAGCCCTCATCCCATCCAGCCCAACCCAGTGGCCGACTTACTATCCAGCAACCTCCTTGGCCCCTCAGCACTTAGAAATTTTACTCCCCAAGCCAAGCTCCAAGGCCCTTGGTCAGCCCTTGCTCAGCCCTCAGATCAGCTAGAAATCCAAGGGTCTAGCCTTGGAGAAAATATTTTGAAAAAATTTCTAAGTCAGCCATTTTTAACTTCATCACTCCAAAAACCGTTATGTTTTTATAACAGCTCGGTAGCACAGCAGTGAGAGAGTGGGCTTACAGAGCTGAAGGTCCCCGGTTCAAGCCCTACCCATTTTTACTAAAACATAATTTTTTTTCTTATTTAATGGTAAAAAAAGGCTCCCCAGGGGATTTGAACCCACCCTGCTCACAGCTCCAGGATTCCTGGAGCTGTGAGCTAGCCCACTGCGCTACCCGGCTTCTTAAAAAAAAATCTCGGAACTAATATTTAAACCTTAGAATGGAAAAGTAAAATAAAAAATAAAATAAAATACACCCCATGACCTTCGACCTTTACACGAGCTACAAAAATTAAACTAAAATTAAACAACTGTGTTGGTGTCCATTAAAAAATTGAATTTAAATCTAACTAGTTAAGTTAAATAATAACCCGTAATTACTGATACGTTATATAGCGATACGTTAAATAGCGATAAAGTATGATACACCGATAAATAACGCCTAATAATTATGTCATTTAAATCTAACTAATTTAGTTAAGTTAAATAATAACCCGTAATTACTGATACATTACATAGCGATACGTTACATAACGATAAAGTACGATACACCGATAAATAACGCCTAATAATTGTCATTTAAATCTAACTAATTTAGTTAAGTTAAATAATAACCCTTAATTAATGATACGTTAAAAAGCGATAAAGTACGATACACCTATAAATAACGCCCAATAATTATGTTATTTAAAACTAACTAATTTAGTTAGAATAAATAATAACCCATAATTAATGATATGTTACATAGCGATAAAGTACATTACACCGATAAATAACGCCTAATAATTATGTTATTTAAAACTAACTAATTTAGTTAAGGTAAATAATAACCCGTAATTAACTATACGTTAAATAGCGATAAAGTTCGATACACCAATAAATAACGCTTAATAATTATGTTATTTAACACTAACTAATTTAGTTAAGTTAAATGATAACCCGTAATTAATGATACATTACAGAGCGATAAAGTATGATACACTGATAAATAATGCCTTATAACTATATTATTTCCCTTAAGTGAACTTTTAATCACAACACCCTGGAATTATTTTCGCACCTTTAATTTGCAGTCTTCATCAGCAGGACGACTCTGATGTAGCATCAGTGAGATGGCGAACACGTCGATCCCGACACCGCAGAGTTTGTATCGCGTAAAATATTTCGACCCGATGCGCATTTCGACCCCAGCAGAGTCTTTTTCGATGGCAAGAGCTAAACTTGTATTATTCAGAGCGCTTGTTTAGCGTAAAGTATAAAATAATATTAATCTACATTGATAGAGTATATACATTGATTAAACTATTCATAAAATTAAAACTTTTAGTAATTGTTGTATCTTAATTAAGAAAGTTTGAAACTACATGTACTACAAACTTATACCCCAACCCACCCAATAGTTGTAACACTTACTCAAATAATTAGAAAGAAATAACATGTTACTTTTTACTGTAGTTTAAAGTGATAACATCGAGCAGTCTGTATAAACCTGGAGGTGGACCCCGATTCCCAACTTAATTTATTTTGTCTCATCTGTTACCCCTACAAATGATTTTATTAATTAGTTAATTAATACTTAGGTGTTTGCCAATATTTTATCAGGGTTATTTTTTAACATTGTTCATGTTTTAATTAGTTCTAAAAACACATTTCATTGTTAGTGTTCTTATGTTAACATGTTAGTTATGTATTTTTAAAACATAGGCTTGTTAAGAGTTAGATAACTATCAAATTAATGTAAATCGACCTACATGTATAAACATTTTGATTTTAGTTAAGCATTTTACCGATAGTTAACAATGTTATTACATGCGTTTAATTTTCAAAAACATTCAAATTATTTTAGATTACAAAAGCAAAAACCATGGTGATATAATGTGCAAAAGTGAAATGTATTTAAATAGTCTTAACAGTTAAATTTAATTACAACTCAATTTAGTTACTGATTGTTAGTAGGAGGCATTACACTACCTTAATCACATACTTATTGTAATATTCATGAACTACTAAAGACAATCATCACAAACATTTGTTATTAATTAAATCATAGAAAGCTATTTCTTTTCAGGTGTTAGTAGAGAGTATAGCATACAGTTAATGCAATGAAAATAATTAATCCTGTTTACTCATTCATTTTTCATACATATTACTAAAATACTCTTGTAATGTGCAAATTGTTTGTTAGTAATATTATCATTGCAAGCTATTTCTTTTCATATGTTAGTAGCATGTATAGCTAGCAAACACTTATAGCAATTAAAGTAATCTACCCATTTAATAATAATGTGTATATTCAAATACTCTTGTAATGTGTTAATTTTTTGTTAGTCATCAAATAATAGAAAGCTATTTCCTTTTAGATGTTAGTAGCATGTATAGCTAGCAAGCATTTGGTGCAATTAAAATAATTGACATGTTTAATAATTCATTGTTAATATATATTTATATATTTTTATGTATATGTGTCAATTTGTTGTTAGTAATAAAATCATAGAGAGCCATTTCTTTTTAGATCTAAGTAGCAAAACTTAACGGAACTAAAATACATATATATTTATTAATAAGAAAAAGTTGTTTGTATTAGTCACTATAACATACATCAGTTATTTTGTTAGTTATTATAATCAGTAATTTGTATGTACATATAATTTACAATATTGTTAATTCCTTGTTTGATGTTGAGGTTAATTAATTATTTTCCCCCAGTTTAGCTTTCTTCATAATTCATTTTATATGTGATTTAGTATTTGATTAAATTTCATATATTTTACATGTTAATATACACTTGTACATGTCGTGTAACCCTTTTAACATATCTGGTAACATATATACTGTGAATTATGGAACAATAAAATAACATTTCCAGTACATATTTCATGGTCTTATGGCAACTTTACAAGGTGAAAACTTTTGTCCGGCAGCAGAAAACTTCCACGCACGACGACTTTATTTTCCGCCCGACTCACGCTTCAACCCGCCCGACTCACGCTTCAACCCATCAGCAGCTGCCTCGCTTCAAGAAAAATCGCCTCGTATTTTTTTACCAAAAAAAGAGACACAAGACACTTCAATAAGTGGACAAAATAAATGGACAAAATTAGACACTCTAAAAGCAAACCACACAGGAACATTTTACATTCCTCTTTTAATTTTTTTTATTTAATTGTCGTCTTCGTTTATTGTGTATAAATTTTACATTTTTCAGTATAATTATCATTACAGTTCTGTTAACTTCTTTTGTCCTAATGATTCTGGATCTTGACTGTGCAGAAGCAGCACACACCTCTGCACAAGGCAGAAGTAGCACGCACCTCTGCATCAATGCAGAAGCGGCATGCACCTTCGCATGATAAGTGCATTCTCGCAATGTCACCATTATAGGAGCTGACACTCCCATGATAGGAGACAGACTATAATGGGATACACTGCAAGACATCATACTGGGGTGACACGCCTTCAACACTTGGTCATCTATTAAGGGGATTAATTGCATCATCATTTGTTTTCTTTCATGGGGAGGTTTCTTCAACATAGTTAATTGATGGGCTATCTTTTCCCGAGTCCAAAGGAAATGACCGTGAAGAAGCAGCACTACTTCCGCACAAGGCAGAAGCGGCACATACCTCCGCATCACTGCAGAAGTGGCACGCACCTTCGCATGATAAGTGCATTCTCGCATTGTCACCATTATAGGAGCTGACACTCCCATGATAGGAGACAGACTATAATGGGATACACTGCAAGACATCATACTTGGGTGACACGCCTTCAACACTCAGTCATCTATTAAGAGGGATTAATTGCATTATGAATTTTTTCTTTCATGGGGGGGGGGGGGGGGATTTCTTCAACATAGTTAATTGATGGGCTATATTTTCCTGAGTCCGGGGGAGTTTGACCGTGAAGAAGCAGCACGCAGCTCCGCACAAGGCAGAAGCATCCTGAACCTCCGCATCAATGCAGAAGTGACATTCACCTCGGCATCAATGCAGAAGCAGCACGCACCTTCGCATGATAAGTGCATTCTTGCAATGTCACCATTATAGGAGCTGACACTCCCATGATAGAAGACAGACTATAACAGGATACACTGCAAGACATCATACTGGGGTGACATACCTTCAACACTCTCCCACCATTGACGTAATTTATTATGTTCAATACATTCTACAAATCATTTATATTTAAAGCACACCATTAAACATAAGTACACCATCGCAAGCATTTTTTTGTCATCAGATTTTGCTGATTGTCATCCTGGTTAGCTTAGTTCAATTAGCAGGGCTACCATCGTGCAGGTTCCAGGATACCGGCCCCACGCGCTTTCTGAGATCGTAAGAGCCAATTGCACCGCCCCCTAAGTGGGACGGGTCCGGTCCACTGTCCCAACTTCGGCGCCAGGACAGCCTCCCTACTCTTAGTAACGCGGTCCCTAGTTGAAAGGACTAGGGACTACTTCCGTTGGTGAACCATACTTGTGATAACACCGGCACCATCCTGACAGATGAGGAGCCCAAATGCACCTTTAAGATCAACCACCCAGTGGCCCGAGCCGGAAGTAGGACCCCACATGCCACGTGCACGTGTCCAGGTCCCTTTTCGACCGCCGCACTCCTCCGTCAATTCCTTTCGACCGCCGCACTCCTCCGTCAATTCCTTTCGACCGCCGCACTCCTCCGTCAGTTCCTTTCAACCGCCGCACTCCTCCGTCAGTTCCTTTCGACCGCCGCACTCCTCCGTCAGTTCCTTTCGACCGTCGCACTCCTCCGTCAGTTCCTTTCGACCGCCGCACTCCTCCGTCAGTTCCTTTCAACCGCCGCACTCCTCCGTCAGTTCCTTTCGACCGCCGCACTTGCTAATTTCATAGCATAAAAAAACGCATTTGTGCTTGCTTGCTTATGGTGTACTTATGGTGCTACAAATAAAACAGCCCACTATAGGACGATTACAAACATTATCAATATCAAAATACAATGACTCAATATTGATGACAACTTATTGCTGGATTGTTCTTTCATGATTTATAGATGAACTGCTTTAAAGATGTCTTATCATACTGCTGTTTTGATCTGCGTACCCTTTAAGATGTCAGTAGAGGAGGTTCCCTCTGCACTTGATTTCAGGGAACTAGGAGCTACATCTCTAATCCTGAAAGGAAAAAATACAAAATACATTTGTAAGCCAACAGTGCGCAAAAACTCATGCAGGGTTGATAAAAAACCTTTTCTGAACTGACAATGTTTTAATAAGTTTGAATGGAGTACATTGTGTTTGGTTTTCTTCTTAACCCGCGGGGTTAATGATTTCCTAATAATTATGAATACATTTATCATTTAGAAAAATACCAAGTAAGATCAAGTAGAGTCCAACTTATGTAAATTTAACATTTTAAATGATTCATTTTTAATAATATATATAATCAAATACTTTTGTAATAAGTACTTTTTTGTTAGTCATTAAATCATAGAGAGCTATTTCTTTTTAGATGTTAGTCGCATGAATAGCTACCAAACACTTAGCGCAATTAGAACATTTTTACATGTTTAATAATTAATTTGTTTAATATATGTTATTAAAATACCTCTGCATTGTGTACATTTGTTGTTAGTAATAAAATCTTAGAGAGCTATTTCTTTTTAGATGTTAGTAGCAAAACGCAAAACGGAACTAAAATATATATATATTTCTAATTAAGAAAAAGTTGTTTGTATTGGTTGCTATATAAAAAGTTTTTGTGTTAGTTGTTATGATCAGTAATTTGTATGTACATTAATAGATAGTAAACTTGCAGGTACAACCATGTGTAAATCTCTTAGGGTGAGTGTTAGCTCTGAAAAGAGGCGATTGGGTCTTGACGTTTCTAACAGTATTCTCTGCTTAACAGGGGTTAATGATTTCCTAATAATTATGAAAACATTTGTATAGTATCATTTAGACAAAAACCCACAAGATCAAGGAGAGTCCATCTCATATAAATTTAGGCTAGGCCTAGACATCTAATTGTTAACCAGTCAATGCCTTTGGAAGCTGCAAAGCTACCCAAACGCAGGTAAAATGCCAAAAAATCCCTTTGTTTTTCTTTGAAATTCCCATTAGTAAATAAAATGCATTTCTCTTATAAATTTTACATTATTGTTTTCATTTAGTCAAAAATAAATAAGCATTGCAAGCATCGAAAGGTACTCACCAGACATATGTCTTCTGCAGCTTCATGAAGGATTGATCCACGTTGATGAAAGACACAAACCTTGAATCAAACTTTCACGAAGAGCTAAAAACCTTTTTGCCGTGCGCTCGCATTGACGATACTGCTGCCGGAGCGTCAAACATGAGTTTTTACACCAAAAGTCTAAATCTTACACCTACAACATTTTATGAAAAGGGAGAAAAAAACAGCCACAACCAAGAATTGCCCCAAAGCGTATTGCTCTAACAAGTGGTTTTTATCTACTGACACATTACCAAAAGTGTGTGCTCAGGCTCTTGCAATTTCTTCACAAACTTTAAAACACTTTCGCCCAACGTGCTGCACACAGATCACGTCTTGTGCAGTTTTCTGCGTTTATTTTTTACTGAATGAAAGGGTGTACAACTTAAAGTTAAGGCATTTCATTTGACTGGATTGAACTTGAAACATTATTAAAGGACCAAACCATCACAGCATGAAGGGAGAGGCGAAGAGCCAAGATAAAGAGAGTAGTGGGGCAAAGGATTCCCAGTTTCACCTGGACCAATGCCGGACAGAAGAGCAAATGAGGACTTGATCAAAGGCCAAGTTTGCTTTAGAAGGATTAAGGGACCTAACCATCATAGCATGAATGGGAGAGCCGCAAAGCCAACATACAGAGGGTAGCGAGACAAAGAATATCTCACTATCACCTGTGCCGGATAGGTCAGACCAATGCAGGACAGAAGAGCAAATGAGGACTTGATCAAAGTCCAAATTCGCTTTACAAGGATTAAGAGACCCAACCATCATAGCATGGATAAGAGAGGCGCAAAGCCAACATATAGACGGTAGTGGAACAAATGATATCCCACTACCAACTATGCCGGATTGGTCAGAACAATGCCGGACAGAAGAGCAAATGAGGACTTGATCAAAGTCCCAGTTTGCTTTAAAAGGATTAAGAAACCCAACCATCATAGCATGGATGAGAGAGGCGCAAAGCCAACATATAGACGGTAGTGGGACAAAGGATATTCCACTATCAACCATGCCGGATTGGTTGGACCAATGACAGACAGAAGAGCAAATGTGGACTTGATCAAAGTCCCAGTTTGCTGTAAAAGAATAAAAAAGACCAATCCATCAAATGGAAGGGAGAGGCTCAAAGCCAACATATAGAGAGTAGCGGGACAAACGTTATCCCACGATCAACCATGTCGGGTTGGTCGGATGATGCCGGCCAGAAGAGCAAATGTGGACTTGAGCAAAGCCCAGTTTGCTTTAGAAGGATTAAGGAACCCAACCATCATAGCATGGATGGGAGAGGCGAAAACCCAACATACAGAGGGTAGCGAGACAAAGAATATCTCACTATCACCTGTGCGGGATTGGTCGTACCAATGCCGGACAGAAGAGCAAATGAGGACTTGATCAAAGTCCAAGTTCGCATTAGAAGGATTAAGGGACCCAACCATCATAGCATGGATGGGAGAGGCGCAAAGCCAACATACAGAGGGTAGCGAGACAAAGAATATCTCACTATCACCTGTGCTGGATTGGTCGGACCAATGCCGGACAGAAGAGCAAATGTGGACTTGATCAAAGTCCAAGTTCGCTTTAGAAGGATTAAGGGACCCAACCATCACATGGAAGGGAGAGTCACAAAGGCAACATAAAGAGGGTAGCGGGACAAAAGATATCCCACTATCACCTGTGCCGGATTGGGTGGACCAATGACAAACAGAAGAGCAAATTGGAACACCACAAAAGTTCCATTTTGCTGGAGGAGGATCGCTGGATCAAACCATTGCCCCTCCATGGAGAGGAGAGGGCACATTGCCCATTCAATTAGGAAGTTTGGGCCGAAGGATAACACACAACTACCAGCACCAGAGGCGATGGTGCAGAATTACCCATAAGAACAACCAATGGATTTACTCACTAGTAAACCATTATGTGACTATTGGAGCACCATTGCAATTCATGACAGCCATTCAATGGTAGACATTAAATTTTGGAAACATAGCCAGGATGGACCACTGGATAAAGAAAAACAATTTCTTTAACCAAGGCTGAAAATGATAAGGACAGTGTAGATACTTCATCTGCTCGTTACCATTGGAAAGATGGAATTTGGATGGCATTAATGACAGATTGACAACTAATGACATACGACCAGAGGGCGTCAATTTTAAGGCATTGATTAAAGAGCAACAAATATTAGATTTCCATTCAGTGTCAGGGGTAAATGATAAGCGTACAGTTTTGTAAGTTTACCTTTTGCCATGTTTGCTGGAGGGTGTAGCTCTTTAATCTTAGGCTCGTCTGGACATTTTCTTGTCTACAGGTTGATGTCTTTGGAGATGCTAAGCCTTACTGAAAGACAAACAAATTGCAAAATTTAGTGTTTAAGAACATCAGTAAAACAATGAAAGAGGTAGCCATGCTAGTATGATCGCTAAGCAAGAAAAGTAAAGGTTACGTAGCACATAAAGACTAGTTACATAACAAACTGCATCAGCTTTGTAGCAACAAATATGATGAAGTAGTTGTTGCTACAAAAGCTCATGAAGTTGTTTTCATGCAGTTAGAGTTAATCTTAAAGTGCTTCCACTACCTTCCTTGGTTCATCGTTGAAATAGCCGGTTTTTAAATAGTTTGCTTTTCTGTGAATTTATCTTTTTGATCAAACCTGAATGAAAATAACTCATTCATTTCAAAGCGGCAAGAAAATGAACGGAGGAACTCATGCACCTCATGAGTGTTTTGATTGTTGCAATTAAAATAATGAAACTAATGAAATAATGAAAATAATTAA
Source organism: Asterias amurensis (assembly GCF_032118995.1). NCBI lineage: Eukaryota > Metazoa > Echinodermata > Asteroidea > Forcipulatida > Asteriidae > Asterias > Asterias amurensis. The sequence continues at coordinate 7,147,713 of NC_092655.1, read as the reverse complement.
AAAAATGAAACTTCTCTAGCAAATGTCAAAAGCAAGAAATTGTTTTGATATCAGAGTTTAATATGCAAGAACCTAAGGGACTTTTCCCAAACTGTTAAAAACACACACCACCAAGCCCGTCAACTCTAAAGAACTTGAAATTAATTTCTGGGTAAATCACAGCAGTAACAAACATTCGGCACAACTATAACAGAGTTTCATTTGGGACCAGTTCAAATATTGTAAGTATTCTTTTGGGAAATTCACCTTTCACTGGAGCTGGAGAATGCAGCTCATTATTTAAGACTGGTACCTGGTCTCGCAAATTATATTGTCAACAGGTAGATGTCTCCGGAGATGTTAACACTCACTCACTCACTCAGTCAGTTGACCCCTTGATGTCCGACATGCCACAGACTCTCGTGGAGGGATGTTGCCAAAGAGCTCCAGAGAAGTTACGCCTGACCACAACACAAACAAATCACAAAATTTGCAACATGAGAACATTATCCATTTTTCAAACAGTTAACTTGCTTCCATCTTTGGAATGTTTTTTAGTATTGTATCGAGAACATTGAAAGCAAAATGGTTTATCAATGAGCTTGGTTCAAGTGGTTCAAGTGATTGAAACAGTTCTGTTTAAGATTGGTGCTTGGTATGAGCTATATTTATCAGTGAGCTCTCAGAATGAAACGTATCTAGTATATTTTTTGAAAACCTTAACAAAGAAAACTAAGCCCAGCCAATAATGTCAAATCACAAATGATTGCCAAACAAACAGGCATCTTTGAGTTGGTTGTAATACTTTATCAAGACTTTGCCTCATTCCAGTTCTTGAAGATTGTCAACTTTTATTACCTGCAAAGAATTATATAACAATGCCATAATAAAGACTTAAACAAAAAGCAGACCATTACATGTAAAAAGACTTTCAAAGTATTTTGGCTAATAAGTCTAGTGGGGCATTGGTCTTGTTTTTGTGTCCAAGTTATCAACATTTGGGTTGAAGACCTTGCTTAATTTTGGTCTCCCCAAATTGCCTCCAGTTAGCTCCACATTTTCAAAAGCTTGCATAAATTTTGACAAAAAATAGGTACATTAGTGGTTTGGTTACTCAGTAGGGCTACCCAAGAAGCAGGTTTGACTAGCTCTCAGTACCCTTGGATAAAAACACAATGATAAAAAAATAAACACCTGTTGAGTATTGACACCATGAGAATAGACTGTAACAGCAACAATCCCATAATTCAATCACTTACTTAATTCAGTAAACTGCCTTACCTGTCAAGACTGCTCCTCCAAATGATGTTTCAGCCAAACCAAAGTTTCAAGTGGAAGTCTGTCATCCATGTCTGGAGAAGTCGAGATCCCTGTCCGATGCATCTGGTGATCATTTCTGCTCTAGTACGAAGACATCTCAGCTGTATGGTCTACTTCACCTTGCCAGCTACAAGACTTGGTGGATATTCTGGATGGGCAGGCATCTGAAAGAGAAACATTAAGATAGAGCAAGAGTTGATAAAGGTACACTGAACTGTTTGATGGTTGCCACACTTGCATCTGTCTCAAGATATGTCAATCTTCTGCAGAAGGAAAGATTTCTCCCAGACCAAAGAACAATCCTGTAATGGGAAAGTTTGTTGGTCTAGTGGTTAAAAAATCTGGAGCCAACTTGATGGCTTTCCTTCAAGCAAATTTATCATCATAAATAAATCCTCTTGCAGGGTAAAAGCCAAATTTTTAAATCGCTGGTTTTTCGCTTCAGCAGAGCCATGAAACTTAGCCCTTAAACAGTAAACAGTAAACAGTAAACAGTGCGTATCACACAACAGTATTGGGTAACATTTTAGCATACACTGTACAATAAATCAACAAATTGTATTTACGTGTACCAAGTCACTACTTACCGAAAGCCTATGTGTGTACCATGTTTACAATATGTGGAGCCCACATTGTAACTCTGGACATCATGAAAAAACAGCCTCAATCTTCCCAAACCAACTAATATCAGTTTAGGCAGGATGCCTACAGAGCCTTAATCCTAAAAAAAGAAAATACCGGATCTGAGTTGTGAAGGATCTGCCCAATTCATGTAATTGCTCCAATACCATCCAAATTGTCTAGTTGAGTTTATAGGCCTAATACCTTTTTGAGTCACAATTCCTTGCAAATAAAATAACTTACACGTATGTAAATCTCAATTTCTTTTACAATAATTATCTAACTGTCTAAGTATTACAATGATGATACTGTTAGTAATATCTGTCATTTAAAGCATAATTTGATTTCAGTTAAATCAATCACAATTTGACAACCACACAAGTAATAGATGTTAGGATTTTGAGTCAGCACTATGAACGTTATAAGGCTATTTTAACCTGTTGCGATGACAAAACATTCACAGAAACCTAGGCCACAATTCTTTTATGTTGTGTATCCTCATTTTCAAGGTATTTTTGTAACACTCCTTAATTTCACAAGCGCGATGCGCTGTCATTGTCGACTGCCTTATTATTTACTTGTTGCAAACAAAAACACACACAACGTACGTTGTGTGGAAAAACCATGTGTGCCTGGTCTTGTCTCAAGGTGTTGGCTTTTTAATACAGCTTTTTTTTACAGCCTCTATTCGTGCAACGAAACAATGACATTAATGTATAATGGACATCGCGCTAAACGAAAAATTATCATTAACGGCTCAAATGATAGACCAAAGCGGAGCATTTTATTGGGTGTAGTCCCCAACTCATGTCAATTCCAGGTACGTGCTGCTTGATGATCTATTTCTGATAAAAATGGAACGGGAAAGCGGAGCCCGCATGAAAAACACGGAATGGGAAAATGAATAAAAAAGCTTTAAAGCAGATATTGCACAGGCCTGCCAACTCGAATCCTATGTTTTGGCAGCGGGTACCGCAACGATATAATACAGTAGATGTTAAATTTGCACCAGGGCTATATAAAGAATATTTATTTTTGTTTTTTACCCATACAACGACGTGTGTTAGCTCTGATACTCAGTACTTTCCCGAGTCCTGTGAAAAAATATCAGTAGGCATATTTACTTGGGTGGGATTCGAACCCACAACCCTTGCAATTCTAGAGCAGTGTCTTACCAACTAGACTACCGAGAGTGCCCAGTAGCTAGAGGCAGTTCGAATTCTATGTTTTGGCAGTGGTTACCGCAACGATATAATAGATGTTAAATTTGCATCTGGGATATTAATTTTGGATTTTTATCGTTGCAGTATTCATAAATAATGAAGGCGCAAAGGCCAGTAAGTGAACAAGTAAATTAAAAATTGAAAAACAAATTGGAAAACAAATTGCCTATGGATGTTAAACCCAATGAAACAGTTCGTATGATGAAGATATTGATAAAGCATATCTTATTCATACAGAAACCAAATTTTGTAAAAAAAAAAAGGATTTAAGTAGACAACAAATCATCCCATAAAGTTGAGGTTTCTTGCATTTGGGGGCATAGTTCTCAAATTCATCTTAAAAGATTACATCTCGCTTCAACGGCTCTTTTTGCATCTTTATTTTGGCAAATTACTTCGTAAACACATTTTCCAAGAGTCATTTAATTTGCCAATTTTTTTTTGAACAGCGCCCTTTTGTGTTAGACTGGTTCCTTGTGAAATCGGGATGTTAGATAAACGGGCGTGTGGATTATATGCGATGCAGGTTTACGCTAGCGTTTGCGATGACTCGGCATGGAATCGATCTCCGTTGCGCTTGTGAACGTTAAAAACCATGGCTGCTGAGAGGGTTCACTGAATACATGTAATTATTGACGGCTGTAAATAGTCGGCTGAAAACAAAATGTTTGTGTCAATCAAAAAAAAGGTTGAACTTTGGTTATAAAAAGGGCACGACGGCCAACGGGAGAAAGGGCACGGCAGTTTTGGCCATGAAAATACTATTTTTGTTAAAGGGCATCACAGCCAGTTGGAAGGGCATCATCAATTCCAGGCATGCCTACTACGTTTTGCAATGTTCTTTAATTAATATCGAAGTCTTATACACTGTATAGCGCATGTATTAAAACAACAATTGCATCAGTATCAGTAGAGAATCCCAAAATTATTAACTCACATTATTATACTCAAACTGGTCATTCACAAATGTGTCTGTAGATGTTTTCCCTTTGTACAATAATAGAAACCATGTACATGTAGTTCAGAGACCTTTTTTTCAAGCCAAGATGATACTCCCTTTCCCCCCCCCCAAAAAAAAAAAATACTAAATACATAATCAATAATTCAACAACAATAAGAATTCAACAACAATTATAATAATATTTATTTTTATTTCTATGGTCTAGAGATGTTGAGTAATCTGGTAATCTCCTTTGATTTCGATGTCGAGGGTTTGGTTGCATTCTGTCCAGTCTACTTTCCAGCTGCCTTTAAAGTCTGTAAAAAAAAGTTTAAACAAATTACATTGTCATACTCAAACTGGTCATTAACAAATGTGTATGGATACTCATCTGGAATGTTTTACCTTCGAACAATAATAGAATAGTTCAGAACCATTTTTTAAGCCAAGACGACAGCTGACGATACTCCAAAAAATAAAATAACATACTGAATACAGGAACAAGATTTTTTAACAACAATTATGATACTCTATATTTTCTTCTTTTAGGTCGAGAAATATATTTTGTTTAATCTGGTAATCACCTTTGATTTCGATGCCGAGGGTTTGGCTGCATTCTGTGCAGTCTTCTTTACAGCTGCCTGTGACGTCTGTAAAAAGTAAACAAGGGTACAAAATTACAAGCACATTTTAAAACACCAATAAAAGGATTCGTTGAATCACAGATATTCAATCACATTGCCGTACATCTGTATTTCAGTAAAGTACAATGTCACTAAATAATAGAATATCCAAATAAACAGTTTTCGAAGAGACATGTACATGTATGTATTGGTTTCTGTACATATAAATGTTCTCTAATATTTTGTTTTAGAAAAATGCACTTAGCAGAAGAAATCAAAGCATTGTTATGGTCACACATAAAACCTGTACATTGGGCAACTCAACGATAAAACAGTTTCCCTTTAATTAAACATTGTGTAAAGGGTAGTATCCTGAAGATATTTAAATTGAATGCTTTTAAAATTTATATATTTTCTTGGAGTTTAATTATTCATTGCTAATTGTATTTTTTTGTATATGTGCATGTTTTCATGGGGTAGGTAACAAGTCGTTTCTAAAAAGGAAAGGACATTATGGGGCAAGTTCTTTTATTTTTTGGACTTCTTCAATTTTCAACACTGGTTCAATCTCTCTTTTGATGTTGGTCCTGAAAAGGACCGGTTGGTTTGAAAAGGGGCTTAGTACCCAGTTGCTCTTCCTTGCTGTTCTAACACTGCCGGGACGACTCTCTTCAGGTGGCTGATGTACTTTCTACAAGACTCAGTTGTAACCTTCGTCTCCCAAAACAGCTTGATGCCCGCGACAAGTTCCTCTTTATATATTTATATATAGTTCCTCTTTGTTAGTTGGTTTCACTCGACGATGCAAGAAGTGCTTAAACTCGTGCCACAGGTTTTCAATGGGGTTAAGGTCAGGGCTTTCAGACGGAGTTGGCATCCAGTTGATCTTGGCAGCCTTCGAGAACTCCTTGTTGTTGTTTGAAGTGTGCTTAGGATCTTATGTCTTGTTGAAAACGATGACCATCAGGGAATTGGGCTTGCAGGTGCGGAATGAGGGTGTTTACAAGGATGTCTTCTCTGTAAAAATTGCCCATCCATGATGTCCTGAAACACCACGATGGGGGTTTTCCTGCGTTTGGAAATGCCTGCCCAGACATGAAGCTTGAGTGGGTGCTTCGGTTTTGCCTTTCATTTTCTTGGCCTGTTCTCCTTCCTGAATGTCAACTTGCTGTGCTGGTCGAGTTGAATGCTGCACTCATCAGTGAAGATGACATTGTTGAAAGTTTCTTCTCGACTTTGAGCATCTCAACAAAAATCTAGACGTTTTGGCTTGTTGACATCCCTGATCATTTGGCAATAGGCAGGACTGGTGGCCATCCACCCAAGCTTCAACCGCCGTCGACGAATGGTTGATTCGGACACCTCGATCCCGAAGATGTTGTTGAGAATTAAGGATATATGTCACAGGAACTCAGCTCATCGTCGTTTTCGTACAGATCGTGAATTACGCCGTTGAGATACGAAGGAAATTTGGCGCGTCTCTCGGATCTTGGCTTGTCTGCGAACGACCCCGTTTGTTAATATTTATTCAAAAAAAAACGCACAGTTCGCCTCGTTACGAAAATGTCGTCCTTCTGCAGGTCAGCCAAAATATCTTTCTGCCGTGCACCTGACGAATCTAGTATGGCGATGCGGGTTTTCGCGTAAAGAGTGAGTCGCCGTACCATTGTGAAAACAAATCGTGTCTGGCATGTTTCAAACTTAGGTTGCTTTTAAGTAGTGTCCACTCATTAGCATATTCTAATCTGATTGGTCGAGAGTCTGTGATGGTTTAACGCAATAGCATTTATGGTGAACCCTACGTGTTTTGTGGGGCGTGCCCTGTTGAAAAAAGGGGGGAACTTTGGGTTAAGTGGGATTCTTTGACTACAAATTCCTTTTTTTTGTGGTATTTTTAACAAACATCGTTGTAGTGATCATTAATTTATTTTACAGGTTTCTCCCCTAATGAAATAATTTCCCGGTGTCTCTATCAGCATGCCAGTGGTATGTTTTCGAACCCTCCCCTATTTATATCCTGAATGGAATGGCCCACATGTAGTTTTCACTAACGAACGCAATAGCTAGCCACACCATAGAGTAAGGACAGAGAAGGAGTTACAACTGCAGGGACATCAAAAGGTACTATCTGTGTTACCGCGGTCGTAAAACAGCTGCTTTACGACCAGCGCTAATTACTTTGTAAACAAGCCCGGAGCGCATTTCCTGCCGCTGAGCAGTGTGAAAATTCCTAGAGTGCACTGCGACACCGCGTCCCCACCAACCAAAATGGCAGCGTACGGTAAGGAAGACTTTGTGTACAGCGACTTCGAAGATTACGATTTTAGTGATTTTAGCGACTTCTCTGACGATGAAAATGTACAAGAGAACAACGAAAGTGTAGCTTTGGGTTCCGAGATTGAAGATGAAGGGCTTTATCATTGCGTGTGCGGTGGTCCAATGACCAAAGAAATGATTGGCTGTGACGGCGAAAACTGCGCCGTTGAATGGTGGCATTACGAATGCGCCGGGTTAACGAAAGAAACGGTGCCCGAGGAGGATTGGTTCTGCTCCCGCTGCCGCCCTACTACATGTCCTGGTCCTGATATAGCAGGTAAAATGTTTAAAACAAAATGTATTTATGATTTCTCTATGATTTCTCAAAACAACAATATATTATTTTGTTTAGCTGAAAGTGAAATACTGACGTCCTAAGATTGCGCATGACTTCTGATGCCAATAGATTCTCGTGTAGCGCGTTCTATGGATTTGCGCAATCCTCAAATTGCGCTGTATTGACGACTGAACTCTGCAGATTGGGCAAACCATGCACAATTTGAAGATTGATTGGGCAAACAACGCGCAATTTGAAGATTAACTGGGCAAATCAGTATAACGCACTCTGGCAGCATATTACACAGTCGTGGCAATCCATTTTATTTATGACCGTGTTTATAGACAAATAATTGATCAAGTTAGAATATGAATTTGATTTTAAATTAGTTTCTCTATTTTGTTGATTCAAAATCATTAAGTTCCCAACATTTTTATTTTACTCTTTTGTTTTATTAATATTTTATCAAAGTTGGGTTAGGAGGGATAGTAAATCAGGAATAGAATCAAATCTGCTCTGTAACCGTCTTTAAGAAATGCTAATTTTGTTTCACAAGTTGACTGAACCCTTCAGCCTTAAATTCTGTCAGTGACTCACACAATTACTTTCAGTGTTATCAGAAACACAATAGGAACAGAATTTCTCCTCAGTCGTTACAAATACAACTCAATTCAATTTAGGCTTATTGATTGTTAACATTACATTTACAATATTTGATTGATCCTATTTACATTAATATACAGGGCCTTCATCGGCTGTGGATGTCAGTGTAGCAACTGCAACTGTAACCCCACCAGTCAACAAAGGCAAAGCAGACAAAGTGACAACAGCAAAAGTTACCACAGCCAAGGCAAAGACAAAAAACAAAGGTATTTAAATGGCTGCCCATCTATGACCATAACTATTATTGATAAATTTTGTATCTGAAATCTTTGTTATTTTTAGGTCTACAAGTTGAAACTTATTTGGATAAAACATCAATGTACAAAGAATACATTTAGAAATGAACTACTGCTCAATGTTATCAGCATTTGTAATAACATGAACGACGCAAACAAATTTGTAGTGTCCGAAACCTACAGATTTAGTTGTGAGCCCTTAATTATAAATTATAATAATAAAATGTTCAAACTGATTTTATAATGGCATGTATAAATTTCACTTTTTTTTATTCAGCACCTGAACGACCAAAGACAAACTTCACAAAAGATGACGCCATGACATGTGCTGTAGCCATTTTCATAAAAAGGCTGGAATCCATGAAACGCCATCCAGTATTCAGCTGTGGCAGCGCAACTTCACTTGGCATAATTGAACTGATAACCCAACTCCTGCTTTTCACTGAACACTCTGCATTTGTCAACTATTGTGCAACTACTATGTCAGCATTATGGGTTATACTCATATCTAATGAGGGTAAACTCCAGAAGTTTATGAAGGAATGTGGCGCAATTTTCATGTATACCGGTTAAGTTCTTGTTCGGATTGGGGTAATTTTATCAAATCTCTTGATATTTCTATAAAATGCGACCATTCAATCAAATTAACATATCAGCTTTTGATCCAGTCAGTATTTGGAAAGCTCATGAAAGAGTGCAACAATAAAGATTTACCGGACAAAGAGCCACCTTCAAATTCATCAAAACCAATTGACAAAGAGGAGGAAAAGGTTTTAAGATACGTAGCAGGTTACATACCATTTGCACTATTAAAGATACTAAACAAGTAAATAACACTGCACAAATATATTGTAAATTTTTGAAATGTTGGTCTGTGCAATCGATAACTTCTGGGAGAACTTTTTTAACATACACTAAAGAATGGATAGATGCACAGAATAGGGGAAGGCTGTATCAAATTTCAGATGAGGTTTATTTGTTTTTCAGGACAATGGAATTAGTCTGTAAAGAGTTTTTAACGATTTCAAATTTACACAATATGTCGGAGTTGAACATAAATACTGTGTTGATGGAGAAAGTATCATCTAATTACCGTGTCCAAACCTACTGGTGTACCGGTAACAAAATCAGTGGTGAATGCTCAAAAAAAATCCTGGAAGTAGTTATTAGATTTTATATTAAGCTCAGGTGTAATGCATTTTTAAAGGTATATCTTGACATTAGAAAAGCTAACTCCAAGGCGGCCATATCAAAGAAAGGAGAAAAAGCTTTACGGAAAGATTTGTAAAATGTTCGTTGGTGGTGTTTTTGGTATCAAATGATTCCAACCAATTACATGTACATGTACTTCATTAAATACATCAAAACGTATAACTGCATTTGCCCAAATTCAAGCTATTTTGAATCTTTAACTCCAAAGATTATCAGAAATTGGAAAATTCCACAATTTTCATGTATTTCGTAAGATCTGAATACCAGTGTAAATCTTTTTGTTGTTGTCAAAAACTCTCAAACTACCAGCTCGAGTTATATTTAACAACTGTGTGAAATGCAAAATATCAAGTCAGCATGGTCAGGGGGGTACATACACTACAAATAGGTTGATGCAAATTCCCCATTACGGTTGATCTCCAACAAAGACCTGTTATTCTGTATACCTTTATACTTAATTGTTTTCAACGCTTTTTTTGTCTTTTTGGAAGAGGTGTGTTATCAACAAGTAAACACTCTTTGTCACCTTCTGTGTTTTTTTGACAATTTCCACGTTTGGAGGCTTTGGTGCATAATCTTGAAACATGAAAAGCCATCATGTTATGGCCAAACTGTTCAGCAGTGGGATTGTCACTGGTCCCTTCTACCGATCTCTGCTTTGAAAAGTACATCTCGAGTGGATCTTGATTGAAGCGATCGCTTAGCAAATACTCCACTCGCGGAATTCGCAGAAGGACTTTACCCAATTTTGTGAAGGAATTCACTGAAATTAAAAGAAATGTTGATGATATGTTAAAACAAACTAAATTCAGGTCCATTGGTTCCAAATCAGCTATCTGAATTGTAGGTTGCTGCTGTGAACAATTCATGTATACAATTTTATCTTCAAGTACGCTCTCATCCTCCAATCAGATTTGTGGAAATACAAAAAAATATATAGCATCTGCGTCCCATATCCAACTCGCCTCAGTGTTGTGAACAATATTATACTGGATACTTTGAGTCGCCAAAAAAAATAAAAAAAATTGTCTTGTTGCTTCTTTGTATTTCTCAAAGTTCCCCGGTTAATTTAATTTTAAGATTTGTAACTTTGTGCTAGACATACATGAACATGAACCGCAAAAAAAATAAAAATACAATAAATAATTACCAGTAATTCGCAATTCTTCAAGTGTCTCTCTGCTTATGCACATCCTCTGCTTCACTTCCTTTGTTACGTTTTCCAGGCTCTCAGATTCCTTTTCCCAGCTATCAAGAAAGTCCAAGAAGTCATCTAGAAGCCAGAGGTTAAAAGAAGATAACATTATAATATTTTTATAATATTTGCTGGTCACATGTTCCTCCTCACCACTCACTGGCTTGGTATTTTTAGCTATTTTGCTTCTTTGTTTCTTTATGGATCGATTTATATATTTACATTTTTATGCCAGTGTAAAGTCTAATAAAACTAAACTTAACTTGTCGGTGCAGAATGGGGGGGGGGATGCTCTACATATACTTTGCAGTAAGAAACCACACACTTAAAATACTTTGCAGTAAGAAACCACACACTTAAAATCAGTTGAAAATTTAACTTCTTTTTGTTTGGGGGGGGGGGGTAAAACCTTAAATGTGACTGAAATTACCTTGAAACGCCAATCATCTACGCTTGTATATGGAGCAAGAGCTGGTTTTGAGTTTGTGTGCTGACTTGGGGGGATTTCCAACGTTCAAACAGTCAAAAAACTGGTCAAACTTTGAGACGAACAGCTGAGTTGAAGAAGTATCATGACGGCCAAATGCCTTAAAAGCATTAGCAACAGTACTGCTCAGAACCTGAAAATATGTGATACATTATAAAAATTGTGATAACGTCTGCCAAAATTCATAACTAAAAGGTAGGTTCCTTGGCCTTCATCGATCCTGGCTCTGCTCTACATTTTACAATGTCAATGCTTAGATGACAGTTGGTGTTTGTTATTCATTAACATTTATAAAACAACAATGTACCTGTGTGGCCATATAGACTCGCATCCTCAAAGTTGGGGTTAGATGCAGATGTTCATACGTGATCTTGTGTAGTCGTCGGAGGCCTGGAGAAGATCTGTTCTTCCCGATGTCCCAGTCATACAACATCAGCAAATGTGTCCACTTAATATCTTGCTTCTGAAACTAAACTAAACTATGGCTGGAAACGCCAAGGCTAGGGTAGTTACCCAATTGGTGAACGCAACGAAGTAAATATACCCCGAATCATCAGAACCAACACATGACTAGCAATTGGAACCTCCCCTCCTTTACATTTTACCTCAAACTGGAGGATTTCATTGGCAATTGAGCCCACATCAACAAAACCAACAACAGCGCCGGAACGAACTGAATAAACCAATCCCGCTTTTATTTTATCTCATCGAACATGATTGTGATGTTACGCTCATGTTCTGGAAGTGAATAGAGATTGATGTCCTCAACAATCCTCAAAACCAGATCTGAATTAAAACCTGCGGTCGGCTCACCAAAATGTGTGTCAGGGTGAAGGGTGTTGGGATGAGGCAGCTTGAGAAAGCCGCTTTCACGAAGAAGGTCGTAGGTAGCCGATGACTTGCTCTGCAGAGCAACGCAGAATCTTATGATGGCTGGGTGCCACCTCATCCCTTTGCCCTTCTGGAAAGACTTCTTCTGCTGTTCCCAAAGCAACGCTGCATAGGAGTGCTCAGGGACAGCAGACATGAAGGCAGATTCCTCCTGCTCCATTGCTTGATGAACCAGAGTGCTAGTACCGACAGGCAAAGTGATGCTGTCACCTTCGATCATCAGGCGTACCTTTTCCTGGAGGGCCCCACTCCTTCTCTTCAGAGATCGAATCTCAGCTTTCATCAACTTCATCTTTCTTTGCAGGTTGCTGTTTGATAGGACATCATTTCGCACTGTTGATGATGTGAGAACTGCAGCCGGGACATGACCAAGCCTTGAAGACAAGACACTGAGATCTACCCTCAGAAGTTGACACAAATCGCATTTCATCTTCGGTTTGGATACCAGCAAAGAGCACTTTCTATGCCTGATGGTCCGATAGGGGTGAATTTGAAATGTATCCCTGCCAGTAATGGTAACTGGGATTTGACCAGCCGAACCTTCCTTCGATTTTACTAAAAGCGGGTAGTCACCGTTTCCCGTGCAAACGTCATTCTCGCAGATTATTCTGACCACACCTTCAACATCTGCATACCCTAATGATGCCGGAACATCCACAAACAAAGAACAACCTGACCCTGTTACATCGAATCCACACACATCAACCCTCCTAGAAACATCATTGAATATACTCAACTCCACTTCAGGGTAGCCACTCTCCCCAAACTTCATGACTTTCAACCTGTCGGGACCACGCCATGTCATGCACCCATGTTGACTGGCCAATTCGATGACCCTGTTGCAAATTGAAGAGAGATCATCAAGTGAGAGATGGACAACAGCACAGCCTTGTGAACACTCATGTTCAAAAAAGGTAGCAACCTTGAAGTTTGCTTTCGGAGTTTTAAAGCTTTATACCAAAGGTCTAGCTTCTTGAAGCAGCTATGGCAGAGAAATGGGGGATGGGTGCCAAGGACATCCTGACTGACATCCAAATCCACGGCCTGAAGTATAACATCTCTATACTTTTCTTTATTGTGGGGTTTTCTCCTATGCAGACCAGTGGCTCCCTTCTCTCCACATAGCCTGCAAACATCCCTTAGACATTCGGCCATGGTTCAGACCATCACAACTTCTTCCTTGCAGACCATAGAGTCCTTTCTCTATGTTAAAAAAGCTGAATAATGGAAAAAGCAAAATTGAAAACTATAATCACAAATGAGATGAGATAAAAATAGATGATAAACAATTTGGAAAATTCTGACATAAGCAATATTTACTTGAAAGGGAGCCCTACCACTTCCAGAACATTGAAGATAATAATATTAATTAATTCAATTATCAATTAAGAATTAATAATTAACGATTAATTAAATTATAAACAAGGATAGGTCCTTGAAGTAAGTGGCTGCAGTTTCTACACTTGTGGTTACTTGGCTCAGTTAAATAAAAATAAAAAAATTTTACCAAAAAATTAAACCAAGGTGTTGTTGAATCATGATGACAAACGAACATCAACTCTATGCCTAATTTTTGTTTTACATCATGTAAATGATACAACGAATTAAAAATCCAGGTAGCCTGTATAGCATGCATGACAAACTGTGTGCTTAAAAAGCCTTCCAAGGCGTTTTCATGCAGTATAATTTCTGAAGATTCTGAAGATTTGTTAAAATCTTGTCATGTCAATGTCAACATAGGCATGAAACGGCCGTATAGTTTTTCCAACTATAACAACGTGCGCAAAAACCCACGTTGAACAAGTTATGCATATCTTTGATTTAAAGGTTTACTGTTGTTTCTCTGGATTGGTTTCTTGATTTTAATTTTTTTAAACGATCTTGATCTGTCCTTCTTGTCATTTATAAAAATTTGAATCGAATTTAAACAATCATTGAGGGAACAAGTAATACATGAAATACACATTTGTCTTTCTTGAAAAACGAAAAATACTCAAAAAAAATGAAGTTGTTTGCAACCTTTTTTCAGTTTGTGTCTACTTGTGTCTACAATTTAAACATACACTCCCACGTAGATAAAACGTTTTTGAACACCCTCGACTAAGTTTCATCCCTAGGAAACCTCCGGAATGATTTTTCATAATTTGATATCAAAAATTCATATTTCAGCATTCCCCACCTTCATCAAAATCTAAACAGTTTCATAACTCACCTAAAAAAACTCAGATTTTGATGATTCAAAAACGTGTTGAAACCGAGCGATCGTAAGTCTGCACGAAAACACGATGCGCATAGACAAGAGGCGTCCTGGTAGTACTGCGCATGCGTTGAAGTCGTTTGTTGTGAATTGTGACTCTCCAATAATTGTGAATGAAAACGATGTGATACCAGCGACACCAGCGAAACGCGGTAACACACATTGGACACAAAGGGCTGAATGCGGTCGCTGATGTTTACTCGCGCAGCGGGTGGGCTCCATAGGTTTCCACAGGATTCGGGTCGTGCGCTAATTGGATAATTGGTGTCAGATAAGATAAGGGCTCTAGTTGTAACTCCTTCTCTGTCCTTACTCTATGGCCACACACACACACATTGTGCTAATCCGCTAATTGCTTCATGGTTTGATTTACACACGGAATTATTTACACCGATTTAAACAGCCAAAGTTTTAGGAACATTGCAGAATTTATTTTATTTTTCTGTTTACTAACAAAACAGTTGCTGGCAGTGTAAGCGCTTTATATATTCTACCATACATAAACTGACAAACCTGTAAAAGTTTGAGATTGATGGGCAATCTGGGTCTCGGGGTCTTTCTTAGGATTCTTGCTGTTCCCCACAGTGCCGCCATCTCACATTTGTGCCTATATTTCGTCAAGATTATTATTATTTTTATTATATGTTTCCTTTATGCAATACACAGTGTTTATGAGGGGAAGAGCGAAATCATTTGTGTGTTTATGGTAAATGAAGTCTTTGGACATTCTAATTAAAAGCACCACAACAAGTGTCAAGGGAAGGCCTCAAAGAAAGAGTAAAACTGCGAAAACGCACTCAAATACTTAAAAGACTGAAAAGGCCGTATATGGGTTTGTATGTACATTGATGGATGAAGCCATTGCAAATGAAGACATGAGGAAAGACCATAGTTTAGGAATAAGAATTGGAATTAGAAGCAACACTGCCTACAAGGTGATGTATTAAAATAAAAAATTTGCGTCAAGTGAAATGAGTTTGTGTGAATATATGGACCCGTCGTCAATCGAGATCAAGACCTCCTACAAATGTTGCATTTTTGATAATTAGTTGGTATCTCAAAGTTGCATTCAAAACATGCATTGGGTAACTACATGCATTATAAGCTTTCTGCCATCATGGACCTTTGCAACAATTGACGGTTAACTGAAGAAAGTTTTTTGACTCACCTGAGCAATTTGAGGTTGTAAGACTTAGACTGTAACAAGCTGTTCCTTGGCTATGTGCTTGCATGCTTGCATAAATATTTTCTTCTTCCAATTGAAATAGCCTAACCCTACCCGTAATTCACCCTACCTAAGCTAAGCTAAGGCCTAACCATATCAATTTGTAATGACACGCATTTCTCAGCAATTTCACGCAAAAAAAACAACACGTTTTCACTCCTTTTTTGTCATCTCCTTAGTCCTTTACTGTATGATTTCGTTGTTTGCAGAAAAAGAAAGATGAATACATCCCCTTTTAAAAAGCCTCTCTTTTTTGGAGAATACGATTGTTTTTCCTGCATCATTTTTCGGTTTAAAATTTGTAGTTTTGTACCATTTCGTGTGAGAAACCGAAAAATAACTTTTTCACATCCTAGCAGACTTTAAAAAGGCCGTATTTAGGGCCCCCCAAGTTTTA
Organism: Asterias amurensis; assembly: GCF_032118995.1. NCBI lineage: Eukaryota > Metazoa > Echinodermata > Asteroidea > Forcipulatida > Asteriidae > Asterias > Asterias amurensis. The sequence continues at coordinate 7,131,851 of NC_092655.1, read as the reverse complement.
ATAAAAATGTTGTTTGCATTGAGTTAAACTTTATTTTATAAGCTTTAATCTGGTGAGACAATCATTCTGATTGGAGTAATATTTCCTCCATCAATCTGGGCAACAACAAGTTAACCAATATACGATCTCGTAACAAATCCCCTATCACACTGCACAAAATCGATCAGCGCGTATACACAAATCCGGGAGCGCGCGCGCTATATCAGTGTGTGCGTAGATATTGATGTTTTCTTAGTTGACTTGGAAAAGTTTCCGTATGGCGCCCCCACTTTTTCACTCGATATGAAATAATATAGTATCTAATTTACCTCAATGAGATATCAATTTGGATAACTTTCCGTATGGCGCCACCACTTTTTCACTCATTTTTACAAAAAGGGATATGTCAATGAGGTAAATTAGATACTATATTATTTTATTTCGAATGAAAAAGTGGTGGCGCCATACGGAAACTTTTCCATCAATTTTTGTAAAAATGAGTGAAAAAGTGGTGGCGCCATACGGAAAGTTATCTGTTGACTTTTCAGTGTTATACAAATTCATAATCATGGATGTAAAAAATATCCCCATGCATTTCCGTCCATTAACAAATAACATTCAGCTAAACATTTGAAGTGTCTGCTCTTGACTTCGAGTCTTAGGGCTACTCTCTTGATCATTCAATAACACACAAAAATCCTTTGGTACGTGTGTCAGATGCATGGTCGTCGGATATACAGCATTGTTGTCATTATGGGCGTGTTTGTATCGTAACACATGTGTAACGTATGGCGGGTAAAATTCGCCACTTTAAAAAGAATTTCCGTTTCTGACCGAAAAATAAACTCATAATTTGTGGATGTTTATTAAGCTTGACAAGAGTATTAGTTCAATCTATCAAACGAGAAATACATGAACATGTGTTGTGCTCGTTTATATGAAGGAAAAGTTTTGGTAAATGGAGAAATAACGGCAATTTACCTTGTCCATTTTTCTTTGATAGTCGCCTCGTTGGAAATCACGCACGTAAAATGCAGTAGTGTGCGCGCGCAGGTTTAAAGGGCCCCTGGCTATCTCAATGCTGCCGTACGGTGGCGCTCTGTCCAAAGATTTTAAAAAACCATAAACAACTCTGAAGATTAAAGACAAGTTAGAATGGGTGTTTTTGTGATAGCTTGCTATGAAAATGAGATTCTTCCGAAATACACGTTGTTATTAGGGATTGCATAATTGTGTATTCAGAGGGAAACCAGCTAGGATGTTTCTGAAAATAATACACATTATAATTAAGGATTGCCTATAATCAGTAGTCGAATGGTTTCCATTCATTTCAATTCAATTCAATTCAATTATTTATTTCATCGCAGTTTACAAGTAAAAAGTGAAAATAATTGTTTTCCCTGTGTGCACTAATAACATTTACATTCGATACTGCTAATACAAATACATTACAATCTAAAAGTATCGTCACTGTTCTGTAGAATCTTCAGTTTTAGTTCTTTGCCCAAAGCTTGTTTTCCAGAGGTTTATTTCGTATTATTTGTTCAAAGACCTCCAACAACGTTCTTCACGAAGGGGGCTTATTTACATCGTGAATTTGAACGACTAAAGACGTCTTGAAGTCACGCGCGTTAAATGTCTTAGATACAGATGCTCACAAACAACCCATCTCCCAAAACATTGTCTGCTTGACTAGTTGTCTTCTTTCAATATTTGCCATTTTCTAATAGTTTAATAATGTTTTAAACAAAATCTTTTCAAAGACAATTCTTTGTGTTAAACTGTTATTTGTCCAATCTGCAAAGGAACAAATGTTTTTTTACAGATTTTGTTAAAATAAATCTCAAAAGTTGTTGTTGTAAGTTGTGAAAAAACATTTAAAAAAAATAAAACACCAAAAACAAACGAAAAACAGGTTTGTTTGATTGTTTAAAATTCAATGGATGTTTATTAAAAACTGATTAATTAACCAAGTTGTTCGTTTGTAAATGATTATTGAGTTTAATTGAAAAGACCATACTTGTAAAAAGTACATCTTTCATACATGGACAAGACAAATGCCTGTAGAATTGTTGGTTGACAAATATTGATTTATGGAACACTGTGGTTATTTTGAGAGATTGATGTAGTTATAATTGCTATGAATAAATGTAGTTTGTTAAATGAACCAATCTATTGAATGCATCTAAACAAAAATTAATAAAAGACTAATTTCATCATTCCAACTTTTGAAAGCACACACATTCGTTCAACAAGGGTGTTTTTTCTCTCATCATTTTCTCGCAACTTCGATGACCAATTTAGCTCAAATTTTCACAGGTTTGTTATTTTATGCTTATGTTGGGATACATCAAGTGAGAAGACTGGTCTTTGACAATTACCAATAGTGTACCTTCCCTAAAGATGTTAAGCAGTAGCACAACAAATATATGCTTACTAAAATTTAGAATAAGGTTCCCAGCCCCCAATACCATGTAGGCCTATCAAGTATAATGTTGGCCGATATATCCTTCTCATTTCTGCTAAGCACGCAATCATTAGGCAGGCCCTGGGCTTAATTTAAGGAAGCTGTTAAGCAGAAAATTCTGTGAGCAAATTTGTTGACAAAGCAAGAAATGACCAGGGTACCAGTTGCTAAAATATTTAATGCGTTTGTATTTTTGCTGGAAAGCAAGTTTGCTTACGGGCTTTATGAGATTGTGTCCAGACTGGTGGATGGCCGCTGTTGATTGACCAAGCCAAAGGTAAGGTCACCAACCAAGGTCATTAATACCACACAGTGAAGACCCATTCCCCACACTGTTATTCCAATTAATAATTAATACCCTGTAACAAGAAAAACTATAATATTCATCAAAATAATTTATGCGTTTTTTCATTACTCGTGATCTTTAGAAATACCAGGTTTTCTACTTGATTTTTTAGAGCTGGGTGTAAGGTTGGGTTTTGGTTTGGGTATAGGGTTTGGTTTAGAGTATGGTTTAGGGCTGGGTGTGGGGTTGGGTTTAGGGCTTGTGTAGGTTTTGGTGTTGGGTATGGTTGGGTGTAGTGTTGGGCTTAGGGCCGGGTGTTGGTTTGGGTGCTGGGTTGGGTGTTGGGTTGGGTTTAGGGTCAGGTGTTGGGTTGTGTGGGCTTGGGTATAGGGTTGGGTGTCGGGTTGGGTTTAGAGCCGGGTGTTGGGTTGGGTGCTGGGTTGGGTGTTGAGTTGGGTTTAGGGTCAGGTGTTGGGTTATGTGGGCTTGGGTAAAGGGTTGTTGGGTTGGTTTAGGGTAGGGTACTGGGTTGGGTGCTGGGTTGGGTGCTGGGTTAGGATTCAGGTTTAGGGTTTGAGCTGAGGGTGGAAGACAAGATGAACATGTCCACTTTGAAACACCACTTAGGTTCTTAGTCGTTCCTGATTTTATTTTAAAATATAACTGCACAATTCCAAGACAAAGTTTACACTTGATAAAGCAGTAAAGCACCTTGCATTATTCCTATTATAGTCTAGCTGATTTTTTTAAAATTTGTTTACAATATTTAAATATTTTGTGCTTTTAGTTGACCATTTTTATAGGTCTAATAAACAATATCATAAACAAACGGACCTCTAACAAGAGGCACTCAATCATTTTAGCTTATACTAACAAAAACAATGGGGACACTTAATACAGTATTTTTGTAAATACTTTATGGTTTTAAAACAGATATACAATATTTTAAACTATTGTGTGTGATAGGCATAAACGTAAACTATAACTGCGATATGACTGGCAATGGGAGACTTTCGGGACGCTTGGTGGCAGCAGACTTACCAGGTAAAATTGATTGTTCTCGGTAAAGTGCGCATGCTCAGACAAAGACACTTTTTGTTCATATTGATGAACCAACAAAGTTGGCATCTCGATTCCATTGTATAAAAGTGCATTGTGACGCTATCGTGAATAATGTACTATACACAAATAACTTTGCGATTATACATCCGTTAATTAGCCTATGAGAAACAAACTAAAACTAACATTCTATGAGAATACTGGTTGTGTACAAACCTAATTGCATAGCATACTATGCATATTAACAGCCTGGTTGCCTGACACAGTTACATTTACAATGTGCGTTACAAAACCTACCTAGACAACTAGTTCAGATTGGAAAATCTGATGTGTAACTTTAAAAACCCAAAAACACTTTACACGATTTACAGAATTGCAAACTGAAAACATAAAATAAGTTTGCTTGATATGTTTTTACATTAATCAATTATTACAAAGGTATATGAGAATGTAGTATGATACATTGTTAGTGTAAAATAAAATATTATTTTTGTATGATGTGTAATGCTCAATGATGTAACAAAGCTTAATCAAGTCTCTGTAAGTGCTCTGATATACACAATCGTCAAAAAAATGAAAAATGCTTAAACAAACTATAGGCAAAATATACCTTTGGTTTGTTGAACCATTCAGTTGTTTTAATCCTATATAAATGTAGATATATAATATGAAGAACAATCCTGATATTCAGAAATGATTCTTGAACTATAAACAAATACAAACAAATGCAACTGGCAGAATATTTGTTTCTGTGAAGAATAATTCGAACTTCCCATAAATAGAGAATATAATAAAACAGCTATAGCGAAGAAAGAACTAAAATTTGAGAAGCCCTGGGGAGTTATTTAGGTTAATTTAAGTTGGGGCAATCAATACTCATTTGCCAAATGGAGATAAAGATTAGGAATAGACCATATAGTGGCAATTGGAACGGTGGATGGCAAGAGACTAGCAAAGAAAGTCACAGTATAGGGGAACATCCTTGGTAGCCTCTAGCGCTGCTTACCGTGGTATTTCGTTCCTTCTGCAATGACATTGGGCACACTGGCTGCATTTGAACAAACCGACTATGAACTGATATGCAGGCGCATGATGTTGCCGTATGGCATCTATGTACACATTTTATTATAACAACTACAAATCTATAGATGTTAAACTTGCATCAGGAATAAAGAATATTCATTTTGGTTTTTACAAATCTTATACAAAACTTAGATGGATTACAAACAAGTTTTATTATGATAACTAAATCATAATTTTCTCAAAACTCACAGCACCTAAGGACAATCAGTTATCCTCAATGAGTACAAATGTCTTAATTTTAAAGCTTATAAATAATGAGGGATGCACTCCCTTGGAGTGAGGGAATTGATTCGACTGACAACCTACTCCTTTGCATCCTGCTCAGCTTCTATTCTTCTGTATCTTGTCTTGAAGAAGATGACCAGTAGCAAGCACGAAACCAGAGCATAGCCACAGAACACATACATGGGTACTGAAGAAAACAAACGATTTAGAATCAAAGATGCAAAATGCTCTTGTCTGTAATTTTGTTAGCTTTTTGGATGAATTGTAACATAGTCAGCCAAATCCCAACGCGTTTTGTAGTTTATCCCTCTGATAGTGTTTGTTTTGGAAGAGAAATATCTTTTGGAAACAAATTGGTCAAAACCATGTGTTTCAAAGCTATCATCTTTATCGCTGTAATTTTGACAACAGCCTATATTGATACAAAATGGCTCCCAATATAGCCAAGATACACATAGGCCTACGCCGGGATGTATGTTTTGTTAGCATGAAGATGCCAGGTTGCAGCAGACTTACTTGCCAGATAATTTCACTGTTACTGGAAATGCAACCATGATCAGAACACTTTGGGAAAATAACCCATGTCTGCTGAGATCTATGTCAGTGGCGGATCCAGAGGGTCAAGAGGTGGGTATTAAAGCCAGTGTATACTATTGGTAATTGTCAAAGACCAGTCTTCTCACTTGGTGTATCGCAACATATGCATAAAATAACAAACCTGTGAAAATTTGAGCTCAATTGGTCGCCGGAGTTGCAAGATAACTATGAAAGAAAACAACATCATTGTCTCACCTGTTGTCACACGAAGTTGTGTGCTTTGAGATGCTTGATTTCGAGACCTCGAATTCTAAAGCTGAGGTCTTGAAATCAAATTAGTGTATAATAACTTCTTTTTTGAAAACTACATCACTTCAGAGTGAGCCGTTTCTCACACTGTTTTATGCTATCAACCTCTCCCCATTACTCGTTACCAAGTAAGGTTTTATGCTAATAATTATTTTGAGTAATTACCAATAGTGTCCACTGCCGTTAAAGCCTCCTCACCCCGAGTAAAATAGTAATACATCGCCTGCTTATTTCTTTGCAAACTGGATCAGTGATTGTCCACGGGACGGAAAACTGAATCTCATTCTCTCTGCCCCACCCATCTACAAAATGACTCTGGATCTGCCCCTCCCCATGCACTTTCTCCAGTGGCTATATGCAAGTCACAGGACAACAATAAGGTGTTAAGATCCCAAAACTATCACAATAAATGAATCCAACTCTAACTTACCTGTCATATGCTGAATAAAAATAGGTGTACTTTCTGTCGTCTCAATTGATGACATACTTTCTGTCGTATCCAGTGTTGACATGTAGGTGACATTGTCAGCGAATGTCACTGGTGTCGTGGTGCCTTCAGACTGTGGTCCATCAAAGGAAACACACTGCTGGGCAGGCACCTCGTCTATGTTGAGAGGCTGGGCAAGATACTGACCAACCAGGATGAGAATGATGCCTTGAAATTGCCTAAAGATTATTAATCAAAGTTTGGACACAACATAAAGTTTAACAACATCACTCCACAAAGGCAGTACATTACTAATTCTTTGAACTAACAATTACAGTGAAGGTAAACAACCTTTATTTATTGAAAGTGTTCGCTGATCTTTGAGAGTTTTTCAAAGATATTTTATCAACGCAAATTGTTTGGAGCTGGAAACCTGCTAATTATTCCTTTAATTTTTGACAGGTTAGTGAAGCAATTCCAAAAAGGTTCAATGACCCGTAAAAAAGGTTCCCTTTTAAAAAAATAATATGCTTTCTCAATAACTGCAATATTTCGTTTTTATTCTAAAATTACTTGGATATTTTACATTGAACGTTGACAGCAGCAACTTAAAAAAAAAAAAAATTATCTATAAATGTTCATTATGTACTGACCCTGATATCTGTAGTAGACCTGCGCTGGTTCCCTCTGCTACTGGGTATGTGCATTCAACTCCAAGTTCTAAGGCAATAGGAAAGAGCGCGAAACCAAATAATCCGAATCCAATAGCACCCACAGCAACGCCGATACCCATATATGCAAAGTGTGTAAACTGCAGTAGAAAGGATAGAAATAAACATAAATACACAATTAAAACAACTTGTTCCTCATACAAATCTGCAATTAAAAATTTCAGACATTCATCACAAATTTATTCCAGAATGTTGAAATATTTTCAATAGGATGGCCATCAGTTCAAGCCAAATGTCAATGACAACATTAAATTGCGTCTTCAGCAAATAACACACACATTTTAAAGATGCTATGTCAGATTTTTAGCCCCAAACATTAAAAAAAAAGATTTTTTGAGTGAATGGTACAGTGTATTTCAAAGAGTATCACCCGCTCTAACAAACAAAACGAAATTTAAAACGTTTATTATAAAATACATAAGAACTGGTCACGTGATATATTGTCGGGATCCCGACAAAAAATAATATTGAGCACTTTGTTTCACTGCTACTAATAAATGGCGGGCTTTTTCGAGCAATGGCTCAAATGAAAGCTTGTAACTTTTTCGAGCTCCATCAAAATACCTATTGAATTTTAAATCAAAGTTTTGGGGTCAAATCGGTCAAAAATCTGACATAGCATCTTTAAAGTAAAGCACATGATCACTAGGTCATGCATGTTGCAACGAAAACAAACCTTTAGAATGTTAACATTTTAGTATAGCCAGTTCAAGCCAAATGTCATCAAACAAATTTAATTGCGAATTCAAAACAGACATGCTACAGTAAAAACAAAAATATGTAAAGGAACATGTTGCCTTGGATAGGTCGAGTTGGTCTTCGAAAGGCGTTTATAACCGTTTGTTATAAAATGGGTATAGAAATGGGTAGAAAGATGTTGTGAAAGTAGAAAACAATGATCCACACAAACATGCCTCGAAACTGCACGGTTTTCCTTTTACCTCGTCGACTAACACGGTCGGTCATTTATGAGAGGCAAATTAACATTGTATTCTACTTTTAAAACATCTTTCTAACCATATTATGCATTTTTTTTAACAAACGGTTACAATAAAACGATTTTTATAGACCAACTCGTTCGCTCCAAGTCAACGTTTTTTCTTTAACTGTGTCATGCACGTTGCAAGAGAGCAAAAGAGAGCGAGACTGGGGGGGGGGGTGTAAAACATAAGTGAGTTATGCTTGATGTTTCTGGACTTACCACTGTCATAAAAATACAAAAAAGAACAGCAAATGTGAATGAAATCTTAGTAACTGGGGTGAAGGCTTTGGTTCTATCTACAATCAGCCCAGACACCACAGCACCAACCAGTCCAAAAGCTATCATAAGACCGCCTACCAAACCAGCGAAATTCTAAAATCAGAATAGATAACATTATTTTAGTCAGTTTATTTTATTACACATCTAAACATTGCACAAACAATAACATGAAGAATGGAAGACAATTAGGCAAGAACTTATTGTGAAAGAGTGAAAAACACCACTCTTTACATTTCGAGTTGTCCTCTCATATGGCTCTTTAAAGAGTATGGCTCTTTTTAAGAGTGGTGGTTATTTCACTCTAGAGGGGTTTCACTCCAGGACAGAGTGAAAAATCACTCAAAAAGATGCAAACTTCAATCCAAAGAGTGGAAGACCACTCGAAAAAGAGTTGTCCCTGATATGGCTCTTCAAAGAGTGCCTTTTCACTCTTTTGCATTTAGAGAGACAATGCTGAGGTGGGATCGGTGGGATCGGGTGGGATTGTAACCAGGGGTGGATTTCACAAAGAGTTAGGACTAGTCTTATCTCGAGTTAGGACCAGTTACTCGTCCTAACTTAGGACTATCCATGCAATTTGTATATCTCGTAGGACTAGTCCTAAGTTAGGACTAGTCCTAACTCTTTGTGAAATCGACCCCTGGGTCCTAAAGCACTGAGACGAAACCACTCACTTTGATTTAAAAAATATCAGTGTGAAAAGCAAAGTATTACTGCCCCTCCTCATCCCCATGATGACTCGATGGGGACTTCCCTATTTTGTTAATGACTTTGTTGGAAGGACATTCCACCTGTTACTTAAATATAACCAGGGATCACACCAAGTTTATGATGGGAAGCAGCAGGAGATTGACAAAATAGAGAGACCACCAACAATAGGGTTAGAAGACTCAGTGGGTAGACCACCGGCAATTTAATCAGAGAGCGCAGGTTTAAATCCTGCTCTAATGTACGCTCTTGAAGAGTTAAAATTTCACTCTCTTGTCCGAGTTGTGTCAGTTGCGCTCTTTATGAGAGTGAAAGTCAGTCTGTTTCACTCATTTTGAGTGAAATTGGAACGAGCTCCGTCTGTTTGCTCTTTGCAAGAGTGGTATTGCGGACAAAACAAATGTTTTGTTTTCACTTTCTGACTTTTACATTAAGAGAGTAAGTTTGTCTTTATTCAACCCAAATTAAATTAAATTGTCGAATTACTTTGTGGTCTACTTAATATTTAAAGTAAAAGTTAAAGAACTTTGACTCACGTCATTATAGCCGATTGGACAAACGATCTGCTCTAGGAAGGTACTCAGACCGTTGAACAATCCGTATCCACCTCCAAATGTTAGCATGAGTAGCATAAAAGGCAGATTGTCAATGCACTGTGAAATACAAACATCAACAATATTCAAATACATATAGATTTACAATGTCATGGGAAAATACAGTTAAACAAACTACTAAAAGGGTCGAATGTTTATAAACATTCGACCCTTTAAATATGTGAATCATGCCCTGAGCAGAAAATACAAAATATAAAAGAACAAGTTAGAACAACAAATTACCTGCTGCAACAGAGGTTAAATTGGCTTGCACCCTCCTTCATGCTTTCATAACAATATATAAAATGTTCTCGGCAAATGTATGTGTATATTAGGTTTATGAAGTTTAAATTACTGAATCATGTTTTGTGGCGTGTCATGGCCGGGCGGTTAAGAGTACCAGACTCAAGCTCTGGTGTTTCTGATCAGCAGTGTTGGTTCAAGTCCCGGTCGTGACACTTGTATCATTGAGGAAGATACTTTACCATGCTTTGTCCTTCGGATGGTGAATTAAGCCGTAGGTCCCGTGTACTAGGATTGGCAGTGTATGTAAAAGAACCAGGGGTCGATTTTCACAAAAATAGTCCTAACCTAGGACTTCCTAGGGGTTATTACTTAACTCGAGATAAGACTAGTCTTAATTCTTTGTGAAATCCATCACAGAACTCTTATTGTGGGTGAGTTGGCGTTATAACACTGGTGTTTCTGGTTCACGAAGTAAGCACCCTTAATTCAAGGTTTTCTTAGCAGGAATGAGAAGTCAACTTCATGCTACTGGGGTCTTCTTTAATTAAATTGAAATTCACAAAGTTGCAAGGTAAACAAAAATAATATTAATAGTAACCCGTTTTATATAGCGCTTTTTCACGGGGTGTCTCAAAGCGCTTCCGACATAATTACCCCTGTTCACTGACCCTAAAATCATTCCTTAACCACCTCAGCTCCCTGGGGAGTATACAGCCTGTGCCGTCAAATATGTAAGCTAATCAATCACAAGAACCATCTCTGCCCTCACAGGTACCCATTTACCCCTGGCTGGAGAGAAGCAATTACAGTGAAGTGTATTGCTCAGGGACACAAGTGTTCCGACCGGGATTCGAACCCACACTCTGCTGAACAGAAGCATCAGAGTTTGAGTTCAGTGCTCTTATCCACTCGGCCACGACACCCCAAAAGAGCCTCGGCCAAGACAATGAAAGGAAAATGGAAAGACAATGAACAGTCTACTTTCACTAACTTATCCTTTTTGGGGAACACTTAGTCTAATTTTCTGATGAAGACCTATTCTGATGTATACTTTACCTTTTGGAGTCCAGCTAGAAATGTTTCATGATCTCCCGCTGCACTCGCTGAGGGTGGGGTAGGCGGTGCACTCTGACACACACCCAAAGTACACATCGCACATGCTACTGCTGCCGGTATGATGTACACCCATAGCTTTAACAACAATCGGAAAAGAAACATTGTGTAAGTTCACCCCAAAAGGATCATTCTAAGAGAAACAAGTCCTTCATTTAAACGTTAAGGTTCACAAATCATTTTACAATTCAATGTGTTTTTGCTGTAGGTCTTTGAATGGATAAAATAATGTTGCTGAAATCTAGCATCTGAAAGCACTCAACTTCGTGTGACAAGGTTCTTTTTCTTTCATTATTATCTCGCAACTTCGACGACCAATTGAGCAAAAATATTCACAGGTTTGTTATTTTATTTATGTTGAGATACACCAAGTAAGAAGACTGGTCTTTGACAATTATACCAATAGTGTCCAGTGTCTCTTAATTTGTGTGGTATTTTAGTGTATTGAAAGAGAAATAAAAATCGGGAAAAGGGAAGTGCGTACCATTGTTGGTATATCTGCAGGCTTCGACACGATTAAGGAAGACAGTAAAAATGACACAAGAATTCCCAGCGGGTTTGACATTGAACCCAACGTGTTTGCAATGGCTCGCTGGTTATCTGGAAACCACACTGCAGCAAGCTTGGTGGGTGTAAACAGGAGAAACGGCTGGGCCAGGGCTGCCAAACCCTGGCCACACATAACCACGGTGAAGCGACTATCCTCTGGAACTGCAGGAAGGGTGCTGAAGAATCTTAAAGTGATGCCAAGAAGATTCACCCAAGAACCTATAAGCATCTGGAGAAAACATTAATTGCAAACATGTTAATGAAGCCACTCAAAAAACGATACACCTGGGCCCAATTTCATAAAGCTGCTAAGCACAATAATTTGCTAAGCGTGAAATTTCTCCCCTGATAAGAACAGTATTACCAACAAAATTTCGATTTGTGGCGTTTTGCTTATTTACACTTGTATTGAGCTGTTGTTTGCTAATCCTTAAAATTACGTGGAAATTTGGTCGGTAATGCTGTTTTTATCAAGGAAGAAATTTCATGCTAAGCAAACTTTTGTGATTTGCGCGGCTCTAAGAAATGTGGCCCTGGTTGCAGATTAGTGTCTTATTTACATCGTTTGTAGGAACAACACATAAATTGCCTGCTGAGTGGTTGATTTAAAGAACTGGGGTCGATTTCACAAAGAGTAAGGACTAGTCCTAACTTAGGACTAGTCCTAGGAGATATGAAAAACGTATGGCTAGTCCAAAGTTAGGACGAGTAACTTGTCCTAACTAAAGATAAGACTAGTCTTAACTCTTTGTTAAAATCCACCCCTGGTGATTTAAGAACTCAAGAAGTGAATTAAGTATTGAAATTGAACGTTACTATGCTTTTGGTTATTACTCTAAAAGTAAGTTGCAAGAAAAACTTCATTGATTTGAAAGAAGAACAACAGCTTTTATTTATTAAAGCATTACAAAAAAAACACGTTGTACTCCGAGGTATTGTAGTTGAGGAAAAATGTTTGTTTTCGGCCCAACGAATCTTTTCTTCCTGGTGGACTACAGTCTAGATTTTCGGCAATATCCAAAAACGCTACACCCATTTTAAATTAAAGTTGCATGAGTAACTTTTATTGTATATATCTACACTGTCTTATAAGATTAAACAAATCGAACTGTTTCGAAAGCCAAATGTATACTTCTCGTCAACATCAACGTTTGACACCCACAACAATTTCCACTTCCTTGTTGCAATGACTTAAAACCCACATCCCTAAATGACATTCTGCTTCAACATTAAATGGTATCGGTTTCCGGGAATTTGAAAGGAGATCTGTAGAACTTACTCCAGTGCGGATGCCGAATGTGTCTAATACCCAACTAGCGAGAAAGCCAAAGGGTACTGTAACTATCAGATATATTAGAGATAACCAGTTAACATCATCTGGGGTTACATTGTAGTACACAGCTGTTATGTTGGTGATTGCTGCAAAACAGATCCATGCCTATATAATAGAAACAAATAAATCATAAATATCGTGAAGATCACAGATTTAGATAAAACTTACACGGCCTAATGATTATGATGGTTGAAAACATCCCTTGAAATATTTCTGTCTGAAATGTCATAATTGATGAGAAATAAATAATCTAACTTCGCGTTTTGAGTTTATCGCTCAGTGGGCGTTTTATTCGTTTTTGTTTTGGCATCAATGCAATGCAAAATTTGTAATCGGCCGATCGATATCAGACTTCTACAGGTTTGTCAGTTTATGTATAATGGTGGTTTACATGAAGTGCTTACACTGCCAGCAACTGTTTTGGTAGCAAAAAAAACAACAATTCTGTAATGCTCCTTTAAGAACTATGTGTATAATAGTATTAATTTGATATTGATAACTAATTAATATTATTGAATGTTAAATTTGCATCGGAGATAAAGAATATTCGTTTTTTGTTTTTACCCATATACACCGATTGTGTGTTAGCACTGTACACTCAGTACTTACCCGAGTTCTGTTTTTTTTCCCCCACAGAACTCTGGTAGGAACTGAGTATACAGTGCTAACACACATCGGTGTATATAGGTAAAAACTAAAATGAACATAAATATAATTATGTGTACATGTACACAGCCCACCCTCATATATATGATAATAAACAGAGACCATATATACACTTATTTGTTGACCTTGTAAATCTGTGATTTTGTCTTTGTTCTCAAATTGTTTATACTTTTTGTTAGATTCTTTATGTTTTTTTTTATTTTAGGGACTTCCTGGTTTTGTCCCTGAAAGCGAAACGAGGTTTTCACCCAGCCAAAGCTCCCGGTATACCTCGCGTTTATTTAGGCTAATATGAAAGAAATCGTATGACACTGATTATATTAATTCTGAATGAATGCTTTGGTTAAAGCCTACCAGTATATAGTTATTTTGTTAAGTTTTATGGGCAAATTCTTCAACAATAAATTTGACAACGCTGAACAAAAAATACAACAATAAGGGCTGGTAAAATGTGCACTATAGTCTTTTAATTTATTTATAAATAATATTAAGACTTGTATATGAAGCCATTTAATGGCCGCTGCAGGATGTGCTACGCAAAATGAATATGAAACCGGAACATATCGACGGCAACAACTGTTTTGCGTAAATTAATTTTGGTTTCTGAGGAAGTTTGTTTATACAAAAATATAAGTTTATTATATAAATGTTAATGTTTATCTTGATAGCAAAGGTTTTATTTGGTTGACACATCTATGATGATCATGTTTTCTTAACCACGGGACACTTTTAAATCAAAATATGTATTGTTTATCCGGAGATTTAAAACAAATTAAAATCACAACAAAACAGTTTTTGACCGAATTTTTTACAATTGTAAACGAATGATTCTATTTTTCCAAATTGAAAAACATGGTAATTGCACGCCTAACTATTTCCTAGACAAGGTTACCAACCTTGTTAACGGGTTTAAACTCACTGCATTTGTTTGCATTGCTTTAAAATTGTTATCTCTGGTTCTATGTTATTGCTGGTTTGCATGTCAGTATACCGGCATAAATGTAACCATACATCGTCCATTTATTGTCCAAGGAACATTTCTAAAAAATAAAAAATAACAAATGAAAAGTACATCCCTGATGCAGTTATTAATTGTTTTTTTTAAATAATAGGTTCCGTAATTAGAAAGTGTGTTTATTGATTTCTTAAAGATTCAAGATTTACAAGGTTTATGTGTTGTTCCACATCCCAATCTCGCTTTAAACTCACAGACAGACAAGTAATAACAATAAAAAATAAAAACAAACGCATCAAGCATAATTGTTAGACACATCATTACAATGATGCCAACACCGATAAGGCACAGCAATGATACTCCAAATCAACATTGAAGTCCTAACAAAGGCAACCATAATACATACAACATCCTGACAAAAGAAATCACAATTAAAAAAATCATAATTAAACTTTACTCTCTGTTTATACAAGCCTGTTGCTATGGTACCAACCGACCACAGCAACACTCCACATGAAATTAAAATAAGAAATTAATTTAAAAAAAAGACGAATTGTAAGTCGTGTGTTATTTATGGAAAGGATGACTAACCATCCTCTTGGGTTGTTACAGGTTAATGTATGGTCAAAGTCCAATACATTTTAAAGTATCCTTATTATTTATAGACTCAATCATGTAGTCATAAAATGTTTAATCTTCTAAGAAGTACACCAGTAATTAAGACCAGATGATTATAAATACATGTACGTGAGTTTGCAGGAGTGATTAAGTAATCAGCCTTGGTGCAAAATAAATATGTAATGTAGTTGTGTGAAGGTGTGGCCAGGCTGGGATTAGTTATCAATATTATTTGAGTTATTGTTTCATTTTATTTTTGGCCATCACAGCAAACACACATTGTTTGAATGTACAGTTATCAGTAATCATGTCCACATATTTTATAATTGTTTTATATGATTATTGTCATTTCATTGCTGTGGTGACGGAATACAAATATTATTTATTTTAATAAAAATTAATGATCAATGAAATAGTATTTGAAACTGCTTGGTGGATAATTATTACAAAGCAAAGTGTCTGTTGTAACACCACGATGTTATGTATACATCAATTATATTATCTCTTCGGGATGCCGTGAAAGAATTAAGAATTACCATTAGATGCCCATATCATGTTTCCAGATAAATATATATAGATAAATCAATAATTTTGGGTGAGCAAATTCAATATTACTAGAGCGGGAATTTATCTGCGGCACAATTTCATGCGGGAGTGTTATTTATTTATATACATGTATTTATATTGTTTGCTTTATTTCTTAGGACAATGCAATTTAACGAGCAGAGGCCATCCAGGGAAAGGCAAAGGAAAACATTTCGTAAAAAACTTAGAGGTTCGAGGTTTAAATCCAACTCTGTAAGGTTTTTTTAAAACCAAAGTTGACTTTATGTATTCAGTTGGGAAAAATAACATGAGTGTTGAACGTGTTCATCGCCATTCTTTTTTACCCAAAGTTTATTTATATGTTTATACTTATAGTGAGGAAAAATGCCGCGAAAATTGAACGCTGTTTGCGGCCCATGAACAGTCAAATTGCGTCCTGTGATCATGAAAATACTGGTGAGGTCACCACGTCTAACCGACAATTACATTTTCCCCTTCATTTTGAAACTTTCAGAGAGATGGTGAGAAATTCACAACGGATGCAACATGATTGTCCTATATACTTTCCCTTGTGGTTTATGACTTGATATAATAAGTAAATAAATAAATAGACAAACGAATACATGGGAAATGATTTTCATTAACTGCCACTATAGTTTCACTCAATTTTACCAAAAAGACATCTCATTTGCCATTTGGGTAAATTATACACTAGTTTATTTCATAACGAATGAAAAAGTGGTATAATATCAGATACGGAATATTGCTAGCCTAAGTTGGACCCCTCCGCACTGACGTCCTAACAGGGCTAGTAGAATATTGCAGAGTTGTAATGTTATTGAAAATGCCCAAAACATGAATTTGGTTCAAACTGACCAATAAACACCCTCATTAATACTCCAGTACATGTATACTTGAATGACAAATGTATAGGCCTACTCACCATAGCATTGGAGAAGTTGAGAGCAGCGAGTGTTGCAAGCACATACCACCGGCTCCTGTACACTACGTACGGGTGTTTAACACCATCCTCAACACCATCATCCCCGGTGTGATAATTCAACAAACCCTGTCCGTTCTTCTTGTCAAATGAAGATGCTAGAGGAATGTCGCCGCTCGACATGTCGAATCACTCTGCCTATAACCAACACACAGTTGCCCAAAATATTTCTGGTGTGTTTACGGAAAACACTGGCTTAAAGAACATACAACTCGTTGGTAGACACCGTGAGACAACGTTGTAGACACGCTATGTTTTAATGACATGTAAACACAGTACATGTAGTATACGAAACCACGTGCAATCAATATAGCAGTACAATTTATGAATGATCACACAATCAGCCACTCCCAGTTGTATGACCTTTTGACAACCGTTTCGAATATACTCTTCTGAAACTTCGACATATATAAATATTGCCTACTTATGGTGGCCCTGAAGGGACATCGCCTATCGCAAACGTGTGCGCATACGTATGCAATGTCGTGAAACAATTCGCAAATATGTGCGCACACGAATGCAATGTCGTGAAACAATTCGCGAATATGTGCGCACACGTATGCAATGTCGTGAAACAATTCGCAAATATGTGCGCACACGTATGCAATGTCGTGAAACAATTCGCGAATATGTGCGCACACGTATGCAATGTCGTGAAACAATTCGCAAATATGTGCGCACACGTATGCAATGTCGTGAAACAATTCGCGAATATGTGCGCACACGTATGCAATGTCGTGAAACAATTCGCGAATATGTGCGCACACGTCTGCGAATATTATTTGCGATGTCGTGAATTTTATTGCATACCATGTTGCATACCTTTGAATAAAATGTCTAATGATCTGGGGGGTTTCTTTCCAACAGTGAGATAAGCGGTAGTCATTGCAGCAGTAGTCTTTGTTGTGAGGCAAGCGAGGCGTGTGGTCGTCCTTGGCCTGGTGCCAAGTTCCTGGGTATACACATGCTTTACAGAGGGAGCCTGCTGTAGCGCCACAGTACTCCCTAGATCGGTAACAAATTATCCACAACTATGACATCATCCTAATGATATGCAACATGGTATGCAATAAAATTCACGACATTGCAAAACAAATCGCACTCGTGTGCGCACATATTCACGATTTGGTTCACGAAATTGCATACGTGTGCGCACATATTCACGATTTGGTTCACGAGATTGCATACGTGTGCGCACATATTCGCGATTTGTTTCACGACATTGCATACGTGTGCGCACATATTCGCGAATTGTTTCACGATATTGTATACGTGTGCGCATATATTCGCGATTTGTTTCACGACATTGCATACGTGTGCGCACACGTTTGCGTTATGCGATGTCCCTTCGGGGCCACCATACCTACTCTAAAGTACATGTATTGTACCGTATAGTGCCACGCTTGACTGAAGTGCCAGAATAACAACTTACAAACGAATTCTTTGTTACTTTATGAATGGAAGCTAAACAGACCCTAGTGTAGGTGTAGCCTTAATTCAAGGTCTCAGTCACCACCTGCATGGGTTGCGTGTGTATTGACTAAGGCCGTGTCCGAAACGGCGACTTCGGCTACAGCTACGGCTAGATCGCGCGCGTCTGCCTATAATTCAACACTGACAGACGCGCTGATCTAGACGTAGCTGTAGCCGAAGTCGTCGTTTCGGACACGGCCTAAGGTTTGCGTCGACACCATGTAATGATAATCTCTAAATGAGTTGGGGCGGTTCTGAAGAACCGTAGGTTTCAACTTGACGTTTCATGCACCGATGCACCGTTTGGGGTCGATTTGACCCGATTGAATGGTCCAAATCACACAATGCAATTTTTCCGCATTGCTAAATGCAAGAACGCGTCCCACAACAATGTAAGGCAATAATTCTAAGGCTATACGATCCGAGGCATGCATAGCATTTGAATAATAAAGTTATTTAAGGGTCTATGTACTTTTGTAGGACAAAAAACACAATGTCTACAGATTTACATTAAACTCACACAGTTTGAAGATAATTATCATAAAAAGCTTCCCTGAAAATATTACTTGCTTAGGTGCTGTAGTTTTTGAGAATTGAGTAAAACAATGTCATGAAAATCATTTTCGTCTCAGTGATCATGAGACGAAAATTATTTTAGCACGTAAAAACGTATTTTCATGACATTGTTTTACTCATTTCTCAAAAACTACAGCACCTCAGTAACTAATATTTTAAGGTACACTTTCTACAATCATTTTCTTCAAACGGTGTAAGTTTGGTGTAAATCTGTGGACATTGTGTTTTGTGTTACAAAAAGTACCCAAATCCACACCCATCATCAGCGTGAGTTACTATTAATTTTGTGTACTCAGAGATTGCTTACTCCCACTCAATTGAGCTTGCGAGGAACCACGCGCATGTTTGCTTAACGGGCAAGAGAGAATTAATGAGTAGTCTATATGTAAACAACGCAAACAGTAATATGCTAATTGGACAGCTGTTTTCAGCCACGTTTTACTGGAATCAAATAATTTTAATCACTTTGTAGCACTAAATCTATACGAAATCCCGAACCATGTGATATACAAACAAGCATTATTATCTTATAACTCATTCTTATTGTTTATTTCTCAGATCAAGTTGTACCACAACTGACTGGGATACATCTTAAATAAATTGGGGTTGAACAAAGGCAAAATGACTACAGCTGCTTTCGAACCAATGACCTATGGATTAAATGTGCCGGTGTCCCAAGGAGTAAACCATAGACTTGTAATCTGTCCGCCGGGGGGGGGGGGGGGGGGTCTGTCTCCCGAATGATCTTTCAAAAGAGGGCGCTATCAGTGGTACACAGTTGGCCTTATAGAGAACATTATCTCCAGCGACAGAATCTTGTACAAACTGAGCTATTTAGCTCAATGTTGTCAGTCTCTCTTTTTTGTAACCTTACTTCGGGTTGCCAATCAAAAGCCATACAACCGTTAGCTGCCGTGGGATCATGGTTTGTTTCTCCAATATGCCCTTAACTCATTTTTCTCAACTCGTCAACAAGGGTTTGTTTGGTTTTGGTAACCACAAAGTCGTTCTCATCAATTCAGTTATTGACGTGTCTTATTGATCTATCTTGCAAATGTCCAACATCAAACAGTTCTTCTTCTGAACATCTCATGAAATAATCTTCCATAATGGACACATTATCTTCAAGTGGTCTAATCACAATCCACGGTCTCAGAAACACGGCTGACTTGATCCTAAGAACAAGTTTATTGATCGGTAAAGCCCAACGACACACATCCCCTCACGCACACACCTACGTCTTGTAGTGAAAGTAGAAGCACTGCAATGTAGCCACAGTAACTTGACAGCACGGACTGTAGTATACTCTGCTGTTTGGCTTCTATGAAGAAGGATGCAAGGAACATGCTTAACAGAAATAGATAATCGATTAGAGAAGATGTACAAAGAATACTAGAAGATAGGTCTACGGTTATAAGGCAGTCAGCTTTCGAGTTATGTGATAAAGACTTCTACGAGTCAGCTTTCTCACGCCGCTGTTTAAAAAACCTCTTGATTGGAATTGATTAGGGCATTTGATGAGGCAATGTATGTGGAAAAAGAACGGTCTGTTTAAAAGCTACTATAGCAGACATCTTGTAAGCAAATAATAAGAACGTGGTCGTCTAAACTTGTCGTGAGATACTTTGCGTTGACATGGATATATAATGAAGAATTCATTCCTCGGGAACACCAAAGACTGATCTAGTCTCAAGAAGTTAATTCAGCTGTTGAAGTGAACTTATTTCTCTTGGTGTGAGATCCATTGCCTAAACATGTCGTTTAGTAAGAAGACGCCCAATCCAGCGTTGACTCTGAAAAACAGCGGCAGCTTCGGGAAACTTCCCAGTGATGCTATCGTTGGTCTAGACCGCCGGGATCTCCCGCCTAGCTTACGGCGTAAGGGGAACGGATTGAACACTAGTCCTGCCCGCCAGGTTCCATCTTACATGCAAGGAACTCAGACATCACAACGGAAGGACTTGGGGATGAATGTGAAGAGATTGACCAAGCCAGCAGAGATCAAGGAAGAGCATGAAGACCTCGAACTGAAGGGATACGGTGCACCAACAAAGCTACCAGCGTTCTATCAGAACTCACAACAACCGAAGCAAGGACCTTCTCAGCCCGGACATGTTTCAAATGTACCACCTCAGAAATCTACAACAGCTTACGTACCGTTAGAGGTCGGCAAATCACGACAGGTCACAGCAAAAGAGTTGACTCAAATTAACAAGTCTTGCCGGTATGTGAGGCGCAAGGGTAGCTTGGTCGATCCACCTTCTTTCTACTACAAACGATGAGGAGGAACAAGATGGCTGGATGATGAAGATGTTGGACTTTGATTTGAATAGATTAAGTAGTTTGCTTATTAAAGGAACATTACATAATTGGTAAGAAAGAAAAAGACTCGCCTAAGATCACAGATTTACATCAACTATATGGTCTAATGATGATGATAATAGAAAACATGCGAAATATTTGTGTCTGAAATTTCATAGTTGATGAGAAACAAATCAAACCAAGTTCCCATTTGGAGTTTATCGATCAGTGAGCGTTTTATTTATTGTTGTTTGCATCGATGTAATGCAAAATGTGCAATCGGCTTTTCACTATCTTCTCGTGACCCAGATGGCCGATCTCAAACTTCTACAGGTTTGTCAGTCTATGCATATGGTGGATAACATGAAGTGCGTACGCTTCCAGTAACTGTTTTGTTATACAAAAAACAATTCTGTAATGTTCCATTAAATATTATAACTTGATATCGTATTGATTGTACTACCGATTTAATTAGGGATGCTTCACTTTTGACCAATTTAAACGTGACTTGATGAAGCAAATAGTGTTACCTCGAAGCTCTCTTTGTGATTCTCAAAGCGAAAGGCAAAGCTGTGGTTTAGCGTAATATTGTCAAAACTGTGAAAGTTGTTTCTGCAGCTTTAATGTTGTTCGTGCACTGCAGAAAAGGGTTGTTCATTTTGTCAACAGGGTGTTGTCACAAAGATACCCACAAGAGAGAGAATCAAAAGTAACACAATACGGTGTTAAAATTACACTAATTCTGCTGCCAGAGTCATTTAAGTGTTTGTTAACACCCTTTACACTCTAAAAACTCCCGGGTCAGAATTGAACCGGATTTTGGTCCCAGGTGGCCAAACCCATATCTGGGTCTGTTTGACCCTGAATCCGTGTCATTGTGACCAGAAATTTTGTTAAAAGCAGGGCTTTTTACACGGATTCCGGGACACATTGACACGGATTCTGAGTCAAACTGACCCAGAAATAGGTCTGGCCCCCTGGGACCAAAACCCGGGTCAATTCTGACCTGGGAGTTTTTAGAGTGTAGCGTGATAGTTTGATGTCTTTCTTTTAATCTAGGTATGTGAAAACACCCCAGTTTTTGCAGTGTGCGACCGTCTGGTGTAAACATTCAAGCACGTAATTTTTGTGATGATTATATAACAAGGAAAAGACGTTTCAGAATTGGCGTGTAAATAATAATAAACCACGTGGTATTTTTGTTGGTATTCTTTAAGCGTTTCAACTCTACATCAATGTCTCTTGTACCCGCTATTTCTTAAAGCTGTAGTGTTAAGCTAAAAAAATACCATGCTTTAAAATATACTAACCCGAAGTTGACTCAGAATGGAATGGTACAATCCGAGTCCCTAAATGGGAAGCACGGGTATTGTAAGGACATCTTCGGCAAGAATAAGACTTTACTCCTTTGTTAGATTATAGCTTATGTATTTTGTGAACTGACTTTTATTGGGCTTGCAACTGCTTTGCAACATTCATATATTGAGCAGTATTCAAAAATTCGGGTCTTAAGTTAAACATTTTAATTTAATATTGTCAAATTTATGACGCTAATTGTTTACGTTGGGCACACCATGTGACATGATTTCTTAAGGAAACTGGGAGTGGTATTTTCTAAGTAGATTATTTGAACTAATGCGAGATGCAATGAAACGGGATTCTAAAGAGGGTGGTCAATTCACAATGTTGCGTTATGAACTAATTAGTGTTTTTGCCGAGACAGCTACAGTGAATTAACGATATTAATATTGACACAACCAAAAAGCCATATTTTTGTGTAGGCAATCTATTCCTATTTGTGTGTGTGTTTAATTTGGTTTGTGTAACAGGATCTAACCTGACCGTTATTCCAGCTGCGTGTTATTGACACACCGTTATCATGCTACCTTATAATTAATTGACCATGTTTATCCAAGACTAATAGTGACCATACAATGTACCGGACCTTACGAAGTATTAAAATCTTGATATTTTACCTCTCCGTGAACTTGTACATGTACATGGTTTGGAGCTAGTTCAAGCAGGTTTTCTACTTCAATCCATGGACATACATATCACTCCATCACTCCTACTTTATATAGGCCTAATTTCATTCGGACTCAATTTGCGACTGAGATCACCGGCGACTGATTTCAAAATCAACCAGAAAATATGTAAAAAATGGCTGCACACTTAAGACAAATAAGTATATTATTCACACTCCTATTTTCATATACAAATACATGTGATTACGTTTTCTCCCATTTCTCGATGTATTGGTGTGCACTTTCAACATTATGCATAAAACAAGAAAGAAACTGATGGCATTTCAAACTTTGGATTAAAGGAAACGTGTACATTTGTTTTCTTATTAAACAATTCGAATGCTTTTATTTTATATAGTAGTAGATATGAACAATACAACAAGCCTGCGAACACCTCATTTCAAAAGATGGAAGCTTTTTTATTTGTAATTTTCTTTTATATCAACGAAAACCCGGAACAGTTCTTTTTTCCCTTTCTCTATTCCACATTCTTTTGAGGGAATCACCAGCCGAAGTGCTACTTACAGTTAAGTTTGTATGGCCATTAGTTTTGGAGTAATTAACAACAGTGATATCATTTAGCAACTTCGAATTGTTGGCTGTTTCCGTTTTACAATGAAATATATTTGCATTGACATGAAAAATGCAGCTCTTTAATGCTTTAATAAGATAAAAGAACTATCTTAACTTCAATCAATTATATAAGACCACATTCACAGCCATTTTAAAACCGCTCCCGATCGTCTGGTATCCTTGTTGTTCATATGCCATAGATTGTTGTCGAATGAACTGACTATCAAGCCAAACAAAACTTTGCCCTTTTAATTACAAAACAGTAACAGGTTGTGTCAGTCGTTGGGATAAAGAAGATTAATATCCCGGTTATCTTATTTATCTCTAATGGGATTTAAGTCAGTTACGCCTTGATATGAAAGGCTTGGTTTGTTAGGCACTGTATTGACCGTGCAAGTTACTGATGGTAACGGATGTACATGAGAAGAGCAACACAGATAAACATACGGTAAGAATTTCTCCCTTTCAGAATTGCAGAGTTTGAACAATAAATAGTGACAAAAAACAGTCGAACAATCTACCTTTAGATTTCATTGGTTGAGAAGGGTGTTTTTATTGGCAAGTAGACCTCTAGAACTAATTGTGCCTATCAGAGGTCAACACGGTTGGTCATCCACCGGAAACTCTATTCCAAATTCTGATTCTAAATTAGAACAAAATTTATTGAAGGATAGGCCTATTCTAATTTTTCCCTGTCATAATACAGAGGACATTTGTAGAACTACTATCGCTAACAACATTATGTTCAATATATATTTGGTTTGCGGTAACACCATGTGTGTATCTACTTGCCAGGTACAGTTTGTTCTTAGAGAACTGTCTTGCTTTATTCTACTACCGCGGAGTAGATGTTCGGGGTTTGGGAGACTTCTCAGTTCTGAAAAGAACTGTCCTGCTTTTTTAACTATTACCCGGGCGGATGGTATAGAAAATAGGCTGGGACCACGACATTTTTTTTGTGGTAACTTGAACAGGTAAAACTTTCAACCAGAATAATGATAACTTCCTCTTTAACTTAGTTTTCCTCACCCGAAAACCTCACCATAAACCGCATTAACTATAACACTTGCACATTCGCATAAATCGCATTCGTTTTTCTGCTTTTATGTTGAATAATGGTCATCAAAGGGAAATTAGACCTACAACTTCAGTAAACCAAATCAATTTCTGTACGTAATCTAATTGCTTTCCTCGACCCTATATTATAAAACACATATGTCAAACACGGCCTCTCTTATACTTCAGATAACAACTCTTCAAGATGAAGCGTCTTCAGCAGTTGTTTATGGTTGCTCTGGTAACCGCCACTATTCTCGGACTGACCCTTGCCCGGCCCTCTCTTGCTCCTTTCTATCGGGCTGAAGAGAAGCTGGTAGATGACTACATCGTCGTATTAAAAGTGAGGACACAATTATGATAGATATTAATGGTTTATTATTTGAAAATACAAAAAGACACCACAACCAGAAGATTGAATTGCGTCTAAGTTTACACTAAATTATTTAACAATTCATTAGCAAATTACAAAACAAATTTAAACAGTACAAAGCAATGAAGGAAAAAGACTTTACAGAATATACATTTTGTCAAAAGAGGAGAAGGGACAAAAAGGGTGAATTATGGGAAAGGCAAGACAAGCGATTTTAGGGTTTGGCTTCTCTAGTGGTATATAACCCCTCTTTTTCCCTTCTTACCCCCCCCCCCCCCCCCTCAACAGGATGGCGTGGACGTGTCCACTATTGCTCAACAGTTGTCCGTGCAGGCCGAGAGGGAAGATGTATCATTCAGGGTCAATCGATTTTTCACCAGGGTGCTTAATGGTCTCCATGTATACATGCCAAGCAAAGCTCTCAACTTAGTAAGTATACTCAACCGCAAGAGGGCGATATGCCAGAGAACGCCCATTGTTTTGTTGTTAGACAACCAAACAATCATGAAGACAACGCACAAACCGTACAGTTTTGATCTCTTGATAGTAATTATCAGAGTAATTTACAAAAAGAAAAGAAAAAAAACCATATTGTTCCTTTAATTTGTAAATAAGTTTTGGAGTGTTTGTTTGTGAATAATGATATATTTTTTGGTGTGAAATAAACGGAGTCGTATCACTCCAATCAAGAGAAGAAAACAAACATACAGTTCGTAACAGCTGATGATCCTCCCTAGAGAGTTTAACAACTTCTCTGGGGCAAACTTTTTAAGGACTCTATATTTGTTTCTATAATGCGGTATGTTCCGCATATTATTCATAGTGTGTTTATAGAATAGTCTACTAACGCCTGAAAACGTTCTCAACGGGTTTCTAACAGCACACAAATCACCATCAAACATTCAGTTTAAACTTTAGCTCGTTTTGTTTAACATCAGTTAATGTGTACATGCCCTTTACGAACAAGAGATAGACATCAGATTAATTTTGTACCTAAAGCAAAAGTCTTTTACTAAGCACTTTCATTACGTATTGTTCCAATAAACAAACGATTGTATATAAAAGTTATTCTCATTATGTTTTAGGTTCGTGCTCATTCTGCTGTCAAATATGTGGAAGAGAACGGTATGGTGTATGCATCCGAGACATGGGGGCTAGACCGTGTCGATCAGAGGGATCTGCCACTGGATGACTCATATTTGCCGACCCAGGGTATGTATGGTTTATTATTGTTAAACACACTTTGTTATCGGAAGGTTTAACCTGACGTTTGAAAACTTTCAGCAATAATGCGTTTCTTCTATTTGTGTTTTAGGGGAAAGGCGAAATTATACATGTAGCCCTGTGCAAACAGACCATGAGATGAGATTATTGTGATCACAAAAACTTTTAATGGAAATAAACATATGTGCATCATATAGAGATTTTTTATTTGATATGGGTTTTTTAACTGAATTATGAGCAGCTACCCTCGGTGACCAACTTGCACATTATGACGTCAACATTTTGCAATTATGTTCACAAGTTGAGGTGTCCCTCGGCACCATAGGGTGTTGTGGCTGAGTGATCCAGAGGGGTAGTCTCAAGTTCTGTTAATACAGAATGTGGGTTCGAGTCCTGGCCCAGTCAGTCGAGAAACTCGATTCCTTATAAAAGGCACTTTATCATAATTACTCCTCTCCACCAAGGAGTACAAATTAGTACCGGCGAGAGCTGGGGAGGAATGGTATCTTTTCCAGGGGGAAAACAAAATATTATCAACTGGAAACCTGATATAAACACCGGGCTGATGAGCAATATTGCCCCGGGCTAGACGGGCCAGACGAAATGACTTGAAGTCTTGCAATAATACTGACAAAGTATGTCAACATTACATACTCTTGACTACATCGGGTTGAAAATGACTGCACCATGATTGCTATGCGTGTCATGATTATGTAATCTACATTACAGGAGACGGTAGTGGGGTGAGCATCTACATCATAGACACTGGTGTAAGGACAACCCATGAGGAATTTGAAGACAGAGCCAAGTTCGTCTACGATGCCGTTGAGGGAGCTGTGGTAAGAAACGCTCTATTGAGTGCAATAATTCTAGTTTGTATATTAAATTAAAAAATGTTATCGTTCCCACTCACTGCGAGTCACATGAGCACCGCCAAGCCAGGTTTGCTGGTGGAGCCACTCAAACAGATGTTCTGGTTAAACCTCTTTCCAAGACATACACAAAACGAACAGTTTCTTACGTAATAGCAAATCCCACATGAATACTATGACACATTTGAGAATATCGTTATGTATTTAAAAGCACTGGACACTATTGGTAATTACTCAAAATAATTATTAGCATCAAACCTCATTTGGTAACGAGGTAACGAGTAATGTGGAGCTGTTGATAGTATAACTCACTGTGAGAAACGGCTCCCTCTGAAGTAACAGAGTTTTCGAGTAAGAAGTAGTTTTCCACGAATTTGATTTCGAGACCTCAGAATAAGATTTTGAGGTCTCGAAATCAAGCATCTGAGTGCACACAACTTCCACACAACTTCCATTATTATCTCGCAACTTCGGCGACCAATTGAGCTCAAATTTTCACAGGTTTGTTAGTATATGCATATGTTGAGATACACTGAGTAGGCTGGTCTTTGACAAATTACCAATAGTGTCCAGTGTCTTTAATAACCCTTGAAAGTATAGAGTGTGCTTTCTTGCTTACACTGTGATGATTTTGACGATTGTCGTCTGATATTTCCCTACCGTCTCTGTACAGGGTAATGGTACCGACTGCCAAGGTCACGGTACCCATTGTGCCGGCACAGCAGCAGGGCTTGTGTACGGTGTAGCCAAGAAAGCTAACGTGTATGGCATACGTACCCTCGGCTGCCAGGGGTCTGGTACCTGGTCTGCTGTGATAAACGGTAATCCTAATTCATATTGTGTTGATATTTCGTATAGGGTAATGGCACTGACTGTCGTGGTCACGGGACTCATTGCGCGGGAACTGCGGCTGGGCTTGTGTACGGTGTGGCTAAGAAAGCCTCCGTTTATGGCGTGCGTGTATTGGGATGCCAGGGGTCCGGGTCATGGTCGTCCGTTATTAATGGTGAGAAACGAAACGAGGTTGACAAGGAATATTACAATGATTGCAATCATCATTAACATCCATTCTTCTGTTTTATTCCCCCTTTCCAAACTTAATGTCTATAGCCAATTTAAGTTAATAAATGATATAGCTCTTATGCCACGGACACTAACAAACTCACGGGTGAAAATCGGCCCCGAGAACGCGTCCCAGGGCCCCATACACATCGGGACAGACTGAGCCGCACATTGGTCATAATGGGATTCTATCTCAGATTCTGCGTAATTTTGACCGCTTTGGGTCATTTTGACACAAATCCTGGCTCACATTGACCCGGAAATGGGTCAGGTCCCTTTTGGAGTCAGAAGCGGGTCAATTCTGACTCGATATTTTCTAGAGTATATTATACACTGATGCTATCTACTCATTTTCTCTTGGCCATCGTTTGTTTGAATTGTTCTGTATTAAGATCGTGACACATATGCCTCTTCTGATTTTCCGCCTACGATGGCTTTGTTCTTTGTTCCGGTTCCGTTGTTCGTGTGCCTTATTTCGGCTTGTCCGGTAGTCGACATCATTGCAATCTTTCTTGACTGCATGGACAGATGCAATATACTCAAAACCTATTTCAAATTAACCGGTTTTATTTCGTTTCAAATTCCAACCCACAAACATATCGTCAGGTTGTAGTCTATTGACAATTTTGTCTGAAGGCTTATCCAAGTTGGACGATGATTGTTCAAAAGTGTGCAACACAGCCCAGAAAGAATTGAAACTTTATTTTAGGTTCTCAAAATGTAATATCGACAGACTAAATACATGTACGCATTAAACTCTTCTTCAGTTTTACTTGGTCTTATTTTCTCTTGAATTTTTTGAGTAAAACTAACGACATATACGTCACCATTTTTGTTATTTAGGAATGGATTGGGTGGCTAAGAATGGCGATCGTCCTGCCGTAGCATCAATGTCCCTAGGTGGAGGTGGCTCTCGTTCAGTAGATGATGGTGTAGGCGCCTTGCATCGTGCTGGTGTGACGGTCGTTGTAGCTGCTGGGAATAATGGAGATGATGCATGTACAAAGTCACCAGCAAGAGCACCAGAGGTAGGGGTTGAACCGGGTCCACATCAAGGCCTTGTCTTGACTGTCTGTTAGTACTAACATTAAAACGCCACAACTAATTTTATACTATTTGCACAGAATGACGACTTTAGAAACTCTGATTGCTTTATACACTTGTTAGTACTACAACTAATGATGGTTTCCCCTACAGGCCATTACCGTAGGGGCCAGTGAGATCGACGACTCCAGAGCTTACTTCTCAAACTACGGAGGGTGTGTCGACATCTTTGCTCCTGGTCGCTCTATTACCAGCGCCTGGCACGAGAGAGACGACCAGTATAACACTATTAGTGGCACCTCAATGGCAACACCACACGTCGCAGGTTAGCCAACAACACGATAGACTCATTGTCTTTTATTCATTTTGTTAATAGGGAGGTTTAAAGGCGAACGGATACGCTTACGCATACGTTTTAGCTATCCGTAACCTACTTACGTGTAGCAAGCGGGATATCGGTGTCGTCTGCACGTTTAGCGGATAGCGAGTAGCGTGTGACGTCATAATGATGACGTTTCCGTCGCACTAATCGTATCCGTTCGTATGCGAAACCTCCCTAATAACAAAACCGCAACACATACCCTTGGGGATGTTAAAACAGCAACAACATTTTAAACTCACAATAATAACAAAGAATGAGAGTAATAGCATGAACATAAAAATAATAAATTATACTCAGTTTTACTTTAACTTAAAAGCAGAAAATACTGTACCTTGCGACACAATTCGCAATGGTTTTTATATTGAGAACACAAAAGGAAAATAAAATTGTCCTTCTCTGATAAGATACCAACATCTGTGTAACTTTGCTATCATAAAATTTCTTTCTTAATACAGTAAACATTGGGCAAAAACAAATGAAGTGAATTTCCGTTTCAACATTAATGTACAACAAATACAACCTTTATAGCTATAAAGGTTAAAGCAACCAACTACTGTGCACAACTTTCATTTCAGTTCGAGTTAAACTTACTTACTCACTTGAATCCACCGACGCCATCACACAACTGGGGAGGAGACAGTGGTTCTGGTTACTGGGGCAGACAGCTTAGATAAGCTTATGTAGAGCCCCCCGACGGTCTTTAGGAATTTGTCCACATGTCCCTTGAAAGTGTTCACACTTGTAGCTTCAATTGCCTCTCTAGGGAGAACATTCCAGTAATTTACCACTCTCTGGCTAAACCAGAACTTCCTGAGGTTGAGGTTTGGTCTTGAGTTGAAGAAACTTTGCAGCTTTATCATCAGAAGTGACTGTCATTTTAGCTTATTTCAATTCTTGTGTATTTTTTCATCAGGTGCGGCTGCGCTACTTCTGAGCGTTGACCCATCTTTGACCCCAGCTGAGGTCACCCATAAACTCTTGAACAGCGCCACCAAGGATAAGGTCACCGATGCCCGCAATTCGCCAAATCTTCTCCTTTACACACCTTAGATCCATCAAGGTCAAACTACCAATAGAGATGCAATTTTGAATGGATAATAATAATTAATATAGCGTCACCTTACTAGCATTTGGATCGACCACGCGTTTAGTAAACAATTTTAGAGTTACTATAGTATTTAAACAAAAAACTGCTCTCTTCAGAAGACGATCAGAGCATACCGATCGAAACGTCGAGTTGAAACCAACGGTTCTTTTCAGAACCACCCCAACTCATTAGAGACAGTCATTACATGATGTTACCGCAAACATTTCCATTAAAAACTATTATGTTTCGCCCGAACTTTTTTGCAATTTCAGCAAAATATATAAATCAGTCTATGAACGATTGTGTGCCTTTTCGTTGATGTTTGGCTTTTCAAATAGCAAAAGTTAGGGTGAAAATAATATTTCCTAAAAGAATATTTTGTTATATTCAGCCTCCAAAAAATCTCTTTAATAAACTGAACGTTCATAGACACTGTTTTGCAACTTTATTCCAGTTTGACTTGTTGAAGTTTGGTTTCTTATCGTATCAGATGACTTGAACATTACATACAATAAACGAGACTGGTTGACTTAGTTTCGAAATGTTGATTATCTACTACTTATTATGTTGAAACTATTGAGAACCACAGAACGGGAATAAACCATTTAGATTATAAAATAGAATTTTGTGACGATGAGTTAATTTGGAGTGATTTTGTTAATCAACATAATCGAGTAATAAACTACAAGGAAAACTGATTGGATATTAACCTTAGGTTAAAATGTATGCAGTCAGTGTCCCCTGTATAGTATTGACTTGTGAACCTTTGATATAACAGTCGCATCCCCTTAAGGCGATCTCCTGGCTGCCGCTTCCCAGGTTGTATCGTAATTTGGGTGTGATCCCTGGCTATACGGCAGTTAAAGGTTGTATGGCTTCTGACTGGCACCCCGAACAACGATTTTAGGGAGTTTTCGTTGACGACGGATGGTTCTGCGACGGTAATGATGACATTTGGTGTCATCTGCGCATGCGTCGGCTTTGAGGACGGTCGTCCCTCAACTTCTACGACACTAATTGGAATGAATCTGCGTTGTGCTGAAAACGGCAAAGTTTGGCTGAAAACTACTTATACCGTCGCAAACGAAAACTCCCCATATAATGACAACACAAAAAAGGATGCCCAATATACGGCAAAATCATTCGGTAGAGCGGATGTTGGAGGTCGAAGGTTCAAGTCCCGCCCTTGTCACTTTTGTTTAATTAATCTGAAATTATTTCAGATATTATGCAGTTATTGTCCCTGTAGTTTCAACCTAAAGTATAATTTGAAATATAAAGTCGCATCCCCCATGGCCCTTACAATTGAATGGCTTCTGAATAGCACACCCAGACAAAGATATTGGAAAGAAAAAAAAGAGAGAGAGCCGAATCTATAATCCCGGCCCACTTCCCATTGACAATACACAAATTTCCCCCCGCCCCGTCCCCCGTTCAATGTTGACTGTAACGCAGAAGAAGATTTGCAATATGGGACTTTTAGGACGCTTGGTGGCAGTAGACTTACCAGGTAAAATCCATTGTTCTCGATGATGTGTGCATGCTCAGAACTACGTAGTTAATGGAAATTTACCTGTGGTAAGTTTGCTGCCACCTAGCGTTCCTGAGTCTCCCTTTGGAACCAACATTGAAAGGGGGTAGGGGGGCCCAACGAGATGTGGCCGGGATTGTAGAGCGCTAGCTCTCGAATTGACCATATCGACCATGCTCCAGTGCATGGTTCGATAATAGGTGCATTCGATTAGATTTAATTCCCTGTGTCGACCCCGTGGTGCTCTTTCGGGTGAGCCCCACACCTGACAAGAGCTAATCAAACGATCACTCGCCCTCTCGTGGTGACGTCTTGCACCTCGGGGCAGCCCCAAGTGACACGTTCCACATGTAGGGCACCTGGGGCCGAGCGAAGGTGAGCCCCTGGAATGACGTCAAAGCTTTTCGAACGTACCGGGGGCAGAACGGGGTCGACCCGGGGAAGCTAATCTAACGACCACTCGCCCTCTCGTTGTGACGTCATGCACCTCGGGGCACCCCCTTGACCCGTTCCACAAGCAGGGCACCTGTGGCCGAGCGAAGGTGATATTTTCATCCGTGTACAAAACCCTAAAACTAATTTTCCCCATTGTGACTCATTTTCACAGAGCCCATCACTTTACCATTTAAAATAATTTGGTGGAAAAAATCTACTTGTTGGGCAATATTTTACCATTTTGTTGGTGTAGTATGCCTACAGTGACTTTTACTAATGTACAAAACCCTATAAGTTAATTTCCCCCTTGTGACTCATTTTCACAGAGCCCATCACTTTACCATTTATAATAAATGGGTGGAAACAAAATTACTCACTAAAGATATCACCCTGAGTTGGGTAAACAATATTGGGCAATATTTTACCATTTTGTTGTACAGTGTAGTAGACCTACCTGCCTTAAACTAATGATATACAAGCACTGTTTAAATAAGTTAAATTAGTATTCTCGGTAAAACAATTTTCGCTCAGGTAGCTGTTTACATGCGTCGAATATCTTCAAAGTTGTTGGTGTTTGAAGACAACTCTAATAATTCCCGTTTCATAACCACAAAGACAAGTTATGTAGTTTGTTTACCAACGAACTTTGTTTCCAAATTATTTTGTTATTGTAAACCGGTATCGCAAAATAATGGGATTAAAAAAGCCTGTAATTATGTTATTAGAGCCAAGATAAAAGCTTTTATGAGATTGATATCAACTTAATAGTAATGTGAGAACAAACTAATACTTACCAACTGACGATGATATTAATTAAGTAATTAGTGATAACACACTGATAAAAAAACGTCATTGCCTTAAACTTTGCTCCTAGAAAATGGTAAGACAATGGCAACACAAAACCGTGACAGAACACTCTTTATTTATTTTTAAATAAATTGTTTTAATATAGTTGTTGTAACAGTTTTTGAAAATAGTATGCTACTCTCATACTGAAACCTTCTAATATTCGTGAAACGGAATAAGGTTTGTGTAAGTCTCGATCGAAGAATAAGATTTGTGAAGATTTTGTTCTTTGTGAAATCGGCCCATGTGCTTCTGTGTTTGAGGAGACTTTGGCAAATTTAGGCTTCAAATATCTCTTATTTGGCTTCTGGGAAATTGGGAGGCTTTATGAAATTGGAAGTCGGTTTGTAGCGTGTCGTGGCCGAGTGGTTAAGAGCATCGAATTCAAGTTCTGGTGCTAATTCACCGGAGTGTGGGTTCAAATCCCGGTCGTGACACTTGTGGCCTTGAGCAAGATACTTTACTATAATTGATTCTCTTCACCCAGGGGTATAAATGGGTGCCTGCGAGGGCATTGATACGGTCATTGTGAAATGCGCTATATAAGAATTGGTTTTTATTATTATTTGGGAAGACAAAAATTCGGAAGTACTTTCTAAGGTTACAAGTAAAACTTATAGAAAGACTGACCTGCTTAAAATTGAAAATATTTTGACCTTTTAAGATTCAAACTACAATTTTCAATACTAAAAAAAAAAAACCTGAGAGACTACTGAGTGCGACCCTGTGAAGTGAATTTATGCCAAGGTTAGTCGATGTTTTTAGTGTGGTGCACCCCAGTCTGCTGCCATCTTGCGTCCATCCATAAAGATCTTCCATTGTAAGCGTTAAATCATGTTGGTTGATAGGTAGGGGAAAGGTTATGGGAGGGGTGGGGCGGACAAACATGACACCATGTGGTCAGCGGATTTGAGAAGAACTAATCGAATATGCTTCAAAATATTGTGCAGCTGTACTAGGTCTCACACAGTATTACAATTGTTGGGACGAATCCAGATAATTTCAATTTTAAGTACGCAAGTATTATCTTTAAAACTCTTAATTATAAGCGGGAGATAAAAGGAAATCAACTTTTTTATAGAAAATACCAAGAGGGACCAATAATCAGCTTATTGGTTCAGGTAAATCGTTGAGGAAAGTGTTGACGGAAAACCTATAAATATGGGCGATATTCCACTGTATAGTCATTCATCTGTCTGATCACTGCGAAGACTGAACTGAAGGTGAGTAAACTCCTTGCATTGACATTCTATTGTTATGGTATATTGTTTCATTGTATTATTGAACATTGCCGTTTACACGGATGGTGGTTGATGCAGGCCGATAGTTGCAAGTACCATAAGCCATACAGATGACTTTATGAAATATCATTACATACTGATGTATATTAATTGTTGTTGAACAACCTTTTTTTACAGATATGTATTTTATTTTCCATAGTCGGTTTCTATACACTTTTTTGTTATATCTAGTTTAGAGAGTTTGTAACATTTGTTTTACGTTTAAGGGGATGTATACGTTTGTTTGGCACTTAACATTTACTTGGTTAGAAGAAGGCTACATGACTTTTGAGGGTCATTAATTTTTCCTAGAAGTAGTGTGGTTATGGGGAAAAGTATAAAAGTTTCCATCCAAATTTGAATCTGAGAAACAATACTGCCATAAACGTTGCTCAGATTGTGTATTCCAAGTACGGGTTACTCTAAAATATCTAGCAAAAATCGCTACCACCTTTTAAAAATAATTGTTCAAAGTGTAGCTTTATTGTATATATATCTAGCACTAAAACAATTGAACGGTTCTCACAAACAACGGTATTCGTACCCTTTAACCAAGACTGCAAAATGTTTGGTAGTTTACACCATACTCACGTATACCTTGTTTTAATTCAAAGATACATAGATACATATTACTATTCATACTATATTGAGGAAAAACTACGTTATTTTTGTAACATTATGAGAGATTTCACAATTTACATGGTTTCGTTGAAACAAATGGCTATGAAAGACTATTGTCAGTTCTTCTTTCATTTTTTTAATTGATTGAATAATTGAAGAGTGATTGGCCAAAATAATCAACAACTATATAAATGTTGTTTCTTTGCAGCAATTATGCGTGGAATTACCCTGTGCACCCTGGCCGTTCTGGTCGTAGTCGCAAGTGGAGCTTTCGCTCCCCTTCGCCAGGCCAAGGAGAGGATCGCTGGACGTTACATCATCGGATTGAAGGTAGGACATTGATGGTTAAACTCTCAAAATCATTAATTTATAGATTTTATTTTGTTTAAATTGTTTATGCAAGTTCGCCCAAACAAGGCTAAAAGCCACTCTTGGTATGGGGCTACAAACAATTATTTAAAGAACTCAGGGGAGCTTAACGTAGGAATGTATAATAATATATATCAGTATTTATCATCGTTAGCCAAACACCTCATTTTATAAAGCTATGTGAAATCTAAATGCCTTTAAAGGCACTGGACGTTTGTCAAAGACCAGTATTCTCACTTTGTTTATCCCAACATGCATAAAATATTAACAAACTCGTGAAAATTTGGCTCAATTGGTCACCGAAGTTGCAAGAAAATATTGAGTGAAAAACTACCCTTGTTGTTCTTAGATGTTTATTATTTGTGTGAAAAATTACTCCTTTCTCAAAAACAACGTTGTTTTAGAGGGAGCCGATTCTCACATTGTTTATACAACCAACAGCTCCCCATTACTCGTTACCAAGTCAGTTTTTATGCGAACAATTATTTTGAGTATTTACCAATAGTGCCCAGTGCTTTTACAAAACAAGTAAATTTGACGATGATTTCCTTATTTTGTTCTTTGTTTATTTCAGGATGATGTTGATGTTGATGCTATGGCTGAGAGGCTTCAGGGTCTCTTCCACACCGGACGTTTCCAGGCCCGTATCTTCAAGCGCATCAAGAACGTCATGAAGGCCCTCACCGCTCAACTGAGCGAGAAGGCCCTCGAGACCGTAAGTACATCTCCCTTGATTCTAGACAAAATATAGCTAACTACTGCTCTAAGAATTTGGGACTATGCATGGAGAGCTTTGCGGTAACAACATATCTTGGTAGTGAAAAGCTGTCCTTTTCAGAACCAACACTGCTCTCAGAAGAGATATTTCACTTGGTGTTACAGCAAACCTCTCCATACGGTGTTATCTTCAATTTGTTAGAACCGCTTAGCTTCGGTATACAGTGGCGAGTGGGGCACAAAATAGACTGTTGTGTCAATAAACATATCAATCTTACCACTTTTTTGTTCCTTTAAACGAATTAAGCATACCATGAATTTGCCTTTAGCAAAACCCTAATTGGTTTTGACCTGCTACATTTCGTTTTGTTTTACATTAGCCCTGTAATAGTCATCAATTTGTTTGGGTGCTAGTAACAAAAAGAAGAAGAAAAAAAATGAAAAGGTGAAGAAAACTACTTGGTGGAAAAAACCTAAACAACTTACACAAATGCAAAAACAAACCAATACAAAGCATACACACACACCAGATTCAACTCGGTTTTGTTAATTTGAAACCCTTTTTTTTGTTACTTTGTAATGTGTTTAGGTACGCACTTTGGACTTCGTTGAGTTTGTTGAGGAGGATGGTGTTGTCAGGTCTCTGGCTACTGCCACCTGGGGTCTTGACCGTATCAACCAGAGAGATCTTCCCCTTGATGGTGCTTACACCCCAACCGGTAAGATATATAACCATTACTCATAACTCTAAGGCCTTTTTCGAAACCACGACTTCGGCTTTAGATTCGGTTTTTCAGGCTCCGTCCTCTCGTCTGAAACCTTTGGCGCGTATACGCAAAGCACGCGCCACTCTCAAAACAACCGCGGAGCCACGCTAGCCTGAGCCGAATCCAAAGCCAAATCCAGTCGTTTCGAAAAGGGCCTTTGCAAATCTCACATTATGAATAATATCAAAATATACAAAAGGTAATACTTTTCCGCTAAAGCATATCTATTTTATATAAAGACTGGACAGTGGGACAATTTCAAATGGTCACACATTGGGTAGTTCTCACTCTAGCTCAACTTTACCAAACGCCTGCCTCAAGCATTCTCTAAAAGACATCCCTGTAGAGCGTTCTTTTGTTCTTTCCTTTGTCCCTGCAAGCACCTGACAGTTTCGCAGAGAACGTGTACACACATTTCCTTCTGGAGCATCTCTAACATTCCCCTATATGGAGATCTTTTACCCCCCCCTTTTTTGTCATTGGTCTCCATGTAATGTACCGAAAATGAGTACACTCAAACTTTCACGCCTAAAAAAAGCATCCGGCGTTGAAAAGTACTTCTACTAAGGTCAAGTCTGAAATGGTGGCTACATCAGCTAATGATAATAATCAGCCAATCAGACGACTCGTCAGAGGGAGTTCGGGTCAGGGTTTTTGTAGACTTGCAACCCGACGTCTGAAACGACATAACAGTGTTAAATTCCACAGGGATGCCATACCACAGGACCTTCTAATTTCAATCCAAGATGGCGCGGGTTAGGGAATTAATAATATAGATAGTCCTTAGCAACACCGTTTGCAAGCCGTAGCCGTAGCTTGAAGGGAAAGCACTAATTGCGATAAAGCCTTATTGTAATTGCAAAGTACTCGTTCTGCACTGAGCTAACCTATTTTTTGTTTGGTTAACTTGTTGCAGCCGATGGTACTGGTGTCAGTGTATACGTTATCGATACTGGAGTGGTCCCGACCCACGTTGAGTTCAGCGGACGTGCTGTTGCCGCTTACGATGCTTTGGGTGGAGACGTGAGTATTTCAAATGCCAATAATCGATCCATTAATCCCATCTCACTGAGAGATACTTTTCCGTATCGATCAAGCCTTGATAATAAATTTCAGTCACCGATTAACTTTGAATTGAACTCTGACAATTATCGAATTGATCAGTAGTGTAGTAATCATTTAAACTGCATTATTGAATGTTATGAAATCCAAAACATTGCGTAACTCTCACCATTCAACAACACACACCGAGGTTTTGAAAAATACACTGCGTGTGCCACTTAAAGTTAAAGTTAAGTTCCTTGCAAATGTTAAGGAAAGCTGATAAATGTTATGAAAGCTGATTGGATGAAGTCAAGTCATTGACAAATGTTATTGAAAGCTCATTGGTTAAAGTCAAGTCACTGTGTTACACAAAATTGATTGGTTAAAGTCCAATTACTTGCAAATGTTTTTGAAAGCTGATTGGTCATCTCAATGGCAAATTTGTACAATCATGATTGGTCAACTCAAGTCACTGGCAGTGTTATAGGAAGTTTTTTGGGGGTTAAAATCGACTTACTGGTAAATGTCTTGAAAAGGTGGTTAGTTAGGGCATAGAGATAGGTGTCCTTACTCTATGGTTAAGGTCAACTAACCGGCAAATTTCATGGAAAGCTGATTGTTTAAAGTCAAGTCACCGTCAAAGTGTTATGAAGTTAGGATCTTAACAGACCAGTTATACATTGTGATTTTCAGGGTATCGACTGCAACGGACACGGAACTCACTGCGCCGGAACTGTCGGAAGTGACACATGGGGTGTTGCTAAGAATGCTGATCTTATTGGTGTCCGTGTGCTCTCATGCCTCGGATCCGGATCCTTCTCCGGTATCATCGATGGTAAGTAGTCGACATGTTAATGGGGACTTTAGGACGCTAGGTGGCAGCAGACTTACCATGTAAATTTCCATTGTTTACGTAGTTATGAGCGTGCGCACATGACCGAGAACAACGGATTTTACCGGGTAAGTCTGCTGCCACCAAGCGTCCCAAAAGTCTCCCATTACCTCGCATCGAAATATAGCCTATTTAAATATAGAATGACATAATAGTCTGACAATTAAATTGTTCATAACATTGGAATTCTGCGTTGCCGCTATACACAGGGAACACGACATATTTACTGTTTGGAGTAAAAGCAAATGCACATTAAAAGGCATTATGGACACGTTTGGTAATTGTCACAGACCAGTCTTCCCACTTAGTGTATCCCAACATACGCTAAAAGCATCAAATCTGTGAAAATTTTATTCAATTGGTCATCGATATTGCAAGAGAATAGTGAAAGAAACTTGAAACACCCTTGTCGCACGAATTTGTGTGCTTCCAGATGCCTAATAAAAGGCTTCAGGTCTGAAGTATCTTAATATTAAAGTGATACATTCTCTTTCTCCAAAACTACGTTACTTCAGAGGGAGCCGTTTCTCACTAGGTTTAAAATATCAACAGCTCTCCGTTGTCTTAATTTGTATAGTTTGCCATAAACCCTGGGCTATATCAACATAGACTAAACACAGTCTCTTTATCCCTTTGTTGAAATTTCCGGACAAGTCTGCCAGTGTGTTTTGCCAGTGTGAAGTGTAATAAAATAAACAAAAATCAATAAAACATAAATCGTATTGATTGTTTGAATTGCAGGTATGGATTGGGTTACCGCCAACGCTAAAATGCCCGCCGTTGCTTCCATGTCTCTTGGTGGTGGTTCATCTCTGTCCATTGATCTGGCTGTTAGGAGCATGGTCCAGGCCGGTATCACCGTCTCTGTAGCTTCAGGTAACAGCAATGCTGATGCTTGTGACTTCTCACCTGCCAGAGCTCGTGATGTGAGTATACCAAAAACCAACACTACTCAAAAGAGATTTACCGCCAAAACCTCAAATTTATACTTACAACATGCAAAGTTTCAAATCCCTACGTATGCACATTGTCAATACTGCTCCAAAGAGGGCGTTAATTAGTTGCATTCTTGCAAGTTTTAACAACGAAGACTTAGTTTTTTTCATTGGGTAAACATTGTCAAAATGCACTCGGTAAAGTCCAATTTAGGGCGTTGTTCAGTGCGACCAAGCAACCTTACGGTTCCGATTTGTAGGGTCCTTGTTTCGTTCTTCTATTATTTCCTTTTCAACAAAAATCTTTGTGGGGTCAAGGTTGAAAAACAAATTCCCTTGTGGGGTACAGCGTTCCGTCTAAAATACCCCACAATGACACTCCCGTAAGCACTCGTACACACAAACTAAGGCAAACAAAGAAGAAGAAGGGAAACAAGTAAATAAACACAAGACTTACGGACGTTTTATAAGTTTCCTATTCACAATCAATGACTAAAATCAACGTGTGAAACTACATGTAGATTATACACATTGATTGAACACTACTTATTATTTTCAGGCTATCTCTGTCGGTGCCACCGACAGCAGTGACGTCAGAGCTTCATTCTCCAACTACGGACCATGTGTTGACATCTTCGCCCCCGGAGTGGACATCACCTCAGCATGGAGAGGATCCGACACTGCTACCACCACCATCAGCGGTACCTCCATGGCTTGCCCACATGTCTCAGGTAAACATAATAACAGTATAAAAAAGTGGCTTCTTATAGCGCTCAAATCCGTCACCCAGTGACGCTCAAGACGCTTTAAAGTACAACATTTTCCTGCAAGGTATATCTGGAAGTACGTTTAAATTATGAGACCAACTCCTTTAACATAGCACCATGTAATTGTTTGCAAGGTGCTGTGGCAGAATATGCAGCCAATCCAATAAGGAACACCTGGACAAACCCCTTCTCTTTTGCACTGGGTTCATTTACGTGCGCTAAACAACACACGGGACCGACCAACGGCTTTACGTCCCATCCGAAGTACGGAAGACTCGTACATGTTTAAGGATGGGCCTTTGCGAAGCTGCGTCCTCAGCTTCGGTGCCTTTTGTTTTAAATCGTTCCTTCTGCAGTGTCTGCAGTTTATGAAGTTATCACAGATGTTTTCTTACCGAAAGCGTCCACATTTTCGATTAGATCATTTATATCAATTCTAAATTGACACTGGGAGGACGAACATGCCAGTGTACGGTTTAATCGATACCATTGCTAGTAATTACGAACCTAGAATTAGCTGTTGCAAACTGCTTGCCAACCAAAAGAACCTATGGTATGAATTCAAACAACAGTTAATGGCATGACTTTTTAACACTATAGCAGAGTCTTCCTCATATGCCAAATGACAACACTACAAACATGAATAGTTACCTGTTCATGTTTGTAAAGTATAGTTGCTACACACATGGCACATTACTGTGAGAGCCTTAATGTTTATAGTATAATTTCATTTGAAGTAATTGAGTAATATTTGAATGCCATGTTCTCTTGAAGGTGTTGCTGCCCTTATCCTGGGCCAGAGCCCCAGCCTGACCCCCAATGAGGTTATAGCCAAGATTCTGTCTGATGCTAGCTCCGGTAGAGTCTCCAACAAGGGAGTCCTCTCACCCAACCTTCTTCTCTTCACCGACATGTAAACATCGTGACCAGTTAATAGTCAATAAACCATGTGAGTATTTAATACATTATACTGTATGCGTTCGATTAGTTTCCCTGAGTCGACCCCCAGTCTGCCCCGAGTACGTTCGAATTGCTTTGACGTCATTCCAGGGGCTCACCCGGGTCAGCCACAAGTGCCCTGCTTGTAGAACGGGTCACTTGGGGGGTGTGTCTGGGGGGGGGGGGGGGGTGTCTGGCCCGAGGTGCATGACGTCACCACCAGAGGGTGAGTGATCGTTCGTTTAGCTCTTGTCAGGGGCCCACCCGAGTGAGCACGGCGAGGTCGACCCAGGGAAGCTAATCGAACGCACCCACTAGCTGTTTTAACTGGACACCAATGGTAATAACTCAAAATAGTTATTAGCATGAAACCTTGACTTGGTAACACACAATGGAGAGCTGTTGATAGTATAAAACACTTTGAGGAACAGCTCCATCTGAAATTACGTAGTTTTTAAGAAAGAAGTAAGTTTCCACTAACACATTCGAATTTGATTTCGATACCTCAGAATTAGATTTTAAAGTCTCGAAATCGAGCATCTGAAAGCACACAACTTTTGCGAGGGAGTTTTTCTTTTATTATTCTTTCCCAACTTCGACGATCAATTGAGCTCAAATTTTCACAGGTTTGTTATTTTATGCATATGTTGAGATACACCAAATGAGAAGACTGGTCTTTGACAATTACCAATAGTGTCCACTGCCTTTAAGGTGTTTTGTACCTTTTGTAGATCAATTTTTTTTTGACATGACAGGAATTCATACTCCCTGTGCATGTAATCTAATTTATTTGTAGAAAGTTCAGCTTCATTAGTCGTCAAGTTTTTGAGAACAAAAAGAGAAAATCAAAGTGCAATGTTTTCAGGAGAGTCACGTTAATACGTTGTATACATGAAAATTAAGTTATGTCTCACCGAAAACTATGTTCTTGAAAATGCTTCACTCATTTCCCACAAAATACAGCACATCACCAAGTAGTTTTTTAAGGGAAGCTACTACCATCATTATCTTTAAACGGTCAGATCAACATTTTAGAATTCAGTTTCATTAAAAACGAAAAATTAATAATTGTTTTCCTTTTTTTCTTCTTCTCTGTTAACAGAACTGTGCGAATCGAGAAAACATCAATTGGTTACGATTCAATGTAATACTGATCACATTGGTTTGCGAATCGGTTAACGGCATATTGTATGTAGTCAAACATTTGAGATTAACATCAAATGGTAGTTTAAAGTTCACCTAACATGTGATTGTAAAATACATCTTCACTGTTCGATAAACCAGTAGATAGAAATCTGCTATAGTACCAAGAAGAATGTATTATACCAAACTTTAGCTATGTTTACTGTAAATTGACACTTTTAAAAGGTTTAATAAACTGATTGTTCACTAAAACCAAGTATTTGTCATGTATATTATTATTTTTAGTTGTATTCACTTGTCTATACTCCCTGCATCCACTAATCCTGGGAGATCCAGTGGCACAAATTCAAGTCTGTATTAGACACACGAGCAATTAACATGTGACATGGTTGCCACTGACCCGAGGAAAACGTTCTCTTCGCTCTTGAGCTTATAATTGTAAACACGCAGACGAAATAATCGACGACGGAATATGAACCATTCAGGTTTTTTTTTATCATCTGCTGAACGTTTGGAGTATAAATAAGATGTTATGTTATTGCTCATTGCTAATATTTCTTGCAATGATAGTATTATTTTAAGGTCTTTATCGGAGTCATTTCTGGCTCCGTTGAATCTGGCTCGACACAGAAAACAATAATATAGATTAAAAAAAAAACTTTTTGAATCTTTATTTGTTAAATCTGTTTGAAAAAAATTATAATACCAAAAGAGAAATATCAACCCAAAATTATAGTAACTAGTTTTAATTTTTCGATGTTAGAGTGTGGGCCTTTTAACTGACTCTGGGATGAAGAAATCAATTCATATGTAGATATTTAGTGCGCAAGTATTTGTTTCATAACTGGTTCAGTTGGTTTTACTTAATGTTGCATTTCAAGGCAGTCGGTTTTGTCGAGAAATTTCGTGACGGAGTCGACGTTTCATTGTTATTTTCAACCTTTCTTTCGAAACGAATTTAAACAGTTTTATGAAGCTGAAAATGAATTTCAATCAGATTTCTCAATCGTTTGGTAAGATTTATGTTCTTGCTGTTTTTCTAAGCTTGTACTTTCTAACTCAGGCTCACGCTCAAGTACTCTCGCGTTCGTTTACGTTTTCCCAATCCGCTGGATCAAACATTGCTCTCAAGAACCATCTACTTCGGACTCTAAAAAGAGTTAGATCTCCAGCAAGATGCTTGGCCAACTGCCTCCGCGAACCGGAATGTTTGGCCGTGAATTACAAGGATCTATCGGGTATATGCGAGCTGATTGATGGTACGAAGACCGAGTACCCCGGAGATGTAAAGGAGGAGTCTGGATGGATGTACTACGAGCTGGAGACCAAGGTGAGATCAATAATGACTTGCTTGAAGTTTACTTTTTTTCCAGGTCTTTCATCTTCAGATTTGTTTGAACAGATTATAATTTTTCCAAACATGATACGCCACTGCGCCTAACTAACATTTAGTTTGCCCTTCGTTTTTTGTATTTATTCAACTGGAGCTGCAGTAAACGTAATAACACTAAGATTGCAAAGGGACCCCGCCCCATGGTATAAAACGAGCAATGTTTATTTGTTTGTTGATTGGTGTCTTACAGTGCAAAATAGTGACAATTCAAAATAATGTCGATAGCAATAAAGAGATCCGAGAAGGAGGCTGCTCCTCTGTTTAAAAATTACGACATTCACCAGAACACACAAAAAGCACCTTTGACCTGTTACATCACATGCATAGACACAGACTCTTTTGTTGTCTTGACCAACGCTGGCTTGGTGGTCGGGGAACCATACCCACGCAAAACAGCAAGCTGTCATATTAATCGATGATGTCATCGTCAGCCAATCACCGTGCAGGAAAACCCTGCTGTCTAATGGGTTTTTTTTTTCGTAACGGGAGTTAT
This sequence comes from Asterias amurensis, assembly GCF_032118995.1. NCBI lineage: Eukaryota > Metazoa > Echinodermata > Asteroidea > Forcipulatida > Asteriidae > Asterias > Asterias amurensis. The sequence goes on along the minus strand of NC_092655.1, from coordinate 7,086,941 downwards.
GGACTACCGGTGGAAATCGCTGTATCCTGACTGGACTAGCTTCGATCCGGTCTCGCTTTTATCATTTCCAGCTAGAATATGAAATAATCTATCCAATAGTATTTGGGGACTGTTGCCGACATTCACAACGGGACAATCTGTCGTGTTTATGTGTCTTTTTTTTCTAAGGCCTTTTAGACGTACAACTTTCTCTTTTTAATGTTTGAGTTGCACCGATTTGTTTTAATACCAAACGACAGATATGCTTTTCGTTTCAATTTACTGGGTACATTATTTTGGTTGAGACTTTTCAGAAAGGCCGAAATTGACAGAATTCCAGAAGCCCTATTGACTAATTAAATATTAACACAGATAGCGGTCACGCACGAAAACTGATGAATAATTTACAGATAAAAGGATATGAATTTTAGTGTGGCGCGGATTGACTGCAAAAGAACATATACCCAAACACCGATGTGTGTTACCACAGTATACTCAGTACTTTCCCGAGTCCTGTGAACAAATAGCACAGGCAAGTTACTCGGGTGGGATTCAAATCAACATCCCTGGTAACTCTAGAGTAGTGTCAAACCAACTAGACTAACGAGATTGCCCGGTAGCTAGAGGCAGTTCGAATCCTATGTTTTGGCTGATTCAAATCCGGGATTTGACCCCCATAAACTTAGGCGCTGTGGACTGACTGCCTCTGATCTAGTTCATCGGTGGTTACTGCTAACCTTCATAAATAATTATCGTGCGTGCTCAATTAGGCAAGCACTGAAGCAAGTCGTCATCAATTGCGCTGTTTTCTCCATTCTTTCATCCGCGTTGACTTTGCAGCGTTCAGTGTCATGTCGTGTACGCATTGCACATGATGTTCCGTTAAAATTTGATAAAACAGCTTCATTTATAAAAACCTTTGTTTCATGTTTGGTTATTTTCAAATTAATGGCATAACATTGTCATTATAGTCCGAAAATTGCTGTCGAAGAAAAAAATTTTCTTTTCAGCTTTGTACAATCTGGAGCATGTTTTTCACAACTTATTTTCCACATGTAAAAAACATGCTCCAGTTTTCTAAAAGCTATACAATTTATAATTTACAATTTATAATTTATATTGTTAGCAGCATATCGCACATTTTTTCACGTTTGAGGTTCAAGGGATAAACTACCCCCCCCCCCCCTCGTGTTTGCTTTGTTTGAGCAACAAATTATTAAACATTATTATACTTTCATTTAAGCTAGGTATGAGGACTAAGGAAAACGGGATACAAAAATCTATTCCCTTACTTAAATTATCACCACTCGAACTGGCAACCCCATATTATAAATTCTTGTTGTTTTTTTTGCCAGTTTTTCCCAAACATGAAGCAAAGGCCCACTTCGTAAATAAAAAGGTGTGCATATTTTTATTTGATGTTATGATTCATTAATAGTTTGGCGTACAAACTGTGGCATTCTTCAAAAGTGCTACGATACTTTGTTCCCCCAACAATATTTTGAGAAGAAAAACAGCATGATTTTCAAATTTTCAAGAAAAGTTGCTATTTATTACCAAAACAAATGTGAAACATGAATGAAATGAACCAAGCTGTTACAAGCACATCAATAATGAAATCATACGCTTTGTAAATCTTTACTAAAGAACCCGACGGCTCCCGTTCACATGGCAACCGAAGCATCAACAGCTAAAACTCAGACACCGGAGAGACTGCATTCAACCACAGGTAGGCATTGGGTTATATTCACGAGCGATTACACTGTTGCGTTAAGGCTGTGACTGCATAGTAAAATCATATAGTGTATTAGACCAGATCCCCCCCCCCCACAAAAAAAAAAAAAAAAACACTTCGACCGGCATGTTTTAAAAATTTGCCGACGGACGCGACTGATTTTTGGAGCCGTCTGCGGTCGCTAGCGATTTCGTCAGCGACATTTGACGTCAAATTTTGATTGGCGGCAAATTCAAAAATAACAACTCCCAGCTTAACGTAGCTTGCCGTCTCCCCTATTCGTCATAGTGTGAGCCTTTTAGTTTATATGGTGGATACTTTGCAGTAACATATAATGATAATCTCTAAATGAGTTTGGGTGGTTCTGGGGGGAAAACACGTTTGGTTTCAATCAGAAGTTCAAACCAATAACTCTTTTCAGAACCACCCCAACTCACTTAAAGATTATTATAGGTTTTCTCGGTCAATTTCGGAAAATGAGCAGCCAATTTAACCACTAGCCTATTCTTTTTCGCACGAAATCGAATGCTACTACGAAAGGGTCATTCGATTTCATTTTAAGACTAGTCAAATCTACTCTTACGTCATTCGATTTAACAAAATAATCATTCAATTTAACAATTCATCGAAGCTGCATTCAAATTCGAAGGAGTATTTTTGAGGCGTGTGTTTAGTCATTAAATTTCATTTTGAGGCAGTCAATTCTGATATTTGTGCAGTCTTAAAAATGCTTGTTAACTTGTTGTTTCCTTATACGAATAATAAAGGCATGCGGTTAATGTTTTGGCACTCTTGAACATAATATGCCAAGATGTCTGGCACGCCAACAGGTGGTTGGTGAATATTTAAAAAAAAAAAAAAATGGAAAAACATTTTTTTTAAACTTAAAAAAAACATTCAAACACATACAAATGTCAGGTCTTGGTCAGTTAACCATTGAAGGTCTCCCGAAAAAAAATTAAGAAGAAAATAAAGAAGAAAATAACCCGTATGAGCCCAGTCTACTGGAAACATAAAATAAAGAAAATAAATTTTCATTTTTTGAAAGATTGATTGTAGTGTTTAACTCGATTTCGCCTTTTTGAAGGGAGCATTCCATCTTGAACCTGTGAAGGTACGAAACGGTTTGCCTTATACAGTTTATCTGTTTATTCGTATTTCTTTATAGTCGTACTTATTTGAATCCTCGGTGAGCGAAATTGATTGCCTCTTTACGAAATTGAAAATGATTAAATCAGCAAAATCTCTAGTCGAACCAGCTTTGCTAAATTGAATGATGATTGTGTGTCATGAAAAAGAATGAGTGTGCTAGGAACTTGAATGCCTCAAAACGAAATTGAATGACCGAATTCTGAATTTGAAACGCAGTAAAAACCGGAGAGGCAAAATAGCTTTAATTCGAGCGCCTGAAAATTAAATTGGCTGCTCATTTGCCGAATTTGACAGAGAAAACCTATATTACATGGTTGTAAGATAATAATATTGTATATTGTTCATCTTCCCTTTCCCTTTCCTGTCGCATCACTTGCACACAAACCGACTTAAATGAAAAATACTATCCATGCCAACAGTTTAATGATCGTATTTAAAACAATGTTGTCATTATCTAAGCTGATCCAAGACCCAAGGATTGCTGGGACCATTTCCAGAATGGGCAAATATCAAACGGTATCTACACCATCTATGTCAAAGGCAGGTCGGCGGGACTTGATGTTTACTGTCATATGGACAGTCAATCTATTATTGGCGGCGGATGGACGGTACGTGTCACAAAATAAATCACATTAATTCACCAAGTTACGTACACGATAAGTCATAAGGTACGTACACGATAAGTTTGGATTTATCGTGTACGTACACGATAAGTTTGGATTTATCGTGTACGTACACGATGAGTTATTGTGTACGTACACGAAAAGATATACAACAAAAAATTATTCATATTAAAACGGCAATACGCTTCCGTACCAATCAGTATTTTTGCCAGATAATTCTCGATTTCCCCAAATGAAATCTTGGGTATTTCTAATCGTTACTTTTATCTAGCACTTGAATAGACCAATGATTATGAATATATTTTTTATTACACTTGACGAACCTCGTAGTAATTTTACAAATTTATAATGAAAACAGAATTAAAAATTGGTACAATTTTGTTCCTGTATACCATCAATATTTTGGTGAAGATTTAAAGTCTGATTTCTTTAATGTTTGAACCCGAGCTGTGTTTTGAAACTTTTTTTAAACCTTGATTTTCTATTTTCTATTTTCTGTCGTTTTTGACATCACCTGTGGATTTCAAAATTTGATCTTTTCAATTGTTCTTCTGGACAAACATGGAAAATAAATGAGAAAAAAAGTGTAAAAAAAACACAATATACTTTCACGCGCATAATGTTTTTGTTCAAACTTGCAGAAAATCCAGAACCGAGATAGCGGCAACGTTGGGTTTTATCGTGACTGGACCGAGTACAAAACTGGATTTGGAAATCTGAACGGGGAGTTTTGGTTGGGATTGGACAATATTCATCTTTTGACGAGCCAAGATGACTATCAGCTTCGAGTAGTGCTTGCGTTCGATAATAGTGACTGGACTTATGCTGTGTAAGACGTAGTGTTTCATTCCCCATTTTATTGTGACTAAAAGTCAAATGTCAGTATATGGGCTAAAAAGATTGAAAAATCAATCGTAGTTAGTAACAAGTTAAGTGTGATTATTGCAATAATGACAATTTGTCTTGCGATGAATTGTATAGCTTTGAGAAGTCGGCCCCTGGTTACGCGAACTGAGCAATAAAATAATGGATTGAAGGCAAGTAACTTTTTAAGGGACCATCGGCTTCAATTCGCTTGGCTAATAAGGCTACGGAACATAATCAAACAAATGTCTCCAAGGACCGGAGAAGTAAAGGAATAAAATTGCACCAACGGGCATCAAGCATTAATCTCGGGCCCTCGGTCCCTACAAAGGGCTTCTTACGTTACATTTTACGGGAATAAGTTTGTGGTTTGGAGCTTCTTATGATCTTTTTAAACTTCCTCTCAGATTATCATATAAAAAAACGTAGCTCACCTTCATTTATACTTTTGGATTACTGACATTTTCAAGTTGAAAACTGTCCCTCAAAATAAGTTTGTGGCCCCAGCTGGGTTTCTGCACCGGGAGAAGGTGTTTTTTATTTGATTCAAATTGTTTACACAATTTTATATCATTAATAATGCCCGTAGGTACGATGCGTTTCGCGTCACCAACGAGATCAACAACTACACTTTGACGATTGCTGGATTTAAAGGTACTTCAAAAGCAGTGGGTTGAAAAAAATGTTCATTTTTGTCCACGTAGGCCTTCTTCAAAGTTTCTTAGATTCAGGAAGTCGTGTTGAAGCCTTAATACTTTTTCATTTTAAAGTTGAGATAATATGTCTCTATCTAAATAAGTGAAATTAATGATAGTAGGAGAAGGGAAGGGAAGGAAGGATGGGGAGGGGGCAGCAAAGTGAAGGAGGAAGAATAAATAAACTCACATAGATTTTTCAAACACGTTCAGGACACCTAGTCGATGTACAAGCGCGCTTCCCTCATACTATTGCGGACCAACTTTCAAGGAATGTCAACTACTAAAAACCGTTCTTATCAATTTGCTGAAAAGATAAAACAGTAGACGTTCAGCATGTAGGCTAAAGACCATTAACATTGCTCACCAAGACCTTATACCCTTACGAAGATCATGCCGATCACCCGGATCTTAAAAATGTATCAAGTCGGGGTATGATCGCCGTCAAAATAAAGCAATTTGACAATTAAAGACTCCGCCCAACTTTACTGTGTTTCTGACTCGCTGCCAAATTACACCAAGAACAATGCCGACCAAGCGGTTTTCTACTTCGAAATGGTTGCCGACCACAGAGATCTCACCAAGATGCTACCATGCTGCGTGTGCGGTAATGGCGTTCCAACTACGACTTCTCCCCGCTCATTGTAGGTTACGACCAGGCTACACTTATTTGGAACATGTTCAAAATAAGCGTGGGAAGAGCATTGCAGCTTCCCAACGTGGCATGGGCGTCAATCAGGGGGGAAGGGGGGGGGCAGGGGGACATGTCCCCCACCTTTTGGAGGGTGGGGGACACAATATCAAATGTCCCCCCACCTTTTTGACCACCTTTATCATGAAGCCCAAGTTTTGCACTGTGTAAGACGAAACCCTGTGTCCCTATATGGGCATTAATCCTGTGGGTAAAGGATGACACAATATCCCCTCTCTAAATTGGCCCTAGATTGCATCACAGAGCATCTAAAGCCGTAAAGGCTTCTCACACGCATGCTCCATCGTTGACAGATTTGCACCTCCCCCTTGAAAGAGTGGAAGGGACGTGTACCCCACCCCACCCCACCCCAATTTCGAAGGGTGGGGGACACAGTATCAAATGTTCCCTGTGTCCTTTGACCACCTTTATCATGAAAATCGTGTTTTGCACTGTGGAACTGTGGAGCACTGGAACACAATATTCACACAGCTCATTGTTCTGTTTCGTTTGCCATTTAGCCGCTAAATGGCTTAAAGATTGCACCACAGAGCATCTAAAAGCACAAAATTTTCCCGGGCCCTTGAGCGGACCCGGGACCATGTCGTAAAGGTTTCACACTGACGTGCTCACTCTTTGACAGTATTTCCCTCGAAAACCTGGTTCATAGATCCGCACTTGAAGATGCTATCAACCCAAAAGGTTCTACTGCTGCTCACATTTTACAGATGTTCTGTTCCGTTCTGTATGCCTCTTATCGGCCTAAGATTGCACCACACAGCATCTAGAATGCAAAAAAAAAGATGTCGGGCCCTTCACGTGAGCTCACTCTTCGACAGATTTTCCCCCTAAAACTTGGTTCAAAAAGCTAAGGACATTCTCGTATTTGCTGTTTGAAGTCTTACAATGGAAGTCTAACACAGATTTACGCCGAGGCTATCGGATTATAAACAACAATAGTCTTACTACCCATCCTTTAAAATTATTGTCTTATTTCCAGGTGACTCGATGATAGAGCACAATGGAATGCCATGGTCAACATATGACAATGACAACGACAATGCCGAGGGCAACTGCGCAGAGATCTACCATGGAGCTTGGTGGTACAACGATTGCCAAACCTCCAACTTAAACGGGCCCTATCGGAGTTACAGATACTTGGGTATCAATGAAAAAGGGATAACTTGGGAAAGTTGGACTGGAACTGATGAGTCATTGAGAGATGTGGACATGAAAATAATACCTCTGCGTGCTGCTGGTAATTAACACAAAACATTAATTAAAGTACGGTTTACTTTTCAAGCGAACTTAAAATGTCCCTGTCTCAAAAACACAGGTAAATATCGTAGAAACAAAAATGAACCTGTAGTGTGATCACAATTCAAGTTGTATAATTTTGTACCACTTAAATGTCAATGTATAAGGGTCAATTTGTTTTGCCCAGGCTCTGCCGAAAGTAAAGTAGTTGAAAGTATTGTTGAACATATTAAACAAAAATATCTGCACCCAAAGGTTTTTTGTCTTGGTTATTTAATCCAAGGCAGTCGTGTTAATTGCACCTTTTAAACCTATCACAACATCACGCTTTAAAACACACTTTAGGTAGTTTCAAGATTGTGTTGTTTTAGTTTAAATGCTTACATTTGTGCCACCTTGCTAGAACTTTCACACTACTTGTATTTCACAGCGGCACACTTGATTTATTATCTTGCAGTGTAACATTCCATATTATAAATTCAATTAAAACACACCTCTTGCTTGTTCTGTATACTGGTTGGCTGACACGCGGTCACGTGGGATGAACTCATATAGTCTATTGATCGCACGCGCGTGTTTACGGGAATAGTGCCCGCCAGGCACTAGTCTTTGAAAATAGTGCCCGGTTACATCGCCCTCCCTTGACTAGAACCGTGAACAGCAACTACAAAACATCCTTTCTTCTCACGATTCCTGTTCTTATTTCACATTTTAAGACCGAGCTGTGGTATAAAACACATATTGACTGCGTAATTCGGTAACTAGTGTACGGCTATTACCCCTCGGGCCTGTGAGTGACCAGTAGATGGGTCAGTTTACACCAATGCCATTGACCTTTTTCCCTCGGCCTTCGGTCGCTCTTCTGGTCTCTCAAAGTCCCTCGTGGGAATAGACGTACACTAGTTACCTCATTGCCAGTCAATAATGTGTATACTAGTGTATATCCTTCAATTTCGAGATACTAAGTGATGTTGGCTAAAACACACGAATTGTACATTGCGCATTTCACTGACCTAGTATTCCATACCACCTCTTTCTGTTTAACAAAGATGTTTTTTTTTCAGTGAATCCATTGTAAATAATTGTTGTCAATTGTTGCCTTATACTAAAAAAGTAGGACTTGATCGCAACATTCTTTTAAATTGTTTAAAATGATAATAGTCTGTTCGTGCTTTCTATGGAACATTGTGTGTATATTAATTTGGTGATGCATTGCGCTATTAATTGCAGTACAATCATTCCCACCTAGCATCACTACAAAGGATGTTGTACAATTCGTCAGCCCATGATATGCCAGACCGGTGGGGGCCGAGCAAAACGTTCACATCTGAATAACAAAACCAACGGCATGGACAACACGTTATTATGTAGGCCTATAGCTCATCTGCCCTAGGTTTTGTACAGAACACTATTTTTGATAACGTCTGTTCACTCTAAAAAATAATTGATAAACATTGGGTAAAATTCTTACCCTTTTGGTATTAAAAGGCGTGCATGGTCGTTGATTTTTATGTAAAATTGTTGCACAACATCAAAAGTGTAGAAAGGTGAAAATACTACTCAACGTTGTGTAATTTTTAATACCTACATGTGTTGGGTAAGAAGTTTACCTATATGACGACGATGTACCCTTTTTACTCCAATATTGAGTAAACGTTTTCAACCTTCATTTAACCCAGGTGTTGTTGTAATTAATTATTTAATTTAATAAAACAACATGTTTTAGCTGAAACGACATGTTTTATTAATCTGTTTAAGATGTGTACTTTGCCTCATAAAGATAAATTCACATTCGAAAATTATTCCTTCTTGCCAACGGACGACAAATGTTGTGATTGACGTCAACTGAGTATTTGAAGACACCATTTTCTCAAATAAGCTTCGAACCCCCTTTAAACACCCCCTCTCCCCTGAAAAAAAAAACGTTTTCCCTGATAAAATGCAAGAAACATAACTCCTGTGCACCTGAAAATGAAACGTATGACATGGCGACGTTGCACCACAACCCCGACCCCTCATCCCACAAAATCACTAGAAACCGACCTACTTGTTTAAAGCTGCAGTATGATACCTTGCACTTGAAGCTAAGGAAGCTGAGTAGCAGTAGCAACACGATAACGCGATCCTTACTACGAACAACAAAGCGCTCGCTTCACCATTCAGCTTGTAATTGGCAGCTAGACGAAATAATCGATTATTTACTGAATGAGGACTGTTTATGTTGCTAATAGTGTCTTCAGTCAACAACTTCAGCGTTAAGAGTGAACAGACAACTTTTGTTGTTGCTCGTAGCCAATATTTCCTTCGTCATTATTATAATAATAACAATAAACGTATTTATAACGCGCCTTTCCCAAAGGATACAAAGCGCCAATTATTTCCACTGCATGGTGAGTGGGACGACGATTTTGAAACTATGAGACCTAATCCTTAGCACACCATGTAGTGGTATACATGGTGCTACGGCGCATACAGCAGCCACAGCCAGGAACTGCGGGGCGAACCCCTTCTCTTTTCGATAGGTGCACTGGGTTCTTTTACATGCGTTACACAACACATGGGACCAACGGCTTTACGTCCCATCCGAAGGACGAAGCAATGGTTAAGTGTCTTGCTTAAGGACACAAGTATGACGGCTGGGGATTCGAACCCACACTCTGCGCTGATCAGAAACACCAGAGTTTGAATTCGGTGCTCTTAACCGCTCGGCCACGACACTTTAACCGCTCGGCCACGATGTTTTCATCAAAGTCATTCTTTATTAAAGGCCGACTGCTGCTCCAAACAGCAACATTCTTATTTCTAAAAACAATTATGTATCTCCGTAAAAAAAAAAAAACCAAGACCCGTTTAAAAAAAAATCACAATACTCAAAGAGAAATAACGACCCTTCAGAACAAGTAACCAGTTTTAATTTCTGACTGGAGTATCAGAGGGTGATAGATTGGCTGTAACCAGCCGTTAACACGAAATCAGTTTATTGCGATCTTCAGTGCGTCAGTAGTTGGTTCATAACTGGTTTAGTGGGCTTCACTTACAAAACGTTGCATTTCAAGTCAGTCGTTTTTTTCGAGAAGTTTCGTGACGGAGTTGATGACGCTAAATTGTTTTGATAACTCTTTTTTGTTTTTCTAATCGACAAATTAAATATTACATGGAGTTGTTACCAAAATGAACTTCTATCAGATTTCACACTCGTTTGGAATTTGTGTTCTTGCTGTTTTTCTAAGCTTGTACTTTCTAACTCAGTCTCACGCTGAAGTACTCTCGCGTTCCTCTGGATTTTCCCAATCCGCTGGATCAAACATTGCTCTTAAAAACCATCTACTTCGGAGTGTAAAACGAGTTAAATCGCCTGCAAGATGCTTGGCCAACTGCCTCCGCGAACCGGAATGTTTGGCCGTGAATTACAAGGATCTATCGGGTATATGCGAGCTGATTGATGGTACGAAGACCGAGTACCCCGGAGATGTAAAGGAGGAGTCTGGATGGATGTACTACGAGCTGGAGACCAAGGTAAAATTAAAGGAACACGTTGCCTTGGATCGGTTGAGTTGGTCTTTGAAAAGCGTTTGTAACCGTTTGTGATTAGAAAGATTAAAGTAGAACATAATGATCCACACAAGTATCGATCCATTTTCCTCGTCGACTAACATGGTCGGTCATTTATGGAAGTCAAGTTTTTGACTCCCATAAATGGCCGACCGTGTTAGTTCGCAAAGTTAAAGAAAAACCACGCAATTTCGAGACAAATTTGTGTGGATCATTGTATTCTACTCTTAAATCATCTTTCTAACCATATGCATTTTATAACAAACGGTTATAATCGCTTTTCAAAGACCAACTCGACAGAACCAAGGGAACGTGTTCCTTTCATAATTTTATCAAAGATTGTTTTTTTTATATATATATATACTAGCCCATTTCCCCTCTCCCTCTCTGTCCCCCCCCCCTTCTGGATGTCTCTATGTGCTGTATCTGTTTTCATCAGTTGTTTACAATGTATGTGACACATTTGATTGAACCTGAACTGATATTCCATAATTAGACCGAAGACAATATAAACCATAAGGTCTACACACACACTTTGAAAAAACTTCAAGGTAAGTGTCGGTTCACATGGGACATGACCGTTTTCAAAGTCAGGATGAACCAGAATGTGATTATCAAATGTTAAGTAGATTTTAACTTTTTAACATTGATATCGACATTGGTCAGGCCCCACAATATCCAGATCTGGTTCAACATACCCGCTAGTATTACATTGGAGTCTGGGCAAAACAACTTTAGATAACGTCATCTAACGTCTGTTTTTTGTATAAAGGCTGCCCATGTGAAATGATCGCAACAACCTACTTTTAATAATATGTTAAAACAAATCATTTCTACAAGATTATAATAAAAACCTGTGTATTTGGCTTGTTTTCATTACGATATAATTACGATAATTTCCAACTCATAAATACCTCAGACAGTTTCGCTATTCCTATTGGTGGAGAGCGCGTCACGTGGGTGTGTATAAACCTTTGTTTATGACCAGTAAAAAGTGTTGATACATGGGCGTGACACACGAGTTTGCACCTGTGCTTATAAAACAGTTTCTTCATTCATTGGTCGAGAGCAACGGCTGAAGCAGTTGTGCCACATCACGCGATACGCGCGACGCGCACAGCATTCCCTTATAAGGAGTTGTTTACCCGAGGGCCTTGACTGGGCCTTACCATTTCATAGCAGGAGGGATGTTGTGTTGAAAAAAATCAATGAACAATTATAATTTTTCATTTATTTTACTTTTTGACCGTAAGTTGATGTTTTTTGACCGAAAAGGTATTTATGAATGGGAATCAAAGTGTGTTGAATCGGTTTTCAACTAGTGGTTTAAACCCGCCGAGGCCAGGTTCTTGATAACTTGCCTCGACTTCGTCTCGGTAAAATTATCAAGAACCAGGCCTCGTTGGGATTAAACCACTAGTTGAAAACCTCTTCACCACACATTGATTCCCTTATTTCACACAACAATTTGTTGTATTTTCAACTTCATACCCATTTTCCTTATACTCGTGTTTGTGCGGACACCCCTTCATGCAAAATGGTTGAATCCAAAGTCTTTCTTTCTGTCCGCAACAATCGGCGCTGTCTAGATGCATTTCAAATCCAACCCCGTTTCTCATTGTCAAGTTCATCACCGATGTCAATCAACAGTCAGTTTCATTTTATCCAATTTATACGGTCAAGGATTTAATACCATTTCATTGTCCACCTCTTACGATCAAAAAAGTGGTGAATTTTGTAATAAGAAACTGCCATTTTGGTGTCAAAAACTGAGTGTTTCGTAATCATAAAGTCAAATAATTCAGCCGTTTGGATTATAGGTACTCTTATATGCTCAGAACATGTTCAACAAAAGCCCACTTGTAGGCTTATAAATTTTAATTATGGTAAATAACTGTCAGTAGCTCCACATTAATGAGTTTATTAGAAACTAATCACCATGGTAAAAAAGTAAGAGTTTTTATAAAATAAGTTATTAGGGTCAAAGATGGAGTAAGGTTTGTTATATGGTCACAGTTTGTACCTTTATAGGCAGTGGACGCTATTGGTAATTACTCAAAATTATTATCGGCAGTAAACCTCACTTGGTAACGAGTAATGGGGAGAGGTTGATAGTATAAGACATTGTGAGAAACGGCTCCCTCTGAAGTGATAGTTTCCTAGAAAGAAGTTATTTTCCACGAATTCGATTTCGAGACCTCAAGTTTAGAATTTGAGGTCTTGAAATCAAGCATGTGTGACAAGGGTGTTTTTTCTTTCATATAGTTATCTCACAATTCCGATGACCAATCGAGCTCAAATTTTCACAGGTTTGTTATTTTATGCATATGTTGAGATACACCAAGTGAGAAGACTGGTCTTTGAAATTGCCAATAGTGTCCAGTGTATTTAAACCTGTAGCCGAGCCAGCGTGTGTATTTGCTGAGCCATATCTTCCTTTCTGAAACCTTCCCCACCTGTGTGCTTTGATAATGGCGCGCTTGATTCCTTTCAAGACGTGGTCATGCTTGAGAAATTATATAGTATGACTGGTTACGCGTGCCATAGCCGCACCCTCTTTCGATTTTGGGAAGCTCGGGACGGGATGCTGACCTGTGCATACCTCGGGGATGTGATGTTCACTGCTTCTAACTGACGGCGCTACTGGCTGGATGGGAGTTCTTTGGGCGTGGTACTGAGGGTCTTGGACTACCTTTAGCTGTAATGTGCTCCGGTGGTGAGCGCAGGACTCCCCGTTCCCGAGCACCCCTGGGTCGATTGAGCACGAAAACTGGTTCGGCCTTGCCTTGATTTATGCTGTATCTAACTTCATTTTGTCATCACTCTTTGTAAGCTTTGATTTTGTAAATAAATTACTTAAAGACACAGGACACTATTGGACACTATTGGTAGTTGTCAAAGATCAGTCTTTTCACTTGGTGTATCTCAACATACGCATAAAATAACAAACTTGTGAGAATTTGAGCTCAATCGGTCGTCGAAGTTGCGTGATAATAATGAAAGAAAAAAACACTCTTATCACACGAAGTTGTGTGCTTTCAGATGCTTGATTTCGAGACCTCAGACTCTAAATCTAAGGTCTCGAAATCAAAATCGTGGAAAATAACTTCTTTCTCGAAAACTACGTCACTTCAGAGGGAGCCGTTTCTCACAATGTTTTCAATCTTTCTTTATAACTATTCCTAAAATGTTAAGCATTATGCATGCAGGTGTAGAGGTTGAAATTGTGAATGGGAGCTGAGAAAGATTAGTACGGTTATTGTGAAATGCGCTATATTATATATGTACTATGCCAACAAGAACCAAAAGACAGCGGCCCTGAACAAGGTGGTATACATCACTTGCTCTTTATGGTTTTTTTTCTTTTTCTGACAGACAAAGGCAGCTCCTGTTCTCATGGTAACCGAGGCATCGACAACAAGAACTCAGACACAGGTCAGAACTCAGTCAGGGTGACTCAGGGACGTGGTTATCATAAGTTTAGAAAATTTAAACTTTGAAACATTGGTACAGAAAATGGTCAGGCCCAACAAAACACAGAAACGGTTCATCTTACCCAATTGTTACAGATGAGTCTAGGCAAAAAAACGATAACTTCATCTAGCGTCTATTTTTTATACAGTTTTTTATATACCTCATATATAGAATCCTGGTATTGATTGGCTGGTATTTTCCCGCTTCTTTCTGGATCCTTCCCTTAATCCCTTTCCCCTCTCTTTTTCTATAAATGGATATGTATTTGTTTGTACTTGTTTTATGCCTCTGAAGAAGGTCCGGTTTGGATCGAAAGCTAAGGCCACCTACCCTGTTCATTATATTATTTCATATATAGAATCCTCTAATATGACTGGTCAAAAACGGAGACATGGAAATAGCTGTGCCCCCTTTTTCTTCCAAGATGACGTCATATTTTATTATCACTCTACTGTGCCCGTTCTGAAAGTAAAGGTTGCAAATAATGTACGACTAGCGTTCCGTGTCACGACGCGACCTTTCTTCACTGTAGTCAGTGTTGCCGGTTAGAAGAATCTTTAATCGGTATACAAAAGAAATAGTGACTTAAAATAATCGGGGCACGGTAAAAACTATAGGCCCTCGGTGATGTCAAAACCATGACTATGCATACCCTCAGCTTTGCTTTGGGCATAGTCATGGTTTTGACATCACCTTGGGCCTATAATTTTAACTGTGCCCCTCATAGCAGTCAATAATTCCATAATAATGTCGCCCATGTGAAATGATTGCAACAACCTATTTTTAACATTTTTTCATTTCTACACAAGAAACTATAATATAATCTGTGTATTTGGCATGTTTCCATGACGATATAATTACGATAATACCAATGTCATAAAATATTATCTTATGTTTGACTCATGCTTGTGGATTTCACACAACAATTTGACGTATCTTCAACTTCGTACCCATTTTCCGTATACTCGTGTTGTTGCGGACACCTCTTAATGCAAATGGTTTTATCCAAGGTCTTTCTCTTTCAGCAACAATCGGTGATGTTCAAATGCATTTTTAATCCAATCCCGTTTCTCATTGACACATTCATAACGGGTATCAATCAAAAGTCGGTTTCATTTAATCCATTTTGCAAGGCCAGGGATTTGATACTATTTCATTGTCAACCTCTTAGAGTAAAAAAAACGCGGTGAATTGTGTAATAAGAAACTGCCATTTTGAATTTTGGTTTCAAAAACTGAGTATTTCGTAATCAAAAAGTAACATTATTCAGCCGTTTAAATAACAAAATAGGTACGTTTAAAAACATTTTAAGAACATGTTCAACGAAAGCCCACTTTTCAGGGGTTTAAATTTAATTAAGGTAATTTTTTTGAAAACGCGAAGAGGGTTTGACGTTCTTTCGAAAATACCGATACAGTTTTTAAGCTGTGGTCTCAGCAAGTAAACACTATTTCTATAGTTTTAAGCTTCATCCCTGCGAGGGTAGAGGTTGATAACGTGTATGAAACGACCTAGGAGCGCCACGGCAACTCGAGGCTGTATACTCACCAGGAAGCTGAGAAAGATTAAAGGGGTGGCCGAACGAGCAGCTAGCTAGGGCACTCCCATCAGCGCATTGATACATTTTTTTGAAATGCGCTATAAGAATTTGTTGTTGTTATCATTGTGCCGACACGAACCAATCGACGGCACTATGATAGCGGCCCATGGTACATTACTTGCTCTTTGTTTTTTTCTTCTTCTGACAGACACAAACAGCTCCTGTTCTTATGGCGACCGAAGCATCAACAACAAGAACTCAGACACAGGTCAGAACTTAGTCAGGGTGACTCAGACGTGGTTATCAATAGTACAATTTGACCCAGTTCTGGGTAGGCTGTTGACAGTATCAAGTATGGTATGAGAAAGAATTCCCAAAACATTTTAATAACGAGACCATTTCATGCATGAATCGCTTATCAAATTCATTATAAGGGTTTGGTGTCCGTTCGCGAATGCTGCAGCCGGAGATGTGGTTGGTACCCGTTGTCACCTCACTATAAACGCGAAGGGATTCGACGTTCTTTTGAAAAAACCGAGACAGACTCTGAAACGTGTACATGTATTTTTATTCTAACTATTCCTAAATCTTTAAGCATTGTGGTGAAACCAACAAATCGACTGCACTATAGACGATGTGACCTCTGACGTCACACGAAAACCATAACATGATTCGCGCGCATACCGCCGGGCAAAACCTTGTGTTTTGGCAGCCAGCTAGAAAGTGTATGCAATCTTACTATGACTGCGCAACTCAGTGCCCGGCGAAACATGACGTATATAGTGTTTTGTCAACAGAGGGCGGTTTGAATGTAAACATAGGTCACATCGTCTATACCTTTAAGGATAGCGGCCCCGAATAATGTTGTACTACACTTGCTCTGTTTCCCCTTTTTTTTCCTGGCAGACAAAGGCAGTTCCTGTTCTTACCGAAGCATCAATAACTCAGCCACAGGTAATAACTCAGGTAAGATCTATATTCATGATCGGTTGCGCCTGTATAAGAGAAACTATGTAAAACGGCAAATTATGCGTTGATCCATCTTTCGGGGGGGGGGGGCTTACCCTAAAGTATTTTAGAGCTGAGGGTGGGCGTCTGATGTGTTTTATAGTGTATAGTGGCCATGCAAACTGATGGCAACAACCTCTATGTTTAATGTGTTATATAGTTAACGTTAAAGTTTGGAACTTGCATGAACGGACAATTAAAAAAAAATGATCTTAGTATTTGCTATGTTATCAATTTCATATAACATCCAGAATTCATATGTCTAATTAATTGACCTATGTTGATGATTTCGCACAATAATTTAATTTATTTTCAATTGGCGAGCTGATTCGTACCCATTGGCCTTACACTCGTCTTCTTGCAGACACCCCTCCATGCAAATTGTTTCTTCTAAGAGCTTAACTTTCTTCCGCAACAATCGGTGCTGTTTAGATGCATTTCAAGTCCCGTTGTGGCGGTTTCAACTTTCCGCCGTGTTCAGTTTTCCGAATGGCCAAAATTAGATAACATTACGTCATGCGACGCCTGCGCACAGCAAGCGAAAGTAGTCGATTGTTAGTGCCGTACAGAGTCCCGGAAAACTGAACACGGCGGAAGACTGAAACCGCCACACTGGTTCTCATTCTCAGATTCATACCGGGTGTCAATTAAAAGTCAGTTTCATTTTATCCAATTTATAAGGCCAAGGACTATTTAATTGTCCACCTCTGTAGAGCAAACCCCCATGCATGAATCGTGTGTCAGATTCCTGAGGGCTGGTGTCCGTTCGCGAGTGCTGCGGCCGGAGAAGTGGTTGGTACCCGCTGTCTCTTTGCTAAAATAGCGAAGGGATTCGACGTTCTTTCGGAAATACCCAGACAGTTTTTAGCTGTGTTCTCAGCAAGTAGACACTGAAACTTTCACATGTGATTTTTGTTCTATCCTTCTTAATCAATATTTCAAAAACATAAAGCACTATGCCACAGTGGTTTAAGACCCAGACATCAGGTCCGATTTTTTTTTCTGAAATAACTACATATCTTTGGTGACTTGAACAAGAAGAACTAATTTGTTGATGAATTTTTATTTTTTTGAAATTTATTACCCTGGTTTTTTAAGGAATTGTAGTTTGTATATTGTGACATACGTTTATATTCAGCAAAAATCACAAACCCTTATGTTAAAAAAAATACCTGGGTAGGCATATACAAATTGTTTGAGAAAACAAATATTGTTTTTAAATTACCTGTATAAGTGACCTTTCGCACTGTAGAAAATTAAATACGGACCGAAGTTTTAATGATACGGCAAAAATGCTTTGAAATCTTCGACTAAAATGTCAAAAAATGCTACTTATAAAAAAAAATACCGCCACACATCTTTAAAATAAGCCATTAAGGGCCTGGACGAAATGCTAAAAATATGTAATAGATTAGTAAATTAACCATTCGTTGTGGCTAGAAATTCACGGTAAATTAGCGAAAATTAGTTTTTACTCCTGATAATGAGAATTTTCAAAAAAGCAATTGTTTACATCGCAAAATTAAGGAAAATAAACAAAAATCAAAACGTTAGATATTTTCCCAATCGGCCACCAACGGCCAACATATTTTTTGTATTTGTTTCCATAAAATGATAGAGTGACTACTTAGCTTTGAAAAGAAAATAGCGGCGAAATCCCGCCAGATCGCCTTCACTCCCCAAAACTAAGTTTTCAGAATGCTGTTTTTAACCAAAAACATCGTGTACATAGACCTTTTCGCAAATACTGGGGCGCGCGCGTAAAGCTTGGAATTAGGTGCATTGTGGTCCAGCTGGTATCCAAATTTGATCCATATCTATCCCACAATGCACCTCATTCAACAGTCTGCGCTTGCGCATTGGTATTTGCGATAAGGTCTATTAACGTTACACACAGAAGATATAGCGCCCTCTGTTGACTTCAAAACCACATTATAAAAATTGTCACAATAGTTCGTGAATCACGACACGGATTGATAAATTGTGGATTATTCTTATGGACAACCACGTTTTATCTACCTAAAGATGACATTGAGACATGCTTGAGATATTATAAAGGTATTTTGACCGATTATAAAGGTATTTCGACCGATAATTGTACAGAAACTTGTCGATGTCGGGGTCACATATGGTTTTAAACCACTGTGTATGCCGACACAAACCATTCTATGGCATTATACCTCTAAAGATAGCTGCCGCCAATGAGGTGGTACATCACATGCTCTGTGTTTTTTTTCTGACAGACAAAGGCAGCTCCTGTTCTCATGGTAACCGAAGCGTCAACAACTAGAACTCAGACACAGGAGACACTGCCCTCAACTACTGGTAGGTCTTCGATTATAAACACACAGTGATACTTGGCATCATACGCGAAACGGCGCCTAGGCCTTTTAAATCGTCGAAAACAATGATAACTCCGAAAGTTGGGTGTATGCTTTTAGCTTGCAATTACTACAATTAAGGAAGTGCGGGGATTTGCGATTCCGAAAACGGCCCAAATCAAACCGCTGCCGTTTTTTAAATGACGGCATATGCTCGGCCTCCGGTCTCCCAGGGAAATCTGCCACCTAAAGATTCTGCCCGTACCCCCCCCCCCCCTCATATTAGGGAGCTTTCGTATTGTGACGGTATGAGCGAGGAGACGGTAAAACATTTGAAGCGTATTTATTTTCCCAGGGAAGGTGAGACCACTCAGCATTAGGTGGTGTGTTTTACCAACTTTTTCACGTGCTCCATACACTCAGTGGGGGTGTGAACAAAGACGGAATATGGAGCTGGAATGGATACACAGAATATTATATGTACTTGTATGAAATACGCAAGTAGAGAGTATTCTTGACACACTTGGTTGGTTGCACCTATGTGAGAAAGAAGACGAACACACGCCCATTTATGCTTTGTGACCTCATCTTTCCCGGTGAAAAAAACACACGATAAGGGACTATTGATTATAATAGAGATCAGTGTTTAGTGAGCAGCAAAATCGGTCGGCGCATGCGACAAACTGAATTTCTCTCCGTCTTGCAGAGTTTGGAAACGATTTGGGGGTAAAACAAAGTTCGGTCTGTACGCACGACCGAATGGCGTCATTTGTACACGTTGTTATGATTTTTAATCACTGCACTGAACGAGTCACTATTAGACTTGATTCAAGTCCCGTTCTCGAGCAAGAAGTCCCGTATCATATCCGACATCAAAATGTTGCTATCGTGGTCACGAGAATGGCCAGGCGTAGGCACAGGTTGGGTTATGCCAGCGGCGAAAAGTGGGACTGGAAGTAAAAGGACCCTCACGGAACTTGAGTCAAGTCTATGTCACCTTCCGGTCCAAAACATACAGGGTGGGAGTGCTCGGACGTGAGCATCTGGACTAACGCGTTATGCTACCTTCCGTCTTGTGTGCTATCGTCCCGAAATCGAAAGCTCCCTTTTGGGTTTAACATGGGTTGAAGAAGAAAGATGGCGCTTTCAGAATTTTTGTTATCATAGTTTGGCGTAATGGGGGTCAAAATCTCCTGCAACATCAGCTCGTGTGCACCGCCAGCTTGAGTCGAGCCAACGAGCCCAGACTCGACCGCAAAAAAATGTAGTTGGTATAAAAAGCTGGAAAATTCAGCTTCCCTTTTTTATAGCTTAATCTTGTTTACAAATATTATATGGCTTTTATTCTTCTCCGAAACTCTTCTCCTGTCCACTTTGCCATGTTCTTAGACAATTTATGTTTAATCGTTTTGTTTGTTTGCCCCTCATCAGCCGATCCAAGACCCAATGATTGCTGGGACCATTTCCAGAATGGGCAAAGATCAAACGGTATCTACACCATCTTTCTCAAAGGCAAGACGGTGGGAGTTGATGTGTACTGTCATATGGACAGTCAATCCTTTAGTGGCGGCGGATGGACGGTACGTGTCACACAAAAAACTCATATTTTAAACAATAATATTCTTGCCAAAGGAATTCACACTTCTCTTGAAAACAAAGTCCTGTACTGGTGAGCCGAGTTTGTTGTGAAGCGAAGTGCACAACTTGAACATTTCTATCCGTTTGTTATCAATGAAACACCAACTGGTCATCTGGATTTAAAGTCACCTGGAAGTGGTATTTTGTCAAGATCAAGCTTTTGTCACTTAAATATGCGTTTTGATGAGTAGAATATGAACAAACAATTAACTAAGGTTCTAAAAATTTAGTTTCCATTGTATTAACAAATTTAAAAGTAGGCCCGACCGGAGAGGGCGCTGTTCGTGACGTCAATCGAGGCGCGATATTTGAAGCACGGCCTCTCGAAGTGTTTGCTGCACAGCGCTGGAAAAGACGTCGGACCGGACCACTTTGCAAACTGACCCCGCTGCCTCAAGCAGCAATACATCAGCAGCAATACACGTGGTCGACAGGGGTAGGCGGAGTCACCCCAAGCAACTTTATATATTTTTTTTAACATATAATTCGTTACAAACAATTACTCAAAAATATTATTTTATTGTTCATTAACATATACTCTAATGTTTTGAAAAAAAAATCTATTTCCAAGTGACTTAAAGCTCCGTGGGGAGTATACAACAGGGCCTAATTTTCATGGCTCTGTACGCTTACAGGCTAGCGCAGAAATTCGGCGCTTGTACGTAAGCGGGGAATCCTGATCGTAGCGCAGAGGTAAACAGAGCCATGAAATTGGGCCCAGGTCGGCAGGTACCGACTTTGCCCGTTAATAAAGTAAACATCTTTAGCCGAATGACACAATACAAAGCGTTCTGACAGGGATTCGAACCCGGTCATGAAACCACTCTGCACAAAGCCAGTTTTCTTACTCATATTTTGCTTCGATCTTGCAGAAAATCCAGAACCGAGATAGCGGCAACGTTGAGTTTTATCGTGACTGGACCGAGTACAAAACTGGATTTGGGAATCTGAACGGGGAGTTTTGGTTGGGATTGGAGAATATTCATCTTTTGACAAGCCAAGATGACTATCAGCTTCGAGTAGTGCTTGCGTTCGATAATAGTGACTGGACATATGCTGTGTAAGACGTAGGGTTTTTATTGACTATAGATTTTCTTCTTTTTTAAATGAACTAAAAAGTGAAGTCTTTTTTAGCAAGATTTACACTTCATCTGTAAATGAGGTATGCTGTTCAATTGAGATTTTTATGAGTATAAATCGTTTTCTCTCTTTTAGGTACGATAGTTTTCATGTATCTGACGAGAAGGACAATTACACCTTGACGATTGGTACATTTACCGGTAGAATTGCAGCAGGTATTGGTTTATTTATGTATTTCAACTGGTAAACTCTAACTTAAAGGCCAACTTGACAACAAGAACTATCGAACAAGAATTCTGTCGAATTCGGTGTCAACGCTATAAGCGCATGATTGAAAACGACCAACAGAAAAACTGACTTTATATCCTAAATTTGATACAAGCGCGAATTCTGCACGTAATACAAAGGACACGGTTTCTTCTTATTTGGCGCTTTGGGCTACATTGGCGATTTTGGTTACAAAGGCGTTTTTGGTGGAATGAATCCCACGCTTCGCATTCCACACTCGCATAACCCCCTTACTATTCGCTGATAGATAACTTTGTCGAAGTTGCGAGATAATAATGAGAGAAAGAAACACCCTGGTCACACGAAGTTGCGAGACCTCAAAGTCTAATTCTGAGGTCTCGAAATCAAATTCGTGGAAAATTACTTCTTTCTCGAAAACTACGTTACCTCCGAGGGAGCCGTTTCTCACAATGTTTTATACTATCAACCTCTCCCCAATACTCGTTACCAAGTGAGGTTTTGTGCTAAAAAAATATTTTGAGTAATAACCAATAGTGTCTACTGCATTTAAACTAACAAACCTGTCGCTGTTTATTTGTGCTTTTTTTCAGGTGACTCGATGATAGAGCACAATGGAATGCCATGGTCAACGTATGACAATGACAACGACAATGGCGAGGGCAACTGCGCAGAGATCTATCATGGAGCTTGGTGGTACAACGATTGCCAAACCTCCAACTTAAACGGGCCCTACCAGAGTTACAGATACTTGGGTAGCAATGAAAACGGGATAACTTGGGAAAGTTGGACTGGAACTGATGAGTCATTGGGAGATGTGGACATGAAAATAAGACCTCTGCGTGCTGGTAATTAACACAAAATATTCTTCCTGCCTTTAACATTATTTTCCTCTTTTTGTGCCACATTAAAAAAGATATACTTATTAGGATTTTGTGTTTGTTTGCCCCTCAACAGCTCTTCCGAAACTCAAGGATTGCTGGGACCATTTCCAGAATGGGCAAAGATCAAACGGTATCTACACCATCTTTCTCAAAGGCAAAGCGGTGGGAGTTGACGTGTACTGTCATATGGACAGCCAATCCCTTAGTGGCGGCGGATGGACGGTACGTGACACACAAAAACAGCTCATATTTTAAACAATACTATTATTGCCAAAGGAGTTCACACTTCTCTTGAAAACAAAGTCCTGCACTGCTGAGCCGAGTTTGTTGTGAACACGAAATGCACAACTTGAACAATTCTATCCGTGTATTATCAATTAATAACGTGCATTATTCATTAAATTAGGACCGGGGACTGGGCCCGAAACATCTGGCACCCCCCCCCCCCCCCACCGAAAAAAGAAGGGGCGGACAGCTTTGGACTCTGACCCCAAAGAAAGACATAAAATAAGAAAAACAAATCCTTCTTTGGTCTGATTTGATTTTGACACAAACTTTGAATAGAAGAATAGTGCAATTTTGTTTACTGTGCCACTGACAACTGCTATTGAACAAGTAGCTACAGTTCACGCCACCTTTGTTGAATTGAATTCATACAATACACGGTCACCTTTCTGATTTAATTCACTGAACATACATTTCAAAAAACCATAAAGTTCACAACGTGCTCAAAACACTACGTTTTTCAACCGATACACATACATACACAGTGACAATTTTGTTAGAAAGTAACTCGTTTTCATGGCGCATTTTTATTAACGGTATCAAATTCGCTTTACATATAAATGTCCTGGTCATAAAGCTTTTAAACTGGATTTAATCTCCGTGTGGAGTATGCAGCCCAAATGCCGCCGCGGTTCATACCCAACATCAACCTCTGCCCTAGCAGGTATCCACTTTGCCCCTGTGTAAAGAGAAGTACATTTTAGTAAAGCATCTAATTCAAGGACACAATACAAAGTGTCATGACAGGGAGTCGAACCCTCACTCCGATGACCTATCCGCCAGAACTTAAATTCGATTCTCTAAACCACCCGGCCACGAAAACACTTCTCTGCACAATACAAAGCCAGTTTTCTTGCCCATAAAAACGAGTATTTTGCTTCGATCTTGCAGAAAATCCATAACCGAGATAGCGGCAACGTTGAGTTTTATCGTGACTGGACCGAGTACAAAACTGGATTTGGGAATCTGTACGGGGAGTTTTGGATTGGATTGGAGAATATTCATCTTTTGACGAGCCAAGATGAATATCAGCTTCGAGTAGTGCTTGCGTTCGATAATAGTGACTGGACTTATGCTGTGTAAGACGTAGGGTTTTTATTCACTGTAGCTTGTCACCTTTTTTAAATGAACTAAAAAGTGGAGTCTTCTTAATAGCAAGATTTAACACTTCATCTGTAAATAAGGTATGCTGTTCAATTAAGATTGTTATGATTATATTGCTTACCCCTCTTGTAGGTACGATAGTTTTCATGTATCTGACGAGAAGGACAATTACACCTTGACGATTGATACATTTACCGGTAGAACAGCAGCAGGTATGAGTATATTTATGGATTTCAACTAATAATAATAATAATAATAATAATAATAATAATAATAATAATAATAATAATAATAATAATAATAATAATAATCATAATAATAATAATAATAATAATAATAATAATAATAATAATAATAATAATAATAATAATAATAATAATAATAATAATAATAATAATAATAATAATAATAATAATAATAATAATAATAATAATAATAATAATAATAATAATAATAATCATAATCATAATAATAATAATAATAATAATAATAATAATAATAATAATAATAATAATAATAATAATAATAATAATAATAATAATAATAATAATAATAATAATAATAATAATAATAATAATAATAATAATAATAATAATAATAATAATAATAATAATAATAATAATAATAATAATAATAATAATAATAATAATAATAATAATAATAATAATAATAATAATAATAATAATAATAATAATAATAATAATAATAATAATAATAATAATAATAATAATAATAATAATAATAATAATAATAATAATAATAATAATAATAATAATAATAATAATAATAATAATAATAATAATAATAATAATAATAATAATAATAATAATAATAATAATAATAATAATAATAATAATAATAATAATAATAATAATAATAATAATAATAATAATAATAATAATAATAATAATAATAATAATAATAATAATAATAAGACTTGTAATGCGCACATATCCACCCTGCTGGGTGTTCAAGGCGCAGTAAAAAACAAAAACAAAAAAAACACAACACAAACAAAAAACAGACACAAACAAATTAGTCATTGAAAACCTGTAACAAAAGATAATTTTTGAGAAGAGACTTGATTTTTGCAGTACAAAGACAAGATCGAAGATTAAGTGGTAGAGAGTTCCAGATGCGTGGCGCAGCTGAAGAAAAAGACCTGTCTCCCCATGAGTGTCGAGACTTGGGTTCAATGAGGAGAAGCATAGAACTTGATCGAAGATTCCTTGGAATCTGGCATACTGCAGCGGAGGGTTAAACTAACAAGTTGTTGATTACTTGTCTTATTTCCAGGTGACTCGATGATAGAGCACAATGGAATGCCATGGTCAACGTATGACAATGACAACGACAATGCCGAGGGCAACTGCGCAGAGATCTACCATGGAGCTTGGTGGTACAACGATTGCCAAACCTCTAACTTGAACGGGCCCTATCGGTATTACAGAAACCTGGGTAGCAATGAAAAAGGGATAACTTGGGAAAGTTGGACTGGAACTGATGAGTCATTGAGAGATGTGGACATGAAAATAAGACCTCTGCGTGCTGGTAATTAACACAAAACATTCTTCCTATCTTTACATTATTTTCCTCTTTTTTTTTGCCACATTAAAAAATATATATTTATTAGGATTTTTTGTTTGTTTGCCCCTCAACAGCTCTTCCGAAACCCAAGGATTGCTGGGACCATTTCCAGAATGGGCAAAGATCAAACGGTATCTACACCATCTTTCTCAAAGGCAAGACGGTGGGAGTTGATGTGTACTGTCATATGGACAGTCAATCCCTTAGTGGCGGCGGATGGACGGTACGTGCCACACAAACAGCTCATTTTTTAAACAATAATATTCCTGCCAAAGGATTTCACAAGTCTCTTGAAAACAAAGTCCTGTACTACTGAGCCGAGTTGGTTGTGAACACGAAATGCACAACTTGAACAATATTCTCTCCGTGTATTATCAATAAATAACGTACATTATTCTCAACTAATCCGGACCGGGACTGTGCTCGATGACAACGCCCCCCCCCCCCAAAAAAAAAAAAAAAAAATAATAATAATAATAAATAAATAGGGGTTTTAGGAATTTCTTTGAGTAAAGTGACATTTTTTTTTCTTTCTTCTGTTTTTTGGTGACAATTCCTTACATAAAAGTGGAAGCGTTGTTCTTGGTGTGTAATGCAATTTGGGAACAAAATGGCCACACAATATTTGACGGACATCTTTGGACGACGTACCCCCTAAAAGAAAACATAACATAAAAAAAAATCATTCTTTGATCTGATTTGATTTTGACACAAACTTTCAGTTGAAAAATAATGTAATTTTGTTTAGTTTGTCTTTGACAGCTGCTATGAAACCAAAACTATTCAGCTACACTTTGGTTGAAGCCAATGATGTCACATGCACGCCACTTGTTTTAATTAAATTCATACCTATACATGATCACCTTTCTTATTTAAGTCATTCAACAGATTTAAATAAAAGTTCATAACGTTCTTGATTGATTGCAAAAAGCACTCTCCAAATCCGCTACATTTTTCAACCTATACCCTTTTACACAGTGACATTTCTAATAATGATAATAACTTGTTCTAATGGCGCATTTTCAATAACGGTATCACCTCGCTTTATACGCCTCTCTTGATAATAATGATTACCCAAAATAAGGCTGCGGGCGCACGTCCCCCATCACTTGCAGTGGCTGCGCCCATCGCCTCGTTTTGAGTAAGCTTTGTGGCGTACTTCATGAATACATATTAAGAGAGGCGTATATAGTGCCCTGGTTATTTGGGCATTTTTTAATATTAAAATATTGGTTTAAGCTCCGTGGGGAGTATACACAGTTCCAAAGCTGTCGTGGTTCATACCCAATATCAACCTCTGCCCTCGCAGGAACCCACTTTGCCCCTGTGTAAAGAGGAGTACATTTTAATAGTAAAGCATCTAAACAAAATCATATTTTGCTTCGATCTTGCAGAAACTCCAGAACCGATATAGCGGCAACGTTGAGTTTTATCGTGACTGGACCGAGTACAAAACTGGATTTGGGAATCTGAACGGGGAGTTTTGGATTGGATTGATGAATATTCATCTTTTGACGAGCCAAGATGACTATCAGCTTCGAGTAGTGCTTGCGTTCGATAATATTGACTGGACTTATGCTGTGTAAGACATAGTGTTTTATTTATTGTAGCTTTTCATTTTTTTTTTTAAAATGAACTAAAAAGTGAAGTCTTAGCAAGATTTAACGCTTTATCTGTAAACAAGGTATGCTGTTCAACTGAGATTGTTATTGTTATTATTCCCCTCTCTTATAGATACGATAGTTTTCATGTATCTGACGAGAAGGACAATTACACCTTGACGATTGGTATATTTACCGGTAGAACAGCAGCAGGTATGGGTGAATATGGATTTCAATTGTTTAATTTTTAGGCCAACTTATAAATTATGACACAAGAACACACACTCTATCGAGTTCAGTGATAAATGGTTGAAAACGACCTGCAGAAAAACCGACTATCCTCAATTTGATACAAACATGAATTCTGCAGATTATCAAAATGATTGGGCGCTTTGGGCTACAAAGGCGTTTTTCGTGTAATTGATCCCACGCTTCCCAATGCACCCCTTATTATTCGCTAACTTTGAGCATAGAGCAAGGGTTTGAGCAAATGTATCTTGCCTGCCAGACTAGCCAAGTAATGTACAAAGTCACACTTTTTGTAAACAAGGTTCACATGGTCTGTTGAAACCATGTTTGAAGAGCTTGTGAACAGCCAAAATCCGTTTTTCACGAAGTTGTCGCTATTTCTCACTGGACGGTCGCGGACCGTTCGACCATGCGCTGTCGCATGGAATCTGGCCTATATGCAGCGCAGGGTAGAACTAACAAGTTGTTGTTTATTTGTCTTATTTCCAGGTGACTCGATGATAGAGCACAATGGAATGCCATGGTCAACGTATGACAATGACAACGACAATGCCGAGGGCAACTGCGCAGAGATCTACCATGGAGCTTGGTGGTACAACGATTGCCAAACCTCCAACTTAAACGGGCCCTACCAGAGTTACAGATACTTGGGTAGCAATGAAAAAGGGATAACTTGGGAAAGTTGGACTGGAGTTGATGAGTCATTGAGAGATGTGGACATGAAAATAAGACCTCTGCGTGCTGGTAATTAACAGCAGCATACGTTAAAGGACATTTTACTTTCAAAGCGAATTGAAAGTGTCCTATCTCAAAAAAAAAAAAAATCCACAGAGTAAACAAACGTTGACAAGTTTGGTCACAATTCAAGTTGTAGAATATTGCGTATGCTCCTGCCGAAAGTCAAGGAGTTGAAGTATTGTTAAAGAAAATATTTTACAAAACTAACTGCACTCAAAGGTTTTTCTGGAAATAAAATCCAATGCCAGCAGTAAACAAATATTTAATTAATTAAATTATTGTACTGTTTAAACATCACAACGTCGCGTTAAAGACACGTTTATAGCTAGTTTCAAGCTTCTGCAGTTTTAGTTTGAATGCCTATCAATTTGTTGTACCGCCTGACTTGTAGTTTCATGTTACTTGATGTCTTTCACACCCCATCATTTATTGTATTACCTCGCGACTGCTACAGTGTAACATTTCATATCACAAGTTCAACTGTCTGTCTTTCAATTTCGAGATACTGAGTGATGGTGGCCCCGAGTGGACATTAAAATAATATTTTAATGTTACGTATATTACGATTTGTACATTGCACATTGGACCACCCACTGGTCTAGTAATCCCCGGCCACCCCTTTCTGTTTAAAGGCAGTGGAAACTATTGGTAATTACTCAAAATAGTTATTAGCATAAAACCTTACTTTGTGAGAAACGACTCCCTCTGAGGTAACGTAGTTTGCGATAAAGAAGTAATTTTCCACGAATTTGATTTCTAGACCTCAGATTTAGAAGTTGAGGTCTCAAAATCAACCATCTAAACGCACACAACTTCGTGTGAGAAGGGTGTTTTTTCTTCTTCCATTATTATCTCGCAACTCCGACGATCAGTTGAGCTCAAATTTTCACAGGTTTATTATTTTATGCATATGTTGAGATACATTAAGTGAGAAGACTGGTCTTTGACAATTACCAATAGTGTCCACTGTCTTAAAATTGCGTAGGTGGAAATTAGCACTTCTGCTCACTGTGGGCATTCGGGGTCAAACACGACTCCCAAGTTGCGAGCACAGTAGACCGTAAAATCCTGGTCGTTGACGGTGAGATGCGGGTGAAATGAAATTAGAGTGATCAAACCGAGATCCAAGTACGATGAATAGTGTGGAGGATGCTTAAAAAAGGGGAGCTTTCAGAAGAATTTTTTACACAGTTCGCCATGTTGGACGGAATATAATTGTCACACCGGCCTCAATTTTTTTTATTTTCAAGAGGTATGATTTTGCGGGTGTAAACCATAAAAAGGTACTTCTTGACCGAATTTAGTGTATTTGCATCACATCGCTAAAAATATACAATACACATTAGGCCAAACAAAAGTATTGTGTTTTTTTTACTAACATAGAAATTATTTATTATTACTAATATAATAATATCAAAGTCTTATATAGCGCACGTATCTACCAAACAAGGTACTCAAGGCGCTGAGAATATACAAACTTTCAAAAAGATAGGTTATTGCAGTGATGAATTCTGAGACCCAATTATTTAGCACATTGTAGGGGTTTTCTACAAGGCGCTACGGCACATACAGCAGCCACAGCTACCAGGAACACCGGGGCGAACCGCTTCTCTTTTCGAAAAGTGAATTGGGTTCTTTTACATGCGTTGCACAACACATGGGACCACGCAGCTTTACGTCCCATCCGAAGCTATTACTGTGTTTAATTGACCAGTAATAAGTGGACCAAATTCTCACGCTTCGATATTTGAAGTGCCTATGGTATCAGTCTTATGAGACATTTGGTATTTTGCGGCTCTTTTTTTTTTCCAGGTTGGAAGGAATTTTTGGTGTTCTTTTTGTTTGAAAATCATTAATAGTTATTAAATTGTTATATAATCATGTAAAAAGTTGTACTTCTGGGCTTATATTTCAGAGTAAGTTCGATTAGAATAATGGATTCACGTTTAGAATCGAGCTAAATGCGACATTTTGTCACCTCCCTGTACTATATGTGTTCTATTTTCCGAAAACGCGGCTGGCTATTTTTGGCCCATTGTGTTAGACCTTTTTGTTGCTGATAAACAAACCGCCTTGGTTGGCATGGTCGGCTGAATGTTTGTAAGACACTCGATCGTATACGTTTAAATGGATTCAACAGTTTCTGCAAACTTTCAATGAAATAAATGTAACCAACTGACTTGGAGAACCCAGTCATGTGTTTACGTAGTTATTTTAATTCACCGAATTCCTTTCCTTATAAGTAACTTCAATTTATAAAGAATACCTGCAGTTCGCTGAGGCGTTAAGGGTGTGGCGCGGAGCTATCCTGCATTCGCAGCGCTTGACTAATCTTTCCTGCACAAGAAGCGACAGCGGCAAGACGTGTTTTGAGTCTTTGTTCTTCCCGTTATTTTTGGTTCACAATTTTGAGTTGAATTAGTTGTATAATCCGTCAACGAATTAATGACCCATAGCTCAACGGCACAGCCCGACGAAACCCACAAGCATAATTCCATCGAAGTTTCTTGTAAGTTGCAAATTATTATTACTATTAAATAATATGGTAATTGCTTTACTGTATATCGGGCCTATTAGACAACTTGTTGAGCGTGTAGATTTTAAGGTGTCGGTCCGTACGCGAATCAAGTCTCATTCCCTGACCATCAGACTATAGTTAAACCCGTACTCCCACCTCAACGAACCATACTACGCCATCCATAGTCTGATCCGATCTCAAAACGTCAGGGATACGGGAATCAAGTGGACAGTAAGCCATACTGCATCCCACAACTCCGTTTTCCACACACTATGGGTGCGTTCGTTTAGCTCCCCTGGGTCGACCCCGGTGTGTGGCAGGTTTTTTTTCCAGGACGAAAGTGGCTTATTATCTGCACACGTTCGTCCTGAAAAAACCCGCCACACACCGGGGTCGACCCAGGGAAGCTATAGCTAAATGAACGCACCCTTTAAGAACGTACATTGCTCACGTATATTAAATTATCGCATGTATATCACAAAACAGTGCATACAAATGATCGCATATAAAATATTAAACAATTCTCAAAGATATAAAATTAAAGAAAATTGGAAAAAAAACAAACATATTACAACTTATCACATGCATAATTGTAAATTATCGCACATAAATATTACAAATTGTTGCAGGTATTATACACGAGAAACATCGCACACACATTGTATAATATCGAATATTGCACAGTTTGACACGCAATGCAGTGCCACCCACCCACAACACCTCTCTCCACCCCAATCACTAGAAGCCGACCTACTTGTTTAAAGCTGTCATAAGACCTTGCACTTCAAGCTAAGCGCAAGTTCGAGTGCGCACATTTAGTCAACCAGTGGTCGACCACGGACTAGAAACGCACATGCGCAGTGACGTACTCACCCGGACGACCTTCCACATTTTCGCTGAAGTGTCACTGGTTCCCCTCTGCGCTTAACACATGTTAGAATGGAACATGCGGTTGGGACCAGTGAAGAAACCATGGGCTCGAGACTGGTTTCAAATGGTCGACCACAGTAGTCAACCAATGGTCGACCAGCCTGGGTTCGTGTCAAAATGGTCAACCTTTAGTTAACCATTGTGCACACTCTAACTTACTCTAAGGAAGCGGAAAAGCAATAACAACACGATAACACGATCCTTACTACGAACAACAAAGCGCTCGCTTCACCCTTGAGCTTGAAATGGGCAGTTAGACGAAATAATCGATAATTTACTGAATTAGTGTTTACGTTGTTGCTCTTTGCCAATGTTTATTGTCGTTTAGATCCTTAAAGGCTGGCTGCTGCTCCAAACAGCAACACTCTAGTATATAAAAACAGTAATCTCCGGTACAACAAAACCAAACCTTTCAAAAGAAAATTGTAACATCCAACGAGAAATAATTACCCTTCAGAACAAGTAACTAGTTTTAATTTCTGACTGGAGTATCAGAGGGTGATAGATTGGCTGTAACAAGACGTTAACACGAAATCAGTTAAATGGGATCGTCAGTGCGCTGGTAATTGGTTCATAACTGGTTCAGTGGGTTTCACCTACACAACGTTGAATTCGGATTTGTCGAGACATTTCAAGACGGGGGTTGACGCTTAATTGTTTTGTAAACTCTTCTTTTCTTAATGAATTCAAGTTATTACATGGAGTTATTACTAAAATGAATTTCTATCAGATTTCTCAATCGTTTGGGAAGATTTGTGTTCTTGCTGTTGTTCTAAGCTTGTACTTTTTTACTCAGTCTCACGCTGAAGTACTCTCGCGTTCCTTTGGGTTTTCAAAATCCCTTGGATCCGACATTGCTCTTAAAAACCATCTACTTCGGAGTCTAAAACGAGTTAGATCGCCAGCAAGATGCTTGGCCAACTGCCTCCGCGAACCGGAATGTGTTGCCGTGAATTACAAGGATCTATCGGGTATATGCGAGCTGATTGATGGTACGAAGACCGAGTACCCCGGAGATGTAAAGGAGGAGTCTGGATGGATGTACTACGAGGCCGAGACCAAGGTCAGATTAATAGTTTCGTTGTTATTTATTTATTTATTTTAAATCTTGAGACATACACAATAGTTACAAGTTGTACAGGGGCTGTCAAGGTTAAAACAAAAGTATAAAAACTGTCATCTAAAGATGTGTAAAACCAGACCCCTGCCAACGATCAAAATATATTTATACAATAAAAAAGGAGACCCAAGACTCGCTCAAAGTTAACTAATTTAGTTCCTCTCTCTCAGTTCCTTTATATGTTCCCTGTCAATGTCTTGCTTACGTTTAAGGATCTTACGGGAGCACCATTGTGGGGTATTTTACACAAAAGAAACACAAACTATCACGACAGAAAAATAGTTTTAGGTTTTTTGCGCGCAGTTACTCCTTGAGGTTGAAACCACTTTGATCGCTCAATTATTAATTTAACCGCGATTAATGGGAGTCTTTGGAACGCTAAGTGGCAGCAGACTTACCGGGTAAATTTCCATTGTTTACGTAGTTCTGAGCATGCGCGCATTACCGAGAACAATGGTTTTTACCTGGTAAGTCTGCTGCCACCAAGCGTTTTAAAAGTCCCCCATTGGTGCACATTAATTTATATGTCGTGCGCTTAAAGTGTTTTATCATTTTTGTGAGCATCATTTCACGCACTCACTACAAATTGTTTCATCCGCTCGAAAGCATTTCGCCGAATGACTTCAAGATCACAAAATGGTCGTACATGTCTGAAATAAAAAAATTCCATAACATTATATCGAGAAAGTACAAAAACTTGTTTATTTCGCCTAAAGGAATGTGGACACTTACTCGAAATAATTGTAAGCATAAAACCCTACTTGGTAACGAGTAATGGGGAGAGGTTGATAGTATAAAACACTGTGAGAACCGACTCCCTCTAGTAACCTAGTTTTCGAGAAAGAAGTAATTTTCCACGAATTTGATTTTGAGACTTTAGATTCAGAATTTGAGGTCTCAAATCAAGCATCAAGCATCAATCACCCGTTTCACTTCGTGTGACAAGGGTGTTTTTTCTTTCATAATTATTTCGCAACGTCGACACCCAATTGAGTTCAAATTTTCACAAGTTTGTTTTTTGAAGCATAATGTTGAGATACACCAAGTGGGAAGACTGGTCTTTGACATTTACCAATAGTGTCCATGTCTTTATCGATATGAATTGGCAAGCACACCAAAATGAGTGTATACCCACAATGATAATCGAGTTGGCAGTTGACAGTTGATGGTTTCATTTTAAGCATTGTTTGTTATTCACAGGACGTAACGTGACCTGCCCATAAAACGAAATACCATCCATTATCAACACAACTAGAACTAAGAAATTAGATTGTTGGCACAAGTTTCTCTCTATTCAGTCCGGTGGCGCAATATGCGCTGTGGTAATCATCCACTCCTGGTCCCAATTTCATAGAGCTGCTAAGCACGACAATTTGCTTAGCTTGAAATTTCTTCCTAGATAAAAACAGGATTACCACATAAATTTCCATTTGTTGCATATTGCTTGTTACTGGTATTCAGCTGTTGTTTGCTTATCCAGAAAATCACATAGAAGTTTGGTCGGGTAATCCTGTTTTTATCAAGGCCAAATTTCATGCTAAGCAAATTGTTGTGCTTAGCAGCTCTATGAAATTGGGCCCTGATCTTGATGCAGCTGCGTGGTGTTCCACTTCTTTATGTCCGTCAGTCGTCCGTGATGTTGCTTGGCGACCTCTTCTTCTCTTTCCCTCAACTGGCCCCAGCTTGCATGGATTATTTATTTGTAGACACCTCCACGATAAATGACGTGTCCAAAGAAACTCATCTGCGCATGGCCATCTGTTTTCTCAGCATCGACTTTGACACACGTTTAGTCTTATAACAAATACAACAGGCCCAACAAAAGGCACCATCATTTGCTACTTGGAACAATACTGTATTATGGGATTAACTTGTGCTTCCAATTATTCAATCCGGTGTGGCTCAACTCACACCGTCAATAACCGAAAAAAACACTTATTTAATAAAAACAAAATCTGTACAAATCAGGCGAAAGGAACGGCACACACATATTTTTTTTTTTTTTTTTTGCGATCATAAATAAACAGCGAAATTGAAGATCAGCGAGGTGTATTAAATCCACACAAAACATGTTTCCGTTACAAGGACTCTCTTAATGCGTATCTTACGTTCGATTTTTTATCATCATTTCCACTTTGTATCCATAATTTGAATGCATATCTTATTTTTTTATTTTTCAAAAAGTTTTAAATTTAGTTCAGTAACTAACTTGTATACGGATGGAAGTAAAACTAACTCCGAAAACCACTGAACCACTTTTATCAGATAACTCACGTGACCTTTTATTTTTTTTGAAAAATGCTCGAAAAAGGCCAAATTAATTTTTTTTTAAAATGAGCCATTCTTCTTCATTCCTGGAAGACATTTGGAGTCATATCAGTCTATTTTTGTAGCCCAAATAGCGCAAACGAAGCCAATGTGTACCCTTCAGCAAGTTCACCTTGTGTATACTTAATTCAACATGATACCCGGGCTGTTTTGAATATTGCAGAAGACGGTGGAAACTAGGAATGACTGGCACGGTTAAATTAATGAACCCCATAGGGGTACATCGCTCATCTTCCAATGAACCATGATGCGTCTTTGTAGTACACAATTCAATATATGTTTACCGCAGTATGAGGCAAATGATGTTGTCTACAAATATTGTGACGCATAACTGTTACGCTTTTTCTTAATGAGACTATAAACAATAGGAACAATATACATATATATATACATACACACTTTAAAGGGACACGCTGTCTTGGATCGGTAGAGTTGGTCCATTAAAAGCATTTGAAACCGTTTGTTATATGAAATCCATATGGTTAGAAAAATGTTCTGAAAGTAGAATAATAATAATGATCCACACAAACATGCCTCGAAATCGCGTGGTTTTCCTTTTACTTTGCGATAAGACGGTCGGCCATTTGGGCGTGCCGTGTTAGTTCACGACGTATAAGGAAACCCATGCAATTTCGAGGCATATTTGTATGGATCGTTATATTCTACTTTTAAAACATCTTTCTGACCATAATGCATTTTATAACAAACGGTTTCAAACGCTTTTCATAGCCCAACTTGACCGATCCAAGGCAACGTTCTCTCTAAAACTCGAGGGTAAGAATTTACTGGGATTCCGGGTCACAGATAGACTTGATGACAAGTCGTTAGACGCTGCCTATTTGTCTGCCTTTCATGCAACAGTCACAGTGCGATGTTACACATGCAACAGTCGTAGGTAGCGCGAGGCAGGACTGACTCACACACACATACTGGGATCGAGGGTGTGTGCATCGTCCCCGTAGCTAGGCCGCGCTGTAACTACACACCGCGCTTAACAATTACCGTCTTGACTTCAAGACTAGGTCACAGAGGGCATGACCCATTTCTGGTCTAGGCTGACCCAGAAAGTGGTTATTAAATTGTTGGTAGATTTAAACTAGGATTATGTGTCAATTTGACCTATTCTGGTTCATATTGACACATACATATATAAGGACACATTTGTTATGTATGTATCTACTTTCTAATCCCCTAACGTGCACATACTCTGTACATTTTCTTTTCTGACAGACGAAGGCGGCTCCTGTTCCCATGTCAACCGAATCATCAACAACTAGAACTCAGACCCAGGTCAGAACTCAGTCAGGGTGACTCAGACGTGGTTATCAAATTGTTAGTAGATTTTAACTAATGTGTCAACTTGACCTAGTTCTGGATCATAGTGACACATGCATGGGTCGGGAACTGACCCAAATCTGGGTGCGTAAAGTTGGGTTTTTTCAGGAAAGATGAGTCCACTTACACGGGCGCAACCAACCAATCATGAACATAGCCGGTGCGGACTCAAAATGGTCGAGTGATTGAAGACGTCAAGTACATAACGCATGCATGCACAACGCATGGACACAATACACGTGCATGTACATGTATGCAATACTCTCTTAATGCAAAAGAGTGAACAATCACTCTTTGAAGAGCCATATGAGGCCCAACTCTTTTTCGAGTGGTCTTCCATCACTCTTTGGATTGAAGTTTGCATCTTTTTGAGTGATTTGTCACTCTGCCCTGCATGGGCAGTGGAAAACACCACACTTTTAAAAAGCCATATGAGGAACAGCTCGAAATGTAAAGAATGGTGTTTTTCACGCTTTTACATTTAGAAAGTACAAGTTGGCGATACTCTAGATAACCATTGATGTTCCAATAGCTCCAATAAACTAAAGAATTTACTTATTTTGCAAATCCCCAACAAACATATCTTAAAAATTGTAGTTTAAAAGCATGCTAAAAGTGGTCAATCGTAATTTTTTTTTGACAGACAAAGGCAGTTCCTGTTCTCATGGCAACCGAAGCATCAACAACAACAACAACAACAACTCAGACACAGGTCAGAACTCAGTCGGATGACTCAGACGTGGTTATCAAATTAGTAGATTTGAACTATTTCTGTGTCATATTTTGTTGGAGGGGTCTGGGACGGCACATCGCATTGATGACAGTTTTTTAAACTTTTGCCTTACCCTGGACGGCTCCTGCCAACAAAGAATTATGTCCGAAGATTTAAAATAAATGACGTATGAGATGTTTTATATTGGCTTGTGAATGCTGCAGCCGGAAATGTGGTTGTACCACCTGGCCATAAACCCGAGGAATTCAATGTTCTTTCGAAAATATCGAATCAGTTTTTAGTGTCCTCAGCAAGAAGACACTGAAACTTTCACACGTGTTTTTTAGTCTATTTTTATTTTTATTTTACTGTTAGCGTTATGTCGACACAAACCAATTAACGGCACTATACCTTTAAAGCTAGCTGCCCTTTAATATGGTTGGACATCACTTGCTCTGTATTTTTTTTTCCTGACAGACAAAGACAGCTCCTGTTCTCATGGCAACCGAAGCACCAACAACTAGAACTCAGACACATGAGCTACTGCCCTCAATTACTGGTAGGTCTTCGGTTGTAAACACACAATGACACATGTCACCTGCACGCAAAACGGCGCATAGGCCTATATTGGCACGACGTAATTCGTCCGAACGTATTTTTTGTTGATGGTGTATGGTTTTAGTTTGCAGTTACTGTAAGGAAGTGCGAGAATTAGGATTCCATGAACCCCTCCTCCCCCCCCCCCAAATCAAACTGAGGCCGTTTTTGAAATGACGGATTATAAGCTCGACTCCGGGTGTCCCCATGGGTGCGATGTATTGGGAATAACAGGCTGAGAGTCAAAAGAGGGCGCTATCAGAAGTAAAAAAAATATCGTACACATTCGGCGTTCGGTTTTACTGCCTCAGTGCATCAGCCCCTTCATATCGCACTGACCTCTAGACCATCACAGAACCTGTCAGAAATCTGCGTTACTGTTCCAAAACTTAATTTATTCACATTCAAAGAACTAAACACAGTTGGGGGGGGGGGGGCTCTTTTTTTTGCAGCACCAATGATGTGGAATCATCTTCCTCGGAACATCAGGCAATCTACTTCATTAGAAAATTTCAAAAGCTTGCTCAAATCAAACTTTTTTCCTTTCTACTTTGTCACATTCTTAAAAAAAAAAATTATGTTTAATCGTTTTGTTTGTGTGTCGCTCAACAGCTGATCCAAGACCCAAGGATTGCTGGGACCATTTCCAGAATGGGAAAAGATCAAACGGTATCTACACCATCTATGTCAAAGGCAGGTCGGCGGGACTTGATGTGTACTGCCAAATGGACCACGGTGGCGGAGGATGGACGGTACGTGCCACACAAAACTCTCTTAAAACCATCAACGTTTTCTGCAACCAAGTCCTGAACTGATGAGCCGAGTATGCTATGTAAACGAAATGCACAATGTGTTTAATTGAATGAAAAAAAATTCAAAAGCCGCAACATTTTCCAACCGAAACTCATACATATCAACATCTAAAAACAAAATGATGTTCTTAGCAGCGCATTTTCATTAGGCGCAGTGGACACTAATGGTAACTGTCAAAGACTAGCCTTCACAGTTGGTGTATATCTCAAGATGCATAAAATAACTGAACTGTGAAAATTTGAGCTTAATCGGTCATCTAAGTTC
The DNA here is from genome assembly GCF_032118995.1 of Asterias amurensis. Taxonomy (NCBI): domain Eukaryota; kingdom Metazoa; phylum Echinodermata; class Asteroidea; order Forcipulatida; family Asteriidae; genus Asterias; species Asterias amurensis. The sequence goes on along the minus strand of NC_092655.1, from coordinate 7,048,021 downwards.
CGAGATACTAATGAAATAAAAATTACCCTTGTCACACGAAGGTGCATGTGTGCGTTTAAATAGTTGATTTCGAGACCTCAAGTTCTAAATCCGAGGTCTCGGAGCCATTTCTCACAATGTTTTATACTACCAATCTCTCCCCATTAATCGTTACCAAGTAAGGTTTTTGCCAATATCTTTAGTAATTACCAATAGTGTCCACTGCCTTTAACGGTGCCAATTCGCTTTGTGTACATTAGTGCCCTTGTCATTCGGCCCCGTGTGGAGTATACGGCTTAAAATCTGCTGCGGTTCGTACATTTGCCCCCGTGTAAAGAGAAGTAAATTAAGTAAAGCATCTAATTCAAGGTGACAATACAAAGTGTCATGACAGGGATGGGAACCCCACTCCGATGACCAATCCGCCAGAACTTAAATTCATAAAAACCACTTCGGCACAAAGCCAATTTTCTTGATCATATAAACTAATATTTTATTTCGATCATGCAGAAACTCCAGAACCGAGAGAGCGACAACGTTGAGTTTTATCGTAACTGGACCGAATACAAAACTGGATTTGGGAATCTGAACGGGGAGTTTTGGTTGGGATTGGAGAATATTCATCTTTTGACGAGCCAAGATGACTATCAGCTTCGAGTTTGGCTCTCGTTGGATTATTATGACTGGACATATGCTATGTAAGACGTAGTGATTTAGTGACTAATTTTGTTAATGAACTTGAATTCAACCCTTATCAAGATATTACTCTGTTTCTTATAAAGTTAATAATGTTCAACTAAGGTTGCTTTATAAATGTTTCCCTCTCTTTTAGGTACGATAGTTTCCATGTATCTGACGAGAATGACAATTACACCTTGACGATTGGTACATTTACCGGTACCACAAAAACAGGTATGGGTTTATTTATGGATTTCAACTATTTAATAAAGGCCAACTTGACAACAAGAATACAAACTCTGTCGAATTTGGTGTTAAAGCTAGCACATGGTTGAAAAGAACAAGGGAAAAACTGACTTTCGTCAAAACAAATATTTTGATACAGCTACGAATTCTGCAGATAATCTAAAGTGCACGTTGCCTTCAGATTGTGCGCTTTTGGCTATAAAAGCGTTTACCATGGATTGTTCGTGCCATGGGCTTCGAAACTCACACTCGAACATTCCCTTCATTTCAATTGCTGATTGGAAAAAGAAACTTTAGAGAAGGGAACGAATTCATCGCAGCACTTTTAAAGAATTGCCAGGATTGAGGTTTTCGTGTCGATGCAGCTTTGATTTGTTTTGAGAATCAAAAAAGGAAAATTAAATGGTCAAATAGTCAAATGGAATCTACCCAGGAACTACCGGGCCTCAAAGGCACTGGACACTATTGGTAATTACTCATAGTTGTGAGCATAAAACCTCACTTGGTAACGAGCAATGGGGATACAACGTTGTGAGAAAAGGCTCCCTCTGAAGTGACGTAGTTAGGGGGAAAGAAATAATTTCTCACTGAAAGGTTTGAACCTCAGCTGATCTCAGCTGAAGTCTCGATTTCAAGGCATCTGAAAGCACACAACTTGTGCGACAAGGGTGTTTTATTGTCCATTATTCTCTTGAAACTTCGACGACCAATTGAGTCCAAATTTGTTTCCTAGGTTTGTTATGTTCTGCATATGTTGAGATACACTAAGAGGGAATAGTTGTCTTTGACAATTACCAATGGTGTCCATGTGCTTTTAATTAATCCCCTTAAACTAACAAGGTTGTTGCTTATTTTGTCTATATTTCAGGTGACTCGATGATAAGAGAGCACAATGGAATGCCATGGTCAACGTATGACAATGACAACGACAATGCCGAGGGCAACTGCGCAGAGATCTATCATGGAGCTTGGTGGTACAACGATTGCCAAACCTCCAACTTAAACGGGCCCTATCGGAGCAACGGATACGTGGGTAGTGATGAAAAAGGAATTACATGGGAAAGTTGGACCGAAAATCATGAGTCATTGATGAAAGTTAACATGAAAATAAGACCACTGAGTGCCGGTAATTAACACGCCCATTAATCAATCTTTCTTTCTTTAACATGCTTTTCCTTTCTATCTCGCCACATTCAAAACATAAAGTTGTTAAAGGCGACTTTATCAAATTTTGTTCGCCCCTCAACAGCTCTTCCGAAACCCAAGGATTGCTGGGACCATTTCCAGAATGGGCAAAGATCAAACGGTATCTACACCATCTTTCTCAAAGGCAAGACGGTGGGAGTTGACGTGTACTGTTATATGGACAGTAACGTCGCCGGTGGCGGATGGACGGTACGTGCAAAGGAACCATCATATTAAATCACTAATCAATATTCTTGCCAAAGGGATTTAAATTTTTCTGAAATGAAATGTTGAGGTTCTGTCAAGAGCTGAGTTTGTTATGAAAAGGAAAGTGGATAACTTGAAGATAACTTCTACCCGATCATCAATTATTAACGCCCAGATTCACAGTGTCAGAAACGGGGAGGCACATATTTACCGCAATATCAGTTACTTTTCTATACCACTTGGTGATGAAGAGAATTAATTATGGTGAAGCGTCTTGCTCAAGGACACAATACACAGTGTCGTGACTGGGATGCCCCAAATCACTCGACCATGCAACAACTTTTCTTTGCACAAAGCCATATTTTTTCATGTCCATAAAAAAATAATATTTTACTACCATCTTGCAGAGAATTCAGCGCCGTGAAAGCGGCAACGTTGACTTTTATCGTAACTGGACCGAGTACAAAACTGGATTTGGGAATCTGAACGGGGAGTTTTGGTTGGGATTGGAGAATATTCATCTTTTGACGAGCCAAGATGACTACCAGCTTCGAGTTTGGCTCTCGTATTATGGCTGGACTTATGCTATGTAAGACGTAGTGTTTTGTTGATTTTTTTTTTTTTTTTTTAAGTCAACAATATTAAACACCAATTCTTCTTAAAGGAACACGTTGCCTTGGATCGGTCGAGTTGGTCTTGAAAGCGTTCTGTAACCGTTTGTTATAAAATGTATATGGTTAGAAAGATATTATAAAAGTAGAATACAATGACCTACACAAATATGCCTCGAAACTGCGTGGTTTCCTTTTTACCCTGTCGACTAACACGGTCGGCCATTTATAAGAGTACAAATTTTGACTCCCATAAATGACCAACCGTGATAGTTCGCGACGTAACAGGAAAACCGTGCAATTTCGAGTGATACTTGTGTGGATCATTATATTCTACTTTTAAAACATCTTTCTAACCATGTGCATTTCATTTTTTTTTTTAAACGGTTTCAAACGCTTTTAATAGACCAACTCCGATCTAAGGCAACGTGTTCCTTTAAAATAGTGGATGTTGTTCAGTTAAGATTGAAATATGGTTATGTTTATTTCTCTTTTGTTTTGTAGGTACGATAGTTTTCATGTATCTGACGAGAATAGCAATTACACCTTGACGATTAATACATTTACCGGTGGAGCAGAAACGGGTATAGTATGCTTTTTACTAACTGTCATTTATTAATTTAGGTTTTCTCGATAAATTTCGACAAATTAGCAGCCAATTTAATTTGCATGCGTTCGATTTGAAGCTATTTGGCCCTTTCCAGTTGTTACTGCGTTTCAAATTCAGAAATCATAATTATTCAAATTTCTTTAGCACTGTGTTCAATTCAGCAAATTGTCATTCTTTTCTCGTGACACACAATCATCATTCAATTTAGCAAAGCTGGTTCGACTAGAGATTTTGCTAATTTTTTCCTTTTAATTTCGTAAAAAGACAATCAGTTTAGCTAAATGATTCAAATAAGTACGACTAAAGAATTACGAATAAACTCAGATAAACTGCAATGGGCAACTGTTTCGTACCTTCACTCTAAGTCAAGCGAACCTTATTGCGTTTAGTTAAGTTTCCAGTAGACTCTGCATGGGTCCCATGCGTTTGTTCTGTTTTCTTTTCATCTTTATTCTCGGGGGGGGGGGGTCTTTGTGTCTGAATCGGTGTTCTTTATATTTTTCATGTATTTTTGTTTTCTTGTTTCTTTCCCACCCATCAATCTGCACAAGTAAACTACCTGGAAGATCACGTGCTTTTTTAGACCCATCATTAGTTATAATTGATCACGTGACCTCCGGTAAAAAAAAAAAAGATAAAAACAAATTAATTCTGCATCCCTTTAAGACTTGTAATTTTATCCTGGTTAGCAGCCCAAAGTAGCCCAACGAAGCCGGTGTGTCGTTTTCAGATACACCAACTTGAACCCGAGAATGCCAAATCATTTGAGATTTATGGAAGTGGTTATGAGAACGACCGGTGGAAGAAACTTCCTTCTATCTTACTGTCTTAACTTACTTTCATCATAATTTCTATTCCAGCACCAATTCTGCAGAGAATTAAAAGGACCGGTTACTTTGGAATATGCGCTTTTGGGCTACAAACACATTTAATTGCGCGCCACAGGTTTCGCGATGCACATTCACCAACCCCCACACACCAGTGGATATTTGTATTTGTAAACAAAGGAAAGCAACACAAGTTGGGGTAAAGTTGGGGTAGCACCTTGTAAACCCTTACAAGGTGCTAAATAATTGGGTCTCAGAATTCATCACTGCAATATCTTTTTGAAAGTTTGTATATACTCAGCGCCTTGAGTACCTCGTTTGGTAGATACGTGCGCTATATAAGACTTCGATATTATTATTATTAATGGGCTCAAGTAAAACATCGCGGCATCTTCATAGAATCATCAGGACCGCATTTGTTGGGTCTTTACAGATTTTATTTGATTGTGAGGGGAACCAAAAGAGGAAATTAATTAAAGTAGTTCACAACAAATTGATTTTACATTTACAATATGCTAACTTTTCAAAATAGATCTATTCCGAAAATAACGGTCCCTCAACTAAAAAGCTGTTGTCATATTTCCAGGTGACTCGATGATAGAGCACAATGGAATGCCATGGTCAACGTATGACAATGACAACGACAATGCCGAGGGCAACTGCGCAGAGATCTACCATGGAGCTTGGTGGTACAACGATTGCCAAACCTCCAACTTAAACGGGCCCTATCGGCGTTACAGAAACCTGGGTAGCGATGAAAAAGGAGTAACTTGGGAAAATTGGGCTGGAAATGATAAGTCATTGATAAAAGTGGAAATGAACGTAAAACCATTGAGTGCCGGTAACTAACACCAACATAAATTAAAGGCAGGGGACACTATTGGTAATTACTCAAAATAATTATTAGCATGAAACCTTTCTTGGTAACGAGTAATAGGGAGAGTTTGATAGTATAAACAATATGAGAAACAACTCCCTCTGGAATAATGTAGTTTTCGAGAAAGAAGTAACTTTCCAAGAATTTGATTTCGAGACCTCAAGTTTAGAATTTGAGGTTTCGAAATCAAGCATCAGAAAACACACAATTTCGTGTGACGAGGGTGTTTTTCTGGCATTATTATCTCACAACTTCGACGACCGATTGGGCTCAAATTTTCACAGGTTTGTTAATTTATGCATATGTTGAGATAAACCAACTGTGAAGACTCGTTATTGGCAATCACCAAGAGTGTCCACTGTCTTTAAAGGATGGTTTACTTTCCAAGCGACTTGGAAGTGTCCCTTTCTTAAAAACACAGGTTCACAGAGGAAACAAAAATGGACAAGTTTGGTGAAAACTCAAGTTGTACACTTGTACATTATCAGTTTGTTTTGGCCAAGGCTCGTGCCAAATGAAGGCCAGAATTTGTCGAAACTAAATGTCATTGAAAAATATTTTTTGATTTAAATTAACTACACTCAAAGTCTGTTTCACTAGATTTCAAATCAAGGGTAGTTAAGTATTATAGATTTATTGAACTAATGTTATCGTTTAAACCTTTCAGAGCGTCGCGTTTTAAAACACACTTTAGCTAGTTTCAGTAATGCTTACGGTTTGAGTTTATGTATATTGTGCCATGTGACTACAACTTCTACCTTAACGTTATTTATTTATTTCATAGCACCGCTAATCTTTATTCATTGTGCCGCCCCTAAATGTAGACAGAGCTCTAAATGTCGCCCGAACCTAAATGTAGCCCCAAACCTGCACTTAAATGTCGCCCGAACCAAAATGTAGCCCCAAACCCGCACTTAAATGTCGCCCGAACCTAAATGTAGCCCCAACCCGCACTTAAATGTCGCCTGAACCTAAATGTAGCCCCAAACCCGCACTTAAATGTCGCCCGAACCTAAATGTAGCCCCAAACCCGCACTTAAATGTCGCCCGAACCTAAATGTAGCCCCAAACCTGCACTTTAATGTCGCCCGAACCTAAATGTAGCCCCAAACCTGCACTTAAATGTCGCCTGAACCTAAATGTAGCTCCAAACCTGCACTTTAATGTCGCCCGAACCTAAATGTAGCCCCAAACCTGCACTTAAATGTCGCCCGAACCTAAATGTAGCCCCAAACCTGCACTTAAATGTCGCCCGAACCTAAATGTAGCCCCAAACCCGCACTTAAATGTCGCCCGAACCTAAATGTAGCCCCAAACCCGCACTTAAATGTCGCCCGAACCTAAATGTAGCCCCAAACCTGCACTTTAATGTCGCCCGAACCTAAATGTAGCCCCAAACCCGCACTTAAATGTCGCCCGAACCTAAATGTAGCCCCAAACCTGCACTTAAATGTCGCCCGAACCTAAATGTAGCCCCAAACCTGCACTTAAATGTCGCCCGAACCTAAATGTAGCCCCAAACCCGCACTTAAATGTCGCCCGAACCTAAATGTAGCCCCAAACCCGCACTTAAATGTCGCCCGAACCTAAATGTAGCCCCAAACCCGCACTTAAATGTCGCCCGAACCTAAATGTAGCCCCAAACCTGCACTTAAATGTCGCCCGAACCTAAATGTAGCCCCAAACCTGCACTTAAATGTCGCCCGAACCTAAATGTAGCCCCAAACCTGCACTTTAATGTCGCCCGAACCTAAATGTAGCCCCAAACCCGCACTTAAATGTCGCCCGAACCTAAATGTAGCCCCAAACCTGCACTTAAATGTCGCCCGAACCTAAATGTAGCCCCAAACCCGCACTTAAATGTCGCCCGAACCTAAATGTAGCCCCAAACCTGCACTTTAATGTCGCCCGAACCTAAATGTAGCCCCAAACCCGCACTTAAATGTCGCCCGAACCAAAATGTAGCCCCAAACCTGTCCCTAAAGGCAAATGTCTCGCTCGATTTCCGCCCAGGTAGTATAGTTAAAAAGCAAGACACTTCTTATCAGAGAAGTCCCCCGAATTCTCAAAAATCTACTCCGTTGTAGTAAAATAAAAAGCAATTGAAGTTCTTAATCAAGCACAATCTACCTATCCAGAGGGTACACACATGGTGTTAGCACTAATGCTTATAAAGCTATATAACTGTTGTCATTGCTTTTTGTCTGTAGCCAGCTGCTCACCAATTATCTAACTAAATAAACATCGTGTTTCAAGCTGAAACGATATGTTTTATCAATTTTGTTCTGGAGATAGTAGTTCAGAGCAGAAAACGATCAGAGCATACTGATCGAAACGTCGAGTTAAAACCAACGGTTCTTTTCAGAACCACCCCAACTCATTAGAGATAGTCATTACATGGTGTTACCGCAAACCTTTTTATACTGGCAACAAGTTAAAGAAAGATAAAGATAGCGGACTCAAGCACCACATGAAATAGGACAGTTGCCGAGGCATTTATAGAGGCCAGGAAACACCAAAGACCAACAATCCAGGGCAGACAAGTGCAAGATGTCTACAAAATGGCTACTGCGGACCATAATCTTTTTCGAGGTACATAAAAAGAAACCATTAACCCCCGAGAATATCTTTGTGTTGGTTCATACCTGCCATAAGCGGCAATGTCCCCATGCCTTAATATTAATAAATTTCATTAGATACAAAAGAATGTGCTTCTTTGTATTATTTTTCGTGTTGTCCTTAAGAAAGAAACTGCTTTTCATGCGTATGAGCAAAGCGAAGTAGCATGAAAGTCTTCTTTTACTTAAAGGGTGATGCAAATCTGCCAACAAAAGAGCGTTCGGGCGTGAAGCCAATACGACGTGAGCCCCACTTGTGGATTGGGTCACTTGGGGCTGGCCCGAGGTGCACTGACGTCACCACGGGAAGGCTCACGTGGTGACGTGTCTGGGTTTTTCCTGGTTCGAAGACGAACGTGGAGTAATTGTGTGCCCACGTTCGTCCTGGAAAAAAATAAAATATGCGACATCGGGGTCGACCCAGGGAAGCTAAACGAACGCACCAAATATTAGGCCAAATTGAGGGGACATTTAATATTGGGGGGGGGGGTCAAGAAGCACAGATCCATTAATGACAAGATTACACGATGCAAACTTTGCTAACAACAAAGTGCCATCTTCGTCCTTGAGCGTGTACAAAATTGTCAGTAAGACGAAATAGTCAATAAAACTGAATGTGAACCATTATTTAGCTTTGGTGTTTTTTAGTCATCAACTGAACGTTTCGAGTAAAAACAAATGTGATGTTTTAATGTGATGCTGTTGGCTCATTGCCAATATTCTTGTTGATCCAATGTTATGGTTTTTTTTTGAGTAATTCCTTAATTGCTTGACTGGGGCTCAAAACAGTAACACTATTTACAAAAAAAAATTGCTGTAACCTCATTAACTGTTTCAAAAGAGAATCATTAAAACCCAACTAAAACATCGAACTTTTAAAACGAGTAACTAGTTTTTATTTCTGACGGGAATGTTAGAGAGTGTGCGGCTTGTCATGATCGGTTTAACATGAAATCAGCTTATTGCAATCTTCAGTACGTCAGTATTTGATCATAACTGGTTCAGTTGGCGTCACTTTTCACAAAACGTTGCAATTGGTTTTGCAAATTGCAATCGGTTTTGACGGGGGTTGACGCATCATTGTTTTGTCAACTTTTCTTTCGTGACGAATTCAAACAGTTTCAGGGAGTTATTACCAAAATGAACTGTTTTGAATTGCGGAAGATTTGTGTTCTTGCTGTTTTTCTCAGCTTGTACTTTTTTACCCAGTCTCACGCTCAAGTACTCTCGCGTTCATCTGGGTTTTCCCAATCCGCTGGATCCAACATAGCTCTTAAAAACCATCTACTTCGGAGTGTAAAACGAGTTAGATCGCCTGCCAGATGCTTGGCCAACTGCCTCCGCGAACCGGAATGTTTGGCCGTGAATTACAAGGATCTATCGGGTATATGCGAGCTGATTGATGGTACGAAGACCGAGTACCCCGGAGATGTAAAGGAGGAGTCTGGATGGATGTACTACGAGCTGGAGACCAGGGTGAGACTAACAGTTTCGTTGTTATTTCCATAAGTATTTATTTTTTCTAGAAATATTTTCGTTCTCTTAAAACAAGTTATATTGAGCGCCCGAAATAATCTTTCTCACAAACAAAAATAGTTGCGGCGACTCAAAATCATATAAGGTTCTTAAACTCTTTCGTGAGGTTGTAGTCACTTATGATACACTGATGTATTTGTGATAGCTCAAATAATGTATATACTAACTCTAAATATTCTGTCAACCACAATTGGTGATTTTGTAAACTTGAATTTAATTTGTGCGCTCTAAATAACCTATGAAAATATTAAACCATTTGAAGAGAAGCATTACATTATTGGTAATTACTCAAAATAATTATTAGCATAAAGCTTTACTTGGTAACGAGTAATGGAGAGCTGTTGATAGTATAAAACATTGTGAGAAACGGCTCCCTCTGAAGTAACGAATTTTCCACTATAATATTTGAATTTGAGTTCGAGCTTCGAGACCTCAGAATTATATTTTCTCTCGCAAGTTTCGACGACCAATTGAGTTTTCATAGGTTCTTTATTTTGTGCATATTATGTTGAGATACACCAAGAGAGAAAACTGGTTTTTGACAATTACCAAAAGTGTTCAGTGTCTTTAAATTTAATGTTAAACAAAAATGAATGTCTGCAAAGTGCATGTCACACATAGCTGTGTTTTAATATTCCTTCATGGGACCGAAGACAACAGGAACAACATGTCCATATACACCATTTTAACAATTCTAGGGTTAGATTTGACTCGGATTCCGGGTCACATGGGGCATGCAATCTTCCTGGTTATGGCTGACCTAGAAAATGTGATTTCACTTAAATGCACTGAAATCTATTCATAAGTGTTAGCTTAAAAAATTACTTGGTAACGAGTAATGGAGAGCTGTTGATAGTGTAAAACATCGTGAGAAACGGCTCCCTCTGAAGTAAGAAGTAGTTTCTCACTAGAATTGAAATCAATACCTTTGCTGAGCTCTCGAGTTCAAGGCAGCTGAAAGCAAACAACTTGTGCGACAAGGTTGTTTTTTCTTCATTTGTTCTCTTGTAACTTCGTCGACCAATTGAGGTTAAATTTTCACAGGTTTGTTATTTTATGCATAAGTTGAGATACACCAAGTGAGAAGACTGGTCTTTGACAATTGTTACCAAAGGTGTCCAGTGTCTTTAAACTGTGTGACCGTTTGACCAGTTCCTTGGTCATCATCATACATTATCTGGGTCATGATGATCGATAATTAGGTCTGACCCCCAATGCCCGCATCGGGGTCCACAGTAGGTTGGGTGGGGGGGGGGTGGGGGGGGGGGGTGTTGTAGATTTGGGTTATCAATTTATCATGTTTTTGCCAACACCCCTTCCATGCAAATGGATTGTTCCAAGGTCTTTATCAATTTCCCCATAAATCGGTGCTGGTTTAGCCTCATTTATTTTCCTGGCTCGTGGCTCATTCTCAAATTCATAGCGGGGGGTAACAAAAGGCGGTTTAATTTCCCCCATTTTTTTTTTCAGGCCAAAGAATAATTACATTACCCACCATTTTTTGGAGGTCAACTATTGATAGAGAACTATAGTTAGGACGTTGGTGCTTTCATGTCAAACTGAAGTTGGGTTCAATACATGTGACTTGGTGTTTCATAATAACGAAAACAAATTTAGCCGCTTATGTTAAAGGTATACTTTCACATCTTTAAAATGTGTTCCACGAAAGTCCACTTTAAGGTCAAAATTTAATTGTGTGGTAATACTTCTCTCTAACCTCGTTTCAGTGTTTTGTTTAAAGGCAGTGGACACTATTGTAAATTACTCAAAATAATTATTAGCTTAAAACCTTACTTGGTAACAAGTAATGGGGAGAGGTTGTTAGTATAAAACATTGTGAGAAACGGCTCCCTCTGAAGTGGAATACTTTTCGAGAAGTAATTTTCCACGAATTTATTTCGAGACCTCAGAATTAGATTTCGAGGTCTCGAAATCAAGCATCTGAAAGCACACAACTTCTAGTGACAAGGGTGTTTTTTCTTTCATTATTATCTCGCAACTTCGACGACCGATTGAGTTTAATGGAAAAGCCGATTCCGGTAATCGCATTGCTCTCACGTACTTTGGGCGTCAACTCTAAAATCAATTCATTAAAACGTTTGGATAACTATTCGTATGTCATAGTTAACCGGAGACTTATTTCGAACTGTCCTTTTTAGATACTAAGAGTAAGTAAATGTGAAGTCACAATTAGTATGTTGACAATTCATCTTAAAGCCATTGGACACTTTCGGTTTTACAAATAATTGACAGGGTTTACAGAAGGTAATAGTGAAAGACTTCTCTTGAAATATTATTCCATGAAATGCATTACTTTTTGAGAAAACATTAAAACAATATCAATCCTCGACAGCGAGAATTACGGATTTATTTTAAACACATGTCATGACACGGCGAAACGTGCGGATACAAGGGTGGGTTTCCCCGTTATTTTCTCCCGGCTCCGATGACCGATTGAGCCTAAATTTGCATAGGTTTGTTATTGTATATATAAGTTTTGATACACGAAGTGTGGGACTTGGACAATACTATTTACCGAAAGTGTCAAATGATGGCTTTAAAGGTCCCAATGAAACGCGTTTTTTTTTTGGTAGGCCCCTATAATGTTTTGAGCTACTTCCTCATATATCCCCTTACGTGTATGAGAACTTATTGACTTCAATATTTTGGTTTATTTCATTGTCAATTAAGTTTTAAGCACGAACCGTTTCTCAGATTCCTGTGGGTTGGTGTCCGTTCGGGAATACTGCAGCGATTACATGCGATTGGTACCCGCTGTTACCTCAACGTGATACCAGCTGAAAACTCGAAACGTTTCCTTCATTGCACCCTTATTTATAACTTTTCCTGTAATTATTATGTGCCCAAAATCAACTTATGACTCTTTACCTTTAAAGAAAGCGGCCCTGATTAAGATACGAACATCACATGCTCTTTATTGTTTTCTGACAGACAAAGGCAGCTCCTGTTCTCTTGGCAACCGAAGCATCAACAACAAGAACTCTGACACAGGAGAGACTGCCCTCAACTACTGGTAGGTCTTCGGTTATAAACACACAATGACACTACTTTAGAATTTTAGTTTGTAGTTGCTAATGTGGGTCGGAGGGGATTTATTTCAATAAATGCACAATTCATCAAACTTGACGGCAAAAGCTCTGACCCCGACCTGTTTTGAAACCCGCATCGAAAGTGCACCTTTTTACAAATAACTGATGGAGCCAAAAACCGATCCCAATCCACAGCCCGGATTGTTTCAAAAAGAACTTTAGGAAATAAGTTTTAAAAAATATAATAGAATTGTCAAGGTCGTAGGTTCAAATCCCACCCGAGTAATATGCCTGTGATTCTTTTCACAGAACTCAGGTAAGTATTAAGTACAAAGTGTTTACACACATCGGTGTATATGGGTAAAAAAATATATTTAAAAAAAAACATTCTTTATCCCCGATTTAAATTGAACATCTATTAAATCGTTTGCAGTACCCGCTGCTAAAACATGGGATTCGAACTGCCTCTAGCCACCGGCAATCTCGCTGGTCTAGTTGGTATGACACTGATCTGGAATTGCAAAGGTCGTGGATTCGAATCCCACCCGAGTAATATGCCTATGATTTTGTTCATATAACTCGGGTTATAAGCACTCAGTATACAGTGCTAACATACATCGGTGTATATGGGTAAAAACCAAAATGAATTTAAATAAAAAGTTTTTTTCACAAAAAATCAGGAAAAATCAGATGCCTTTTTTAGTTATTTTGCACCAAGAGGGAATTAATTTTTTCTGTCTTTGACACTCTTTCCCTTCAGTGTATTTGTCATCAATTATTTATAATTTATTGTTTGCCGCTCAACAGCTGATCCAAAACCCAAGGATTGCTGGGACCATTTCCAGAATGGGGAAACAATAAGTGGTATCTACACCATCTTTGTCAAAGGCAGGGCGGAGGGACTTGATGTGTACTGCCAAATGGACCAATACGGTGGCGGAGGATGGACGGTACGTGTCAAAAAAACAAAAAACAAAAAACTTAAAAAAAAATCATCACCGATACTTTGTCGAGAATTTCCAATTTTTCGGAAACCAAGTCCTGTCTTTATTTTCGTATATTATTCTTGATAGAGGGAAATGTACAGACACTTGACTCAACAGTGAACCCCAAATTCAAAATGGCCTAAAAATTGACGGCCATTTGGGTCTACGTGCCCAAATCTTTGTCTCGTAAGTGAAAAGAGAAAAAGAAAAAGGAAAGGAACACTGAAAACACGAACAAGATTCTCTGTGTTACGAGTTAAATGTTTGCCGCATACCATGTTTTTACTGTTTATAATGCAACTTGATTCAGTCTATCATTGACAGCTGCAATCTTTTTATTTATTTGTGTCGCATGTCGCTTGTTGATTTGCATTTATATTAGACATGGTGACCTTTTTATTTAAAGTAAACATTAATTTATAATTATTCATAAATTGTTGAATACGAAAGTTTAACATTCCAAAGGTTTTTCAAAGGAGAAATATCCATACACAGGTAGGTAAAACCAGTTTTCACACTCGTAGAAAAAAAAGATGATTATTTTCCTTCATTTTGCAGAAAATCCAGAAGCGAAATAGCGGCAACGTTGGGTTTTATCGTGACTGGACCGAGTACAAAACTGGATTTGGGGATCTGAACGGGGAGTTTTGGATTGGATTGGAGAATATTCATCTTTTGACGAGCCAAGATGACTATCAGCTTCGAGTATTGCTATTGTTTGATAATTATGACTGGACATATGCTATGTAAGAAGTTGTGTTTTATTTACTTATATATAAATAAATGGAGCGGCGTATTATTTGTTTAGGGGCACAAGGGGGGGAACATATTTTCTAGGGAGGGGCACTTAAAAACATGACCCCTTGTGCCCCACTCCCTTAGTTACGCCACTGATCATATGATCTTAAAATCCAAGTCAGAGTTATAGATTTGTACACTTCATCTTTAAACCAGTTATGCTGTTTAATTGAGGTTGTTTTGGTTATAACTGTTTTTCTTTCTAGGTACGATAGTTTTCATGTGTCTGACGAGAACGACAATTACACCTTGACGATTGGTACATTTACCGGTACCACAAAAACAGGTATTATAGCATTATTTATTTTATTATTTTAATATTTTTTTAACTGTTAATGGAGGGGCAGAGGTGCTCCGCCCCCAATGAACCTGCAGGTACGCGGTCCGTTTAAAGCATAAACGAGAAGTCAAGCGCCTGTGTCACGGCTTTTTAAGATACGCCAACTTGAAAACAAAGACACCAACTCATTCGACCTTGGGGTTAAAGATATAACAACATGGTTGAGAACGACTGTCTATCATATAATTTTGATACAAGCTTGAATTCTGCAGAGACCACGTTGCCTCCGACGCTTTTAGGCTACATGAATTAATTTGGTGTAAAAGATGATGTAAAAGTACATATAACGATGCACATAAAATGTGCCTCATAATTACGTGTTTTTTCTTTTACTTCGTGAATTAACACAGTCCGCCATTTTGTAAAACAAATTGTATGGCTCCCAAAAATGGCGGACGATGAAATAGGAAAAAGGGAAAAACACATCAATGTTCAACCCGTTTCACCCTAACTTTTGCATGATTTGTTGGACAGCTTTTGATTTGGTAGTAAAAGAAAGTTGGGGAGACTTCACAATCGTCCTAACCGATTTGGCTAAAATAAAACAATGCAGCATCTTCCTTCTTCATAGAATCGTCAGGACCGCGTTTTTTAATGTCGTAGAGCTTTGAGTTGTTGTGAGACAAAAAGGGGAATTTGATATGGTAACTTCAAAATACATTTATTATTTATGGATAATGACAAAATTTGTCAAAATTTATTTGCCGGGTCCTTAAACTCCTTAAACTCCTTGTATTTATTTCCAGGTGACTCGATGATAGGACAGCATAATGGAATGCCATGGTCAACGTATGACAATGACAACGACAATGCCGAGGGCAACTGCGCAGAGATCTACCATGGAGCTTGGTGGTACAACGATTGCCAAACCTCCAACTTAAACGGGCCCTATCGGCGTTACAGATACTTGGGTAGCAATGAAAAAGGGATAACTTGGGAAAGTTGGACTGGAGTTGATGAGTCTTTGAGAAATGTGGACATGAAAATAAAACCACTGAGTGCCGGTAATTAACACCGACATAAATTAAAGGACGGTTTACTTTAATTAATCGTGATTCATTGAGAGATGTGGACATGAAAATAAAACCACGGAGTGCCGGTCATGAGGATATTTACTGATTAACAACCCTGGAAACTGTTCAAGTGCATTGAAGTTTTAGATATCTCCAATGCGAAAACAAAAATTTAACAGTTCGATCACACGAATTGTGACGTCAAGTTATGTTTTGAGGGTGGACCATGCTTCACCCGTGATGGAGGATGATCGCAGAAAAAGAAAAGCAACTTAACATGTTTTATTTTTTCTGCTAAAATTTCAAAAATGTTAAGTATGAAAGACCGTCGATATACTTATATTTTTTTAATCAAAAGATGCACAAAGGAAGACAATCGTTAAAAGTTAGGCAATTTTTCTTTTTTTATGTTTGCTATTTAATTCTGCAAAATGTCAATACGCGTAGATAAGAGGAAGGGAAATGTAAAACAACTTATTTATCCATTTAAAATGCTTTAAAGCATCACTTTTTACTTGTTTTTATTTAATAGAAATTGTTTAAAATATGGTGAGAACAAATGAACTTTGAATACCCCCCCCCCAAAAAAAAAAAACTAACTAGTCAAACAATCAATCAATCAAATAATTTATTGATCGAATAATCCGTGTCACGATTTTTTTGTTTACGAAATCCGACTCACTGTTTTGTGAAATCTTTGGTCATAACGTATGCCAGGGAAGCGAACCATCCTTTCCATAGAGTGAAGCTTTACCAATAAATGAATTGAGCCCAAATGTTCACAGGTTTGTTATTTGATGCGTATGTTGGGATACACCAAGTGAGGAGACTGCAGTCGATTTCACGAAACGCTAGGATTAATCCTAACTCGAGTTAGGACGAGTAACCCGCCCTAACTTAGGATGGGTTCAATGCGTCCTACGTATTTGGATACGGAACTGCACCCGCCCTAAGTCCTAAGATTAATCCTAAGTTTAAAATAAACAATGTAATTATCCATTGTGGAACCCCCTTCTCCAAATGAACGTGTATATTTCACGCCACTGATTCAAATCGCATTGAACTGTTAACCAGGAGCAAGAAGCACCCGATCAATGGATAAATAAGTATCCAATATTTACTCCTAACAGCTAATTAGGGGCGCTCTCTTCGCCCTTGAGCTTGCGCATGCAAGAAGATAAACAAAACGATCGACTTATCGACGCGTCTAGACACTCATCTTGGTAGCTCATTTTGTTTTTCAAAATATTTGTTTAAAGCTAAAAGAGAATACAAGAATTTGCTACGTCGTTGATCATTGTCAAAATTTTCCAATTTGGTGATCATTTATGTGGCCTGGTGTACTATTATACCCAATCATTTCTCATCAACCTACCTTGGTTCCATATCTCTTAAAACAAATTTTCGAGAGTATGATACTGAGATATAAAGTATACCATTAGCCCTGTCAACGTAGATCACGAACTTGCTCTAATTTAGATCTCAGTGGACACATCTTTATTTATCAACCTCTTGCCCTCTTTTGTTGCACCTAAAAATTGCTTCAATCAACATTTGAAATGAAAGCTTACTTGCCTCATTCCAGACACTCCTTACAGGGTTTATACGTTTGGTAGTGACTCGGCGATACCTCAATGCACCCAATGTATATACAAACAAATGTACATTATTTTATGCATTTATGTAGAAAAAAAATAGAACTGTTCCAAAAACCGAAGGTATACATTCCTTGAAAGCTCGCCTGTTCCAGTAGACGTTTCGTTTTGGCGTATACCGGGCAAGGTTTAATGTTTCCAGTCGTTATATTAGATAGTTTTTATCGTAGTCGGTGATCGTCTGTTGAATGCCCCGCTACAATTTGTAACAGCTTAATAAAAAACGCAAACCAATCTCAATTCGTACAAAAACCATGTTTAAGAAAGGACACTTACTATATTATACTCATCAGGAAATGTCGCTCTGCAAAATGGCTATAAACTTTCATTGCCCAAGCGGCCGTTGAAGCAGAGGCAGATCTTTTTAAAATCGTAATTATATTCGTAATGCACGACTTGTTTCATGACTTCGTTAAAAACACTGAACACTGATGGTAATTGATGTATCTCAACATATGCATAACATAAATTTGAGCTTAATCGGTCGTCGAAGTTGCGAGATAATAATGAAGGAAAAAACACCCTTGTCATACGAAGTTGTGTGCTTTCAGATGCTTGATTTCGGTACCTCGAAGAGGTCTCGAAATCAAATTAGTGAAAAAAAAAATGACTTCTTCATTTACAAATAATATTTCAGTTTGAATTCTTAGAGACCATGACATAATTATTGCGTCACATCCTTTAAAAAGCCACAGAGCATGAGCTTTCTGCTGGAAAGATTTTTACACAGTTCAACGCAAGAAAACATCAAATCTTGTATTTCATGAATATTACATATACATATAAATGACATTTTGTACATTATGTTATTGTTTTATTTATTGAATTCATGCGGAACTTCTAAAACAAAATGTGAAAATTCTCATGATCTGTGTAATATAATATTGCCTGCTAGCAAATGCTCCGGAATATACGAGTCGTTCTGTTTGTAAACGAATGTCATGGTCGTGGTAAATTGTATAAATTTGGTGTTTTATGAGCAAAGGAATTCATCACAACTGTTTAAATAAAAAATAATAATAATAATGGCCGCCATTTTAAATGGTAGCAAATACCACTGTGTCATAATGAGACGGTAATGCTAACACCCCTCCATTGAAGTGGTTCGTTCCAAGGTCTTTCTTTCTTTCCGCTGAGCCTCGTTACTCAGTACGGGTTTTAAATCCCCGCTCATTTTTCATCCTCAAGTACAACAATACACGTACTAAGTACTCCTACATCCGAATTCTGACTTCATAACATGTACTTTGGATTTTTAATTAACAATTATTCGATCAAGAATTTCGAATATTTTATTCGTTGTTAATTACGTAATGATCGTATTGAATAGTCAAATTGTGTCCAATTTAGTCAAATCGTATAGTTTGTTGTTAGAACAGAAAAACAAATTGTTGGTAAATATTTTTGATTGCATTTCAATTTAATGGGCAATACAAAGTGCACAGGTTTTGCAAATCAGGTTGGCTCAGCTGTTTCTCCTGTGACCAATCGGAATCGTTATTTGAAGAACATAATGGAACCATGCATATGTAGATTCGGCTTTCAGTGCATTTAAAATTACATATTAAAAAGCAAAAAATAGTTAATGGCCTGACGTTTCGACCCTAGCAGAGTCTTTCTCTGGAAACTGTTTTTTAGCCTTTATACTCTCGGTCCATTTGGTTGGTAAGTTGTTTGCAACAGCTAATTATATTTTCTCTAATTAAAAAGATGGATTATTTTTGCCACATTCTGACATGCAACCATTTACACAAATAAAAGAAAAATAGTTTTTAACACCGATTTGTGAAAGCCGAACCCACGACCTTTGAACCCGTTTCTTTGGAGGGTCTATCGGTTTATTTCATAATTTTTTATCAAAAAATAATAATTATGGTAATCTAAAAAGTTATGTGCAACAATTTTATTAATCGTCATTACAAAGTTATTTGGAGATTTGATTGAATAAATACAACTAATTAAGTAGAAACCAACATTGGCGTCACAGTCATTAAAGGCAGTGGACACTATTGGTAATTACTCAAAATAATTTATGAGCATAAAACCTTTCTTGGTAACGAGAAATGGGGAGAGGTTGATGTGTAAAACATTGTGAGAAACGGCTCCCTCTGAAGTGACCTAGTTTTCAAGAAAGAAGTAATTTTCCACGAATTGATTTCGAGACCTCAAGTTTAGAATTTGAGGTCTTTAAATCAAGCATCTAAAAGCACACAACTTCGTGTGACATGGGTGTTTTTTATTTCCTAGTTATCTCGCAACTCCGACGACCAATCGAAGCTCAAACTTTCACATGTTTGTTATATGATGCATATGTTGAGATACAACAAGTGACTGGTCTTTGACAATTACCAATAGTGTCCACTGTCTCTAAGGTGTATTTAGTGTTTTGTGAAATTAATAATAATATTGAAAGTTTTTTGTGCGTCACTTTTGTCAATAATGACACTCCTGGCGCAAACAAAAACAAGACCTCTGCTAATAGCGTACACAAGACGACCAACAGTTTGAAGGCTTTGGTTTCTGAAATAGATATGTTTTGAGGTAAATTTGACTTCGGAAGAAGTATACGCTAGTATGAGTTGAAGTGGGACGCTGTTCCAAAGAGATGTCCCTGCATATGAAAAACAGCGATCCCCAAGGAGTGCCCGCAACGTGGAACGTTCAGGAGCACGGACAAATTTTATGGAGCTGCTTATAATTAAGCTTAAGCAAACAAATCATTGCTTAGTAAAATCAGACCGGTCAAGACTCCACTAAATTGACATACCAAGTAAACAATAGCTAAATACCAGTCAAGAGCAATGTATATGGCAAGAGATTTGAGTCAGTAACATGTGTAAAATAAGCAAGCTGTATTCGTGCTTAAGCAATTTTCTTTTCTTTAGCAGCTGAAGGAATTGGTCCCACGTTGTTTGAGGAGCGAAGTTGTATGGCGTTTTGTACACATGAATTAAGTCATTAGAACCTAATTTGATCAACTCACCGAAGTGAGTGAATTTAGGTCTCCATCATGTAGGGATATCAAGTCATTGGTCATTGTGTAAAGCGGTCAGACATGGCTGTTTTATGGAGGCCACTGTCTGTTAATTTTGACACACAATTCATCGTTTCGACACGTGCTGTGTATGTTGGGTTTTTTTTTTTTTTTTCCTGACAGATAAACCAAACACTGACGGCCCCCATTCCCATGGCAACCAAAGGAACAACAAACTACATGCACGAGGCACTGCATACTATTAATAGTATTACTGGTATATACAAAGAAGTTGTCCTTGTATATAAAAAGGTTTTTCTATTGTGTTTAGGTTGAGGTTGCGCTACCGGATTGAAACGGAAACAAAGAATTTTGAAAGCATCAGAAATTTCGAATTCAGGGAGAAGATTATTTAAACTTTTAGTGAACTTCAATTTAAATAGTATGGGAAAATTACAAAACGATTGTTCTACAGCGTCCGTTAGTGGCACTGTATTGGTAATTACTCAAAATAACTGTTAGCATAAAAATGATTTAGTAACAAGCATTGGAGAGTTGCTGATAGTATAAAACATTGTGAGAAACGGCTCTCTCTGAAGTTAAGTAGTTTTTGAGAAAGAAGTAATTTGCCTCTAAATTATTTGAATTTGATTTCAATAACTCAGAATTAAATTTTGAGGTTCCGAAACCAAGCATCTGAAAGCACACAAATTCGTGTGACAAGGGTGTTTTTTCTTTCGTTACTATCTCGCAACTTCGAGAACCATTCGAGTTTAAATTTTCACTGGTGTGTGCACACTGGTGTGTTATTTTGTGCATAAATTATGTTGAGATACACCAAGTGAGAAGATTGGTCTAATACCGTTACCAAAGGCCAGAGTCTTTAAAGGCATTGACACCGTTTTTGTCAAAGACCAGTGCATTCTCATTTGGTGCATCCCAACACATGCATACAAAAAAACAATCTTTGAACATTTTGACTCAGTTGGTCTTCAAAATTACAAAAGAATTATACAAGAAAAAGCAACCTGGTGGCACAAAGTATATGTGTACTTTCAGATGCCTAATAAAAGGCTTCAAGTCTGAAGTCTTGAAATATTTCCTTAAAACTACACTACTTCAGAGGGAGCCATTTCTCACAAAGTATTACGAACAATTCTCAATAGCTTGTTGCAAGTAAGTTTTTGTGCTATAATACTCGTATATCTCCATCGATAAGTGTGGGGTTTTGTTTGCACTGTACTATCCTAAGGTATTCCTTGTATTGTCCTGCCCGCCTCCCCCTTTGTTTGTTTTAATCACTGCATTTCAGGTATTTACTTTGTATTGCTTTGGAATGTCCAGCATGCCCCGGGAGCCAACGTAGTGGGCGTTGGCTGCTTAGCTGATTCTAGTAGTGAAGACTGTTGGGTCATTACTGTTCCTGTTTCCGTTGACTTGAGTTCAAGTTTTATTTTAGTTCTGCTCATGTAATTTTCTGTAGTCATCTCCCGTAATATTTATATCAGAATGCCGCAGAAAGCCCCAGAATGCCCCCAGAATGACACAGAGCAAGCCACAGAACACCACAGAACATTTCCCATGTGTACGGACGAAGTTATGAGTTTCTCCCGGCAATAATGTAAGTTTTTTATATGAGTTATTTCGATGATGTGATTTAAACCCGCCTTTGTCTTAAAGGCAGTGGACACTAATTGGTAGTTACTCAAAATAATTATTATCATAAAATCTTTCTTGATTACGAGGAACGGGGAGAGGTTGATAGTATAAAACATGTGAGCAACAGCTCCTCTGAAGTGACGTAGTTTTCGAGAAAGAAGTAATTTTCCACGAACTTGATTTCGAGACCTAAGATTTGGAATTTGAGGTCTCGAAATCAAGCATATGAAAGCACACAACTTCGTGCGACAATGGTGTTTTTTCTTTCTTTATTATCTCGCAACTTCGACGACCGATTGAGCTCAAATTTTTACAGGTTCTTTATTTTATGCATATGTTGAGATACACCAACAGTGAAGGCTAGTCTTTGACAATTACCAATAGTGTCCAGTGCTTTAAAGTGTTTAATGCTTAAGTTTCACTCCGTCAATCCTCAGTTATTGCTTTGTATATTGCTGTTTCTCGTTTAATTTTCTAAGAAAACCTCCTCTCCCGATAAACGAAGACGAGAAAACAAGAATATTGATTTGTAGTCAGATAATAATGATTAATTACAGACAAATTGCGGTATGATTAAATATTTTTATTCGGTGACTTAACGTCAATGTTTTGCCATAGTAGGCTTTATTGTTAAATTGCTATATTTTATTGAACACAAATTTCTATTGACTTACAATTGCACTTGGAACCCAACCTTGTTTTGGGGTTGGGGTTATGAAACACCTGAACTATTGACCAAATTATTCCAGTCCTTGTGTGTTCTACACCTTTGCCATAATGTTAACTTCAGAAAAGGTACAGTTTTAGGGTTTTTCAACTGAAGTTGTAAATTCAACAATAAACTCATGATAAGCAATTCAACAACATTCAATTATTAAAGACACTTTATACGCTTGTAGTTTCCCTAAGTTTTAGTTTTACAACATGAGAGGGCGCTACAGGGTTCAGCCTCCGGACATGATTGGACCATCTTCTGGTCACCTTATTGCCAGTCCATATAATGCGACTACTATACGAGTAAAGCTTTGTAATAAACTTACATAGTCAAAATTATCTACCAATTCAATGCATTTTTATCTGCACGTGTCTTACAGCGGGGAATACAAGATACCTAAAAAAAACATCGCTTGAAAATAACTACATTTTAATGGTCGAATTTAAACATTCATCTCACTTGCTAGTCTTATTACATCAAATCAGTAATTTGTGTGCGTTTGTATTT
Organism: Asterias amurensis; assembly: GCF_032118995.1. NCBI lineage: Eukaryota > Metazoa > Echinodermata > Asteroidea > Forcipulatida > Asteriidae > Asterias > Asterias amurensis. Next base: position 7,024,950 of record NC_092655.1, on the reverse strand, counting down.
GCCGTCCGCCGCTCTGTGTACCATTCTCACTGTAGCTGAGGGGACGGTACACACATCCTCGATCCCAATGTGCCACGTGCAACCTACATGTTATACGACCGTTGCATGAATGTATAATCGCACTGTGACGATTGCATGAACGGTAGGATGTGTCTTAATATGCATGGCACTTGTAATAGGCAGCACTGGTAGACATGGACAATGACGAACGACCCTTCACCAAGTCTAAACCGATCTGATTTTCCTTCTATACCCCGCTCCCTAATTGTTGGCATAAATATTTGCAATAGACAAATTGCGCGGCTAATGTTAACATTTCACCACGTGACTTATAGTGGATACTAGGCAACGTCATTTTGGCAAGTGTCAAATACGTGCAAAAACTAATAATACGGTATAGGATCTATTTATCGTAAATAATAAAACTCAGTTAAGCCCGGTTCATACTTCCTGCAAATGCATCGGGCTTAAGGCATACTAAGCCTTTTGTTAAAGTTGTATGTTATGAAGAAATTGATTTCAAATAACATTGCAGTTGGCCCATCACTAATAATGGTTTAATTTGAGATTATTCACAACCGGTTTCGGAAGACGATGTAGCCAACCGTTATTTCTTTTGTAACGCAACTCACTACAAAGAGTATTTTAAACAATTTGAAGCATTTGAGACTTGATGAATTTCAAATAGACAATGGAATCACACAGTTTTCTGGATGATTTCAGCTTAAAAGTGGTTACATTCTAGTGTTGACAAATTAGTGTCTGATCGCGCTCCCCCTCCCTAATGACAAACCAATTCATCTTATTATGCCCCCCCTCTGTGCCCCGCCCCTTTACCACACCCACCAACAAAATCTTGGCCACCGCTGATAACTTTCAATGTAGAGCTTCAACACATACTGGAGCTGTCTTTATCCTAGTCTTGAAGTCAAGACGGTAATTGTTAAGCGCGGTGTGTAGTTACAGCGCGGTGTAGCTACGGGGACGATACACACACCCTCGATCCCAGTATGTGTGTGTGAGTCAGTCGGAATGTCGCAATTACCTCGCGCTACCTACGACTGTAACATCGCACTGTGACTGTTGCATGAAAGGCAGACAAATAGGCAGCGCCTAACGACTTGTCATCAAGTCTATCTTTATCCTAGCTTTCTGAACATTTTGCAAAAAGTCTTGTTAATAACTCCCGTTTAAAATCTCTTCTCCCCGCGACCAGAGAGAGTGTCCATGGTAGGAAAACACACAAATCGAAACAATATTCCACTCTTCCGATGAGAACCTCCCGTTTTAAAAACAGTCCGGTCCCTTTTTTTAAATTAAAATTTGACATAAATATTTTTGTGTTTTGGTAGTTTTTTTTAGTGTTGTCTATTATGTTAAATTTTTAAAATATTTATCTGTACAGTCTCATGCAATTTGGCCCTTGGGCCATGATTTGTGGTTTTAATAAAATAACATAATAGCATAACATTCCGGTCTATTACATACTCACAGATTCTTCAAATATTAAGAGATGTAAACGTCTTGGTGGAATAAACAAAAAGCAATAATCATCACCTACTTTTTAACAATGGCACTATTATGTGGGTGACGCCTTGTTTTAAGATGTGCGATAGGCCCAGTGACATTTGAGAGCACAATCATTGTTTTTGTTACTTTCTGAGCATACCGTAGAGGACGCTTTTCCTATCCCATTTTTCCCTTTATACAAACAACTTCCACCATGTGACCGCCAACTTTTGCGCGGCCCTTTTCAATCCTAAACAGGCACAACGATGATTGCGTTTTATTTACAGTTCATACTCGGCGTAATGAGTAAGTATTCTTAGGCAGCCTCGTTGAATATTACTTCTACTCTTGATTCTCACTAGAGACTTTATTGTATAATATACTTATTTATTTATTGTGTACACTCGGTGTGATCAAGATAACACTGATTATACAAATTATATATACAGACAAGTAACCATTAAAGGCATTGGACACGTTTGGTACTCAACATATATAATTAGCACACACTATTGTACTTCGTAAAGAGGATAAAACACTATGATAATGGTCCCCTCTGAAGTAAAGTACTTTGATAGGGAAAGGAATTTCTCCCTAAAATACTTAAAATACTTGAATCGGAGAATTACGTCAGGTCTGAGCCTCTTTGAGAGTGGTTTTTTTTTTTTTTTTTTTTTTTTTTTTGGGGGGGGTCTTTAATTAATTCTATTAAAACTGTAATGACCAATAATGAGCCCAAGTTTCACATATTTGTAGGGAGTGCTAATTCTATGCATATCATGTTCGGCTATATATACCAAGTGTGTTCACTGGTCTTTGACAACTACCTAAAGTATCCAGTACCTTTAAAGGGAAGGTACACGTTTGGTAATTACTCGAAACAAATATTAACTTAAAAACTGACTTGGTAATAGCAATGGAAAGCTGTTGATGGTATAAAACATTGTGGGAAATGACTCCCTCTGAAGTAGCGTAATTTTTGAGAAAGGGGTAATTTAAAAGCAGGACAGTTCTTTTCTCAACTTAGAAGTCTCCCGAACCCCGATTATCTACTCCGCGGCAGTAGAATATAGCAAGACAGTTCTCTAAGAACAAACTCTACCTGGCAAGTAGATACACACATGGTATTAACGCAAACCAAATATACATTGATACTTCACCATGCAATGCCTCAAATCCTATATAGGTAATTTCTCACTAAAATGATAAAAGACTTCTAGCTAGAAGTCTTTTGTTCCTATCTGAAAGCTCACAAGTTCGTCCAACAAGGGTGTTTTTTCTTTCATAATTTTCTCGCAACTTCGATGACCGATTGAGCCCAAATTTTCACGGGCTTGTTATTTAATGCTTATAATGGGATACAACAAGTGAGAAGACTTTTCTTCCCAAATACCATACGTGTACAGTGCCATTAAGGTGGTAACCAAGTCAAATCCAAAACTAAAATCCAACTTCTGCCGGTCTTATCTTCATTTCTGTTTGATAGAAAGAGTTACTTTGGGAGCCCGCGGTGCCCCATATGACCCCCTGACCGGTGATGGCCACCGACCCTGGATACGGGACGTATACTCCGTTCAGGTTACTCATATCACATGCGTTATACCACCAGGCACCTCGCGTAGTTTGTGCACATTGCCTGCCACTATCCAAATCATTATCCCGGTCGTGGGTTGACCATGCCATTCCGTGATGAATCGTTAAAGAATCACCTAAAAACATAACAGGACAAAAGCTCGTGAAAAAAAGTCTGAATTTTTGATGTATTTTGAATGCCAATAAACATTAACACAAAAATGTCCAGATTGATAGTAGTATTCAGAGCTGATGCTCGCATTGTAAGCACACATGCTAGCCATTGATCTGTTGTGAATTATCAATGTTATAAACATCAACAATAAAGATCCAAAATTGGCGGATTTTATCTGAGGACAACATGCACTGTTGTCAATATGTTTGTGTTTTGTTTTGGACACACGTACTTACCAGCTGTTCCCCTGTAAGACCCGACAGAGAGTCGGTACAAATCACCTTCGTCCGCAATAGAGAATTCGTCGTAACTGTGTCATGAGAAAAACAAGTAAAAAACCCTGATTATAGCACAATTATTTTCTTTTGTATTCTTAACAACAACAACAACAACAACAACAACAACAACAACAGCAACATCAACTACAGCAACAGCAACTCAAAAAACAACAACAACAACAACAACAGAAACAGCAACAACAGCAGCAGCAACAACAATAATAATAATAATAATTGTAATCTTATCAACAACAAAAACAACAGCAACAACAACACCAACATCAACTACATCAACAGCAACTCAACAAACAGAAACAGCAACAGCAACTACAGCAACAGCAACAACAAAAACAACAACAACAACAAAAACAACAACAACAACAACAACAACAACAACAACAACAACAACAACAACAACAACAACAACAACAACAACAACAACAACATCAACAACAACATCATCATTATCATCAACATCATTATCATCAACATCATTATCATCAACATCATCAACAACAACATCAACAACAACATCAACAACAACATCAACAACAACATCAACAAAATCATCAACAACATCATCAACAACATCAACAACAACAACATCAACAACATCAACAACATCAACATCACAAAAAGTGTACCATAACGTACAGTGCGTATAGAACATAGTTAAACCAATCTCTGATGATAACAATGAGCTCATAACGACGCTGATTAGACAACAGGTGTAGGTCGTCATTGCCTAACCAAAACTCTCTGGTGAGGTTGCCAAACCCTGCTTTGTAGTCCGCCCACGACAAGTAAAAGTCTTGGGAACCATCAACTCGACGTTGGAACACCTGTGGAAGTTATATCATGATACTTGTGAGTTATTAAAGTAGTTTTTCTCAATATTCTAATTTTTACGATCGAAGCTTTAAAGTCACCTGGAAATGGATTTTTTTTTCTTTCAAACATAAGAGTATATGCTTACGAACAATAAAACGATTTTTTTAGTAATTGTTTGTCACGATTTATATGTTTAAAAAATATATAAAGTTGTTTGGGATGCTGACTCCGCCTACCCCTTTTGTGACGTCATTCAAGGCAGACTTTGCCTGCAATGCGTATAGTAAACACACGTACAAAGTACATGTACGTCCAAGTCGTGAGTTGGTACATTTCAAAAAGTGTTTTTTTCTGCATTCAGCAGCAATACACCTGGTCGGCACTGCCGAAAAACAAACAAAAATCTTTTTTTTTTGAAACGTACAAACTCACGACTTGGTCCGTATATGTACTTTGCAATTGTGTTTATACTCTACGCATTACAGGCAAAGTCTGCCTCGATTGACGTCACGAACAGCGCCCTCTCGGGGATCGGGTCGGGGTCTACTCTTAAATTTGTAAATAACATAAGAACTGATTTTTTAAAACCTTAGTTAACTGTTTATTCACATTCAACTCATCAAAACACATACATTAGTGACAAAAGCTTTATTTAGAAAAAATACCACTTCCAGGTCACTTTAAAATCATGACGTATGACGGTGTCCTACCACTTTTAATAATAATAATATCCTTTAAAACGTCGTATAGAGGGAGCGTGTGTATTGATAATCTTTGATTGCAAAATTAAATAATAATAATAATACAAATAATAATAATAATAATAACCGTATTTATAATGCGCCTTTTGCCAAAGGATACAAAGCGCCAGGTATTATTACTGCAAGGAGTGGGTCGAATTTTGAGATATAGACCTAATCCTTAAGCACCATGTAATTGTTTACAAGGTGCTGTGGCGCAATATGCTGCCTTTCAGCCAGGAACACCGGGGCGAACCCCTTCTCTTTTCGATAAGTGTACTGGGTTCTTTTACATGCGTTTACACAACACATGGGACCAACGGCTTTACGTCCCATCCGAAGGACGAAGCAATGGTTATGTGTCTTGCAGGACACAAGTGTCACAGCTGGGGATTAGAACCCACACTCTGCTGATCAGAAACACCCGGAGTTTAAATTCGGTGCTCTTAACCGCTCGGCCACGACACTTCCAAATTGTTGTCATTGAACCCATAAATCCTAAACATAAGACATCGATGTTAAAGGCACTCAAAAAGGTTGCACAAAAACTCATTATTAGCATAAAAATGTACTTGGTAAAAAGCAATGGAGAGCTGTTGATAGCATGAAACATTGTGAAAAACGGCTCGCTCTGAAGTAACGTAGTTTTTGAGAAGAGGTCATTTGTCACTCAAATAAGACTTCAGCTGAAGCCTTTTTCAGACATCTGAAAGCACACAAACATTGTTTGCAACGAGGGTGATTTTTCTATCATTATTCTCGTATTCTCTGCAACTTATAGATGACCAATTGAGTCCATTTTTTAAAGATTTATTTATAGATATGTTTGGATACACTTAGTAAGAATACTACTCTTTAACAATTACCAAAAGTGTCCAGGGGTGGATTTCACAAATAGTTCAAACTTGTCTCATCTTGAGTTTTTATAGGACGAGTTACTTATCCAGCTAGCGCTAGCGTTAAGTTTTTAATAAGACTCTTTTTAAAATCGACCTCAGTGCTTTAACCTTAATGGCTGCGTACACAGTTGGGAAAGCTATTGTCTATGTACAGCCAAATGCCAGGGCTGCGTCTTTGCCCAATACGTCAGTGATCGATAGTGAGTATTAATAGTGTACTGCGCTCGGCTGTTAGCGCTCTCATTTTGACATCGAAATGAATGCGAGATTAACGGTTCACCCGTACCACGTGACCATCAGGATCCTGACGTAGGCTATAGTCCAATCTCTGAGGTATTTCAAGTGTGACGTCAGATGTTCAGCTAGCCTGAACATCTGACGTCACACTTCGAGCTCGTTAATGCCAGATAGTTGTCTCAAGCCTTGGTCAATCCCCGTCCATCTTCACCTTTCACCTAGGTTCATATGCAGACAACAGAAAGTGCAGCTTCCAAACGACACCTCGGACCAATCAAAACACATAAAAAACTCACGTCACTGCACGCGTATCCAATGAAATTGCTGGTTCTGAAAAGCAAGTACCTGTCTGTATCCTTGCGGATAAAAACAAACCTGGTCTAACGTTCAGCTGGCTCAATAGTTAGTCAAGTTTGATGAATCATGCCGAGTTTAAAGGAACACGTTGCCTTAGATCGGTCGAGTCGGTCTTTGAAAAGCGTTTGTAACCGTTTTTATAAAATGTATATGATTAGAGAGAAAATTTCAAAGTAGAATACAATGATCCACAAAAGTATCACTCGAAATTTCGTGGTTTTTCATAAAATGGCCGACCGTGTTAGTTAGCAAAGTAAAAGGAAAACCACGCAACTTCGAGGCAAATTTGTGAGGATCATTGTATTCTACTTTTAAAATATCTTTCTAACCATATGCATTTTATAAAAAACGGTTTCAAACGCTTTTTAAAGACCAACTCGACCGATCCAAGGCAACGTGTTTATTTTAAACCTGGTGAGCTTTATAGCGTTTTACAACCGACTGCAATGCATTAACCAATACCGATCACTGCTGTACACGACTGGACCTTGCGTCACTTACCGTCCAACCGCCACCACCATTTACCATTTCACAGAACACTGAGAGTGGTTGATCTCGACCGTCAACATTGATGTTATACACCCCGTTGGTTGTATGGCCCATCATTAATAAATCGTAGCAGTCTTTCCCTTTCATAGCTGTAACATATTGAAATTAAAGTGTCTGAAACATTAGGCAATTTAAATTTCCGACGGTGCAAAGCCTATATGGAACACCAGTGCAAAGATTAAATTTTAAATTGGCCATGGTGCTAACGCGGGTTTTGGACAATATAATTCCAGTAAGACAGTTCTCTAAGAACAAATTCTACCTGGAAAGTAGAAACACATTTGGTGTAACCGCCAACCAAATATAATTTGATACCTCACCATGCAATGCCTCAAATCATAAATGAGTTGGTTTTGTTTATACTTTCTTACCTTCCACGGGTCTGATTTTCATCTCCGCGAACTTCATTGAGTGGTAAAGATCTAGCCACGCGCCCCAGACCACACCCTGCCCAACATAAGGTACATAATCTGTGTTGATGTATGGGCAGTTCAAGCAAGCAAATATACATGCTTTGTACCACCAAGGGCCTAAGTAGGTCTGGGCACAGTGTCTGACGTCATCGTCATTGTCCCGATCCTTCGTGGAGAAAGGTTGACTATTGGTTGGGCTCAAGGAGTCACCTAGGACAAAAATGAACAGTGAATAGGATGTCAAGCATGTTTCCTTCCAAAATAACGTTAAAGGGAATTGATACCTTTTGTAAATCAAGTTGGGACATACAGGAGCCACAACGCTCTGTTAATAACGATGTATTGAACATAACTTACCTGAAAAAATGTCAGCTTCATTAGTCGTCAATTTTTTTGAGACAAATATTCATTGAAAACCGCAAAAGATTTCTTGTTCAGGGGAGTCGCGTCATAAGTTGTAGATGCTCATTGTTAATGTTCGTCTTTTCAAACGAAAACACTTTCTTTACATTACTCTTTTTGATGGTTTTTCTCATTTCTCAAAGGGTACAGCACCTCAGTAATAATATTTTAAGGGAAGCTTTTTACCATCGTTATCTTCAAACAGTGTTTGTAAATCTGTAACCACGATGTTCTGTATTGTAAAGGTATCCAAACCCATACAGTCTTGACTGTAATTAGAGAAGGATTGTTTGCAGTCAGAAAAACCAATCATGTTGTAATAATAATATAATAATACTAACCGTATTTCTAACGCGCCTTTTGCCAAAGGATACAAAACGCCAGGTATTATTACTGCAAGGAGTGGGACGAAGTTTGATATATAAGACCTCATCCTTAAGCACCATGTAATGGTTTACAAGGTGCTCTGACACAATATGCTGCCAATCCAGCCAGGAACACCGGGGCGAACCCGTTCTCTTTTCGATAAGTGCACTGGGTTCTTTTACATGGGACCAACGGCTTTACGTCCCATCCGAAGGACGAAGCAATGGTTATGTGTCTTGCTTAAGGACACAAGTGTCACGGCTGGGGATACGTTGTATGAAACCAACAAGCCGTTCTTCTACAAGCCACCACTTCTTAAAACATTATTCATAAATACCACAGACAGTTTCGCTATTCCTATTGGTGGAGAGCTCGTCACGTGGTTGTGTATAAACCTTTGTTTGTGACCAGTAAAAAGTGTTTAAACATGGGCGTGACACGCGAGCTTGCACCTGTGCTTATAAGACAGTTTCTTCATTCCTCCTATTGGTCAAGAGCAACGGCTGGAACAGTTGTGCCACATCACGCGATACGCGCGACGCGCACTGCAATCTCCTTATAAAGAGTTGTTTACCCGAGGGCCTTACCATTTCATAGCTGGAGGGGTGTTGCGTTGTTTGCGTCTCGGTAAAATTATCATGAACCAGGCCTCGTTGGGATTAAACCACTAGTTGAAAACCTCTTCATCACACATTTCCTTATTATCATTAACATGGTGTATATGTTTATATTTTTATCCATACAAAATTAGGTTCACACACGTATCTAATCCATTAGTTTTAGTAATCCCCAATCCGCTCCAGTTATCGTTTTTAAGACTAAACGTTTTGATTAGTATTGATGGAACGCTTGCGTTTATAGCGTAGAGAGCTTTTGCACACGATGTCATTTCATGAGGGCGCCCTCACATAATGAGGTCAAAAGGCGACTGTTCATTGGCCAAACCTGTGTGCCGCGCGTACAAATCTGTGCGTTTTGATTGTTTCGTCATCGATTTACCTCTAAGATGGCGGCTGGATGACGTCAATGCAGGGTCTATTGCAAATTTTGACTTAAGCCCGGTTCATACTTCCTGTAAATGCGAATGCGAAGCGAATTTGACGTGAATTTGACGTCACAACTATCCTTTCGCAGCTATGCTCGCAAGTGAGTTGAGCGGAGGGCAACTGCTGCGAATATTCGTTGCGATTTTTGTGACGTCAACATTCGCTTGGCATTCGCATTCGCAGGAAGTATGAACCGGGCTTAAAGTGTGAACAAACCTGCATCATATGATCCATAGAATGTACCGATGTCCAACCTATACAGGTTACTCTCCGTGTCCACTCTGAAGTGTCCATATTTGACGGCCATGCTGACCAGTGAAAACGATTGCATCTCAATCCGTAACTGATAAACCCGGTCTGATGTTAGCTCGTTGAGGGCGTCGTTGCCCAACCAGAAGTTTCTTGTGAGGTCACCGAACCCTGCTTTGTATTCTGCCCAAGTCAAGTCGAAGTCTTGCGAATTGTCCACACGCCTCTGAAAGACCTAGTGATGGTGCAAAAATAAATAACAGTTACAGTTCGATGGCGCTGTTTCTATATTAGGAGCAGAGCCGTATATGGGTGCACCCCACCAAATAGGACAAAACAGAGTGTCGAGCTCATTAATATTTTGTAGGCCCTGAAAAATAAAATATTCTATATTAGACAGATTTAATAGCCCCCAGAAAGTGTTTCAGTGTAAAAATGTTGCTCAAATGTTGAGGTATTTTGGATGACATAGGCCCTGAAATAAATGGTCCCAAGATTGATGCTCGGACGTTCTGAAAATTAGACCTGTGAAGGGGTGTTTTTACTTGGAGGGAGAATAACTCGACGGGCTCAGGGACTCCCCATATAAAATTGAGCAGATAATAAAAGTTCAAGAGTCAATCAATAATTTTCCCTTTCAAGTTGAAAGCTGTGAGACTTTTAAGTATTTGTTGTGTATTTTGTTATATTTATCATTTTGCACTGTGTGCTATGGGAGACTATTCGGTGGGGTGAACCCATATTGAGAGAGTTACAACAACTCGCGATTAGAAGCCATTTATTTCCCCAAGAAACGGCATTGGCGAACACGGGGTGCCAAACTAGTCTGCCCATTAGCTGTGCTTCATTTGGAGAAAACATGGCGTCCAGCAACCACGTGACCAAAGAAAACTGGTCCCTCCATGTCGCAACGATCTCAATACACAACTCTGACTAGGAGCAAGCTTCAGTCAGGGACCACTTAGAACTATCCATGTTTTATCAATTACTGATCTTATAAAAAGGAAATAAAAACAAAAGGATGATTTTTAAAAATTAAAAATTGATTCTCAATATTAAACAAAAAGAAATGTAAAGCCGATTTTGTTATTGCATGCGGTATGGTTGGTTTGGTCTAAAACATTTTCTGAACATCTAACCCAAAAACGTTGGCATAATTTAGGGTCTTAAATTATGACTACTGTTGTTTTGGAAAGCTGCCTTTTGGCGTCATGCTGGTTACAACCTTTGACACAATGGCGATTGTAGCGGAATATTTTGCACAAAGTCTGCTAACTATCTGAATGTAGGTTTTCGTGACGTTGACTTCTGCAACCGTGGACCTCCTATTGTCTCTCTTGTGTTTATACTATACTTTTGTTTTGTGCAACAGCTCCCATTGGTTTTGTACACGTTTTCTAACTGTGGACCTTTCAATGGACTCTCTTGTGTTATTTTGTTAAAGGTCCCCGGTTTGAACTTGTATATAACTACTCTTGTACGCACCACGAAACAGGGCATAAAGCCTGGAGTACATCGAAATTATTGATATACCGACGACAACAGAACTAAAGTGTAAAAAAATAGAACCGGGTGGTTAGAGAATAAACGTTTCTATCAGTATGCTCTGATTGTCTTCAAGAGAAATAGATATCCACATGTTTGAAACTTACATGTTGTGGAGAAAGAATAACTATAAATATGAATAGTAGACTAGCGGGTACAACCATGTGTAAAATCTCTTTTGAGGAAGTGTTGGCTCTGAAAAGAGCCAGTGTCCACATTGATATCTACTAAAAACAATGTATCTATTTACTTATCTGGCTGGTCTCGTCCGTCTGTCTGTCCTTGTCTGTCCATTGGTTAATTTTTAAAAAGCACTATGCTTCAAAGTTTCCCTGCATGTTGGTAATAACTCAGCGGAGTATCTTTAGCCATGTTATAGTATGTTTCAATTCTGTATAGCCTGTACAATGGTTGAATTGCATTTGATGCTTTTGTTGGTTTCCAATAATAGAATAAATATCTTAACACAATGGTGGTACCACAAACCACTCTTAGTTCTACTTCCACAGTGCACACCTTTAAACCCTACAAACACATTTAAGTACACACGTGTAGCATTCGCTGACGGAGCTTATGTCTAAACGTAACTTACCGTCCAACCCCCCTCATCGGAATCCATATCACAGTAGACTTGCAAAGATCCAGTCCGCCTCGCTGGGTACAAAGTGTACTCACCGCTGATGCTAGAGGGTGAATTGATTTGAATGTCCCAGCAGTCGAGTGGTTGAAACTCTATAAAGACAAAGGGAGAAAAATAAGTTAAATAAAGGCACTATAGTTACGTCTTTTAACTTCCTATATGGAACCTTACAGATGAATGCACATCCCAGAAGCAAAGTCTATAGCTAGCGCATTTATTTGGGAGGGTTTCAAGAGACAGTTGCCAGGGAAAGAAGTATGCTACAATTTTGTTTGCATAAATTGACTAGACTGTTTAAGTAGAAACAAACATTGGTACCTAGCCACACTCATGAACTAACCACGATCACAAACAATAACCATTAAATTAAAAACACAGCGTCCGAATTGTAAACTCAGTATTTTCTCGAGTTTGGTGAAAACACCACAGGCATAGTACTCAAACGTCCTGTTGGACGGTGGGATTTGAACCCACAACCTTTGCAATTCTAGAGCAGTGTCACCACCGAGTTTTCCCCGTAGCTAGAGGCAGTTCGAAGCCTATGATTAGCAGCGGGTACTTCAGCGATTTAAAATGTGTTGACTTTGTAGGCATTTTCATTTTAGTTGGCCGGGAAAATCTATATTAGCAAGATGATGTAAACAGATGAGGTAATGAACCAGAAAAAAACGTAATTGACCAATCTGCTGATGATATATGAAGCAAACAACTTGGACCATTCATAATTCTCGATGCAAGAGAGCTTTTTAGCAAGAACCAACACACGCCAAATGAATCGTTTTAACCTGTTGTAGTTGGTGCTGCAGTAGTCGGTTCTGCAGTAGTCGGTTCTGCAGTAGTTGGTGCTGCAGTAGTCGGTGCTGCAGTAGTCGGTGCTGCAGTAGTCTGTGCTGCAGTAGTTGGTGCTGCAGTAGTCGGTGCTGCAGTAGTCTGTGCTGCAGTAGTCGGTGCTGCAGTAGTCTGTGCTGCAGTAGTCGGTGCTGCAGTAGTCGGTGCTGCAGTAGTCGGTGCTGCAGTAGTCTGTGCTGCAGTAGTTGGTGCTGCAGTAGTCGGTTCTGCAGTAGTTAGTGCTGCAGTAGTCGGTGCTGCAGTAGTCGGTGCTGCAGTAGTCGGTGCTGCAGTAGTCGGTGCTGCAGTAGTTGGTGCTGCAGTAGTCGGTGCTGCAGTAGTCGGTGCTGCAGTAGTCGTTATCTGTGTTGTGATTAAAAGCATTATTTCGTACACATTTGAAAATGTTGAAAAAACTATACCCTGGAAACTGCGTTGAATAGGTGGTCATTGTCTAAATGAGGATTGCTAGTCTTTTTTTTTTTTTTGGCAAAGTAGAAGGAAAGAGAGCATCAACATCAACTAGGTCCAGTGACATTTAGGTACACCTTTGTGGCTACATTTAGGTAAAACTTTGGGACTACAATATGGTCAGGCAACAATTAGGTACAACTTTGGGGCTACATGTAGGTATATCTTAGGGACTGTATTTAGGTCGGGTGACATTTAGGTACAAATTTGGGGCTACATTTAGATTGGGCGACATTTAGGTAAAACTTTGAGGCTACATTTAGGTCGGGTAACAATTAGGTACATTTTAAGGGCTACATTAAGGTCGGGTGACATCTAGGTACTACTTTTGGGCTACAAATAGGTCGGGCGACAATTGGGTACTTACTGTTGGGCTACACTTAGGTACATCTTTGGGACTAATTAAGGTCGGGTGACATAACGGTACTACTTTGGGGCTACAACTAGGTCCGGGACATTTAGGTACAACTTTTTGGCTACATTTAGGTTGGACGACATTTAGGTAAAACTTTGAGGCTACATTAAGGTCGGGCAACAACTAGGTTGAGGCTACAGTAAGGTCGGGCAACAATAAAGTACGTTTTGGGGGCTACATTAAGGTCGGGTGACATCTAGGTACTACTTTTGGGCTACATTAAGGTCGGTCAAAACTGAGTTAATTATTGGGCTATATTTAGGCCGGGTGGGGACAACAATTTTTTTGCGGTTTCTGGGCTAAATTTAGGTCGGGACAAAATTTGTGGCCTTGGCTAATTTAGGGGGCCGCACAGTTGATATGCAGTGGTCAAACGCATTTGTTGAATTTAAATATACTGCTATAAATAAATATTCGCTATCCTGCCTCTGTTTATAGAGCCTTAGCAAGGCTAAAAATAACTATTGTTTTTGTGTTCTACTGATCAAAATAAGTCGCGAATCAGCTAGTATTTATCATAGCTTGAATTATGTAAGAGAATGAGTAAGCTATTTGTTCTGACAGCCTTTAATTCCCTTTCATTTGCGGCTGTTGTGCAGAGTGCTCTCAGCTACTTACAAGTTTTATTTCAACTACATTTTTTATGATAAGGGCTCTTGCAGACACTTTTTATGACCATAAGCTGAAAATAAGACCACTATAATGGACGCTGTTATAGTAAGTCATCACCCGAATAAGAATGATTATAATTTGAATATTGGTGTTATTTTGATGTTCCTACTGAACCCCTCAATGAACCACATTAAACATTCATACAGTTAGCCCTCTTTGAGTTAGAACATGTAAGCAATAATTACATGCGGCTTCTTTGATCGCAATCTGCATTATTAAACATACTGGTTCCAATAATCCAAATACCACATGGCATTGACTCACATGTTGATCATTTATACCCAAAACAAACAAACAACACAAAACGTAGACATTTCTATACAGCTTATTGCTATGGCAACGAATTATTTCAGAATTGGGATTTGATGTTGTTAAACTCGTAGTAAATGAACAGGTTTTTTTTCATGTATTCTGGTTGTAAAGCAAATGACTCTCTACCAAGCGAACATAATCACTTTCTAGCAAAAACTAATGAAGGAAGGGTGCCTTTTAGGCAGTCTTTTCGTTTGAAATTAATTTCCTTTTTAGGTGTCGATACTCGTGTTTAATGTACGTGTGTAAGTAATCATCATCAATGCTACTTTGTCAAAGCACGTAGAGAGACATTACTGGTCAAATAGCAATCAAATATTTTACTACAAGACGACATGATAAATTATGATATGCTTCAGTTTAAGACTTTTCCTTAATCCAGGCATCTCTCTGATGGGAAAGTATTATGGTTTTGGAGCCGTCTTGTTGATCCTTTATAAATGTAGATAGTGCAATCAAACTATCACCTGCAAATTTCTAGCAAAATATGGAAGCGGTTTTGAGATTTCGCCGAAAATATAGAAGCGGTTCATGCATGACGGAATACATTACCTGAGACGTTTCTCAAATTCAAATTCAAATTGGGGGGGGGTCAATAAAGCTTTTAACATAACCACATTACCTCAAAATGCTTTTTACTATCGAAAGCTATTTACTTTTGACCAAATAAGTTCGTTTTACAATAATTATTGAATGCTCTAATTTCGTTAATGCTTTAGTGAATTACCTTCGAAAGCTGATGTAGGCCTAAGCTTCTAACCAATAGTTCTTGTTATCCCATTGTTTCTCAGAGTGGTTACCAAAACGTAGACCTTCCCTTTAAATACCTTATTGACATCTTTAAAAATACAGTAGAACAATTGTACTTCGTTAGCACTTTTCATTGCTGGCCTTGTCTAGTTAGCATGCGGGGAAGGAGCACACTTACAGAATATAGTCAGTGTTTTTTTTATATATGGATCGGGCGTTGTATTTATTCTGGTTCGATTCGAGAGACAGACAAACTGTGAATAACTCGACGATGACCTTGGAATGAACTCCAAACAATATGCAGGGTTCTTGAAATGTTTAAATATTTACTTACAGCCATTGGACACTTTCGGTAAACAGTATTGTCCAAGTCCCAAACTTCGTGTATCACAACTTCTATATAAAATAACAAACTTGTGAAAATTTTGGCTCAATCGGTCATCGGAGTCGGGAGAAAATAACGGGAAAACCCACTCCTGTTTCCGTGTCATGCCGTGTCATGACATGTGTTTAAAATAAATCCGTAATTCTCGCTAACGAGAATTGATATTGTTTTAATGTTTTCTCTAAAAGTAAAGCATTTCATGGAATAATATTTCAAGAGAAGTCTTTCACCACTACCTTCTGTAAGCCCTGTAAGTTATTTGTAAATCTGTTAACCTTTTTTTTCTGTACCGAAAGTGTATAATGGCTTTAAAAATAACCTATTTATTTGTTTATTATAGAGTCATCTTAGATAAAAAGTGAAAATCACATCTGAGAAATGTTTTCAGGAGAGTTGTGTAAATACATTGTACGTGCTAAATTAATTTGCTTCTCTTGAAACTGAAATGATTTTGTGACATTGTTTAACCAATTTCTCAAAAACTACAGTACCTCAGCTAGTAATATTTTAAGGGAAGATTTCTACCATCGAACCTTTTTAACTCCATGTAAATCTGTGGACATCGTATTTTGTGTTGTATTTATAAATACCACAGACAGTTTCGCTATTCCTATTGGTGGAGAGCGCGTCATTTGGGTGTGTATAAACCTTTGCTTATGACCAGTACATATTCTTATAAGACAGTTTCTTCATTCCTATTGGTCGAGAGCAACGGCTGACAGTTGTGCCACATCACGCGATACGTGCGACGCCCACAGCATTCCCTTATAAGGAGTTGTTTACCAGAGGGCGGCGGAGGACTCTACCATTTCATAGCTGGAGGAGTGTTGTGTTGAAAGAAATAATTGAACAATTATATGTTTTGCATTTAGTTTACTTTTTGACAAAAAAAGTGATGATGTTCTTGACCGAAAAGGTATTTATGAATGGGAATCAAAGTGTGTTGAATCGGTTTGTGACTAGTAGTGGTTTAAACCCGCCGAGGCCTGGTTCTTGATAATTTACCTCGACTTCGTCTCGGTAAAATTATCAAGAACCAGGCCTCGTTGGGATTAAACCACTAGTTGAAAACCTCTTCACTACACATTGATTCCCTTACTTAAAAATACCCAAACCCTTTAAACACTTAAACTCCTACATTAATAATGCTCCAGGGTTAATGTGTATTGAGGGATTAATCTTTCTTACATTAATTTTTTCTGCAATTACATTTCTGCAAGAGTGCACGTAGTGTGTTGATATCATTTCCTGGTATCCTTGGATGTGCATTCCTGCACATGTTACTTCATTGTGGTAATATTTTCCCCTTGACCAGTATTGTAAGTCTAAGGGCACCTGTTACTGCCATTGTGTATGTTGTTGTATCTTTGTTTATGCTCTTTTTGTTTATGGTCGCAGGTGGTTTGTTTTGTAATGTTAATTTAATATTAACTTAATGCACCTATGTCCTTAAGCAAGACTATTAACCAAGATGCTTCGTCCTTCGGGTGGGACATAAAGCCGTTGGTCCCGTGTGTTATGTAACGCACGCAAAAGAACCCAGAAAAGAGAAATGGGTTCACCCAGATGTTCCTGGTTTGATTGGCTGCATTTTGCGCCACAACGCATTGTAAACCATTACAAAGTGCTATATAAAAGTAGTAGGTATCATAGTTCAAACGTTGTCCCACATTCTTGCAGGAAAATACTGAACGTTGAGGAACATTGAGTGTCACTGAGTGACGGGTATGAATAATAAAACAAAAAAAAATAAAAAATAGTAAATAATATAGGTTTTCTCGGTCAATTTCGGAAAATGAGCAGCCAAGTTAACCACCAGCCTATTCTATTCCGCACGAAATCGAATGCTACTAAAAAAAAGGGTCATTCGATTTCATTTTAAGACTAGTCAAAACAATTATTCAATTTAACAATTCATCGAAGCTTCATTCAAATTCAAGTGTTTTTGAGGCGTGTGTTTAGTCATTCAATTTCATTTTGAGGCAGTCAATTCTGATATTTGTGCAGTCTTAAAAACGCTCGGTTAACTTGTTGTTTCCTTATACGAATGTTAAAGGCATGCGGTTAATGTTTTGGCACTCTTGAACATAATATGCCAAGATGTCTGGCATGCCAACAGATGGTTGGTGAATATTTACAAAAAACAACAACTGGAAAAACATTTAAAAAAAAAAAAAAAAAAAAAAAAAAAACACTCAAACACAATCAAATGTCAGGTCTTGGTCAGTTAACCATTGAAGGTCTCCCGAAAAAAATAAAGGAGAAAACAACCTTATGGGGCCTAAGGTAAAATCTTGAAGGTAAAAAAATAAAATAAAGAACATAAGTTTTCATTTTTTGAAAGATTGATTGTAGTGTTCAACTCGACTTCGCCTTTTTAAAAGGGAGCATTCCATCTTGAACCTGTGAAGATACGAAACGGTTTGCCTTATACAGATTATCTGTTTATTCGTATTTCTTTAGTCGTACTTATATTAATCCTCTTTACGAAATTGAAATGATTAAATCAGCAAAATATCCAGTCGAACCAGCTTTGCTAAATTGAAGATAATTGTGTGTCATGAAAAAGAATGAGTGTGCTAGGAACTTGAATGCCTCAAAACGAAATTGAATGACCGAATTCTGAATTTGAAACGCAGTAAAAACCGGAGAGGCAAAATAGCTTTAATTCGAGCGCCTGGAAATTAAATTGGCTGCTCATTTGCCGATTTGACCGAGAAAACCTTTATAGGTTTTCTCGGTCAATTTCGGCAAATGAGCAGCCAATTTGGGTTTTATGAGTAGTCAAATTTAATGTTGTGTCATTCGATTTAACAGAATAATCATTCAATTTAACAACTCACCAAAACAGCATTCAAATTCGCAGACGCTTCTTGAGGCGTGTGTGTCACGAAAAAGAACGACGATACGCTAAGTTGAACAGAGTGCCTAAGGAATTCGACTCAATTCAAAACGAAATTGAATGGCTGAATTGAGAATTTGAAACGCAGTAACAACTGGAGAGGCAAAACAGCTTTAACTCGAACGCATGAAAATGAAATCGGCTGCTCATTTTCTGAAATTGACCGAGAAAACCTATATTAATAAGACTTGTAATGCGCACATATCTACCCTACTGGGTGATCAGGGCGCAGATGAACGCAATATAAGAAGCCACTTGTTTTGTTGTAATAACTTTTACAATTTTTTTGCAGTGTTATCTTACTTACGGTTTTTTGTAGTTCAACCACTGGTGACCTCTCCTGCGTTCCGTACCTCCACCCCTCTTTATCCACTACGTCACCAGGATGGGCCTCTCTGTGGCTGGCATTCAGTTCACAGATGCCTCCTGTACCCCCATAATTAATGGAAACACACCTGTCCTCATTTAGGCAAGCAGCCAAACACCTTGTCCAGGATCTCTGGGTGTTATTCTTGATCACATGGTTAGTTAGAACCTGGTCGCGGGTTGCTTGACGCAAAAGAGCCGACCGGCCAAGGGGACCTGTTCCCGGTTGAGCCGAGACGGCTTGGAAAGTCATCACAAAGCATGACAAAACCAAAATCACACTTACAGATACTTTCAAACTTGAAGTCATCTTGACATCAGAACGACGATGGTGAACCAATCTCAGAAACAACTATTTCAGCAGTTATTTGACTCAACTTTTCATAGCGTTTCCGTCCTGTCACCATCTACCGGTTCTTCGTGAGTCCAAGTCAGTTTCAATAATAAAGAACAGCTTATCATGAAACAGTAACTATAAAACAAACCCCGCCTTGTTTGTGTTAGTGACTGACGTTATTGTTCCAGCCAAACACCTCGATGCTCATAATGTTGCCGTAGAAATTGGATCGAAATATCAACTAAGATGGTTGTCTTGACAAGTGGAGTCATTCGCGTCAATAAACATAAATTTTAACAAAACAAACAACAGGTTAAGACATACGGCTGTGCACCGGAGACCCTTAATTGTTTCGCCAGACAACAAAAACATGGTTTTACTGTGTGACGCACACAACTGAAAGAGCGCGAAGCACTGAATACCACTAGTAGCTAAAAAACATTCGCTCGCTGCATAAATTATGGTAAAAAGCCTTTGTGTTGTGTGAGTGATGCTCTGCATTGATTTCAAGCTGTGAAGGCTGTTTAAATCTAAATTGGCCATTATTAATATTAGGGTCAAATTGATCAGAACTATTTTACCTAAACGAATTTCGTGTTTTTGCGATCGTATTTTGAGGTCGGTAAAATTTGTTCTAAACTAATATTTATAATCGATTTCTTACTTCCTAAGGAAATTGTATATTAATAAGTAATTTTGTAACTAATTTGAAACACCCGGGGTAAAAATATGTGTTATTAGATACCATAGACAAATGCTACCATTGGAGGGGTGTATTTTGCATTTACACAATTAATTTATAATATTGTACTGATTCGATTAAAATGTTGTTTTAGTGATGATGCATGTAATAAATTGTGCTCGATACTGATAATAAACTGCTAACTATTGTGACAAACGAACATGTGCTCATAAATGTGTCGTTCAAGAAGAAACAAAAGGAATTAAATTATTATTTATCCCGCCCTCCGCGTCTTCCATTTTTAATTATTTTTGTTTTTGTTTTTGTTCTCGGAGTTCTTTTGATGAGCGCTGCCTTCACTAATTGTGTAGCAATATCGTCCAAATCGATGTTTGTCTTGAAAGACATCGATTTAACGATGTCCAGCTTCCTCATGTAACAACAACACATGGGCATTTCTCAGGCACTTGACTTGAACGGACAAGTAGGCTATGAATACATTATGTAACATGGTCAGTTTTCATGCCCTTTTTTAACATTTTAGTCTCGTTTCATCGTTTCGGAAATGTTCAATGTTGTATAGCGCCTCGGGGGTAGTTTAGCGTGTGGTGCTCAATACATAGAGTTATTATTATAATGAATGATTGAACGTTTTACTTCGGGTTGGTTTTTATTCTGTAGTAGCAATAGCTTGCCAAATACCTTTATATTCAGGTTTGATTCCTGTTGTGTCCATACCTGTTTGAAGGCAATGGAAGCCTTTTGTTTTCGGAACCACTCGACTTGTGGCCGAATATGACCACTCATTGATAGGGTAGGTAGGTTTCAAGGAGTTTTAACTCCTTGAAAGTCATTATGGTTTAAAGACAGTGGACACTATTGGTAGTTGTCAAAGACCAGTCTTCTCACGTGGTGTATCTCAACATATGCATAAATTAACAAACCTGTGAAAATTTGAGCTCGATTGGTCGTCGGAGTTGCGAGATAACTGTGGAAAAAAAACACTCTTGTCACACGAAGTTGTGTGCTTTCAGATACCTGATTTCGAGACCTTAAGTTCTAAACTTGAGGTTCCGAAATCAAATTCGTGTAAAATTACCTCATTCTCGAAAACTATGTTACTTCAGAGGAAGTCGTTTCTCACAATGTTTTATACTATCAACCTCTACCCATTACTCGTAAACAAGAAAGGTTTTATGGCGATAATTATTTTGAGTAATTACCAATAGTGTCCACTGCCTTTAAAGTCGGCCGAATAGCCAAACCCAGATTCAGCTCATTCAGCTCTTTTGTAATTGACTAACGATGGCTTGGCGGTTGGGGCTCCATACCCACGAAAACAGTAAGCTGCCATATCAATGGATGATGTCATCGTCAGCCAATCACCGTGCAGGAAAACCATGCTGTTTAATGGTTGATTTTTTTTCGTGACATGAGTTATGGACTATATACCGGTGGAAATCGCTGTATCCGGACTGGACTAGCTTCGATCCAGTCTCGCTTTTAATATTTCAGGGATGAATCGTGAAATATATTATCCATATTATACTAATTAGGAATTGTTGCCGACATTCATAACGGGAGAATTTGCCGTGTTTTTTGACTTGTTTTCTTTCTTTTTGAAGCAACTTTTAACGTACAATTTTCTCTTTTCAAAATTTGAGTTGCACCGATTTTTTCATACATAACGCCAGATATGGTCTTCGTTTCAATTTACTGGTACATTAATTTGATTGAGACTTTTCAGAAAAGGCCGAAAATGAACGATTTCCAGAAGCCCTTTTGACTAATTAAAAATGAGTTTTGAATCATTTCAAGTACATATGAATGAATTAAAGCTCGACACGTGTTACTCAAGTACACAACATTAATTAATTCGAGCCCACGGATGGATCTAAAACGTACACAAAAAAGTAATCAAAGCATTTCTTGTGTGAATTTCTTTGTTTTTTCATTGTATGTCCCTTAAGGATCTCTATATTGTACTCACTGTTATTAATATGATTCTGATTGTGCTGATTGTTCTGATTGCTCTATTTGTTGTGATTGTTCGAATTAATCTGATTGGTCTAACGTTCATGATTGTTCTTATTGTTCTGATTGTTCTGATTATTCTGATTATTCTGATTGTGCTGATTGTTGTGATTGCTCTATTTTTTGTGATTGGTCGAATTAATCTGATTGGTCTAACGTTCAGGATTGTTCTGATCATTCTGGTTAACCTGATCGTTCTGATTGTTCTAATTGTTCTGTTATTGTTCTGAATGATTTGATTGTTCTGATTATTCTGATTGTTCTAATTGTTGTAGTTGTTCTATATTTGTTCTGAATGATTTGATTGTTCTGATTGTTCTGATTGTTCTAATTATTCTGATTGTTCTGATTGTTCTAATTATTCTGATTGTTCTGATTGTTCTGATTGTTCTGATTGTTCTAATTGTTCTGATTGTTCTGATTGTTCTAATTATTCTGATTGTTCTGATTGTTCTGATTGTTCTGATTGTTCTAATTGTTCTGATTGTTCTTATTATTCTGATTGTTCTGATTGTTCTAATTATTCTGATTGTTCTGATTATTCTGATTATTCTGATTGTTCTGATCGGTCTGAATATTCTGTTTTTCTGTAATTCTGATTTGTCTGCATGCTTTAGACATGCTTTAACTCAGTTCTGCCTGTTCTTGTACGTTTGCTTCATGGAGGTCTGTTAAATACGTATCGCATTAAACCCATTAAGAGTCAGTTCAGGTAAATAATTGACATAGTTGCTCACGGTCAAAAAATGAATTTTTTTTTAATACTTTGTTGGTGGAAGGGCCTTGGCTGCAAGTAAACAAAATTGCATTTTCAATTCTATATATAGCCCGTTGCCATGGTTACGGCTCATTTTGTTTTTTGGCCATTTTAGGCCGATTTGGGGGTTTGAAAAACTGGTTTTTGCAAAATCGACACTTTTACCCTATTTTTGGACCCCAGAATGTCAACTTGCCAGGGGTCTAAGAAAAAATTGTCCTTTCGGCTGCGATTAGGGCCAACATTGGTCTTTTCATATCTGGTGTCAAAAACTTGGGCAATTGTATCCTGTTGTGACAGTGCTGCCTCAAAACTAGAATTTTTTCCCCAAAACGTGAAAAATGCCTTTTTAAGGGTCTTTTCACATAATATCGACATACGTGTCCACGGAAAAAAAATTAGGAGTATTTTTCTTATACTTTGTGGATGGTAGGGACTTGGGGTCCAAATAAACAACATTTACATTTCAAATCATAATATAACACGTTGCCATGGTAACGGTTCATTTGTGTTTAGGCGACTTTTGTTTTTTTGTTAATATTTACAACTCCACCCCACCAAAAAACAAAAATATTTCATAAAACCTTTTACATCACTACAAAGTATTATCCTTGGCTTTACTTGAGAGAAAAAAATATTGCTATAAATTTCACCCTTGTGCTATTTTTAGAACGTGCATTAGAGTATGTTTTTAGAACTTGCAAAATCAACATTTTTACCATATTTTTTTCCCTCAAAATTTCATTTTTTCAGGGGTCTCAGAATATTTTCCTTTCGGTTTTGATCAGGGCCAAAATTTGTCTTTTTATTTCTGGTAAGAAAAACTTGGGCAAGTGTATCCTGATGTTAACAGTATTGTCTCAAAAATAGGCTTTTTTCCCCAAACAGAAAAATGCATTTTGAATTGTTTTTTTCTTCATATTGAATTTCTAACATTAAAAAGTAATAATTCTATCAATCTTGCAGCTTTTCCTAAGCACTAGTGGATTACCCAACATTGATCAGGAACTGTTGATGACCTTAATTTTAGAATTTGCCCGGCCCAGCCCCAATCATATTTCTTGACATTGCATAAAACAATGTTTTGTGAATAGCGCCTCTTTTTTGAAAGTGTTCCCTTTCGGTTGTTATTGGTGTTTTCATGTCTTCTGGGTAGAAACACTGTGTTTATTGTATCCTGTTGTGACTGATCATGCCTTAATTATAGTAGTTTTTCCAAAAACAATGCATGCTTGTTAAAAATCTGGCACTGTTTCCATGCCCTTTGAGTAATGAATACAAAGTTTTTATTTAAACATAATGGTATCCAACCAAACCATAACCAATGCTTTGCCACTGAGAGTTCTTGATTTGGCTACTTTACCTATTGTACAGGTATGATTCCCATTGCAAGTAGAGTGCGATGAGCATTCTTTACAAGTTGTCTTTAATACAGGGCCTACTCTCCTTGGTCTCTGCCTGCTACCAAATGTAAAACTTTTCATAGAGATAGAGATCATAAACAACATCTATACTGTCTGTGCTTGAGGCAGATGGTTTGGAGCATCCAATCATGTCCAACACAAATGTGGGAAATTAAAAAGCCCGCTTAAAAGTGTTGGAAAAGTTTGCCAAGATCTTATTAAAAACTATGATACTAACGATTTGCAAGATGAGCGTAAGAGATCATTTAAAAGGAACACGTTGCCTGGGATCGGTCAAGTTGGTCTTTGAAATGCGTTTGTAACCGTTTGTTATAAAATGCATGGTTAGAAAGATGTTTTTGAGTGATACTTGTGTGGATCATTATATTCTACTTTTAAAATATCTTTCTAATCATATGCATTTTGTAATAAACGTTTACAAACGCTTTTCAAAGACCAACTCGACCGATCCAAGGCAACGTGTTCCTTTAATGAAACAACATTGAAAGAAATTGTAAATACTTGCACCTGCTCAACAAAAATAAGTAAGATGCATCTGCAGAGACAAAAGTTTATTCAGGCTAGTTTGATTATTTTTTCCATTCACTATCTTACTAATTCATAATTATTATATATGTCTCTGAGAACGATCAACAAAAAACATTGTCAAACATTACCTGCTGAATTGTTTATCACGTTAAATAAACCAACTCTTTTATTGTTTGCAACAGTACAATTGAAAGGAACCCCACCATGGATGGGGGAACTGCTTACAGAAGGCCAAAGCAGGTGAATGACCATTTAGATACTTTGGATACAGTACTTGCTCACTTTTAGAGCCTCTTTGTTCTGATAGGGATGAAAATGTTTAGTTTGGTAGCGGGCAGGGGACCAAGAAGACTGTTATAAGGCCATGTATAGACAAGAAGAGTAAAGAATGCTCATCGCACTATTTCTCTTCTTGCAATGTGAATCATACCTGTACAACTAGGAAAAGTAGTCATGACAAAACAAGAACTCTCAGTGGCAAAGCATGGTTATAAACTTTTTATTTGTTACTTAAAGAGCATGGAAACAGTGCCATATTTTTTTAACAAGCATGCTCGTTTTTGTTTTTTATCAATTCAAACTAAGGGATAACTTCAAAATGCATTTTTATTGTTTTGGGAAAAATTACCATGTTTGAGGCAGAAGTGTCACAACAGGATACAATAAACCAAAGTGTTTCTCCCCAGCAGACATGGAAACCATAATGATAACCCAATCACAACCAAAAGGGAAATACTCTGCGAATCAATAACAAATTAAGACAGTACAAACTTTCTTGATGTGCAAGGGGAATTAAAAAATGTGACTTTCAAAAAAAAAAGCGCTGTTCACAAAACTTTTTTTTTTTTTTTTATGCAATGTCAAGAAATATGATTGGGCCGGGGCCGGGGTGGGGCCGGGGCCTCAAATTCTAAGATTTAGGTCATCAACAAGTCCTGATCAATGTTTGGTAATGCACTAAGCCTACAGAGTTCTTATGAAAAGCTGCCAGATTGATGGAATTATTACTAACTTCTTAATGTTATAAATTCAAAATGAAGCAAATATTTCAAAATGCATTTCTCTATGTTTTCGGGGAAATAGGTCTATTTTTGAGACAGTTCTGTTACATCAGGATACAATTGCCCGAGTTTTTCTTGCCAGAAATAAAAAGAAAAAATTTTGGCCCTGATCAAAACCGAAAGGAGACCCCTGAAAAAATGAAATTTTGAGGGAAAAAAATATGGTAAAAATGTTGATTTTGCAAGTTCTAAAAACATACTCTAATGCACGTTCTAAAAATAGCACAAGGGTGAAATTTATAGAAATATTTTTTTGTCTCAAGTAAAACCAAGGATGATAATTTTTAGCGATGGAAAAGGTTTTATGAAATATTTTTGTTTTTTGGTGGGGTGGAGTTGTAAATATTAACAAAAAAAAACGGTTTTTCAGACCCCAAAATCGGCCTAAAGTGGCCTAAACACAAATGAACTGTTACCATGGCAACGTGTTTTATTATGATTTGAAATGTAAATGTTGTTTATTTGGACCCCAAGTCCCTACCATCCACAAAGTATAAGAAAAGAATTCCTTTTTTTTACCGTGGACACATATGTCGATATTATGTGAAAAGACCCTTAAAAAGGCATTTTTCACGTTTTGGGGAAAAAAGTCTAGTTTTGAGGCAGGACTGTCAAAACAGGATACAATTGCCCAAGTTTTTGACACCATATATGGCAAGACCAAATTTGGCCCTAATCACAGCCGAAAGGAAAATGTTCTGAGACCTCTGGCAAGTTGACATTTTGGGGTCCAAAAATAGGGTAAAAATGTCGATTTTGCAAGTTCTAAAAACATACTGTAATGCATGATGCAAAAATAGCACAAGGGTGATATTTAAAGCAATAATTTTTTTTCTCAAGGAAGGCCAAGGATGATACTTTGTAGTGATATAAAAGGTTTTTTGAAATAATGTTGCATTTTGGTGGGGTGGAGTAGTAAATATGAGCTAAAAACCAGTTTTTCAGACCCCAAAATCGGCCTAAAATGGCCAAAAAACAAAATGAGCCGTAAACATGGCAACGGGCTATATATAAAATTGAAAATGCAATTTTGTTAACTTGCACCCCAAGGCCCTTCCACCCACAAAGTATAAAAAAAATTCATTTTTTGACCGTGAGCAACTATGTCAATTGTTTACCTGAACTGACTCTTAATTGGTTTCCAGGGCTACTCCTACACTGTTTTGTTGCTTCGCAAGCGAATTTGGTACCATCAGAAGGTAGTGTTATTCAATAACGAACATATAGCGTTTGTCTTCCATTACCGTTATGCAGCAGTGTAAGTCACAGGCTAGCAAGGCTGGCGTCAGGCTTGTACTGTTATACATCACTCTGGAGGTTGACTTCACCAATCGATGCGAAGTGGCGACTTGGTAATAAACTGGTCAAGGCTATGGGATTATTGCCTCAGATGGATAAAGAGTATTAGGACAGAGGCCAGAGCCCAGAGCTATGAGCTGCTATAATATTAGTACAGCTGCTGTAATATATATACAGTGCCGTTTCGTCATTATTATTTTAATACTTAACCACAAAGGGTATTGCAATTGACACGATTGTCATAACAGACACGTTCATATTACACACTGTTGACTTTGCCAAAGAGAGAATTTACTCATTTTTATAAATAAAATTAAACCGACTTCTTGTTTTTATATATGTATATATTGTTTTTAGTAGTTCAAAGGGATGAGAAAATTCGGTTTATTTCAAGTTAATATTAACTTTATGAAAGACAGCAACAAATATTCTAGGAATTTCTTTTTTTTTAATTGATAAACCATAGCCGGATCAACCCCTTAAATCTTATCATAAAATCGATTAGAAACATAATTCATACCAAACTAAACATAAATTATCATGTGAGGCCCCAAATAGCAAGCAAACAAACAAACAAACAAACAAACAAACAAACAAACAAACAAACAAACAAACAAACAAACAAACAAACAAACAGGCAGGCAGGCAGGCAGGCAGACAGGCAGACAGACAGACAGACAGACAGACAGACAGACAGACAAACAAAAAATTAAAAAAACAAACAAACAAACAAACAAACAAACAAACATCAAACAAGGAGGCACCTAAACAAAAAGCAGCCTGATTAATATCACATTGTGGCCCAAACCAATGGAAACGACTAGTCTTCGCATCAAGTCACCACCTCACGTTGCCTTTGTGCAATACCTCGCTGGGAAAATAAACCTTGGTGTGCACGACAATTTTATCTTTGACATCTTGTTGATCCTGAATTGTCTCACCCGTATTAAGAAACTTTTTTTTTGCGTCACCTAGTAATAATATTGTGAATTCCCTAAAACTACCGGAGAGCTGTAAGACAGTGTTGTAGTCAAGACCGGTACACCCGTGTCCAAGGTCTAGACCAAGACCAGCATGTCAAAGTGGATGACCTACAACACTGATATAAGACAATTTGTTTGTTTATACAATATACATATTTATAAATAAACAGGGCCCAATTTCATGGCTCCGCTTACCGTAAGCACAGAATCGGCGCTTACGGGAGCATTTTACGCTTACATGGGTAGCTCAGATATTCGGCGCTTGCACGTGAGCGGGGAATTGTGATCGTAAGCGCATACATTGGGCCCTGGGGTCGATTTCACAAAGAGTTAGGACTAGTCCTAACTTAGGACTAGTTCTAGGAGATATACAAATTGCATGGATAGTCCTAAGTAAGAATGAGCAACTGGTCCTAACTCGAGATAAGACTAGTCCTAACTCTTTGTGAAATCCACCCCTGATCTATACCTCATGAATCCGCACTGAACAAATTTGCTCTTTATAAATCTAGAGTTTTGTTTCCCATTTGGTATACAAAGCCCAAACCAATCAGAAGCGACTGGGGTCAGCGGGTCAGCATACAATAACTAACTATGCACACTGCCTGGGAAAACAGCAATCATCCATTTTGGGTTTCGTTTATAAAACGTTTTTGGGTATGATGCAATCTCTTCTCTTTCATTCACACAACCTTTTGTTGATCCTTTATTCCCTTTTATAAACTTATTAAAAAAACTGACCCACTTACAATGTTCGTCTGAATTGATTTCTTACTTTTTGGGTATTTTCCTGTAACCCTTCCATAACAAAATGGACACAACTAGAGAAAGTCCGCGTTTTGATTGGTTAATCGTTCTGCACTTTGCGTACTTTTGAATAACGCACGTTTCATAACCTATGAATCATTCATAAAACGCTAGACTTGTGGACAAGTCGTTAAATGTCTGTCGCGGTGATAGCGTTCCGACTCTCCCCTCGATTCCCGCGGTATTCTACTACTGCTTTCACGACTACATGGGGAGTAGAAGTCGGCAACCAGTAGGTCGCGCGAGAGCAGTGATCTCGCAATAGCACCGCCACAACTCGACTATCTCACCGCGTGGGACCATTAACGACTTGTCCACAAGTCTAATAAAACGCAAACCCGCAACTAAACTCGCGCGCATGTTCCAACCAGTTATACGAGCTTTGTTTTGTACTTTAGGTTTTTTCTTTAAACAGTTTGTCTTTTGTCCTCGCTATTCAATGGGTGTTTGTAAGCTGTTTATATTTTAATGACTACATTGTCTCAATTTTCCATTCAAAATATGCCTTTAATAAACCACATAACAATTTAAAATAATAACAACAACAAGTTTGTCTGACGGCAGACAAACTGACTAGTTTATAATGAAGTCTCAAGTTAAATTTTAACGAGTGTGTATTGTTCTTGCCTCGTTGTTGTCTTAACCGATGGAAAATTAATCTTGTCTTGCAACAGACTACCTGAAAGGGTATGTAGTCTCAAATCAATCAATTTTATGTTTATGGTCTGTTTAGCCGGCACTTAGTGGCTTTATTTTCATTTCT
This sequence comes from Asterias amurensis, assembly GCF_032118995.1. NCBI lineage: Eukaryota > Metazoa > Echinodermata > Asteroidea > Forcipulatida > Asteriidae > Asterias > Asterias amurensis. The sequence goes on along the minus strand of NC_092655.1, from coordinate 6,995,366 downwards.
ACTTCCATTAAGGAGACGGACTCCCCAGGCCATGTCTTCCACACCATGCCACGACCGGGTGAAATATTGGCAGATGTTCGTGGACCATTCAGGTTAGACGTATGGCAGGAGTTGTACCACCAAGCTCCCTGGTACACCTCGGCACAGTTGGTTCCGATGGCGTTGTCGTTGTCCTTGTCGTGGGTTGTCCATTGCATTCCATTGTGAGTTGCTATCAGTGAATCACCTACGAAAGAATGCCACATAAAATCATTGTTTTAAGGTTGGGATTCTACAGACGCATATAATAGTCTTTGTAAAGATTGCGATAGAAATAGAGAATCACTGGTAAACGTACTTGAGTAATTTGTCTTCTGTTTTGTTTTAGTGGTATTAAACAAAATCACAACAATAAATGGAAATAACAACACAGCAGCGTGACGTTTTAATAAATTAACAGTTGTAAAGGCTAGTTTATTTATCTAATTTTATTTTACAACTTGTTTCTGGGATGCGATTTGTAAGTGATATTTCAATTCAATTCAATTCAATTCAATTCAATTCAATTGTTTTATTGTCACACATATATTATATACAGTGAAATTCACTTCGGCTTGCGAGTCTAAATGTATTCAAATTACAAAAATACAGAAAACCCTTAAACCACATAGGCATACAATAACGAACAAATAAACAGTATGCGCACATTATGCAGAGAGACGATTACAGTAAAAAAAAATGCAAACCCCCGAAAACAAATTAAAAAGTATTAATCATTAAGTAACCTTATTACACTGGAATCAAAACTTTTAGGGGTTGTAATCTTTTAGAAACAGAAACAAATACCAGAACAGGACTAAAATCGTTGACATTTCGTTTTATGACGGCTTTCTACCGATGAGCTACGGTAGCTTTCTTGCCCTAATATCGGTGATCACCTATCTTTCTTCGTCGTGCACTTGGAGTCCATACTTCCTTCTTGTAACTACTATATTATTATAGCCAGAGTTTACACCCAAGTTTAAGATAGAATATGAGCTGTGAAACATTACCTCCAGTTCCAGTAAAGCCACTAACCGTCAGTCGATAGTTGTCCGCCTCGTTGTTCACCCGAAACTCACTGTATCTACAAGACAACAACAAAAAACGATTTCGCTTGGGTCGTTCTTATCTATTCAATTACGGGGAAATATTATTTGGTTATAACCCTAACACCGATGTATGTGGAGCATTGTATACTCAAGGGGGGGGGGGATATTCATTCCGCCCAATTCAAATTCAACTCTTCAGTGCCTAACGTGCACATAATGTGTGTACACTTTTATTTTGTTCTCTTATTCCCTGATACTTTATCCGATTTGTTTTTTTAAATGTGCATTAAGAATGCCTGTTGACTTTAGTGAGTAATATGAATATAACAACATAAATATTATAACATTAAACTTGCGGGTACAATCATGTATTGACTCTCTTCTTAAAGGCAGTGGACACTATTGGTAATTGTCAAAGACTAGCCTTCACAGTTGGTGTATCTCAACATATGCATAAAATAACAAACCTGTGAAAATTTGAGCTCAATCGGTCATCGAAGTTGCGAGATAATAATGAAAGAAAAAACACCCTTGTCACACGAAGTTGTGTGCGTTTAGATGGTTGATTTCAAGACCTCAAGTTCTAAACTTGAGGTCTCGAAATCAAATTCGTGGAAAATTACTTCTTTCTCGAAAACTATGTCACTTCAGAGGGAGCCGTTTCTCACAATGTTTTATACCATCAACCTCTCCCCATTACTCGTCACCAAGAAAGGTTTTATGCTAATAATTACCAATAGTGTCCACTGCCTTTGAGACATGTTGGCTCTGAAACGTAGAGGGCCAATACTCCCTCAAGAAGAGGTTCAATGTTCAGTACATGGTTGTACCCGTTATTGTACTATTCGTGTGTAGTTCATTTGTATCTACTAAATAATAGTTAGAATTCAATATTGTTTTGTTCGTTTCTCTTCGATGCTTTCGGCAAAACAAGTCTGTACAATTTAAATTAGATAAACAGAAAACACTGACGAGACAAAGTCTTGCTGCCACCAATAGCTGCAAGTAAAATATCCACCTACTTGGCAAATTTGACGTCACCATACCAGTCCACCAGTGGAATACGCAACTGGTAGTCGTCTTGATTTGTCAAGAGGTAAATGAGATCCAATCCTAGCCAGAAATCGGAATCATTGTCATCAATGATACCAAAGCCCATCTTGTAAGACGCCCAGTTGCGATAGAAGTCGACAGCGTTGACCCGCCTCTGTATCGTCTGTGGATGAGCATAGGGGGACACAGATTCCAATGAAAAAATGTCAAAGAAAATCATTTGGTCGTAAATCTTTTGTAAATCTGTTTTATATCAGCCACGCGAGCAGGCTTATAAAAGGCACTCAAATTATCACCTACACCCAACCCTTCTGTTCTAATCTTGTTTTCTTCTTTCTTTCTCTCTGTGTCTCTTTCTTTCTTTAGTTATGTCTGTGGAGTTGTTGTGGGGGGGGACAGACATTTGCCAAGCGTATGTCCCAGCACAGACGGGGTTGTGTAGACTCCGCCTCTTAACGAACCTAAACACCTCAAACTACTCCTTCAACAACGAGGACAATGTTATCTTGGATAGAGAGGCAAGGTGTTTCGAAAGAGGAGTGAAAGAGGAGATCTACACAAAGAGAGAGAGAGAGGGATTCGGACCATCACTAAACTGCAGCAATAAGAAGATCCCTCGGCGTCTGCACGGTTCGGTGACCCTAAAACGGGTCACCAACCATTTGCCGCCTAAAGATCAGTCGACCGGATAGGACGTGAAAGTGTCGTCAGTTTAGAAATAGTAAGTCAAGTTATATTATTTACATTTTTCAACACTGAGTCCCGGTGTTAACACACATCGGTGGTTATGGGTAAAAACAAATGCATAATTATTTGCATATTTCCTCTTTACGTCGTGTCCTAGCGGTATAAGAGCACCGAACTCAAGCTCTGTTTTTTCCTTCTGTACAGCAGAGTCGTGGGTTCGAGCCACAGCGTGAAACCTGTGTCCTTAAGCAAGACGCTTTGTGATGATTCGTCCTTCGGGTAGGACGTAAATCCGTCGGTCCCGTATGCTGTGTAACGCACGTAAAAAAAAACAGTGCACTTATTGACACTATAGAGGGGGTTCGCCCGGTGTTCCTGGTTTGAAAGGCAGCATTTTGCGCCACGGCACCCCGTAAACCTTTGTATGGTGCTAATGGAGTAGATCTCAAACGTAGTCCCACATCTTGCAGTATTAGCACCTTGATCGTCACTGAGTGACAGATAGAGCAATATATAAGAAGCCACTATTAAAATTATTATTAGAAAGAGTCGTTTCTGTTATTAAAACCACTTACCGTCCACCCACCTCCACCAAACTGCATGTCACAATATACTCTAGTCCCACCAGGTGCTGCCCCCTTGATGTAGATGGTATAGAGACCACTGTTATAGAATCCATCACTGTAATAGCCCCAACAATCTCTGGGACCAGGCTGGGCTGAAGGTCCAAAAGTTAGAGAAAAAGTGAGAAATAAAGCACAAATTATTTTAACACGTTTATTTAAATAATAGTATATTCATAAATACCTCAGACAGTTTCGCTATTCCTATTGGTGGAGAGCGCGTCACGTGGGTGTGTATAAACCGTTGTTTATGACCGGTAAAAAGTGTTAATTCATGGGCGTGACACGCGACCTTGCACTGTTCTTATAAGACAGTTTCTTCATTCCTATTGGTCGAAAACAACGGCTGAAACAGTTGTGCCACATCACGCGATACACGCGACGCGCACAGCATTCCCTTATAAGGAGTTGTTTACCCGAGGGCGGCGGAGGGCTTTACCATTTCATAGCTGGAGGGGTGTTGTGTTGAAAGAAATCATTTGACAATTATAGCTTTTGCATTTATTTTACTTTTTGACCAAAAAGTGATGATGTTTTTGACCGAAAAGGTATTTATGAATGGGAATCAAAGTGTGTTGAATCGGTTTTCAACTAGTGGTTTAAACCCGCCGAGGCCTGTTCTTGATAATTTACCTCGACTTCGTCTCGGTAAAGTTATCAAGAACCAGGCCTCGTTGGGATTAAACCACTAGTTGAAACCTCTTCACCACACATTGATTCCCTTAGTAATAATATAGATAGGTTACTTTCTCTGACGAGTCAAGTGACAGCACATTCGCAGAATACTGCTGCAAGGAATTGCAGCAACAGAAGTGTTTATTTATTGCAAAATCAATGCCCAATTGAAGAATATGATTCAAACATATCTCTTGCAGCGTTTATTCTGGTCAAGTTGTAAACAGCTAGCTGAACATATTCCGCTAACGAAAACGACCACAAAATTTTGGAGGGAGTTGGGGTGGGGGGGGGTTGGAGTGCACTCCTACCTGTTGTTTTGAATGCAGTTGTCGGCAGTTTTGTTGTCTGCATGGTTGTCGACATGTCAGTTGTTGACGGTTGTTTGGTTGTTTGTAACGCGGTCGTTGACGGTGTTTCCGTTGTCGGCGCTTGAGTTGTCGGTTGCCCTGTTGTTGTAGGTGCTGTTGTTGACGGCATGTCCGTTGATAGATCTTGTGTGGTCTGACATGGTGATTGTCAGTTAAAAAGAAAGTCTACTTTAATCCCTTTTTACGTGAAAAAAATTCATGCTTTAACAATTTTTAGCGGTCCATGCGGCGAAACATGGACCTGAAGTGTTCGCAATGAAAAACAAAGCCAGAACTGCACGGGGCCGAAGCCACACAAAGGAAGCCAGCCGTTCAAAACTACCCTCGACAGCAATCGCCCTTTTAAACGAATAAATACAGAATAACATAATTATTGCTCTTTTGCTACAAACACGTCTGCACATTTTTAGTTCCTTTAAGATTGAAATACTCTTTTGTAGAGCCATAAATTTCGGACTTTTTTGAGAAATTGGTTCCCACAAACACTCCTCCCATCGTCTCACCGACTCCTTGCTAGTAGTTCGTTGAACTGTGCCGTCTAATATTATCATACACCCACCATCCACAAGAGCTATGACAAGAACACTCATCCGAGTTTGTTATTGTTGTTGTTTTTTAATATTGCGGCATTTCGTTTCACAATGGTGTTAGGTGTGTAAAATGTAGCCTTTTAACTAAAAATAATATTACTTTGTTTTAAAACAAAACCTTCGAGTAGGTACTCTTCAAGTTGAGTGAAAAGAAGGAAAAGGCCAAAAATGGGAGGTAAATCTCCACATGAATAGCAGCGTAGGCATGACCAATGGGAGACTTTAGGAAGCTAGGTGGCAGCAGACTTACCAGGTAAATGTCGATTGTGTACGTTGTTCTGAGCAATGGAGTTTACCTGCTCAGTCTGCTGCCACCAAGCGTCCCAAAAGTCTCCCATCAAGCCTGTTACGTGCACTCTCGTCTTAACGTTCGAGTGGCAACTTTTTGTCTCGTGTGTATGTGGTTTTGAATGTACAAACAATTTACCTGCTCCGATTTGATTTGCTTATACGATAAGAAATCAAGCAAGAGAAAATTGTCTGTTTCGCAGGGCCAAATACTATGCCGAATAATGGCGCTATTCTTAAACCTCGAACCAATGGGTGCATTCGATTAGCTTCCCTGGGTCGACCCCGATGTGGCGGTTTTTTTTTTTTTTTCAAGACGAACGTGGGCACACAATTACCCCACGTTCGTCCTGGAAAAGTCGCCTATTTTATTTTCCAGTACGAACGTGTGCAAATGTGTACCCATGCTCCACCTGGAAAAAAAACAGACGCATCATCACGTAAGCCTTCTCGTCGTGACGTCAGTGCACCTCGGGTCAGCCCCAAGTGACCCTATCCACAAGTGGGGCTCTGTACATGCATGCAGTGATAGTAGATTAGTGTTTTGTTACAGTAAGGCCTGTCCTATATGATCTTTACAAAGTTTGAAATTTAAAAGAGCACACAAACATAAGCAACCGGTTTAACTCCGACAATCGCGGCAAAAATGCTTGGACCACGTGAACCTAGACATACTCCCGATACCACCCCCACACCCCCCCCCCCGATTCCCGTTCCCCCGCCTCACCCTAGTAGTGGTGAGCAATGAGAGCCGACATTGAACATGGGGCAGCAGGGCGTTGGCCCAATGCGATTTTACTAGGATTTTATCCTCTGCTGGCGTTATTCTTCCAATGATTCTATTCGTAAGTGTGTTAAAAATTAGTTTTAGTATAAAAAAAAAACATTGAATGTGACGGGCAAAGACATAGCTGTGAACTTGTTGGTACTTGATTGTTAGTAATATTTAATAGTAATGTTTTTAGTTTATATAGCGCTTTTCCATTCCCGAACGGGTGTCTAAAAGCGCTTCAAATTATTACCCCTGGTCACTGGGCCTTAATTAACTCCTTAAACCATCTCAGCTCCCTGGGGAGTATACAGCCTCGTGCAACAAATGTGCTACTCGGTTAAATCAATCACAAGAGCCATCTCTGCCCTCACAGGTGCCAATTTACCCCTGGGTGGAGAGAAGCAATATTAGTTTAGTGTCTTGCTCAGGGACACAAGTGTCACGACCAGGAATCGAACCCACACTCTGCTGAACAGAATCAGCAGAGCTTGAATTCGGTGCTCTTAACCGCTCGGCCACGACACCCCAAAAACTACCCGAAAACTACAATGGACCCGAGGTAAAAGGGTGCGACATGGTCCACTGTGACGTCACGAAAACGACTGATTGTCAACAATTAAATTACAAATCCATTCAGTTATGTAGTTCTTTCAATTTAGCCAAATTACTAAAGAATCAATGGTTGTCATTGAAAAGATTGAAGAAGAATTTTGTCTAAAAATATTACCTTCGAAGTAATTTCGTAGTAAGACCATCCATCATTCGTAATGACATCCGATGGGTGGTCAGTCTTGCTGCCGTCATAAAGCTCACATTCACCGGTTAGCTGGCTGTAACTCACGGCCACACATTGGGGTTCACGGAGGCAGTTGGCCAAGCATCTTGACGCAGATCTGACTCGTTGTAGACTCAGTAGTAGATGGTTCTTGAGAGCAATGTTAGATACCGAGGGTTTAGAGAAATCTGCAGACTGCGAAACTGTTTCACAGCACGCTAAGGTAGCCAAGAAAACACATAGTGCGACATAAGCACATGGCCGCAACTCTCTGCCCATGATATTAGTTAAGTATAAATTTAAAATAATATGTTTGATTCAAGATGGTACTGAACGATTGCTTCGGTATATTATAAATAATCTTGAGAGAAAGTTGAAACTCAACAACATTGATTCTTCTGGTCGAGTATTTTGTGGAAATCATCAATTGTTATTGATAGCTGACCCACTTTGCAGGGAAAAACAGGCTGTTGCTTTATACGCGTGTTCCATTTGATTTGGCGCATGCGCGTCCTGCCTCTATCTTTCTTTCGATGACGTCACAACTACCAACGAGTTGGTGTTATTACATATTTTAATTGGAGTTTATTGATCTTGTCGATTTCATATCTGTGGTGGCTGAGAAGCAAGACTGAACCCATTGTAACCTTAGTAAACACAATATTGTCCAAATTATGCAAATCTTCTAATGAAAGAGAACGGTGACGTTCGTTCGTTCGTTCGTTCGTGCAATCAAACACCCTGGTTATTAATGCTGCCTTATTTTCTATCTACAACCTAAAATGCTGACTGAATTACTTCCATTTACGTATAGACACTTCGTTTGTATTAGGTGGCTTGAGCTGCCTTTTATAATTATTATTGAATACACACTTAATTACATGATCTTATAACTCGGAACATTCTCACCCAAATGCAGCCATTTAACAAAACTGAAATTTGAAAATGAAAGCAACTCATATTCAATAAAAAAATAAGTGGCACGAGGCCAATTAAAATTTATCTTTATTTCTCATCATCTCGTTTTCCATCACATCAAGATATCATTATTCGTTGTTTCAGTTAACCCTACTGTAGTGACATCTTCATAGCTGGATACGACTAGATAAGTTGCTGTGTTTTGTTTTGTTTTCCTTTGGTGCTGCAAAATGGTGTGTACAAAATGTACGTGTACCAAATAGATTCAACGCAGTGGTGCTAAAAACTAAACACTGCAATAACAACTTGCAATCGATCGGAGTGTCCTTCATACTAGCGATAATTCCTGTGGCTAATTTACTTTTTAACAAACAAAGGAGATGAGTTCCAGACAGTTTCCTTGGAAACGATTACAATGCAGTAAGCACTCCAAATAGTTAATCATGTTTATTCTGTCATGAATTAGGTCAGAAGACCTTGGTTTTAAAGAAAAGAAGAACATTATGATGCATTGATAGAGGCCTAACGCTAAATAAAATGTGCAATGCTTTCAGTGGTGCGCAAAAAGCATAAGGAGGTATGATGACATAAGCATGAGGAGGTAAGAATTCAATTAAAATTTGAAAAAAATACCAATATACCCCCAAGACAATACATGCCAAAAGTTGAAACTCAAAGGAGTTGCTCGATTAAAACATTTACAAATCGAACATAATTATTCATAGAGACTTGAAATAAAATGAAATGGCAAGAAAATAGATCCTGTTAATAACGCTCGTCTGGATAGCACAATTTCTCGTCATTTAAAAACCCTTTTTTTAGGCAGACTTAAAGAAAACTAATAGAAGCTCTTTCCAATGTGTCTTATTGCGTGGGTAAGGCCAGGCACAACACAGACTCTGCACACTCATGGGTGCGTTCGTTTAGCTTCCCTGGGTCTACCCCGCGGTGCTCACTCGGGTGAGTTCCTGACAAGAGCTAAACGAACGACAACTCACCGCTCTCGTAGTGACGTCGTTTACCTGGGGCCAGCCCCCAAGTGACCCACTCCACAAGCAGGGCACTGGGGGCTGACCTGGGTGAGCCCCTGGAATGACGTCAAAAGCTATTCGAACGCACCGGGGCAGATCGGGGATGACCCAGGGAAGCTAAACGAACGCACAACCTATACCACATCCGTCTGTAAACGGTACCGAAAACTGATGTAACTACATGTATATAAGGCCTTTTCGAAGAAAAAAACACTTGATGAATCTATCGGGGGTGGGGGGGGGCGGCAAACAGACAATGAGAAACAACATTGTGGACATAGGCGACCATGCACAGTGTCACTAATGATATTCACTCCCCGCTTAAAGGGTCTGTATGCATTTGGCAATGACTCCGAATATTAATTTTAGTACAAAATCAGTTACGTTAGCTTTTGATAGTACAATGCAATGTTGAGAACAGTTTCACTTCGAAGAACTGTGGTTAGTGAAAAAGATATCACTTGTTATCCCAACAAATTTGAATAATGAAGTAAACAGGTAACGCTTCTATAAAGATATGTGTGTTCTTATTATGTTCTTCCTGCGTGGACATACATTCTGGATTTTCGGCCAACTTCTGAAATTAAATTTTCGTGTGTTAGTTTTTTTGTGTATATTTACATTTGTATAGAATTGAAACATTCGTAGGGCTCAAAAAACCAATGATATATACAAACCCTTGAAATACAAAGGCTTAAAGTCACCTGGAAATCGATTTTTCTTTTTTCAAACATAAGAGTAGGCCTATATGCTTATGAACAAAAAACAATTTGTTTTAGTAATTGTTTGTCACGATATGTATGTTTAAAAAAAAATAGATAAAGTTGTTTGGGGGCGACTCCGCTTACCCTTTTTGTGACGTCAATCGAAACAGACTTTGCCTCGATCGAACATCGACCCCCCTCGAATTTGCCTGCAGTGCGTAGAGTTCTTGTATTTTTCAATGCTGACCAGGGCCCAATTTCATGGCTCTGCTTACGCCGAATTCTGCGCTTACGGTTACGATCAAATGTGTGTAACCACATCGTACGACATGACACCCCCGTACGCTATCCGCATGCGTCGGCCGCGGTTAGTGGTACGAGTGCGGATGACTTGTGCACAGTAGTCGTACGACGGGTGTTGAGCAATGTGACAGTCTATAAAAAAAATAATTGGGTCGTGCGGTGTGATTACACGTACTATACGCACAGTGTACACGAGTGGGTTTACAGCGGCGTCTTTTCGGAGTGACTAATGCGACTGCCTTGAGCGAGGCTACCAACTTCGATGATGAATTGAGCTCAAATTTTCACAGGCTTATTATATGCATATGTTGAGATACACCAAGTTAGAAGACCGGTTTTTGACAATTACCAAACGTGTTCAGTGCCTTTTAAAACATATACTCCTTAAAACTTTATAAAATTTATACTCTGGCAATTTGATCTCGAATTTCAGATTTCAAATGGTGGGGCACCCGGGGTGGGGCAGGGGGGGGGGACTATCATCAGTGGCCTCCCTTTAGTTTCGCTCGCTAGTTCTTCTCGTAAGATGCATTATTGAACATAACACTTTTATGACATATATCTCATGACAACGCTTTTGACCCCAAGACTGCAAGACCCCAAGATATTCAAAACCGTGTGTTTCAAGTTCAAGAAATGTAATATATATATATTTTTTGAGGAGCACGGGTTAGCGAACGATTATAAAATACTCCCAGTCTCCTTTGAGCAGTGTCTTGCCATCTTTTTTGTCAGAGAAGCGATCACTTTTCAAGAATTGCAAGACCTCTGCTTGGGTTTCAGGGGAGGCTGTTTTAGTAAAATTATCCACGTGTGTGTAGAAGTCTAGGAGAAGACGTCCGTCTTCGCTCATATCTTCGGGAGGATCGAAGCAGTCAGTGATGTCTGTACGCTCTTCGATGACAGATTCATGTGCTATGGGGATGTTTTCCTTTACACAGGAAGCCTTGACTTTTTGAGAAGTTGTATCGGGTTGATGGTATCTTTCTGCAAAAGCTGCACCAACTGTTCCTGTTTGACCAAATAGAAACTTTAATTACACACAGAAAATTAGTGGTTACAAATAAGTGGGTTACAATAGTGTGTAAGACAATATTTAACTTATTTGAACAATTTACCCGAACTCAAATACACAACCCCATGGTAGAGTTTGTTTATGTAGTTTTATGCTTTTAGCATTTTACACAACTTTTACATTGATCATCGGCGGTTTTTTTTTCAGAATAGTAGGGTAACTTGTAGAGAAAGGACGCCATTTTGACTTACTTTTCACTGTATTAAAGACAAGAAAATATTGTGAATTGTTGGTGTTTAAAACTGCACAATGATGTAATTGTGTGAAACCGACCAGTTTAAGACAATGATTAGTTTTTCCATTATCAATAATGATTTGTTATTCTGTGCTGGTTTTCTTGGCAACCACCCCCCCCCCCATTTATGACGGCAAATTCACTGCACGAAGGGCGCAATAAGAGGGATAGCAGCTGAGCAGAAGTAGCGAGTATAGTATCCTTAACATTTTCAATTTTAATCTTACAGTTTATGATATATTTTCAACTTGTGGATTTTACTCACCGTTTAGTTAGAGTCACTTATGCTCCATCCAGCATAAAGATTTATTCGTGATTAAATTGGTTGGAACTTTTACCATACTTTTGATAATAAGACATTAAAATTTATGCCAGCCCGAGCCAAAAAGTTTCGAAAGCAGAGCTCAAGGTTTTCCGACTCTCAGATTATTGTTTTTGGTCAGGTCAGAGTGAGCGTTACGTACCCGTAACAACCAGTATCAGCATCATGCCACCGGGTTCCAGTCGATTGTACAGATCTCTGAGTGTGCCCGGGAGATCTTGAAAGTAATACACGGAATGCACGGCGTTGATGAAGTGGAACTTCACGCCGTCGTTTACGCCGTTCTCCAGGTAGGCCTTCAGCGTCTCTGTCCGCCAATCGTAGCTTATACTACGAAGCTGAGATCCCTGGGTGTCGACACGATTCTTGTGTTCTTCTATCATGTAAACAGATGGCTCTACGATCGTGGCTTCGACGGGATGCACGAACTCGTTCCTGTCTCGTATGACCTTTAAGATTTCATCTTCAACTTCACCTATGTACCATTGTTGTGGTTTTCAAAAACAATCAAACAATTATGTATAAGCAATTCGTATTGACGCTATTTTTTGTTGTACACACAATGTATACTTCTTTAAAGTATCCCAGAGCGTTGGAAGATGGAGTCTCAAAGTATCGCTTTTGACCAGAATCAAACCAGAGTTGATATTTCCGAAATATTTTCTCAGTTTCAAAAGATAGTTAGTGTCTAACGTTTTGAACAAGAATTATCATATAGATAGTTTAGTGGCCTGACGATTTTGTCTTTCTCCTTGTGGCCTTGGAGAAAGACTGGTAGGGTAAACACCTCAGGCCATGCTAACTTATTTTAAGGTGACGTAGTCTGTGTGTCACTAATAGACAATAAAAACGGAAGAAAAACAAAAGACGAAAACCTTTTTAAAACATTACAATATTGGATTTCTTGGGACGCTAGGTGGCAGCAGACGTACAAGACTAATCCTTTGTTCTTGGTATTTTGTGCACGCTCAGAACTATGTAAACAATGAACCCATTGCGCAAACACCAACTGTTCAATGATGATGCATGCTGGTCTAGTTAGCGATCAAAATTGATCTCTAGCTAGACCAGCATGTTAACCTCATCCCACGCCTTACGCGCGTGTACTGAGTATTTTGCGATAACGTCGTGGATAAGGTCCATTTCCCCGGTAAATCTGCTGCCACCAAGCGGTTCCAAGGTCGCCATGGGTGTGTGGGCCGCAGATTAAAAAAAAAAAAAAAAAAAATACCGAGATCATGAATCTTCAATCTTCAACCTCACACATAATGTCAACCAAACAATACTAATCTATACTAACAGATTTGCAGTAAATAACAGATCTGTAATTCGTAGTAAAAATTACTATTTATGTCAACTCGTTATTGAAACACACCGTCGCCAGGTCCGATGCTAAGTACCCGCGTGACGTCACCAGAGTTGACCTTGATTGAGTCCATGACCTGGCGTAGCTGGGTGTGTATAAAGTTGGTCGTAACTTGAAGTCTGTTACTATTACGAGCGTACGCTTTGAAGGAACGGTGATACCGATCGAAATCTCCGATTAATTTGCCCGATGCCATTGTTTTAACCACGGTCGGTGCAGTCAGTGTTGTCTAAACTAAAACTGCAAAAAATGCATTGTGATTCAACAAGATAGTTTATTGACAAAATGCAATTTTATAACCAAGATCATGTTATAGCTACATGAATAACTCAGAAAGGTGTACTCTTAACTTCACATTCGCTTTAACATGGGACAGAGAAATTTGAGAGTTTAACTATATAATTTAATAATTTATGTTCTCCAATATTTTAGTATCACACCTGGTAGTGTTTACTCTTGTTCCAAATCAACCAACATAGAGATTTCCCTACGTTTAAAATTCAACGTTGTGGATGAAATGATTCTTGTTTTCATAGTTTACCTAACTGGTCGACCACAAAAACCCTGAACAATATTCATTGTCCTTACCCTGACCCTAACCCTGACCCAAACCCTGACTCAAACCCTTACCGAAACCTTGCATCAAGAGGGGTTTACTGAACCATAATATATGGTTTATAAAAGATGTTAAATTTGCATCGGGAAAAAAGAATATTAGTTTTAAGCAATGTTTTATTCATACACACCGATGTGTGTTAGCACTGTTTACGCAGTACTTTCCCGAATCCTGTGAAAAAATAGTCTAGTTGGTAAGACAATGCTCTAGAATTGCAAGGGTCGTGGGTTCGAATCCCACCGAATGGGCCTGGGCTTTTTTCACAGGACTCGGGAAAGTATACAGTGCTAACACACATCAGTGTATAACATGGGTATAAACCATAAACAGAATGTCGGCATATAGAGCTTTCATGAACGTGCACATAATATACAAAACTCAAATAATGTTTTGAGCATCTATACTCTGAATTACAAGGATTTAAATTTAAATCCACGGGATTAAATTTTAAATCTTTCAAGGATTGTGGTTAGGGACCAATCAGCGTGGATTTAAAATTAATCTTTCGAAAGATAAAAAAAATTAGTCTTTGGAGGATTAATTAAATCAATCCCAGTGGATTTATTTTTCCAAATCTTTACAGATTTAACCTTCACCCGTCGAATGATTTAAAGGCAGTGGACACTATTGGTAATTGCTCAAAATAATTATTAGCATAAAACCTTTCTTGGTGGCGAGTAATGGGGAGAGATTGATGGTATAAAACATTGTGAGAAACAGCTCCCTCTGAAGTGCCATAGTTTTCGGGAAAGAAGTATATTTCCACGAATTTGATTTCGAGACCTCAGATTTAGAACTTGAGGTCTCGAAATCAACCATCTAAACGCACACAACTTCGTGTGACAATGGTGTTTTTTCTTTCATTATTATCTCGCAAGTTCGATGACCGATTGAGCTCAAATTTTCACAGGTTTGTTATTTTATGCATATGTTGAAATTCACCAACTGTGAAGACTAGTCTTTGACAATAAGCAATAGTGTCCACTGCCTTTAAACCTAGATGCTAGAAATCTTTTCGGATTCTTTTCTAATCTTCCTTGGGATAAAAATATTAAACACGATTTCTGAACCAGCAGGGAAAAAACCGAAAGTAAAAACAGTTTAAAATATTTTCCTTCAAAAACTTTATTTTCAAATAATATACAAGTTAAATAATACACATAGTTCGACATAGATTTGACCTATGTTTTCCGTAAACATGAGAAGTTCTATTTTGTAGCTACATGTTTATCACTCGAGGGTTAAATCTGCAATTTCATTCAAATATTCTTAAAAGATGCGAGTGGTTGTTAATCAGTTGTAAATGACCTCTGACCACATTTGAGATAATTATTTTAAAACAAAACAATTTTTTTTGTTTCATAGACAGGGAAAAAATGGACAGTCTAGTTACGATACTAGCTTTTTCTGATATACTTGCTTTCAAAAAGAGTAGGCTCTAATGTCTCCACAATGACAGTGCACTAACAAAGATATTACAAAATTTACTTTTATTCTAATTGTATTGGATGGGAATAATCAACGGAAAAAAAACACAAGACATGCTTACCAGCTTGATCTGAATATTATTAATGATGGGATTTGCATCAGGTACAATTGAAACCTCTTGACTTTGCCTGGATGAAGAAAACTGTAAAACAGCGACCACTAAGGAAGACAGATCACCTGGAAAATGGAAATATTCAGAACATAAAAATAAAATAAAACTCACATTATTAAATAAAGTTTTATTAGTAGCCTATGGAACTTCAAACAAAGCTTTAACGGGAGACAATTAGGTCCTACAAAATTGTTGTCATGTTTTTGGGTGGGTTTTTTTTTTCGACTCGCAAAAAATCTGTGCTTTGTATGTATTTTTCCAGGATTTAGGACTACATTTTCTTAAATTATTTATTCTGCGAAACAATTTCCACTATGCATGCTATGGGCTCACTCAAGATGTATTATTTATAAAAAAAAAAAACATTATTCTCTACCCCCTCATGAAAGTCAAACTAATTTAACATTGCTAGCCTATCGAAATCGTTCTTTCTTCGTTTTTAAATATTTAGAGCACAGAGTCTAGTATAGGCCTAATATAAATTAATTACGTTTCTATTGTAAAATATTGCCCTATCTACATATATATTAACTATCATGTTGGGCGACCAACAAAAGCAGCACCAAACAGTTGTAGAGGTAGAGAGGGGAGCCATGATGTGTCCTCCTCCTTCGTCCGCTTATTAATTAAAATAAGGATGCGCTGAATCAAGTTTAACTTCAATTAAGTGTTCATACTGTTTATTCCTCGACTTCTAATGTAGGAACAATACACACACTGACACAGTAGTATGGTATCACAACACAAAATTAAAGAACCCCAAGCACCAGCCAGATAGAGATACTGAAGATTAATGAGAAGAACACATATCATAAATAATCTGGAGGTACAGAGATAAAAAAAACATAGGCTATTATTACGCTACGCGAGTACATGTACATAGACCTTTTCGCAAACACTGGGGCGCGCGCGTAAAGCTTGGAATTAGATGCATTGTGGTCTAGCTGGTAGCAAAATTTGATTCATATCTATCCCACAATGCACCTCACTCAACAGTCTGCGCTTGCGCATTGGTATTTGCGATAAGGTCTATGCACACACAAGTTGTGCTCTGTGTAATGGCGTCTGTTTCCATGTAACGCACAGCCCACACATAAACTTTACCCAACTTGACGTAGCACACATGGCGAGTGTACATATTAACATTACACTATACACACTGTATACGTGTACGTTGTGAACTTCACGTCACTGCCCAGCATAAAACTTATTTCTTCCCGCAAAAAGTTCACGTAAAGAACAACTACAAATATGAAAATGAGACTTACCACCAATCTCGATGTTGTTTAAACACCCTTTTTCATCTTATTGATGGACACCAAATCACACCAAAAAGCAAATATCAGCAACAATAAGTCAGCTATCTTTCAAAGTAACAACCATTCTCCACAATAATCGCAATAGACCGTGGGATGATGCTCCAAATTCTGCTTTTCAGTGCTCTACCCTACACAACTACTTACATTTGGTCTCAAAATTTGAAGAAAATTCAACTTACCACCCAAAAAA
Organism: Asterias amurensis; assembly: GCF_032118995.1. Lineage (NCBI taxonomy): Eukaryota > Metazoa > Echinodermata > Asteroidea > Forcipulatida > Asteriidae > Asterias > Asterias amurensis. The sequence continues at coordinate 6,978,783 of NC_092655.1, read as the reverse complement.
AGTCGTCAAGCACAAAACTTGCACAGTATGGATTTATTCGCGAAATGAAGCACAATAATACAGCGAGAATAAATGGCTGAACGTGCAACAACAAAATAGATGACTTATAAGCTCGGCCAATCATAGCGCATATGACATGCATGCGGATGTGTAGACCAATGAAAGAGCTTGTTTCGAAGTCCTGTGGTTTTGTGGCCCTTTTCGAAACGACGGCGCCTGCGTTGGATTCAGCTTCAGGTTCCCTTATCTCGTCTGAAGCCCTGACTGAGCGCGTACGCAAAGTACGCACAATTGCCAAAACAACCGCGGGGCCAAGCTAGCATGCGGAGCCGAAGCCGTGGTTTCGAGAAGGATTTCAGAAAGATGTCGTCTACGCTTCTCAGGAAACTTCGTCCTGTGTGAAGGGAAGAAAGTTGCGAAGATCGGCTCGTTTTATGTTACATGAAAACAACATAAATTTAATCCGAGCTAGTTCGGGAAAATAGTTATCGCTGGCAGGAGTTCGTTGGCCCAGCAGTGGTTAGGAAAAACATCATGATCATCATGACATGTGAAAATGTGTATGCTTGGAGTTTGGACGCCATGGATGGATGACATGACAGCGACCTACAAAAGACAAGACCTTCCGATCCAATTTCACCAGAAAGCACAGCGGCAGCTGCTGGTTGGAGTACCGTGGATGTACTAGTGGAAGTTGAAGGTATTTAGGCAACATTTCTTTCCAGAATAAGTTGTGCTTCAATTCGAAGCAAAGCAGTTAATCATTTTTTTTTTTTTTTTTATTCAAGTCATGAAGTTAAACAAAATGAAATGCTCCGATCTCTCAAATATATGAAACGAAATCAGAGTCACGATCACATGATGAGGATACACATTTTGGTGATGAATCATGATGATGACACACATCGGTTTAAGTTATTTACTTAATACTTGAATTAATAACAAAAAACATACATCATATTCATACATGCACTGTTACAATTAGTAATTACAATTACATGTACAGACTACAGTATGAAAAATCAAAAAACATTAAGTATTCAATGCACTAGGCCGATTAAAAATTTACACGATTCAGGAAAAATTAAATTGGCCCTTACTTACTAAACTAAAACACTGAAGTGGAGGAAGGGCAAGGGTACATACACGTACCCCAAGACCCCCATACTAATCACGTGATGAAGTATGCTTGAATAATAATAAATAACATCCCCATCTTTATTCTTAAAATTCTAGAGGCAAACAACCAGATTTCTTTGAGATGTGGTATTAAAATTAAAATTTTGTATTTAAACTAAGGGGAACAAGCCTAATTTTGTTTTCAAATAAGATGAGTAAACTAGGGCCTCATTTATTTGTATTTCTTTTCTTTTCAGTATGACATGTCCGCTCTGGGTTAGTGGTATATCAACACTTTTCGCTGACAATGAAGCGTGCAGGTAGTAGGACAAACAAAGAAAGGCAGAAACTAATCTGAGAAAGCTAAAGAAGAACAAAAATTGAAGGTAAAAAAAAATAACTTGTTCATTACTCTCGTCCACCAGAAGAAATACTGTGCGTAACCTTCTAACCTTTTTTTCTTTTGTTTTCAGGAAAACGAGAGAAAAAACTCAAATGAATATATGGTTAACTGTTGGTATTTGTGAACAGGACCAGTATCCCTACTATTAAATAAAAAAATCTATATATAAAATCTGTGTAAACTTTTGCAAGAATTTGCTACAAGATAATGAAAAGTTCAAAGTATTGGGTAAAAATGTCCTCTTTATATCAAAAGCTTTCCGGTGCTCTTTATCATACGTTTTGTATGGATTGACCTTTAGTAGTTGGGCACAAGTTGACTAGGGTATGAGGGCATGCCACTTGGATATGAGAAATTCATACTGCCTAAATAAACTTTGGATTGGATGTGTACTACAATTAAGGAACAATGAGTTGATCTACCTTCACCAAAACTGTACATGTTTGCTTTTCCTACAAATTGTTTTTATTTTGTGTACTGTCTGTTCAGTCATCAAGTATGCTTTTATAATTCGCTTGCAGAACGCGAGAATAGTGATGCCATTAGCAACGAGACAACTGAAGGTGAACCACGATCAAAAGGTTGCTACGCTCTGACACTGGTGATTCTGAAACGCCTCAGCTGAACGTGCTCCCCGAACAGTGTATCATGCAGATTGAAGAAGAAAGTATGTAAAGGAAAATATCACACAGCAGATGTTCCTGTCAACAAATCAATTTCCCCTGCACAGACTTATGCTTTTGTGCCAGTTGCGGAGTGGCTACAAAGGACTCGGACGGGGATGTTTATTCTGATGATAACTAATTTAAACAAAATGTTGTCTGAATCATCATTTTCAATAGAAAAGTAGAAAAAACAAGAAGAGAATTCTGCACAAGTACAATGTGTAAAAAGTAAGCTTTTGGCTTACCAAAATATAAACCTTAAAATAAATGTGGAACAATTTATTTGAGAATTGAATTAACCCATCAGTTACTGTGGTACCAGAAAGACAGTTTGGGAACTAGATTTATATTATTTTCATTCAATTTTGTAAAATCTTTATATCTTTGAAATTGTTAACGGCCCTGTCACACCATGGTGTATCGCCTTAACGTATGCCGGCGTATAGGCCTACAGAAACTAGTTCGAGCATTTTAAAAGTTCAAGAGTGCCCAACTTCCCAGAATCGCATCCATAGCGTACTGAACGTATACAAAGCGTATGACTAATGAATTGATAGCGTATCACTAACTTAAAATGAAGTTATGTATGTTACATGTGGATACGTGAGAATACGTCAAGACTTTTTGGGGATACGCCAGGCATAGGTTATACGGCACATAAACGGATTTATTATTGTTTTAAATTGAATTGTGTGGGGGAATTTAAAAGGGCCTTTTCAAGAAAGTAACATAATTCATCATGATAACAATGAGTATTGTACTAGAAATGTGTCATTATGATATGAAGAGAAGAAATTAAAAAAATCTGAATGTCAACTATATCCTTTTTTTGTCAAGTTCATTCATTCAATCGATTACAATTTAATTAAGGCCTGTCTAAGCTCTGAAAACTTAGTAAATGACCAAAATGAGGCCCAGAAAGTTTGTTAGTGACATTAATTTGAAACAATTGAAATAACTCAATTGGGGAAATGATTGATGTCCAGGGATGTTAAATAATTAATTAATTTGGGAGAAAAGAGCTGAAAACCTGTAAATGAAAGCAAAATAAATAAGCCAGTATATTTTCCCCATTCGTTTGTGCACTTGGTGATTTGCCCATAGAGTTTGTGCATAGTTCTCCAGTTTTGACCAATAGAGGGCGCTATTTTTCTATAATTATTTTCTAATTAAAATAACTCATTACTGTGCAAGTTTTGCCCTTGACGACTTTCACATGTTATTCAGGACTTCCATAAGAACATCTGGGGAAAAATTCAGGTAGTTGCAGAGGGTAGACCACAAAACTCGAAAACTAGAGCCCTTTTTGATGATCATCCCACGGTCTACAAAGCAAGAGGCCTTCTCGGATCTCTGCCAAGAACCACTTAACCTCTCGTAAACGCTACACACTGAGAAACTCCCAATAAGCCAACTAATAATTAATCAAACTACTTTCTGTTGTCACCAAAACTTAATGGAGTTTCACATGGTATCAAAAATACACAAATTCTTGTTAATTCCCTACCAAAACAATGTAAATGAGAATATGACATGAACTATTTTGTATCGCGGAGGGACTCATCCTGAGAGTGATACAGCACTAAGCTCGCGAAACGTTACGTTAACGGGACGCTGTATGTAAAATGGTACACTTTGGAAACGTTGATTAAAGGGACGCTGTATGTAAATACCTCAAAGGCCGTTTCACACACAGTAAAACACTGTTGTTCGTGAATTGCATACATGGTACTCGGTAGAGTATGCAACGGGAGCTCTGGTCCGCCATCGTCGCTGGAAAAAAAAATGAACAGGGTGAGGGGAACTGAGTGAAAATCGGTCTTTAATTCACTCTTTTCCTCGTCTCTTTCTATGTGGAGTATGTTCACGGCCATGGACATTATGAAGTTTCTCCGTGGAATGGTTAATGTTTGGTTTATTTAGTTGACAACGATGTTCACTGACTTTATAACACGACGTACACGTATCAATCAAGAACTTTTACCACTGTCGTGTAAACAATCATTGCAAACCTATCCATATCCTATCCGACTACATAAAGATTGATTTACCTACCTCAGGAAATATTGAAGTTCTGCCTCCTTACTGGAGTGCCTTCTATTCTGACAAGAAACTTATGTGACTATGGATGCCTGCTGATCATTCGTTCATGTATCAAATGCAATCAGCCCAGTAGCAGCAGCAGCAGCGCACACAGTCGGTTTATTTAAAGGCAGTGGACACTATTGGTATTTACTCAAAATAATTATTAGCATAAAAGCTTCCTTGGTGACGAGTAATGGGGAGAGGTCGATGGTATAAAACATTGTGAGAAACAGCTCCCTCTGAAGTGCCATAGTTCTCGACTTCGTGTGACAGGGGTGTTTTTTTTTTCTTTCATTATTATCTCGCAAGTTCGATGACCGATTGAGCTCAAATTGTCACAGGTTTGTTATTTTATGCATTTGTTGAGATACACCAACTGTGAAGGCTAGTCTTTGACAATTACCAATAGTGTACACTGCCTTTAAAGGTAAAATTTTCAAATTTTCTTCAGATATTGACTCTCTGGGTATTGAAATTGTACACAATGAAGTAATTTTATATTTCACGTCATCATGACATCATTAAAGCGTGTTTCGTATCCGTGTACAAAGTGAACTCGTACTGAGTCCTGAGGCCGTTTGCGTTCGATGCTGTCGTAGTTTTTGTACTGTTGATATGGGACTGCATCAATGGCAGACTTTAAACGTGTCTATTCAAAATATTACATTATAGGTATTAAGGCCCGGTCACACAGGCCCCGATAACGAGAACGAAAAAACACCCTTGTCACACAAAGTTGTGTGCGTTGATTTCGAGACCTCAAGTTCTAAACTTGAGGTCTCGAAATCAAATTCGTGGAAAATTACTTCTTTCTCGAAAACTATGGCACTTCAGAGGGAGCCACTTCTTACAATGTTTTTTACCATCAACCTCTCCCCATTACTCGTGATCAAGAAAGGTTTTACGCTAATAATTATTTTGAGTAATTATACCAATAGTGTCCACTGCCTTTAATTTTGGGAGATACGGTGCTAACAAAATTGCCTAATTAAATATACACGTCATTATAACTCAGCTAGTTGATTAAGAAATTAAACAGTATAACATTTAGTGATTAAGTTACGTACTAAGCTTAGATTCAATATAGGACTTAAGTCTGTAATATCTTCTGTTTTTAAAGACAACGAATTTAATAATTTGTGTTAAACCTATGGCGCTTAAGAAGAAAAAAGGTTGGTAAAACGTTTTTAAAATCTCGACAAAATCAATACCTGTTCCGACAGTAGGTCGGAACAGCTAAATATAAAAAAATAAATATATTTATTTTTCTGGATCCTTCCCTTAATCCCTTTCCCATCTTTTTTTTCTATAAATGGATACGTATTTGTTTGTATACTTGTTTTATGCCTTTGAAGATGGTCCGATTTGGATCGAAAGCCAAGGTCATCTACCCAAGTCATCATTAAAACAAATTTTAAAAATTGTAGCCCGGGTTAGCTTCAATTATAAAATACTCCCAATCTCCTTTGAGTAATGTCTTGCCATCTTTTTTGTCAGAGAAGCGATCACTTTTCAAGAATTGCAAGACCTCTGCTTGGGTTTCAGGGGAGGCTGTTTTAGTAAAATTATCCACGTGTGTGTAGAAGTCTAGGAGAAGACGTCCGTCTTCGCTCATATCTTCGGGAGGATCGAAGCAGTCAGTGATGTCTGTACGCTCTTCGATGACAGATTCATGTGCTATGGGGATGTTTTCCTTTACACAGGAAGCCTTGACGATTTGAGCAGTTGTACTTGGTCGATGATCTCTCTCTGTAAAAGGTGCACCAACTGCTCCTGTTTGAACAAATAGAATCTTTAATTACGCACATAAAATAAATAGTAGTAAATAATAAGTGGGTTAACAGTGTGTAAAATACATGTATTACACAATGTAAACAATTACCCAAACTCAAGTACCATGGTAGAGTTTGTTTATGTAATGTTATGCTTTAACACAACTTTTATCAAGTTTTACAATGATCATTAAATACACTGGACACTATTGGTAACTGTCCAAGACCAGTCTTCTCACTTGGTGTATCTCAACATATGCATAAAATAACAAACCTGTGACAATTTGAGCTCAATTGGTCGTCGAAATTGCGAGATTATATTGAAAGAAGGAAACACCCTTGTCATACGAAGTTGTTTGCTTTCAGATGCTTGATTTCGATACCTCAATTTCTAAATCTGAGGTCTCGAAATCAAATTCGTGGAAAATTACTCCTTTCTCGAAAACTACGTCACTTCAGAGGGAGCCGTTTCTCACAATGTTTTATACTATCAACCTTTCCCCATTACTCGTTACCAAGTATAAGGTTTTATGCTAATAATTAGTTTGAGAAATTAACAATAAAGTCCACCGCCTTTAACGTTTTACAGACTAATCGGTTAACTTGTAGAGTAAGAACGCCATTTTTACTTGCTTTCACTCGAGTTGAAAATATACAATTTTGTGAAGTTTTGGTTTCTAAAACTGCACAATGGTGTAATTTTGTAAGATGAAACTGAATAATTTAAGACAATGTTCAATAGTCAATTATGATTTTTTTTATTCTGTGTTGGTTTCCGTTGCGACCACTTCCCCATTAATGACGGCAAATTCGCTACACGAAGGGCGCAATAAGGGGGATAGGGTAAAAGCTGAACAGAAGTAGGCCTATTGCGAGTATAATTTCTTTAACATTTTGAAATTCAAAATTAAATTTTATGTGCTATTTTGAACTTGTGGAGTTTATTAACTGGCGCACCATAATATGAGTTTTACTCAATTTGGTTGGAAATTTTACCATACTTTTGATAATAAGAATTATGCCAGTCCGAGCCAAAAAGTCACCAAAATATAGAACTAAATTTTTCCAACACAAGAATTCTTTGCCGTTTTCATATTTATCGGATGAAGATGAACGACAGAAAGCCTTCATTTGTTCTTATCAAAAAGGAAATAAATCATTATTTTGTAATGGAAAAAATGATCTTTGTTAAGAACAACAACTTAGATAAGTTCAATACCAAATGGGAGCCTGTTGTATTGCTATGTACAAACTAAATGCCTTGCATAATCATCAAACTTCCTGTTTTTGCAATTTGCCATTTCTCTCTTAGTATCGTTCTATAAGTAGTTGGTTTTACCAGTAGTTTGTGTAGCTTTGTACATTGAAGAAACTTGAATAAATTTCCCCCTCCAGGGAAAAAAAAAAAATAAAAAATTCCAACACTCAGATTATTGTTTCGGGTCATGTTCATAATAGCTCTATAGTCATGTCACAGTGAGCATTTCGTACCCGTAACAGCAATTATCAGCATCATGCCACCGGGTTCCAGTCGATTGTACAGATCTCGGAGTGTGCCCGGGAGATCTTGAAAGTAATACACGGAATGCACGGCGTTGATGAAGTGGAACTTCACGCCGTCTTTTACGCCGTTCTCCAGGTAGGCCTTCAGCGTCTCTGTCCGCCAATCGTAGCTTATACTACGAAGCTGAGATCCCTGGGTGTCGACACGATTCTTGTATTCTTCTATCATGTAAACAGATGGCTCTACGATCGTGGCTGTGACGGGATGCACGGACTCGTTCCTGTCTCGTATGACCTTCAAGATTTCATCTTCAACTTCACCTGTATAAAGTTTCATATTTAGGTTTTCAAAAACGATCAAGCAATGTTTACACCATGGCAGCAATTTGTGTTGACGTTATATTGTTGTTTATTCAAAGTACTCATTTGAAATATTCGTCATAACTTAAAGATGGAGTCTCAAAAATATCGCATTCAGAATCAAATCAAAGTTGATACTTTCCGGAATATTTTCTCAGTTTCGAAAATGAAAGTCAGCTGCCTGCGTTTCAACCGCAAGTCTTTATCAAAGATAGGAAGTAGCCTGAAGTTTAGTCACTAAGTCTTACTCTTTTTAGCCATCGACAAAGAACATGCTTACTCTTTTAAATTGACGTAACCCGAAGTGAAAGTAACACTCCAAAAAGTCACGAATCGTCAATCTTCAATTTCACAAATGTCTACCAATCAACACTTAAAAAACATTAAGCCAATCGCTAACTTATTCTCAACCCTCTAATGCATACTTAAAGGAACACGTTGCCTTGGATCGGACGAGTTGGCAAAACAAAAGCGTTTGTAACCGTTTTTTATAAAATGCATATGGTTGGAAAGATGTTTTAAAAGTAGAATACAATGATCCACACAAGTTTGCCTCGAAATTGCGTGGTTTTCCTTCTACTGTGCGAACTAACATGGTCGGCCATTTATGGGAGTCAAAATTTTGACCCCCATAAATGGCCGACGTGTTAGTCGACGAGGTAAAAGGAAAACCACGCAATTTCGAGGCATGTTTGTGTGGATCATTGTATTCTACTTTTACAACATCTTTCTACCATATGCATTTTATAAAAAACGGTTACAAACGCTTTCAAAGACCAACTCGACCGATCCAAGGCAACGTGTTCCTTTAAGCTAACAGATTGGCTCTCAAAAACAGAGCTGTAATCCGTAGTAACTGATAAATTGAACAAAATAAGTAAGTAACCCGTTATTCCATATTGAAACGTACCATCGCCAGGTCCGATGCTAAGTACCCGCGTGACGTCACCAGAGTTGACCGTGATGGAGTTGATGACCTGGCGTAACTTGGTGTGTATAAAGTTCGTCATAACTTGAAGTCTGTTACTATTACGAGCGTACGCTTTGAAGGAACGGTGATACCGATCGAAATCTCCGACTAATTTGCCCGATGCCATTGTTTTAACCACGGTCGGTGCAGTCAGTGTTGTCTTCACTTTAACTGCAAAAAATGCATTGTGATTTACTATATCATGTTATGGACAAAATCGGTTTAACTAAGATCAAGATGGCTAGCCGAGTTACTCAAAAAGCTGACTCTAATTTAACATCGATTGAATCTGGGCAGAGTACTGTAAGAGTTAAACTTTGCTTAAATACACTGGACACTATTGGTAATTGTCAAAGACCAGTCTTCTCACTTGTTGTATCCCAACATATGCATAAAATAACAAAGGTTTGAGCTCAATTCGTCGTCGAAGTTGCTAGTAATGAAAGAAAAAACACCCTTGTTCAGATGCCTGATTTCGGGACGTCTAAATCAAGAGGTCTCGAAATCAAATTCGTGGAAAGTTAATTATTCCTCGAAAACTGCGTTGCTTCAGAGGGAGTCGTTTCTTTCAAATTTTTTTTCAGACGATGCGACCTCTGACGTCACTTGGAAACCATAACATGATTCCTGCGCATACCGCCGGCCACAACCCTTGTGTTTTGGCAGCCAGCTAGAAAGTACACGCAATCTTACCATGACTCGCGCGTCTTTTTGCCCGGCAAAAACATGTCGTGTACAGTATTTTGTCAACAGAGGGCGGTTTTAATGTAACCATAGTTCACATCGTCTATACTAGCCATAAGAGCAGCAGACATGCCAGCTGACTGGGAATGCCTGGCAAAAGACCGGCCTGCTTGGCGACGGCTTGTCCAACAGGGCGCTGGGCGTATACAAGTTTCATGGGCCCAGAGCCAGGAGGAGCGACGTGCACGAAGGCACGCCCGTGCTGAAGGACGACCTCTGCAGGCATCATCTGACAAGATGGCCTGACGATGATGAGTTCACATCGTCTATACTATCCCCGCCAGCTCCCCATTACTCGTAAAAAGTAACTTGGTTTTATAATTACCAACAGTGTCCACTGCCTTTAATTTGTTCTCCAATATTTTAAATAAACACCAGTATTGTTTACTCTACTTTCCAAATTAACCAAGATTCTCCTACATTAAAAATTCCCTTTTCAATAAATTACGTTGATACTGATAGGCCTAGTTGAAATGATTCTCTTCGGGTTGGTGATCGACCACAAAAAAACCTGAACAACGGGCAAATTGTCGTGACCCTGCATGACCCTTATTCCGTGACCCATCCATGGCACAAGAGGAGTTTTCCGAACCATACCATGGTTGTCCATGGGTGTGTTCGTTTAGCTTCCCTGGGTCGACCCCGGTCTTCCCCCGGTGCGTTCGAATAGCTTTGACGTCGTTCCAGGGGCTCACCCGGGTCAGCCCCCAGTGCCCTGCTTGTGGAGTGGGTCACTTGGGGCTGGCCCCAGCCCAGGTGAACGACGTCACTACGAGAGCGGTGGGTGATCGTTCGTTTAGCTCTTGTCAGGGGCTCACCCGAGTGAGCACCGCACCGCGGGGTAGACCCAGGGAAGCGTAACGGACGCACCCTATGGTTGTCGGAATAGAGCTGTCACCATTATAAAATGAACGTGCACATCCTGTGCAAAAACTCAAATAATGTTTTGAGCATTTATACTAAATTGATCAAATTTCACATGTTGGTTTTTGATAGGTGTATCGAGGAAAGGCGTGGATGTTGACAACTAATATGCTCTTACCTCTTTTAATCTTGGACAAGTCTGATTAGAAGTCTACTTGTAGGCGGGGGCAATACCGTCTAGGCAACCCGCACGAGCTGGTACAGTTTTTGCATTATGAGTTACTGTATTTCTGGCAACAAAGATACTCTTCAGGCAGAGGTCAGCCGAACAGTCGACCCACAATAATTATTTGTTATGCACTAGCTTAGCTATTATCACTCAAAATACTCAAAGAATTCGCTCAGGTGTAACGAAGACATACCCGAAGCGGGTACCTTCCCACGTAAGTCGGTTGGTAACGTGTTTATTCGGTAGAATCAATTCAACTTCAGTTCGGGACATTGGTCGCTCCCTGAGTTTCACGCCCGCTCTACTGACGCGTCGCGTGATCCCCCCCCCCCCCCCCTGCCCTTAAAAAAGAAGAAGAATAATATAGGTTTTCTCGGTCAATTTCGGCAAATGAGCAGCCAATTTAACCACCAAGCTATTCTATTTCGCGCGAAATCGAATGCTACTGAAAAGGGTCACTCGATTTCGTTTTATGATTGGTCAAATGTAATGTTGCGTCATTCGGTTTAACAAAATAATCATTCAATTTAATAATTCATCAAAGCAGCATTCAAATTCGCAGACGCTTCTTGAGGCGTGTGTGACACGAAAAAGAATGGCGGAACTCTAAATTGAACAGAGTGCTAAAGGAATTTGAATCAACTCAAAACGAAATTGGATGGCCGAATTCTGAATTTGAAACGCAGTAACAACTTGAGAGGCAAAACAGCTTCAACTCGAACGCATGAAAATGAAATTGGCTGCTCATTTTCTGAATTCGACCGAGAAAACATATGGCCGCTGAAAAACAGGGCTCTGGAGAGTACTGACTACACTGCAAACACACATATGTGGTTGGTAAAACCAACAAAATAAATGTACAATTGCTTCCAATACTGAACCATGATCCGCCGAATGAATGAACAACACAGGCCTCGATAACAAGAACGAAAACGAGAACGAAAACGAGAACGTTTACAAAGCACGCCCTCGAAATCAACACAATAAATGTACACTTACTGTTCCGCAAAATGAATGATTAACACAGGCCTCGGTAACGAGGACGAAAACGAGAACGAAAACGAGAACGTAAACGAGAACGTGAACGTTTTATACAATGCACGCCCTCGATTGGTAAGCATGGGCGAATTCAGCGCTGAGCAACTCAACCACTAGATTGCGTTCTCTTTGCGTCGTGATCATTATCGTTTTCATTACCGCTGCAGTGTAACCGAGGCCGAATTTCATAGAGCTGCCAAGCACAAAAATTTGCTAAGCATGCAATTTATTCCTTGATAAAAACAGGATTACCAACCAAGTTTCCATTTGTTGCATACTGCTTGTATTACTTGTATTCATCTGTTGTTTGCTTATTCTTGAAAATCTTTTGATATCCTGTTTTTATCAAGGCAAAAGTTTTGTGCTAAGCAGCTCTATGAAATTGGGCCCGGGCCTATAGCCGGGTACACAAACAATGTCCAAGTTCGCTGCAATGACGCTCTGCGCAAAACCAACAGCTTTCGCCCCAAGGTGCCCAAAATACAATTAAACGGATTCTTGAGTGAGCGGATTCTGGAATTGGGTTTTTGTCTGAATCGAAAAGAAATGTTGAGCAACTGCGATACGGTAACGCTAGGCGTTCAAATACATATTTTGGAGTTAATTACCTCTACTGGTGTTGGATCTGAACTGATTTACATCAGAAATTACCTTTTGTAACAGCTGCCATCTCTCCCTAATTCGGCAGAAATGCCCCTAAACCAATCTTTTCATTTGCTGATAATCAGAAGTTTTTAATCCTTAAAATGATCTCTCTGGTGGGGACCGATGTATCACTTTTATAATTAATGTATTAATTCTAAAATGTATCCCTGTTTTGTTTAACAACATTTTCTGATTGCTAATATTATTGGCAGCTTTGGAACTCCTGCAAGTTTCATAATTGGTCATGAAATATGGACAATGATCCGCAGAGTGAAAATGGACCGAACCGTGAACCACGGCAGGTACACAAGCAAAGAGCCAAGCCTGCTACAATGGCTCTCCGCACAAAACCAACATTAGAGCGGGCTTAAAGGGGGTACACCTTTGGTAGTTGTCAAAGACCAGTCTTCTCACTTGGTATATCCCAACATAAGCATAAAATAACAAACCGCAGGCGGCAGGGTGGACCCGCTGAGAAATTTCTAATGCGTACTAAGAGTTACAAAACTGTTTTGTTGCCTAGATTTTAGGTTCGACATCAGTATAAGTATATATCTGGATCTGGATCAATACTGCAATCAATCCCAATGTTGGGATGTATAGGTTGCAGGTGTGTGGTGGTGGGGACTCTAATTATTATAATGCGCTCTACTTTTGATATTTAACAGGTTTAAGTTGTGCAGGCTTTTTTTTAATGTATCAGGTGAGGGAGCTTTTCTCACAGCAGCTGGAAGGAGGTTCCATTCTGCTGTAGTTTTCGGTAGGAACGAGTGTTTGTAGCAATTCTTGTTTGCGGGTACTGTGATGAAAGGATATTGATTTTGTTGGACGAGTTTGTACTCCAGTCATTTTGTTTGGGTTTTGATTGAGATGGTCAGAATTTATTGCAGCTCTATGATGTATGGACTTGTAAAGTAAGGACAGGCGTGCAGCCATTCTGCGCTCCTCCTCGAGAGGTTTCCAGCCCAGAGTTGAGATGATTGCAGAGACACTATCGGTCGTAATCTGTTTGAAACGAATCTTGCAGCTCTGCGTTGGACTGCCGCAAGTTGGGTTATGTTTTTATTTGTGAAATGGGTCCCAGATACTAACTCAATAATCGGTGTCAGTATACGGTTCAGTACAGATAATGCCTGTATTTATAAATCTTGCTGCTCTGCGTTGGACTGCCTCAAGTTGGGTTATGTTTTTTGTGTGAAATGGGTCCCAGATACTAACTCAATACTCGGTGTCAGTATACGGTTCAGTACAGATAATGCCTAACCCCAATGTGCAGTTTGCGCGAGCCATACTCGTCTTAGCCCGGCTTTCAATTATTCCAGTAACCCTCTTTCAAAATGCAAAAAAGATTAATGGCCTGACGTTTCGACCCTAGCAGAGTCTTTCTCAAAGGCTAAATGACAACACAACAAACATGAACAGGTAACTAAGTAACTATAGACTCTGCTAGGGTTTAAACGTCACGACATTAATCTCGGTCCATTTGGTTGGTAAGTTGTTTGCTACAGTTAATTCTATGTTCTTCTCTTTCAAAATAAAAGACTTTCGGCCTTAAACTTTCTTAAAGAAAGTATAGGCCTAACTCACAGTTGTGCAATCCCATTATGTAACGGTATTATACCGTTCCATAAAGGGCAAGTCGTCCTTGATACAAAGCTCGTGATGTCGACTTTGGCATAATGAAACCACACGTAGATGCTTAATTCTACCTCCATATTTAAACTCAGGCTAGCTCACGCAAATTTTCATCCGCGACAAGGGACCAAAATGAAATCATACAAGAACATGAACAGGTTTAAAGCCATTGGACACTTTCGGAACAGACAACAAAATTCACAGGTTTACAAATAACTTACAGGGTTTACAGAAGGTAATGGTGAAAGACTTCTCTCATGAAATGCTTTACTTTTTGAGATGAGAAAACATTAAAACAATTATTAATTCTCGATATTGAGAATTACGGATTTATTTTAAAACACATGTCATGACACGGCAAAACGTGCGGAAGCAAGGGTTGGTTTTCCCGTTATTTTCTCCCGACTCCGAAGACCGATTGAGCCTAAATTTTCACAGGTTTGTTATTTGATATATCAGTTGTGATACACGAAGTGTGGGCCTTTGGACAATACTGTTTACCGAAAGTGTCCAATGGCTTTAAGGCCCCGTTTGGGAAGATTAAAGAAACACGTTGCCTTGGATCGGTCGAGTTGGTCTTTGGAAAGCGTTTGTTATAAAACGCATATGGGTAGAAAGATGCTGTAAAAGTAGAATACAATGATCCACACAAACATGCCTCGAAATTGCCCGGTTTTCCTATTACCTCGTCGACTAACACGGTCGGCCATTTATGGGAGTCAAATTTTTGACTCCCATAAATGGCCGACCGTGTTAGTTCGCAAAGTAAAAGGAAAACCACGCAATTTCGAGGCAAACTTGTGTGGATCGTTGTATTCTACTTTTAAAACATCTTTCTAACCATATGCAGTTTATAACAAACGGTTACAAACGCTTTTTTTATAGACCAGGTCGTCCGATCCAAGGCAACGTGTTCCTTTAATAAAAGACGGTTGGGACGACCCAACACAGATTAAAGACATGAGTGGGGAAACCGCGTGTTACCCTCAACTCCGAATGGGGGTCAAAAAGAAATCTCCAATTGATACTGCTAAGAGTTTATGCTGGCCCCCGATTAAACGAGTCATACAGCAACAAATAAAAGTGACGTAGTTTTCGAGAAAGAAGTCATTTTCCACGAATTGATTTCGAGACCTCAGACTTAGAATTTGAGGTCCCGAAATCAAGCATCTGAAAGCACACAACTTTGTGTGACCATGGTGCGACAATGGCGTTTGTTTTCCTTTCATTAATATCTCGCTACTTCGACGACCGATTGAGCTCAAACTTGCACAGGTTTGTTATTTTATGCATATGTTGCGATACACCAAGTGAGAAGACTGGTCTTTGATAATTACCAATAATGTCTAGTGTCTTTAAATTAACAAAGTCTACCTTTCTTAGTAATTCAGGTAACCAGCCTGATCTTGGTTAAACCGATGTTGTTCATAACATAATCTAGTTAATTCACAATGCATGTTTTGCTGTTTCAGTTTAAACAACACGGACTGCACCGACCGTGTTAAAAACAATGGCATCGGACAAATTAGTCGGGGATTTCAACCAGTATCGTCGTACCTTCAAAGCGTACGGTCGTAATAGTAACAGAATTCAAGTTACCACCAACTTTATACACACCTAGCTACGCCAGGTCATCAACTCCATCAAGGTCAACTCTGGTGACGTCACGCGGGTACTTAGCATCGGACCTGGTGACGGTACGTTGCAATATAACGGGTTACTGGTTGTGCACAAATTTATAAGTAAAATATCAAGTCTGGTCAAATGTGATTTTTATGAGACCACAATTTTTAATTCTCTTGGATACCAAAGCAGAATTACAATGTGTGTACAACAAAAGCGTTAATACAAATTGCTAATTTTACATTGTTTGATTGTTTTTGAAAACCACAACATATATGGTACTTTAAAGGGAAGGTACACGTTTGGTAATTACTCAAAACAAATATTAACTTAAAAACTGACTTGGTAACGAGCATTGGAGAGTTGTTGAAAGTATAACACCTTGTAGAAAACAACTCCCTCTGAAGTAACGTACTTTTTGAGAAGAGGTAATTTTTCACTAAAATAATAAAAGACTTCTAGCTAGAAGTCTTGTATTCCTATCATATCTGAAAGCACACGAATTCGTCCAACAAGGGTGTTTTTTCTGTCATCATTTTCTCGCAAATTCGCTGACCGATTGAGCCCAAATTTTCACAGGCTTGTTATTTTATGCTTATGGTGGAATACACCAAGTGAGAAGACTGGTCTTTGACAATTCCCAAACGTGTACCTTCCCTTTAAACAGGTGAAGTTGAAGATGAAATTTTGAAGGTCATACGAGACAGGAACGAGTCCGTGCATCCCGTCACAGCCACGATCGTAGAGCCATCTGTTTACATGATTAAAGAATACAAGAATCGTGTCGACACCCAGGGAAATCAGCTTCGTAGTAGAAGCTACGATTGGCGGACAGAGACGCTGAAGGCCTACCTGAAGAACGGCGTAAACGACGGCGAGAAGTTCCACTTCATCAGCGCCGTGCATTCCGTGTACTACTTTCAAGATCTCCCGGGCACACTCCGAGATCTGTACAATCGACTGGAACCCGGTGGCATGATGAAAGACGGACATTCCCTTCTGGACTTCTACACACACGTGGTCAATTTTACTGAAACAGCCTCCCCCGAAACCCAAGCAGAGGTCTTGCGATTCTTAAAAAGTGACCGCTTGTCTGACAAAAAAGATGGCAAGACACTGCTCAAAGGAGATTGGGAGTATTTTATAATCGTACGCTAATCTGCCCCCCCCCCATGGAAAAAAAAAGTTTTTATTTTATTTTTATATTTCTTGAAATTAAAACACACGGTTTTGTGTATCTTAGATTAATTTTATTTCATACTTCTGATCATAATCTTTTGTTATCATGTTTCCGAGAAGTAGCAAGCAAAGTGCAAAGCCCTACGACGTGTCGTCCTGGGACCGCTTTAGAGCCCCAGTAAACTTAGTGCTCTCTGGTGCATACTTCGAAGGCATTGTACACTTTGTTTGTCTTTCAACAATGGAAGGGGCCACACGCTACACATGTTGTTAAAAGAAAAAAGTCATGATGGTATAACCATTTGACTCAGCTGCACTTGAACTTGTTCCCTGACACTGTGGGGATTGAAAATCGAAGTGGGACAAAAGGGAGACTCTTGCGACTGGGTCATTTTAATAAGGGAATACAAGTGTAGCGACGAGTTCCTCCACGGCCGCTTAAAATAGGCAGGGTCGTTGCCGTGTGATAAAGGCCCGAGCTGACGAAGGCGAGGGCCTTTATCACTCGGCAACGACCCTGCAAGGTTGTAAACGGCCGTTAAAGAACGAGTCACTACTTTTTTATTCCCATTCATAATGTATTTTTGGTTAAAAGGCGTAATAACGTAAGAAACTCTAAAACTTAACTGTTTCTTTATCTGTTTCTTTTGCTTGAGCTCTGTATGTACATGTACGACGTCCGTGTGTTGGATTGTTATGACTGAGACGTCTATTTCCGACAGTTTCCGGCTTCGTTCGTGCGCGTATAGTCTTGGTACAACACGTTTTCGTTTTCCTTTCACACACAGCGAAGCCAGCTCACCTACAGCGCCCGCATCGCCCGTGTCAAGAAACGTCTTGCACAAAGGCTAGCGCAGAGTATTCGCTCACAACCGGTTATAAACACTGGTCATTATCAAAGGTTTAAACACCCCCACGTGACGCGCTCTCCGCCAATAGGAATAGCTAAACTGTCTGAGGTATTTATGAATTAGGTATTAAGGTGACCAACTGCCCAGAAAAGGGATACAGCAAAACACAAATTACCACACAGCAAAAGCAAACACACCACAGCAAACGCTACGGCAGAAGCAAATACCACATTAATATGCTGTCTAAACTATAATGTACAATTTTTAAGAAAAATTTACAAAAGATAAAGACAAGAAATAAAGCATTATAAAATTGTTTTAATTGTAAACTATTAACTATCTTCTAAGCTTCACTGGGGCCTATCCGATTTGTGTTTAATAGCTCCTACGTACATTAGTAATCTCATCGGTATAAAGAAATAATCCAGCTACTGTTAAAGTTCTGACGAAAAGTTTTTGGGTTTTTTCACGACTAAAATGTTACAAACATTGGGTGACAGATCATTTTCATCGGCTGCTCCCAAGCTATCGAATGAACTGCCATCTGACATTCGACACTCTCAATCCATTAATATTTTTAAGTGAAAAGTAAAGACGGATTTTATTTTATTTTTTTCATTTCATGTAATTGTTCTGTAGATTGTCAGTACTTTGTATCTAATGTTTATACTACTTCTCGTTGTTTTGTGCGATTGATCATATTAATTTGTTTTAAAGGGTCTATGTAACTTTTGTAGGACAAAAAACACAATGTCCACAGATTTACACTAAACTTACACAGTTTGAAGATAATGATAGTAGGAAGCTTCCCTGAAAATACTTCGTGCTGTTTACCTATTCGTTGGTGGTATTACATGCATTGGTTGTTGACATATTATGTCAGTTTATTATGGTATTAAATTTATTCGTGTTGGGGTATTTACCTATCGTTGGTGGTATTACATGCATTGGTTGTTGGTATATTATATTTATTATGGTATTAAATTTATTCGTGTTGGGGTATTTACCTATCATTGTTGGTATTACATGCATTGGTTGTTGGTATATTATATTTATTATGGTATTAAATTTATTCGTTTTGGGTATTTACCTATCATTGTTGGTATTACATGCAATGGTTGTTGGTATATTATATTTATTATGGTATTAAATTTATTCGTTTTGGGTATTTACCTATCATTGTTGGTATTACATGCATTGGTTGTTGGTATATTATATTTGTTATGGTATTAAATTTATTCGTGTTGGGGTATTTACCTATCATTGTTGGTATTACATGCATTGGTTGTTGGTATATTATATTTGTTATGGTATTAAATTTATTCGTTTTGGGTATTTACCTATCATTGTTGGTATTACATGCAATGGTTGTTGGTATATTATATTTGTTATGGTATTAAATTTATTCGTTTTGGGTATTTACCTATCATTGTTGGTATTACATGCATTGGTTGTTGGTATATTATATTTATTATGGTATTAAATTTATTCGTGTTGGGGTATTTACCTATCATTGTTGGTATTACATGCATTGGTTGTTGGTATATTATATTTGTTATGGTATTAAATTTATTCGTGTTGGGGTATTTACCTATCATTGTTGGTATTACATGCAATGGTTGTTGGTATATTATATTTATTATGGTATTAAATTTATTCGTTTTGGGGTATTTACCTATTCGTTGGTGGTATTAAATTGATTCGTTGATGGTTTTAACGTATTCGTTTGTGGTATTGTTTTCGTTGTCGGTTACCTATTCGCTGGTGGCAGTTCGTTTGGATACTTAACCCCATCAGGACCAGGGGTAGATTTCACAAAGAGTTAGGACTAGTCCTAACTTAGGACTAGTCCTACGAGATATACAAATTGCACGGATAGTCCTAAGTTAGGACGAGTAACTGGTCCTAACTCGAGATAAGACTAGTCCTAACTCTTTGTGAAATCCACCCTAGGCTGTTTATGTTCTGTAAGTTTCAGACCGATTTTTAAAGAAACATGTCACTACAGGTTTGCCTTTGGAAAGCAGTTTTGGTTGTTTCTCCCCCTTTTTTTTTTAGGGGGGGGAATTCTATTTTCCCCGTGTTCAAAAAACGAAAAATGCTTATAAACGGTTGCCTTGTAGCAGCTGCTCCTTTATAAAAACAACTTGACACTTTATCAATGTCTGAAAAAAGTCACAGGTAAAAAAATACACAGCCAGTGAATCCGCAGCCCGCCCTCATGTGTCTCAGGTTGAACGAATGACTGGTTCACACGTTAATCCAACATGGCGGACGAAGGTGATGTGATGGAACATGAAAATCTCACGGAAAATGACTCTAATTCAACATCTCAGCATCAATCGTCTTTAAAAAATGAAGTACCGAACAGAGAGTTATCTCAAGAAAATAACAGGCAAAGGTAAATATTCTGCTTGGACATTAGCCTCATAAATTGGCCCAATCCACTCCGTATCGAAACCGTCCATCCATATCGTATCCTTGTTGTTTTTTTCACAGCAGCTAGCGTGCATGCGGCACCATTCATTTCAACGCCTTCTTGAAATATCTGCTTCGACCTCGTCCTCGATCATGAAACTTGCCGATCTATTAAATGGTACTGAGGTTGCAGATAGCCCGATTATGTACTACACCTGCCTGGATTTTTTTTTTTTTAACAAGTTTTGTCTAAAAATCAAATGATTTTTGCATGTGGCTGTGATTGATTGTGAGGCGCTACCAATTATTATTAAGGCTCCCCTGTGAGCAAATTATAGGGGTCTCATATTTAGGGCCTTTTTAACGCTATACGTTTTTCAGATCAGGGTTGATGGGTGAAAGGTTTTGCGACCGTTAGCCAGCCAGAACTGAAGTTTCATGTGTACTGTACACCTAAAGCTTTCCCCATCCTTCCTACTCAACATTCATAATGCTTGTATTTCCCTTTTGTTGAGTTATGTTCAATAATTTCTTCAAAATAGGCAATTTTCTACTCGGTACTCAGTATTGCTGCCACACGTTCTGTCACGTGCGGGACCTTTATACCCTGGACTCCATCGCGTTACATGCAACCGAGGAGTCCAACTTGGGCTAGGCCTACTGTTCATTGATCCATTCTTCTCTTTCAGAGGGTTTCCAGTACCACCTGGTCCAAGGTTCCGTAATTTTCCTCCCAGGTATCCAGGTCCTCCAGGCCAACATATGAGAGGTGGTGGCCATGGAAACATGCCACAGCAGAGACCTTTCTTTGGCCGACCTCCCCCAGACAGGATGTTTCGTCCCCCTCCGTTTGATCAAAACATGCCTCGGGGACCACCACCACAAGGCTTAATGGGAATGCCTCCTTTCATGAATGTGAGTACATGTAAAGGCAATGCCAAAGCAATTATGTGTGGGTTACTACAATGTGAGTACAAGGTCCCTGGGAAAAATTAGAAAAAAAATACTTTTTAATAAGGCCTGAAAGGTCTATTAATATTTATAAAAATAATAACCCCTTTTTATATAGCGTTTTTTCACACCGGGCGTCCCCAAGCGCTTCACATTTACTACCCCTGGTCACTGGGCCTTAAAGGATTTGGGTACTTTTTCAAAATGTCCATAGATTTACATTAAACTTAAAGGGTTTGAAGGTCATGATAGTGGAAAGCTTCCCTTCAAATTTTACTTACTGAGGTGCTGTAGTTTTTGAGAAACGAGTAAAACAATGTCATGAAAATACGTTTGTAAATGATTAAAATAATTTTGGTCTCATGAGACGGAAATTATGTTCATGACATTGTTTTACTCATTTCCCAAAAACTACAGCACCTCAGCACGTAATATTTTCAGGGGAGCTTTCTACTATCATTATGTTCAAACTGTGTAAGTTTAGTATAAATCTGTGGACATTGTGTTTTTGTCCTACAAAAAGTACATAGACTCTTTAATTCACTCCTTAAACCATCTCAGCTCCCTGGGGAGTATAATATACAGCCTCTTGCAACAAATGCACTACTCGGCTAAATCAATCACAAGAACCATCTCTATCCTCACAGGTACCCATTTTCCCCTAGGTGGAGAGAACAATTATAATTTAGTGTCTTACTTAGGGACACAGGTGTCACGACCGGGATTCAAACCCACACCCTGCTGAACAGAAGCACCAGAACTTGAGTTCGGTGCTCTTATCCCCTCGGCCACGACACCCTACACCATGCACACATGTAGGTTAGCTCTTGTGCTCCATAAAGTGTTTCTGCTTTTCAAAGACCAGATATCATGTCTGCATTAGGCAATTTGTGCAGTACAAGACAAGACAAGAAGATAAGATGAAACTTCTGCGATGACTAGAGCAAGCTAGTCGAAATGTTGAGACCAGTTTAACAACTGACTCCGCGGTAGTATAAAAAATCACGATCCTATAAGCTAAAGTAGTAGTCCCAGCCTATTTTCCATACCATCCGCCCGGGTAATAGTAAAATAGCAGGACAGTTCTTTTCAGAACTGAGAAGTCTCCCGAACATCTTCTCTGCGGTAGTAGAATAAAGCAAAGCAGTGCTCTAAGAACAAACTCTACCTGGCAAGTAGATACACACATGGTGTTACCGCAAACCAAATTTATATTGATATCTCACCATGCAATGCCTCAAATCCTATATGAGATGAAACTTGTTGTTTTTTGTTATTCAGAGGCCACCACTATTGCCACCTCCATTTGGAATGCCACCACCCCTTCTTGGTAACCTACAGCAGCAACCTCTACCAGGCAATCAACAGACACCATCTGCTGCTTCACCTGCTGCTGTGGCTGCTCTAGATCCTAATCAAGACTTCTGGGTTGAGCATGTTACTCCTGAGGGAAAGGTTAGATGACATCTGTTTGTTCAATTAATGATGAACAAATTAATTAATTTGTTAAAATGTCGGTTTATAGAAGTTTCTTCATACAAGTTGCTTTTAAAGCCAGTGGACACTATTGGCAATTGTCAAAGACCAGTCTTCTCACTTGGTGTATCTCAACATATGCATAAAATAACAAGCCTGCGAAAATTTGAGCTCAATTGGTCATCGGAGATGCGAGATAACTATGAAAGAAAAAAACACCCTTGTCACACCAAGTTGTGTGCGTTCAGATGCTTGATTTCAAGACCTCAAATTCTAAACTTGAGGTCTCGAAATCAAATTCATGGAAAATCACTTCTTTCTCGAAAACTCTGTCACTTCAGAGGAAGCCGTTTCTCACAATGTTTTGTACCATCAACCAAATGAGGTTTTATGCTGATAATTATTTTGAGTAATTACCAATACTGTCCACTGCCTTTAAAGGCAGTGGACATAAAAAACTTACTTGGTAACAAGCATTGGAGAGCTGTTGATAGTGTAAAACATTGTGAGAAACGGCTCCCTCTGAAGTAACGTAGTTTTCAAGAAAGAAGTAATTTTCCACGAATTTGATTTTGAGACCTTAGAACTAGTATTTGAGGTCTCGAAATCAAGCATCTGAAAGCACACAACTTCATGTGATAAGGGTGTTTTTTCTTTCATTATTATCTCGCAACTTCGACCACCAATTGAGCTCAAATTTTGCCAATTACCAATAGTGTCCAGTGTCTTTAAAGTTGGACTTGAACCTGCAGTCCCAGATTAACGAGCTGTCTCTCTATAAACTGAGCTATCTAGCCCTCATGTTGACAGTCTCCTTATTGTGTCAATGCCTGTTGTTTGGAGATGCCAGTCAGAAGCAAACCTGTAACTGCCATAGCTAGGGATCACACCCAAGTTTAAGAAACTACCTGGAAAGCGGCAGTGGAGGGATCACCTTAAAGGAACACGTTGCCTTGGATCAGTCGAGTTGGTCTTTGAAAAGCGTTTGTAACCGTTTTTTATAAAATGCATATGGGTAGAAAGATGTTGTAAAAGTAGAATACAAAGATCCACACAAACATGACTCGAAATTGCGTGGTTTTCCATTTACCTCGTCGACTAGCACGTCGGCCATTTATGGGGGTCAAAATTTTGACTCCCATAAATGGCCGACCGTGTTAGTTCGCACAGTAGAAGGAAAACCACGCAATTTCGAAGCAAACTTGTGTGGATCATTGTATTCTACTTTTAAAACATCTTTCCAACCATATGCATTATATAAAAAACGGTTACAAACGCTTTTGTTTTGACCAACTCGTCCGATCCAAGGCAACGTGTTCCTTTAAGCGGAAGCAACTTTTTTACTCAGATGCCACCATTATTGCAACCCCAATTTTTTTTTTTTTTTTTGCCAGTCAGTTCCCCTTGCTGTTTATTACTGGATTTTACAATTTGGTTTTCAATGAGACATTTCAGGTCTACTCTCTTCATCGGGGGAAAAAATAACAGCTTATGATAATCTTGTTTTTGTTTGATTGTTTTTAGACATATTATTATCATGCCAAGAAGCGTGAGTCTGTGTGGACAAAGCCAGAGAACGTTAAAATTATTAAACAGACAGAGCTGCAGGCTCTAGCTGCTGCAGCTGGTATCACAACAAGCACAGCAGCATCAACTACAGCGGGAGCAGCATCAGTGACCAGTGTAGAGGCAAACCAGACCTCAGCAGCATCTGGGATTAACCCAGGGAATCCAGCTGCTGCAGCAGCTGCAGCAGCAACTGCTGTAGCAACAGCAGCGAAGGCAGCGTCTGTAACGTCTATTGAAACTACACAAGGTTAGTAGCTCCCTTCTACTTTACAGGGATGAGATTGTTCAGACTTTGAATTCAGACTTTTTATGTTGGCCTCGTTAAGAAAATCACAACAAAAATTCCAGAAATAAAGAAATCCTGCTCATTGGTCTACTTTCTCTAGTGTTTTGGATACTGTTTCAAAAAGCTCCGTGGAATCTATAACCCCAGGGGTTTACCAAACGGTAGATACGGCATCATTTCAACATACCTTTGAATTTGTATCCAAGTTTCAGACTTTTTCGTTAGTGATGACTCTCGCCCCTGACTTTAGTTTACTTATTTATGTAATTTCCTTTATATACCTAGGGGTGAGCCAAATCACTAGGAATTCGTTCGTACAAATAAATATAACAGCACAAATTAATAAATATGTACAAAATAAAACACAAACACAAGAAATACACCTATAAACATCTTAAAAGGCACAATACAACATTAATACAACTAACCGAGGACGAACCAAAATGCAAAAAAAAAATGCCTTTTGTGGGTCAGGGGCTGCAAGAGTAGAGTAAACCACTATTACCCGCAGGTATGCAGCCCCACACATAACAAAAGACAGTGACAGGACGTGACAGACTATAAAAAGCATACAAAGCTACAAACCGATCCTAGGATCAGTCTTATGTAGGATCGCTCTTAAGGCTAGGACTCATCCTAAATCCTAGGATCGAGCCTAAGTTAACAAGAGTTTGGTGAAATCAACCCCTGAAATCAACATTTAGGATAAAATCTTAAGCCTTTAATCAATTTGTGAAGCCTTTGTGGTCTCTGTGCTTTTCTATCCATTGTACTGCTACAGCTCAGACTACACCAGCTATGACAACACAGGTCACTCCTACTGCCACGACTCTCAGTACATCAACAACAGCACCTGTAGCAACAACACCATCCCAACAGCAGCAACAGCAACATCCACCACCATTGATGCCTTTCACTGGTGTACCACCCATGCTGACTGGTCAAGGACCTGCACCAACAGGAATGCCTCCTCCACCATTCCACTTGTTTCAAGCTCACATGGCTCGTATGAGGATGCCTGGTTCAATGCCTGGAATGCCTCCTATGATGCCCCTACCAGGTTAGTCTCTACACGGCATGTGCCTTCCTCGTTTTTTTATTTTATTTTTCTATTCTTTTGCAACTCTGCTTTTTTCTCGTCTCTGCTGTTCGGGTTATGGCTGGTACGGTTCACGTTTGTTTACAAAAGTGCTTACTAACCAAGAAGGTGATCGGCCATATTTGACAACTCTTTGCAGCAACGCGTCTGTACTTCGGGGAATCATGACTGCAGAAGTGAAACTGACACTCTGACAGCAACCCTAAAACTGCCTTTCATGCAAGGAACAAATCGCATGTACTTTTTGAAACCATCTTCTGATTCCAGCTCTAAATTCTTCACATTATAACATGATTATTTACAGGTATGCCAGGTGGACTCCTTCCCCCAGGAAATAATGTTGCTCCACCAATGTTTAGGCCACCATTCCAGCAAGCACCAGGAGGAGGACCAGCAGCTGGTGCAACAGCTTCTAAGAGTATATGGACTGAGTATAAGACAGCAGATGGACGGCCATATTTCTATAATACAAGAACCATGGAGTCTACTTGGGAGAAGCCTAAAGATCTAGTGGAGGCAGAGGAAGCAAAGAAAGAGCCTGGTTAGTACAAATGCTTTGTAAAGTTAATATTGACTTTTTACCAAATGATTATGTTTTTTTTGAGAAGCTTGCCAATGATGTATGGATTAGTTTCTTAAGATCCTACTTTGTCCTTGGTCCAGTTAAGGAAAAGGATCCAGTCAAGATGGATGGTGAAAAAGAGCTCCCCAAGGAGGAAGAAGAGAAGAAAGAAGATGAGGTTAAGATGGAAGAAGAGGAGGAAACAGTAGATGACATCAAAGAGAAAGAAGTGCAGAAGGTGATTACTAAGTCTTTATTATCCCAGCAATGTAGTCAATGACAGAGATTGTACTTAATAGACCGGTCCATTAAGCTCTGCCTCATTGCAAATTGACCAATCACAACCGATTGCACAACCAAAAGTCCGACACTATAAAGTCCAACTTGCGTGCGCATATGCTTGGCGCGGGCGGCAGAGTTGTGCAGAATGGCATTGGAGAGGCTCGCGTGTTCTTGCTCACATAGATCGGTGTATTAGTAGGCACGGGATGATGTTCGTTCTTCCTTGGATGCATACCTAGTGAACTGCAGTTTGGGTTATTGAGTAATTACCAATTCAACATCGCACAAACACACGCGCATCTCCTGTCAGCCATTTTGTGTGTCAAAACAAGCACAAAAGATTCTAGTCTTGGTTCTGTCTATGGACCCAATTGGTGGTTGCTTCATTATTAAAGCCATTGGACACTTTCGGTAAACAGTATTGTCCAACGCCCACACTTCGTGTATCACAACTTATATATAAAATAACAAACCTGTGAAAATTTAGGCTCAATCGGTCATCGGAGTCGGGAGAAAATAACGGGAAAACCCACCCTTGTATCCGCACGTTTCGCCCTGTCATGACATGTGTTTAAAATAAATCCGTAATTCTTGATAGCGAGAATTGATATTGTTTTACTGTTTTCTCAAAAAGTAAAGCATTTCATAGAATAATATGTCAAGAGAAGTCTTTCACCACTACCTTCTGTAAACCCTGTACGTAATTTGTAAATCTGTGAACAAATTTTCTGTACCGAAAGGGTCCAATGGCTTTACATGTTGCCTTGGATCGGTCGATTTGGTCTTTTAAAAGCGTTTGTAACCAATTGTTATAAAATGCATTGGTTAGAAAGATGATTTAAAAGTAGAATACATTGATCCACTCAAGTTTGCTTCGAAATTGCGTGGTTTTCCTTTTTCTTTGAGAACTAAAACAGTCGGTCATTTAGGGGAGTCAAACATTTGACTCCCATAAATGACCGACCTTGTTAGTCGACCTTGTTAGTCGACGAGGTAAAAGGAAAACCACACAATTTCAAGGCAAACTTGTGTGGATCATTATATTCTACTTTTATAATATCTTTCGAACCATAACAAACGGTTACAAACGCTTTTCAAAGACCAACTCGACCCGATCCAAGGCAATGTGTTCCTTTAAGTTATTGTTCCTTGTTGTGCCCTGAATGCCATGTGCTCTAACTGGTTAATACCCCGCTCACATCTTCTCTTAAAGGATTCGGGTACTTTTCAAAATGTCCACAGATTTACATTAAACTTTTTTTACAGGGTTTGAAGATAATGATAGCAGAAAGCTTCCCTTCAAATATTACGAACTGAGGTTGTGTAGTTTTTGAGAAATGAGTAAAACAAGTCACACAATAATTTTCGTCTCAAGAAGATGAAAATTATTTTAGCATGTAAAATCCCATTAACCAGTTATGATATTATACCAAACCATAGCATAACTGGTTGATACGTTATTACATGCTAAAACTGAGACGAAAATTATTTGTTTTACTCATTTCTCAACAACTACAGCACCTCAGTAAGTAAAATTTCAAGATTTCTACTATCATAATCTTCAAACTGTGTAAATTTAATGTAAATCTGTGGACATTGTGTTTTTTGTTAGGAAAAAGTACATAATATACCTTTTAAAAAAGATTTTTCAGATGAAGAAAACATTGATTTATTTATTGTCATCTCATTGAAGGAAGAGAAGATGATGACAGAAGCTAAGCAGATAGTTGAAGAACCTATTGATAAATCTAAGCCCATTGCAACCAAGCCCATCCCAGGAACACCATGGTAAGTTTCACATCAACAAGAGTTGTCTTCCGATTTCAGTAAAAAAGTGACCAGATTTGTTTGAAAACAAAAAACTATTTCACAAAGCACATATACTCAAGTAGCTAGATTAAGGTACTTAAAGGCACTGTACACGTTTGGTAATTGTCAAAGACCATTCTTCTCACTTGGTGTATACCATCATAAGCATAAAATAACAAGCCTGTGATAGCCTCCTCAGATAGGAGTTAAAAGACTTCTAGCTAGAAGTCTTTTAATATTTTAGTGAGAAATTACCTCTTTCTCAGAGGGAGCTGTTTCCCACAATGTGTTATACTATCAACAGCTCTCCAATGCTCATTACCAAGTCAGTTTTTAAGTTAATACTTGTTTTGAGTAACTACCAAACGTGTACCTTCCCTTTAATAGCATTATTATACATGTTCATACATTCTTAATCCTCTCAACTCCCAGGGAAACATTTTACACAAAGCTGCTTAAATTAGCGCTAAGGGTTTAATCCAATCACAATACTGTTTCAGCCCTCTTAGGTTCCCATAAAATACACCTAGGTTAAGAGAAGTAACTATGGTTAGGTGCCTTGATCAAGGACACAAGTGTCATGACCGGGAATCAAACCCGAACTCCAATGCTTCAACCAACAGAAATTGAGTCCAATGCAATAGACAGCTTGGTCATTACTCACTGATCCAAAGGAACATTCAGGCCTTGAACCTAAGTTACTTAAAGACACTGGACACTGTTGCTAATTGTCAGAGACCAGTCTTCTCACTTGGTGTATCTCAACATAAGCATAAAATAACAAACCTGTGAAAATTTGAGCTCAATTGGTCGTTGAAATTGCGAGATAACTATGAAAGAAAAACACATGAAGTTGTGTGCTTTCAGATGCTTGATTTTAAAACCTCAAAATCTAATTCTGAGGTCTCAAAATCAAATTCATGGAAAATTAGTTCTTTCTTGAAAACTATGTCACTTCAGAGGGAGTTGTTTCTCACAATGTTTAATACTATCAACAGCTCCCCATTAGTCGTTACCAAGTAAGGTTTTATGCTAATAAGTATTTTGAGTAATTACCAATAGTGTCCACTGCCTTAGTGTTTTACTAATCTGAGAAGCCATTGCAATGATTGTTTCACATGTAAATTTGGTAATGATGAATATTTAAATCCTTCAACAGGTGTCTTGTATGGACAGGAGACAGCAAGGTGTTTTTCTTCAATCCATCTACAAGAATGTCGCTATGGGAACGACCTGATGACCTTTATAATAGGGCTGACGTAGATCGGATGATTTTAGAATCTCCACCAGGAGTAGACAAAGGAAAACAAGAAGAAACAACCGGTAAAGATAACAAATACATCATTCATCTTAAATCTGTAAGATTTGAGGCTTTGAATTTGGTCTTTATTAGTTGTTTGTATTTTACCTGATGTACACATAAGAGCTCTTTAAATATTTTTGAATCTACCAGAATCTGACTATCAGAAATCAGTTCATTTGATCAAACCTCATTGACAAGGTTTTTACATTTATTAATTATACATTAAAGGCAGTGGACACTATTGGTAATTACTCATAATAATTGTTGGCTTAAAAACTTACTTAGTAACAAGCAAAGGAGAGCTGTTGATAGTATAAACGACTGAGAAACGGCTTTCTCTGAAGTAACGTAGGTTTTGAGAAAGAAGTAATTTTCCACGGATTTGATTTTGAGACCTCAGAATTAGATTTTGAGGTCCCGAAATCAAGCATCTAAAAGCATCTGAAGCTTCATGTGGCAAGGTTTTGTTTTTTTCTTTCATTATTATCTTGCAACTTCAATGACCGATTGAGCTCAAATTTTCACAGGTTTGTTATTTTTTTGCATATGTTGAGATAACACAAGTGAGAAGACTGGTCTTTGACAATTATCAAAGGTATCCTGTCTCTTTAAGTAACAAGTTCTGTTGTGTGTTCTTGGCAGCTGCCAAGAAGCGAGCCGATGATTCTCTACAAGATGAGCAACAACCCAAGACCAAGAAGAAGAAGAAGTCAACCTCGGAGTCTTCTCCTGAGCCTTCTGATCCACTGAAGGAAGCGGCATTGGAAGCAGAAATCAAAGCAGCAAGAGAGAGGGCTGTCACCCCATTGGAGATCAGGATGAAACAATTCATGGACATGTTACTGGAGAAAGGGGTTAGTAACATCTAGATTAGCTACTCTTTGTTTCATTTGAGAGTCTTAGTTCAAACTTATAGACATGTTCCTTGAGAAAGGGGTTAGTAACAGCTAGATTGGCTACTCTTCATTTCATTTGAGAGTCTTAGTTCAAACTTATAGACATGTTCCTTGAGAAAGGGGTTAGTAACAGCTAGATTGGCTACTCTTCATTTCATTTGAGCGTCTTAGGTCAAACTTATAGACATGTTCCTTGAGAAAGGGGTTAGTAACAGCTAGATTGGCTACTCTTCATTTCATTTGAGAGTCTTAGTTCAAACTTATAGACATGTTCCTTGAGAAAGGGGTTTGTGGGATCTAGATTAGCTACTCTTTTTTTCATTTGAGGTGAAACTTCATATTCTTCTTACTGACTCATTTATTTATCTTGACTAGGTGTCGGCCTTCTCAACTTGGGAGAAAGAACTTCACAAGATTGTCTTTGACCACCGTTACCTTCTCCTGAACCCTAAAGAACGTAAACAGGTGTTTGAGAACTTTGTTAAA
The DNA here is from genome assembly GCF_032118995.1 of Asterias amurensis. Classification (NCBI taxonomy): domain Eukaryota; kingdom Metazoa; phylum Echinodermata; class Asteroidea; order Forcipulatida; family Asteriidae; genus Asterias; species Asterias amurensis. Next base: position 6,947,961 of record NC_092655.1, on the reverse strand, counting down.
AACAGGGCTGAGGAGGAACGAAAGGAAAGGGCAGGAAAACTAAAACAGAGCAAAGAAGACTTCAAAGTTCTCATGCAGGAATCCAAACTTGGACCCAAGTAAGTTATATCGTTCCTCTTGTGGAAGTGTCGTGGCCGAGTGGTTAAGAGCACTGAATTCAAACTATGGTGTTCTGATCAGCAGAGTGTGGGTTCGAATCCCCAGCCGTGACACTTGTGTCCTTAAGCAAGACACTTAACCATTGCTTCGTGCTTCGGATGGGACGTAAAGCCGTTGGTCCCATGTGTTGTGTAACGCATGTTAAAGAACCCAGTGCACTTATTGAAAAAGAACAGGGGCTGCCCCGGTGTTCCTGGCTGTGGCTGCTGTATGCGCCGCAGCACCTTGTAAACCCTTACGAGGTGCTAAATAACTGGGTCGTAGATTTCACTAGTCGCCCGGGCCTACCATTGACTCTTATGTATTTTTTCCTCTTGATTTGTCAGGAGTTCCTTCAGTGAGTATGCCCAGAAGCACGGTAAGGATGCACGCTTCAAGAGCATTGAGAAGATGCGAGACAGAGAAAGTCTCTTCAATGAATTTATTCAACAAATCCGTAAAGCAGCCAAGGAGGAGAGCTCCTTGAAAGCAGAGAAGGTAATTATTCAAATGTCGTGAGGCTTTCCGTCTCATCTTGTGCTTAAATATGCTCGACTAGGTCAGTCAAAAAGAAGTTGACCCGGATTTGTCAAAATAAATGAATAATAATAATAATATACATTTGTAGAGCGTCTAATGCAAAAAGCCTCTAAGCGCATAAAGCGAACGATAAATTAAACGCTCGGAGAAAGATACAAGATACAAATAAGTAGCTTTAAACAAATGAGTTTTCAACAGGGACTTAAAACATTGTAAAGAACTCGCCTGGCAAATATGCACAGGAAGACTATTCCAAAGAAACGGTGCGGCGTAAGAAAAAGATCTGTGGGGTTTTTTTCTTAAATGGAAGAAGCTCTAGTACGAAAGCAATGACTGTTAAGATGATCGTAAAGTCCAAGTAGGGGAGTAGTGATGAACAAGTTCAGATAAATAAGCGGAGATTGACATGTGGTGAGCCTTGAAAGTTAACAAAAGAATTTTGGATACTGTTTGAAACTCAAATGACACTCAAAAATTCAGTAAAGCATAGATTTAACAGGCACTCTGTCCTGTTAATTAGAAAAAAAAGAACAACAGAAATTGATCATTCCTAAGAAGAGTTATGTTTTTTTTTCATCAAGGTACTCTTTTTGCAAGCTGTCCACAAAATACTTGACAAAAAAAGTCAATGACTTTCTTATACCCTTCGCTACTTACTCAGATGATTAGGTTCAGTTAATGATTAACATTTCATGGACAGCTACAAATATGAGTTCTTTCAGTAAAACAGGCATAACTCTCAGAAATTATTAATGTGCGGAGTGTCATGGCGGAGCAGTTAAGAGCACCGGATTCAAGCTCTGGTGTTTGATCAGCAGAGTGTGGGTTCGAATCCCGTAAAATTAAGGAGGTAGTGCTTTCTGCTCTACCAGCCAGGCTTCGGATTGAAGATACCCAAGCCTACATTCGTATGGACTGTAAAAGGGGTAACCCTGTTTCAGCCCTAGGAGTAGGTGGCAATGGCCTCTGGAAAAAAATAATTGTAGCCCACACCTTGAAGTGGCCTTCTGGCCTTGTGTGTCTGGAGAGTGCATAAAACAATGTGGTAAAAAAAAGGTTTTTGTTTTTTTTCAGTTAAGCAGGAAAGAACGGTTGTTTAATATGTGCATCACTGGGGTTTTGAGTGAAAGTTGTTGTTTTGTTTTAGAATAATAAATTTCGGTCAACTTCTTTTCGACTCGCCTTATACTGTGTCTGATTGAACAGCTCTGCTTAACATAAAGTTCTGCGATTACGGTTCCCGGTCACCTATATCATTCTTTGGGCCAGAAGTGCAGAATTCCAGTTGCCAACTCTACACAATTCTTTATCTACAAACAATAATGCATGTCCTTGCAATATTGGGTTTTTTAAAGGCAGTGGACACTATTGGTAATTGTCAAAGACTAGCCTTCATAGTTAGTGTATCTCAACATATGCATAAAATAACAAACCTGTGAAAACTTGAGCTCAATCGGTCATTGAACTTGCAAGATAATAATGAAAGAAAAAAACACCCTTGTAACACGAAGTTGTGGGCGTTTAGATGGTTGATTTCGAGACCTCAAGTTCTTAATCTGAGGTTTCGAAACCAAATTTGTGGAAAATTACTTCTTTCTTGAAAACTATAGCACTTCAGAAGGAGCCGTTTCTCACAAAGTTTTATACCATCAACCTCTCCCCATTACTCGTCACCAATTAAGGTTTTATTCTAATAATTATTATGAGTAATTACCAGTAGTGTCCACTGCCTTTAGACATATTTATCAAAAAGATACAATTTTGGGGATTTACTCAAAGTGAAGTTAATTTTTTGAAATTTTGGCCAGCTAAGACCAAGCTGCTATTCCTTGAAGTTACAAGATTATGGACAAGATTTTATATATTGGTTCAAGAGAGAATATCAAGCCCCAAGTAATTTATTTCAGCCCCAAAACAATATGGATTATAAAACTGGGAAAAATATTTTTGTCAGATGTATGCTTAAGTTTTCTTTTTATCTAACCCCAGATTAAATATACAATAACCCATGATTTTAATGAAAGTGTGCAATAACACATTTGAGAACTCGAAGAACTAATTAATTTATTGTTTTAATACGTCTTCATTTACAGGATGGTAGATAACTTTCTTCCATTACATTCTGATTATTTGTACATTTTTTTATTCTGATCATTTGTACATTTTTATTTTAGATGTGATAACAATGTTCTATTTTCAGGATGATTGAATTTTAATCTAGATTCATAAATACCCCAGACAGTTTCTCTACACCTATTGGTGGAGAGCGCGTCATGTGGGGGTGTTTAAACGGTTGATAATAATAATAACAACAATAATAATATGATAATAATAATATTGTATTTGTAATTGTATTTTATAAACGTTTTTTAACAAAAGGGCATTTATGAATGGGAATAAAAGAGTAGTGACTCGTTCTTAAACGTTCGTTTAAAACCTTGCAGGGTCGTTGCCGTGCGATAAAGGCCCTCGCCTTTTCACACGACAACGACCCTGCCGGTTTTAAACGGCCGTTTAAGAACTCGTCGCTACCCTTTTATTCCCTTATTAAATTGATGATTGTGAACGATTGGAGTATTTTTCATTCACAACATCTGAAGTTCAAAAGTGGCTTGAGTTCTCCTGAGTCACAAGCAGTCTTCTGAGATGTTTATTCCACATCATGACTTGCTGTAACTTGCCAATTAAGAAGGAAAGTTATATTCCTAAAAATGTCACGTTCTGATCTTTGATTAACTTCAACGGTTAACCATCTGTTTGTAATTGTGTCCTTCATTTGCAGATAGTTTTGCCCTTTGATTATTTTGATCAGTTGGCTCTAGAAGCCTTGCCAAATTTTATAATTGATTGGGTTTTTTTTTGTCAACCTGTTTTGTTGGTTGACTTCATCGTTAATCCTTTATCTCTTGCAGCTTTACCTAAAGACCCACTTACTTGGATGTTGCATACATAGTTGTTTTAAAGGGAAGGTACACAATTGGTATGGTAATTACTCAAAACAAATATTAACTTAAAAACTGACTTGGTAACAAGCATTGGAGAGCTGTTGATAGTATTAACGTAGTTTTTGAAAAAGAGGTACATGTAATACTAAAATATTAAAAGACTTCTAGCTAGAAGTCTTTTATTCCTATCTGAAAGCACACAAATTTGTCCAACAAGGGTGTTTAATCTTTCATCATTTTCTCGCAACTTTGATGACCAATTGAGCCCAAATTTTTACCGGCTTGTTATTTTATGCTTATGATGGGCTACACCAAGTGAGAACACTGGTCTTTGACAATTACCGAATGTGTACAGTGCCTTTAATTCTAATTTCAGCAACATGTGGTGCCTTTGAAATGTCATTTCTTAGTGGTTCTAGCTGGGTGATTATATTGCCATGGTGCCCAATTTCATTATTTATGTGCCCTTTACCAAGATGAAAAACCTTGGTGCCCTTGCCCTTCCGGCCAGCTAAATAATTACAAAAAGTTGATAATTGATTGATTTGTAATGGGCTTGCTAATGTTTAATTAATCTTCATTTGTTTCACAGGAGTTTTTATATAAAGTTCATTAATGTTGAATTTGTGTATGTTTGATTTAAATTCATTACAGAATGTTGTTCAATTAACATTTTCTTTGCAGATTGTCGAGCAGGTTCAATTATTTATAAACCATTTCCTGCTAATATTGAACCAAAATTATATTTTTGAAAAAACAGATATTGTTTTAATGAATGATATTTATTTACTTATTTGTTATCCCACAGTTCATGATTGATACTTATAATTAATTCATTGCTATTTAATTAATGTGTATTTTGATACCGTGGCAATCAAGTCACATGTTTATGAACATGTGTAAACAGAAGTTTATAATCGTTTTTTCAATATCATTTTTACAAAAATACAAAATATTTCGAAATTTATTTAATAATGTGGATAAAAAAGTTCCACTGAAATTTCCTTGAACTTGTCTAACCAACTGATGTTTTGACTAAACCACATTTATATTTTATCCAAACACATTTAAGTGCTTTGCCACCCACACAGTCCTCCGAGTGGAAAGCTCTAGCCAGGTGCATTATGGGAGAGAGAATGATTGCAATGCATTGTGGGCGTTTAAGGCTCCCTCGGGTTATCGTCCAATGCTGCACATTTGATGCTTAAAGCCGGTACTGACTCTTCTTTCTTGTATTATGAGAGTGCTAATGGTTAGATTGTAAGATTGCAAGATTCTGGAAGATCCTGAAGGCCTGGTCACACAGGCCATGATAACGAGAACGAGAACGAGAATGTTAAAAATGCACGCCCTTGTTTGGTTGAATGAATGTGGGCGTATTCTGCATGGAGCAATTCAACCAATAGAATGCGTTCTCTTTTCAGTGTTATCATTATCGTTTTCGTTATCGCTGCAGTGTGACTGGGCCTTTAGAGTGTAGCTCCTTTCGTATAAGGGCCGGGAGCTTGCTCTTTAAATAAACCAAGACTAGATACCAAACTATACAACGGTGATTGGAATTATATGCTATATGTCATTTTGGACTGAGTTCATCAAAATCAGACACGGATTCAAGAAAGAATAGATTTCATGGAGCCCTTTATTTTCCACAACATCTTCATGATATGCTAGATGTCATTTTGGACTGAGTTCATCAAAATATGACATGGATTGAAGAAAGTATAGAAGGATAGATTTCATGGAGTCCTTTCATAGAAGAAATGTTGAACAAGGATTTTCCTCATAAAAACCTCCAGGAAAACAAACAGAGAAAAACCAAAGCAAAAGGATCATTCCAGAGTCTTGTGTTTTCAGCAACTACAAGATTAGTCTGGTTTCCATAGTGATGGTTGCCAAGGTAACCACATCGATGTCTTCAAGTGAGTGACACAAATAGATGAGGAATGTGATTCGTCTGTAAAAACAAAGCATTTGGTTTAGGTTCAAACCAAAACTAAATCAAATATACATGTTAAATAAATACTGTAATGGATTGTGCAAGTCTCGCGAGTATGTTAACTTCCATGCCATTGTGGTCCCAACCATTGTTTCGTTTATTATCATGAAAATTATGATTGGTTTGTTGTTGTTAAGTTGTATAAACATTACAAAAGTAAAATCAATTCAACAATATGACAATGAAAACCTGAGAATATAGCTCGGGTCATATAGCGCAGTGAATATTTTTTTCTAGATACAGCACTTTATAGATTTTATTCATTTATTTATTAAAATTGACCTCAGGTTCCGGTTACTTGCAAAAAGTCAAGAAAATTCCACGTCGATCTCAAAACTTCTGTAAACACTTGCATTGGTCTCACAGGATGCAAAGCCATTTCATTGGTAGTCAGGGCGTTGGCGTCCTCTTTAAACTGTATCTCGCGTTATAGACTTGTAAGCTTTCAGTAGTTGCACATTATACATGCAGAGATTTACAAAAGGGGGTTCTTAAAAGATAATAAATAAACATCCTTGTCCAAGAGTTTTAATTATGCTTCAAAAAAAAGGAACAAATAATTTGTGTGTTTTAAATAAAAGCTAACTTCATAGATCAAATTTAAAACAAACATGCATTTTCAGAAAAAAACATATGTTCTTCAGTTTCAATTGGTGTGTTTTCTCTTTGTGATTCAGGCGAGACTTGCGCAGTCTATTATAAGAAAATATCATAACAATTTGGCCGAAAATTTTTAGGGTTGAAGAATTAAACAATATTTCTTAACATTGGAACAAGCTATACATTTTAAATACTGTGAGTGAAAAATGTTCATAAGAGGGGAATTGAAATGAATGACTGAATAATAGTTGTGTCCTATTTCTGTTGACAGTATTTCCTCCTTGTAAAATTATTTATTTTTCTAGTTTCTTCTTTCAATAACTATTGCTCAAATTGCATTCCTGAATTTGTGACGGCTTCTATGGAGTAAGATAGAAAGATGATGACAAGCTGTAAAATTTGCATTGTTTCTTTTGTTTAGATTGTTGTTTGAAAAATACACTGGATTGAATACTTGTACAAGCCTCTGTGATTTTGTGATTGGTTGATATGAAGTATCATACTTGTACTGTTCAGTATAGATTATTACTGATCTTATTAAAGGCAGTGGACACTATTGGTAGTTACTCAAAAACAAATTTAGCATAAAAACTTACTTGGTAACGAGTAATGGAGAGCTGTTGAGCTGTCTGAAGTAACATTGTTTTTGAGAAAGAAGTAATTTTTCATGAGTTTGATTTCGAGACCTCAGAACTAGATTTTGAGGTCTCGAAATCAAACATCGGAAAGCACACAACTTTGTGTGACAAGGGTGTTCTTTCATTATTAGCTCACAATTTCGACGACCAATTGAGCTCAAATTTTCACAGGTCTGTTATTTTATGCATATGTTGAGATACACAAAGTGAGAAGACTGGTCTTTGACAATTACCAATAGTGTCCAGTGTCTTCAATTGACATATAAATCAAGACACTAGACTTTGTGTCTCTATTAAAGACAAAATCATTTCATTTTGGTGATTAAAGTTTGTAAAGCCAAAAATACTATTACATTTAAGAATGACATTTTACAACATGAGAATAAGAACTTCTGTTGAATCAGCTACCTTATTGAATCTGAATAATTATTGAATACTCATTAACTTTGTCCCTGTTTTCTTTTCCTTTGTGGTGTTGTTTGTTGTTTTCTCAGCTTAAGACGGACTTCTTTGCATTACTGGATGAACTGAAGAATCTTGACAGTAAGTCTCGCTGGTCAAAGGTCAAGGATAGTATCCATCATGACTCTCGCTATAAAGCTGTACATCATAGCTCACAGCGCGAGGAACTCTTTAAGGAGTACATCAACAAGAAGGGCGATGTAAGTTAAACACTCTAACTTTCTTGTAGAGATTACAAACATAATTCTAACCCATTTATCAAGTTTATAAAACCTTGATAGCTTTTCTTACATTGTGAAGCAACAATGGTAACTTTCAGTCATACAACTCTTCCGCGTTTTCGCGGAATTCTGTGTTTTTAAAAAAATGATTGGCGGGGGAAAAAAATAGCCTAGTATATGCCTGGAAACAACAATGTACAACTACAACAATGTAAAATTAGCCTAGTACATGCTAACAATGCACCTAAGAGCATAATAAACCTCAACATTTTCTAGGGTACCATTGTGGGTCTCATGTCCCGTGGCGTTTCGGCTGCCTACCTCCGCACTTGCGTTGTGCCTTCAAAAATTTTCCTCTTTTTTTTTTTTCAACGGGCAGTTGCATGCCTGAACTTTCTAGACAATGTAGCAAGACAGTTTTCTAAAGAACAAACTCTCCCTGGCAAGTATACAGACACATGGTGTTACCGCAAACCAAATATATAACTTCGTCGTCGTCGTCCTATGAGTCAGTGCTGACCCTTTGTGACCCTGGTTATGATGGAGTTCCACTTCTGTCTAGATCCAGTGCAGAACGATATGCATCGTTTATTGATAAGCCTGTGAGTTCTTTGAATCAGTCTGTCCAACAAAGTCTTTGACGGCCAAGTGAGCGACTACCTTCAACACATCCTTGCACAATGATCTTCTCAAGGTTGTCCCCCTCTCTTCTTGATATATGACCAAAGTATTGAAGCTTGTTATTGTCAATTTTTGAGGACAAGGTGGGTCTGTGGTGGCATGGTTGGCTAGTGCATAAAGCGCTCGCCTCTCACCAAGGTGACCCCGGTTCAATTCCCGGCCGGGGCCATATGTGAGTTGAGTTGTGCGTTGGTTCTCTGCTGTGCCACGAGGGTTTTCCAGACCGTCCGGTTTTCCTCCCTCGGGAAAAATCAAACACTTTCGATCTTGACTGTGCTCCGTGGTCATAATGGGTTGATGTGGCTGGCAGCCAAAGGCGCCCTTGCATGCCTGCTTCTCGAACATGTTGTAGCCGCGTCCTTCGCAGTTAAGCTCTCAGCTGCGAGTAAGGACGATTAGCCCCCCAAATTATAATTATTACTATTATCTTCTCCTACCATGATCTCCAAACAAATGCATTGGTTTTTGTGTTCTTTCAATGATGTTCTCAGCATTCTCCTCCAGCACCACATATCTCAAAAGTGTTGCTCCTGTTCCAGTCGGCTTTTCCCACAGCCCACATTTCAGACCCATAGGTGGCTATTGGGAAGACGAGAGCATAACAATAGATTTATATATAAATCCAAATTATACGTCAAATCAATTGTCATTTCTTTCTTCCTTAAAACATGTCACAGGTTGTGAATGTAGATGCAGAGAGACAGAAGAGAGTAGAGACCAGTCTTAGAGAGAGAGAAAAGGAGGTACAAAGAACTCGTACTGAACAACAGAAAGAACTAGACCGAGAAAGAGGACAGTTCAAGAAAGAGGAGGCTGTACAGCACTTTAAGGCACTTCTCACAGACCTGGTAGGTGTTTATCAACCATCTGCCACTTAAAGGCAGTGGACACTATTGGTGATTACTCAAAATAATTATGAGCATAAAACCTTTCTTGGTGACAAGTAATGGGGAGAGGTTGATGGTATAAAACATTGTGAGAAACGGCTCCCTCTGAAGTGCCATAGTTTTTGAGAAAGAAGTAATTTTCCACAAATTTAATTTCAAGACCTCAGATTTAGAACTTGAGGTCTCGAAATCAACCATCTAAACGCACACAACTTTGTGTGACAAGGGTGTTTTTTTCTTTCATTATTATCTGGCAAGTTTGATAACCGATTGAGCTCAAATTTTCACAGGTTTGTTAATTTATGCATATGTTGAGATACACCAACTGTAAAGGCTAGACTTTGACAATTACCAATAGTGTCCACTGCCTTTAAAGGGAAGGTACACGTTTGGTAGTCACGCAAAACAAATATTAACTTAAAAACTGACTTGGTAACAAGCATTGGAGAGCTGTTGATAGTATACAAAATTGTGAGAAACAGCTCTCTCTCTGAAGTAACGTAGATTTTGAGAAAGAGGTAATTTCTCACTAAAATATTAAAAGACTTCCAGCTAGAAGTCTTGTATTCCTATCCGAAAGCACACAAACTTGTCCAACAAGAATGTTTTTTCTTTTCTCCCAACTCCGATGACCAATTGAGCTCAAATTTTCACAGGTTTGTTATGTAATGCATATGTTGAGATACACCAAGTGAGAAGACTAGTCTTTGACAATTACCAATAGTGTACCTTCCCTTTAACATAATAATACAAATAGTAATAATAATAACAGCTCTTGTAAAGCACAATTCAAATAATGATCATTGAGCTTCAGAAAAAAAAACATTAGCAGTTTTAAAAACACTATAACAAATAGGTTTTGAGACTGCGTTTGAAAGCATCAACTGTTGGTAAGGATCTTATGGTTTGTGGTTAGTGGTTCCAGAGATTTGGCCCGAACACACTGAACAATCCATTGCCTATCCGTCAACTACCTTTTGGGACGGTAAGACGAGCAACGTCCCGGCACGATCGTAGGCCTTCCCTTGATGGTATATGGGTGACAGTCTTTCAGGTAGACCGGCGAAAGATCATTCAGAGCTTTGTAAATGTAGAGTGGTGTTTTAAACTTGATTCTTTGTCAATTGGCAGCCAGTGTAGAGAGTCTAACAAGAAATATGGCAGCATTCTCAGTATGGTTTATTGGTATTATTTGAATATCATTATATGTAAATGCTTGATTACCCTTGTTTGATGTCTTTCTCTAGGTGCGAGACTCGGAGAGCACTTGGCGTGATGCAAGAAAGCAGCTAAAACGTGACCATCGTTGGGAATTGGCGTCACTTCTTGACAAAGAAGATCGAGAGAGACTCTTCACTGGTCACACCTCTTCTCTTGTCTACAGAAAGAAGGAAAAGTTTGATGAGTTGTTGGATGAGACGAAAGGAGTGAGTTCAAAACCCAAGATAATACTTGACATTTCTTACTACAAAAGCTACTGAATTGAAATTATCTTCCAGTGCGTGCTAATCCTTCAGTCAGATGCTCGATTCGGAGTGTGAACTTTGCGCGTGCATTGTTTCTTTATTAGGTTGACTTAAGGATTATTACAGAATTGGTTTCGCTAGCAAAAAAGTTGCTGGTAGTGTAAGCACTCTATGTAATCCACAATATACATAAATTGACAAACCTGTAGAAGTTTGAGATCAATCAGCCATCTGGGTCATGCGAGAGATTAGTGAAAAACCGATTACAAATTTTGCATTGCACCGATGCCAAAACAAAAATTAATAAAACGCTCACTGAGCGATAAACTCAAAACCCGAAATTAGATTATTTATTTCTCATCAAATATGACATTTCAGACAGAAATATTTCAAGGGATGTTTTTCTACTATCATCATCATTAGACCGTGTAGGTTGTTTTTTGTTTCTTACCAATTCTGTAACGTTCCTTTAAACATGAGGCTGGAAGATAAATTCAATATCACACGCATGCTGGTGGAATACGCAAAAATATAACGCGTATGTGTCCCATATCCAACTCAGCTTTCGGACTCTTTGGATTCTTGCGCTTGTGTGATAACTTGAAATAATATTGAAGTCTTATATAGCGCATGTACATGTAGCTACCAAACAAGTTATTTAAAGGCAGTGGACACTATTGGTAATTGTCAAAGACCAGTCGTCTCACTTGGTGTGTCTCAACATATGCATAAAATAACAAACCTGTGAAAATTTGAGCTCAATTGGTCGTCGAAGTTGCGAGATATAAATGGGATAAAAAACACCCTTGCCACACGAAGTTGGGTGCTTTCAGATGCTTGATTTCGGGACCTCAAATTCTAAATCGTGAGCTCTCGAAATCAAATTCGTGGAAATTAGTTCTTTCTCTCACAATGTTTTATACTATCAACAGCTCCCCATTACACGTCACCAAGTAGGGTTTTATGCGAATAATTATTTTGAGTAATAACCAATAGTGTCCACTGCCTTTAACGCCCTTAGTATACATTAAACAGAAAGATTTGTTATTGCAGTGATGGATACTGAGACCCAATTATGTAGCACCTTATATGGGTTTAAAAGGTGCTACGGCGCATACAGCAGCCACAGGAACACCGGGGCGAACCCCTTCTCTTTTCGATAAGCGCACTGGGTTCTTTTACATGCGTTACACAACACATGGGATCAACGGCTTTACGTCCCATCTGAAGGACGAAGCAATGGTTAAGTGTCTCGCTAGTGTCATGGCTGGGGATTCGTACCCTCACTCTGCTGATCAGAAACACCAGAGTTTGAAATTGGTGCTCTTCACGACACTCCCATAATGTTTGTAACATTTTCATGGCATGTTTTTATCTAGGTTACCCTGACATCAACTTGGAAAGAAGTTCGTCGACTCATTAAGGATGATCCTCGTTATGTCAAGTTTTCCTCAAGTGATAGGAAAAGAGAAAGAGAGTTCAGTGAATACATCAAAGAGAAATATCTTGGTGCCAAGACGGATTTCCGAGCTCTATTGACTGAAACTAGGATCATCACATACAAGTAAGTGTTTGGCTCAGGCTCATCAACCATAAACAAAATATAACCGATCTGGGCCAAGTTTCATGGCCCTGCTTACTGCTTGTCAGAATTGTTATCTTCCAGTACGCGCTAATCCACCAATCAGATGCTTGAACTACTAGGGGGATAAAAACATATATACTACTTCCTCTGTTTTATATCCTACTTCCTCTGTTTTTATTACACAGTGCGTACTGTGAATGTCAATGCGTCACGCTCCGTATACGGACAGTGCAAAAATTACATTCTAAACTTTGTGTGCATGCATGTGGTTTGTGGCGAAATAACGTTCTGAAATTTTCAACTCTGCGCGTTGCACGTGAGAGTGGAAGATAAATTCGTTATAACACGCGCGCTCGTGGAATACGAAAAAATGTAGCGCATTTGAGTTCCATATTCAACTCGGCTTTCGGCCTCGTTGAATATGGGATATTTTCTCCATATTCCACATGCGCTTGTGTGATAACTTATAATTACCTGTCCATTCAAAGGATTCAATGAAGATTATCAGAAATGATACAAATAATCCTTCTTGCAGAGATTTCTTTTCCACAGTCTCTCGCATCAAAATTAATTTACAAAAGTATGTACACTAGTCATAAAAACAAAATGTCAGATTAGCTAGGATGAAATTATAAATAATGAGTCAATTTGCGGGTACAACCATGTGTAAATCTCTTTTGTGGGAGTGTTGGCTCTGAAAAGCACAAGTTTGGTCTCAACGTTTCGAGCAATATACGCTGGACTTCTGGTGGTGCTTTAGCTTAAGTATCGCTGGAGGGATGCACATTTGGGTGGGAAGGATCCAAGCTGTTCTTGACTGAAGATGCGATGGAGCTAATGAGATGTGTGGCCAATGTACGGGAGTGTTATAGAAGCCTTGAGCTGTGGTCTTTCTTCTTGTGTGAGGCTTGGCTTGAGTTCTTCTAATGTTGCTAGGTGTTCCTCCCATGTTGGTGTAGGGACTACAATGCCATCAATAACATAGTCACTTTTCTGCTCAATAAAGAAGGGACGTTAACTTAAGCAGGGGCTTTATTCAATAGCTGTACTAGCGCTATATACATGTAGGACTCTTTCTCTGTACACAGGAACAGAGTCCTAACTATTGAGGCCCGTTTCTGGGGCGGAAAAATTTCACAGCTTCATAACTTAAATCTTATCTGCAAGAAAGCACCAGTTTCAACAGGTTCACATTCCATGGCAGCATATGTTTTTCTGCGGTGGGTTTTGATCCTAAGTTATTCTTCACAAATCAGTCAATTTCATGAAATAATGCAGCTCCCAACGTTAAGGAATTCCCATTTTTGTTCGTACTCCTCTCACAGTCTGCTGTGTGTACGCAAGACGCACGACGCGCAAATTTTGAATTGTGTCGCGTGTTAACGCTGTGCAGTCAAGATACGGTGACCAAGAATTCATGCGTCTAAGCTTACATCATGCGTCTTGAACGCGAATGTATACGCGTACGCACGACAACAGACAACACTGTGAGAAAACGATCGAAACAGGAATTTTTTACCATTGGAAGCTGCATTATTTCACGAAAATGATGGATTTGTGGGGAATATTAAGAGGACCAAAACCCACCGCAGAAAAATGTATGCCACCATAGAATGTGAATCTGTTGAAATTTGTGGCTTGTTGCAGGTAAGATTTGAGTTATGAAGCTGTAAAAATTTTCCGCCCCAGAGATGTACCCTGATGTCCAGGACGTCACTGTAGTACAAAACGAAAGTGTAAGGCCGCCAGGGCTATAGCTGTACATGCCTAGAGTTATTCTCTAGAGTTATCTGCCAATTGGGCAGATCTAGATCAACCTGCTAAAATACTCCCTCCTCCCCTCCTCACCCCTCCTCCCCCTCCTCACCCCTCCTCCCCCTCCTGTGCTTGACAACAACTGATTCAGTTCAGTGACCACACACTCCCTACCAACTACCTGTGGGTTTCAGTTTAGGTTTTAGCTCCACTCAAGCTTGCATGCTTGACGGTCATAGCATACTGATCGAAATGTTGAGTCATAACCCTGGTTCTTTTCAGAACCAACACTACTCAAAAGATATATTCACAGGGTGTTACCACAAACCTCTCCTAGTGTCTACTTCCACCATGCAAAGTTTAAAATCCAACCATAGAGTTTTATATAAGAATTAGAGGGCACACTGGTGATGCTTCTTGCACAAACGCGACGGGACCGCAAGGAGCCATGCGCACGCCATTCTGTACGCGTATTGAATATGAAACACACGTTGGAGTTTGTGTTTATTGAACGCTACGCAATGTTGTTTTGTCAACTTACAAAATGGCCGCACAAACACATGCTGTGCGATGCCTGTTTTGTCAAAATGGCCGCCTGCGCGCATGCCAGGGCATGTATATAGGCCAGTGCGCCTTCTAGTTCTTATATATAACTCTATGAATCCAACTCACTTTGGAATTGAAAAACACATTTTTTGTCAAATCACAGCTGTAGCTTGACTTGTAAATATATTCACCTATCCGCATCTGTTTACTAGTTATAGTTACGTCTTAGTTTTCCACATCATGCAAATCTTCAAACACCATTTATCTGCAGCTAGTACTAAGTTGTGTTTCACTTTCCAATTCTAGATCTAAGAAGCTGCTCCAGGAGTCAGATCAGCATCTTCGAGACATTGAGAAAGTTCTTGAGAAGGACAAACGCTACCTTATCTTGGACTGTGTGCCTGAGGAGCGTCTTGAAATGATTATTACTTATATCAGGGAGTTATACAAGAAGGGGCCACCTCCTCCCCCAACTGCCTCTGAGCCTTCAAGACGTCTTATTCCTAAATAAATAGGACTTGATTTGTAATACCTATGAGCAGGGGCCAATTTCATTGAGCTGCTTAAGCACAAAATTTGCTTAAAGGAACACGTTGCCTTGGATCGGACGAGTTGGTCTACAAAAAAGCATTTTTAACCGTTTGTTATAAAATGCATATGGTTGGAAAGATGTTTTAAAAGTAGAATACAATGATCCACACAAGTTTGCCTCGAAATTGCGTGGTTTTCCTTTTACTGTGCGAACTAACACGGTCGGCCATTTATGGGAGTCAAAAATTTGACTCCCATAAATGGCCGACTGTGTTATTCGACGAGGTCAAAGGAAAACCGTACAATTTCGAGGCATGTTTGTGTGGATCATTGTATTCTACTTTTACAGCATCTTTCTACCTATATACATTTTATAACAAACGCTTTTCAAAGACCAACTCGACCGATCCAAGGCAACGTGTTCCTTTAAGCACGAAAGTAGCTCGCTTATGTGACACATGTTTCTGGCCAAAATGCCATGTCATATACATTGCTTGGGACTGGTATTTAGCTGCTGTTTACTTAGCATAACAATTGAGGGAAGTCTTGGCCGGCAAACTAACTTTATTAAGCAAGGATTTTTTTAGCGTAAGCAAAATTTGTGCTTAAGCAGCTCTATGAAATTGGGCCTTGGTGTTGGGGATTTATTATCCCTACAGAGGGCTTCTATTTTAGGTTACTGATGCAGCTCTTTGACTGATGAGCATTCAGTCTTTGACTGATGAGCGTCCAATCTTAAGGCCTTTTCCCACTACAAAAAATATCTGTGTTGGACGCGGATACGATCCGGATAATGTGCACTGACCTTTTCCATTTACAACTTTTCAACACGGTGTCGATCCAAATATGTCGCTTTATCCGTATCGAAACCAACCCTGCCCGGGAGGTGGGTCGATAAATCTCTATCCGTGTCGAAGATTCCAACACGGATCAAAAGCCGTAGTGTGAACACCCCTGTGTTAATTTTCGCTCCGTGTTGAGTGTGCGTGGCACCATCCGCGCACACTACAGTTGTCCAGCGCGTAAAACAAAATTTGTACAAAAGGTGCTGCGTACATAAAAAGTAGACGCGCCTGCTTCGATCTGTGTAAGACCTTGCACTGTGAAACCGGATGTGATATCCGGATTGAAAGTTACACATGTAACCAAAAAGCTGATTTCCTGCAGAGCTAGTGTGAAAGCGAAGCTGTTTGTATCCGTGTTGAAATTTTACCGAACTAACACGGACGCTATCCAGATTAGGTTCAACACGGATTAAAGGTTGATAGTGTGAGAAGGCCTTTAAAAAAAGTTAGAAAGTATATGGCAGGGAACAAACATGCACAGTGAACTAAATCACTGGTTAAGAATCTATTCAACTTGCCCCTATAAACTGAGATATTGCTTTCTTGGCGTGTGCTCAATTTACTGGCATTGCTGTCTGTGTAAAAATGTGCTCATGACCCATAGAACTAAGCATTGCATTTTGGGGAATTCATGCCATTAAAGACACTGGACACTATTGGTAATTGTCAAAGACCAGTCTTCTCACTAGGTGTATCTCAACATATGCATAAAATAAAAAAACTGTTAAAAATTAAGGTCAATTGGTCGTCGAAGTTGCAAGAAAATAATGAAAGGAAAAAAAACCTTGCCAAACGAATTTGTTTGCTTTCAAATGCTTGATTTCGAGACCTCGAAATCTAAATCTGAGGTCTCGAAATCAAATTCTTGGAAAATTACTTCTTTCTCGAAAACTATGCTACTTCAGAGGGAGCCGTTTTATACTTTCAACCGCTCTCCATTCCTCGTTACCCAGTAAGTTTTTATGCTAAAAATTATTTTGAGTATTATCACCAATAGTGTCCACTGTTTGTTTTTCTCGTACAATGTATTTTGGAAAGGTTTGAAAAAACTCTATCTGCATTCAACAATTGTATTTTTTAGATAATCAATTAATTTGTTTGGGTTTGTTTAATTGTTGTTTTGTTCAGATTTTCTTCTCTTGCTTTGCATTTATTTACTTTTATCATCTATTGAAGGCTAGTTTTTTAACCCATTTTAAGATAAAACTTATGTGTCAAAATTGAACTGAAACCTTGTATTTTCTAAAGATCATGCTGCATTTGTATGTTTGCCTTTTCAAAACTTCTTTAAAGAAGAAGCAAGACAATTGTTTACATTGCAACACTTGCAACAATTGTAAGAGTGTCTGACCTGGAATTACAGGGAGGCCATTTTGGAGCAATGGCATATGTTTCCTCTGGTTTCCTTTGGTGCCCAGAAATGAAAATGGCATTGCTGCCTTTAAGATCAAATTCCAGACCTAGGGTATTGGTTGTAAATCCTGCAAGATTTTGTCGTTGCCTTAAGAAGAGATGTTGACGAGTGTGTTGAGAACATACAGCATTGGTGTTTGAAACAAAATGTTAAAGGGTAGGTGCACTATTGGTAATTTTCATAGACCAGTGTTCTCACTTGGTGTATCCTAGCATAACCATAAAACAACAAGCCTGTGAAAATTTGGGCTCAATTGGTCATCGAAGTTGCGAGAAAATGATGAAAGAAAAAACATCCTTGTTGGACGAATTTGTGTGCTTTCAGATAGGAATAAAAGACTTCTAGCTAGAAGTCTTTTATTATTTGAGTGAGAAATTACCTCTTTCTCAAAAAATACATTACTTCAGAGGGAGTTGTTTCCCACAATGTTTTATACTATCAACAGCTCTACAATGCTTGTTACCAATCAGTTTTAAACTTAATATTTGTTTTGAGTGATTGCCAAACGTGTACCTTGCCTTTAAGAGAAAGTATGTGTAGGAGTTGAGCCCAGACGGGGTGACTATTTTTGTAAGTGCATGGTATTCCGCCAAAACTTAGTTGCTGTCGCGGACATGCTCATCTTACTTTATGCTGATTCTGGTTGGTTTGAAATCATGTCGTCTTCAAAAAAAAAACAATGCTGTAACTTCACATTTGTTTTAATGACACATAGTAATTGATACATACTGAAAGATGATACGAATAAAGACATGAGAAATTGCTTTTAAATTTGAGTGTTTCCTATTTTGTTTATTTTATTTTCAAAATAATTAAATGATTTATGTGCAACAAATATGACACTGATATTATCACATGATTAACTATTTATGGTTTTCAATAATATTATGTCCATTTGTGATAGTTTAAATTTTTATTTCCACTATTATTTTGTTTGTGTCTAAAATAGTTTGCCAAGTTTTTACCAGTTAACATACCAGAATGTGATTGAACTACATAATTATTGTGATTGATTACCAATTTGTCATTAAAACAATTATCTTACTAAATATAAAATAAGTTGAAATCACATATTATGCATGTGACTGATTATGAAGAAGGCATCATGAAATATTGATGTGAAGTTTTCCACATTGTATTTCATGCTTTAGATCCATTTTTTTACTTGCACACATTAAAGTACGTATTTGTTGTTGCTGATGTACAATAGTTGTACCATTAGATCGAACTATTCTTCGATTTTGTTATCCTCATTGACCACCTCTTCCAGAACAACCTCGGACGCCTGTTTCACACTCTGATCATCCCCTTCCCCTTCGTCATTTTCCACTTCGTCCGGGGAGCGGTCCGGGGACTGCCGCGGGGCTGGGCAGCTCATCGGGCGACCCCTTACATCGAAGTTGGCACGGTATGTGGTGTCGAAACTTAGAGGGCCAGCTGATGAGTGTGGACGGCGTTCTGGACGGCATGATTTAGCCGGAGAGGCTCGCACCCCCTTGAAGTGACTACTGAATGTAGATTCCCCGCTAAAGGGTGTCTTGGGGTACTGGAATTTTTCGATTATCTGTCAAGAAAACAGACAACAGTTTGTACAATCTTTCTAAACTCTCGAGTGCGCGATTTGTTAAATTTAATATGTACTTGACTTCTTGGGAATGATTGGGATGTTAGGTAAACTATTAGTAGGGAGTACCTTATAAGATGCTGGTCGTTTGACACCCTCCCATGCTATGAATGTAGATCGATACTCGGTTCGATCATCGAATGGTCCAGACTCTCCAGCCCCAAGGTTATTGGCGTACTTGTAAGGTGTGGCCCGGCACTCTTTGAGAGCATGAGGAATGATGTAACTAGGGTCCTCGAAGTCACTCTAATATTGGAATGGATACGATTGCAACATTATTTGATATGAAATGACTAGTTGAAATTTGGCTTGTACTATAAAACCCGCCTGATATGAAATGACGAAGTTTGGCTTGTGCTGTTCTCACCTGATATGAAGCGACGAAGTTTGGCTTGTTTTAAATTCACCTGATATGAAGTGACGAAGTTTGGCTTGTACTAAACTTACCTGATATGAAGTGACGAAGTTTGGCTTGTACTAAACTCACCTGATATGAAGTGACGAAGTTTGGCTTGTACTTATCTCACCTGATATTAAGTGACGAAGTTTGGCTTGCAATAAACTCACCTGATACGAAGTGCCGAAATTTGGCTTGTACTAAACTCACCTTATAATGAAGTGGCGAAGTTTGGCTTGTACTTAACCCACCTTATGATGAAGTGACGAAATTTGGCTTGTACTAATCTCACCTGATACGAAGTGCCGAAGTTTGGCTTGTACTAAACTCACCTGATATGAAGTGATGAAGGTTGGCTTGTACTAAACTCACCTGATATGAAGTGCCGAAGTTTGGCTTGTACTAAACCCACCTTATAATGAATTGACGAAATTTGGCTTGCACTAAACTCACCTAATATGAAGTGCCGAAGTTTGGCTTGTACTAAACTCACCTGATATGAAGTGATGAAGGTTGGCTTGTACTAAACTCACCTGATATGAAGTGCCGAAGTTTGGCTTGTACTAAACCCACCTTATAATGAAGTGCCGAAATTTGGCTGGTACTAAACCCACCTTATAATGAAGTGCCGAAGTTTGGCTTGTTCTAAACCCACCTTATAATGAAGTGACGAAATTTGGCTTTTACTAAACTCACCTAATATGAAGTGCCGAAATTTGGCTTGTACTAAACTCACCTGATACGAAGTGCCGAAGTTTGGCTTGTACTAAACTCACCTGATATGAAGTGCCGAAGTTTGGCTTGTACTAAACTCACCTGATATGAAGTGCCGAAGTTTGGCTTGTACTAAACCCACCTTATAATGAAGTGACGAAATTTGGCTTGTACTAAACTCACCTGATATGAAGTGATGAAGGTTGGCTTGTACTAAACCCACCTTATAATGAAGTGCCGAAGTTTGGCTTGTACTAAACCCACCTTATAATGAAGTGCCGAGGTTTGGCTTGTACTAAACTCACCCGATATGAAGTGACGAAGTTTGGCTTGTACTTATCTCACCTGATATGAAGTGACGAAGTTTGGCTTGCAATAAACTCACCCGATATGAAGTGACGAAGTTTGGCTTGCAATAAACTCACCCGATATGAAGTGACGAAGTTTGGCTTGTACTAAACTCACCCCAAAATGAAGTGACGAAGTTTGGCTTGTACTTAATATCTCACCTAATATGAAGTGTCGAAGTTTGGCTTGCACTAAACTCACCTTATATGAAGTGACGAAGTTTGGCTTGTACTAAACTCACCCGATATGAAGTGACGACGTTTGGCTTGCACTAAACTCACCTTATATGAAGTGCCGAAGTTTTGCTTCCACTAAACTCACCTGATATGAAATGACTATTGAAGTTTGGCTTGTACTAAACTCAACCGATATGAAATGGTAGTTGTGAAGTTTGGCTTGTATTTAACTCACCTGGTATGAAGTGACTAGTTGAAGTTTGGCCCTGTTCGGCTTGTATCCTGGTCGGTCTGCCCACGGCAGGTGTTCCCGTTTGGGGAGGGGCCATGCCTGGTACGCCATTCGTTGGGTAGTTCGATCATCGAATTCAGAGGCTGTTGAGTAAAATGAATCAAGCGAGGTTGTGTTGAAGGACTGACTTGAAAACCCAGTTTTGGGTCAGAACCGAACATAACTGATGAGACAACATACTTTTGAATTTAGGTATTTTCTACATGCAACCGCTAGCATGCTTACCGCTCGGGGAATACACATTCTTTGGCTTGTAACTTTGCTCCTTTTTCACCCCCATGTGGGCTGGAAAATCACGGCGAAATATTGTGAGGTCATCAAAAGGGGTGTTGTTGAATTTGTAGTCTTCCTTAGGCTTGAAGGCCTCCACCACTGGGGGTGATTTTGGAGTAAAATCAGCCCGTTGGGTGGTTTCATCAGCGAAAGGTACGGTCGAAATTAAAGGCTTCTCGGCAGGCTTTGTGGACTTGGCCGGTGATGCGTTGCCATGATGTTTGTAGTCGTCCTGGAAACAAACAATGTTTGCAAACTTTTTGTGTCATTGAGAAACTATTTCGCAGGCCTTTATTTAACTGCTAAGAAATAATTTAAAACAATAATGTAAAGTTAAAACGAGAACATGGAGAAGTCTCAATTAAAAAAAAAATTATACAATATTAAAACAAATAATAATAATAATTGACGGAAGACAACGTTCCAATTACCTTAACAGTTGTTGTGGCCTGAAACCTCTTCGCGGGATTACTTGTCTTTAAGTTATCTTCAGGAACTTTGACTTTGACTTTAGAATTGTCAAGTTCCTCTGGAGTCCAAGTAGTGTACGTCTTCTCATACACTGTCTTACTAACAAAGGGTCCAGGGGAAGATACCTCCATTTCCTTGGGCTTAAATGGTGCCGGTCGGCTGGCAGTTTTCTCCTTGAAGTCTTTGTCATATGTACTTTCCGCTAGCATTTTGGTTGATGGAGCTCTGTAACCCTTTTTGTTGCATGGTGCTTTTGGACGCTGAGTTGTCTAGTAATAAAACATGAATAGGTATTCTAATTTGAAAATTCTCACAACTTTTTTGATGCTTAGGTTCGATGACGCAATATTATTTCAAAATAAGCTCTAACCTTGTGAGAAACAAAGGTGCATTGATTGGTCGTCTTGAGTTTGGGTCTGCTGGTCAGGGCTGTCTTTTTGACGGTTGGTCTCATACTTTCTCTCCGTGGTTGCCATGGCCATGCTACGTACGCCTACGAAATACAGAGACAATTAAGCATGCATACAGTTTTAAAACCACAAAATAAATTAAGGGACACTATTGGTAATGTCGAGTACCAGTCTTCTCACTTTGTGTATCCCAACGTACGGTACGCATAAAATAACAAACCTGTGAAAATTTGAACTCAATTGGTCGTCGAAGTTGCGAGATAATAATGGAAGAAAAAAACACCCTTATCACACGAAGTTGGTGCTTTTAGTACCATGCGTGGATTACTTCTTTCTTGAAACTATTACTTCAGAGGGTGCCGTTTCTCACAATGGTTTATACTATCAACAGCTCTCCATTGCTTGTTTATAGTAAGATGTTATGCTAACAACTATTTTAAGTAAGTACCAAGAGTGTCCGCTGCCTTTAACAAACATTCATAAAGTTTTAAAGCCAATGCTACATAAGACAAAAACAAGCCTTCATAAAGATTTAAAACCAATGGTACAAAAGACAAAATCAAGCCTTCATCAAAAAGGTTGTAAAACCACAAAGGACAAAAACAAGCATTCATAGATGTCGTGAATAATATATTTTCCACGACTGGTTATTAGAGTTGTAAAACCGTTGATGACAATTCCTCATATATAAAGAAAAGAACACAATCTGAACTGGTTTAAAGCACAGAACTCTCGAAATGTAAAAGAGTGAAAAACACCACTCTTTACAGTTCGAGCTGTTCCTTATATGGCTCTTCAAAAAGAGTGGTGGTTATTTCACTCTTTTAGAGTGGTTTCACCCCAGGACAGAGGAGTGAAAAATCACTCAAAAAGATGCAAACTTCAATCTAAAAGAGTGGAAGACCACTCGATAAAGAGTTGTCCTTCATATGGCTCTTGAAAGGGTGCTTTTTCACTCTTCTACATTAAGAGAGTAGACCTCAGCTAGTGGGACACAGAAACGAGAGGAAAACTGTAGTTTATAATGTTGTTTAAGTTGCAATACCATTAACAATTACTTTGTTTTAAGCGTAATGTGCTAACCTGTTGATATTCAGATTGTTTCAGTTGCGCCTGAATTTGTCGAGTACGGATGTTGATGATATCTTTGTTCAGAGTCCGAAGTTGCCGGCTGTTAAAAGAAACAAGGGAGAAGAACTTATTAAAACTAGTTATTAAATATTAGAAAGAATTTTTTTTTATTATAATATTACTTAGGTTTTGCGCTTTGTGTGTTGAAGTGTTTACTAAAGCAGAAGAGAGAACACAGCAGAGCGGATGAACTGAATAAAGATCAGTTTCATTTTTCTGAATAAAATTATTACACAAACGATCTATATAATACTGGTGATATTGAACTAAAGAATGGTGTAGGCTTACTGGTACTTACTTCTGTGTAACCGTCATTTTGCTCACTTGTTGTAGAAGTTTTTCGGAAAAGAAAACGGACGTTGTGTTGTTCGGCCACTAATGAAGATGTATTCAATACAAACACTCGTGTCTAGGCGCCGTAATTTAAACCGAACAACTACAACCTCTTCTTGCAAACAAAAGGTTGGCAAGAAGTACACATACGTCACAAGGATATTGTCAGTAGCTTGCACGAACGCTCCCTACTCAGCAGAGAGGCGCGCGCGTCCTACCCACACCACTCCCCATCTCCCCCTCCCCCCGACGCGACCCAATGATATTATTCATCATCTGCTAATAAGCGCATCATCATTTTGACATTGCACACTCTGTGAGCTTCCTCCACTGTACTCCTTCAGATCAGCTGCCAAGTGCAAAGTATGTCGGTTCTTGGTGTTCAAACCACAGGCATAAAGTCTGTGGTTCAGACCCGATAATCAGATTTTTATTATTCATAAAGGTTCAGATTATCGTATTATTCTATAATGTCCTCGCGCGCCCATCGTCAACGCGCTTCAACGCGCGTGACTTCAAGTAGTCTTGGTGCAAGACGTTTCTCGTTTCCTTTTCACGCACACCGCGGCCAAGTCACCGACAGCGCGCGCACCGACTCACCTTTCTCCGGGGCGGTGAGTGGACTAAAGTCAGGTGAGTCGGTGCGCGCGCGCTGTCGGTGAATTGGCCGCGGTGTGCGTGAAAGGGAAACGAGAAACGTCTTGCACCAAGACTAGACTTCAAGACGTCTTCAGTCGTTCAAGTTGACGATAAAAATAAGCCCCATTTAAGCTTTGTGAAGAACGTCGTTGGAGGTTTTTAAACAAATAATACGAAAATAAACCTTTGGAAAACAAGCTTTGGGCAAGGAACTAAAACTGAAGACCACAGAACAGTGACGATACTTTTAAATTGTAATGTATTTGTATTAGCAGTATCGAATGCAGATGTTATTAGTGCACACAGGGAAAACAATTATTTTCACTTTTTACTTGTAAACTGCGATGAAATAAATAATTGAATTGCATTGAATTGAAATGAATGGAAACCATTCTACTGAAATACACATTATAATAGGCAATCCTTATAATGTGTATTATTTTCAGAAACATCCAGCTGGTTTCCCTCTGAATACACATTATTATGCAATCCCTATTAACAACGTGTATTTCTGAAGAATCTGATTTTCATAGCAAACTATCACAATAAAAACCATCACAACTTTCAAATCTTCAGAGTTTTTTATAGTTTTGTTTTAATGTTGTTTATATCTTTTGACAGAGCGCCACCGTACGGCAGCATTGAGATAGCCAGGAGCCCTTTAAACCTGCGCGCGCACACTACTGCCTTTACGTGCGTGATTTCCAACGAGGCGACCAGTAAAGAAAAATAGACAAGGTAAATTGCTATTATTTCTTCATTTACCAAAACTTTTCCTTCATTTAAACGAACACAACACATCTTCATGTATTTCTCGTTTGATAGATTAAACTAATACTCTTGCCAAGCTTAACAGACCTCAACAAATTATGAGTTTATTTTTCGGTCAGAAACGGAAATTCTTTTTAAAGTGGCGAATTTTACCCGCCGTACGTTACACATGTGTTACAATACAAACACGCCCATAATGACAACAATGCTGTTTAGGACACAGGCATTCGAATACATTAACTTTTACTTTGGAAATAGTTTACAATAACTACACAAGAAAAGTATAGTTGGTAATCTAAATGGATAACTTTCCGTATGGCGCAACCACTTTTTCACTAATTTTTACAAAAAGGGATATCTCATTGGATGATTGAGGTAAATTAGTAGATCCTATATTATTTCATATCGAATGAAAAAGTGGTGGCGCCATACGGAAACTTTTCCATAAGTTCAAGTTTATTTATTTATTATTTATAAAATGGTGAAGTGGACATTAGCCCTGGTAGGACCGTAGTACTCCTACTTATGCGGTTTTGTTTCGCTATCGTCTCCCGTAACCTCATATAGACGTACATCTCTCACGACATTAACGAGTCTGCTCTTTTCCTGGTTATATAAAGTTATAGGAAAAGTTTCCGTATGGCGCCACCACTTTTTCATTCGATATGAAATAATATAGTATCTAATTTACCTCAATGAGATATCCCTTTTTGTAAAAATGAGTGAAAAGGTGGTGGCGCCATACGGAAAGTTATCCAAGTTATAATATTGGCAACGCAAATCTCTTCTTGTTTTATCGCCAAAATTATGCTCTATGTGTCCTTTGAGCTCTCATTGACCCTAAGGGCGACAGAAAATCCATTCCGCAATCTCAAAATTTTTAAAAACGATAAATTCTGACCGTAACTCAGTCCCCAACTACTAGGGTCAGTTTTTCCACTACACTACAAATGCCAATTGTCCCCGACCGTGCGCATATTTTTTTCCCATAGAGCCTAATTTTGGCGAGAAAAAAGAAAAGAAAAGAGATTTGCGTTGCCAAAATTAAAACTTTATAAAAAAAATATAAAAAAAGCAGACTCGTAATTGTCATGAGAGATGTGGGCCCTACGTCTATTATTACAAGTGACGTTATTGTCGTGACAGATGTACGTCTATGAGGTTATATAGGAGACGATAGCGAAACGAAACCGCATAGTTCTAGGAGTAGAACCGTAGGATGTCAGACTCGTAGTCAGTTCCACTGCACTGACTTAATGGGTTTCATGGTACATGTAGGCTTCTTTACTATGTGAACACAAATTTGACCACAATTTTATTTATTTTTTTACTTGAGATGAGAAGTTGAAATTCCGTTCATATATACTCTTCTAAGAGTCCTTGACCACACCTTTGATGAGTCGTACGGTTCCCGCTCTTTGAACAGTCTTCCAGAGATTGTCAAACCATTAGGCCTATTAATATGTTTTCTTTGTGCAATTGTTGATTTCCTTTGGCACACACATGTAGGGACCTCACGGTGATTGTGCTAAGAATGGTTTGTTATTATTATTACAAGTGACAAATAAATCCATGGATGAAATTATTTCTGAAAATAAGTTGAGGTTCTGCACTGGTGATGTGATCATCATGATAGTGTGAGCTCCTGGGCACATGGCTTGGAGTACAGTCTGGCGCTGCAATTGGCATTATGTTGGGCACAAT
Organism: Asterias amurensis; assembly: GCF_032118995.1. Lineage (NCBI taxonomy): Eukaryota > Metazoa > Echinodermata > Asteroidea > Forcipulatida > Asteriidae > Asterias > Asterias amurensis. Next base: position 6,921,428 of record NC_092655.1, on the reverse strand, counting down.
CTTTGAATCATGCCAACAAAACAAGCAAGAAGTAAACAAAGTTTGCGCTGTAAACAATTTGCAGCTTGCACAAAATCAAAAAAGGGCTGACACATCTCCACCCGCCTCTATGGGCCGTAGTGATCAATGCATGAAAGTGTTTACAAAGCAAGTCAGTTAAGGACGTGTCCATAGAACAGATGCCAAATTCAGTTTGATTTTCACAAAACATTGTCATCAAAGGATCAAAATCTATTCAATGTTCAACTCACTCTTCCGATAGTTTCCGCTATAAGGAATCAGTAAAAGTTACGCTTCCTCAATGAGGTAAAAATACGAAAAATCTAGGCTGTAAATGGTACGGGAACTTTATACCCTGAACTGTGACGCGTTGTGTGCAATGGAGGAGTCAAACCAGGGCTAAAGATATGAATTTCTTAATACAGTGGAATTGAATAAGGAAACCGTGGAAGACCTCTCCAGAAAGCACCCCAAAACATTGTTTTTTTGGTCTTTCCAGTGTCATACATACTGTATCTCAACTTTTTGCGCAATGTGTTGTCTTTATTTTTGTACTGTGCATGTGATATGCTAAAAAGTTTGAGTAGTAGCAATTCTTGTTCTTCAAACCATAACAACCTTGTCTTCTTTTTTTTCTGAAACAAAGAACAAATTTGATAAACTGTCTCTGTCGACCATAAGCATCACACAATTGAAATCCTGTGACAGTTTTACTTAAATTATTTAGGCCCTTTGTGTTTTAACTGTTTTGGTATTATTTCTTATACAGAGTCAACCAGTTTCACGTGTTTGCTCCACTGAGACTACAACTACATGTTTAATGCTCATGTGTCCCGCCCTTCAGTATGAAGCAAGCAAGCACATAGCCAAGGAACAGCGTGTGAAAGTCTACAACCTCAAATTGCTCAGGTGAGTCAAAAAAACTTTCTTAAAGGCAGTGGACACTATTGGTAATTTCTCAAAATAATTAGAGGTTGGTGGTATAAAACATTGTGAGAAACAGCTCCCTCTGAAGTAACACAGTTTTCGAGAAAGAAGTAGTTTTCCACGAATTTGATTTCGAGACCTCAGATTTAGAACTTGAGGTCTCGAACAACCATCTGAACGCACACATGTTCATGTGACAAGGTTTTTTTTCTTTCATTATTATCTCGCAACTTCGATGACCGATTGAGCTCAAGTTTTCACAGGTTTGTTATTTTATGCATATGTTGAGATACACCAAGTGAGAAGACTGGTCTTTGACAATTACCAATAGTGTCCACTGTCTTTAAGTTTACAGTCAATTGTTGCTTACACAGGCCCATGATGGCAGAAAGCTAAATGCATATAGTTACCCAATGCATTTTTTGAAGGCAACTTTGAGGTACCAACTAATTATCAAAAATGCAACATTTGTAGGAGGTCTTGATCTCGATTGAACTCGGGTCCATTGCAATAGGCCTATATTCACACAAACTCATTTCACTTGACGCAAATTTTCGATTTTAATACATCGGTGATGCAATTTTGTAGCAAATCATTGTGAGATCTTGTGTAAATGGGCTGAAGACAAACTAACACCAAACATCTTCAGTAGAGTGACAAGTCACATTGGTATTCTAGGTTCCTTTTTTCTGAACCTATACCATCATTCATAAATACCTCAGACAGTTTCTCTACTCCTATTGGTGGAGAGCGCGTCACGTGGGTGTGTATAAATCTTTGTTTATGACCAGTAATAAGTGTTGAAACATGGGAGCTTACACCTGTGCTTATAAGACAGTTTCTTTATTCCTACATGTATTGGGCGAGAGCAACGGCCGGAACAGTTGTGCCACATCACGCGATACGCATTTCCTTATAAGGAGTTGTTTACCCGAGGGCAGCTGAGGGCTTTACCATTTCATAGCTGGAGGGGTGTTGTGTTGAAAGAAATAATTGAACAATTATATTTTTTGCGTTTATTTTACTTTTTGACCAAAAAGTGTTGATGTTTTTTGACCGAAAAGGTATTTATGAATGGGAATCAAAGTGTGTTGAATCGGTTTTCAACTAGTGGTTTATACCCGCCGAGGCCTGGTTCTTCATAATTTACCTTTACTCTCGATAAAATTATCAAGAACCAGGCCTCGATTGGATTAAACCACTAGTTGAAAACCTCTTCACCACACATTGATTCCCTTATTTATCCATCAACATCCAACAGCATGTATTGATTGATCCTGTTAAACTGCTCCTTAGAGTAAACTAAACTATTTGTGGGGTTGAACAAAGAATTGACTAGAGTGGGATTCGAACCAACGACCTCCGGATTAACGTGCCGGCGCTCTACCAACTGAGCTATCTAGCCCTATATTGGCAGTTTCCCTATTTTGGCGGTTTCCCTATTTTGTCAATACCTTTGTTCGGGGGTGCCAGTCAGAAGCCATACAACCGTTAACTGCCGTGTAGCCAGGGATCACACCCAAATTACGATACAACCTGGGAAGCGGCAGCTAGGGAATCACCTTAAGGGGATGCGACTTTTTGTTTCAGATATCAATATAAACCACAAGGGAAACTGACTGGGTAAATTTGTAAATGATTTTTGGGGTTGAACAAAGAATTGACTAGAGTGGGATTCGAACCAACGACCTCCAGATTAACGTGCCGGCGCTCTACCAACTGAGCTATCTAGCGCTATATTGGCGGTTTCCCTATTTTGTCAATATCTTTGTTCGGGGGTGCCAGTCAGAAGCCATACAACCATTAACTGCCGTGTAGCCAGGGATCACACCCAAATTACGATACAACCTGGGAAGCTAAACTAATCACACTTTTATTGGATTGGGCATATCATCATAATCAGAGTCCAACTGTTTGGGTGTTGAGTCGGTGTTAGACCATCCTTTCTCTGTGGTTAGACGGAGGACTGACCTAGTAAACTGATTGCTTTCATGGGATTTTATATCAGAGTCAACAGTTTTGGTGTTGAGTCAGTGTTAGACTGATCGACTGCCTAGTAAACTAAGTTATACTTTCATGGGATTTTATAACAGAGACCAACAGTTTGGGTGTTGGATAATTACCATGTGGTGTTGTATGTTAGATTGAGGAAAGAGTAAATCACTTAAATATTAAACATCTTGGGGTTGACAAAAATAAAAAAGACAAAAGTACAGTTCTGCCTAATTAAAGAAATTGATGATGCCCTTCCGACTGGCTGTGATGCCCTCGAAAAAATAGTAGTTTCACGGCCAAAACTGCCGTTGGCCGTCGTGCCCTTTTGATAACCCAAGTTCAAGCTTTTTTTTTCTTGACACAAACATTTTGTTTTCAGCCGACTACTTACAGCCGTCAATAATTACAAGTATTAAGTGAACTCTCTCAGTAGTCATGGTATTCAACCATACAAGCGCAACGGAGATCGATTCCTTGCCGAGTCATCGCATACGCTAGCGCAAACCTGCATCGCATATTATCCACACACCCAGTTATTTGACGTCCCAATTTCACAAGTAACCAGTCTAACACAATCCATTGATCAACAGAGGGCGCTGTTTAAAAAAAAATGGTGAATGAAATGACTCTTGGAAAATGTGTTTACGAAGGAATTTGCCACAATAAAGACGCAAAAAGAGCGGTTGAATTTGAGAACTATGCCCTCAAATGCAAGAAACTCAACTTTTTGGGATGATTTGATATCTACTTCTTCATAATCATGGAAATTAATTTTTTTTTTTTTTTTTACAAAATCGTTTGGTTTCTTTGTGAATAAGATATGATTTATCAATATCTTCATCTTCATCTTCAACTGTTTCATTGGGTTTAACACCCATAGGGAAACCTCTTGCCAATTTGTTTTTAATTTACTTGTTCACTTACTGGCCTTTGCGCCTTCATTATTTATAAATACCGCAGCGATAAACATAAAAAATTAATATCAAATTAATATGCAACATTTAACATCTATTATATCTTTGCGGCACCCACTGACAAAACATAGGATTCGAACTGCTTCTAGTAGCTATTGGGCAACCTCGGTAGTCTAGTTGGTAAGACACTGCTCTAGAATTGCAAGGGTCGTGGGTTCGAATCCCACCCGAGTAACATGCCTGTGATATTTTTTCACAGGACTCGGGGAAAGTACTGAGTATACAGTGCTAACACACATCGGTGTATGGGTAAAAACCAAAATTAATATTCTTTATCCCTGATGCAAAGTTAACATCTATAACTTGTGTGTGTTGTCAAATTGTGATTGATTTAACTGAAATCAAATTATGCTTTAAATGACAGATATTACTAACAGTATCATCATTGTAATACTTAGACAGTTAGATAATTATTGTAAAAGAAATTGAGATTTACATACGTGTAAGTTATTTTATTTGCAAGGAATTATTACTTAAAAAGGTATAGGCCTGTAAACTCAACTAGACAATTTGAATGGTATTGGAGCAATTACATGAATTGGGCAGATCCTTCACAACTCAGATCCGGTATTTTCTTTTTTTAGGATTAAGGCTCTGTAGGCATCCTGCCTAAACTGATATTAGTTGGTTTTGGAAGATTGCGAGGCTGTTTTTTCATGATGTCCAGAGTTACAATGTAGGGTCCACATATTGTAAACATGGTACACGCATCAGGCTTTCGGTAACCAGTGACTTGGTAATACAATTTGTTGATTTATTGTACAGTGTATGCTAAATTGTTACCCAATACTGTTGTGTGATACGCACTGTTTACTGATCTTCTACATTCAAGCCAAGGGCTCAGTTTCATGGCTCTGCTGAAGCAAAAAAAACGGCGATTTAAAAAAAAAAAAAAGTCTGCACTTGATGTACATAGTAAGCATGTTTCACACAAGGAATTTATTGAAGTCTGTACGTATTGAATGCATCATGTTTCAATGCGTTCTTCACTTATATTCAGCTTGCATAGAAATTTGGCTTTTACCCTGCAAAAGGATTTATTTATGATGATAAATTTGCTTGAAGGAAAGCCATCAAGTTGGCTCCAGATTTTTTAACCACTAGACCAACAAACTTGCCCAGTGCTTTTATTTTGTAATATTATACCAAGTGTTATGAGGTTAAAAACTGATTTATTTTCAGTAATTTTTAAGCGACATTGTTTTGCTATAGTTACCTTGCAGGCTGTCATCCCTCAGTGTAGTCATGGTGTGGTGAATGCATTGCTGGAGCTGTCGTCTCAGCAAAAGATGCACCCTCCCCTGATCTTACCATCCCATGATAGAGAAGTGTTATAAAGGTTTGAATTATTGCATTCTTTCAATAACTAAAAGAGTACCATCCACTTAAATTCAAATTACAGGATTGTTCTTTGGTCTGGGAGAAATCTTTCCTTCTGCAGAAGACTGACATGTCTTGAGACAGATGCAAGTGTGGCAACCATCAAACAGTTCAGTGTACCTTTATCAACTCTTGCTCTATCTTAATGTTTCTCTTTCAGATGCCTGCCCATCCAGAATATCCACCACGTCTTGTAGCTGGCAAGGTGAAGTAGACCATACAGCTGAGATGTCTTCGTACTAGAGCAGAAATGATCACCAGATGCATCGGACAGGGATCTCGACTTCTCCAGACATGGATGACAGACTTCCACTTGAAACTTTGGTTTGGCTGAGACATCATTTTGAGGAGCAGTGTTGATAGGTAAGGCAATTTACTGAATTAAGTAAGTGATTAAATAATGGGATTGTTGCTGTTACAATCTATTCTCATGGTATCAATTCTCAACAGGTGTTTTTTTTTATCATTGTGTTTTTATCCAAGGGTGCTGAGAGCTAGTCAAACCGGCTTCTTGGGTAGCCCTACTGAGTAACCAAACCACTAATGTGCCTATTTTTTGTCAAAATTTATGCAGGCTTGTGAAAATTTACATCTAACTGGAGGTAATTTGGGGAGACCAAAATTACACAAGGTCTGCTACCCAAATGTTGATAACTTGGACACAAAAACAAGACCAATACCCCAATGGACTGCTTAGCCAAAACACTCTAAAAAAAATGTTTGTCTTTGCAGGTGAAGTGTGGACAATCTTCAAGGACTGGCATGAGGCAAAGTCTTGGTAAAGTATTACAACCAACTCAAATGTGCCGGTATGTTTGGCAATAATTTACGGTTTGACATTACAGGCTGGGCTTATTTTTTTCTTTAAGGTTTTATAAAAATGTAATGAATGTAAGAAGTCATCATTAAAGTTTTCTTTTCAATAGTTTTCTAGAGAATTCTCATACAAAACATTTAATCTGATCTTTTTTTTCTACTCCCTTTTTTCCTGTGGGGTTTGAAAGATTTTGGGAAGGTATTTTTTGAAGCTGCATGTTGAAGAAAAATTCTTAGCTGTTGTTAATTTAAATTGTGCATGCGCCATTTGGTGGATTAGTTTCATTCTGGGAGCTAATTGATAAACCATTTTGTTGTGGCTTTCAATGTTTTGTCTCGATACAATACTGAAAACACATTCTAAAGATGGAAGCAAGTTTTAACTGTTCAAATAATGGATAATGTTCTCATGTTCAAACTGTGTGATTTTGTTTGTGTTGTGGTCAGGCGTAACTTCTCTGGAGCTCTTTGGCAACATCCCTCCACAAGAGTCTGTGGCGTGTCGGACATCAAGGGGTCGACTGGCTGAGGGAGTGAGTATATGTGTTAATATCTCCAGAGACATCTACCTGTCAACTATTTAATCTGCTTGACCAATCCACAAATAATGAGATGCAGTCTCCAGTAAAAGGTGAATTTCCCCAAAGAATACTTTTAACATTTAAACAGGTCCCAAATGAAACTCTGTTATAGTTGTGCAGAATGTTTGTTATTTCTGTGATTCACCCATAGGTTATTTTCAATTTCTTTAGAGTTGATGAGCTTGGTGGTGTGTGTTTTAAACAGTTTGGTAAAAGTTCTTTAGGTTCTTGTATGTTAAACACTGGTATCAATACAATTTATTGCTTTTGACATTTGCTAGATTAGTTAATATTTTTAAAGGAAAGGTATACGTTTGGTAGTTACTCAAAACAAATATTAATTTAAAACTGACTTGGTAACGAGCATTGGAGAGCTGTTGATAGTATAAAACATTGTGAGAATTGGCTGGCTCTGTAGTAGCATAGATTTTGAGAAAGAGGTAATTTCTCACTAAAAAAATAAAAGACTTCTAGCCAGAAGTTGTTTATTCCTATCTAATTGTTCAACAAGGGTGTTTTTCTCATCATTTTCTCGCAACTTCAATGACCAATTTAGCTAAAACTTTCACAGGCTTCTAATTTTATGCTTATGTTAGGATACACCAAGGGAGAAGACTGGTCTTTGACAATTACCAAGCATGTACCTTCCCTTTAAATTATTTTCATTATTTCATTAGTTTCATTATTTTAATTGCAACAATCAAAACATTCATGAGGTGCATGAGTTCCTCCAATCATTTTCTTGCTGCTTTGTAATGAATGAGTTATCTTCATTTAAGTTTCACCAAAAGATAAATTCACAGAAAAGCAAACTTTTTAAAAACCGGCTATTTCAATGATGAACCAAGGAAGGTAGTGGAAGCACTTTAAGATTAACTCTAACTGCATGAAAACAACTTCATGAGCTTTTGTAGCAACAACTACTTCATCATATCTGTTGCTACGAAGCTGATGCAGTTTGTTCTGTAACAAGTCTTTATGTGCTACGTAACCTTTACTTTTCTTGCTTTAGCGATCATACTAGCATGGCTACCTCTTTTATTGTTTTACTGATGTTCTTAAACACTAAATTTTGCAATTTGTTTGTGTTTCAGTCAGGCTTAGCATCTCCAAAGACATCAACCTGTAGACAAGTAAATGTCCAGACGAGCCTAAGATAAAAGAGCTACACCCTCCAGCAAACATGGCAAAAGGTAAACTTACAAAACTATACGCTTATCATTTACCCCTGACACTGAATGGAAATCTAATGTTTGTTGCTCTTTAATCAGTGCCTTAAAATTAACGCCCTCTAGTGGTATGTCATTAGTTGTCAATCTGTCATTAATGCCATCCCAATTCCATCTTTCCAATGGTAACGAGCAGATGAAGTGTCTACACTGTCCTTATCATTTTCTGCCTTGGTTAAAGAAATTGTTTTTCTTTATCCAGTGGTCCATCCTGGCTATTATTCCAAAATTTAATGTCTACCATTGAATGGCTGTCATGAATTGCAATGGTGCTCCAATAGTCACATAATGGTTTACTAGTGAGTAAATCCATTGGTTGTTCTTATGGGTAATTGTGCACAATCGCCTCTGGTGCTGGTAGTTGTGTGTTATCCTTCGGCCCAAACTTCCTAATTGAATGGGCCATATGCCCCTCCTCTCCGTCGAGGGGCAATGGTTTGATCCAGCGATCCTCCTCCAGCAAAATGGAACTTTTGTGGTGTTCCAATTTGCTCTTCTGTTTGTCATTGGTCCACCCCATCAGGCACAGGTGATAGTGGGATATCTTTTGTCCCGCTACCCTCTTTATGTTGCCTTTGTGACTCTCCCTTCCATGTGATGGTTGGGTCCCTTAATCCTTCTAAAGCGAACTTGGACTTTGATCAAATCCTCATTTGCTCTTCTGTCCGGCATTGGTCCGACCAATCCAGCACAGGTGATAGTGAGATATTCTTTGTCTCGCTACCCTCTGTATGTTGGCTTTGCGCCTCTCTCATCCATGCTATGATGGTTGGGTCCCTTAATCCTTCTAAAGCGCACTTGGACTTTGATCAAGTCCTCATTTGCTCTTCTGTCCGGCATTGGTCCGACCAATTCGGCACAGGTGATAGTGAGATATTCTTTGTCTCGCTACCCTCTGTATGTTGGCTTTGCGCCTCTCCCATCCATGCTATGATGGTTGGGTCCCTTAATCCTTCTAATGCAAACTTGGGCTTTGATCAAGTCCTCATTTGCTCTTCTGTCCGGCATTGGTCCGACCAATCCAGCACAGGTGATAGTGAGATATTCTTTGTCTCGCTACCCTCTGTATGTTGGCTTTGCGCCTCTCCCATCCATGCTATGATGGTTGGGTCCCTTAATCTCTCTGAAGCGAACTTGGACTTTGATCAAGTCCTCATTTGCTCTTCTGTCCGGCATTGGTACGACCAATCCGGCACAGGTGATAGTGAGATATTCTTTGTCTCGCTACCCTCCATATGTTGGCTTTGCGCCTCTCCCATCCATGCTATGATGGTTGGGTCCCTTTATCTCTCTGAAGCGAACTTGGACTTTGATCAAGTCCTCATTTGCTCTTCTGTCCGACATTGGTACGACCAATCCAGCACAGGTGATAGTGAGATATTCTTTGTCTCGCTACCCTCTGTATGTTGGCTTTGCGCCTCTCCCATCCATGCTATGATGGTTGGGTCCCTTAATCTCTCTGAAGCGAACTTGGACTTTGATCAAGTCCTCGTTTGCTCTTCTGTCCGGCATTGGTCCGACCAATCCGGCACAGGTGATAGTGAGATATTCTTTGTCTCGCTACCCTCTGTATGTTGGCTTTGCGCCTCTCTCATCCATGCTATGATGGTTGGGTCCCTTAATCCTTCTAAAGCGAACTTGGACTTTGATCAAGTCCTCATTTGCTCTTCTGTCCGGCATAGGAACGACCAATCCGGCACAGGTGATAGTGAGATATTCTTTGTCTGGCTACCCTCTGTATGTTGGCTTTGCGCCTCTCTCATCCATGCTATGATGGTTGGGTCCCTTAATCCTTCTAAAGCAACTTGGACTTTGATCAAGTCCTCATTTGCTCTTCTGTCCGGCATTGGTACGACCAATCCGGCACACTTGATAGTGAGATATTCTTTGTCTCGCTACCCTCTGTATGTTGGCTTTGCGCCTCTCCCATCCATGCTATGATGGTTGGGTCCCTTTATCTCTCTGAAGCGAACTTGGACTTTGATCAAGTCCTCATTTGCTCTTCTGTCCGACATTGGTACGACCAATCCAGCACAGGTGATAGTGAGATATTCTTTGTCTCGCTACCCTCTGTATGTTGGCTTTGCGCCTCTCCCATCCATGCTATGATGGTTGGGTCCCTTAATCTCTCTGAAGCGAACTTGGACTTTGATCAAGTCCTCATTTGCTCTTCTGTCCGGCATTGGTACGACCAATCCGGCACAGGTGATAGTGAGATATTCTTTGTCTCGCTACCCTCTGTATGTTGGCTTTGCGCCTCTCCCATCCATGCTATGATGGTTGGGTCCCTTAATCCTTGTAAAGCGAACTTGGACTTTGATCAAGTCCTCGTTTGCTCTTCTGTCCGGCATTGGTCCGACCAATCCGGCACAGGTGATAGTGAGATATTCTTTGTCTGGCTACCCTCTGTATGTTGGCTTTGCGCCTCTCCCATCCATGCTATGATGGTTGGGTCCCTTAATCCTTGTAAAGCGAACTTGGACTTTGATCAAGTCCTCGTTTGCTCTTCTGTCCGGCATTGGTCCGACCAATCCGGCACAGGTGATAGTGAGATATTCTTTGTCTCGCTACCCTCTGTATGTTGGCTTTGCGCCTCTCTCATCCATGCTATGATGGTTGGGTCCCTTAATCCTTCTAAAGCGAACTTGGACTTTGATCAAGTCCTCATTTGCTCTTCTGTCCGGCATAGGTACGACCAATCCGGCACAGGTGATAGTGAGATATTCTTTGTCTGGCTACCCTCTGTATGTTGGCTTTGCGCCTCTCCCATCCATGCTATGATGGTTGGGTCCCTTAATCCTTGTAAAGCGAACTTGGACTTTGATCAAGTCCTCGTTTGCTCTTCTGTCCGGCATTGGTCCGACCAATCCGGCACAGGTGATAGTGAGATATTCTTTGTCTGGCTACCCTCTGTATGTTGGCTTTGCGCCTCTCCCATCCATGCTATGATGGTTGGGTCCCTTAATCCTTGTAAAGCGAACTTGGACTTTGATCAAGTCCTCGTTTGCTCTTCTGTCCGGCATTGGTCCGACCAATCCGGCACAGGTGATAGTGAGATATTCTTTGTCTCGCTACCCTCTGTATGTTGGCTTTGCGCCTCTCTCATCCATGCTATGATGGTTGGGTCCCTTAATCCTTCTAAAGCGAACTTGGACTTTGATCAAGTCCTCATTTGCTCTTCTGTCCGGCATTGGTCCGACCAATTCGGCACAGGTGATAGTGAGATATTCTTTGTCTCGCTACCCTATGTATGTTGGCTTTGCGCCTCTCCCATCCATGCTATGATGGTTGGGTCCCTTAATCCTTCTAAAGCAACTTGGACTTTGATCAAGTCCTCATTTGCTCTTCTGTCCGGCATTGGTACGACCAATCCGGTACAGGTGATAGTGAGATATTCTTTGTCTCGCTACCCTCTGTATGTTGACTTTGCGCCTCTCCCATCCATGCTATGATGGTTGGGTCCCTTAATCCTTTTGAAGCAAACTTGGTCTTTGATCAAGTCCTCATTTGCTCTTCTGTCTGGCATTGGTCCAGGTGAAACTGGGAATCCTTTGCCCCACTACTCTCTTTATCTTGGCTCTTCGCCTCTCCCTTCATGCTGTGATGGTTTGGTCCTTTAATAATATTTCAAGCTCAATCCAGTCAAATGAAATGCCCTAACTTTAAGTTGTACACCCTTTCATTCAGTAAAAAATAAACGCAGAAAACTGCACAAGACGTGATCTGTGTGCAGCACGTTGGGCGAAAGTGTTTTAAAGTTTGTGAAGAAATTGCAAGAGCCTGAGCACACCCTTGGTAATGTGTCAGTAGATAAAAACCACTTGTTAGAGCAAGACGCTTTGGGGCAATTCTTGGTTGTGGCTGTTTTTTTCTCCCTTTTCATAAAATGTTGTAGGTGTACGATTTAGACTTTTGGTGTAAAAACTCATGTTTGACGCTCCGGCAGCAGTATCGTCATTGCGAGCGCACGGCAAAAAGGTTTTTAGCTCTTCGTGAAAATTTGATTCAAGGTTTGTGTCTTTCGTCAACGTGGAAAAATCCTTCATGAAGCTGCAGAAGACATATGTCTGGTGAGTACCTTTCGATGCTTGCAATGCTTATTTATTTTTGACTAAATGAAAACAATAATGTCCAATTTATAAGAGAAATGCATTTTATTTACTAATGGGAATTTCAAAGAAAAACAAAGGGATTTTTTTGCATTTTACCTGCCTTTGAGTAGCTTTGCAGCTTCCAAAGGCATTGACTGGTTAACAATTAGATGTCTAGGCCTAGCCTAAATTTATATGAGATGGACTCTCCTTGATCTTGTGGGTTTTTTCTAAATGATATCATACAAATGTTTTCATAATTATTAGGAAATCATTAACCCCTGTTAAGCAGAGAATACTGTTAGAAACGTCAAGACCCAATCGCCTCTTTTCAGAGCTAACACTCACCCTAAGAGATTTACACATGGTTGTACCCACAAGTTTACTATCTATTAATGTACAAACAAATTACTGATCATAACAACTAACACAAAAACTTTTTATATAGCGACCAATACAAACAACTTTTTCTTAATTAGAAATATATATATATTTTAGTTCCGTTAAGTTTTGCTACTAACATCTAAAAAGAAATAGCTCTCTAAGATTTTATTACTAACAACAAATGTACACAATGCAGAGGTATTTTAATAACATATATTAAACAAATTAATTATTAAACATGTAAAAATGTTCTAATTGCGCTAAGTGTTTGGTAGCTATTCATGCGACTAACATCTAAAAAGAAATAGCTCTCTATGATTTAATGACTAACAAAAAAGTACTTATTACAAAAGTATTTGATTATATAGATTATTAGAAATTAATGATTTAAAATGTTAAATTTATATAAGTTGGTCTGACCAATTGGTTGGATAATTATGAGGAAATCATTAACCCTGCAGGTTAAGAAGAAAACCAAACATTAATGTCCTCGATTCAAACTTGTTAAAGTATTGTCAGTTCAGAAAAGGTTTTTAATCAACCCTGCATTAGTTTTTGCGCACTGATGGCTTACAAATGTATTTTGTATTTTTTCCTTTCAGGATTAGAGATGTAGCTCCTAGTTCCCTGAAATCAAGTGCAGAGGGAATCTCCTCTACTGATATCTTGAAGGCTGCAGGGTACGCAGATCAAAACATCAGTATGATAAGACATCTTTAAAGCAGTTCATCTATAGATCATGAAAGAACAATCCAGCAATAAGTTGTCATCAATATTGAGTCATTGTAGGTGCAATATTTTGATATTGATAATGTTTGTAATCGTCCTATAGTGGGCTGTTTTATTTGTAGCACCATAAGTACACCATAAGCAAGCAAGCACAAATGCGTTTTTTTATGCTATGAAATTAGCGAGCGCGGCGGTCGAAAGGAATTGACGGAGGAGTGCGGCGGTCGAAAGGAATTGACGGAGGAGTGCGGCGGTCGAAAGGAATTGACGGAGGAGTGCGACGGTCGAAAGGAATTGACGGAGGAGTGCGGCGGTCGAAAGGAATTGACGGAGGAGTGCGGCGGTCGAAAGGAATTGACGGAGGAGTGCGGTGGTCGAAAGGAATTGACGGAGGAGTGCAGCGGTTGAAAGGAATTGACGGAGGAGTGCGGCAGTCGAAAGGAATTGACGGAGGAGTGCGGCGGTCGAAAAGGGACCTGGACACGTGCACGTGGCATGTGGGGTCCTACTTCCGGCTCGGGCCACTGGGTGGTTGATCTTAAAGGTGCATTTGGGCTCCTCATCTGTCAGGATGGTGCCGGTGTTATCACAAGTATGGTTGACCAACGGAAGTAGTCCCTAGTCCTTTCAACTAGGGACCGCGTTACTAAGGGTAGGGAGGCTGTCCTGGCGCCGAAGTTGGGACAGTGGACCGGACCCGTCCCACTTAGGGGGCGGTGCAATTGGCTCTTACGATCTCAGAAAGCGCGTGGGGCCGGTATCCTGGAACCTGCACGATGGTAGCCCTGCTAATTGAACTAAGCTAATCAGGATGACAATCAGCAAAATCTGATGACAAAAAAATGCTTGCGATGGTGTACTTATGTTTAATGGTGTGCTTTAAATATAAATGATTTGTAGAATGTATTGAACATATATTACGTCAACGGTGGGAGAGTGTTGAAGGTATGTCACCCCAGTATGATGTCTTGCAGTGTATCCCGTTATAGTCTGTCTCCTATCATGGGAGTGTCAGCTCCTATAATGGTGACATTGCAAGAATGCACTTATCATGCGAAGGTGCGTGCTGCTTCTGCATTGATGCCGAGGTGAATGCCACTTCTGCATTGATGAGGAGGTTCAGGATGCTTCTGCCTTGTGCGGAGCTGCGTGCTGCTTCTTCACGGTCAAACTCCCCCGGACTCAGGAAAATATAGCCAATCAATTAACTATGTTGAAGAAATCCCCCCCCCCCCCCATGAAAGAAAAAATTCATAATGCAATTAATCCCTCTTAATAGACGACTGAGTGTTGAAGGCGTGTCACCCCAGTATGATGTCTTGCAGTGTATCCCATTATAGTCTGTCTCCTATCATGGGAGTGTCAGCTCCTATAATGGTGACATTGCGAGAATGCACTTATCATGCAAAGGTGCGTGCCACTTCTGCAGTGATGCGGAGGTGTGTGCCGCTTCTGCCTTGTGCGGAAGTAGTGCTGCTTCTTCACGGTCAAACTCCCCCGGACTCAGGAAAATATAGCCAATCAATTAACTATGTTGAAGAAATCCCCCCCCCCCCCCCCCCATGAAAGAAAAAATTCATAATGCAATTAATCCCTCTTAATAGACGACTGAGTGTTGAAGGCGTGTCACCCAAGTATGATGTCTTGCAGTGTATCCCATTATAGTCTGTCTCCTATCATGGGAGTGTCAGCTCCTATAATGGTGACATTGCGAGAATGCACTTATCATGCGAAGGTGCGTGCCGCTTCTGCATTGATGCGGAGGTGCTTACCGCTTCTGCATTGATGCGGAGGTGCGTGCTACTTCTGCCTTGTGCAGAGGTGTGTGCTGCTTCTGCACAGTCAAGATCCAGAATCATAAGGACAAAAGAAGTTAACAGGACTGTAATGATAATGATACTGAAAAATGTAAAATTTATACACAATAAACGAAGACGACAATTAAATAAAAAAAATTAAAAGAGGAATGTAAAATGTTCCTGTGTGGTTTGCTTTTAGAGTGTCTAATTTTGTCCATTTATTTTGTCCACTTATTGAAGTGTCTTGTGTCTCTTTTTTTGGTAAAAAAATACGACTCAGGCGATTTTTCTTGAAGCGAGGCAGCTGCTGATGGGTTGAACGTGAGTCAGGCGGGTTGAAGCGTGAGTCGGGCGGAAAATAAAGTCGTCGTGCGTTTTCTGCTGCCGAATAAAAGTTTTCACCTTGTAAAGTTGCCATAAGACCATGAAATATGTACTGGAATATGTTATTTTATTGTTCCATAATTCACAGATAATGTATATATGTTACCAGATATGTTAAAGGGTTACACGACATGTACAAGTGTATATTAACATGTAAAATATATGAAATTTTATCAAATACTAAATCATATATAAAATGAATTATGAAGAAAGCTAAACTGGGGGGAAATAATTAATTAACCTCAACATCAAACAAGGAATTAACAATATTGTAGATTATATGTACATACAAATTACTGATTATAATAACTAACAAAATAACTGATGTATGTTATAGTGACTAATACAAACAACTTTTTCTTATTAATAAATATATATGTATTTTAGTTCCGTCAAGTTTTGCTACTTAAATCTAAAAAGACATGGCTCTCTATGATTTTATTACTAACAACAAATTGACACATTAAAAATATATATATATATATATTAACAATGAATTATTTAACATGTTCAATTATTTTAATTGCACCAAATGCTTGCTAGCTATACATGCTACTAACATCTAAAAGGAAATAGCATTCTATTATTTGATGACTAACAAAAAATTAACACATTACAAAAGTACTTGAATATATACATTATTAGTAAATGGGTAGGTTATTTTAATTGCTCTAAGTGCTTGCTAGCTAGACATGCTACTAACATGAAAAGAAATAGCTTGCAATGGTTATATTACTAACAAACAATTTACACATTACAAGAGTATTTTAGTAATATGTATGAAAAATTAATGAGTAAACATGGTTAATTATTTTAATTTGCATTAACTGTATGCTTTACTCTATGATTTAATTAACAAATGTTTGTGATGATTGTCTTTAGTAGTTCATGAATATTACAATAAGTATGTGATTAAGGTAGTGTAATGCCTCCTACTAACAATCAGTAACGAAATTGAGTTGTAATTAAATTTAACTGTTAAGACTATTTAAATACATTTCACTTTTGTACATTATATCACCATGTTTTTTTTTGTGTTTTCTTAATCTAAAATAATTTGAATATTTTTCAAAATTAAACGCATGTAATAACATTGTTAAAATGCTTTAATAACTAAAATAAAAATGTTTATACATGTAGGTCAATTTACATTAATTTTACAATTATCTAACTCTTAACAAGCCTATGTTTTAAAAATGCATAACTAACATGTAAAAATAAAATACTAACAATGAAATGTGTTTTTAGAACTAATTTAAACATGAACAATGTTAAAAAATAACCCTGATAAAATATTGGCAAACACCTAAGTATTAATTAAGTAATTAATAAAATCATTTGTAGGGGTAACAGATGAGATAAAATAAATTAAGTTGGGAATTGGGGTCCACCTCCAGGTTTATACAGACTGCTCGATGTTATCACTTTAAACTACAGTATAAAATAACATGTTATTTCTTTCTAATTATTTGAGTAAGTGTTATCACTATTGGGTGGGTTGGGGTATAAGTTTGTAGTACATGTAGTTTCAAACTTTCTTAATTAAGATACAACAATTACTAAAAGTTTTAATATTATGAATAATATAATCAATGTATATACTCTATCAATGTAGATTAATTTATTTAATACTTTACGTAAAAAAACGCTCTAATTATTACAAGTTTAGCTTTTGCCGGCGAAAAAGACTCTGCTGGGGTCGAAACATCGGGTCGAGTCGAAATATTTTTTGCGATACAAACTCTGCGGTGTCAGGATCGACGTGTTCGCCATCTCACTGATGCTACATCTGAGTCGTCCTGCTGATGAAGACTGCAAATTAAAGGTGCGAAAATAATTCCAGGGTGTTGTGATTTAAAGTTCACTAGTGGGTGGGGGGGGGGGGTGGCAATTAAGGGAAATAACATAACTATGTGGCATTATTTATCAGTGTATCATACTTTATCGCTCTGTAATGTATCATTAATTATGGGTTATTATTTAACTTAACTAAATTAGTTAGATTTAATTAGCATAATTATTAGGCGTTATTTATCAGTGTATCGTACCTTATCGCTATTTAACGTATCATTATTTACGGGTCATTATTTAACTTAACTAAATTAGTTAGATTTAAATAGCATAATTATTAGGCATTATTTATCAGTGTATCGTACCTTATCGCTATGTAACGTATCATTATTTACGGGTCATTATTCAACTTAGCTAAATTAGCTAGATTTAAGTGACATTATTAGGCGTAACCTATCGGTGTAGCATACTTTATCGCTATGTAACGTATCGTTAATTACGGGTTATTATTTAACTTAACTAAATTAGTTAGATTTAAATGACATAATTAATAGGCGTTATTTATCGGTGTACCGTACTTTATCGCTATGTAACGTATCGGTAATTATTTAACTTAACTAAATTAGTTAGATTTAAATTCAATTTTTAATGGACACCAACACAGTTGTTTAATTTTAGTAGTTTAATTTTTGTAGCTCATGTAAAGGTCGAAGGTCATTGGGTGTATTTTATTTTATTTTTTATTTTACCTTTCCATTCTAAGGTTTAAATATTAGTTCCGAGAATTTTTTTTAAGAAGCCGGGTAGCGCAGTGGGCTAGCTCACAGCTCCAGGAATCCTGGAGCTGTGAGCAGGCGGGGTTCAAATCCCCTGGGGAGCCTTTTTTTACCATTAAATAAGAAAAAAAATATTTTTTAGTAAAAATGGGTAGGGCTTGAACCGGGGACCTTCAGCTCTGTAAGCCCACTCTCTCACTGCTGTGCTACCGAGCTGTTATAAAAATCTAACGGTTTTTGGAGTGATGAAGTTAAAAATGGCTGACTTAGAAATTTTTTCAAAATATTTTCTCCAAGGCTAGACCCTTGGATTTCTAGCTGATCTGAGGGCTGAGCAAGGGCTGACCAAGGGCCTTGGAGCTTGGCTTGGGGAGTAAAATTTCTAAGTGCTGAGGGGCCAAGGAGGTTGCTGGATAGCAAGTCGGCCACTGGGTTGGGCTGGATGGGATGAGGGCTTGGGATGATGGTAGGAGTGATGGGGTTGGGTTGGACTTGTGATGAGAACTTGGAGCGATAGGCAAAGCTGGTTGGGATGAGGGCTTAGGGTAATGGTTCGGGTGATGGACTCGGCTGGTTGGGATGAGGACTTAGGGTGATGGTTTAAGTGATGGACTGGGCTGGTTGGGATGAGGGCTTAGGGTAATGGTTCAGGTGATGGACTCGGCTGGTTGGGATGAGGACTTAGGGTGATGGTTTAAGGGATGGGCTGGGCTGGTTGGGATGAGGACTTGGGGTAATGGTTTGGGTGATGGACTCGGCTGGTTTGAATGAGGACTTAGGGTGATGGTTTGGGTGATGGACTTGGCTGGTTGGGATGAGGACTTGGGGTGATGGTTTGGGTGATGGGCTGGGCTGGTTGGGATGAGGACTTTAGGGTGATGGTTTAAGTGATGGACTGGGCTGGTTGGGATGAGGACTTAGGGTGATGGTTTGGGTGATGATCTCGGCTGGTTGGGATGAGGACTTAGGGTGATTGTTTGGGTGATGGACTTGGCTGGTTGGGATGAGCACCTGGGGTGATTGTTTAAGTGATGGGCTGGGCTGGTTGGGATGAGGACTTGGGGTGATGGTTTGGGTGATGGACTCGGCTGGTTGGGATGAGGACTTAGGGTGATGGTTTGAGTGATGGACTCGGCTGGTTGGGATGAGGGCTTAGGGTGATAGTTTAAGTGATAAACTGGAAGATTTGGGATGAGGACTTAGGGTGATAGGCTGGGCTATTTGAGATGGGGACTTTGGAGTTGGTTTGGGATGAGGACGTGGGGCGATGGGATGGACTCATTGAGATGGGAGGTTGGTTTGGGATGAGGCTTAGGGACGATGGGATGGACTCGTTGAGATGGGTGCTTAGGGGGATGGGATGTAATCTTTGAGATGGGGGATTTAAAGTGGCAGTATTATTAATTTTAAAGGTTTATTTTTTTTTAAGCCATCGATTACTTTTTCTTATTAGGGTATTAAAGGTATTTTAATAGTGGTTATTTTGAATCAAAGATTTAGTATTTACTTCTTTCAAATTGAGTTTAAAGGGGTTGAACTTATTTTTAAATATTGGAAGTGTTTATTTTAAGGTATGATGAAAAGGTAGGGTCTTTTTTGGTGGGTTAAAGGTGTGACAAAGGTTTAGTAATCATTTCTTACAATTTGAGTTTAAAGGGATGGAATTCTTTTTTAAATATTGAAATGTTTTATTTTATGGTACAATTTAAAGGTTGGGTCTTTTTTGGGTGGTTTAAAGGTGTGACAAAGGTTTAGTAATAATTTCTTTCAAGTTGAGTTTAAAGGAGTGGAAATTTGTTTAAATATTGAAATGGTTTATTTTAAAGTACTTTTTAAAGGTAAGGTCTTTTTGGGTGGCTTAAAGGTGTGATAAAGGTTTAGTAATAATTTCTGTCAAATTGAGTTTAAAGGTGTGAAACTTTTTTTATTAATTATATTTAAATGGTTTATTTTAAGGTGTGATTTAAAGGTAATTTAAAGGTATAACATCACTGAATGGGACCAGTCCATTTTTAAGCGGGTGGATTTTTTCACTCAAGTTTCTTTACGTCTAGGATCAAATAACTTTAATAATTGTAACCATAATACATAACTTGTACAATAGAGCACGTAAAATAATGGAAGGAGAGATATTTCTTGCTACATTTATAGAATAATTTTATTTGACAACTCCAAATAATAAGATACAAACCATTAATATATTCACTTACGGCTAATACTTTCATAACTTTGAATCTTTAAGATTGATATTTTTACACTATTTTGCTCAGTTTTATTTAAGACTTATTTCAATTGTCTTATTTGATAATATGTATATGAACCCTTTAAAGGCAGTGAACACAGTTGGTAATTTATCAAAATATATTTTACCATAAAACCTTATTTGGTTATGAGCAAACAAAGAACTGTTGATAGTATAAAATACCATGAGAAATGGCTCCTCTGAAGTAACATAGATTTTGAGAACGAGGTAGTTTCTCACTCCAATAATTAAAAAAACCTCTGGCCAGAAGCCTCTTATTATCTGGAAGCACACCATTTTGTACATCAATGGTGTTTTTTCTTTCATCATTTTCTGGCAACTTCAATCATCAATTGAATCAAAATTTTCATAGACAGGTTCAGTGCCTTTAAAATTATTTGCACTATGCAAGCAGTTTTAGTAATTAAATCCAATTTCAAATACACACAATGTGTTCTTTGCTTGTAAATGGTGAGCTTACTTTTTACAATAAACATTCCTGAGAGGTAAGATTGCATCAGGGATTTATTTAACACCAATTAAACTGCCTTAAAGGCAGTGGACACTATTGGTAATTACTCAAAATAATTTTTAGCATAAAACCTTACTTGGTGACGAGTAATGGGGAGAGGTTGATAGTATAAATCTTTGTGAGAAATGACTCCCTCTGAAGTGACATAATTTTCGAGAAAGAAGTAATTTTCAATGAATTTGATTTCGAGACCTCAGATTTAGACTTTGAGGTCTTGAAATCAACCATCTAAATGCACACAACTTCATGTGAAAAGGGTGTTTTTTCTTACCTCGCAAATTAGATGACCAATTGAGCTTAAGTTTTCACAGGTTTGTTATTTAATGCATATGTTGAGATACACCAAGTGAGAAGACTGGTCTTTGACAATTACCAATAGTGTCCAGTGTCTTTAAATCTTACAATTAAAGTCAAAAGTTGTTTATCCATGATTACTTGATGTTTTAAATGCCTGAACCACATTTTATGTTTCCACTTTAGAATGCTCTCTGGAGCCTTTAAGATTGTAGTGCTATTAAAATGGACTGAAAACAAATTGACCTGGCCCTCCTCTGGTGATATCAATTTACTCAAGAACCATAATGTTTACTTTATTCTTAAAGGAACGTTACAGAATCGGTAAGAAGAAAAAAATTGTAAAGATCACAGATTTACATAAAACTTCAATGGTCTAATGATGATGATAGTAGAAAATATTCCTTTGAAATATTTCTGTCTGAAATGTCATACTATTTTGATGAGAATTATAAAATCTAATTTCGCATTTTGAGTTTATCGCTCAGTAAGCGTTTTATTAATTTTTATTTGGGCATTGATGCAATGCAAAATTTGTAATCGTTTTTTCACTATTCTCTTGTGACCCTGATGGCTGATCGTTTCCAAACTTCTACAGGTGTATATGGTGGAGTATATGGTGAATTACATAAACTGTTTTGTCAGCAAAGACCAATTCTGTAATATTCCTTTAACTAAGCTGTCTTATATCTTACAAATAAAGTCAACAAGTTGTTTATCCACAATTACTTGATGTTTTAAATGCCTTAACAATATTTTATGTTTCCAGTATAGATTGCTCCCCTAAAAACCCTGGAGCATTTAAGGTTGTAGTGCTATGAAAAGCTACTGAAAACAAATTGACCTTGGCCCAATTTCATAGCGCTGCTTAGCGGCCAATTTTGAGCTTACTGTGTGATTTCCATTTCATAGCGCTGCTAACCATAAGCACACGCAAAGTGTCCTTACTTTCTGGTGCTTACCGCACAAAATTAAATGACGTCAGAATGCAAGTCCATGGTAAGCGCGCAATATGGCCGCCCAATTTCTCTGCCGACCTGTGAAATACGCTTGTACCTTGGCAAAATTTTCTGCTACCGTTAAGCAGCGCTATGAAATTGCCCAGGCCCTCCTCTGGTGGTATCAGTTTACTCAAGAACCATAAATGTTTACTTGACTTCTTAAACAAAGTTTGTTTTATTTACAATTTTTTTTTTGAAAGACGAGAGTTCGGTAAACTCTTGTTCTTCAGCATCACATCTCAAAAATATTCATTACAAACTATTAATTAGTGTAACACAAAACTCTAATGTTTTATTTTGCATTTTGATCTTCAACTACACAACTCATCCATATCTGTACCATACAACCAACTTTTATAATTCACCATATAGGTGGTATGCTTTCAGGAGTGTGCTAATTATCTATATAAATAAAGGGTGTTGTTAATCAAAAACATGTTTCCTATTTTTTAAATCTGTAATTAATCTGAAGGGACGAACCACTCAAAATGGGTTGGACTGGTGTCCGCATAAACTCCCCATCAATGTTGTGGCATGTGTGGTTTTCTGTTTGTATAAGTGCTGCAAAAACAGACCACTTTTTGTGGTTAGTGAAAAACACCCACAGGGATTTTACATATACCTCCGTTCTGTTGTTTGACACTTAGTGGGCACTGTTGAAGGTCTTGAGAATCGTCAGGTAGATGACACACCTTCAAAATACAAACAAATAAAATCAACAACACATAAGATCAAACAAATTCTGATTCTATCTAGCAATAATCCACAAAGGAAACTTACAGAGTAAATTTGTCATAATTTTGGGTTGAACAAAGACAAATTTGCTAGAGCGCAACTTAACAAAACCCTGTGCACCATCAACTGATCAATCTAGTCCTAATTGGCTGTCTTCATAATCCAGACTACCAGTGTAGTTTGTACAAATCAGGCTCGCCAATATGTTTTGATATGGTGGAAATCATAAATTCAAATAATCTTAAATCCTTTCTTTGTCCCTCAGTTACCCGTCCCCAACCCCAACTGTGTGAGTCAAACGCCCTGAAATTGTCCCTTGGTTGCCCTTCCCCAAGAAGCCCAAATCCTTGAGTCTTGCACTGCCACTTCCAGTATGGTAAACTTGTAATACATGTAAGTTTGGGTTGAACGAAGACAAATTGACTAGAGCAGAAAAGCCCTATGTTGGCAGTCTCCACACACTCAAGACTACCAGTCGAGTTCCTACTTATCAGTCTTGCCGGTGTTTTTGATACAGTGGAAATCATAAATTCAAATGCTCTGAAATCCTTTCTTTGTCCCTCAGTTACCCTTCCCCAACCCCAACTCTGTGAGTCTAGCACTGCCACTTCCAGTCGGTTAAAAGCAGTGGACATTATTAGTAATTACTCAAAATAATTATAAGCATCGAACCTTACTTGGTAACGAGTGATGGGGGAAGGTTGGTGGTATAAAATATTGTGAGAAACGACTCCCTCTGAAGTGACAGTTTTTGAGAAAGAAGTAATTTTCCAAGGATTTGATTTCGAGACCTCAGAATTAGAGTGTGAGGTCTCGAAATAAACCATCTAAAAGCACACAACTTCTTGTGGCAAGGGTGTTTTTTCTTTCATTACTATTTTGCAACTTCGACGACCAATTGAGCGCAAATTTTCACAGGTTTGTAATTTTATGCATAATTATGTTGAGATACACCAAATGAGAAGACTGGTCTTTGACAATTACCAATAGTGTCCAGTGTCTTTAAATTACCAAGGGGAAACATAGAAATTTGTTTGTATCAAGGAAACTAGGGTAAATTTAAGAGGACTTGACAACTGCTTCAATGTTCAGGAGTTTGCCTTACCTTTTATCAAGGAGAGAGAAGTTTAATTTCCAGACTTGTTGTACATGAGGAAGCTCATTAACTGCAGGTCTCAGATACCTCCTTGGTTGTTGATGAGTAGATCTCTTTGGAGATGACAACCATCACTGTGTCGTGCAAACAAACAACACAATCATGTTTAAGTACACTTTACAAAATATTAATGAATAATTAATGCATAATGGAACACAAATGTAATTTGAGATCATCCTTTTCCCCATCATTAATCAATGGTCACTCTCACCATGGAGGAAGAAAATCACTCTAACCATTAATTCTTTGAACACATCAGTGTGAGAGTAAAACAAATATTATATTGCAATAACATTATATTGTTTATTTGAGATATTCACATGAAAGAACCAAAATCAAGTTCTTTACATCCAATATATAACTAAAGGAAAGGGGAGAACAGAATATTGAATTCAAGGAGTATTCACCAAGCTATCACTGTGTCCTTGTTTCTGCCCAAAGCAAGATAGATTAGTGTTTAATGAGGGGAAGTCAACCTAATAGATGGTCAATTGGTCATCCTGTTGGTTTGACCTTGTTCCAGGTCAGCAATGTACTGTTTAGCACACTGTGGACATAAACCAATGTTTACATTTGGAGTATAAAGCCTAATAACCCTCATGAGGCTAGGGAGTGGGGAAGTGGGAAATGACATTCCAGAGAATTATTCACCAATTAAAAAGGTCTGGGCTTGAATGGAAATCAGGGTTGAAAATCATGGAGGTCAGTCATTGGTCTGGAGACTCTTGTTTTCATCTAGGTGTTTAGAGAGAATTGCAATTCCCTTAAAGTCAATGGACATAGTTGGTTATTACTAAAAAATAATTATTGGCATAAAACCTTGCTTGGTAACGAGTAATGGGGAGCTGTCCATAGTGGTAGTTTTCGAAAAAGAAGTAACTTTCATCAAATTTCATTTGAGACCTCAGTATTAGATTTTGAAAGCACACAACTTCATGTGACAAGGGTGTTTTCTTTAATTATTATCTCGCAACTTTGACGACCAATTGAGCTCAAATTTTCATAGGTTTGTTATTTTCTGCATATGTTGAGATACACCAAGTGAGAAGAGATGTCTTTGAAAATTACCAATAGTGTCCAGTGCCTTTAAGGCATGGGTGAAAGAGAAATATTTCTTTGAATTAAAGCTAAATCCTGCTCTTCACTGAGATTTCACGGTGGTTTAGATTTTTTATACCAGGAAAAAATATACACTTCAAATCATGCTCATAGCCTATTATTATCAAAATATCCCAAATCATCTGTCTATCCATTTCAAATTGATGCTTTATAAATTTACCTGTTGATGGGGAAGACATCGTTGAGTCCTTAGCTGGGCTGTATTCCCACCAAGCATCTACTTCTGGAGAGGTAGACTTCATATGACAATGGTGTGTCTGTAGCTAGCCTAAATTGGAATAAAATATAAACAATATTTGGTGAAAGGGAAACTACTGATTAGGTTTATAAGGTGTTTAAAAAAAGAGAACAACTAAGCTCGAGGATTTTTCAAAAGGGAAACATTATGTGAGCTTTCAAAGCACTGATGGGGGAAGCAAAGCATGGTGGCGTAAACTTGCTGCCAAACCATACCAGAAATAATAATAATAATAATAATAACAAATGATTATATAGCGCGTTTCACAATAACCTTCTCAATGCGCTTGACATTAGTCCCCTGGTCATTAGGCCAATAGCATCACCTTTAGAAACACAGATGCAAGCGCCCCCTCAATGCTAGTGTTCTTGGTTCTTTTACATGTGTTACAAACAAACAAGACCTACAGCTGTATGCACCTTCCAGAGGATGAAGCAGATGTGTCCATCTCTTCAAAGAGACACAAGTGCCACAACACCCAGTGGAAGTGGTTAAAATCAACAATGAATGTTTAAAACTCTCTGGCAAAATCTCAAGTAAAAAGCAGTGGACACTATTGGTAAGTACTCAAAATAATTATTTGCATAAACCCTCACTTGGTAACGAGTATTGGGGAGTGGTTGATAGTATACAAATATTGAGTGGCTGAGAGTGGAATGGGAGGAATATTATAGCAAGGTAAAACTTGGACTGTTCCATTTCACGGGCGACCAATTGAGCTCATTCACAGGTCTGTTATTTTATGCATATGTTGAGATACACAAAGTGAGAAGACTGGTCTTTGACAAATACTTATAGTGTCCAGTGTCTCTAAAGGTTTATAAATTTACCTGCAATGGAGAAGACATCATTGAATCTTGAAGCTTGGCTGCATTCCAATCATGTATCTTCTTCTGGAGAGGTAGACTTCATCTGTCAATAGAGTGTCTGCAGATGGGAACAAAATATAAGCAACATTCTGTGAAAGGGTGTGTTGTTGTTTTGCTTTAGTTGCAGAAACGAAAGAGAGCACCATAAAGGGAATCTCAAAACACTTGCTAGACAGCTTGTGGTACCAAACACTACACGTTTCTAAGATGACATCATTTTCCCCTGGGGGTGTGTAAATTGTTTTGTGGGGTTTCAGTGACGATACCACTCTATTGGGGGTGGATCTCTGTGTACTTAAACATTGGTGCAGGTTTTCTTTAACATTTTACAATTACAATTTAATGTACATTTGTCACGAAAAAAGGAAATCTACCAATTTCATGGCAACTGTTTTGTCCCACAACTAATTAATTATGAGAAATTGACACGCTATTACTATTTAATGTACATTTGTCACGAAAAAAGGAAATCTACCAATTTCCTGGCAACTGTTTTGTCCCACAACTAATTAATTATGAGAAATTGACACGCTGTTACTATTGTGTTGTGGCTGGGTGGTTAAGACCACCGAGTTCAAACTCTGGTGTTTCTGATCAGCAGAGTGTAGGTTCGAATCCTCAGCCGTGACACTTGTGTCCTTAAGCAAGACATTTAACCATTGCTTCGTCCATCGGTTGGGATGTAAAGCCGTTGGCCCGTGTGTTGTGTAACACAGTAAAAGAACCCAGTGCACTTATCGAAAAGCGAAGGGGTTCGCCCCGGTGTTCCTGTGGCTGCTGTATGCCCCATAGCACCTTATAAGGTGCTAAATAATATGGTCTCAGAATTCATCACTGCAATTACCTATCGTTCTGAAAGTTTGTATATACTCAGCGCCTTGAGTACCTTGTTTGGTAGATACGTGCGCTATATAAAACTTTGATATTATTATTATTCGACATGGGAGGTAAAGCTTACAGCCAAGGTTAAGCAAATTCAAGGGAAATTAAATTTCCTACAATTTCTCAGAAGAGATAAAATAACTAAAGCATTTATTGTCTTTGCACGGTTAAGTCATGATTTCATTGTGACAAGCAGTCTAAAACATAGCAATAATTTTTTCAAAATATTTCAGAATGACCAGCGATAAGAAGTTGAATCCGGGAATAAACCTAGTTGGTCGTGTTACATATTTTCCTCAGAGACTACTATCATTAAACTGGATGACTGGATGTCCAATATCTTTTGATGTATCTCAAAATGCTTGTTCATCTATTTACCTTCTGTTGGTGCAGTCATCATTGAATCTTCAAGTTGAAGCTGGGCTGTATTCCCATCATGCATCTACCTCTGAAGAGGTTGACTTCATCAGTCAATGGTGTGTCTGCAGCTAACCTAAATGTAAAGACAATAAAAACAATTATATAAAAGGGAATATCTACCAATGAAGTCTTCAAGGCGCTTGAACAAAGAGCAAAACCAAGATAAACTGATCGACTTTTGTTGAAGAGATTGAAAAAAAAACATAAATTGAAGCGAGTGATCCGGAACCAGTGACTGTTATTTATTGTTAATTTTTATGGACCCGAACGGAAAAGTTTCCGTATGGCGCCACCACTTTTTCATTCGATATGAAATAATATAGGAAGTTATTTACTTGATTGATGTATCCCTTTTTGTAAAAATGAGTGAAAAAGTGGTGGCGCCATACGGAAACTTTTCCTAGAGAAGCTTTGGAAAAGTTTCCGTATGGCGCCACCACTTTTTCATTCGAAATAAAATAATATAGTATCTAATTTACCTGATTGATATATCCCTTTTTGTAAAAATGAGTGAAAAAGTGGTGGCGCCATACGGAAAGTTATCCGAAGCTTTATACCCAGGATACGAAGTGACTTGGGTCCGAAGTGACCGAAATCGCAGTGCAACGGAGGCTTGTGTGTCCTACTACCAACCACGTGCCGGGGTTCGGACGCACTTCCCCGGCAGCGTGCTCCCCGGCACCCGCTCAACAAGTTCGGAGTTGGAATTGACATCGGGGGTCAAAGTTACCCCTCACGTATCTTCAAATTCTTAATAAGAAAACTTATAACATAAAACCAGCATTATCACAATCAAATAAGCAACTCACCATTACAGTTTTATGGAAGTTGTGTCCTCAGAATTCGGTAAAAACTTGAATTGTTTGAGAACAAGCCACAGCAACTTTTGACGCAGTCAGTATGTATTTAAAAATGGCGGCTAGCCTTGTGTCATGTGATCTTGCAAGGGGGCCGGGCTTTCACAAACAACTAATAAATTTGCATAACAAAAGCAAAGTGTTCTCATTGGACAACACATTATTGGTCACCGACGGTTTGGGGTCATGAGTTTTTATCAGAGGAGGGGTGGGGGTCGAGGGGGTCGGATCTAGAGTTTGATAGCATCTGCAAGTAGCACACCTCAAACGCAAATTTTGATGAATATTATAATTGTATCGTTTGTTAAATGGGTATTATTAATGGGAATAACAGTGTGGGGAGTGGGTCTTCACTGTGTGGTATTAATGCCCTTTGTTGGTGGCTTGCTGCTGTTAAGGACCTTTACCTTTGGCTTGGTCAATCAACAGCAGCCATCCACAACTCTGGACACAATCTCAAAAAGCCCGTAAGCACAGCAAACATGCTAAGCACAAAAACAAAAACAAACTGTTGCTTCAACAAAAGTACAAATACATTTACCATTGCAGCAACTGGTACCCTGGTTTATTCTTGCTTTGTCAAGAAATTTGCTAACAGAATTTTCTGCTTAACAGCTTCCTGAAATTGAGCCCAAGGCCTGCCCAATGATTGCGTGCTTAGCAGAAATGAGAAGGGATATACCTGGCAACTTTATACTTGATGGGCCTACATGGTATTGAGGCTGGGAACCTTATTCTAAATTTCAGTAAGCATATATTTGTTGTGCTCAAACCCAGGCCATTGCCACGCAGTAAAGACCAGCTCCCCACACCTCATTTCTAATTGAAGGGGCTAGCTACCTCACTCATCGGTACCAATACAACAGACTAGACCAACTTACAATTCAAAAGTTGGAATGATGAAAATAGTTTTTTATTAATTTTTGTTTTAGATGCATTCAATAGATCGGTTCATTTAACAAACTACATTTATTCATAGCAATTATAACTACATTAATCTCTTAGAATAACCACAATGTCCCATAATACAATATTTGTCAACCAACAATTCTACAGTCATTTGTCTTGTCCATATTGAAAGATGTACTTTACAAGTATGGTCATCTCTGTTAAACTCAATATTATTAACAAACAAGCAACTTGGTTAATTAATCAGTTTTTAATAAACATTCATTGAATTTAAAACAAACAAACCTGTATTTCGTTATTATTTTTTGTGGTTATCTTTTTTGTATTTTTTCACAACTTACAACAACTTTTGAGATTTATGTTACAAAATCTGTAAAAACCATCTATTCCTTTGCAGATTGGACAAATAAAAGTTAAACATAATTGTCTTTGAAAATATTTTACTATTTAAACTATTAGAAAATGGCAAATATTTAAAGAAGACATCCAAGAAGATGTTTTAGGAGATGGGGTTATTTATTAGTATCGATATCTAAGATATTTTTGAACATCAAATGGTGAGGTGGCAGACCTATTACTAGCTAATTCTTAGAAAAAGCAAAGTGTGTGAATTACTTCCCTGAGATCTGTGGGAAAAGCACAGGCATATTATGGGTTTGGAATCGACCCAACAACCTTTGGTATGGATGTTAAAATAAATCTTTACCATCGTGCAATAATCTTGGTTCCAACTCTTGTGTATCTGATTGTTGTATAATCTATTACACTTTTACGTTGGTACAATTTACAAAGAACAACTCAAACGTCTGGAGAATAACATAATTTCTTATCTCATATCTTACCCTCTTATCTTCCAAAGAAACATAAGTGACTGAATACCAGTCTATTTGGGTTTAGTTGATAAATGGGTCTTTGTATGAATAATCAACTTCAGTTAATGGCATGTATTCACGTGTAGAGAATTCCAGCAACATATACAAACAGTGTTCCATTTTGACATGAAATCAAATGTTTAAAGGTTTGAAGTTAAACAATTTCTCTAATTTCTCAAACAATTTCTGACCAAATCATTAAGTTCCCTATAAATCCGAGTTAAAGATACCAAGCTAAGCATTAAATTAAATGCTCAGCAGAATTCTATCACACAATCAAGTGCAATAAGCCTCTTCAAAGCAAGTGACATTTTAAAAACAAATCTAAGATAATAACTAATGAAATCATAACCATACAGTGAATTTGCCTTTCGGGTTAAAACATTATACAAAGCTAAAGATAAATTCATCATAAACATACCTTTAAGAAATTCCATTGACAATTTTAGTCAATTGGGAAAAAAAGGTGCGCAAACTTGTTTAAGTGTTGAGCCATATGGACTCTTTGTTAAACATGCACAGATAAGTACAGTACAATCGGCTCGCAAATAATCTCATGTAATGCTAGACTTGTGGACAAGTCATTAAAGGTAACCTTGTATAGTTTTTCGGAGACTATTTACGGCTTGACAAGGATTGCTTGATAATACTTGTTGGACTCTGTGGAAACCTGAATTTTAAATCCCACTCAGTGTTTGTAATAATTCAGGAGGCCGGATGGCTGAAGATTGAACTTGAATATGCTTTTATTGCTGTATCTCATTTACTAAGACAGTTAAGTGTGTATCGCCTTAAAACACGGCCGCCTGCATACAACATTTACTTGTTACACACGGCCTCGTGAGGGCGCTCTTCTAATAACAAGCTGTATTACAACAGTGTTGTCTTGAAGTTAGTACATTTCTACTTTGCTTTGCACACAACGTAAAGTTCTACATATAAAATGTGCTTCTTAAACACCAATAACAACATGTGCGTAGAGAAAAATCAATCCAACTCATACCTTTATAATTTCTACAGTACAAAGCAATAAATGACAATTTGGGTGATCTAATATTAGCTAAATAAAACTGGCTTGAGCAACACAGAGCATGGGTTTCTGCCTGGTAGGGTTTTAACACACAGAGGTATGGAGCAACGAGGTTCGTTAAGTTGACCCATTAGTAATTTACCATGTACATGACTGACCAATTTCACTTCAAACTGCTAAACGTCTACAAAGATATATGTTTGCTAGAATCCATCACTGTACCTTTTCGCTGTTGATACATACAATTTAAACACAATGTAATAAAAACAAATTCAGAAAACGAAATTTCAGAAGAATTGTACTCGATGACACTTAGTTTTGAACTAAGCCTACTTGCAACTCTGAGTGGTTTGACCATTGGGCTATTATTGCATCATCGGTATATTGCCATGAACTGTTTCTCACATTTCAGATAAAAATTTAAAAATAAAAATAAAACCAATTCACTATGAATTATTTTTCACTTGTTTTCCTGCAATTTGTCTTTAGGAAACTTCAGATTTTAAAAACAACCATCAGAATACTTCACAGTACAACAAATTATATTGTTCAAAATATTTCATTTCTGTCTTCCTTAAGACATAGTGTACTTTTAAAGTTTGTATTTATTTTGTTTCACAATAAAACTTCCAATGTAAATAGAACTTTCTTTTTGTTATTTCATAAAACTATTTGTAAACTATATAATTTGGCAATGAGATGTAATAATTCATTTTTTTTTTAAGGAACATGAAGCTACGATGAATACATTTTCAATCGCTTACACGACAACAAAACCTAAAACACTCAAGGAATGTCAAATCAGAACACGTGCAGGATCGGCACAAAATGGTTGGCAAAACAGACAAATAAATGGACTAAAATTGAAATAACAGAAATATGGTAACATCAAAACGATGAAGTGAAATAGAAAGAATTGTCTATGTGAAACTTAAAATCAAGCAACACATCTAACACAACAGGACCAAACTCTTTTCTGGACAGTGACGAGAAATGAATCCAGAATCATTATTCAAATCAAAGATTGAATTGTAATATGATTAGGTTCAATCCATGATGAGAGTTGCAATTCTGGTTTACCAGTTATGACAACCTCCTCATTTTTTACACCAACAATAAAGATGTTTCAAGATACTGTTTTGGTATTCTACCAGGCTGTTTGTAGACTCATTTAGAGAGTATTTACATAAGTGCATAGTCTCTTAAAGGGAAGGTACACATTTGGTAAAAACTCAAAACAAATATTAACTTAGAAACTGACTTGGTAACGGGCATTGGAGAGCTTTTGATGGTATAAAACATTGTGAGAAACAACTCCCTCTGAAGTAACATAGTTTTTGAGAAAGAGGTAATTTTTCACTAAAATATTAAAAGACTTCCAGCTAGAAGTCTTTTATTCCTATCTGAAAGCAAACAAATTTGTCCAACAAGGGTGTTTGTTCTTTCATCATTTTCTCGCAACTTCGATGAACAATTGAGCCCAAGTTTTCACAGGCTTGTTATTTTATGCCTATGATGGGATACACCAAGTGAGAACACTGGTCTTTGACAATTACCAAACATGTACACTGCCTTTAAAGATGGCGCTGATGAATTTTGGGAAAATACAAACTCCTTGAGCCCTTTTCTTGATGTATGATTTGATTATCTTGAAGACATTGCTCCTGTTGTGTGATGTGGCAGCTCAGGCAAACCAACTCTTCATAATATGCATAAACAAAATAGGGTTGAGGTAAACATATAAAGTACGAACCAAAATTCTTTCAAATGCCACTTTGTATAAATTGAAAATGCCAGACTCTTACTTTATCTTAAATTGTTCATTTTTGTTTATTTTGTGGACAAGTTGCTTTTGACACTTTATAGATGTCCACATGGTACCCGGCATTCAATCAAACGAAACAGGGTTTGGCTTTGTTTTGATTGGATGGCTTCACTTTGCCGCCGCAGCGGTCTCATGATCAGCTGACTTCAAGTGATGATCCGCGTGGGGCTGGTCCATTTCAGACATACTCATGCTGTGGGATCGCTTCTCTTTAGGGGTTTCACCGAGGGATGCTGCTCGGCCTAAACGGGTCAGCGGGAGCGACGGTACTGCATGCAACACAAACACAAAACAAAGCACTCTTTTTAATGAAGAATATGAAGCGCACTACAGCACTATATGATAATACTGCAATTAATGTTCAATGATCATTCCGTACTATTATCTGGATGCAAGCATTTCCAATTCAAAGTTTTGCAACCTCCTACCTTTCACCAAACCTCCCCACAGCAAGAACAGATCAAGCAATTCTAAATCAGCATGAACAATACTTTAGTACCACTTTAAGAAACCAAGTAGTTTTTAAAGCATTAGGAATATTGAGATGATTTTATCAACTGACAGGCTATTTTGATATACACTTGTCATCACAGTGAAGTTTCTCTTTCCTATAATAAGTGCTATATTACATACATTCCATTAAGGATAAAATGAAAGATTAACCATAGATATTTACAATGTCGGATCAATTGACTGAAACCATTAGATGGATTGAGATATGTGGAGTTCCAATGAGTGTATGCTTTATTGGCCTGATCCTGGCCCAAGGTGTACATGACTCTGGGTCTTGCATCTGCAAGATGCAAGCCTGTACACTGGCTACAGGTTTGAGAAGTCAGATGAAATCCAAACTCCTTCCCATGAAACTTTAAGGCTGTGTCTGAATTGGCAGATGAAGTTATGGCTTTGGCTTATTGCTTATAGCATCCTAAGCTTCAATGCATGTTTATAATGACCAATAATCAAGCCAAAGCTACAGCTGTAGCCACCAGTTCAGCCCAAGTCTCATTAAAGGAACACGTTGCCTTGGACCGGTCGACGTGGTCTTTGAAAAGCATTTGCAACCGTTTATTATAAAATGCATATGATTAGAGAGATATTTTAAAAGTAGAATGTAATGATCCACATAAGTATCACTCGAAGTTGCGTGGTTTTCCTTTTACCTCGTCTACTAACACAGTCGGCCATTTGTGGGAGTCAAATGTTTGACTCCCATAAATGGCCGACCGTGTTAGTTCGCAAAGTAAAAGGAAAACCACGCAATTTCGAGGCAAATTTGTGTGGATCATTGTATTCTACTTTTAAATCATCTTTCTAACCATATGCATTTAATAGCAAATGGTTACAAACGCTTTTCAAAGACCAACTCGACCGATCCAAGGCAGTGTGTTCATTTAAGATACATGTACGTAGATTATGAAGGTGCTATGAATGATTTTGTGCTTTATGAAAAAGGTTTGTAAAATGAATACATTCAATAATGAGCGCAAGTCAACCACAGCATTAGCTTCAATTTCAAACACGGTCACATTTCACAGAGCTCGTCGGTAGAGAGTTTGCTTTTTCTCTCCCAAACTGACGTTAATAAGAAAGGAAATAGTCATAAATATTACAGTTTCACTGGGCATTTAGGCTGGTACCCTTTTACTGCTGAATAAGTTTCCCTGTATGAAGCGTCTCTATGAAGTGGATGCCATCCTCATATGCAAATAAGCATGAAACCATTCTGCACATTGTCAGAAGCAAATTCATATATCTAGACTACAAGAAGCAGTATCACCTTAGTATTCTAGATGAATTGTATTTATCCACACAGCTATGCAAACCAAAATCTTATCAATCGATATCAAGATAACTTATCAAGACATCTTATCGAGACATCTTACCAAGACTTCATATTAATACAACTTCTTAAGACATCTCATTTAGTTAAGTTAATTTCCTTGAATTTCAGAGACACAACTGCCAATGATTTAACGAGAAATATCATTGACCAAAGAAATATGTGAGACGTTTGTGATGAAACAACATGTTAAAGGGTCTGGGTACTTTTGACACAATGTCCACAGATTTACATAAAACTTTGTCATTTTGAAGATAATGACAATAGACAGCTTCCCTTAAATATTACTTGCTTAGGTGCTGTAGTTTTTGAGAAATGAGTAAAAGAATGTCACAACAACTATTTCAGTCTCAGTTTTAGCATGTAAAAAGGTATTAACCAGTTATAGTGTATCTTACCATAACATAACCATAACTGGTTAATACCTTTTTACGTCCAAAATCATTTTCTGGAGTGAGAAGAATTTTTTGTGTGTGGCTTGTTTCAGTACTCATTTCTACTATCATTATCTTCAAACTGAGTAAGTTTGATGTAAATCTGTGGTTATATGTTTTGTGTACAAAAAGTACCTAAATCCTTAAAGGTGCGCTATATAAAGTACAATGTTGACTTAATTTTGGAAATAATATACATGTACATCTAGCCTAAGCCCAAGGAATGTCAATATATAAGACCTATGCTAATTGGGTGAGCAGGCATCCTGGTGGTCAAAAGGACCAATCACAGTCCATAATCCATACTGCATTGGCGAGGGATTTTAGGCGTTTCTCCCAGAGAAGCTTTCCTTCCAAGTCTAGCCAGGGGAATTGAAGAGACTGGCTTGGACAAGTTCAAAGGAGAGAAAGGGGTGTGGGGCAGATTGGGGGAAGTGTGGTATGGATGCATGATAGATGCCAAATTTGTCCGGTTTATGATGAAAAACAAACAAGCATCAACATGCATGCAAACCATAGAAAATAAAATGAAATCATGGAAAGTAAACAATGATTAGAAATAACAGATGATTGAGAAATAAATGTATTATATCGGTTGATGAAGGAAACATTAACAACACCAGGTTTGAACATGATATGAAAATGAAGAAGTAACAAACAATAGAAAATGGGTAGGTAGTTCAAAGAAAAAGCAAGAATTCAGAAAGGTATGGAAGTAAAAGGTTTTGAGTTGGGTTAGTTTAGATGGAGAGATATAAACATAAAAAGAGAGAAAGAAATTAATTATATATTATTGACATAACGTTAATATGAACATAATTGTAAGGACAGATTGGAATATTAGATGAGGGAAGGGGTCAACCATGCAAAGGTAAACAAATTATTAGTGTCAACAACCAAGGGATGGAGGGAGAGCAAAAGAATTAGGTTAGTGACATGAATATGAAAATTGGCAATTCTCTACTTCAAAATGGACAACCCTAAATCCCATTGAATTAAGTAAAACATTTCTACTTTATAGAAAAGTTGATTTTCCCCAGTAGTACAGAAAAGCGGATTACAGAAAGGGGTTTACAGATTACGTTCGATTAGCTTCCCTGGGTCGACCCTGCGGTGCTCACTCGGATGAGCCCACGACTAGACCTAATCGAAGGACCACACTCGCCCTCTCGTGGTGACGGCATGCACCTCAGGTCACCCTAAGTGACCCACTCCACAAGCTGGGCACTGGGGGCTGACCCGTGTGAGCCCCATAAAAGTTATTCGAGCGTACCTGGGCAGACCGGGGTCGACCCAGGGAAGCTAAACAAACGCACCCATTGTGAATAGATGTAATAAATGTGTTGTTAATTTTGAAATGAGAGTAAATTGTAAGTAAATCTTGCAATACTTACGTCCACCTATTCCTTGAATGAAATACTGCATACTCTCAGCTAGCTTCTCAGGCTATAATTAAAGAACATTAAAAAAAAATTAAATAACTGAACGAGAAATGTCTGCTTATAGGAACACGTTGCCTTGGATCGTTCGAGTTGGTCTTTGAAAAGCGTTTGCAACCGTTTGTTATAAAATGCATATGGGTAGAAAGATGTTGTCAAAGTAGAATACAGTAATCTACACAAATATGCCTTGAAATTGCGTGGTTTTCGTTTTACTTAGCGAACTAACACAGTCGGCCATTTATATGGACGACCGTGTTTGTTGACAAGGTAAAAGGAAAAACCACGCAATTTCAAGGCATATTTGTGTTGATCATTGTATTCTACTTTTAAAACCTCTTTCTAACCATATGCATTTTATAACAAACAATTACAAACGCTTTGTATAGACCAACTCAACAGGTCCAAGGCAACGTGTTCCTTTAAAGGCAGTGGACACTATTGGTATTTGCTCAAAATAACTATTACCACAAAACCTTACTTGGTACCGAGTAATGTGGAGAGAATAAAAAAAGAGAAACGGCTCCCTCTGAGGTGACGTAGTTTTCGAGAAAGAAGTAATTTTCTACCTGCGAGGGTAGAGGTTGATATTGTGTATGAAAAAACTTCCAGAGCGCCACGGCAGCTCGGGCTGTATACTCCCCAAGGGAGCTGAGAAAGATTAACGGGATGTTATTGGCCCAATGACCAGAGCGCTAATGTAAAGCGCATTTAGATGGTTATTGTGAAATGCGCTATATAAGAATTCTTTATTGTTATCATTAAGCTTTTAGACTAAATTGAAACAACGCTTTCTACCATTAACAATCCTGTATAATATGGATCTTTGATTAACTCATCATGTCAACACCACTCATGAGATCTCCGTGTCATTGCCCTTTGAAAACATTTCAGATTTTGTTCTCCAGTTTTCCGAGAAGATGCACTTCATGCATGCTCTCACAAATGGTCATTACCATAAAAGCTTTTTGCAATCTATCTCCATAATGCCGAATTGACTGTCATAATAACTAACAAATGGTCAATTTATACAAGACGTTATCCTGAGCAAGCAGAACCAAATCATGAATGTTGAGACAGTAATTGTAAATAACTTCACCAATAGTAATTTCCCCTGGCACGTCTGCACTTCTTAAGTACGATGATTACAAGTTAAAGAACACGTATAAATCATCCGTTAGTGGTCCCTTCCACTCATGGCAATCCTTTCTAATAACATAGGTTTTGCACATCCTGTCGGCAATGCCTGCGATGCCCCAGGTCATTGCCTTGGGAGCCTGTCAAAGTATTCAAGTAGAATTCAAATTGTACTCAAAGTGATCAAGCTTAAACAGCACAGTATAAACAGTATAAACAGCACAGTGAATGATACTGGCAGAAACTTTCACGTCTTCATCCCTTTGTTTCTTGATTTATTTGAATAAATTTAAACCTTTTGCCTAAAGTATACAAAAGGAAATTGGAATTCCAATAAATGTTCAACCTATGACATTTACGCTCAGCTTTCGTCGCTGACTCTCGGATCTACAAATAGATTCAGTTCCAAACCTCCTCCCAGATGATATTATTTTGACGACATCTTTTACTAGAAACAAACCTGGACAGTACACTGGCAGGAGGTCAGATTGCTTTTAAGTGTGCCCAGTATACACAAGAGACTGACTGAAAATGTGTTTATCAGACTCTGTTTCTTGGGCTTTGAAGACAGGATGAGAAATTCTTACCCAGCATAAGTTACTCAAGAAATCAGAAGAAAATGAACTCACAGTCAGAAACCTAATCTTATCAAAATGGTTTACAGCAGTATTGCTTCAGATCCCATCCAAAAAAAAGGAAATGTCAAAAACATTAGGATTTGTGTAGTTATAAGTATGTCCAGGGGTGAAATAAGTACTTTACAATATGATTTGAAGCCCAGTGGGATAGAGGTTGAGCAGCCAGAATTTAAAGGTTCATCTCAGTTGGGAGTTTTCTCCAAAGAGTTGATTTTTCATCTTCAAGATATAAGTGTTTACTGAGATGACACTTAAAAGCTCAATAGTCTATTTGTCAGTAACCTATTAGCATATTCCTTACCAAGTGCCTCAAATGCCAAGATATAAATATCCAGAAAGAATTCTATCTGACATAACAACTTTTCTGGGAAATATCCCATCAATTGGAAATGAATCAACCAGCAGGATTTAGATACTGATTTACAATCCCTTAAAGACAGTGGACACTATTGGTAATTGTCAAAGACCAGTCTTCTCACTTGGTGTATCTGAACAAACATCATAACAAACCTGTGAAAGTTTGAGCTCAATCGGTCGTCGAAGTTGCATGATAATAATGAAAGAAAAAACACCCTTGTCACACGAAGTTGTGTGCTTTCAGATGCTCGATGTCGAGGTCTCAAATTCTATATCTGAGGTCTCGAAATCAAACTTGTGAAAAATTACTTCTTTCTCAAAAACTACGTCACTTCAGAGGGAGCCGCTTCTCACAATGCTTTATACCAACAACAGCTCCCCATTACTCGTTACCAAGTTAGGTTTTATTTTGAGTAATTACCAATAGTGTCCACTGCCTCTAAACCTGTCCTTTCTTACCCAGACAAATGTACAGTAACAAATATTTAAAATATCATCAGCTTGTTTATTTTGAACCATTTTATCCTGTTCACTTCATTTGTTACATTTCCACCTTGAAATAACATCATGCATCAGTGTACGACCTTTCTAGAAGTCCAACTACCAGTTCCTCACCACCTGAGCTACACTGACTGCCAAAATAACACCCACCTAACTAAGACTGTCATCAGCTTAGACTAGCCTCCTTCTATGTAATTAGATTTTCCTTCAATGCAGTTGTTAGATACATATTTGATTTCCAATCTTCATATCAATTCATCTAGACTGTTATTAGAATCCAACTTGAGAAAGTTTCAGCCAGTTTTATGATTTAAGAAGACCACCTTTCTTGCCACCAATTTTAAAAAAGAAGAGGTTCTTAAGATCAACTTACGTGTTCTACTTTGATGTCTCCACCAACGTCTTCAGCCTTTAGGAAAGTCTTCTCACCTTTGGGTAGAGCATTGAAGACTTTCTCCTGTGTTGGGTTAGAATGAAATAGTGATGAGGTCATAAGAGACAAACTAAAAGAAAGGTGTCTGGAATTTAACAAGATTCTTAGTGGTATGAGTGAAGTAACGGAAGACAAAGTCATTGCCAGATTTCCTATTTTTACAGAGGTTTAATTGAATACTTTCTCCTGTGTTGGGTTAGAATGAAATAATGATGAGGTCATCGGAGACAAACTAAAAGAATGATACCTAGAAAGAACTTAACAAGATTCTTAGTGGTATGAGCAAAGTAACGGAAGACAAAGTCATTGCCAGATTTCTTGTTTCTTATTTTTACAGAGGTTTAATTGAAGACTCTCTCCAGAGTTGGGTTAGAATGAAATAATGAGGTCATCGGAGAAAGATACCTAGAAAGAACTTAACAAGATTCTTAGTGGTATGACAAAGTAACGGAAGACAAAGTCATTGCCAGAATCCTTATTTCTTATTTTTACAGAGGTTTAAAGGCAGTGGACACTATTGGTAGTTACTCAAACTAATTATTAGCATAAAACCTCACTTGGTGACGAGTAATGGGGAGAGAGTTTGATAGTATAAAATATTGTGAGAAACAGCACCCTCTGAAGTGACATAGTTTTCGAGAAAGAAGTAATTTTCCACAAATTTCATTTCGAGACCTCAGATTAAGGATTTAAGGTCTCAAAATCAACCATCTAAAAGCACACTACTTCGTGTGACAAGGGTGTTTTTTCTTTCATTTTTATCTCGCAACTTCGACGACCAATTGAGCTCAAATTTTCACAGGTGTGTTATTTTATGCATATGTTGAGATACACCAAGTGCGAAGACTGGTCTTTGAAAATTACCAATAGTGTCCAGTGTCTTTAATTCTCTCTCAAGTCTTCCATTATGAAATGTATTCATCAGATGCACAGTTAGTAAATCCAGTGTAGCACAATTATGACAAGTAAACTTGTCGCTGTTTCCACAGCTTTTTCAAACTGTTTCTCTTGTGAAGCCATTGCAATTTCTAATTACTCACCACTTCGCTAATGTGTGGGGAGTCATGGCCGGTCACAATTAAGACAGGACAGGTAAGCTCCTTCAAACAATGAGTGATATCTGTACGGCTAGAGAGAGAGAGAGACAGACAAACATTAAACAAATAATGTCTTAAAGTATGAGATCATTTTGTGTGTATTGATGAGACTTATTCCTTGGGGTGGTGAATATTTAGATCCTTCACATTATCATAGGTTATTAAGAAGATCAACACCACTTTCGAAGTTGCCTTTATTAAGTACAAGCTGTAATTTGTGTTCATATTGTATCTGATTGTTGCTGATCAAATCATTGTATAATAATCTTGTTTTATCAAGTTATAAACCACAAGGGAAACTGTGTGGGTAAATATGCAAACAATTTAGGGTTGATATCTATTTGGTTTGCAGTAACACCATGTGTGTATCTACTTGCCAGGTAGAGTTTGTTCTTAGAGAACTGTCTTTCTTTATTCTACTACCCCAGAGTAGATTATCTGATGTTCGGGGGACTTCTCAGTTCTGAAAAGAACAGTCCTGCTTTTTAACTACTACCCAGGCGGAAGGTAAAGAAAGTTGGCTGGGACTACAACTTTAGCTGACAGGATCGTAAGTAACTGCACTACTGTGGAGTCAGTTCTTGAATTGGTCTCAACGTCTAGTCACCGTCAGGAGTCGAACAAGGACAAATTTACTCCAGTTAACTTGTGTTTAAGTAGGATTTGAAACTTTGCATGGTGGAAATACGATATGGAAAGGTTTGCGGTACACCATGATAATGACTATCTTCTCCAGAAGACGATCAGAGCATACTGATCGAAACGTCAAGTTGAAACCAACAGTTCTTTACAGAACCAACCCAACTCATTAGAAAAAGTCATTACGTGGTGTTACCGCAAACCTTTCCATAACTTGTGTTTGTTCAACTCCAAATAATTCTTGTTTTCACATCTTTTATATTTTTGATTTTGGGGTTGAACAAAGAATTGACTAGAGTGGGATTCGAACCAACGACCTCCGGATTAACGTGCCGGCGCTCTACCAACTGAGCTATCTACAGTAGCCCTATATTGGCGGTGTCCCTATTTTGTCAATATCTTTGTTCGGGGGTTATATAATAATAATAATCATAATAATTGTGGCTTCTTGTTTAGCGCACATGTCCGACACTCAGTGACGCCCCTGGCGCTGTAACATACAGTATTTCATGCCAGATGTGAGACTACATACATTTGAATTATGAGATCTAATTCTGATAGCACAAGTAATGTTTTACAAGGTGCTGTGGGGCAATTTGATGCCGAATACTCAATGCTTACCTTTGGAAGACATTAATGAAGAGAGAGAGATTGTGAGCGTTCATACGATCATGTAGACTGGAATGAAACTCCTTGGCAGCTTCAGCAGTTGCCTTCCTCTGAAACAAAAACAAATAACAAACTTGACATCTCATCTTTCTCATCAATGTGTTACCGAGTTGCCCCTATAAAGCAACCGCACAACATCGGTAAACAGTATTGTCCGAAGGCCCACACTTTGTGTATCACAACTTCTATGTAAAACAACAAACCTGTGAAAGTTTAGGCTCAATCAGTCATCGGAGTCGGGAGAAAATAACGGGAAAACCCACCCTTGTTTCAACACGTTTCGCCATGTCATGACATGTGTTTAAATTAAATTCGTTATTCTTGATATCGAGAATTGATCCAGTGTTTTAATGTTTTCTCAAAAAGTAAAGCATTTCATGGAGTAATATTTCAAGGGAGGTCTCTCACCATTACCTTCTGTAAACCCTGTAACTTATTTGTAAATCTGTGAACTTTTAATTTTTGTTCTGTTCAGAAAGTGTCCAATGGCCTTAAATTCATGAGGCCATTGTCACACGAGGCATTTTACAGGCAACCAGTTCCAGGCAATCTCAAAGAAGAAAAGACATTTATATTTCACTGTTCACACACTTTTCTTAATGGGGATCATACAAAAAAATTGAAAATTTCTTTGGTACTACCAAAGTGGTCCTGTATGATGCACTGCAGTTGGTTGCCTCAAAGTTGCCTCTAAAAGTTGCCTCATGTGACAAGGCCCTTTAGATGCAGCGACTGGGCTTTCATAAATAGTTGTCAGTCTATTGTAGTTTCATTTTTCAATCTCTCAAACTGTTGTTGTACAATGGACAGATCTGTCAAGAGTCTGGAGAGACCACAGTTTGGAGACACTGTGTATTGACGATGTGACCTGTGACATCACATGTTTACAAACGAGCCACAGAGCCTGGACTTCCTGCAGGCACGATTTGTACACAGCTCAATGGAAGAAAATCTTATATTTTATGGAGATTGCACTGTCTAATTCTTATCAACTTTTGATATGGTGAAAGGGGGCACATCTCACAACCCGTCCAGCTTTTGTTTTCAAAACTCTTGGCTTGGATTTATGACACAAAATGTCAACTTTTCCATATGACCAGTGCAGTATCTTGCCTGCCAGAATACCCAAACAATGTACAAGGTCATACTTATTGTAAACATAGTTCACATGGTCTATAGGTGTATGACCATGTTGTCTATGAGTGTACCGTGAAGCCCAATTGTAAAGTCTGTTGAAGAGGAGTGTTTAAGGCACTTACCCCACCATAGTGATGCCACAACAGGTACTTCTCAGTGGAGGGATTCATTTTGTGTAACTTGTCAAGTTTCCAAGATGCAAACTGAGGAGAGAATCAACAAAATTAGCATCATCAAAGCTAAAAATGTATATGTTAAGCTTTTTTTTACGCTTCGAGAAAGACTCTGCTAGGGTCGAAATGTCAGGCCATTACTATCTTTACATTTATACAACCGGTAATGTTTCAACACCTTTTACTGGTCATAAACACAGGTTTATACACACCCACATGACCGGCTCTCCACCAATAGGAATCGCGAAACTGTCTTAGGTATTTATGAATAATATTTTATATTGTTAATTAACACTACAGCCTTCGTTAAATGGTATGAATGCAACCTCAATCCCAGGGGTGATCGATCTCGCCGCGCCATCTTTTCCCAGCATGCCTTGCTCGATCATAACCCCTGGAAGTGTAACTCCAAAATATCCAAATATAAGGGATATTACAATTAGTCCTGT
The DNA here is from genome assembly GCF_032118995.1 of Asterias amurensis. Taxonomy (NCBI): domain Eukaryota; kingdom Metazoa; phylum Echinodermata; class Asteroidea; order Forcipulatida; family Asteriidae; genus Asterias; species Asterias amurensis. The sequence goes on along the minus strand of NC_092655.1, from coordinate 6,877,645 downwards.
GGTTGATCCGTTCTGTATTGGACGTTAATCACTGGATGCGTTGTGTGTAATAAGCTTGGGCGGTTCCTTCGGTTACCCGGTTCTACCCGGTTAAAAATTGAAAACCGGACCGGCGGTTCCACTCTTCTGTGGAACCGGGTACCCGCTTTTGTCGGTTCCGATTTCAAAAGACCGAGTCCCAATTATAAAAGACTCTGTGGAGCCGATCCTGGGACGAACCGGCTCCAGAAATTGAGGCTTGATGTTGAAAACGGTGACCGCAGATACACTGTGCAAAGGCTTCAAGCCGACATGAGCATCAACTATCACATGTGGCTGCATTATTATACAACACACAGTGCACAGATGCATAGGCATATGCTGAGATATACAGAGTCCAAAGTCCAACCAGACAGCACGTTGTGATTGGCTGCCGATATATCCATATTCATAAAAGCTTGTCCCATGCACAAAACACACAGTACTGTATGCATGTACAGGCATGTACACTTCTATGTACAGAGACGACACACTGCATGCACTACGGACGTACAGCACTGCGGACGTACTGCACTGCGGACGTACTGCACTGCGGACGTACTGCACTATGGACGTACTGCACTACGGACGTACTGCACTACGGACGTACTGCACTACGGACGTACTGCACTACGGACGTACTGCACCACGGACGTACTGTTGCCGGACAAATCAAAGACTTGTATAAATGGACGGAGAATAGGTGCTCGGTGGCACGATGTCTGATTGACTTGGTGGGTATTCTGGTATTAATTTTTCGTTAAAAATAGATCGGCTCCAATTGTGTGCGTGTGTGTGTGTGAGCTCCGGACCGATGTCTGATTAACTTGGTTATTGGCAGTTAAAATAGATCGGCTCAATTGTGTGTGTGTGAGCTCGGGACGGGCGGCTTATGTTTTATATAGAGTGGAACCGGGTATGTCTCAGAACCGAGCTTTTTTTTGGAACCGGAACCGAGCCCCAAATTTCTGGAACCGCCCAAGCTTAGTGTGTAATAAAGTCATAAACTTGCCTTGGCGTTTAGTGTTGCGCGAAAAAAAAAAGTGAACACGTACATCTTTATACGTACGCGTTTCGGCATATAGAGCTTTTTGGAGACGCACAGCGTTTTAAATTTTGCGCGTATATGATAGCCAATGAAAGACACGGATCAGAGTTTCCCTCCCAGGGATTAGAGACGTACGCAGAGCTAGCGTGATACGGCGCGCTGCCCATGATAGTGAGGTTGGTATGAATGATCATGTTCATTTGATTTTCCCAAAGACAGTCATCGAAAACAAAGTAGAAATTCAACATCACTTCCTTATTAGGACAATTATAACCAAGAATGTATGATTAACTTTATCCCAAATGCTCCAGTTTATAACATTTGCTTTTTCAAAACTCAACATGTAAAAACCAAGTTACATGTATACACTTTTATTCTGACATAACAGTGCACTTAATAAACAGCTATATTAACTTCCCAAATTCAACAGACCGAGGCACATGACATTTTGCTGAGGCTGATTTATAGCCTTTCGTTTACATACTGCTATTTCATGATCCAAAATCCAGATGAGTAAATACACAATATGTATTTCACATTTAGGCCTATTGATTGCCGTTTAGGATTGACTGCTATTTCATGAATGTAAATCACACTGAGCTATAAAATATGTTCAAATATAAGCACATTCCATGCATTAGCTACACAGAATTTATGGTAGGGGGTGATCAGCATGTTAGTTTCATTGACATTCCCATGTGGTATTACGATGTTTAGTATCGAGATAAAAATAACTTAATACAACCCAAAACACAGCCAGTTCAGTTTGTAGTTGAATCAGGCAAGTCTAGATTTCCTCCCAAAACATATGTTTAGGTTTCTTCTAAATTATTTTGTTTTCAGACTGCTTGAGTGTGTCTGCAGATGTTTAAATGAGATGTTACTGTCATGTAAATGTAGATTGGCTTATTAAGCCTAAATAGGCACCATCTGTGCACCATCAGCATCCAAACAGTTCACACCTTTCTGTTTCATTCAGAGTTATTATACTGTTGTTTACAAAATCAACATTCCTATCTTAACTAATTTTTCCTTTTGTAAAAAAATAAAAGAAAAAAATAAATAAAGGGAAATTGCACAACACAATACTTGTAGCTCTGCAATATGTGGCTTATATTTCCCACAGGGGGTCTTGAGATGTTCTTCAATATGAAAATAACTGAAGTGATGAGAGAGGTTAAGGGATGTGATCATCTTGATTGATGAGTACCTGCTCTACATGCTTATATATATTTACTAGAAATGGTCCTTAATGCAACTCTAAGGCTAAGTGAACCATTGGTTTTTGGAACTGTTTGATTGTTTTAACCCTATATAAATGTGCAATGTAGATATATCCTAACCTGTGAAAATTTCATTTAAAAGGTAGTTGTATTTTTGAGTTATCCTCAAAAATCCAAAAGGATTTAAATCCTAATCCGAAATTGGAATACACAATCTAATTGCTAACAGTAACACTTCTCATATTCATTTTTTTTTTAATAAAAACTTATTCCCCCCCCCCCCCATAACCACATTACTGCAAAGTGAAATGATTCTTCAAACCAGGTAAGTTTGTATTGGCATTTTTTGAGAGTGATAAGAAATGTCGCTGAATGAAGAAAGTGTTTACCTTTCCCTCGGCCCATTCCAAGAAACCTGCAGAACCTGACGTACACTCCAGTAGAATCATTCCCAATATCCTCTTGCCTGCTATTCCCTGTTATATAAAATCAAATATCATTATTAGATTACAACAGTGTCAAGGTGCTCCAGTGGTTAGACTGCAGGACTTGCGATCATAAGGTTGTGGGTTCAAAACTCCAGCTAACCGCTGATTTCACAATGACTAGAATAAACATTGTTATCTAGTTACTGAACCACAATTTCTTGATTTGTTCAATTCATTGTCATAGACGTTAAACCAATGTTTGTACGAGAGAGATTGGCTGTTGCCAGCTTAGGGTTTATGTTATATCCCCCTGTGGGAGTTTGTTGAGTTCCCTTGATGGGAAGAAACAGACAACAACGCGCTTATCATACCATCATACAGTTCATAAGGATAGAAAGATACTGACAAAATAGGGAGATCGCCAACATAGGGCTTGATAGCTTAGTTGGTTTTACTTATTTACATTTTAATTTAATTATTAAAAAAAATAATCACTTCTACTGTTATAATAAAAACCAAATTCTACAAGTGTTGGGTTGGTTAGGCATTCATTCCCATCATGAAGAGAAAAACATTTGACCAATACCCAAATGCAAACACATTTGGGGATCTGCAAATCTTATTGAACACGCCTTGGGTTCCTTAATAAAAGAGATGAAGCCGAGTTATCTCAAGTCTGTTGTATAGACGATGTGACGTATGTTTACATTAAAACCGCCCTTTGTTGACAAAACACTATAAACATCATGTTTCGCCACCCAAAGAGTTGCGTAGTCATAGTAAGATTGCGTACACTTTCTAGCTGGCTGCCAAAACACAAAGGTTTTGCCCGGCGGTATGCGCGCGAATCATATTATGGTTTTCGTGTGACGTCAGAGGTCACATCGTCTATAAAACTCAAACTCAATTTGGACTAGTTCCAAGCACACCTTGGGCTCCAATTTCAAAGTTCATTTTGAAGTGATGTGCTATGAGTAAGGAACGTTAACGTGACTGGCAAGCCAGAGAAAAAGTTCTGAAGATGAAGATCTATAATTGTTAAGATTGTGATGTACAAAGTTTACTTACCGCAAATCTGACCATAATGGTAGAACCAGCTCCTTCACCAACACCAATCAGCTCTCTAGTCTCATCGATCCTAACAAACGACCATAATTAAATATTCCTCATCAATTACTAAAGTCTAATGAAATTAAATAAGTCATCAATTACCCACTCTTACCACACTCTGTAATTAAAAACCAGACTGGAGGGATGTTTCAGCTACAACAAGCAGGCCATTAGTGTAAGGGCTCATTTCATAGAGCTGCTTAATCTTGAAAAGTTACTAAGCGCAATTTAAGTATGCTTACTAGAATAAGGTTACGGGCAAAAATACCATGACACATAATATGTTTGATTTGTGACTGGTATCCCGCTCATTGTTGCTTAGCATACAATTGTTAAAGCCATTGGACCCCTTTTGTACAGAAAAAAAATATAAAAGTTCACAGATTTACAAATAACTTACAGGGTTTACAGAAGGTAATGGTGAAAGAATTCTCTTGAAATATTATTCCATGAAATGCTTTACTTTTTGAGAAAACAGTAAAACAATATCAATTCTCGATATCGAGAATTACAGATTTATTTTAAACACATGTCATGACATGGCGAAACGTGCGGATACAAGGGTGGGTTTTCCCGCTATTTTCTCCCGACTCCGATGACCGATTGAGTCTAAATTTTCAAACGTTTGTTATTTTATATAGAAGTTGTGATACACTAAGTGTGGGCCTTGGACAATACTGTTTACCGAAAGGGTCCAATGGCTTTAAGCACTATTTTCTACTAAATCAGCTCAATGAAATTGGGTAAAGGTTTTTAAATGTGCCAGACAGCACTTGATGGTTGATCAAATACATAAATAATTACCAGCAGAGTAGATTGAGTGTTTAACTTCCAGGTAGTTTGTTAAATAGGACCATTGGCAAATCAAATCACTCTTAAGCAACTGTCTGAATATATTGATGTTAAGAAACAGGTTGAACTGTCCATTATGATCAACATGTGTTACATCTCAATCTATCAATGCGTTACTAGCAGTTTAAATCTAATCATCAAACTGCCAAACAAAAATATAATTAGCCTTTTTGAGATACGGTTGACACTATAGAAGTGCATCATTTGGTTTGGGTGTTCACAGACAAATTTATCCAAACCTTATAGTGCTGCAGTACTGTGTCCACCATTATTTCAAAATGCGTTATCGTTTGACACTCAACAGGGATAGAGTGAGCAATTTCTGGCGATTGGTTCTATGATCCCAATCAACTCCTACATTTGAAGAGTGTATCACTCAATGGTACAGTATATGAGCAAGTTTACTCACCCAAGATTCTTCAAGATTTGAGGCATTTCTTCAGCAATCTGCTTCATGCTTGGATAGACGTATCTGTTGGATTACAGAACAATTCAATCATTTCATTTATCAGTAGTCACAACAAATTCAATTGACAAGTTTTTTCTATTAAGTTATAATCACTCGTAATGATACAGGCCTGATACTTCACGGAGGCAATGAAGGCGATTGACTCCAAGCCCCAAGGGCCCAATTTCATAGAGCTGCTAAGCACCAAAATTTGCTTAGCATGAATTTTCTTCCTTCATAAAAACAGGATTATCGACTAAATTTCCATTTGTTGCAATGGTTGCAATTGTTGTATTCAGCTGTCGTTTGCTTATCCTGAAAAATCCTAGGAAATCTGGCTGGTTATCCTGTTTTTATCAAGGAAGAAATTTCATGCTTAGCAATTTTTTTTGCAAAGCAGCTATATGAGATTGGGCCCTGGTCATTGCCTTGATACCCTTCAAATGCTCCAGTAGAAATTTAAAATTGTCTCATAGGGTGCCCTTTACCAAGGAGAGAATGCCTTGGTGCCTTGCCCTTTCAAAAAAACAAAGCATACATTGTACGGTCCTGATGATACTAGAGAAACTTGCAAGGAAATTTTAGTCTTACCCTTCTGGTAAATTCTCTGCTTTATCTTGCTGACCAGGAGCATTGATGTGAACAAATGAAGCTTTAGAAGCAAAGGACTCCATGCTCTTTGTCCTCAGAAACTTCACCCAAGAAGCATCTACCAAAGAAAGTTACAAATTGTTCTCTTAGAATCCTTTAAAGGTAAATGTGTACATAGTGACTCAATGATAACCAGGGCCCAATTTCATAGAGCTGCTAAGCACACAAATTTGCTAAGCATGAAATGTTTTCCCTAATAAAAACAGGATTAAGGCCCAGTCACACTGCAGCGATAACGAAAACGATAACGACGCAGAGAGAATGCATTCTATTGGTTGATTTGCTCCATGCAGAATACGCACAAGCTCACTCAACCAATGGAATGCGTTCTCTTTGCGTCGTTATCGTTATCGTTCTAGTTATCGCTGCAGTGGGACCGGGCCTTTACCAACCAAAGTTCCAGTTGTCGCATATTGCTTGTTACTGATATTCAGCTGTTGTTTGCTTATATTGAAAAATCAGATGGAAATTTGGTTGGTAATCCTGTTTTTATCAAATCAAAATTTCATGCTAAGCAAATTTTTGTGCTTAGCAGCTCTATGAAAATGGGCCCAGATTTGTATAGGTAATCTCATTCTTCTTGTAAGTATTCTAAAGGCAGTGGACACTATTGGTAATTGTCAAAGACCAGTCTTCACAGTTGGTGTATCTCAACATATGCATAAAATAACAAAACCTGTGAAAATTTGAGCTCAATCGGTCATTGAACTTGCGAGATAATAATGAAAGAAAAAACACCCTTGTCACACGAAGTTGTGTCTGTTGAGATGGTTGATTTCAAGACCTCAAGTTCTAAATCTGAGGTCTCAAAATCAAATTCGTGGAAAATTTCTTCTTTATCGAAAACTATGGCACTTCAGAGGGAGCTGTTTCTCACAATGTTTTATACTATTAACCTCTCCCCATTTTTCGTCACCAAGAAAGGTTTTATGATAATAATAATTTTGAGCAATTACCAGTAGTGTCCACTGCCCTTAAGATATACACATGAAATTACAACAACAATTGTATTGCTTTGTTGATAACTGTGTTGATCACTTTGGCAAGAGTTCTGAAATAAAGAGTTCCGGAATTATTATTGATTGAAAAGAGTCTCATTTACAACGATGAATTAAAAAAAGCTTCTTTGTTGACATCAATAAAAGGCAGAACCTTCATCAGTGAAGTGGCAATCTTGTACGGATTAAATTACCACAAACAAAAACCGAAACTCCTACTAAATGAAACTAGGGCAAAGAGAGGCCTTTTGTTATGCACTGTTTATTCAGTGTCTATCAGATGCATTTTGGTCAAACATTTAACTTCATGTTTAGACCTAGAAGGAACTAAGACATCAGTCTTGCCGTGTATTGATGAATGGCGCTATAATTAGGTTTACTCTATTAATAGGGTTTCAAGAATTGATGGCTTAATATAGACAAGTGCAATGTACGCCCACTGGATCCCAGTCCTAGGCTAATATGACATCACTACACTACAGCCTGAAGTGCAGTATCTCATCACAAGAATCAAACAATTTCTTTTATCTCGCAGGATTAGTCTCTATTTTTATCTAGAACATGGTTGACGAGAAGACATTTTACTAACTGCTAAGGATTTTCATTTAAGTGTTTCCCCTTTTATATTGACCAAAGGGTACAAATTGATTCATAGATTCCTAATACATTGTAAGTAACCCAGTTCTTTATAACTGTCGACACAATGTTAAAGTTGAGGACACATTTATTTCAAATGCACTACATTTTAAGAGTTTTTCGCAATCAGGCAGGATGTTGTGCAAGGCGATTGCTGTCTGTAGCAAGTAGGTCTACTTCATTAGAAAGGGTGAGGGGAGTTCTACATGTACAAATGTACTTCACATGATCATTGATGACTGCATCAATCAATCATGAGGTTTGGGGTTTTCTCTAGTACCAAGTAAGATCAGAATGCAATAGCGTGTCATGGCCGAGCGGTGAAGAGCACAGGATTCAAGCTCTGGTGTTTGATCAGCAGAGTGTGGGTTTGAATCCCGTTCATGACACTTGCTACGTAAAATTGGGGAGGTAGTGCTTTCTGCTCTACCGACCAGGCTTCGGACTGATGATACCCAAAACTACATCTGTATGGACTGTAAAAGGGGTAACCCTGTTTCAGCCCTAGGCTGAGTAGGTGGCAACTGCCTCTGGAATAAAATAATTGCAGCCCACACCTTGAAGTGGCCTTCCAGCCTTGTGTGTCTGGCGACTTGCATAAAAAATAAAATAAAAAATAAATAAAAAAAGTTCAATGCAATGAGAGTAGAATCGGGTAGTGCACATCATGCTAAGTTTAATTCCACATCTCCACTACAGTCAATCAATAAGTCAGTCGAGCCTATTGCAATCAAGATGTGCTCTGATCCAGGGGTCGAAATTAAGTGTATTTCCATGGTAGTCAGCAGGGCTAGTGACCAATAATTTTTAGTAGCCCTGATTAGAATGGTCTCAACTTCACTTGGTTCCTTCCCCAATACTTGCCATTCTGTTTGTCAATGGTCTAAAAATATCAAGATGAGATGAAAGGCTCCACCTATTTAATCCACCTGTGCAATAAATGGCGTTGTGTACTGTACTTTTGCTTGGCTGCTGTCAAGGGAGTACAAACCGTGCAAGGGTACACATTTGCACAGTTATTTCTGAAACTTTTCTCTGAACTCTGTTCCATAGAGTCTTCACTGTGACTGGACCTCTTCACTTCAAGTATCACGTAGTCCATCCAGTCCACTCATACCAGAACTGACTCATACTGACCTACGTGTACGACCTCATGTAGGCCTCAGCCACAAACTTGAGGAACAAAATGTGATGCACAGAAACAAAAATTTCAAGTTTCTTTGATGTTGAAGTGAGATTCACGACATCTTGTATATTCGTACAACAAATACTCAATGTTGAAAAATTCACGACAAGAAGGCTACCTGTACATTTGATATTTGACTCTTGTTTTTTACAGAGTTGTTGACAATCTGTGTGGTACGGACAGCCTTGTAGAGGTGCTGGTCACATGTTTCTCCTTGCAACTCATTGGATTGGTATATTATGCAATTTTGCATTTACTTTTGTTTTCTCAGTACTTGTTTGATTATGCGGAACGTAATACGACTTGTAGTTGTTTTAGCCAGTGTAAAGTGTTAAGCATATTAGGCCTTTAGAAGTAGAATAAATAAACTAAAGTGTAGTGTGTTTTACTGAGCTTAAAGGGAAGGTACACGTTTGGTAGTTACTCAAAACAAATATTAACTTAAAAACTGACTTGGTAACAAGCTTTGGAGAGCTGTTGATAGTATAAACCATCGTTGGAAACAACTCCCTCTGAAGTAACGTAGTTTTTGAGAAAGAGGTAATTTCTCACTAAAATAATAAAAGACTTCTAGCTAGAAGTCTTTTATTACTGTCTGAAAGCACACGAATTCGTCCAACAAGGGTGTTTTTTCTTTCATCATTTTCTCGCAACTCCGATGACCAATTGAACTCAAATTTTCACAGGCTTGTTATTGTATGCTTATGATGGGATACACCAAGTGAGGACACAGGTCATTGACAATTACCAAACGTGTACCTTCCCTTTAAGTGTACACTGTGTGTATTACGTGACTGATTTTTGTTTTGTTTTTAGATTAGTTACCTCCTCATCTACTTAGATAGGATCATATGATGAGACATTACACTGACTTTACTCTTCGCAAGGTCATCATAACAACCCAGATAGTATTTCATACCCAGCCTCAGGTTTCCTTCTTACACTGTAATAGGGTCTACATATAATGTACATTCTCTTTGCAACGAGGATGTAGCACTTGGACAAAATAGTTGCCTACATTAGATCAGTCAAGCTTTTCTTTCAAGCAGGATGTGTTGTGTATTACATGGAGTCAAATGGGAAGGCTACAGTCAAGATAATAATTACAGAAGCAGTCAACGCTTACTGCTGCCGTTTTCACATACTAGACAGGAAACATGACCCCAAACGATTGCCTGTCCTTGTATAAAGGAAGTTTATTGCCTTCAGCTGGATATTAATCTATAAGATTCACAAACAATGGCTTTAATTATTTCACAGCTCAAGTGAAAATGGCATGGACAATTTCAAAGACACACATTTGTCTCTTTCCAAATCTAAAAGTTGGCGTACAGTATCTGCCATTCTTCAATGACAATTTTCTCAATGACATTCTCGAATGTGAAATATGAGTCATTTAGACGTTCTCTTCATTGCATCTTCAACCATCTCCCAACCTGATTTAAATGTTCAAGACTCCTCTGGGATATATTTTATTCCAGGGTTGCTCAGAGCTAACACACATCAAACCAGTCCATACTTGACCTCTTGAATTGGGAAGAGTTTTGGCTACAACTCAAGATGACCCTAAGGAGATTGAAATTGGCCTCTGGTGAATTCGGGGCTCTCAAGTGTTTCTGAAATGCTTAGCACTTACGGTTCAAGCCAATGTCGTGCATTGTGACGACCAAGATCTTCTGTTTGTTTGTGATATCTCCCTGTAATAAAACAATACAAAGACAGAATTAACACATTGCTCAACTCTTTAGGTGCATCACTGAATACATGTTGCAATTTTGAAAACTGAAAGTCTTTAAGCCACACCACAGCCTAGAAAAACAGGTTTGAGGTTATGACTGAATCAGGATGGGCTAGAATATATAATACCCACTACCCCGGAATCAAGATTGGCTAGAATATGTACCCACTACCCCGGAATCAGGATGGGCTAGAATATGTACACACTACCCCGGAATCAGGATGGGCTAGAATATGTACACACTACCCCAGAATCAGGATGGGCTAGAATATGTACTCCACTACCCCAGAATCAAGATGGGCTAGAATACATGTACCCACTACCCCGGAATAAAGAGGGGCTAGAATATGTACCCACTACCCCGGAATCAGGATGGGCTAGAATATGTACACACTACCCCGGAATCAGGATGGGCTAGAATATGTACTCCACTACCCCAGAATCAAGATGGGCTAGAATACATGTACCCACTACCCCGGAATAAAGAGGGGCTAGAATATGTACCCACTACCCCGGAATCAGGATGGGCTAGAATATGTACACACTACCCCGGAACCAGGATGGGCTAGAATATGTACCCACTACCCTGGAGTCAAGATGGACTAGAATATGTACACACTACCCCGGAACCAGGATGGGCTAGAATATGTACCCACTACCCTGGAGTCAAGATGGACTAGAATATGTACACACTACCCCGGAACCAGGATGGGCTAGAATATGTACACACTACCCCAGAATCAGGATGGGCTAGAATATGTACTCCACTACCCCAGAATCAAGATGGGCTAGAATACATGTACCCACTACCCCGGAATAAAGAGGGGCTAGAATATGTACCCACTACCCCGGAATCAGGATGGGCTAGAATATGTACACACTACCCCGGAATCAGGATGGGCTAGAATATGTACACACTACCCCGGAATCAGGATGGGCTAGAATATGTACTCCACTACCCCAGAATCAAGATGGGCTAGAATACATGTACCCACTACCCCGGAATAAAGAGGGGCTAGAATATGTACCCACTACCCCGGAATCAGGATGGGCTAGAATATGTACACACTACCCCGGAACCAGGATGGGCTAGAATATGTACCCACTACCCTGGAGTCAAGATGGACTAGAATATGTACACACTACCCCGGAACCAGGATGGGCTAGAATATGTACCCACTACCCTGGAGTCAAGATGGACTAGAATATGTACACACTACCCCGGAACCAGGATGGGCTAGAATATGTACCCACTACCCTGGAGTCAAGATGGACTAGAATATGTACCCACTACCCCGGAATCAGGATGGGCTAGAATATGTACCCACTACCCCGGAATCAGGATGGGCTAGAATATGTACCCACTACCCCGGAATCAGGATGGGCTAGAATATATGTACCCACTACCCCGGAATCAAGATGGGCTAGAGTATGTACCCACTACCCTGGAGTCAAGATGGGCTAGAATATGTACCCACTACCCCGGAATCAGGATGGGCTAGAATATGTACCCACTACCCTGGAGTCAAGATGGACTAGAATATGTACCCACTACCCCGGAATCAGGATGGGCTAGAATATATGTACCCACTACCCCGGAATCAGGATGGGCTAGAATATGTAATACCCACTACCCCGGAATCAAGATGGGATAGAATATATGTACCCACTACTCAGGAATCAAGATGGGCTAGAATATGTACCCAGGGATGCCAGTGGCTCTATCCTGGAAAAAAAAATTGAAGGAAAGGGGGTCACCCCCTCTCAGACCCCAAAAAATATTTTTAAAAACATAACAGTTTTTTTTTCTTCTATAAGAACATAAAGAAAAAGAACATTCTGACCCCCCCCCCCCCCCCTCCCTTGCAAAAAAAGGCAGGCAGTGTCTGAATTTCTAACAATTTTCAAAACGTAAACAAAAATTCAAAACGTATTCAAATAATCCCTTATGCTTATTTGTGACTCTCCTAGACACATGATTTAGTTCTTCCCTTCTCAGTTGCAAAACATATCTTGTGAAAAGTAGAGTAAAATAGGGATTTACATTCATAAAATACATCATAGGATGTACAGTGAGCGAGTGAGTGCAATTGCTGGTGAGGCACATACAAAACACACCCTGTAATGTAATTCACACCGGATGCATGAGGTAGGGTCACCATGGCCATAAACCACCCTGTGCATACATGTACCATGGAGGTATGTGTACAGACTGAGGTAGGACTCTAGAATTATTTCTATACCAATAAGGGTTTGCAGTCACACCTTTCAAATTGTACTACAATGCAAAGGTTTTGTATGCAAGGTCATGCACCATTGGTAACAGTAGGCCCTACATGTACAGGAAACCACTAGATAAGAGCCCAGCACTAGGATTAGAAAAACCATGCCATTCACATCAGTAAGTTGACCTCAATCTCAGGTCACAGAGTGCAAAGTTTTGTTTACGTGATAAGCCTACATTACAATAAGGAGGTCATGTGGTGGGTGGTGGACATGGAGTGGAGTCGACCTGCTACAGTCAGTGATAAACACTGCCCATAGTCCCTGTACTGGTACAGACTGCAGGACAATGTTGAACCTGGCACTTATCATTGTACACAGTATAGAAAGTATAGCCTACATGTTTAATAGATTCCAAGCAATGGTATCCAAATACGTTTAAAGGCAGTGGACACTATTAGTAATTACTCAAAATAATTATAAGCATAAAACCTCACTTGGTACCGAGTAATGGGGAGAGGTTGGTGGTATAAAACATTGTGAGAAACAGCTCCCTCTGAAGTGGCGTAGTTTTCCACAAATTTGATTTTGAGACCTCAGATTTAGAATTTGAGGTCTGGAAATCAAGCATCTGAAAGCACACAACTTCGTGTGACCATGGAGCGACAAGGGTGTTTTTTACGTTCATTAATATCTTGCAAATTTCGACGACCGATGGAGCTCAAATTTTCACAGGTTTGTTATTTTATGCACATGTTGAGATACGCCAACTATGAAGGCTAGTCTTTGACAACTACCAATAGTGTCCAATATCTTTAACTTTGATTTACCATAGAATGCCATACAAGTATGCAGTTTTTGAGAAATGTTCTTCTGAACCACCGTCCCAAAATGTTGGTGAATAGATCAGGAGTAGATCAAATTGATATTTCTATTCTCACGGAAGTTGAACATTCATTTCAAATTTCACTGCAAACTAACAGCTCCAATTCTATGTTTATAAAATCATTGATTCGTACAAAAACAATGGACTTCATCAATGTGTTCATGACCAAGAAATAAAGTGTACACAATTGTACACGTCCATTCACTTCCGTCAAAATAAAATGCAAGTTTAATTGCCTGTAACCTTGTGTTGAGGCCAGTCCTTGAGAATATTTTTCAAATCTTGACTTCCCAAGCGATGCAATATTTATTTTCAAAACACTTAGCTACTTCCATTTCCTGCATCCTTCTGAAGCTATACCTCAAGAGGTTATGAACTTAAGCTGAGCCTTAGTCTATGGATTAGGATAAGCTGATCCTACTAATCCATAGTTGTTTCTGTCTAGTCGACCCACATAGTGTACTCGTGTATGAATGCACCATGTACACGTAGTTGTCTATAACTAATGAACTTTGTTATAAATTATAAATTATTGACTGTTTGTGACATAGACTCCGAGCCACTTACAGTATTAGAAAAACAAGCCAGTGAAATTCATACTTCTACAATATATGTGGGCTTCAAAATTAGTGACAATATAGTTGGCTTTCCATTTTTGTAAACGCTATCAAAACATTTTCCAATTTATTTTGTTTAGAATGTACCCCACTTTCAAAACAAAGTGTTTTTTTTCAGCCAATTTCTCATGAATGTAAAAACAATTTTATCATCAGAATATAATATTCCCCCTTCATCAATTAAAACCTGTACAAATCTTATTGTTTATTTACTTACAAAAATATGATATGTACTGGTATGTACATGTATTTTTCAATCAGGATACAGTACCCTGCATAATAATTGTAATTTCCTACGTGCCCCTTTAATGCATCACTCATCTTCAATCCTTTCCCATTGCTTTAGCTCCATTATAATATTTTCTCTCATTCTCCCATTCAATTGAAATTAAAATTTGCTACCGTGGAAAATAATTCAAGTTGGAATTAATTTGAGCCGACATTTACAACGTGCACTTCATTAAATCATTTTAGATGAGGCTTTTACTGAAACTGAGTATTTGTTTTACAACGGTTTGAACTTTGTGTCGAGAGATGAACAAATTACAGCATAACAGCTGCCAATGAACAGTTTTAAGTAAAAACCTCCAGTGGTCATACATATACAGCGTATAACACTTTATTTTGTTATAGAGTGTTAACCTTGCCTCACAGCGAGGTGTTTATTGAATAACCAGCTTGAAGTACTGGAGGCAATGAGTAAAGTAAAGGACACTTATCAACTCGGAGACCATTAAAACATGAGATGAGTCTGCATCATGGACATCAAGGCATAATTTCACGCTAACAATGGCTTTAAGATCAATATGTAGATTAAACAACGCAAGGTTTTATATATATTCTGATGATGTATTGTGAATTATGGCCAACCGATTACGTCAAACGTGACCTTCACAAAACTGCACAGGACGCGAGTTTCTTGCTGTTGTACACTATAAATGGCGACTAGTGTGATGTTAGGAATACCCAAAGAAGGTGATTCAAATAAAGAAGACTGTAGGTGAAGATTTGTAGCTGACCTCTGCTACATGTAGTTGTATGGACTGCATTAAAGGAACACGTTGCCTTGGATCGGACGAGTTGGTCTATTAAAAGCGTTTGAAACCGTTTGTTATGAAATGCATGTATGGTTAGAAAGATGTTTTAAAAGTAGAATATAATGATCCACACAAGTATCACTCGAAACTGCATGGTTTTCCTTTTACGTCGCGAACTATCATGGTCGGCCATTTATGGGAGTCAAAATTTTGACTCCCATAAATGGCCGACCGTGTTAGTCGACAGGGTAAAAAGAAAACCACGCAATTTTGAGGCATATTTGTGTAGATCATTGTATTCTACTTTTACAATATCTTTCTAACCATATACATTTTACAACAAACGGTTACAGAACGATTTTCAAAGACCAACTCGACCGATCCAAGGCAACGTGTTCCTTTAAGAGAACCTGATACGTTTGTCTTAAAGACACTAGACACTATTAATAATTGTCAAAGACCAGTCTTCTCACTTGGTGTATCTCAACATATATGCATAAAATATTAAACCTGTGAAAATTTGAACGCAATTGGTCGTTGAAGTTGGGAGATAATAATGGAAGCAAAAAACACCCTTGTCACAAGAAGTTGTGTGCTTTCAGATGCTTGATTTCGAGACCTCAAATTCTAATTCTAAGGTCTCGAAATCAAGTTCGTGGAAAGTTACTTCTCTCTCAGAAACTACAATACTTCAGAGGGAGCCGTTTCTCAAAATTTATACTATCAACCTCTCCCCATACTTGTTACCAAGTCAGGTTTTATGATAATAACTATTTTGAGTATACCAACAGTGTCCACTGCCTTTAATGTAGTATTGCAATAATGACATGTTAGGCCAGTGTTTTCAATTCTGGGGATGCTTACTGAAACAACCTTAATAGGACTCAGCAGTCAACCCTTAGTCATTGTTTCCATGTGGTGCTCCATTCCTATTTCCTCGTAAATCAAGAGAAACAACCTTTTGACATGTCATGGCTTTCTATGAGTAGGTAGGAGTACACATTGTACATGTTAACAACCACTCGTCAACCATTAGCAGTCAAACTAACTCCTAAAGGTTGATGTAAGCTAACAAAAAAAGTCTTAAATAACAAGTAGGGGGATCTTTAGGGTCAGCAGACTATGTAAGTGCCACGACATGTACTCTTATACTGCCTTCAGCAGTATCATTCCCTCTGCATAGTCTATGTACTTGATGGGACATAAGATAGGCACTCATGACAGTTAACTCACCTGTATAAAGCAAGTGAAGTCCCCATATTTGTCGGTCTTGACAATCTTTTCCTGTAGTAAGAAAATGAGAAGAACAAATCGTGAATGCGGGAAAAACAAAGCACTTGGGCCTTCATGTAGAAAAGAAAACTGTAGATTTTAGGCATGTTGTTTGAAATAAACAAATCAATAAAAAATTGAGTTGCAATAGTCTCTAAATAGCGGGAGATGAGCCGGGGGTACAGGGGTTTGAAAATGTCAAAAGTGAAACGTACAAAACGTTTGAATAAATTACAACTAAAAGACGAGATGATGACATCTGTGCGGATGTTCTCACATGACATACTGTACATTATTACACAATAAATGTGAGTGACCATTTAACTGCATTCACTACACCATACTATTTATTGCAGTCATTCAATCTTGAATAACATTTTAAAAAAATCCTCCAACTTTTATTCATACGTTAATAGAAATTACTTTGTAGATGGCGAGTCCCCAATCCACAGCTCTACATGTAGGTAAAAATGTGGCAATCACCAACATAAAAGTAAGTTTCAAAATATGTAAATGAAATTAATATGTGGGTGGAGGAGGGACTGGGACATTTTCTTTCTGAAATTTTGTATATACTCAACGCCTTGAGTACCTTGTTTGGTAGATATGTGCGCTATATAAGACTTCGATATTATTATTATTATTATTATTATATTTATCATGGAGCCAAACTTATTTAGAACAGAACTTGAAACAAACACAATGCGACTCATCTATAGCCATAACGAGAATATTATAGATATTTTCCACTGCTGCAAATTATAATTGTTTAACAATTTTTTGTTTGCTTTAAGAAACAGCTGTATTAAATTGATAAACTAAGATCAAGAGACATTACAAAGACTAGATGCATCAATAAAGACTATAAAACAGTCATCATTTTTAATTGTTATACCTCGGTAACAAATTGTGACGTTTGATTGGTCGAGAACCAATCATGTGACATGCAACAAAAACGTATGTTACCATGGCTTAGGATGCGCGCTTCACGTAATGCACAGCGCGGCGGGTAACATAAAAAATTAACCGGTGTACATCATCTTGATCGTTCCCACCGTTGGTCGATTTCCAGCGCTTAGTACAAAACGGGCGCGGGTTCGAGGACACAGTGAAGAATTGTTTCTTATTGGGACAACTGTGCGTCTGCTTATTAAACTAGCATACTCGTCGTAAGTAATGCTTGAAGATGACAACTAAAGGATACTTAAATAATCATGTAACCAAGGTATAACAAAACAGTTTTGTAATTTGGGGTCCATGGGTTTTGTACTCCCTCGGGGGAAAATGGCACCCTCGGCTTCGCCTCTGGTGCCATTTCCCCCCTCGGATGTACAAAACGCCCTGGACCCCGTCACGTCGTGCAACAATTGTATAATGAACACTGACCATAGAGCAAGAAAGGTACAGTATGGGAGATTTGTACATAGTACTTGATGTATCGTATGATTGCTGTTCAGCAAGCTATACCTTGTCTCTGTGGAGCCTACACCCACACACAGAAGATACCATTTAATGGTCCCTAGGATAAAGGTCATAGGTTACCGACATCCACTGGGCATCAATTTATCCTCTGTGAAAATCAGGTGTGAGAGTCATTACTAATGAAAAAGTCAAAGGTACAAATTCAAAGGTATGTTGAAATGATGGAATTTCTACCTTTTGTTAACTACTGGGGTTATAGATTCCAAGGAGCTTTTGGAAACAGTATCCAAAGCACTAGAGAAGTAGACCAATGAGCAGGATTTCTTTATTTGTGGAAAAAAAATATTGTCTGATTTTCTTCACCAGGCCGACATGAAAAATTTGAATTCAGCCAAAAGTTTGCACAATCTCCTCCCTGGAGAATGCCCTGTTTTTTCCTAATGTCTGAATTTAACTTTAAATTTTCAGCACTAAAGTGAGTGTCTGTAAATGATGAAACACATACAGACCTCCTTTCAGGGGGTGATTGGCTCTTCATGAAAAATTACAAACAGTATATCAATATCCATGAATGCTCACAAATCTATTCAAAGGAAGTTGTCTAAATGCAGTACAGTTTAAAAACTCTAAAAGTATGATAATAAAATATATTCTTTACCTATATAACTTCAAATTTACAAAATGTGTTAAATGACACTGAGGATTAATCTTACCACTAGGGGGTCCATTATTTGTAGTGCTTAGCGCCTATTGATTCTCAATTGATGACGGAAAAACTGATTTACTCCAGAAAGACAAAATGTCTGCAACATTCAAAGCCTGTCTCTACTCTATGCCGGTATTCAGTGCAAGTGACTTGATGTTGTATGGCGCCAGTATATGATTTGGTATACGTGTGCAGGGCAAAAACATATTCACTCTAGTTATTAATAATGAATGGAAGGTCAGACCACTGAGGTATAAAAAGCCCAAAGCTACACGCCAGGTACAATACTCCCCATTGAATTCAGTCAAGGTGAATTGAAAACAACAATGAATTAAATAAATTGTATACTCATGACGTCACAACCCACCTGACTACGATCTAAATAAATACAGCAATTGGATTGGTGGATAAGATGCCTCAATGCCAAGCGGACTCTTATTATGTAAATTTGGATTTCAGTGATCACCGGCTGAATTATCAATAACCTACAGAAGAATGTATAAAAATGCCCATGGTCGGTTTACCTACTACATGTAAATTACACACTGTAGGTGTGTACAAAAGGAGACTCTAGTTTGGGGACATCCAATCTCGGCTAAGGTCAGGGGTCAATGGAATGGAATTGTCTCAGTCTACTGACTGTATGTATTCAGTTTTTGTATACCTTAAATTCATTTGATGTTGGTGGTTTCTTCACTATCTATTTAGGTGTAACTGGTCAAATGAAATTGACAAATTATCATGCATTACGTCTATATTATAAATTGGTGTGTTTGAGTGTAATTTGTACTAAACCCAATTAACTAAACTAATTTTGTAATTTCTACGTATGAATAGTTTTTATATTGATTGTGTTTTTTTTTTATTTGCCAGTGAATGTCAAGTTTCTATGTTTTTTAACTTGGACAACAAATAAATATAATCTAATCTAATTATATACTGGATGACTGAACAAGGAACCATGGTGGAATTTATTACCATGTTGGGGGGGGGGAGGCAAAACTGCTGCAAGAATGCCTTGTATCAATTCATGGCTTAATTGCACTAGATAATTCACTGCCTTTTACTGTTGTGAAGCACATTTTAAGTTTATTTTAAGTGATGCAGTGCAGAACTGTGTTTTTTTATTAAAGGGTGGCTGCAGTGTTTTTTTTATTCATTTAAACGCTTAAGCATGACTTTTTAAACCTGAAATATTTTTTTATATTTTTTATTAAATGCGCAAGTATTTTAAAAATGGTTTTCAAGAGATTAAACGTTTGCATAAACGTGACGTCATGTCGGTAACCCGAGCTGTCGGGCCCCCTGGCTGTGTGCATATAGAGACGTGTGCACTGTGTGGCCTGGTACCTATTAGGCGCGTGTAGTTAGGGACCAGACTCTTTTTGCCGACGATATGTTTGAATTCCCGACGTGACGTTGATGGTAGGGGCGGTAACAATCTACAAAAGGGGGGGCATGACTTATTCGCTCATTACGCAAGTCAGATATGTCAGGAATAAACAAAACACAATTTATTGATGTTCAATACATATATCAGAAATAAATGACAGCAAAATTAACTGTTTTATTTTAATTCACTGCAGCATCCCTTTAACCATCTGCATGCGATAGTGGAAAATAACAAAAGACCAGGGCCCAATTTCATGGCTCTGCTTACCGTAAGCACAGAATCAGCACTTACGGCAAGCGTATTTCACCGGTTAGCAATGAATTTTGGCTTCTGCGCATGCGTACTCCACGTTTCCAAGCAGTCTAAGCCTACAAGCGTAGTCTAAGCCTACAAGCGCAGAAATTCGGCGCTTGCACGCTAGCGGAGAATCGTGGTTGTGAGCGCATAATTCCGCGGTAAGCAGAGCCATGAAATTGGGCCCTGAGCTACCAACATTTGCAGACCGGCAAAATTAGGGAGATTTTTGTACAACAATCAGGGGGATAATTAGAATTACATTCAACATAGAGTACAAGTTTCCGTAATCTGGGAGATTTTCAAATGTCCTCGTCAGATTATATGGAAAGATTGGTTTATTTTCAGGGAACTTTCTGCAGAGTCAGAGAAGTTGGCAGCTCTTTCAGATTTTTTTTTATTATGTAAAACTCATGGTCTCGATCATCAAAAAAACGAGTCACGAATCCAATTAAATTGATGTACATGTACTGTACACTACACCATTTCCTTTCTCTATCACTAACCTACCAAGATAGGCCTACATGATGATCCATATAACTAACAAGCAAAATAATCATTAGTCAGTTTTGAGAATAAAGCAAGAAAGAAGATCCAGATTTGTATGCATCATGTATGGTGCTCACTATTGCTTTGATGCTATCTTTGACCATTAAGTTTTTTGCAGCAATACCTCAGGGTGTGTAGGTCAACTAATTATGATTATTTGGAGGTAGGATGTACATAGTACGTACACCGCATTTGTAGTTAAATTCCTAATCCAGAAAGGTAGATTGTGATCTGCATTTTTATCACGACCACAGATCAAGATCTTGTGTTGTGTTTACACTGTCAGTGCTTGATCCAGCTCTGATCCCACTTTTTATTTTAATAATTACAGTCAGCCATACACACTTTTAAAAGCAAAATCCCTCTGCCATTCGTAGCAAACGAGAACGGACCACATTGAACTACCGTCTCCTATCTTCCTTTGCATACTTGTGTCTGGAATCCACTTTGCCAAATCTGATCCACCAACTGCAAGATTCAACCCTCTTTCACTCATGGATTTTGGACCAGGTCGGATCCTGCTTTCGTGTGTTTGTCGATAATCCAGATTGCAGGATCAGATCCGGGTCTGAACTACCTTTCTAGACTCGAGGTCGGTATGAATTTATTAAACATCTTTATTTTATTTACGACTTTAGTTCTAACCCAACAGAAATGTACTTCTGAGAAGTGATTTATGGTTACAGAACTCTTCATTACATCCGATATTACTTCCTCATAGAAAGCATACAACAACAAAACTTCCAGGTTATCAGGCATTTCAATTCCCTTGAAGCATTTTGGTCAATTTATATTTGACTTTGTCCCCATTCTATGCTAGAACTATCCTTATCCTAGCTGCATACGTGTAGATGAGCATCTGCTAACATCCATATCCAGGGCTTTCAATTAAGGGTTAAAGGTATGAATGAGTCCAGAAGAGCAGGATGAGATTGCTCCTTTAAGATAGTACTGCATCCTCTCTGGTACGCTTACATCTTAAAAGTGTCCTACTTCTGCTGGCATTTATATGATTATGGATTTGAGTGCCACTGGCTAATGTCCAGTGACTTCCCTAATGCAGTGATGACTACTGGGCCAAGGTTATTGTTCACATATTGTTAACATTGCCTGCACACATGTGCACCAATTCCCAGACCATAAAACAACTACTCTAATTATCACACATAACAAACCTGTGTATTTATATAACTGTGTAATGGCCTGTACTTCGTTTGTGTAAATTGAAAACAAGATCTCCAGCTGAGTGCATTAGTGGAGATTCAGGGACAAAATTTTTGTTTGATTACCGTCAAATTTCTATACAGATATGTAATGTGACCGATCAATAAACTGAATAAATATGTGTCTTGCAAGCCAAAAAAAAACAGTTTCTTTCTTCATGTTTTAACAAGTGAGAAAACCCGAGTGAGGGGAAATAAAACAACAATTTTGTTGTTGGGGTTGTTTTGACTTTGGCTTAGAGGGGTATCTTTCCCCGACTTTCCCAATCCATAAAGAGTAAGACATGCTTTCCCAACAAACACTGTATTTCCTACTCATTTTAAGGGCCATAGTGAACTTCCCTCATTTAGAGAACTGAATGCCACGCCCCTCCCCCAAATAAGGGTAAGGCGTTATTCTGCTTGATGGAATTAACTTCAGCCCAAATTCTTAATTTGCATATTGAACTAGACGGATCTTTGGCAGTAGATGAATGTCATCCGTCTGATTATACGCAAAGAGTGCAAAGTGAGATGTCCTTATATTGATTTCTTCATGTATGATGTGGCCAATGGCATGAATAAACTCAACGGACGTTCTGAATAAATGGATCTTAGAAAAAATGTATAAAGTACATCACACATTTAAAGGGACTATTGGTAATTGTCAAAGACCAGTGTTCTCACTTAGTGTATCTCAACATGTATGCATAAAATAACAAACCTGTGAAAATTTGAGCTTAATTGGTCATCAGAGTTGGGAGAAAATGATGAACAGAAGTCCTTTATTATTTTAGTAGGAAATTACCTCTATTTCAGAATCTATGCATGCTACTTCAGAGGGAGCTGTTTCTCACAATGCTTTATACTATCAACAGCTCTCCAATTCTCGCTACCAAGTCAGTTTTTAAGTTAATATTTGTTTTGAGTAATTTCCAAACGTGTACCTTCCCTTTAATACTGGGTGTGGAAACATGAAGTAACATTCATGGTACTGGATCCACATAAATAGAAAAACAAACATTTGAAACGAGGGAGAAAGCTTTGAACAGATCTGATGTACGTGACTTCATTCTAATCGAGTACATGTTCATGTAAGAGCAAGGCAGTTTTACCTGTATTACTACTGTACAGGTTACCTCGATGAGGAATATCAGGCCTGATACTTCACGGAGGCAACGAAGGCGATTGCCTTCGTTGCCCCTTGTCATTGCCTTGGTGCCCTTAAAATGCTCCAGTAGGAATTTACAGTTTCCTCATAGGGTGCCCTTTGCCAAAGAGAAAATGCCTTGGTGCCCTTGCCCTTTCAAAAACGAAGCATACAGCCCTGGAATATGTACTGGAACATTCCTAGGGCAGGCCTGATGTTTGGCCCTTGGGGGATTAAGTAGAACAAAGTAAAAGGGCTGTATGAGTTTCTATAGTTATCATATTTATTTACCATTTTGCTTAGCTTTAAAGGCAGTGGACACTATTGGTAATTACTCAAAATAATTATAAGCACAAAACCTTATTTGATAATGAGTAATGGGGAGAGGTTGATAGGATAAAACACTGTGAGAAACGGCTCCCTCTGAAGTAACATAGTTTTTGAGAAAGAAGAAACAACGAATTTGATTTTGAGACCTCAGATTTAGAATTTGAGATCTTGAAATCAAGCATCTGAAAGCACACAACTTCGTGTGACAAGAGCGTTTTTTCTTTCATTAGTATCTTGTAACTTCGACAACCAATTTAGCTCAAATTTTCACAGGTTTGTTATTTAAATGCATACATATGTTGAGATAAATCAAATTAGAAGACTGGTCTTTGACAATTACCAATAATGTCCACTGTCTTTTTAACGGATCAAACTTAGTAGGAAACTTCAAAGTAGGGCACCAGGGCAATCTCCATTGGGCATGGAGTCATATTGCCCAGACTACAACCAGGACTACAATGGAATGGTTCAGTGAGGTTGGGTTTCTTTAAATCTCAGGTTGCAGACACACTGTATGCATAATTGGTGCTGGGTATAATGCATAGTACGTGGGTGTTGCTTATGTCGTCATACAGTGCATTATCCTGCAGTATACAGTGATGTACAAATAATGCTGTAATTCAGTAGTGCGCACCAGGCTTCATCACTGTCTACTCCCAAGATGTTGCCAATATACACACTTATTCTACACTGACAGTCATGACTTCATGTATGAGTGATTGTACTCATCAAATATTAATTGTTGGAAGTGTGTGTGGTGGTGGTCGGGAAACTAATACTCCATGTTGCCATGGAAACACACCATTCAATTGAAAACATCAAAGACACTTAGCAGTACAAAATGCAATATGCAGCTGACACATGTATGTACTGTAAGTGTCACATAAAACCACCCTAACGTGACATTATAGCACTAGCACTGGGTTCACACAGTCCTACTGGTTGTATTACATTGTAAATTGCACTTCCAAACAGATAATTTCACCATGGAAACTTAGCCTACTCGATGAGACTTAACAACCAAGATTTCACATTGAGTTCAACAAGAAATTTAAAATACCGGCCAGTTTTAATATCGATGTGACAAATATTTAAATAACTGTCCTTTACAAACAATAACAATAACTAGACACATTGGGTGTTTTCAAACAAACAAACAAACAAACAAACAAACAAACAAACAAACTAACAAACTAACAAACAAACAGCTGTTTTGTTTGTTTTTCTTTGATTAAATAATTGTGATGCGATCAAGCTAAATGAGTCGTTTGTCGGTAAATGCATTATTGAATGACGGGCCAAAATAGATCAACAGGGGTGTATATCTTGGTGTTTCGACTTCCATTACTTTTGAACAAAAGGTGGTTTATCAACACAGGGTTTTCATATCCTTCAAGCTGAGTGTACCTCTCTCAAATAGATTCAAAAAACAAAAATTGACAAGGGTTGACAAAAGACTTGTCTTGATCGCATCACAATTGATTTGTTGTTGGTGATAGTCAAATAATACTAATACTAAACAGCTCATAAATAATAATAACAACAATCACAACCAACTGTTTGAACTATAGAGGCCTACAACATAATGGCATAAACATGAATAATTCTTTACTGTAGTGCAATACGTGCTGTATATAATGACTTGACTACTAGCTCTACTGACCTCAATGCACGACGAACAACTCAATTAACCTAAAGAGTCAATAATACTCCATGAACATACATGTATAGGGGCAGTGGTCCCCTAGTAATGGCATGGTCTCATAGCAACACTTGAGTGCACTACACAACAATTCACAAATCTCTCCGTAGAGAAGTACGACCCCTTGCTTGTACATGTACATTGTGCATTTAACATTTCCATGCTCACTTACCAGCCTACATACCAGTATGATTTCATTTCTGGTAGGCCTATACATACTCAAACTTCATGGGAAAATATAGAGCACATGTCCCTTTAGGCTTCCAAAATACTTACTAAAAGCAGTGGACACTATTGGTAATTACTCAAAATAATTATTAGCATAAAAACTTTCTTGATTACTAGTAATGGGGAGAGGTTGATGGTATAAAACATTGTGAGAAACAGCTCCCTTGATGTGACGTAGTTTTCGAGAAAGAAGTTATTCTCCATGAATTTGATTTCGAGACCTCAAGTTTAGAATTTGAGGTCTCGAAATCAAGCATCAGAAAACACACAACTTCGTGTGAAAAGGGTGTTTTTTCTTTCATTATTATCTCGCAAATTAGACGATCGATTGAGCTCACATTTTCACAGGTTTGTTATTTTATGCATGTTGAGATATACCAACTGTGAAGGCTAGTCTTTGACAATTACCAATAGTGTCCACTGTCTTTAAGTACATTTATTGTAATACTATTTTTTTTTTCAGAATGAGTACTCATTTATTTACAGAAGATGACTAGATTTATTAAATCACACAGTGTTAATTTCCCTAGACACAGCTTACTGAGTTACCATAGGCCCTGACTACATCCATGGATCCAAACCTCAACTCATATCACAATCTACACAGCAATTATTTTAATGTAACGAGAATTCAAGAAGGAATTTCCTTGAGGTCAAATTTTCCAGATGTTCCCAGGACTTTCTTTATCCACACCTCAACCTGGGAACTGAGTCACTGTCAATAACACTGTCCCAGGAAATTCCATCGCCACTCAAGGAGCTGAAAAAATCCCTGCAACACTCTATCCAGCTAGCACACCCACATTGGCCCAGACTTTGGCCAGGTCTGGCATTATGTGGCATGGACTGGCCCAGCTGATGCCACCTCTGGGCCGCACCTGGCCCAGTGGTGACATCAGTCACACTCCAGTACCAGTTCATGCCAAATAATGCCAGACCTGGCCAAAGTTTGGGTCCGGCCAGGCAAACAAAAACAAATTCTATGTACAGTTTACAGTGTGCTGATCAAATACAATTTTAATTGTAATTTATCATTTTGTTTAAATAAATTTAAAATTTAAAATTTAATTTTAAAAACTATTAAACTTGAATTTAAAATTGGATTAACTAATTTTTAAATTGATAAATCTTTCTTCTTTAAAAACAAAAAGTATGCTTTTCCGAGCACAGAATTTGCAAACAGTTCTATATCTTTGCAAGGCATATATTGGCAGGCATTTATTGCAATTTATTGTAAACCAACCGAATTTCCCAATTCAAATGAACTTTTTTAAGTAAGCCGTCTCTAAGTAAACTTCTACATAATGCTAACTGCATAATTGATTATTTTGTTTTATATACAAGAAGATAAAACGTTTCTTTTGTACAGGTATACCTTGCTAGCCTTGCCTTGAAATAGGGTCAAAGGTTTATTTACAGATAGTACTTCCGCTCATTAATTGACAGACCTTACACCTGGATGTACTTGAACCCTAAGGTTTTGAACCTTAGTCCATGAGGCCATTAATGCTTTTTGTGTCAAATGATCATACCCAATCTGCTTTTGTTGGTTTTAAAACGTTAATATTCAAGTGAACATGACTAGACAAACAAGAGGAACACGGTAATGTTGTCTACTGGTGTTGAAAAAAAGTGTGTTGACTTGGGAAATTTAGGACGTAAAATTAGAATGAATAAATAGTGGTAGGCTTGTAAATTTACATCCCTCCAGGGCCAAATTTCATAGAGCTGCTAAGCACAAACATTTGCAAAGAATTAAATTTCTTCCATGATAAAAACAGGACTACCAACCAAATTTCCATTTGATGCATTTTGTTTGTTACTGGTATTCAGCTGTTGTTTACCAACCCTGAAAATCACGTGGAAATTTGGTTGGTGATCCTGTTTTTATCTCGGCAAAAATGTCATGCTAAGCAAATTTTTGTGCTTAGCAGCTCTATGAAATTGGGCCCAGGTCCAATCCTGAAAATGTTTGATTATGAGCTACAGTGGCCAATAGGCTGCTTGATCATTAAATGGTCTCCAAATGCTAAATGAACAAAAGCAAAGAAACAAAATAATTGTTGTTAAGGTTTGTTTTGTTATCTGAGACCAATTATTGAAACTTCAGTAAATTGAAATCAATAATGCGAAGGTGTAAAGGCCTACAGTTGACATACACATCATGCAAGGTGCCATTTTCTATACGTTATCTCAAGTACATCTACACAGTGTAAATAGGTTGGTCTAATCTTTGTACAGTACTTGACAGCATTTTTTTTATTTTATCAGATTGGGCAAATACAACGCTTCAGGGCAATGCCAGGACGTTGTTTGTTTTTTACAAAGATAGTTGATATTTCAATATTTTATTCTCTCCACATGATAAAAGATTGCAGCATTTGTGGCACGTAGACATGACATGTATTTATACATGTACTGTAGTCTTATTACATAGTAAGATAGTAGAAGCAAAGGCCACTCCTTCCTTCAGTTTGCACACAATTTTTAACAGTATTTTTGTATTGCAAAAGACAGAAAGAGAAAATCTAAGAATGAGTTCACAGGACAAAGAAATTTCCAAACCTGTCTTCTGAACAGCGTCAATTCTCCAGTTAAAAAAATAATAAATTTTAAACCTTTGCTGTGTGTAAAATAACAGAATAGCAGAAAGGCCTATTCATGTTTTTTCTCAGTGTCAGATCTTTTAATGCAGCACTTCAGCACAATTTGATGTTTATATTAATAAATGACAAACCTGACAAAAAACAGTTTTGATTCCTGATTTGAATCTTAAAATACATTAATCCAAAAAGTACACTGATTGCAATCATGCCCTGCTGAACCTGTTTCGTTGTTGCAGACAGAGGACACCAACCCATTTTGTCTATCCAGGGAGCATAAATTGACTCTCTGCATTAGTAATCTAACCCCTTGACCCAAACACTTCTCTTTCTTGTAAATTAATCCAGGCAAACAACTTGTGTATACTATAAACCATAAATGCAACAGGATAATTGGGAAGTCCATGTACTGTGTGGGCAGGCCTAATCTTCAAGGAGGCAATGAAGGTGATTGCCTCCAAGCAACCGGACAGGCCTTGTGGAGGCACAATATGAGTCATGCAGGCACAGTATGGTGGAATGGAAAGTGAACATTCACGAGCTGGAGATCCATGGATGGCAAAACTACGAGATGCAAACTTAGTACCGATAGGCAGTGGACACTATTGGTAGTTACTCAAAATAATTGTTAGCATAAAATCTCACTCGGTAACGAATAATGGGGAGAGGTTGATAGTATAAAACATTGTGAGAAACGGCTCCCTCTGAAGTGACGTAGTTTTCAAGAACGAAGTAATTTTCTACAAATTTGATTTCAGGACCTCAGATTTAGAATTTGAGGTCACGAAATCAAGCATCTGAAAGCACACAACTTCGTGTGACCAGGGAGTTTTTTCTTCTGAGATTATTATCTCGCAACTTCAACGACCAATTGAGCTCAAATTTTCACAGGTTTGTTATTTCATGCATATGTTGAGATACACCAAGTGAGAAGAATGGTCTTTGACAATTACCAACAGTGTCCACTGTCTTTAAGACAATCTACAAAACTATAAAGGTTGTGCATGAGGATTGACAAACAACTAGAACAAATTTGGACTTTAAATGTGATAAAAGCAATCAACTTATTCACACTATAGCAAATATTCACTGAGTTTCAAATTCTCCACGAAAAACTGTTTGAAACTGTCAACAATCAGCAATAATACAGTAAGGGCAAGGCAAACTTAAAGCAGTTCTCAACAAAGAGATTAAAATGCCTAATGGTAGATTTCAAAAGAGGAAACAACGCACTGGGTTTCCCTCAATTGCCTCAATTGTCAGGCCTGGTGCGTAACCATTACTTTTCTGAGAATCCTGCAATGTCTTTTAAAAGATCATTTGATCACAGGACAGCCATCGTCAAGGGAACACAGGGTAGCCATGCCATTACAGGACGTTATTTCTACCTTAATTTTAGCAATTTGTCTACAAGATCAGAGCTGTGACAAGGCAAAGCACTGCGTTATTCCAACCTCCACGCTAATACAAACACACCCCTTGTCTCCGCAGTAATCACCTTGAATCTTCCTTGTGGGTAGCATACAGGAAATTGACCATTAACCACAAAACAACTATTGTCAGTCAAGTCCTGTCCTTACAGCAAGTTGTCCAGGTACCCAGAACCTCACTGGTAATTTGAAACAGAAATTGACTGTCTCATCAGATTAGGGTACAAACATTTCAGACAGAATTTCTATAATTTTTAAAGTTAAAGGCACAACTTACCGTTGGTGCTGCCCGTAAGGAATACATCTTACAATGTGGATGAAGAATCTCTCTAATTTTTAGTCACAACGATAACTTCTTTGATGATGTTTCATCAATTAATTGTTGCACTCAATAACGATCACTGGTTGACACCCCTTAAAACACACACCACATCTTTCATGCCAGTACCGCCAGCTACAATGTCTGTTTTTAAGTGTGCAATAGTTGTACCTTGTGCTTCGTT
The DNA here is from genome assembly GCF_032118995.1 of Asterias amurensis. Taxonomy (NCBI): domain Eukaryota; kingdom Metazoa; phylum Echinodermata; class Asteroidea; order Forcipulatida; family Asteriidae; genus Asterias; species Asterias amurensis. The sequence goes on along the minus strand of NC_092655.1, from coordinate 6,847,762 downwards.
TTTACATAATTACGACCCGAGATTGGTGAGAAGGACTCTGCTACCTGACCTCAGATAAGGACACCAAATAGACTGCTATCTCAGTCTATTATACTAATTTTATACCCTGGCTGAAACCACATTCAGGATGCCTGTAGTTTTATTTTTATTTGTTTACGCAAGTTGCCAGACACACGAGGCCAGAAGGCCACTTCAAGGTATGGGCTACATATACAATTATTTTATTCCAGAGGCCGATGCCACCTACTCCTGAAACAGGGTTACCCCCCTTTACGGTCGATGGATAGGCTTGGGTATCATCAGTTCCGAAGCCTGGCTGGTAGAGCAGAAAGCATTACCTCCCCAATTTTAGGTAGCAAGTGTCACGACCAGGACTTGGACCCAGAATCTGCTGGTCAAACACCAGAGATTGAGTCCGGTGCTCTTAACCGCTCGGCCATGACACACCACAGATGTGCAACCATTGAAATTAATCACTTTACGACACCATTAAACTTCTTCTATAATTGGTTTAAGGATTAAAAAGGTTTTGGTCAACCCTTACTCTGTCTTCCTCATTGAAATAACTGGGTAATGGTGACTACATTATCCCTTTTCACGAGAGTTGAAGACTAATGTCCCTTGTTGTGGGCACCAGTCGTCTGTCTTGTTTTATTACACTTCATAAAAACAACCTTTAGATTAGCAGGTAGCCCAGTGAAGTGTGTCATCATGCATCCAGGGTTTTCAAATGTTGTCGACAGATAAAATACTCATGAATTCATGAATTGGCACAATACACAAGTATTTTAATCAAGCATTTCAATTTAATTAACCTGATTTGATATAACATGGACTGCCCCCCCCCCCCCTGACAGAAGAAGATTGCACAACGAAACTGTAACATCAAACAGAATTTGATTGTTTTGGTATTGAAGGGAAGATCAATTCCACTATAAATATTTCTTGGATCAAAAGAGGAACAAAAAGTGTTATTAATTCAGTTTGTAAAAAAAAATGTTACTGCTTCAAATTTAAAAAGGACAGGTTTGATGAAATGTAGTTTTCTCTTTGGTTTTTGTTCACTGTTCAGCTTTACAGACCCAAGTATATGACCCTGCACTATGCACAGAGATCTCTTTACTGAAGTCAAACTTTATTGATTTTTTTAACAGATTGCAAGGTTTGACCTTAGGATTTAAAGGTGTGTTCAGACTTACAGACAATCATCACATTCAGCCAGTGCTCTAGAAAAAGGCCAAGGAATTTAAACAATACTTTAAAACATTTTACTTTTATTCGAGTATTAAAATGAAGGGTCAATTGGGGTCAATAACTTGAACACACGCTTTTAGTTCAATGTAAAAAGGGTTCTTTTTGTTTAAACCATACTCAGTCCTATAAGTATAAAACAAAGAAATTACAATACTTTTTGAAGTAAAGTATTGCAAGAAAAAGACCGAATTTGAAACCGGACAAAATTGTGACAATCATCCATGCAAAGCAGTGAGTAATCTTAACATAAACCATTCGCAAACCATCACCTCATCATGACAGTTTTACTGCACTGTGACGCCTTTTATTTTTAAATTAAGCCATACATTTACAATTTACTTATCAAATGTCATGTTTAATTAAATATAAATAGAAAACAGGAGTTAATATTACCTACATGTAGATGTTCATAAAATAAACAAATGGCAGGGAATCAATGTTTACTTTCCATTACAGAGCAAATGTTGTATTTGGTTGTATTTTGTACTGCTTTTTATTTAGGCTACCGACTACTACACTAGTACTGTACTGACCTGCACAGACAGTGCAGGGGGGGCAGGGCCACTGCGTGCACTGCAGCTGAACAATATGAATTCGAAAGTAAAAAGTTAAGGGTAGGTTTGAAAGCAATTAATTGCTGTGTTGTGAGTACAGTGATAATTATAATGCTATATTATAATACTGCTTGTATTTGTACGCTTTTTCTTTACAGCCGAAAAAATATTAATTTGAGAAAGAAAACAAAAACAGAAAAGCAGACCGCTCCTTCGCTGTGGCCCAACATGGCATTGGCAAAAACACTTCAAATCAATTCTACATCAGTTTACTCAAGCAGAACATCACAACATCACATTATATTTGTTTAATTGTACTCACCACAGGATCGGATGCATGGGACGCATGTACATTAGAAACACTGGACGACGCCATATTTGTCTCTTGTTCGGTAAAAGGTGCAAAATATGAAATGTAGTCAGCTCAAAAATCACTCTTAAAATCTGGAGTACGGACGTTCAGAAGTCGAAGAAGTGTTACTGCATACAACGAGCGACAATGTGTAAAATGCGGGTGCGATATCTTTTCACTCAAGATAACGTACGTACAGGCGTACGTCTCATCGATTGTTTTCGGTAATTTTCGGCTGAGCTCGGTTTGGACCTCTCCACTTTATCTGAAGGAGGGTTTTCACTTTCTTTTAACTTTATTAATTTTATAAAAATACATTTAATATTTTATATCCATTATTATCAACAATTTTACTTTCAATTACAATACTCAATAATTGTTTGTACTTGTTTGGTAAATATAAGACAGTTTGTTTAAAATAGTTTTATAATTTTGGCCCCTCTAAGCAAAATGATTTAGCCCAAACGTGAGACAGCACGTGACCTTGAAGAGGTAAACAAGAATGGTAAACAGAGGGCACAGACTACCTTGAAAGAGGGGTAGGGATGTGCAAACTGATTGATTAAAACACAATGGAAGGTCACAAAAAGGGCACAAAGTTGTTTGACTCACACACTCAACGTGTCCTTGGTCTGTTTATCACCGGCTTAGCTTTCAGTTGTGTATGAAATTGCATCTTTTCTTTTGTCGGACCGTTATACGTGACCTTTTTACGGTTGCGCTGACCTTGTCTTACTCTTTGCGTCATCAAGAGAAAATTAAGATGACACCATAAATTAATCAATAAAATCAATGGGGAAAAGGTTGGGGTTGAGACTCATCCTAGAAAAATTATGTACAGAGTAGTAGAGTTGTTATTAAGATGTGAAGACTAGAGACCCTAATTGTATCATCTTTCTTTGGAGCAATCAACTTTATTAAACTTCTATTATTTAGTTTATTGCTCCATGTTCCAAAAAGAAACACGACGAAAGAACTGCAGTATTTGCTTCTTTTTTCTCTCGAAATTGTACCCTTTGAATACCAGCTTATGATAAGGAAACGACCCAATAATATTAGTCCGATCTACTGTACCTTAAAAGAGAGGAACTGTGTCTAGTCTGAAAATATTTATTTTTTAAACTGCGGCCTGGGGCCATTTTTGATAGAGAAAATATTTCGTAACAATTACCTGCTTAGCAAAAATGAGTAAGATACCAGTCAAATTGTTTACATAGTATGACTTGGTAGTTAACTTTGGGTGGTAACCTAGTTCTAGTTCACGAAATGATGTTATGCAGCAGCTCTACCATATAAAACAGAAATGTGAAATTGGGCCAAATGATCTCTATCCTTGGAGGCAAGCGGCGGTGCGATAGCATGCCAGCGTGAGGGCGCTATAACGATTATTTTTCGGTTGACTCATGATGTTTTATTAGGCTGGTTTAATTCAGTTTGTTCGGGGGGTTTGGTCTTATTTATATAAACTCACAAATGATTGGTACAGAAAATCAACAACAACATAATTTTGAATAATGTGACAGCAAACAGGTTTTTTAAAAAGATTGCATCCAGAAGGTTGAAGACAAAAACTTATCTCCCGACCGAACCGGATAAGTCTTGAGTTTACTTTCTTTTATAACCATTGTTGTTCAATTTATTCCTCAATGGTTGCTCTTTCCAAACAGTTTGTGTAAATGCAAGCATCCGCAAGCAATAAACAATGCATAAATGAATTCATAAGTAAAGTAACATCCGACTTAATAAATTAGTACGTCCGTTCGGACGTCAAGGTGGAATAGAATAATGCTGATGGTCTTTATTGTATTTAAATCATGTTATAAATAATTAATGAGAAATCGAAAGTACCAAGGACATTGAGTACAAGAGGTGTAGCTGAGACGTAAGCCATCAATGGGGGGGACTAGGTCACTCATCTTGCAAAACAAGAGTTGCCTTGGGCTAACAAGTTTGAAAATGCAATCTTGAAAAATTATTTTTTTTCAAAATGGGCCCGTTTTTGTTGTCATTCTCATCTAAACGCACTCCAATTTTACAACAAAAATCTGAAAAGTGCGAAGTAGAACAAATCCCAGATTTAGGTTCATTTGACAGTTATGAAAGTACACTATTATTTAGATTTTTCATGGTTTACCCCTATTAGAGACATTAAGGTCAAGATGGAAAACAAGTCTCTATTGATGAAAACAGCTTCACATGTCGAGTTCAGGACGCCGTCTCGTAACTCCAGAGTCAGATGGGGATGTCAGTCACTGTTTTAATGGCACTGGACACTATTGGTATTTTACTCAAAATAATAGTCTCCATAAAAACTTGCTTGGCAACTGCCGAGATGCGACTGTGAGAACCGGCTCCCTCTGAAGTAAAATAGTGAAAGAGGCTCGGGTGGGAAGCAAATTTTTAGTCATCTGAAAGTGCAACAGGGTGTTTTTTTTTTCTTTCATTAATATTTTGCATCTTTGATGACCAGTTGAGTAAACAAATCACAAATAATGATTTATTTAATGCTAATGTTGGGGGACACACCCAGTGAGAATACTGGTCTTTGACAATAATCACTCAAGGTGTCCATACCTTAACTCACCATAAATAATTGACAATGTGATGCATCAAATGAACTGGAAAGCATCTTTAAATTAAATAAGCCAACAGGAAAAATTTTACATTCTCACACAATTGGTGTTTTCCCCCATCAAACAATTTATTATCATTCCTAGAATTTTAGTAATCCATTAGCAATTTGTAATTCTTGAGAATATTATATTTGACAAGAATGAGTCTTATAAATAATCACAAAATAATACTTTCTCTGACGATTATTTTCTTCTAATAATTAAATTAAAACTCAAGAGTAAAAACAATTAGTTGTCTAACTGTAACACACATTTTTATTTTCAAAAACTTAGAACTCCTGTTAACTCCATGTTTTATGCATACTTGTTATTTTAAGAAGTACAAACTCCTTAAAGACATGGACACTATTGGTAAATGTCAAAGACCAGTCTTCCCACATGGTGTATCTCCACACATGCATAAAATTACACTATTAGTAATTACTCAAAATAATTACTAGCATACCTACTATGAGGTGAGTAATGGGGAGATGTTGATAGTATAAATCATCGTGGGAAACGGCTCCCTCTGAAGTTACAAGTACATAGTTTTCGAGAAAGAAGTAATTTTCCAAGAATTTTATTTCAAGACCTCAGAACTAGAATTTCAGGTCTCGAAACCAAGCATCTGAAAGCCCACAACTTCAAGTGACAAGGGTGTTTTTTATTTCATTATTATCTCGCAACTTTGACGACATATTGAGCTCAAATGTTCACAGGTTTGTTATGTTGTGCATATGTTGAGATACACTAAATGAGAAGACTGTTACCAATAGTGTCCAGTGTCTTCAAGTGATATGTAAGCAACTATATATGCCTCCATCCATGTAACATGAATTGAGTGCTTTCTTCTATAGTTAATGCACCAAAAACACCTTATAATTATACAAACATTGAACGGTCCTTAAAATCTCTTGTATAACTACAGAGTTTAAACATTACAATTAATTAACTCAACAACTCACAAGAGTGGCCATAGCTGTAAAACACATTACTTTGCATTGTTTTACGGTATCAACAAAGTCCATTTTTGTTGCAAAAATAACAAAACGATATCAAAAAGTCAGTTGAATAAATCCAGACAAATGAGTTTATATTTAAGGCAATTTTCTCAGTCAGTTTTTATAATCTTGCTATATTCTTCTTGTTCCTTGGCTTTGAATATGCTTTTAACTCGCGTTCTCTTTAACTGGCCATCCCTGTAAACAGAACAAAAACAAAACACATTTCAATTATTTTCCTTTTTTTTATGCTACAAAAATTATGAAACTTACATTTGGACATTTCAATATTCAGAAGTTTGAGACTTATAGGCACTGGACACGTTTGGTAATTGTCAAAGACCAGTGATCTCACTTGGTGTATTCCAACATAAGCATAAATTGACAAGCCTGTGAACATTTGGGCTCAATTGGTCATTGAAGTTGCACGATATTAATGAAAGAAAAAACACCCTTGTCGCACCATGGTCACATGAAGTTGTGTGCTTTCAGATACTTGATTTCAAGACCTCAAATTCCAAATCTGAGGTCTGGAAATCAAATTTGTGGGAAATTACTTCTATCTCGAAAACTAGGTCACTTCAGAGGGAGCTGTTTCTCACAAAGTTTTGTACTATCATCAACCTCTCTTCATTACTCTTCGTCAAGAAAGGTGTAATAATTGTTTTGAGTAACTACCAATAGTATCCACTGCCTTTAACATACCTAAAATGAGATATGTATACATTGCTTACCATGTTAGATCCAGTAAGCCACCCTGCTTAGCAATGGCTGCTTTGACCCGGTTAGCAAACTCAATAGCCTCTTCATCTTCCTGAATAAAATAACAAGCAAACATTTGATCAATCTAACAACCAAAAACTAACAGTATACAATGTCAGTATTTGACTTTAATAACGGACTTTGTACTCAATTTTGCTGTGCTATACCAAACAAAGCCCCACTTCCTATATGGCCAAGCTCAACACTTGTTAACAGAAAATGGTGTTTGAAGCTTTGCATGGTGTGGAGATTTAAGAGTAACTATAACAATAAATATGAATAGTAAACTTGCGGGTACAACCATATGTAAAATCTCTTTTGAAAGAGTGGTGGCTCTGAAAAGAGCCGTTTATTTTTTATTATTTTTTTTTAAAGCTCTCGACCGCCGCAATGCCTTAATCCACAACGAAAAATGCACAACTCCTTCAATAGAGATTCTACTCATGTTTGTACCCGCGAGTTTACTATTCATATTTATATTTATAGTTACTCTTACTTGTAACAGAGTTCAAAGTTTTGGTTGATGAGTTACTATAAGGTGTGGGACTGTGCTAGATTTGCTTAAGTGGTGGGAGAATTGGTAGCCCAGTCAAGCACAAAAAAAAGTATTGGTGGGTAGTCTAAAGACATTACATACTTACCCCTTTAACCATGGGAGGCAAATACCAGACATCACACACAATAGCCCAGCTGGTCATCATCATCAGTAGGTACCGGACCATTGAGTATTTGCTACTGTTCCAGAACGGATCACCAAAACTGGAGTTGTACTATAACAAAAACATAAAAAAACTCTGTACATAAAAAGCCCTATTTCATGGATTGCAAAATAAAATAATAATATAAATGGCACATAATAAAAATGTTTCAAAAAATCTCATTTCTAGGGATGGCTTGAATTTGGGGGAAAATTCCACATACAGAACTTGAAGCTCAGAATCTGTACTGGACCGAAACCTTATTTACAAGAACAGAGTCAAATATTAGAAGAGACTAGAATCAAAATGAGAAGACAGATTCTATTAAAGACACTGGACACTATTGGGAATTGTCAAAGACCAGTCTTCTCACTTCGTGTATCTCAACATTGTTCGAGACCTTAAATTCTAAGTCTGAGGTCTCGAAATCAAATTCGTCGAAAATTACTTCTTTCTCGAAAACTATGTCACTACAGAGGGAGCCGTTTCTCACAATGTTTTATACTATCAACCTCTCCCCATTACTCGTTATCAAGTAGGGTTTTATGCGAATATTTATTTTCAGTAATTACCAATAGTGTTCACTGCCTTGAACTGTTTTATTTTCACAAACACTATGAGATGATGTATCTCTTCTGCTTTATGGGTGATACTCAGCAGGATCGGAAGCTATTTATGAAACTCAAACTCAAACTTAAAGGGAGTGGACACTACTGTACTGGTTATTTACTCAACACAAATATTAGCATAAACCTTACTTGGTAAAAGGCTGTTGATAGCACAAAACATTGTGAGAAACGGCTCCCTCTGAAGTGACGTAGTTTTCGAGAAAGAAGTTATTTTCCATAAATTTGATTTCGGGACCAAAATCAAGCATCTTGAAAGCACACAACTTCGTGTGACAAGGGTGTTTTTTCTTTCGTTATTATCTCGTGAATCCACGACCAATTGAGCTCAAATTTTTACAGGTTTGTTGTTTTATGCATATATGAGATACACCAAGTGAAAAGACTGGTCTTTGACATTTACCAATAGTGTCCTGTGTCTTTAAGCAAAGATATTCAATTGAAAACTACAAGAACCAACGGACTTGTCTGTCTTGAGTTTACTGGCCTGGCACTGGAGCCATTGACCTCTAGCTGGTAGTCCCGTGAACAATTTTAGTCTTACCTTGATGGCTACTGGATAGATGGTACCTCCTATCTCAAAACTTCCTTTTTTAAATTGCATGACAGATGTGTTGTTTATGCAGGTTCCTAAATAATAATAAACAAACAAGAAAATGAGTTAATTCTACACTCATGTGCATATACACAAATCAGTCAAGGGAAACTTTGATTCATTACTGGTTAAAGGCATTATATTTCATTAAGGGAATAAATAAACAAATAGCTGTTTAAAATGTGCAGCACACAAATGCGCACACAAAACATTTTCACAAAAGTTTTTGAAAATTTGCAAACTTAGAAACACTTGCCAGAAGTGTCATAAGTTTTTTAACATTTATAAGTGCATTTATGAATGGGAAGTAAAGAGTAGTGATTCGTTCTTAAACGGCCGTTTAAAACCTTGCAGGGTTGTGCAACCTTGCTCAGCCACGACCCTGCCCGTTAAACCATCTGGGTCTTTATGAACAAGGATTAAACAGCTTACCTTCTGGAAATATCAATATGGGTAACTTGTGGGGATCATCAACATGCTCTTTCAATCTGTAGACAAGTAAAATAGCAAATCAATTAAGTGTAAGCACTGAGGGAGGAATCTATGTAAAAATGCAGACTGTTAATAAAGAACAGGACCTTTTATTGCGCTGGTCTGGACCTTTGAACACGAGAAAAGTATTTAAATTGAAACTAAAGTTTCTCACAGCATATTGCGCCAGAGCACCTTGTAAACCATTACACGGTGCTTAAGGATTAGGTCTTACATCTCAAACTTCGTTCCACTCCTTGCAGTAATAACACCTGCCATCGAATTCACCAAACCCTTCCTAACTTAGGATTAATCTTAGGACTTAGGATGAGTTAAATTCCGTATCCAAAGACGTTAGGGCTCATTTAACCCATCCTAAGTTAGGACGGATTACTCGTCTTAACTCGAGACAGGATTAATCCTAGCGTTTTGTGAAATCGGCTGCTGGCGCTTTGTATCCTTTGGCAAGAGGCGCATTAAAAAATACGATAATTATTATTGTTATTATGTATTATATAAAGTGGAGGTATTTGAAGGTAAACTTTTGTTAAATAAAGTTTCATAAAAACTAAAGCGATGCTGAACATAAAATTACAAAGCTGTAATATGAATTCTTGAGAGCTGAATGGAAAATAAGTTGGACAAGGGGTATATGATCAGGTCAAATATCAGAGGCTACTTGGTAAATCAAGGGGTGAGAGTCATTACCAAAGAAAAAGTCTGAAGCTTGGATACAAATTTAAAGGGAAATGATGGCATTTCTACCATTTGGTAACCACTGAGGTTATAGATTCCAAGGAGCTTTTAGAAACAGTATCCAAAGCAATAGAGAAGTAGACCAATGACCAGGATTTCTTTATTTGTGGCAAAAAATATATTGTCTAATTTTCTGCACCAGGCCGACATAAAAAGTCCGAGTTCAGCCAAAAGTCTGAACAATCTCATCCCTGTTAATCAAAATGTAGCAATGTTGGACAAGATTTTACAAGGGACCCTGGACACTCCAAAAATTATTGTCCTTTCACACGAGGTGCATTTTGTAAAATTTTACAACCATGCTACAATTTAGCAAGGGACCCTTGGTAAAGTGCTCTCGTGTGAAAGGGGCTTCTAAGAGGTGACTTGGTAAATCATTATGTCTGACCTTTGTGTGACCTTCATCCTATCCCTCATCTCTGAGCGTTCAAACCAGATATGATCAGTTCCAGTACGACTCATTGCTCGTTGAAGCATTCCCATGAAAGCTGTGTGTAGCTGTCCAATCTGAAATAATCAAGCAAGTCAGATAATAACAGTGGCTTCTTATAAAGCGCTCATATCCATCACTCGGTGACGCTAAAGGTGCTTTAACATACAGTATTTCCTGCAGGGTATGGTGGACTACGTTTGAATTACATGTATGAGACCTACTCCTTTTATATAGCGCTGTGTAATGGTTTACTAGGTGCTGTGGCGCAATATGCTGCCAATCCAGCCAGGAACACCGGAACAACCCCCTTCTATTTTCAGACATACATATTTTCAGACTTCTATTTTCAGACATACACAGGACGAAAGGCTTTATGTCCCATCCGAAGGATGAAGCAAGTGTTAAATGTCTTGCTTAAAGGACACAAGTGTCATGGCTGGGACCTGAACCCACACTCTGCTGAAGAGAAACACCAGAGTTTGAATTCGGTGCTCTTAACCGCTCGGCCACGACACTTCCACTTCAGCTTCTATTCATCCTGTTATTGGTGCTAACAAACTGTGCAAGTATTATATTTTGGGACCTGCTAAAGTGCGCATGTTTGTTTCCTTAAAGGGAAGGTACACGTTTGGTAATTACTCAAAACAAATATTAACTTAAAAACTTCACAGTTTTTATGATGAGATACACCAAGTGAGAACACTGGCCTTTGACAATTACCAATAGTGTACAAAGCAATGTATATAGAACCAAAGTCTTCCCATCATCAGACTTGCATAGTCTACTGCGCTGTGGATGTGTAATTATACACCCCAAAGAAGTAACTAACAATAAGATAAATACATGATGTAAAAGTGGGCTTCCCCCATCAAGAAAGAACATCCATTTGTGTAACTGGTTCATAGTAAATAGTTGAATCAATATGAATGACTTACAAAAGCATAGACGTTGTCACTTGAAAGAATGGCTATATCGATTGGAGAGGTGTGGTTCGCTACACATATTCCTCCCTTAGCTCGATTCTCCCTGCAACAAAGTTTGAAAAGATGAATAACCTTATTATCTGGTGTTATTTTTGCTTTTTCCATTATTAAAATGATATAACTATTATCAATGCGGTTAAAAGAGCAGTGGTGTCTTTATTGGACACTTTCAACAAGACGAAGGGTATACAAGCTCCAGAACATCCAAACTACCCGTACAGCGCCCTCTATGGTGCCGAGAATGGGTATCAAAGGCAGTTGAGCAGTGGCCATGGATACAAATCTGACAAAGCTCCTACAGTTGTAACTGATGGCTACAAGGAAACTAAAATAAATGTGTTGTAGGTGACATCTAAATTTATTTGGATTCAAGAAATCCAACCTCATAATGCATTATTGGCCAACAATCCAGTTGAGGGAAGAAACTCTGCGCATACAACCATGTGAAGATCACTTTTGTATGAGTGTTGGCTCTGGAAAGAGCTGGTGTGGTCTCGACGTTTCCAACACACCATGCAAAGTTTCAAATAACACAATCCAGCTGCACTTATTTAATGATGGCGTCTTATTGATTAGTTTATTAATTCAGAAATCAAAGCTTCAAAGCCTTGAGGAGGTTGCAATAAAAATAATAAAAAAGTTTAAAATATATCTTACCTGTTATGGAATGTAATGATTGCAGAGAAACATCGGCAAAACATCCGATGAAGTGTCAGGGAACTGTATTTATTCAAAATCTGTTTAAACCTGGAAAGATCAGCAAAACTACATGATTAAAATCTCCTGTGATTTGATGAAATAAAGAGTCAATCTTGATTTTGGTTGGTTATCATTCAGAAATACGAGACCAATACCTGAATGATTTTTTTGTTCTATTTCAGTTTGATGCAAACTAACAAAAAACTACATCTGGTACTCCAGATAGCACATTACAAAGCACAATGACCGGGGAAAACTTTTAAAATAGCCTGTCAGGAAATGGTTGTCGTGTGATTTTGAGCTTAAATAACCTTGCAGATTAGTGGTTTAGATTCAAGGAGGTTCTAAATACTTAAAACACAAAAAGGATAAAATGCGAAGATACTAACCTGGAATCTGGTAGGTAACCAATGAAAGCAGACGACACTAGTAGATACACCATACAGATACTAGTCACAGCAAGTCTAGTAAAGAAAAATTACATACTCTTTTTTTAGTCATGAATCCTCATTTACTAATCCTACACATAGATTTGAGTCTGATGGACCAAGGGCAGCTCTGAAAAACTAATTAGGAGTAATCTCTACATCCATGGAGGTAAAATAAATTGGGGGGCTAATCATCCTTACTCGCAGCTAAGAGCTTAATTGCGATGGATGCGGCTACAAACGTTTTCGAGAAGCAGGCATCCAAGGGCGCCTTTGGCTGCCAGCCACATCAACCCATTATGACCACGGAGCACAGCAAAGATCGAAGGTTTGATTTTTCCCGAGGGAGGAAAACCTGATGGTCTGGAAAACCCTCTTGGCACAGCAGAGAACCAACACACAACTCAACTCACATGTAGCCCTGTCCGGGAATTGAACCTGGGTCACCTTGGTGAGAGGCGAGCGTTTATGCACAAGCCAACCGTGCCACCCTATAGGTAGAATGCTATATCTAAATGAGACTTTTATTGACACTTGGTGGCAGCAGACTAAGTATGAAAAAAGCTCTTCTTCTGGATCATTATATTCTACTTTTAAAATATCTATCTAACAATATGCATTTTATAACCAACGGTTTCAAACACTTTCCAAAGACCAGCTCGTCCGATCCAAGTTCTGAAACGTGTTCCATTAAGGGGGGAGATACCTCCCTTACTGAGTTATAGAAGGGAGATTAACAAGGAAAGACTTTCTTACCTTACTGGCAAAAGAACCATATATCGGAAAAAGAAAGCAGCCATCCACAGCAAGGTCAGGCGAATACTGAAGAATAAATTTGTTTAAATTTAGCAAAGAAACACAAAATGGTTCAGAGGTCAAATAATGACATTTCATGTTCAGAATAATGGGAGTTATATATATTTTTTTTCAATTATGCCCCCCCCCCCCCTTGAGCAGTAGTCAAACCTTATTTAACACAAAATGAGATCTCTGTAACCAAAGGTCTCCCATGAAAAATTTAAAAATATATCCTGTGGAGACATTGCTACTCACTTGAGGTACTGGTACTGCATACTTGTTCTTGTCAGTAAATTCCATGAGGGAAGTTCTGAAAGGAACAAGAAACGAAAAGACTTGATTCTAAATGTTTAAACCTGAGAGCACAACTGTAAATAATTCTACAAATGTAACTAAATACAAGAAAGTACAAAATAACCAACCATTAAATATTGTTTCGCCTGGTAACTTGTATGAAACCATTGTGGGCTAAGCTGAACTTTTTGTGCTAAGCTTATTTTGGGGGTTACAAAATAACTAATATATATTGTTTTGCCTGCTAACTTGTATTTAAACATTGTGTGCTAAGCTGAATTTTGTTGTGCTTAGCTTATTTGGGGGTACATTAATTGAGACCTGGGCCCAATTTCATAGCGCTGCTTAGCGGCCGATTTTGTGCTCACTGTGCGATTTCCATTTCATAGCGCTGCTAACCGTAAGCACACAAAAACCGTCACACATGCAAACCGATCGGTGCTTACCGCACAAAAATAAATGACGTCACAATGCAAATCCATGGTAAACGCGCGATATAGGGCCCAATTTTTTTGCTAACCTGTGAAATACGCTAAGGCTTAAGCAAATTTTTCTGCTGCAGTAAGCACACAAATTTGTTTACTGTTAAGCAGCGCTATAAAATTGGCCCCTGGTTTGTTATCTATTTAACCTGCTAGATGATAAAGGCTTTTTGTAGACAATGCTTATCTTTACCCATGGCTTCTCTTTGTATTGACATAAATGGCCTACAAAGAAAAACAACTTATCTGGTGGATCAAAATACATTTCAAGTCTGACCACATTGTGGTGATTCTAGAGATGTACAGTGTACATGACAGTGTGTTGAAAAAACTGTTAGTCTTGACTGGCAGAGTTTAAAGACACTGGACACTATTGGTAAATGTCAAAGACCAGTCTTCTCACTTGATGTATCTCAACATATGCACAAAATAACAAACCTGTGAAAATTTGAGCTGAATTGGTCGTCAAGTTGCGAGATAACAATGAAAGAAAAACACCCTTGTCACATGAAGTTGTGTGCTTTCAGATGCTTGATTTCGAGACCTCAAATTCTATTTCTGAGGTCTCAAAATCAAACTCGTGGAAAATTACTTCTTCCTCACAAACTATGTCACTTCACAGGGAGCCGTTTCTCACAATGTTTTATACTATCAACCACTCCCCAATACTCGTTACCAAGTGAGGTTTTATGGCAATAATGATTTTGAGTAATTACCAATAGTGTCCACTGCCTTTAACCATAGAGAAAGCCTTTATGGTTTACCAAAGGAGCAAAGAGAATAATAGAATGTCTGAAAAACTGATCACACAACCGATAAGATTGTTAGTTTTTCCTAGAGTTCACTGGTAGATTTTAGCAAAGGAGTATATAGAGGGGAGTGGCAGTTGTGTAGAAAGTGGGGCTGGGAATAAAGGATTACTGATACAGAGATACTTGTTAATGGCAGTGGACACTATTGGTAATTGTCAAAGACTAGCCTTCACAGTTGGTGTATCTCAACATATGCATAAAATAACAAACCTGTGAAAATTTGAGCTCAATCGGTCATCGAACTTGCGAGATAATAATGAAAGAAAAAAACACCCCTGTCACACGAAGTTGTGTGCATTTAGATGGTTGATTTCAAGACCTCAAGTTCTAAATCTGAGGTCTCGAAATCAAATTTGTGGAAAATTACTTCTTGCTCGAAAACTATGGCACTTCAGAAGGAGCTGTTTCTCACAATGTTTATACCGACGACCTCTCTCCATTACTCGTCACCAAGAAAGGTTGTATGCCAATAATTATTTTGAGTAATTACCAATAGTGTCCACTGCCTTTAAAGCCAGGGGGCACTATTGGTAATTACTCAAAATAATTATTGGCATAAAACCTTATTTGGTACTGAGTAATGGGGAGCTGTTGATGGTATTAAACATTGTGAGAAACGGCTCCGTCTGAAGTAACTAGATCTCCATTCTTCACATATACCCACAGAAAATGAAGACAATATTATGTAATACAAATAAATGAGAAGTATTGTCCGGTACACAATATACACTTAAAAAATTGTTTGATTATGTCCATGAAATCTGTACATTAAAAGATTACGGTGCAAGCTTCATTCAAAAACATATAATTGAAACAATCAAAATACAAGGCTACAACGTAAATAACCAGGATTTAATCTCTTCAGCAGATACAGGAACTTATCAATCAGCTCAGAGAAGCAGGAATTTGATAAGCGGAGGGATGAATCCTTGATTTAAATCTCTTCTGTAAGGTTAGCTTCTAGAAGCCCTGGTAAATATAAATTTATGTAACATGGAAGCCCAAAACACTGGAAACATAAAGTTCATGTGTATAAAATGTGGAAATACTGGGCCTGTCCTGACAGAACAGAATAGTATTAAAGGCAGTGGACACTATTGGTAATTGTCAAAGAACAGCCTTCCCACTTGGTGTATCTCAACATGCATAAATTAACAAACCTGTGAAAATTTGAGCTCAATTGGTCATCGAAGTTGCGAGATGATAATGAAAGAAAAAACACCCTTGTCACACGAAGTTGTATGCTTTCAGAAGCTTGACTTCGAGTAAGTTAATTTCGAGACCTTAACATCTAATTCTAATTCTAAGGTCTCGAAATCAAATTCCTTGTCAATTACTTCTTTCTCGAAAACTACGTCACTTCAGAGGGAGCCGTTTTTCACAGTCTTTTATACTATCAACCTCTCCCCATTACTCATTACCAAATAAGGTTTTATGCTAATAATTATTTTGAGTAATTACCAATAGTGTCCACTGCCTTTAAGTTAGTAAATAATAATACTCACAAACTATCTTTATACTAACCGCAACAAAATAGTACAAATATCACTTCAAGCATCAATACATCAGGAAATTTCATTTTAAAAAGGCCAAGAGATTAAAACTTTCAACTTGATGTGAGGTGGCAGGAAAGTAACAAGGTTGATTTAATATCCTGTTAGTTTCTACTTATCGTGGGAAGTTAATGCATGCCACGTATTTCTTTTGGAATGTAAAAAGAAATGTGAAGTTTCACACAGAACAAACTAATTAAGTCCAATATATACTTAGTAGAATGAAACCGATAGACAAAATCATAATCAATTGTACAAACTACAAACACTGTCTTCTTCATCCTTTCACTTTCACTTATGGACCCATCATATGAGCACTCACAAATTTTCAAGATTTTAGCAACCTTTGAAAAGTAAGCTACACATTTTGAAAGACAATGAAGGTTTTGAGGATATTCGTGGGTTTGTCAACTATCTCATTTAAAGCCATTGGACCCATTCTTCGGTACAGAACAAAAAAAAGTTCACATATTTACAAACAACTTACAGGGTTTACAGAAGGTAGTGGTGAAAGACTGCTCTTGAAATATAATTCCATGAAATGCTTTACTTTTTGAGAAAACAGTAAAACAATATCAATTCTCGATATCGAGAATTGCGGATTTATTTTAAACACATGTCATGACAAGGCGAAATGTGCAGAAACAAGGGTGGGTTTTCCTGTTATTTTCTCCCGACTCCGGTGACCGATTGAGCCTAAATTTACCCAGGTTTGTTATTTTATAGGAGTTGTGATACACAAAGTGTAGGCCTTGGACAATACTGTTTACCGAAAGTGTCCAATGGCTTTAACTGAGTGAAAGAGTACATTGTACCTACCTTCGGCAGTGAACCGCTTTGTAACTTCATCTTCAATAATGGCCTAAAAGAAATAGGGATAACAAATTCCGATTGAGTAATATTTTTTTTTTAACCTTGGTGAAACCTCTCTGTGAAACACTGTTTTTCAGAGGAGCCCAGCAACTACAAAAATTGTATTAATATTAATTTTTTTTATTTAAATGCTATATTGATTGAAATATGATTTAACTGAGAGACCTGCAAAATAAAAAAGCATGAGGGGACACTGGGTGCCAGACTAGACTGCACATTAGGTTGTGCTACGTTTGGACACGAAATGGCTATCAGCAAGTCACTCTCTCAATACAGCCTTGCTTTTACCAACCCTACTCATTGCCCTTGAACTCTGACCTTAGATTGATTGATTTAATTTACTGTCATTTCTTTACATACTTTGGTGAGAATCAAAGTACCAGATAATGGGGAAAGAAGAGCCACTAGTATAAATAAATAATATTACATTTACTCCTTTTATGGAAAAATTATGGGCTTTGTCTACTGACAGCACATAATACATTACGCTTGTAGGTAGGTTTGCTTGGTATACATGTACATGTAAACCATGAAGGTACACATTTCCATGGTCTGTTTAAAGCAAAAATCACTCAAATAGAAATCATCTTCATCATCAGCCCATGTTATTTCACAGAGAGGTGAAGGCCTCTCCCAAACTATGCTAAGTATTCTGTGAATACTATTCTGCAAAGTATAACTGAATAACAAGTACCTACCTCAACTCCCTTTTTGCAGAAGTAGAATACATCAGAAAACTGGAAGTTTTCTTTGCCGATACGTTCCACAGTTTGGTTGACAACTGACTTAACGCCATCCGCTAGATGTTTGGTTGAGTCTTTTACAATAAGAACTAAAATAGAAGATTCATGATGGAAATTATTAGCAAATTAAAACATTGGACAGAATTTGGAGAGTACACCTCCCACCTTAAAAGCTCAATCAAAACTAAATTTAATAGGGGGAACATAGGTTGTCAGATTCTAAGGCCAAGAATACCAACAAGCTTATTTGAGGTATGGGGGACGTGATAGGAGTGTACTGTTTGGTTTGGGTGTATACACACAAATTTACCCAAACCTTACAGTGTTGTAGCATTGTGTCGCTATATCTCAAAAATGCTTGTTGTTTTAATCCTACATAAATGTAGATGTGATAAAATAAATGACCTTTGAAAAGTTTGTTTTAAAATGTGAACTGTTTTTTCAGACATTGCTAAAATCTAGAGTGATTATGTCCACACAGAAAGAATAATCCGCAATTAATAGACACAATCTGAGAAACAGTTCATGCAGGAGTGGTTCTCAGATTGAAATGTGTTTGAGTTCCTCTCTCTCTAAAAACAACATAACTTTGAAGGGAATCGTTTCTCAAAGTGATACATTACCAATACCTGAGGCGCTTCTTACCAAGTATTCTTGTACGGCCAGTTATTAACTTTTGGAGTAATTACCTAAGGTATGTATACCATGCAAGTATTTTACGAACAAATTAACACATTTCCATAAAATTCAAAACAGAGAAAGGTCAGGTACAATTATAGAATACACGGCCACTCCAGGGTTAGGGTTAGGGTTAAGGTTAGGGTGAGGGTTATGTTTAGGGTTAGGGCTGTTGCAGAGTGTGGCCCTGTATTCTATAGTTACTCCAAAGGACATTCAACTCTGGTGTTTGAGTAGAATACTGCTAAAAATTTAGACCAACTCTAAAATTTGAAAAACACACAGACATTAGACATTTTAAAATTGAATACCACAAAGTTTCTTTGTCAAATACCAACCATTTGCTGAGGACGCATTTGGAACAAAGATTTTCTCATCATCTCGTTTTTCTTCTTCATCATCATCCTATTCAAAGAGAAAACAAACAAACAAACAAACGAGTCAAAGAACAAGTCATGAAGTCTGCCAGCAAAATGGTAGAGAACAATGGTCTACTTAATAGTATTTGCTTTAACCAATGTAGATTTTTAAATATATTTTTTTCATTAATTACGTCATTAGACATTCATTTAACAAAAACAATAATATTTTGACCACTTGGCCTTGTGATGTTATTGCTCAATGGCGGATATTACCGTTCGTTACTAAATTCAGGGTTAAAAAAACACCTTTTTTACAGTTAAAAATACAATTATTCAACAGTTTGAAAGTGATTTGTTATTGCTCAATGGCGGATATTACCGTTCGTTACTAAATTCAGGGTAAAAAAAACACCTTTTTTACAGTTAAAAATACAATTATTCAACAGTTTGAAAGTGATTTGGGTGCATATGACTCTTGCGGATATATTTAACGGTTGACTTACTGTTCAACTGTTCTGTTAAAGTGCATTTAAAAATTGTTGTCGTGAGTTGTCGTGAGGGGTCGTGAGTTGTCAGTATTTAGTGCGACCCTGCCCCCCGGTAGAACTCGAACCGGGGTCCCCAGAGAGGTGCAGAAGGCTAGGCAAGACACCACTGCGCCAACCTGACTTCCCTGGATAACCCCTAGTTTCACTGTTTGGCAAAAAGGCTCTCTTGCATCCTGGCCAATCTCCATGTCATGATCCTCGGCCCCAAAGCCTAGGTAATGTTTGGCGACACTAAGTACTAGGCCTAATATTATTATAAAAACACTTTTTTTAAAGTAACACTTTAACTAAATAAAATACAGGCGTGTGATAAGTAACTAAATTACTTCTAGAAACTAGTTTCTAGAAGTAATAAGTAACTATCCATGAAAAAGGAGGAAAAGAGAAAGGATAACTTTCCGTATGGCGCCACCACTTTTTCACTCATTTTTACAAAAAGGGATATGTCAATCAGGTAAATTAGACACTATATTATTTTATTTCGAATGAAAAAGTGGTGGCGCCATACGGAAACTTTTCCAAGAGAAAACCTAGTGGATTGGCACTGGACATGGACTCGGATGGAGGTTGATCAATTTTAAAACTTACCTCATGTCCAACGCCTTGATCAATCAATTCTGAATCTGACTCGGGCTTTTGTCCAATTTGATAGCCAAGCTCAAACATTCGCAGAAGAAAGTTGATGTAGAAATGACGGATTCCCAGAGAAATGCCGAAACATCCTGGTAGAACAATCAACATAACTAGACACGAGAATGGTGTCAAAAACAGCCCGAGTATGACAAACAATAACTGCTCCATGGTGGCCGGGTAGTGTCTTCAGTCGTTCGTTCGGTAAACTCAACTGTCGTGTAGTTATTTTACAACGAACTTAGTCCCTAAAAAGTTGTAAATGTAAGTCCCTTGCATTGGACTTCTCGAAAGGGCAGCAATTTAGCGAATGTCATACATACATTCCATCCCTCTAGCTAGGAACTGACTAAAACCATTTAATGAATGGAAAAGCCGTTTCACAATAAAAAGAAAGATTTCACATCATATCTGTAGGTGACCTTTACTTCTCACTGTCACTGTGCAATGCTGTTGATGATGAAATGTGTACTCCGTTTTGTGATGAGATCGAGTTTGATTAAAATCACGCGGTATAAGCATGCAGCGTGCTCTACCAACGGTTTTGTTTTATTCGATCGATCCCGTGTATTGAATTACAAGGGAACAAACGTAATGAAAAGTAACGATGACGGTTCCCTTTTCATTTCATAGTAATTTAATAACAAAATAAAAGGTGCCCAACTATTTGACTGGTACTTGGTGCATTGTACACGGAAAAGTATGCGACTCTGTGGCAACCAACTAACTGTTATCCAAGATGGCGCCCCTTCCAGTAGCAGTGTCGCCCCTGATCAAGGTAAAAAAAACGTGAATTAAAGTCTTATTCAGAATAATTGTCGGTGGTTTTGACGTATATGTTGTTCCCACAACAATTTACTATCATATACTGTGTTTACTTTACGCCAGTCATTGTTTTAAGGGTCTTTAATCTGACATTTATCTTGAAAAAAATTCGTTCGCACTGACGACTCGTGACTGACTGGCTTCGTCGTGACTACACTGCCACTGCACTCTGGCTGCCGTAACTGCACTGGCACTGCAGTACTGCACTGGCTCTCTGGTGTCGGCTGCATGCTGTTCATGTGTCTGCACTACAAGTCCTTGTATTTTAACGCAAGTAGCTGGGACGACGCCGCCGCGGTCCAGCAGTAAGATAGTAGAGGGGGGGGGGGCGTGCATACTAACTGTGTCAAGAAGAAGTCAACTCAACCCCCTCAAGGCCACAGAGCAGGCAAGATGAGTAACACTAACATGGGTAGAAATGTGAAATGTGACGCCATTTTTATAGAATTTAGCCAGCATGAACAAGCAACTCTAACTTTGATTTTGAATTTGTTGGAATAATGCTATTTATTGATGCAACAGTCAACGGATCAGTAACAAACTACAAAAGGAGTGCAAACAATAATTAAATTTAAAAAAAAATGACCATTGAAATTGAAGTTGATATACTAAAGATTTCCAGCCTGCAGTTACTTTTGACCTCTTTTAAAAAGAAATATCTCATTTGTCAATCATTTGCCACTGCTTTTTCATTTGTTATTCAATTTATTTCATAACAATCAAAAAGTGCTGGGAGATACAGGAAATTTTCCTTTGTTTTAAATTTGATGTATTGTATGGTTTACGTTTACGTTTTTTGATCTTTTCAGTTTTCAAGATATTCCGCATTGCTTGTTGGAATCGCATATGGCTCAAGAAGAAACAGTAAGTCTTTCTTCAGTATTGAAACTGAATTGAAATTTAAAAAAACATTTGATACTCAAGAATTGTCCTTCATTTAAAAAAAAAAACATACCCTAAAATATGACCATCATCATCATCTAGTAGTCACAACTGAGATCCCATTCACAACGTCAAGCCAGGGGTGGATTTCACAAAGAGTTAGGACTAGTCTTATCTCGAGTTAGGACCAGTTACTCGTCCTAACTTAGGACTGTCAATGCAATTTGTATATCTCCTAGGAGTAGTCCTAAGTTAGGACTAGTCCTAACTCTTTGTGAAATCGACCCCAGGAGTCTTTACTCTTTATCATTCGATGTCTGGAGGGGACCTCCACTTCTGCTGAATTTAGTTTGAAATCAAGTGTACAATGTAGATCAAATCTGGTTTGTACCAAAACAAAAGAAGGGGAGGTCATTGAGTGCATGTCTTGTCTTGTCTTTACTGCACAAACCGCCGCCACTGGGCTATAAACGTGCAGACCCTCATGTATGCATGCTCCTACTCAAATTTTATATTTTCAAGGAGGGACTTAAAATTATTGGCGTCAGGGGCTGGTTTAACTTGTGGCGAGAGTGAGTTCCAGATTGGTATAGTTCTTAGATACAAGGAATAATGCTAGCAGTCTTTGTTTGATGAGATGGTGTTATAATTTAGGGTCTGGTTTTGAGGAGTTGTTGGTCTATTCTGTTGGTTGCAGCGAAGATTACTAATGTTACATGGAGTTAAGGAGTTTCTCTTCTAATGACAGATCTACTCTTTAACACAGAAGAACTAAAATTATCTTGAAAGACTTAGCAAGTTACAATCTCCCTTCATGATTATGTATTATTTCTTTTCTCTCTCATACTAGAGAGTCATACAAAGAATGAAGCTGAATTACTGAGTTTGAAAGAACAACGAAAAGAAGCAGAGGCTAAGCGAGCAGCTGTAGCTAAGGGTAAGAGGAAACCATTATAGGTTAAGGGTTGAGAAAAAGAGAATATTTACTAGAGTGGGATTTGAATCAATTAGCGCTGGTTTATCGTGCCTGTGCTCTACCAACTGAGCTGTTCAGGGCCCTATTTCATAGAGCTGCTTAAGCATAAAAAGTCGCCAAGCACAAACAAGTTATGCTTACTAGAATAAGACAACCAGCCAAACTTCATTGTCACATGTGCTATTTGTGACTGGTACCCTGCTCACTTCTGCTTAGCAGACAATTGTTAAGCAATATTTTCTGCTTAAGCAGCTCTATGAAATTTGGCCCGGGCCTATGTTGGTGGTCTCCCTATTTTGTCAATATCTTTCTTCTGGGTGCCAGTCAGAAGCCATACAGCCATTAACTGCCGTGTTGCAAAAGATCACGCCCAAGTTTTGGATACAACCTGGAAAGCGGCAGACCACAGGGAATTTTCAAACTGACTGGGTAAATCCCAAATCCCTAATAATTACATAGAATTTAAGCAAAATTGTTCCTGATCTCAGCGATTTGTAGAGAACCTCTCATACAATTACCTCCCACTCTCTGAATTGACAAAGTTCTTGTTGTCATGAATCGCTATCATCAGTTGATTCTCGGCATTACTAGATGGTTATCGTAGATTTGAATTCCAATCAACGGAACTGATGATGACTCTATATATTACTTCTTATTTCAGAATCTCCAGCGAGTGACTCAATCTTTGCATAGAGATGACAAGAATCTAACCTCAAGTATTTCAAGATGGACTGGTCCCAATCATGCTTACCACCGGAGGGGCACATTACACAACAAGAATCAACAGTTTGACATGACAGTCATGACTGCCTACCTACAGAGGGGCACATTACACGAGCAGAATCAACAGTTTGACATCACATTCACTGTCGTCTCTTCATTAGATTACTTTGCTTAATTTCAAAAGTAATTTTCATTTATTAGTTGGGAAAGACACATCTTGGAGTATTCTTCATTATTGATATCTGTTTGATTGGGTTTAGTCATCCATCACAGATGGTTTTCTTGCATTGATGGATCTGTGTGTGTGCAAATTGTTGTTATTATTATTGTTTTAATGGTTTACAAATAGAGACAGTTATTGTTGGAAAAGAGTGCATGCCCAATTTGTTGAGTTAGCTTTGCATGTTCACCAAAAGTGTTTTCTCGACTAGCTTGTCCGAAAACCCCAAAAGTCAGAAATATATGCGGTCATCAAAAAGAGCCATGTGGTTGGTACAGCCATTTGTTAGTCATAATATGCTTTGAAAAGTTTACAACAATCTAATCTGATGTGACTATCACCAGTAGAATAAGAAATTGATTCTGAAAAGACAGTACAAATAAAACATGGAACCTGGAACCACACAACTGTATGTTAATGCCTACTCAAATAATGACCTGACGAAACGGCATAAACTTATTTCATAATGAGTAGCTTGATGTTTGCAGTCAGTTTTATGGTTTCATTCGGATAACTGGTTCATATCGATATATATCGGACATTCTAGATTGAATATTCAAAGAATCAAGCACACTTAACAAACTGGTAACCTTAGTAACTGTTTTCCTCTAATGGCAAACTATTTGATAACGAACCCATAATAGAGTTACTGCTTGAAGTTTCTGTGTTAAAAAGTAATAATTTTAATTGGTTGAAAAAAACAAAATAAATTTACAATGTGAATTATTTAGACTGAACCTGAATTATTATTGGTTTGTTGATTTGACAATGTTTCCTGTGTCATAGGGGAATCTGACCCCCAGAGTTTCTGTGCCTGTAATGTGACAGGAAACTAAAATAGGCTGAGGGAAGATGTTTCAAAAGAGGGCGCTATCAAAAGAAGCTTTTACACAGTTCGATATGGTTCGATATATGGAGGGGAGGGGTATGGGGGGGGGGAGAGGGTATGCAATCTAAAAACTCACGGTTCAAAATTGACCCGGATGTGGGTCCCAGGGGGCCAGACCCATCTCTGGGTCAGTTTGACTCGGAATTCGTATCAATGTGACCCGGAATCTGTGTCACTGTGACTAGAAATTTTGGTAAAAGTGGGGATTTTGACTCTGGTCACATTGACACGGATTGCGGGTCAAACTGACCCAGAAATGGGTCTGGCCCCCTGGGACCCACATCCGCGTCAATTATGACCCGGGAGTTTTTAGAGTGATGGAGGGGTATGGAGGAAGAGGGGGGGGGGGGGGGGGGGGGACAGACTGTCACACCTGCATGGATCCAAAAATAGATGAACAATAATGGAAGTCTATTGTGTGTTGAATGGTGTATTTATTCTCATACAGTACACTGATATTAATTTCCACAGAGACATTTAGTCACAAAACGAAAAGGTGATTACATACCGGTTACAATCACACGTGTAAGATGGTGTTCGTCTATAGTATAAACGTGTACAAGTCGCAAAGGGGCGTTACGTGTCATATGAGTAGATTCAAAAAAAGTGTTTATGATGTTTACTTGAATATAATATACACTTTCATTTTATTAAAAAGTGAAACTGAAGGGTCGTACCACTGGTACGAAGTTCATAACAACTATTTTATTTCGACAGACCTTATGTTCATGACTTCATTTTGAGAAAATGGCACCTTCCAGCAACAGTTTAAAAGTGGGTTGCTTGTTGGCCAATCCTCTGCGCTGCGCCGCTTAAGCGTTTTCCATTTTTTCATAAATTTTACTTCCAAGCTGGCGGCGTGATGACTAGAGTGATGACGTCAATGCATAAGGTCTATTGTATTCGATTCGAAAATTTAATTGAAGTAGGTTTTTCCTGGAAATTCGCTGTGTTGCTTATAGTACTTAAAGATGCTATGTCAGATTTTTGGCCGATTTGACCCAAACATTTTGATTTAAAATTCATTAGGTATTTTAATGGGGGTCGAGAAAGTTACAAGCTTTCAGTTGAGCCATTGCTCGAAACAGTCCGCCAATTACTAGTAGCAGTCACTGTGAAATAAAGTGCTCAAAATTAGTCGGGATCCGACAATATATCACGTGACCAATTCTTATGTGTTTTATAAGAAACGTTTTAAATTTTGTTCATCGTTCCTGACCATTAAAAGTAAAAGTTAAACTTTTTTTTTAGAGCGGGTGATACTCTTTGAAATACAATTCACTCAAAAAAATCTATTTTTTAATGTTTGGGGCCCAAAAATCTGACATAATAACATTTAAATGTTGACGTCACACGAAGGCTTCTTTCTATTGTGCATGAAAAAGACACCATTTCAGTAAGCAACATTTGAATGTTTCTTGCACGGTGCAGATAATTTTAAAGTCACGTTAAACTAAAGTACCATTCAACTTTGTCCAATAAATTGCGAATTATAAGTTTACTCTTGAAGCAAAACAACAATTAATGTGCTTGAAGTTTATCCTATGTTGTGACTTATTTACAAGTTGCCGGAGACTTCTGACTCCATAGTATCAGGAAAACTTGCTGCCAAAGGGAATGGGTGGACCCTGCTAGAATGGCGAGGTTGAGTAATTGACACCGCTCTCGGGCCTGCAGCATCACCCGTAGCTGCAGTAGCTCCCGTTGCGCCTCGCCAACCTGTAGATATCTCTAAATCATCTACGAAACGTACAGCGTAGAGCTTGGGCAAGTAGACGCAGACCAACGTCAGGTAAGCGTTAAGAATCAGCGCCATACACAGCGTCGCCACCTTCTGTATGACTGCAACAGCCGTAGTGTAGACGGGTACAGCGGCGAGGCACAATATCAGCGTGGAGTAGACGCTGACGGCGATGAACTTGGACTCATTGTAGTTACTGGGTACCTTACGGGTCTTGAAGGCATAGAAGCAACAAGCCAAGATCAGGAGCAGGTTGTAGACACACGAGGCAATAAAACCATTCCCGAAGTTGCAGAATATCTCCAAGTAGTTGTCGAACTTAGAGGGTTGGTACAGTTTTGGTAAAGTTGGTGCCACGATGACAGACACGATGCTGATTAACAGCTGTAAATACGGACATAAGAATGAATAAGTCACGATGAATAAATTATAAAACGAGAGGTTCACAATGAATTTACTCTTACATAAAAACAACTCATATGCATTCGAGGGGGCAAGAGAAATTGTCACACAAGGCCTGCAAAATAAAGAGATTTATGTAAAGACATGGGGAAACATTTATTTTAAAGGAGGTAGGAGTGCAATTTATGTCCCAAAATGACGTCTGAAATTTTGACTTTTGAATTTAATAAATCCATAATACAATTTTACACTTATTTGTTAAAAGCTTTCATGCGGTAGTTTCTATTTCATACAGGCAAACGG
Organism: Asterias amurensis; assembly: GCF_032118995.1. NCBI lineage: Eukaryota > Metazoa > Echinodermata > Asteroidea > Forcipulatida > Asteriidae > Asterias > Asterias amurensis. Next base: position 6,820,804 of record NC_092655.1, on the reverse strand, counting down.
TTTAGTTTGTTTACCTCCACGTCAGATTGTTTTTAAAACAGTAAATTAACAAGAGCACTGAGCTATAGATTTGGCAAGAAGTTCCCCCTAACAATTAATGGTTCATCCCGTTGTGCCCGCAGACAATAACCGTAGCTTCCTGGCTGATTGTTGTACATCAATGCCGACTGTCATTCAAAATTGAATCATTGAATTCAATCAATCAAGCTTTTATTCCCTAAGCAGTGCCGCCTTTTCTTCTAAGGTAGAGATGAAATCCTGTAAAGAAAAACCGTACATCTCTTTGTGTCCCCTAGTTGCCGCTGAGCGTTTTATCTCCCGTTACCCAAATCATTTCTGAATTCAATTCATGAAGCTTAGGCGAGTTTTATTTCCTAAGCAGTAGGCCTATACCCTAGTGTGCTCAAAGGCAATGGTGTATCTCAACATCTGCATAAAATAATAAACCTGTGAAAATTTGAGCTCAATCGGTCATCGAACTTGCCAGATAATAATGAAAGAAAAAAACACCCGTCACACGAAGTTGTGTGCGTTTAGATGGTTGATTTCGAGACCTCAAGTTCTAAATATGAGGTCTCGAAATCAAATTCGTGGAAAGTTACTTCTTTCTCGAAATCTACGTCACTTCAGAGGGAGCCGTTTCTCACGATGTCTTATACTCCCAACCCTCTCCCCATTACTCGCTACCAAAATGAGGTTTTATGCTGATTAAGTCATTATCAATAGTGTCCACTGCCTTTAATTGTAACTGTGGCTTGTTCGTGTCACAATCCATTAGGAAAAAAATAATTATTGTCACGCGTTCATGTATACAAAAATTTCTACAAATGTATACATAATATAACAAATTAAATCATCAAACCCACATTCGACGTTGGTTTTAAATATCTGTTAAATAATTGTGTGTACATTAACGGTAGTGGACACTTTATTGGTAATTACTCAAATTATTATCATCATAAAACCTTTCTTGATTACGAGTAATGGGGAGAGGTTGATGGTATAAAACATTGTGAGAAACAGCTCCCTCTGAAATGCCATAGTTTTGGAGAAAGAAGTAATTTTGATTTCGAGACCTCAAGTTTAGAACTTGAGGTCTCGAAATCAACCATCTAAACGCACACAACTTCGTGTGACAAGGGTGTTTTCTTCTTTCATTATTATCTCGCAACTTCGATGACCGATTGAGCTAAAATTTTCACAGGTTTGTTACTTTATGCCTATGTTGAGATACACCAACTGTGAATCATTTCAGTTCGAAGAAAATGTGGTTATGGAAAAACATTTAGTTTGAATCCCCCCTAAATTTGAATCTGAGAAAAGTTTCTGTCAGAATTGTTTCTCAATATGTGTTCTCCTATTAGGGGTTATTCTTCCTGCGTGGACATTATTCGCTCCGGATTCTCGGCAATATCTCACTATCGCGAACACCTTTTGAAATGAAATCTACTTACTTGAGAGTCAAGAGGGGGCAATATGTAATGTACTTAATTGAACCGGAGTCAAGAGTGGGCAATAATGCAATGAACCAGAGTCAAGAGTGGGCAACATGTAATGTACTTACTTGAACCAGAGTCAAGAGGGGCAATAATTGAACAAGAGGCAAGAGGGGGCAACATGTAATGTACTTACTTGAACAAGAGTCAAGAGTAGGCAATAATTGAACAAGAGGCAAGAGGGGGCAACATGTAATGTACTTACTTGAACAAGAGTCAAGAGTGGGCAATAATTGAACAAGAGGCAAGAGGGGGCAACATGTAATGTACTTACTTGAACAAGAGTCAAGAGTGGGCAACATGTAATGTACTTCATTGAACCAGAGTCAAGAGTGGGCAACATGTAATGTACTTACTTGAACCAGAGTCAAGAGTGGGCAACATATAATGTACTTACTTGAACCAGAGTCAAAAGGGGGCAACATGTAATGTACTTACTTGAACCAGAGTCAAAAGGGGGCAACATGTAATGTACTTAATTAAACCAGAGTCAAAAGGGGGCAACATGTAATGTACTTAATTAAACCAGAGTCAAAAGGGGGCAACATGTAATGTACTTAATTAAACCAGAGTCAAAAGGGGGCAACATGTAATGTACTTCATTGAACCAGAGTCAAGAGGGGGCAACATGTAATGTACTTCATTGAACCAGAGTCAAGAGGGGCAACATGTAATGTACTTAATTAAACCAGAGTCAAAAGGGGGCAACATATAATGTACTTAATTAAACCAGAGTCAAGAGGGGGCAACATGTAATGTACTTCATTGAACCAGAGTCAAGAGGGGCAACATGTAATGTACTTACTTGAACAAGAGTCAAGATAGACACGATACTGAGCTGTGCACGTTGCCCGACATACTTTGGTCTTCTGTTAGATTTCTTGGCTGATGTGAAGATCCTGTAGATACGGTTTACTTTGAGAAAGGTCGGAGCGTACGTCAGAGTTAAAGACAAAGCGATAGATGCATCAGATATGAAGCATGATACACTGCTAGGATAGCTCAGAATCAAGAACACAGACAGGAATGCTACAAAGAGACCCATAATGTTGACGCAGCTTAGCTCCCGACTTGTTGCCTTGATCAGAGGATGTTGACGATAGTAGAGTATGCCTGAAGCAGCTATGGATGAGAGAATGATCCCGAAAGAAGACAAAACCAGTACAATAATAGTTATACCATTCTGCAAGTCAATATAGGATGGAATCATCATTGTACACCTTGTAAAGTTCAAAGTTGGCCAGTGAAATTCATCACACTCCACGCACTCTGTGCTGTTAGTCACGATGGCATTTTGGGGACATCTTTGACAGCCGTAGCAACATTTCTCTTCGAGCGGGACTATTTTATACCCCGGACGGCATTCATCCCGGCAGATGGACCTTGGTAGTTTCTCAGCTCCGTAAGACCATCTCAATCCGTCTACTTGGATATCTAAACGGTCTCCCACCGTACCTCGTGAATCCCAAACACCAAGCTCAACACCGTTATATGAACTGTCCATGGCTTGTTGCGTACTCATTACTCTGTACTTCCCAACAGGATCTCCATTAGCATCAAACTCAAACAAACCGTCTACCCCTTCAAATTTGATATCTCTAAGATGTGAGATGACATTTTCCCCAGTGACGGTACCGTTCAAGAGACAGTCAACATCTCCCTCACAATCTTCCTGCAGAATTTCATCAAGGGCAGTGGCAAAGGCATAAACAGCATCCGCAACGTGGTGACTCCCCCAAGTCACTTTCGAACATGTGTTGTCTTGTCTGCATGTTGATAGAACCGCATTGACCCATGGATTTAGAGGATCAGTGTCACCGAAGTTGGCCAACCGATAATAATCTTGAAACCCAGGCACATCCTTGTAGTAATTCTTGATCAAGAAACTCCCCTCAGCAAGATGTGCTACTCCCCATTCAACCAGAGATGCAGATGATGCAAAGCTGTCACTGGATATTATAGTAATTCCAGGGTGACTGGGTGCAGTGCGAATCAAAGCTGGTAGAATTCCCCTTGCCCCGCCAATGGAAGAGCAGAAGAAGACAATCACAGATGCTCGCTTGAATCTCAGAATCTTATCTACGATTTCTTGAACTTCGTTTTCGGTTGCTGATTCGCGAATTGTCTCTGCATACGCCAGGCAGATCTCATTCTCTTCGGCTAAATTCTGGATCTCTTGAGCTCCATGAATGCCGTAGCTGTCAAGTGAGTATATGAGTCCAACGTAAACCCAGTCAAATCGTATGAGGATGTCAACAATCGCTCTTGCTTGAAGATTTGCAGGCGGACTGGTTCGCAGAAAGTATGGGAATCTATCATGGTCGCTTAGTTCGATGGTGGATCCACTGTATCCAATGGTTGGGATTTTATACACAGTCGTAACGAGTGCCGTAGCCACGCTTGTTGCGCTACCTCCAGTGCCAATTATTCCGAGGAGTTGACCGTGTTGCGGAGTTTCGGGTATACCGTCATCTGTCCCAATTATACCGGCCAGGGAAAGAGCTACGGACGCCACAATCGACTCGAGCCCACAATAATCGCGAATAGCAAAACCTAAAGTGACATTTGGCAGTATATCGGTGCGATTGTTGATTTGTTCAATAGCAAATATCATGAGTTCTGATCGATGTACGGCGTCTTTTAACAATCCATAGTCGCATAAATCACTGATAGAGAAATGCATCGAAAACAAACCCCCGATGATAAAGTCACCGGATTTAGAATAACTGACTTCAGCCTCCGGTGGAAGCGAGCCGAGATTCGGAACGATATTCACCGATGAAATAAAAAGGAAAAAGACGCTTGGACTCAACCAGGAGATCATCTTGAGGGTTGGTTGTCGTTTCTACTCGTATGCTCGTATAATGATCAGACCTAGCGAGCAGTGTGAAGTGATAAAACTTCACGTTGAGTCTCCTCTGCGCGGCTGATTGTTCAAGTCCGTTCCTTGCAGACAACCTTGGAGTCCGTTGTCGATATTACGAAATGGGGAAAGGTTTATGTTGCCTGCGCACCATATTGATTGTATAGATAATACTTACACATGTAGAAAATATGCCTATATTAGGAAGGATGCCAAAATGTCACTGCTTTATCATCGACGATGCACACTGCCGTAGCAATCATATCATTACAATAATGAATCACCCAGCTTATGTAGTTTTTAAAGTCACCTGGAAATATAACTTGTTTTCTTTCAAACATAAGAGTATATGCTTACGTACAATAAAACAATTTTTTTAGTAATTGTTTGTCACGATTTATGTTTAAAAAATATAAAAGTTGTTTGGGGGGCTGACTCCGCCTACCCCTTTTGTGACGTCAATCGAGGTAGACTTTGCCTGCAATGCGTATAGTAAACACACGTGCAAAGTACATGTACGTCCAAGTCGTGAGTTGGTACATTTCAAAAAGTGTTTTTCTGCATTCAGCAGCAATACACCTGGTCGGCATTGCCGGAAAAAAAAATGTACTTTGCAATTGTGTTTACTCTACGCATTACAGGCAAAGTCTGCCTCGATTGACGTCACGAACAGCGCCCTCTCGGGTCGGGGTCTACTCTTAAATTTATAAATAACATAAGAACTGATTTTTTAAAACCTTAGTTAACTGTTTATTCACATTCCACTCATCAAAACACATATATTAGTGACAAAAGCTTTATTTTGAAAAAATACCACTTCCAGGTGACTTTGAACAAGCACTGTGCACGACTTTGTTTGAAACACAATGTTTATTTTTCATTGTAGTCCAACATTTGAATAATTGTCTTTGATTTTCCAATTTAAATTGTATATAGGTTAATATTAAATTGAAATAAGAATGAACATCTTAAATCTCACGTTATATAGGTTTTCAAGGTAAACCGACTTTCTATGAAAGCTCATTTAATCATTGACGGTATCAGTTGGGTCACGTTTCCCCGTAACAATTGTATATGTCACGAGGAAACTTTGGCTGGCAACCTGGAGGGACCCCACAACAGTAAATGCTGCAGGACTACTTTGGTACCATGGAAGTCATTTTTTCAGACAATGATCATACGACCCTCAAGATTAAAATGTGAATATTCAATTAATGAGTGTCTTTTCTTCTACGGGCTTGTCTCGAACTTGCTACCTATAATTTGCCTCGTATGGGACCTAGACTGTATAAACAATACTTCGTGCTTTGTTTTTACACAAAATAAGATTTGCGAAGTTCCGACATAAATTCAACATTTATTGTTAATATCAATTTAATTGTGATGAAGGATATTATTTATATATAAATTGAAATAGTTATAGATACTTGACGTTTCAGTCAGTTCATTTAAAAAAAAAAAGTAATTGACAAGTAAAATTATAAAAAGTAGTGCAACAAGATGTTAAAATAATCTCGGTGTGTCTCAAAGAACTAACTGTCTAACTTGTGATATTTTATGAAAATGAAACAACAAAAGAAGACGATCAGAGCAGACTACTTGAGAATAAGATAGAACCGACACTTTAAGGTGATCGGCGGGAATAATTATCCAGTACTTAATGCGGAGAGTGGATTGCGAATAGAGGTCTTCTTAACTTAACGGTGACATTCATTTTCATTATAAAATTCACCCCATTAAAGGGTCTTTATACTTTTGGTCATGACTTTGTTGGGAAAAAAACACTTACTTGGTAAATAAAATGCATGTTGAGCAACTTTTCACTTCGCAGTTCTGAAGTTATGGAAAAAGATTTCACTTTTTATCCCCCAAACTGTTAATCCGAGAAGCGTTTACTGCGGTAACATTTATCAGATTGTGTACAATTGCAGATTATTCTTCCTGCGTGGATATATCCTCCCCAGAATTTAAAGGCAGTGGACACTATTGATAATATGACTCAAGATAATGATTAGTATAAAACCTTACAAGGTAATGAGTAATGGGGAGAGGTTGAAAGTGTAAAAAATTATGAGAAACGGCTCCCTCTGAAGTAACCTAGTTTTTGAGAAAGAAGTAATTTTCCTCGAATTTGATTTCGAGACCTCAGATTTAGAATTTGAGGTTTCGAAAAGCATCTGAAAGCGCACAACTTCGTGTGACAAGGGTGTTTTTTCTTTCGTTATTATCTCGCAACTTTGACGACCAATTGAGCTAAAATGTTTACATGTTTGTTATTTTGTGCAAATGTTGCGATACACCAAGTCAGAAGACTGGTTTTTGACAATTACCATTAGTGTCCAGTGTCTTTATGCAATATCTCGAACTTGCTACACCCTTCGAAATGAATTTTTTTTTTTTTTTTTTTTTTTTTTGGGGGGGGTTTACCCATACACCGATGTGTGTTAGCACTGTATACTCAGTACTTTCCCGAGTCCTGTGAAAAAATATCACAGGCAAATTACTCGGGTGGGATTCGAACCCACGACCGTTGCAATTCTAGAGCAGTGTCGAATTCGTGGGTTCGAATCCCACCCGAGTAATTTGCCTGTGATATTTTTTCACAGGACTCGGGAAAGTACCGAGCATACAGTGCTAACACACATCGGTGTATGGGTAAAAACCAAAATTAATATTCTTTATCCCCGATGCGAATTTAACATCTATTATATGTCTGAATACCAATTACCAAACGAATACGATCCCTTTCATGTAACCTATATATATTCTGTCAATCAGACTTTTGAGCATCAACTTCTACCATTACGAAATGCCATTCGCTCCCATGTGACTAGATCAAGCTCCCAACGAACTGAAGACTTGGTTAACTGAAGGGCACATGGGAATTCATTTAGATTGATCTTAAGCATCTACGAAAATACACCGAGAGGGAAAATTGTGTTTGTCACAGAAAAGGATCTTAAAAGATATCCCATAGAAATACCGTATCAGACTTAATGCCAAACATGCATAGACTTCAAACCTCTCTGATCACACTGTGAAACGAACTAAAACAAACAATATTCCCTACGGCTATTGCCGGCACAAAAGGTCTCTTTCTTTTATCATGTACGCATAATAATAACCATTGTATAACACGATCAGTTATTGTGTACGTACACGGGCTTATCGAGTACGTACACAATAACTGATCGTAACACAATGTGCCTGTGTGTGAACATCCAACAAAAACAATTATCATACAGTGAGGGACATGTTTGGTTGAAATACACCTATATACGTTCTCGGCACATACTCGCAATGTTTCCCCAGAGATCTTGTTTGTTGACTCCGCCTACCCCTTTTGTGACGTCTATCGAGGCAGACTTTGCCTCGATCGCACATCGAACACACGTACGTCCTAGTCGTGAGTTTGTACGTTTCGAAAAAGGTTTTCTCTTGCATTTTTCTGGCAATGTCGACCAGGTGTACTGCTGCTGGATGCAGCAAAACAGCTAAAGATGGTGGGGGGGGGGTAAGTTTGCAAGTCTTTTCCAGAGCCGTGCAGCAAACATTTCGAGCCGTCGTGATTCGAAAGTCCGGAATACACTACACAGTTTGACATGAAGAGAAAAGTTCTTTTCTAAAATATGACGCCATCCCAACAATTTTGGTGGTGGGGAAGTCGAAGAAGGTACCTGAAAGACAAAACGAACCTATAGGAGCATTTGCCTGACGTAAAAAAAATCAGGTATTATTTCAACTTTGAGGGCATGTTTTTAGCTTGTGTTGGCACTGCATGCGATTCATCGCGCCTCGATTGACGTCACGAACGCCCTCTCGGGTCGGGCTTGTTTTCAAATTTGTAAATAACATGGAAACTATTTTGTTTAACCTTAGTTAACTGTTTATTCATATTCCACTCATCAAAACACATATTTTAGTGACAACAGCTTTATTTTGACAAACTACCATTTCCAGGTGACTTTAAAATTTAACACCAAACGGCCTTGACAGCACTACATGATTGTCTGTCTTTTCAGCACAGATATTGGAATTATAATATGGACAATAATTTCATAAAAACATTATTCATGGTTGGATTGATCTATGGATTGATTAAGAACACCATCAATCACTCAGAATATTTTTGGGGAAGAGATGGTCTTGGAAATTGTTTTTTTTTTTTTCTATTTTTTAAATATTGAATCCCAGTTGCGTTACAGTTGAAATTAAATGCATTTTTTTGTGTGTGTTGCTTTACAAAGTCTATTTGTGACGTACACGATAAGTCCGTATACGTACACGATAACTTATCGTATCACAACGTGCCTGTATGTGTACATCCAACAAAAACAATTATCATTCTTTGCAGTGAGGGACCTGTTTGGTTACAATACACTAAGTGTACGTTATCGGCGCATACTCGAAATGTTTCCCCAGAGATATTGTTTGTTATGCGTTTTCAACAATTTGTTGTTTAAAGGCAGTGGACACTATTGGTAATTACTCAAAATAATTATCATCATAAAACCTTTCTTGATTACGAGTTATGGGTAGAGGTTGATGGTATAAAACATTGTGAGAAACAGCTCCCTCTGAAGTGACGTAGTTTTCGAGAAAGAAGAAATGTTCCACGAATTTGATTTCGAGACCTCAGATTTAGAATTTGAGTTTGAGGTCTCGAAATCAAGCATCAGAAAGCACACAACTTCGTGTGACAAGGGTGTTTTTTTCTTTCATTATTATCTCGCAAATTCGACGACCGATTGAACTCAAATTTTCACAGGTTTGTTATTGTATGCATAATATGTTGAGATACACCAACTGTAAAGACTGGTCTTGACAATGACCAATAGTGTTCACTGTCTTTAACATTTATATCGTGACATGTTTGCTTCATAGGATTTGAGGCATTGCATGGTGAGGTATCAATATACACTAGGTTTGCGGTAACACCATGTGTGTATCTACTTGTCTGTTAGAGTTTTGTTCTTATAGAGAACTGTCTTGCTTTATTCTATCACCGCGGAGTAGATTTATCGGATGTTCGGGAGACTTCGCAGTTCTGAAAAGAACTGTCCTGCTTTTTAACTAATACCTGGGCGGAAGATATAGAAAAATGGCGGGACTACTAGGTCTACTTTAGCTTATAGAATCGTATAACTGCATTGCAGAGTCAGTTCTTGAATTGGTCTCAACGCTTCGACTAGCTTTCTCAAGTCATCGTCAGGGGATGGTTTGCTTCAGGTGGTTCAATCTATACTATTGTAATAGACATGACCGGTTCTGTACACTAAGGATGCTGGCATTTTTTTTTTTAAATCAATCCACCGGAAATGTCGCATGTGGATTGACACCCAATATTGGACTAGACTTGACTCAAGTCCCAATCCCGTGCCATCCCCAGAAAACTAATGTTTTGTGATGCTTTTAGGGACCTCTCACACGAGCATGGGACTTGAATCAAGTCTACTATTGGACGTGTGACATGGTCCATCACAATATGATCTGATATGAGCTGACCAATGTGTTTAATACAGTGGAAATATTAAAATTTAACACCAAAACGGCCTTGACAGCACCACAGGGTTTTAATACATCAGAAAAATAATATGACTGTCAGCACAGACATTGTCAGCACAGAAATTGGAATTATAATATTGACAATAATTTCATAAAAACATTATTTATGGTTGGATTGACAGCATCACAGGGTTTTAATACATCAGAAAATAATATGACTGTCAGCACAGACATTGTCAGCACAGAAATTGGAATTATAAAATTGACAATAATTTCATAAAAACATTATTTATGGTTGGATTGACAGCACCACAGGGTTTTAATACATCAGAAAAAATAATATGACTGTCAGCACAGACATTGTCAGCACAGAAATTGGAATTATAATATTGACAATAATTTCATAAAAACATTATTTATGGTTGGATTTATGAAGAACATCATAAACCACTCAGAATGCTTTTGGGAAAGAGACGGTTTTGTTTATTGATTTATATGTATATTAAATATTTGAATTGAATCCCAGTTGCGTTACAGGTGAAATTATACGTATTTTTGTGTGTTGCTTAGCAAAGTCTTTTTGTGCTTGATGTGAGGCCATTGCGTAGAGCAAAACTAAAAAGATAAACGCACACTTGTTTGTGCTTGATATTTTTGCATCTTAATAAAAACCTAATAAGCAAGGCTACATGCTTATTTATGCCAGACTTCATAAAGCCAGCCCTGCCTATATAAACGAGGAAACTCGTTTCCTGTCATCGTATCCTCAAATTGTCGTCTGCAGAAAACCCTCGACAAACACATGTTATTCCAACGTTAATTATTGCTCTTAGCCACTTTGCAATCTGGCGTATTATTAGTTTGCTGATTACGGCATATAGTCGGGTCCACATCGAAATATACTCTGCATATAATATGGTCGAAACGTCAGGCCGTCAACAACTTATGTGTTTTTATAGGATTTGAGGCATTGCATGGTGAGGTATCAATATATATTTGATTTGCGGTAATACCATGTGTGTATCTACTTGCCAGGTAGAGTTTGTTATCAGAGAACTGTCTTGCTTAATTCTACCACCGCGGAGTAGATTGTTCGGGTGTTCAGCGGGAGACTTTTCAATTCTGAAAAGAACTGTCCTGCTTATTAACTACCTGGGCGGATGGTATAGAAATAGGCTGGGACTACTACTTATATGTTTTTGTCAATCTATATTATGTGTTTTTGTCAATCTATTTTATTTTATATGGGGGTGATATATTGTTTATTTAAAGGCAGTGGACACTATTGGTAATTGTCAAAGACAGCCTTCACAGTTGGTGTATCTCAACATTTGCGTGAAGATTTGAGCTCAATCGGTCATCAAAGTTGCGAGATAGTAATGAAAGAAGAAAACACACTAGTCACACGAAGTTGTGTGCGTTTAGATGGTTGATTACGAGACCTCAGTTCTAAACTTGAGGTCTCGAAATCAAATTCGTGGAAAATTACTTCTATCTCGAAAACTACTCCACTTCAGAGGGAGCCGTTTCTCACAATATGTTATACTGCCAACCTCTCCGCATTACTCTTTACCAAGTTGCTAATAATTATTTTGAGTAATTACCAATAGTGTCCACTGCCTTTAAAAATAAATTAAACTCTTACTCGAAACTCGCTTGCGTTGCGATTTATATATGTAATCTCCTTTTGCGTGCGTGTGCCTTGTTTTTTTATTTTTTTATTATTTTTATATATTATATATATATATTATATATATATATTTTATATATATTTTTTTTTGGGGGGGGGGGGTGTAGTCGTGACGACTCTGAGCATTGACGAGGTAACGCAGTTAAAGGAACACGTTGCCTTGGATCGGACGAGTTGGTCAAAACAAAAGCGTTTGTAACCGTTTTTTTATGAAATGCATATGGTTGTAAAGATGTTTTAAAAGTAGAATACAATGATCCACACAAGTTTGCCTCGAAATTGCGTGGTTTTCCTTCTACTGTGCGAAGTAACATGGTCGGCCATTTATGGGAGTCAAAATTTTGACCCCCATAAATGGCCGACGTGTTAGTCGACGAGGTAAAAGGAAAACCACGCAATTTCGAGGCATGTTTGTGTGGATCATTGTATTCTACTTTTACAACATCTTTCTACTCATATGCATTTTACAAACGCTTGGTTACAAACGCTTTTCAAAGACCAACTCGACCGATCCAAGGCAACGTGTTCCTTTAATAACGGATCTAACTACAGGTATTGGTTTCTATGGTAACACCAGCGTATAATCTTCTCTGGGATGAAGTTTATACACGACAGCCTTGTAAACCTCATCCAGTCAGTCGTCGCTATATGATTGTATTGATGCTTTGTAATCGCACATGAAGGATGTCAAAACCATGAACGCAAAGGATGTCATTAACTTTCCAATCACATCCTAAGGGTGAATTGACTCACCCTCGTGCGAGAAGTCATGCCAAAAAAAGCAAAACCAATTATAGACAAAGTTGAATAATATAACACCAATTGCCGTTGGTGTCCGTGTTAACCATAAACAATAATTAAGAGAGTATCTCAACATGACACAAAATGTAATGAAATATTAATTGAACCATATCTAACAAGCTAAAAGGTTGACCGTCATCCTTTGTTTTGCCCTGACCGACTGACCAGGCCGAGAGCACGATCTGTCAATAACATGATCTTATGTTTGTTATTTAAGTAGGATTTGAAACTTTGCATGGTGGAAATACGATATGGAAAGGTTTGCGGTAACACCATGTAATGACTATCTCTAAATTAGTTGGGGTGATTCTGAAAAGAACCGCTGGTTTCAACTCGACGTTTCAATCAGGTGACGAACGTACAAATCCCAAAACGTTGGCGGCAAAGCGACGGCAAAAGGATGACGGTGTATTGACGGTGTATTGCGGCGACGATGACGTGACTCAACGGCCGACACCGTCGTATAAATAGTCTAGTTTGGCGTTCCCACACTTCACAATGTTCTGGTCATCCACTCACGCAACGACTACCAGCGAAAATGTGACGACCTCAAAACGACTAGAGACGGACTCGCACGGCATGGAAACGCCAAGCAACTGATAAATTCGGCCGCCTGCGTCAAAACAATGAGGGTTGCGTTCTCCAACGAATTCGGAACGGAATTACAAAGATTTTTATGCCGTCGCAATATTTTCAACATGTTGAATATTTGCCGACGGACGCGACTGTTTTTTGCGGCCGTCTGCGGTCGCTAGCGGATAAGTCAGCGACAATTGACGACAACTCACGATGATTGGCGGCAAATTCAAAATTGCAATTCGCAGCTTAACGTAATTGCCGCACCCCCTACTCATCATAGTGTGAGCCAGCCTTAAACTAATGTATGTATACAACGTGATCGGTCATCAACCAATCCAAATCTTACGAAATACTCACTGATGAACCAATCAGCAGGCAGAACTTCTTATAACAAACACATCGTAAAACCATACAATATTAACTTAACTTTAATTTGGGTGGTGAATGAGATTTCAGATCTAGGCAAAAATTGAATCTTTTGTGGAGATTGTTTTCCAAAGACACAAACTGATGAGTTTTCCCTCCCGCTGCATGTTACAGGTTAGTGCATCTCTCTTAGAACTCGGTGACTGATATTATGCAGGGCAATGATGGCGATTTAGCATAAAGCACGCCAGTAACTGTCAGTATGGTCGAACACAGATGCAATAATTCAGTTTAAGAGTCATGACAATCTGTCATGACAAGATGCTGAGCCTACATTAGTTTCCCAGTTTAACCGCGCATGGCAAATGCCGTATCGATTCGGAAACCATTAGTTAAGTGCATCCATTTATCCGATGCAGCTAGCTCAGAATGTCAAGTTTCGATAGTCCCCCTCGCAGAAATATAAAGAACGTTCGAGCAGCTCTAGGCACCTACACGTATATCTGTGTTATTTGTATACAAGTTTGGGTTTGTTTGTTTGTTCTGTTTTCTTTTCTTCTATCAATCAAAATATTGTTTTCTGATACATGCATTACTCCATGAGTGATGCATTCAAAGCAATATCACAAATTCAGAACCAGTTTGTGTATTTTAATTTCTTAATTATGACAATAAAGGATAACCAGCGCCACTGAGGTCTTAAATGATCACCGATGGAACTGTCTTAGTTTCCACAGACCCAGGTAAATCACGAATCTTAAAGACAGACTCTTTAGTCATCATACTACTGCACTTCAGTATGTCAATGTTCTTAACGAAACGTACAGCGTAGAGCTTGGGCAAGTAGACGCAGACCAACGTCAGGTAAGCGTTAAGAACCAGCGCCATACACAGCGTCGCCACCTTCTGTATGACTGCAACTGCCGTAGTGTAGACGGGTACAGCGGCCAAGCACAATACCAGCGTGGAGTAGACGCTGACGGCGATGAACTTGGACTCATTGTAGTTACTGGGTACCTTACGGGTCTTGAAGGCATAGAAGCAGCAAGCCAAGATCAGGAGCAGGTTGTACACGCACGAGGCAATAAAACCGTTCCCGAACTGACAGTAAATCTCGACGTACTTGCTCATTTTGTCGGGCATGAGTCGCTGTGGTTGGCTTAGGTCTCCTGCCAGAGCAGATACAATCACGATCACAACCTGTGACAAGACAATAATAAAGGCTTTAAGACTAAATGCCCTTCTCAGTCACCCCCATGAACTTGTGCCTAAATGTCTCGCTTTGTCAACCCACCCTGCAAACATTATTATTTTCAAAAGACACAAACATCTTCCGTATGATTCTGCTTCGCTGAGGTAAACAGTTCAAAATATACTTGGTCATTAACTTAAACATGGGTCCATATTATCCCCCCTGCATTGGCCGCACGACTCTCAACCAATGAGAGCTCTTTATTGACCTTAGTGAGGGGTGGGGTGTTTTGGGGAGGGGTAAGAGGAGGTGCTTGTGACGTCAAATACAAAGGGTCTATATAACAGCCTTGAGGGTATTTACCTGAATCGTCATGAGAATAGTGGACATAATGATTTGATCCTTTGGGCGGATCATACAAGGTGGTCTTGTGGACTTCTTGGCTGCTTTGAAGATCCGATGGATTCGATTTACCTTGAGTAAGGTGGGAGCATACGTCATGGTGAAGCACATAGCAATCAAAGCAGCACACCCTGAGCAGGATGCAGTGGATGGGTAGATGAGGAACGCAAAGGTTGTCAACAAAGCTAAGACGGTGCCGCAGATGGCTAGAAGACTCAGTACACGACCGGTGGCTTTTATCAATGGGTGTTTACGATAAGATATCAAACCAATAATGCTGAGGCATGCAAGGAGGACACCAGCTACACACAAAGCAATGAGAACAATGATCATCGCATCTTGTGCATTGATCATAGTTGCTGGAATAATCTCACATGATGTAAAATCAGTGGTCGGCCAGAGAAGTGATGGACACGGAGAGCAGATGTCACCATCCACAAACTCATACGGGTCACATTGAATGCATTCCCAGCAGCATTTCTCCTCTGTTGGAATGACAAGGTAACCTGGTGGACATTCATCACTGCAAACTGAAATCGGTGGCCGAGGTTCACTTCCTGGCCATGTTATTGCCGATTCATTTATCGAGAATGGTATGTCAAGGTTTTGAGTGTCCCAATAACCGACTTCGTGCCATGCGAATCCGTTTGAGACTACCGTTAGAGCATTAATGATGTATGCTCCGTCCGAGTCGCCATCTTGATTGAACTTAAAGGTCCCAGTTGGTCCATTAAACTTGACATTGAAGAGATATGGTGTGACGTCATTACCAGTGACGTTACGTACTATGGCCAGACAGTCCTTCGTCATTTGTGGACATCTTGATCTCAGCATATCGTCAAACGCGTGAGCAAACGCATATACAGACATGTAAATCGGCATGTTGGTTCCTGAGAAAGGAATTGGGCACAAGGTAATATCTGAGCAGTTGTTGTTCTTCAACCAGGATTCATAATAAGCAAGAAACCATGGACTGACTTGACTCTGGCTCGTCAGTTGACTGAAATGAGATTTAATGCCAGGGATTTCGTAATAGTTCAGTTTTATTTTCAGACTCCCTTGGAGCATACCTGCAAGGTCGTTGTTGATGGCTGACGTATCGAAAGCATCGCTGCAAATCAGGACCCGTGTTTCTTTAGTATGCGTAGATTGAAACTCCTGCAAGACTAAGTTCATTCCAGCAAATCCACCGAACATCACCAACACTTTCACCTTTGGGAATGCTGCGATCTTCTTAGCAACTGCCTTAATATAAGAGGGTGTGGTATTAATATCTCGAATCGATTCCGAAAAGGCGATACAAATACCAGCTTTCTCCGACAATGCCAAGATCTCCTGTGTTCCCCGAATTCCGTAAGTGTCCAAGGAGTATATTAACCCAACATAAACCCACTTAAAACGAGCCAAGATGTCAATAATAGCCTGGGCTTGAAACTTATCTGATGGTACAGTTCGTAAGAAGAACGGGAACCGGTTCTTATTACTTAGTTCTACACTCGTAGCGGAGTAGGACACCATTGGGACACCGTACAGATTGGTAGCTTGAGCGGCGATCATGCTCGTTGCACTCTTCGATGTACCGACAATACCGAGCAGTTGACCGTTGAGGTTAGGCCCTGGGTCGCAGCTTGGTATCTCGTAGATTGTGTCGGCAGTTGAGTAGCGACTCATTAGAGAAAGCACCAATGATAATGTCACATCTTCATTGTTACAAGTATCTCTGATATCGAAACCTAAAGTGATATTTGGCAGCAGGTCTTGGCGCTGGTTCACTTCGCTGATTGAAAAGGTAAAAGTTTCAACAATCTGTATGGAATATATCCCCATCTCTCCTGTACAAGTCGGTTCATATTCAAACGGTACCATTCCAGCGAGAATGATATCACCGTCTTGGGTATAATTCATCCATTTGGCTGAGAAAGAAAATGAGACTTGTAGGATGAGACTGGTCAGGAGGAGGATACCAGAACCAAACATCATCATTATGAAATGAGGAGCTCAGTACTTAAAAAAATAATAAAAATGATATATCATCAGTTGAAATCCTGAAGTATTCTATGCTCGGCGCATCACGTCAAAGACAACAACTGAAAGCAGACAGCTAAAAACTAATCTATATTAACAGTTTGTACCTGTGTTAGCAAGAAACGATCAAAACCTATCAGGTATGCAAAGCCACGTTACCGGAAGTTCGTTGTCCCCTTGAGCACACAACATGCACTTTAATACTACACGAAGTCAACATTGTAAAATATCACGGAAATTAACCGAGACTCATATTGACTGATCCAATACAGCATGAAACTAAAAGATGAGTTAACATTTATCTTAAACATGCTAGGTCTGATTGTTGGCCGATCTGACACCAAAAGTCAAGACACAATTCAACAAAATAATAGGCCTAGCCGCCTAGCTATTTTTATATTCGAGGAAGTTATAAGCTTCCACACAGGAAATAATCCACCAATTGATACCTGGTCATTCATTAAAAACACAAAATGAATAAATGTCAGGATCCATATACGTTATCAACCATTATTTTTTTTCGTTTCGAAACCAGGGGCGGATCCAGGATTTTCCAAATGGGGGGGGGGCGTGATTTTTTTTTTCAGAATGGAAGACCGCACCGTCGCTAGGCAGCATTTTTTGTTCTGTATTACGAAATTGCTACTGTCGTTAGTGCTTTCAATGGGAAAGTTGTTTCTTCTAAATCGTTTTTTAAACAAAGGAATCCTTTAAAAATAAAAAACATCTTCTGTCAAAATTCGTTCAGCAAAAAAAATCACACTCTCAAAACATTTATTTCGGCGGAAACGTGGCCATTCAACTAAACGGCTTATGAGATTCAAAAGATAACATTATGCAAATCAAATAATCCCGTTTTTTGCTTGATAAGATTTCCATTAACCAGTGTTTCAGAAAGCTACAATTTCTATCAATTTATAGAAAGTCAACCCCAGGTCCTGGCAGGTCGCGCAAGAGGGACACCCAAGAGGGCCTTGGATTGATCAACTGGGTCAACCTTGAACCAATACTATAGGCGAGATGGACTAACGCTGTCTTTGTGGATGGGTTAGTCAGCGATCAACTGGATCGGCGCCTTGAACCAAGACTATAGGCGAGATGGACTAACGCTGTCTTTGTGGATGGGTTAGTCAGCGATCAACTGGATCGGCGCCTTGAACCAAGACTATAGGCGAGATGGACTAACGCTGTCTTTGTGGATAGGTTGGTCAGCGATCAACTGGATCGGCGCCTTGAACCAAGACTATAGGCGAGATGGACTTATGGACTAACGCTGTCTTTGTGTATAGGTTGGTCAGCGATCAACTCGATCGGCGACTTGAACCAAGACTATAGGCGAGATGGACTTATGGACTAACGCTGTCTGTCTTTGCGGATGTATTAGCCCATTAGCCAGTGAAGGATGCGGAAATACATCCAGTCGAGCTTCAACTGATTGTGTCTATTTGAGCTAAAAGGTCATTTGTCTCCATAAAGCAATCTTCACAGATGAAGTCTATAATGACCATGGAAACACGAGTGGCAAAATATAGACTTTTTGATATTAACACATGATAATGATGTCCTTACTCTTTAAGTATGTAGTCTCCAGACAGTACCAGATAATTATGTCAAACATTTTTAAGAGCAATGTCAAACTTGACATAGTCATGTAAAAGTATAACATTACATAACAATAACTAACTAAAACTTTACCATGGAGTTGTTGTTTTGGTTTTGTTTTTGTTTTTGTTTTTTTTGGGGGGGGGGAATTTTTTACATAAATCGTGCAATATTTTACAAAATTTGTTTTACCCACTTGTTTTTTAATCATCCATGCTGTGTGTGTAATCCTTCATTTTTAAATAGCAATCAATAGGAGATACTTCTGTCCATCAGGGTTAGGAAGTTAAATAATAATAGCAGATGTCTTTTTGGAAAGGTCAAATAAAATCAACTACTAAAACAAGCCTTAAACACCATGGATAACATATCATTTATATGGAGACGATTTGTGTATATGGAGACGATTTGTGTATACAGTGTTATTCAATATTTGTGAGATTGTTTTTTAAAGGCAGTGGACACTATTGGTAATTGTCAAAGACTAGCCTTCACAGTTGGTTTATCCCAACATATGCATAAAATAACAAACATGTGAAAATTTGAGCTCATTCGGTTTTCGAACTTGCGAGATAATAATGAAAGAAAAAAACACCCTTGTCACACGAATTTGTGTGCGTTTAGATGGTCGATTTCGAGTTCTAAAATTGAGGTCTCGAAATCAAATTCGTGGAAAATTACTTCTTTCTCGAAAACTATGGCACTTCAGAGGGAGCCATTTCTCACAATGTTTTATACCATCAACCTCTCCCCCATTACTCGTCACCAAGAAAGGTTTTATGCTAATAATTATTATGAGTAATTACCAATAGTGTCCACTGCCTTTAATATGTTTTTCCGTAAGTTACCATGAAAACAGTTTGTATGAACAACAAAACTGATGCTTGGATAAAAGACGACATCCAGAAAACACTAATGTAAACAAATTCACGGCTTGATTTATTTGCCCAACGGTAACTTTAGACTCGTTTTTCTATTGACTGAATATGATTGAGTTTTATAATTGTATGTGATAGGGATGGCTCACTATGGGGAACGCCTCGTGCGTGAAGAAACATTTCTGGACAACTTAATCAGTCAGTAACCAAGCAACAAAGTACAACATTTCATCTTCAGACTTTGGTTTGCAAAGTCACACAAAGTATGCTTAAAATTGTCTGAAAATCTCAATCTCAATTATTAGAAGAAACGAGGTGGTCAGTTTCTGGGGCTCTAATGGACGTAAAAATACAATCAACTCTGTTGTATAGAGGGCATGGGATGTTTAATAGAATCATGGAGTCACAGATTTGCAATTATTATTGCAGTACCACGTATTTCAACTCTTTTAACAAAATAGTCGTCAGTTACCATACAATAAGAATGGTGGCTTGTAAACAGTAAGAAAGATGCGACTCACGCCCTTAGAGTGATGAATAGTAAGAGCAAAATTTAACTCTTACATTTGAACAAGAAAGATTGAGCTCTCAATCTCCTAGTTCCACATAGGGACGGTGTTTTTAAACTTAATACTCGACTGAAACGTTGATTAAAAAAAAATGGGTTGAAAGCCCCTAGCTGTGGTTGAAGAACGATTATAGCGCCTACGATCTAATAAGGTAAACAAGGCAAAGAAAAGTGCACAAATTGAATATACAAAAAAAATTGATGTTCCGTAGATTATAATGTAAAATTTATTCTTTTCATATTTTGCTTATCATCATTTCTGTGATGTTAGGACCATCTAAAGACTATCCCACGCCAATCCTTTCTCAACTGTATCTACGGCAATTGATGCTGCAAACAAGGCTGCGGCTATGTGATCTGGTGACTATGGCTGTGGCTATGTGATCCAGCCATGGAGAATAAAGCTGTGGCTACATGGTCTAGCCATAGAGAATAGAGCTGTGGCTACATGGCTTAGCCATAGTGAATAGAGCTGTGGCTAAGTGGTCTAGCCATAGAGAATAGAGCTGTGGCTACGCGATCTAGCCATAGTGAATAGAGCTGTGACAACATGGTCTAGCCATAGAGAATAGAGCTGTGGCTACGTGATCTAGCCATAGAGAATAGAGCTGTGGCTACGCGATCTAGCCATAGTGAATAGAGCTGTGACAACATGGTCTAGCCATAGAGAATAGAGCTGTGGCTACGTGATCTAGCCATAGTGAATACAGCTTTGGCTACTTGATCTAGCCATAGAGAATAGAGCTGTGGCTACGTGATCTAGCCATAAAGAATAGAGCTGTGGCTACGTGATCTAGCCATAGTGAACTGCCAGCTGAACAATCTTAATCAACTATAAATAAATGCAAACACCGTTCAAATCGTAATATTTCAATTCAACCCAGCACACTGTAGTGCTACTTTATTGTGTACTGCTGAATCAGCATATATTCTGATATACACCTCTATGGCACATTTGGTCCCATTTACTTTTGTTGAAAATGTTCATTCAGTCAAGGCATTTTCATTCCATGTGTTGGTTTTAGATGCTCACTCACTGTACATTGTGAAAAATTTACCAAACGAGACATATTTTAAAACAGGGCGACTAATATAAAGCAGCATGTGAAAGTATTGCGATTACTAATGCTCGCACTGTCACTCTTACCAGGAAACACAATCACATTACACCGGTTCTGAAGTCACTGCACTGGCTACCAGTTGAAAACCCCTTTGTTTAATCTCGCCTACATGTAACTGGTATATTTGTCTTATTTTCCTTGCTGTGTGTGGTTCCCCCTCCTGTGTGCCTTGAGCACCTCATTTTGGTGGATTTTGGCGCCCTCTAAATATTCTGTACTATTGTTATTACATAAAACTATCCCTAGGCCTACAGTGTTTTAAAGTCTGGACAGTTTATGAATGATATGAATCAGACACTGCGAAATGTTCATGTACATGTACTCCAGTAGCAATAAGTTTGAAGAATTATCTGGTCATTTTTCTTTCAAATATTGATGACAAGAAAATCATACTTTCCAGAAGCCCAACAGTCAATCATTGTTAATTTAAAGGCAGTGGACACTATTGGTAAATGTCAAAGACTAGCCTTCACAGTTTTTGTATCTCAACATAAGCAGAAAATAACAAACCTGTGAAGATTTGAGCTCAATCGGTCATCGAACTTGCGAGATAATAATGAAAGAAAAACACCCTTGTGACACAAAGTTGTGTGCGTTTACATGGTTGATTTCGAGACTTCAAGTTCTAAATCCGAGGTCTCGAAATCAAATTCGTGGAAAATTACCCCTTACTCAAAAACTCTGGCACTTCAGAGGGAGCCGTTTCCCACGATGTTTTACACCATCAACCTCTACCCATTACTCGTCACCAAGACAGGTTTTATGCTAATGAAGTTCATGCTGTAACAACTACTGAATATAGGTAACTATGTTCAGTGGCAAAACCAGACAATCTGATTATTGGGGGAGGGGGGGGGGGGGGTCAGTGGAAAATACCCTGTTAAGGGAGGCTTTTTAATGTATCCAACCATCACTTCGTTCATTTTATTGCTCTCATGGGGGGGGGGGAGAATGTTCTAATCATGGCCCCAGTCACGCACCTTACAGTGTTAGCCTGAAACACAATTATTGAGGTTTCAAGTTGATGCGCCCTCGCTTGGTTGCTTGATAGTCGCCTTCCTGCCCCGCTAACAGCTGATGAATTCTCTTAACCTTCTCTTTCCTCTCCGTATCTCTGTAAAGACAAACAAGATATTCATGAACACTCTTGTCCGACAATGCTTTGTAACGGCCTACAATGTATACAAACTACTATGTATACAAACTAATTATATACAAATACAATGTATACAAACTAACTATTACTCAGTTTGAAATAATATTACCTTTCGATTTGTTCTTTCAACTTCTCCCTCGCTAAGAACTGAGTATCTTTCCGGATTTCTCTCATGGCACCCTTCAGTTCTCGTTTGTAGTTGTGTAAAAGTCTCTGCTTCTCGTTCTTCTCACTTCCTTCATTGTTTCTCTTCTTGCGGATTGGATCATAGCTGCATCAAGAAACAAACAAAAAACCGACTTAGTATCCTCTAGTGACTTCTGGGTCCAATATCATATGACTACCTTAAAGGGGCTATGTAACTTTTGTAGGACAAAAAACACAATGTGCACAGATTTACACTAAACTTACACAGTTTGAAGATAATGATAGTAGAAAGCTTGCTGAAAATATTACGTGCTGAGGTGCTGTAGTTTTTGGGAAATGAGTAAAACAATGTCATGAAAATAATTTTCGTCTAATGAGACGAAAATGATTTTACAAACATATTTTCATGACATTGTTTTACTCATTTCTCAAAAAATACAGCACCTCAATAAGTAATATTTGAAGGGAAGCTTTCCACTATCCTTGTCTTCAAACCCTGTAAGTTTAATGTAAATCTATGGAAAAGGTACCCATATCCTTTAAGACTAATTGACCTTTATCATCTTGGCCATGTTCCCTGTTTCCAATAACAGTAATGAATGCTAACATTCACTGCGCAAACATGGCACCAGACTATTATTTCGTCCAGCCTCAGTTTGGGTACAATGAGTTGAAATGGACTAAATTCAAGATGGCCACACTGTGATAAAGGTCTATACAAAGACCAAGACAAAAACCAAGTAATCTAAGAATGAGACAGATCTTCAGATCCACATTTCATGAATGAATCCCCTTCTAGATCCATACAAACATATCTTGGTTTGTCATCTACGTTTATCCTCTTCTATAACTTACTCTTCCTCAATCTTGGGCTCAAACATCTGAAGAGTGAATGGTTTCTTCTTCTGTCGCTGTAAGCATTTCTTGGGTTTCTCATCCAGTGACTTCAGCTCAGTACTCAAAGACTCATACAGCTCCTAAGGTCAAAGGTTAAATTATAAATTATCTCAAAAGGTATCTCAATAGTTGGTTAATAAAAAATGGAAATATCATAGCATAATTTTACATTTTTGGCAACTTTCCGGTCACTAGCGGTGGATCAAAACTTGGGTACAAGCACACGAGGGTAGTTGGTATTCAATTGTGTTTTTCGTTTTGGTGGGCGAGAGTGGTCACAAATTTTATCAGGTCTCCAAAAACTATTTTTTTCTTTATTATACCCATACAACTAAGTGCACATGCGCAAACTCACATACGCCAGGTCGCCCATTGTTTGTGTAAGGTATGTGGGTGATTACGAGGTGTCGTTAAACGACCGCGAAGTCCCTTCGTTCGAACTCCTTCTCTTCCTTCCTCCATGGTTGAACAAAAAGGAATTGACAAGTGTGGGAATTGAACCTACGACCTCCAGTTTAATATTTTTGCACTCTACCAAATGAGCTACAAGTATCTAGCCCTATATTGGCGTTCTCCCTATTTTGTCACTGTCTTTGTTTGGGGAGGTCAGCCAGAAACAATTCAACTGTTAGATTCCATGGAAGAATGTCATGCCTGTTTCATACCTGTATCTGTTCAGGATATCTCTGGAACGGTATACGTCCACTGTCCAATGACGCCCTCACTGGTGTAAAAATCTCTTTAGCACTTGCTAGTTCTTTATACAGCTCTACACACTGTGACAGAAGACTTAGACTGGTGGCAAGGCACCAACATCTGAACTCATCTGTGTCTAGTTCCTGATGGTCAGCTTGGGAAAGAACCTCCAGAATACGTACAGGCTGGATCTTCATGTTTCTAAATAAATTTTTACAAACATTTCATACTGGTGAGTGACTAGTAGTAGACATTTCAGACAAATCACTTTTTGGATTTCATCTTTTATCCAAGCATCACTTTTGTGGTTCATACAAACTGTTTTCATGGTAATTTTAGGAAAAACATACTAAAAACCAATCTCACATATTGAATAAAGGGTTGAATCAAGTTTATAAAAACTAGCTAAAGAAATTCTTTCAAACGGCATTTTATTTTTTTATTTTACCCTTACACCGATATGCGTAAGCACTGAATACTCAGTACTTTCCAGAGTGTTGTGAAAAAAACTCATGCAACTCGGCTGGGACTTGAGCCCACGACCTTTGCCAATCTAGAGCAGATGTCTTACCAACTAGACCACTACAATTGCCCGGTAGCTTGAGGCATTTCGAAGTGACGTATTGGAAACAGCATTTCTCAAGACGGAGACTATCAAGTGTACAAAATTGTATACAAACGGGGCAAAACTGCCAAACAGTAAATCACTTTAAGACATGGTGTTCTGATTTAAGACAATTCTAAGACTCCCAACCTAAAAAGTTTACGTTGTCACATTTCCCAATCATCACAACTGAATTGAGTAATTACCTTGTAATCTCGCTGCTCGTTGATTGTAATGTCAACATGTTAATATTACGACCAATCGGCTTGAAGGGTGGAATGACATTGTAGAGTTGACCCGCCTCCTTCTTGGAGGCAAGGAACAAAACTCCTTGTAAGTAGTTGATGACTTCTGGAACAAACCTCTTAGATAATCTCACATACTGGGGGGAAAATCAAACAAGTTTCTAAATATTGGTTATCAACACTTAACTCTTACAGTGCCCGCTATTTTTAATAAGGGAACAAAAGGGTAGCGACCGTTCTTACACAGCCATTTAAAGCCGGCAGGGTCGAATTGTTGTGTGAACGACCCTGCGAGGTTATAAATGGACGTTTAAGAACGAGTCACTACTCTTTAATTCCCATTCATAAAATGCCCTTTTGTTAAAAAACATTTTAAAAATACAATTGTAGACACTTTGACAACTGAAAATTTGAGGTTTGAAGTGTTTGTTTCAAAAACTTTGTGAAGAATCTGTTTGATGCAGGTTGTGTGTACGCGCTTAGAAATAGATTACATGCGCTAAGAAAAAGATTACGCACGCCCGCTTAAAAATAGACTTCTTCCAAAAGGACAAAGCAGAATATTGACATGAACAATTCCTCCAAAATATACAAGACGTGAATATTTGAGGGTAAAGATAAAAAAAGAAATACATTTCAAAATTAGAACAAAACATCTCTCAGAATTATTTTCACTTCAACAATTTTGCAACAAATCTTGAATTAATTACTGTACCCTGAGACTTACCTTGAGAAACACATTGCAGATGAAAAGACTAGAGACAACATCTTTGGATGAACGAACCGGACACTGTGTCAAGATCTGACCCATAAATAGCATCGTTGGCGTCACCACTCCATGTCGAAAATCAGACGTTGAAAAAAGTAAACTCACCAATTGGAAGTACATCAGCTGTGATTCAATTAATATAAAGCAAGATTCTCAATTATAATCTAAATAACCTTTACATAGACAGTCACCTGGCACAAGTTCACATCTGATTTCCATTAAGCTCAAGACGATACACTTATCTGGCCCAAATTTCATAAAGCCTGTAAGCACACAAACTTTTCGAGTACAGACAAATATCGCTTTGCATGAACTGGTTACAAGCCAAAAGTCCATAAAGTTTACATTGTTCTGACTGGTGCCCCACAAGTTTTTTGCTAAGCATAGAAATTGGCTAAGCAGTATTTTCTGCTTGACAGCTTCATGAGATTGGGCCCTGACATTGATATAAGATGTTTGATTGTGACATATTTGGCTCCATTACTGTAATGGGTACTAAAGTCATGCTCGCGCTGGCATAAGTTTTAAGGAACATTACAGAATTGGTTTTTGCTAACAAAACAGTTGCTGGCAGTGTAAGCCCTTTACGTAATCCACCATAAACTGACAAACCTGTAGAAGTTTGAGATCGATCGGCCATCTGGGTCACGAGAGAATAGTGAAAAACTATTACAAATTTTGCATTGCATCGATGCCAAAATAAAAATGAATAAAATCGCTCAATGAGCGATAAACTCCAAACGCGAAGTTAGATGATTTATTTCTCATCAAATATGACATTTCAGATAAGAAATATTTCAAGGGATGTTTTCTACTATCATAATCATGAGACCATGTAAGTTTTATGTAAATCTGTGATCTTCACGATTTTTGTTTCATACCAATTCAGTAACGCTCCTTTAACACTAATGGAGATGCAAACGAGTTAAGTTATCATGTGTACACTTCATGGGTGGCCATGTCGGTGACATCACAGTGACACCTTTGTTTAATGTCATCCCCTGGCATGTACAATCGGCAACATCATCATTGGGGAGCCTGTCATGGTACAGTCACAGTGACAGCTTTATATAGTGCCATTACTGGCAAAAATCTGCAACATCAACTTTCTTAGTACTCACCGTCTCAACTTGTGGGAAGACGCCTCGACCTCTTGCGTTAGCCATTTCATTAAATCTCTCATAATGCTCTTGAATTAAAGCTTGCATACTCAGCCCAGCATGAAGTGATGATTGCTGGGCAAGTTCATAGATGTGTCTTAAATACAACAAAGAAAGTTTGTACCGATAAGTAAGATTTGAAGAATTGTCTAAGATACAACAAAGAAGTTATTACCAGTAAATAAGATTTTAAAATGTACCCAGTCAGTTTCCCTTTTGGTTTATTTCAACATATGCATAAAATAGCAAACCTGTGAAAATTTGAGCTCAATTGGTTGTCGAAGTTGCGAGATGTAACTATGAAAGAAAAAACACCCTTGTCACACGAAGTTGTGTGCTTTCAGATGCTTGACTGTGAGACCTCAAAATCTAATTCTGAGGTCTCGAAATCAAAATCGTGGAAAAATACTTCTTTCTCCAAAACTACGTTATTTCAGAGGGAGCCGTTTCTCACAAGGTTTAGTACTATCAACAGCTCCCCATTACTCGTTACCAAATAAGGTTTAATGCAAAAAAAATTGTTGAGTAATTACCAATAGTGTCCACCGTCTTTAAAGGATTTGGTTCTTTTTCAAAATGTCCATAGATTTACATTAAACTTACAGGGTTTGAAGATAATGATAGTGGAAAGCTTCCCTTCAAATATTACTTACGTAGGTGCTGAAGTTTTTGAGAAATGAGTAAAAAAAGGTAAGGTTTTGTGCTAATAATTATTTTGAGTAATTACCAATAGTGTCCACTATTCTATAGTTTAGAATCTTACTTTGTGAGTCCATCCAGATACTCTATCCCTGGCATCTTCTTCTGACGTAAGACATCACCAAAATACCGCAATAATATCGTCAAGAGAGTATCCAGTTTGTCTTTATTTCCTTCCGCTAAGCTCGGATGATGACAGGTTCGTATTCTTCCAATAATAAGAAGTTGATTGCTGTCGGATTGACCACCCATCATGTTGAAAAACTCCTCATGGTTCTCGGGTGCTGTTATACAAGATAGAGATAACACAATCTTTACAAAATTCAACAATTTAATGATAATAATAATAGTGGCTTTTTATATAGCACTCATAATAGACACTCAGCGACCCTAAAGGTGCTTCAACATTCAGTATTTTCCTGCAAGGTATGGTGACTACATTTAAAGTATGAGACCTATTCCTTTTAAAATAAACCAAGTATTGGTTTACAAGGTGCTGTGCTGTGCTCAATATGTAGCCAATCAAACCAGGAACACCTGGGTGAACTTCTTCCATTTTCTATAGGTGCACTGGGTTCTTTTACGGGACCAACGGCTTTAAGTCCCACATGAAGTACAAAGCAATAATAGTGAAGTGTCTTGATAAAGGACTCATGTGTCACGATCAGGATTCGAACCCACACTCTGCCGATTCGAAACACCACAGCTTGAGTTTGATGCGCCTAAGCACCAGGCCACAATACGCCACAACATTTTGGTTGTTGTTTAATTGTATGAAATGTATGATTTAAAGCAAAGATCAGAAGTTATTGTTGGAATTAATGATAAAAAAATGAGCTCTTTTGATTCAGTAAGTGAAACATTATTTGAAACTTTTTACAAACCTTTGAAGGTGTAAGGAAGCTCTGCTTTAGCGTTTCTCTTAAGAGCTTCTCTGGTCTGTTGACAAAATAAAATATTCAGAGATATAAAAATAACAAAACCTCTTGCACCCTGGACACTTATACAAGTTGCCCCAAGTTCTCCTTTCAACAAGTTGCTCCTAAGTTCACCTTTCAACAAGTTGCTCCTAAATTCTCCTTTCATTAAGAAACAAAATTACATATTTCCATCCAAAATATTAGCCAGGATTTGACCAATTTTGCTGAACATTAAAAAAACTGGGCGTTCACATAGCTCAATTACAATACATTTCATGTAAATGATAGCTAAAACTGGGTGTTCAAATTTAAAACAGGGCGTCACCCAGACACTGTTTCCATCTCATTTCAAGGGGGATATTCGGCAGGATACCTACTTCTTTTTCCATGAATGGGATCCTTGTAGAGCTCTCTTTAGTTCTTGGTGATTCTTCTTCACTTTCCGAACTGTCTGATTCTAAATCAGAATGGTTATCCTCCTCCTCCTCCTCCTCCTCCTCATCTCCTTCCTCCTCCTCCTCTGCATCTTCAACTTCTTCGTCTTCTTCTTCTTCATCTGCACTTTCTTCTTCCTCGATCTCTTCATCTGTAGCTTCTACCATTTTGAAAGTTAAAAGCAGTGGACACTATTGGTAATTACTCAAAATAATTATTGTCATAAAACCTTACTTGGTGATGAGTCATGGGGAGAGGTTGGTAGAATAAAACATTGGAGAAACGGCTCCCTCTGAACTAATGTAGTTTTTGAGAAAGAAGTAGATTTCCACGAATTTGATTTCAGGACCTCAAGTTTAGATTTTGAGGTCTCGAAATCAAGCATCTGAAAGCATACAACTTTGTGTAACAAACGTGTTTTTTTCTTTCATTATTATCTCGCAAGTTCGATGACCGATTGGGTTCACATCAAACACAGGTTTGTTTTTTTCTCACCAAGTGAGAAGACTGGTCTTTGACAATTACCAATAGTGTCAAGTGTCTTTAATTGCCGTAAATCAATACAATATTCGACCATGGATTAAGGTTGCTTTTCAGCACATGTTTAAAATAGTTATACATAGGAGTACAATGATGACATACCAGCCTTGACACCAAGTTTGTTTGATTGAAGTAGCTTGCCGTCCTTGTAGCTTATTGGCGCTCTGTTACTGATAGTCAAGGCATACCTATACAATAAAGCAATATTAAAGACTACATTTAACTCATCGCATCGTCTCCATTAATAATATATAGATGGAACTGAATTCGACCCTTTTGAAGGATAGGGTCGGAATTTTGCTTTTTAAAATTTGAGTTTTTTTAAATGGTTACAAAAAGCAACAAAGTCACTGCCATGGTTACACACGATTCCTGGAAAATATAGTAAGATTGTTGAATTCTTATATACGCTGTCAGCTTGCCGGCGAGAGTGACGACATCTCGTCAAGTTAGTTGAATAAGCTGACCGGTGCAGGACGCGGGGCATAAGCTCTTTTTTGAGAAGAAACTCTGATCCCTGACGTCCCTGACGTCACACACCTGCCACAATACCAACACATCAAGACAGGTAGTGGGCAGGGATTAGATGGCAGAGGGGGTAGTAGCTCTCGTAATAATAATAACCAGTTTTTATATAGCGCTTTTCACACCCAAGGGCATCTCAAAGCGCTTCCAACATTATTACCCCTGGTCACTGGGCCTTAAATCATTCCTTAAACCATCTCAGCTCCCTGGGGAATATAAAGCCTGTGCGACAATTATATGCGCTACTCAGCTAAACCAATCACAAGAACCATCTCTGCCCTCACAGGTACCAATTGACCCCTAGGTGGAGAGAAGCAATTATAGTTAAGTGCTTGCTCAGGGACACAAGTGTCACGACCGGGATTCAACCCACACTCTGCTGAACAGAAGCATCAGAGCTTGAGATCGGAGCTCTTATCCACTCGGCTACGACACCTCATTCATGAAGACAGAACCGATTAGCATCTGCTTGAATTCCTACAATACTAATTAATGACTATTTCCAACTCACCCATCATTAAGATCATCCGCCGATTGATGCGTGTTCTTTCTTGCTTCTTCTTGGTCTTCTGGTGTAATTCCAAGCATTCTTTGTTGTCTGTCTTGCTCAAGTTTATCCAGTCTTTCCTTTTCATCTTTGGCAATCTCCTCCGGTGTCTTCAATCTATCTGTTGCCTAAAAAATGTGAAAACAAATTGTTAATAAGTAGGATTTAAAACTTTGCACGCTGGAAATTTAACTAAGAGAAGTTTGTGGTAATACCATGTGAATATCTCATTTGAGTAGAAGTGGTTCTGAAAAGAACTTGCGGTTATCAATCCGTATGCTCTAATCGTCTTCACGAGAATTGAATATTCTTGTTATGAATAATTGGAATAAATTAAAGTATATTTTGACCTCTAATGGAGAACCATCTTAAATCAGAAAGGTTGAGTAGATCTCAATATATAAAGGAAGTGGTTATTCTTCATTGCTGCAACATTTGAATCAGGGATAAAGAATCATATTTTTGTTTGATCCTTCACCATTGTAGTGGTTCTATTTAAAGACAGTGGACACTATTGGTAATTGTTAACGACCAGTCTTCTCACTTGCTGTATCTCAACATATACACAAAATAACAAGCCTGTTAAAATTTGAGCTCAATCGATCGTCAAAGTTGCGAGATAATAATGAAAGAAAAACACCCTTGTCACACGAAGTTGTGTGCTTTCAGATGTTTGATTTTGAGACCTCATATTCTAAATCTGAGGTCTCGAAATCAAATTTTTGGAAAATTACTTCTTTCTCAAAAACTACCTTACTTCAGAGGAAGCCGTTTCTCACAATGTTTTATACCATCAACAGCTCTCCATTACTTGTAACCAAGAAAGGTTTTATGCTAATTATTATGAGCAATTACCAATAGTGTCCACTGCGTTTAATGCCACTAGTCAATTATAATTTGAACAAACTGTATTCCTAAATTAAATTTCAAAAACTGAATTATATCCAGTCCTGTTTTGAGGTAGTAACAATGGAAGTAAATTTCCCAAAATGTTTTAACTGCTGAGTGAAGATCAATAATACATTAATGATGAGACTTAAAGCCAGACCTACCTTTGCTTTCATGTCAAACATCAGTTCTCTAACAGCAATGTCATAATCATCTGCTTTAGGTCGAACCTCTGGGGTGGATTTATCACGCTGAAATAAATTATTCCGTCAACATTTTTTAAGACGACTTCAAATTTAAACCATTTTGAAAAGGAGGGTCAATAATATTTCCCTTCCCAAAAGTCTTAAAGTGTTTTGTCAAAAGAATATTACTTCCTGAAGAGTAAGAATTACAGCGCAACAGTTTATCTGCAACTGAATTTCAGGCTAATTAACAAAGGGAATAAAAAGGTAGCGACAAGTTCTTAAACGGCCGTTTAAAACCAGCAGGGTCGTTGCCATGGATAAAGGCCCGAGCCGTGCGTGTTTAGTCTTGGTGCAAGACGTTCACGTTTTCTTTTCACACACAGCGCAGCCGACTCATCGACAGCGCCCGCATCGCCCGTATTAAGAACTGTCTTGCACCAAGACTAGCATGTAGTATCTGAAAACAACCGGTTATAAACAGAGCTCCAGCTGGTCATTATCAACCGTTTAAACACCCCCACGCGACGCGCTCTCCACCAATAGGAATAGCGAAACTGTCTGAGGTATTTATGAATTGTTGTTTATACTTGAGAAATGATCAGTTCAATCCATCACTACAATTGTTATCTATTTTTTCTACTATTGTTAATCTATCTTCAAGTTTATCCCAGTCTTTAACTTCTCCCCCAAAAAAGAAGTATTTTGTATACATAAGGTGATAAAATGTGACACGTCGTCAAAATAAGGGAACAGAAACACAGCAGAGCAGCTTATTTGTTATTTATCCTGTATAAGTATATAAAAGTTAGGAGTGGTACCTGTTAGCATTTTTTTATATAGTAATTCCTATCAAGAAGTTGTTTACTTTAACATGCACTTACCTTATTGCAGGCAATTAGACTAGCCACAGTCATCCAGTCTTCATCCAGTTTTTCTGTCAGATTCAGCATATCTTCTTTCTGATGCTGACGCTCATACTACGGTAAACACATGATTTAAAATAAATACAGCAAACTTGTATGCTCAGTTACACAATTCATCTCAATTACACAAGTTACAACTTGAACAAATATAGACCAAATTAATCATCGGGAGTTCAACAAAACATTTGCTCAGATCAGGTTTAAAAAACAATGAGCAATTAATACATATTTTGTACATTTTACAGTTTCAGATTTTGATACATAAATACAATAGTTTAAAAAAAGAACCTTCTTTTTGAGATGAATTTTTTTAATTTCTGGTACAGGGTCTTCATTGATAAATAGTTCATGCTCAGCCACCTTAACAACCAATACGACTAACCCTCCTACAATCGGCACCTTTTTGAAACATGTTGATACACCATTTGAAACCATTCAAGTGAATGGTATTGAATGGTATGATAGCTGTGCAGACAGTTGGTTCCCCAAATGGTTTTGAATGGTGGTGCAGCTGGTACAGAATCCTATGAGGATTGTCTTAAGTAGTGCATCAAGGATCCCACTATGTCATGACTGTGTGATACCAGGGGGTGGGGTTGATCGATCTGCCTCTGGTTATGAGGTTACCATACACTATGTCATAGACACTACAGGATTTGTCATCAACTTTGCTCAAATGGTACTGCCATGTGTACAATGGGGTTGTAAATGTTAGTGAATTTTTTGAATGGTGTATCAGTAGGAGGGTTACTGAATATCGTCGAATAATGACTGTACTTTTATTTCCGTACATACATCATTTGTGTTTTGGGTTTTTTCCCCCCTTTTTTCATTACCTTGCTTTTCTTGGAATTGGCGATGACTTCATCAAGAATTTCCTGACGTGACTTTGGTTTAGAATCCTGAAGATAAACAAATTATAATAAACATGTGAATATCAAAAGAAAAATGTTTAACATTTACTAAAATTAAAAGTCAACATCATAAAAGGTGTGCAAATATTTTATGCGGGTTAAAACATTTTTTTTTTTTTTTTTTTTTTTTTCTCACAATTTTTTTTTACAATACTGAATGTTTGTATCAGACAAAAAGTCTCATCTTAAAAATGTTTGATTTAAAATTATTTCCTTTGCAATCAATCAAATGATTGTAGAGTGTCATTGCCGAGTGGTTCAGAGCATCGAATTCAGGTTCTGGTTGTGATTCACCGGAGTGTGGGTTCGAATCCCGGTCGTGACACTTGTGTCCTTGAGCAAGATACTTTACTATAATTGCTTCTCTTCACCCAGGGGTATAAATGGGTACCTGCGAGGGTAGAGGTTGATATTGTGAATGAAAAAGCCTTCAGAGCGCCAAGGCAGCTCAGGGCTGTATACTCCCCATAGGGAGCTGAGAAAGATTAAAGGGATGTTATTGGCCCAATGACCAGGGGACTAATGTAAAGCGCATTGATACGGTTTATTGTGAAATGCGCTATATAAGAATTTGTTGTTATTATTACTATTATTATGATTTCCTTTGCAAACAATATTCCATCTTGGTCCTACCTCTTCTTTCTTATCCTCTGTCTTCTTCTTTAATAGGAATCCTCCAAAGTGCTCATCAGCAACATACTTGGCTAGAATCAATCACAACATTAAAGATAATATTAAGGTTTAGGAACGACAACAGATCTTCTTTGAAAGAAATTCAGTTTTGGAATAAGAAGTTTGTCGACTCTGTGGTATGCAATATTTCAAAACTAAAGCCTATGGACTCTGATATAGTTAGCAAAGGCCCGGTCATACAGGCCCCGATAACAAGAACGAAAACGAGAATGATAAAAATGCAGGCCCTCGATTGGTTGAATGAGCATGGGCATATTCTGCCCGGAGCATTTCAACCAATTGAGGGCGTGTATATTGATCGTTCTCGTTTTTTTCAGGGCCTGTGTGACCGGGCCTTAAGTCTCTATCTATCTTAACTAGAGTTGGTTCGACTATGGAGAACTGGTCCCAATTTCAAGGATCTGCTCAATACCGTCCGCAAAGATAAGCAAGAAATCTTTTTATTAAATGAATTTCGACAAAAAAAACCAAAGCCAATACTCACAAAATCTTTTGCTTGTGAGCGAGTGTATTCCAAATTACTAGGCATCATTCACTTACACAGCTAGCCAAGAAAATCTGCGCTTGCAGAGAATGGTGATTGTAAGTGCAGAATTTCGGCTGCAGAGTCATGAAATTGGGCCTGTTTCAATGAAAATGTGCACAAGGGTTATGAGCCATACCTCCCAAATTGCCATCTTGATCTTCGTCATCACTCATGAATTCTGTATCTTCAAACTTCTCGATATCAGCGAGTGACTGGCCATAATGTGTCAAGTCTTCATCCTCATTGAGCTGATAGGCAGACTCTCTTTCATGACCTCTCTGCGAATAAAATGTCAACAAGAAATGTAAAGTGAAAACTTTAGCTTTCAAAATCAATTCATCTAATTTATGTCATTTTGGCTTGTGGGAGGGGGGGGGGGCGAGGCTTAATTTCCGAGATGCACCTACTGAAAAACAACTCAGAAAAAACTTCTGCTGAATGCTGCATTCAAGAATACTTAACCGTCTTTAGGAAAATAGTGTACCAGTAGTGGCATTGCCAGATGGGGCATGTGGGGGGGGGGGCAGGCACACCGGTCCTCCCCCAAGTATCATTTCTGCACACAGCGTTTTCCGGATTTCTTTTTAAATAAAATATTTCAGGATATGTGTTAGGAAACCCAAATGGTGGAGGTGGAGTGATAACAAAAATAGGAGCTTAGGCTCGATGTAGGTAACAAATTGAAAAAAAGATTTTCGATTCAAATCAGAAATATTGCTAATAATTCTGTATACAAATTAAACTTCTTACCTGTCTCTCAACAGCAAATCTCTGCATCATCTTTTCCTCAACGCTGAGTGTTGGGTCATTCTCTCCAAATCGCTTATCAATAAATTTATTAGTTTTGTTTCTTTGTTGATATTCCTTGAGGAGTGTGTCCTTTCGCTGTACAAATGAAAGCAGAAAATGAATAGAGATGAATTACAGTGAATGATTAGAAATCTGAAGCGTAACAACACCCTCCGAGCGCTTCCTGGCACCATTGTCGCTTTTGGATGCTGTACTTTGGGAGTCATATATAGGCCTAGTCACAATGCTCATCAAAATTATTCCAGCATAACTGCTACATATGTACAATCATCTATTCTGCTATTTGTCAAAGCCTGTATAGACGATGTGACCTATGTTTACATTCAAACCGCCCTCTGTTGAAAAAACACTGTACATATACATCATGTTTCGCCAGGCAAAAAGACACGTAGTCATGGTAAGATTGCATACACTTTCTAGCTGGCTGCCAAAACACAAAGGCTTTGCCCGGCGGTATGCCCGCAATCATGTTATGATTTTCGTGTGACGACCGAGGTCACATCGTCTATATACAATAGCATCTAGACAAGGGTGCAGCTTCTGACAGTGGACGACAGTGGACGACTTTTCTAACGTACAAATAGTGTGCAAGTAAAAAACAAGACTCTGGATGCCTACTCGCAGCTGATGGCCTCTTACAACTAACCCATGGTGGGCAGCTTAATGACGTATTGAGGAAGCTCATAATGCCCATAAAGCTAAAAACAATTGAGATCAATACTTTATTTGACGTTTAACAAAAAAATAGTATGCATTTTCTGTGTTGTTTAACTGTTCTAGTGTTGTAAAAACAATGCTTGGCCAGCAAATGTGTTGAGCAACAAGCGCTGTGGTCTTGTTAGGAAAAAATGGAGACCAATATCAATGACAAACAAATTGAAATGTATTGTTGATTACTCCTAGGTGAAGAATGACATCATTATTGACTCTGACTGACCTTTTGGTTGGCCTTTGACCTTGACACTCCTGGTAGTCCTTTATCATGTTTGCTGATCTTCTTCCCAAGGATATGATGTTTCTGACGATTCAGACGAATCTCAAACGGATTATTCTTAACT
Source organism: Asterias amurensis (assembly GCF_032118995.1). Taxonomy (NCBI): domain Eukaryota; kingdom Metazoa; phylum Echinodermata; class Asteroidea; order Forcipulatida; family Asteriidae; genus Asterias; species Asterias amurensis. The sequence goes on along the minus strand of NC_092655.1, from coordinate 6,784,376 downwards.
TCTTGTACAGTTTTCCCTCGCTGCACTTTGTCCGATAAGTTCCTCTTGTTTTTCTTAGACTTGCCCATTTTATGTCTAGGTCCTTAATACTTGTTCTAATCTAGGAAAAGAATAAATGAGAATAAATGAGAATTGGGTTTGATCAGGGACGCTGCTATCGTTGCTGGCCCCGAGCTTACTCTACCAGGGCTACCTACATTCTAGCCCCATAAATTGGTCCACCACCCCATATGCTTGTCCCAGCTCTCAAACAAATATGTAACTTACCGACCTATGCCTAAATTCATTTAAAAATAATCACCTATTTTGGGTAAAATCAAATGATTGTTTAGGGTGAACTTTTCAAAGGATATAAAAAATCTTGAGGACTTGCTAATTTTTTAAGCCGCATGCGCACGGCAGTCTCATAATTTTTAGTTAGGTTCCTTCAATCGTATTGCATTATTGTAGCAATTGATGGAATCAGTCATTTTTGTTTTTAAATGGTAAAGGGAACCCAGCTAATTATGAGAACGTCCGCGCGCTCTAATTAATTTACTCAAAAAATGAGATATATTCCTTTGCTTTGCCTTCGGACTGGTAAAAATTAGTGAAAAGTGGTTCTGCATCTGGTTCTCTTTTTGGTGAAATACTGTACAAACAAATCCCCACATATTGGGATATACACGTGCAGGATTGCAGGTACGTGGTAGCAGGATTCGGACAAATTCCGGAGATTCAGAACCACAACTCACAAGTGTGCCACCACTCAGTGCACAAACACAGTGGCATGGGCATTTTGTGTGTGTGTGTGCAAAACTGCACACCCCCAAAAAATGCGACTTGTTCACAAGAAGACAAGCTTCACTACCGAACCACTAGTCTTGTTTGTTGAAAGGGGTCTTGGTAGTTCTATCAAATCCCACATTATTTCTTGTTTCTTACCAGAATAGTCAAAAGGTAGGGTCCAGTTCTGTTGTTGAAACGTCCATGTGTTCCGTCGTCGTTTCCCAAGATTCATAGACTTGTCCAGTCCTTCCGCCGAGAGCCTACAAAACAGTCGATGTTGCGCCCTCTATCGGTGACCAATAAAAAAACGCGTCGCCAACTACTGACAGGACTTACAGTGAAAAAAGGCTTGAGGTGGGCTACTATTTAAAGGCGTTTTATATTTCATAATGACTCTGAAAAGCACATTAGCTGCTTTGGATAGTATAAGAGATTTCACTTTTTATCCCATGAAATTTATAAGGAGCGTTACCGTGGTAATGCTTCTCAGATTGTGTTCTCTTCAGGTATTGTTATTTCTGCGAGGACAATATTATTCGCTCCGGAGTTTCGGCCATCTAAAAAATATGACCACCTTTTAGTTTAGGATTAAACAATCGAACGGTTCCAAAAACCAAAGCATAATAATCTTGGGACACAAAAGGGAGCATGTGTTGTAGCTCAAAACCCTTGCTTAAAAGCCAGTAGGCACAGCTGTAACTACTAGGAAGGGATTGGTAGTTCAGCCAAAATCACACTAGACACATTAAACAACAAGTTTGTTCCTTTGTCTTTTTTATTATATTCATTTAACATAAAACAATACACAAAGATGTTATAGAGGATGCATTAAATATTATGCAGAAATTATTGAGTTTAAAAAACTTCTGACGCGCTGAGTTGTGTACACCCTACGATGGTCTACAAAGGGCGCTATTAAACTTGCATGTGAGATGCACCTAACATAGCATGCAGTGCAATTACTAATACTCTAAAATATTCGGGAAAAAAATAGTGCATAGAAGTCGCACAGCTTTTTACAGTAAAAGGGGAAATTTTGCATGAATTGTGAACTGTTATCCTCTGCTCAATTTGATATGGGGAGTTTGGGTCGTCGAGTTATTCACTCTCAGTACACTATAGTAATAATAATATCAATCTTGAAACCAATGTTGTATTGACCTATTATACAGGGATTTACCTACACATGCTTAGCTCGTTGGCCGGAGTCCGTTGGAGTCCAAGCAATGTACAGATGGAATTATTGACACACCTTGACTCGTAGTTGGCTGGATTCGGACTGTCACACACAGCGGGGCCAGCGCCACGAGGTTGCCCCGTAGTTGGCTGGATTCGGACTGCCGCACACACGGGGCCAGCGCCACGAGGTTGCCCCGTAGTTGGCTGGATTCGGACTGCCGCACACAGCGGGGCCAGCGCCACGAGGTTGCCCCGTAGTTGGCTGGATTCGGACTGCCGCACACAGCGGGGCCAGCGCCACGAGGTTGCCCCGTAGCATGGCTGGATTCGGACTGCCATACAGCAGGGCTACACGGGGCTGACCCGCCATCGGTCACGCCCTTATGGTTTATTACGTAACTGTTCTCACTACATTCACTACAAAAACTGGAAGTTAAAAACACCCAGGTCACAATTAGACAACATGTTGACAATGTATCCCTTTTTGGCCTTCTAATCTGTATAGAATGCGTATGATAATAGTATCGTGTGACCCTGCATCGATGTCCTTAACAGAATAAAGAAATATGGAACTTTCGGTGAACGTTTCGTATGAAAGTTCAAGAGTTGTCTAAGTCCCTGAATATCTATTCCCTAAAACGTTGAGTAGACCTATATATAAGCAGTCAAATTAATGTCAAAAATAGTTCAGATAGCTTCTGTCATCGTTTTCCGGATTGGTGGTTTCAATTGCCTTTGTCACTAAGTTCAATGCAGGTCACTGTGGTTAATGCAGGTCATTGGCGATAAAGTGGTATGGGGGTGAACCTCTCCATTGTCGTTCGTCACCATAAGTCACTGTAATAGCTGTTACTCTAAATACAGTAGATTGTTTGGTGTATCTGCATCCGTTGACTGCATTACCATAGATGATTTCACTAGTAGTCTTTCTTTGATCTCTGTAGGGGTCAGACTAGGGTCATTCCCAAGCATTACAGCAACAGCACCTTCAAAAGGAACAGAACTTGGGAATTAATTACTTCTCATGACGGTAAAAACACTCAGATAAATAAACATGATTGAGAAATCAAGCCTATGATATGAACGTACCAGTCCCTTCCAACATTGAGTTTCTATTTGTAGTTTGTTTAACTTTGACAAAGTTTAGGCCTACACTACATTTTAAACAATTTTTTCCCCCACAATTGTCTGACAATTATACCTGATACAAACGGACAAGCCATAGATGTCCCGGATTGAACTTTTGTATCCGTTAAGGAGTTTTTCCAGGCGCTGTTGATGCTGACTCCTGGTGCGAAGAGGTCCACACACTTGCCCACATTGGAGAAAGACGCTACACGGTCCTCGATGTCACTGGCAGACACCGTGAGGGCCTGTCAGCAAACAGATAAATAAAATGACATTTCAAAATAAGGCCCAAATCACAACCTCTCTGTTTAGATCCCTATATATCTTGATCACTCGAGAGCTGGTATGGTGCTTTTTAGCCAGTCTCGGTGGCATTACGTCCCCTGGATTTTCTGTCTCCCAAAATGGGAGGAGGAGGCCTCAGAAGAGGGCGCTATCCGAATAAGTTTGGGGGGGGGGGCAGAGTATCCTGCCACAAAACGGCAATAGTTGTACATATCCCATGGACGTCAAATTCAAGTTTAAATCGGGACTTTCATTGAAAACCACGTTTCATCGAGTGATGATCTGCGACACTGTCACGAATGGCATGTGTCAATGATCATTATAACTTACACCATAACTCATTGTCATAAATACATGACCCCCTTCAAATGGGTTTGTGCAATATTAAACTAACCTCTTCTGAATTGGCGGGTGAACTACTGCATGCGTCGGCATGGGAATTACCAGCAGCCACAACAACTGTTGAACCAGACTCGACAGTTCTTTTGATCATCTTGGTCAATGATAAAGAGTAGTCTCCTCCTAAAGACATTGACACTACAGCTGGATGAGTTGCATGTTTCGCTACCCAATCAAGGGCTGAAGCGGGAGACAAAAATATATGCATTAATAAAGGACACTTATCTGTTTGTTATTATCGAGTCTTTGGAGAAGTTGATGGGCCCAGTTTGATAAAGCCTGTAAGCACACAAACTTACCAAGCAAAGAAAACTCTTGCTTAGTAAAACATATAGGTTACCAGCCAAACGTACACTTACCATTGCTAAGACTGGTACCCTGCTAATTTCTTGCTTAGCAAAGGAATTTGCACAGCAAATTTTCGGCTAAAGAGCTTTATGGCAGCTGTTCTTTTCAGATAGACATCGTGGGGTGATTTATTTTAAAAAAAACTTCTATTCACAGGACAAAATACGGCTTGGATGCGAAATTTTTGGAATAAAAAGAACAAAATGAACAAACCTCCAAGTACACTTGAAACTGTTCCCTCGCCTTCACAATTGAGAACTCTTGCACTGTGTAGAAAGACTTCTTTAGCTACCCCATACGTTTTACCAGCAATAATACCAGCAACATGCGTGCCGTGACCCTGACAATCTGTGCCCTATATATTGATAAAAAAAATAATTATTTGATTGCGACATGATTAAATATGAGTGTTTCAGAAAAATGGGTTTGGACAGTTTGGTTTTTAAACTATACCTCTTCATTAAAGTGGTCATACACAATGTTTGCTCTTCCCTGGAATTCCTCATGTGTCGTCAGAAGACCGGTGTCCAATACATAAACATGTACCCCATCTCCCGTCCCTGTAACAAACAATACGCTCATTAACATGACATTAATTTTAACACTTGTCTTAAAAGACACGGCGGTAGCCGACCATTACAAAAGGTCGAATGTGAAAACAAACTTTCTTTTTCGCCTTAAATAAAAATGAAAATAAATCGTATTATTATATACACTTTGTTTAAATGGAGGGTTATTTTTTATCATAAACACTTAAATACACATCAAATGGTTCATGATGTTTCGTTAAATCCATTAAAAAATGAACTCCAATGTTAACATGAAACCTCTCCCCCCCCTCCCCAAATAAACAAAAGCAACATCAACAACAACAAACAACAAATCCCCAAACAAACAAAAAACATTTTGTCGTATAAATTACCTTCTACATCAAAGACTCCATCGAGTGGTAGTTCCCGCTGGTCGATACGATCTAAGCCCCACTCAGGGTGAAGATTACTCTCAGCGTCTTGAGAGGCGTCTAGATACATGTAAACTGCATGGTCTCTTTCCACGAAATCAACTTTGGGATTTGCTCTGATCTAAACATTCAAATTTAAACGGGAAACAGAAATATTAACAGAAAGGGGAAAGTCGGTTATCAATGTCGGAAGATATCCTAAATATTCCAATCTACATGAATACTATTGGATTATTAATGTGATATTTGTAGCAAAATGATTTATTCTTTATCCCCGATGCAGATTTCCATCCATAAGATAGTACTATTTAGATATTAAATTTGCATCGGGGATAAAGAAATTTTATTCTGATTTACCCATATTTAAATTATACAATGCATTTCTAACAAGATATATTATAGCACACTGCATGTAAATTAAGACAAAGGGGACAAATGAAACACTCCTTTGTATTTTGTTGTTGTTTTTATGCAAGTCGCCAGACACACAAGGCCTGAGGGCCACTTAAAGGTGTGGGCTACAATTCTTTTTTTCCCAGAGGCCGTTGCCACCTACTCCTAGGGCTGAAACAGGGTTACCCCCTTTTACAGTCCATACCGGATGTAGGCTTGGGTATCTTCAATCCGAAGCCTGGCCGGCAGTGCAGAAAAATTATATCAATACGAAAGCTGACCACGCATAAACACAAGACGGTGTTACTAAAATGAAGAAACAGATGAGAGCAAATAAAACCCCGGTCCTTACCGCATCCAATGCATCCTGGTCTAATTCAGCAACAAAGGCTCCTATTGTTTCTTCAAATGTTTCATGTACTCTCCAGACGACCCTTGACCGTTTCGTCATCATTTCTTCCATGGCTTGAATAGTCTCCCGAACATTGTTGTTTTCCTAACATTTAAAAACAAAACCATCGTGCTACCATTAAGGCGGTGGACACTATTGGTAATTACTCAAAATAATTGTTAGCATAAAACCTTTCTTGGTGACGAGTAATGGGAAGAGGTTGATAGTCAAAACATTGTGGGAAACGTCTCCCTCTGAAGTGCCATAGTTTTAGAGAAAGAAGTAATTTTCCACGGATTTGATTTCGAGACCTCAGGTTTAGAACTTGAGGTCTCGAAATCAACCATCTAAACGCACACAACTTCGTGTGACAAGGGTGTTTTCTTCTTTCATTATTATCTCGCAACTTTGATGACCGATTGAGCTCAAATTTTCACAGGTTAGTTATTTTATGCGTATGTTGAGATACACTAACTGTAAAGGCTAGTCTTTTACAGTTACTAATAGTGTCCACTGCCTTTAAGACACAAGACACCTTTAGTAAACCACACACAGTATTCGCAATTGGTGTATCCCAACATATATGCACAAAATTAAAAAACTTTGATAGTTTTGACCCAATTAGTCATTGAAGTTGCAAGAAACAAAAAACGCCTTTTGTAAGCTTTCCGATGCTTAAAAAAGGCTTCAGGCTTGAAGTCTTCAGAGGGAACCGTTTCTCACAATGTTTGATCAACAGCTCTCCATTGCTCATTACCAAGTAAGTTTTATGCTAACAATCATTTTGAGTAATTACCAGTTTGAGTGTCCAGTGCCTTAACGTGGCGGGACTAAAATTATTTAAAAAACACTGGGAAGGAACAACCGGTTCACGTTTTTACGAAAAGCCCGTACTCGTGAATAAAGTGTGTTGCATCAACACAAAAAGTACAAGAAAGATTCAGTCGAATAGAAAACAAAAGCCACTATTACTCACCTTGAGATGGACTAGATACTTGTCTTGAAGATGACTCGCTGCTTCGCCATAAAGAGGCGCTAAAGACACCACTATTCCAGGGAAGAGGACAGCGACTACCATGAAGGTTTGTAGCCAATTCAATACCGAATTAGCCATACTAGGACCTCAGAAATAGATTCACTCACAATATTGTCCGTAAAAGTAGCCAGTGTCTTCTGCCAAATCAAACTGCGGCGATGTGTTTTACCAAAGATAATAAAACATAACTTGGAAGAAGTGACTTCTGTTGCGGCATCCAATTGTAAAAATAATAGTTCTTATCTACATTGAGAAATAAAAATCACTGTTGTGGTTTTTCACCTGGTGTTGAGTATCACCAGTTTAAGGTGTGTTCATAGTCAACATTAGGTTTTAAACTGCGTAGAAAACGCTTTGTTTAATGTTGGTAAAAGGTGTAGCTTTTTCCTACCAGTATTTCTTATTATAAGGGTACGTTGATCGCTGGACCGTATAAAGTGACGTGAAACAAGATTTCTTGAGGGTTTAATGAAGTTGCTGGTGTTTGTGTGTAAAACAACAAACATGTTTTGGTTCTGCTAAATATTATTAACGTTATATATGAAATAACTATGCATTACCACACTGGTAACAATAATAGAAGCAATGCTATTGATGTTTTATTCTTCATGATACGTGGCCGGTTATGTTCTGATCATCGATTATTGTAGAACTGCTCATTCACATCAGCGCCGGGGTGGGGCGGGGGGGGGACACCCACGCTTAATTTTCCAGTTCACTCCCGGTGCCTTCCCCACAACTAAAAACATCAAAAAATGCTTACAAAACCAAAACGATGAGAGAAAATGCGTTTTTGTATAAACGAAATGAAGTGAAAGATCGCCATCGGGATCGCTACATACCGCGGCCACAAAGTGCCATGGTGGCCACTTGCAGCATTCCCCCTCCCCCCAAAAAAAGGAAGACCCCCTCCCCTAACAAACCCGTTCACTCTGCCCCAAAACTTGGAGAAATGCCCCCTGTGCCTCCATCGACAAGGTCCTGACAATGGCTACGCCGCTGGTTACAATCATCAGGGGGGGGGGGGGGGGTAGGGGAGGGGAGAGTTTGCACCAAGGGTTCGAAGTTAGGGTTTATCTGTAACCTTTAAGGAAAAACCATATTACGAATCTAGTATAAACAAACGAAAACAAATAATTATTTAAAACGACTTCATATAACGTAACGTGGATATAATTATATACTTTATTAATTACTTCACCATTATTATATAATACATTACTACAAATATTGGAACAACTTTGTGACAAGAAGTTGGGTACTAAGACTACAGACCAACGTTGAAACAGTTAAATACGTCTACAAGCTACTAGGATGAACATTATGGAACAGTAATGCTGAACTAATTTAGTTTGTATAGGTTTTCTAACTGATGTCTGGTTTATCATTATGAACTTTAAAGGCACTGTACACGTTTGTTAATTGTCAAAGACCAGTGTTCTCACTTGGTGTATCCCATCATCAGCATAAAATAACAAGCCTGTGAAAATTTGGGCTCAATTGGTCATCAAAGTTGCGAGAAAATGATGAAAGAAAAACACCCTTGTTGGACGAATGTGTGTGCTTTCAGATAGAAATAAAAGACTTCTAGCTAAAAGTCTTTTATTATTTAAGTGAGATATTACCTCTTTCTCAAAAACTACGTTACTTCAGAGGGAGTCGTTTCCCACATGTCTGTTACTATATCAACAGCTCTCCAATGCTCGTTACCAAGTCAGATTTTTAAGTTAATATTTGTTTTGAGTAATTTCCAAACGTGTACCTTCCCTTTAAGCAATTCCATTTTATACGGGACTTTAGAGACGTTTTATGACTGTCGATCTGTGGACTCCCTTCAACGCAGTTTATAAACCCCAGTCAAGCGAGAACAAGTTTTAAAGAACCGATTGTTTCAACAGTAGTTTGTGTTTATTGAAAAAAAAAAAAAATCTTAGAATGACTCCGGTGATTTCAGTTGTCTAAGCGATAAGAATGTTTTCTTTAAAAAACCCGCACCTTTAACACAACTCGGGATACGTCCCAATAATGTAAACACTTTTTAACGCGTGTAACTGTTTCACATTTCAATGTTGAAGATCGGGCAACACTTTATCGCATAATTAGGAGTGCAGACCTTTAACAATTTGACGGGGCATTCTTCTGGAGATTTTGTTTTTCAAATAACGGCAAGTGTTTTAGATCATTGCAATTTTGATTTTTACATCCTATAAAATGCTCAAATTGATTACAGAAAACGTGTATCCCCTGCATGCAAAAGACAATATTTAACAGGATGTCCCGGATAGCAGCTGCAGTAGTCCTCAAACTGAATACAGACGGCGACCCGGTAAAGTAAAGTGCGCCATCATTCGCCATGACAAGTTAGAGTAGACGTTGAGGTCGCCCTTTCCAAATGGTTCGATACCTTGGTGAAGTTCAGTGCTGAAAATTTAGAGAGAAAAAATACGTTACAGTCAACTTTAGCACAATGGAAAACATGCTACATAGAATGAAAGATTTTACTTGACATTTCTTTTCCTGTTTTTAATTTATTCTGATTTTACATGTATATTTTTCCTAAACACCGAAACAAAATTCTCTTACAAAAACACTTTTAAGACGATGACAGTTTATATTTCTTGACACTTTGAAATAAACAAAAGATGACATCAAGTATCACAGCGATTGCAACCCACTCTATTTGTACATATTCAATTGACATTTTAGACAAACATTTTATGTTTGAATTTCTTTTGAATATAATTTTTTGAATTAAACTAAAATACGTTGTATGGTCCTGTCACATGTACTTACATATTATCTTACGTCATCTGCAGCTTCATGAATTATTCAACAGGAACCTGCAACCAAAGAAAACATACCAATATTTTATTGAACATGAAAGACAGAAGTACAATGAGGATATTGACACGTCTAGGATCCATGTACAATATTTGAGGCACCATGGTCCAATTTCATAGCTCTGCTTAAAGGCAGTGGACACTATTGGTAATTACTCAAAATAATTATTAGCATAAAACCTTACTTGGTAACGAGTAATGGGGAGAGGTTGATAATATAAAACAGTGTGAGAAACGGCTCCCTCTGAAGTAACATATTTCGGGAAAGAAGTAATTTTCCACGAATTTGATTTCGAGACCTCAGATTTAGAATTTGAGGTCTCGAAATCAAGCAATCTAAACGCACACAACTTCGTGTGCCAAGGGTGTTTTTTCTTTCATTAGTATTTCGCACCTTCGATGACCGATTGAGCTCAAATTTTCACATCTTTTTTTTATGCATATGTTGAGATACAGCAAGTGAGAAGACTTGTCTTTGACAATTACCAATAGTTTCCACTGTCTTTAAGCAGAAAATATCGCTTACATTCGTTTGCTAAGCACAAATGAGCAAGAAACCAGTCACAAATTGTACATGTGACACATGCATTTGGGCCGATTACTGTGTTCTGGTCAGCATAATTATGTTGTGCTTTTGTAAGCATGTCTTTAAGACTGGGCCATGTGCTTGCACGTTACTGCTCTCTGGGCCACTGAACCCCAATGGTTGCCACGATGTTCATTATCACAACATTATCTGATGAGCTAGCTCATTTATGTTTTACCACAAATTGATACCAATGGGTTCGACCAGAATGTTGGATTGAATAACCCTCACACGATGTACACTGTATAACACAATCAAGACAATATTCATCCCCCATCACAAAATTGAAAAACAGAGAAGAGCAAATTTTATCATAATAACAGTACAGTGTATCCCAAGGGACGCTTAAAGGCCCATAGAACCAGACAAAGGCTGAACATCTGCATCGTGGCCGATCGATTCAAGTTTAGCTTCCCGAGCGTGCTGAGCGCCCGGTCAACTGCGGGCCAGTCGCCCCCAGATCACCACGCCATAAACGGAAAACCGTAATCAACATGTAAGGCCCCCTCCCTTTATTATAATGCTAGAATTGCGAATCCTTCCATAGTTATATACATTCGATCGCATTACTCTAGTTCAACACTTCCACGAGTCCAGTGTCAAAATTCTTTTGAAATTGCTCCTAATTACTAAGCCATCAACCCTTGTTCAACATTATATCGCCCAACCAGATGAGTATTTCTTTGTTGTAAGTTGTTCAACGGGTTCCTAAAGGCTGTCGACAGCTCAACGGGTTCCTACGGGCTATCGGCAGCTCAACGGGTTCATACATGCTGTCGACAGCTCAACGGGTTCCAGGCTGTCGACAGCTCAACGGGTTCCTATAGGCTGTCGGCAGATCAACTGATTCCTACAGGATGTCGGCAGATCAACGGGTTCCCAAGCTGTCGACAGCCCAACGGGTTCCTACAGGCTGTCGACAGCTCAACGGGTTCCTAAAGCCTGTCGACAGCCCAACGGGTTCCTACACAGGCTGTCGACAGCTCAACGGGTTCCCAAAGGCTGTCGACAGCCCAACGGGTTTCTACACAGGCTGTCGATAGCTCAACGGGTTCCCAACGGCTGTCGACAGCCCAACGTGTCCTACAGGCTGTCGACAGCTCAACGGGTTCCTACAGGCTGTCGACAGCTTTTTTTTAATTGCCGATTTATTGTTATAGTCGATCAAAATCATTAAAAAAAACATTGTAATAAATGCTACCAAAATGACAGGCATGAAGTGCGATGATATAACAATTGTTCCTCTCCGTCAAACATGTAGGAATTAGCGCAGCATTACTTATGTCATGTTAACATCTAAAACAATAGAAGATCAACATAAAGTACACCTACAATTATTCTCTTGTATTTAGCTGTCTAGTAGTCAAGGTGACTAATGGTACATAATCAGTTTATGGTTGGAGGAACTCTGGGTCTGTGTCTCATCCTCCTGTACTCCTCCATAGGGGACATTATCAATGCATTAAAAACTCTCATAATAAAGGATGAATTTATTAATGACTGGCGCCAGCTGCAATTCAAGAAGGCGGTGGTTTGGGGAGGGGCGTTCAGCCATGAGCGCGTGAACAGAATATTGAAAGAATTTTTTTCATTTTGCTTATCACATCTGAAACACCATTTTATTATTAATTTTTAGATTTGAAAGTTAACACAATTTACAGTTTCATTCGTGGATCAGATTTTTTGTGACTCGGCCTTACTCCGTGCTCTGTGGTCTTAAACAGTCGTTTAAGATCTTTCAGGGTTGCGGCCTTGTGATAGGTCAGTATATAAAATTTAGTGTTGAAATCAGTGCTCAGTCACTTGTCTCTGCACTGTCCACACAGAGACAGCTGGTCCCAATGGTCTCAAGTTGGTTAGGTTTGGCCACCCATACCGAAACATTGGAGTAGTCTCATGAGAGTTTATGCATTAGACGAGCAGCTTGTGATGAAAGATGGCAATAATTTAAGGTAGCCACAATAAATAATAACCCTTATAAATATTGGCAAGATTTCTGCTAGTCTGCGCTCATTTTGAAGAGTGTGTATAATATCACACCCTTGCTGTACTGGGTCTTTTGGACATCAAATCTGTAGGGTGTGTGGGGTAGGCCTACCGAAAAAGATCGCTGGGTATTGCGGTAATAAGGGAAACTGGTGAATTATTAAATCAACAAGTTTAACATTATTCTCCCCTAACAGTTTTTACTTGTGTACAAAGCCAGTTATCAATGCTTAGAAATATAGCTGTACGTCTATATCATCCGTACAATCGGATGCCCCTGAAAAATAATTGACTGGTTTCAAGTGGCCATAATTTCTTCTTTGTGGCGAACACCTGGGCTGGCTGTAGCCCGCTGAGCGCCGCTCTTCCGCGATTAATCACGTAGCGGACCGTGCCGCTGCATTAAAACTTCGCCGAGAAAACCGACTCACAGTCGGTAGGATGTGTCAAATGACGTGGCCGTGCTGGGGACTTCACACACTGTACCGTAATACCAGAACCATACTGATTTAGTTCAATTCAATTTCAAGATGGATTTCATGAGCCTCCGCAACTCAAATAAAAATACAATTAAGTTATGTTTCAAGGACTGGAAAAATGAATGGCTATCTCACTACCGGTTTCATAAAACCAATTTAAAAAAACCTGTAAGCACAAAAACTTGAAAAGAGCAAAATATTCGTGCTAAGCAAAAATAAGTTTCCAGCCAAAACACCGTACATTTACAATTGCTGTGACTGGTACCCCGCTATTTTTCTGCTTAGCAAAGGACATTTAGCCAAGCAGAACTTTCTGCTCAACAGCTTCAGCAGGGCTATATAGGCCCCAACTTCATAAAGCTGTTTAGCAGAAAATACATTTTCTTCGCTAAACATAACTCGCAGCTGCAACAGCGAAACGTTTTGAACCAATTTCAAGAAACCTGTAAGCACAAAAACTTGAAAAGTGCATAATATTCTTGCTTAGCAAAAATAGGTTTCCAGCCAAAACACCGTATATTAAAATTGCTGTGACTGGTACCCCGCAATTTTTTTGCTTAGCAAAAGACATTAGCCCAGCAGATTTTTCTGCTCCCCAGCTTTATGAAACTTCAGGGCTATAGTATGGTGGCCCTGACGGGACACAGCCAGTCGTGAATATTTTTGCGACGTCGTGAATATTTTTGCGACGTCGTGAATTTATTCACGACAAGTCGCGAATATTTTTGCAACGTCGTGAATATTTTTGCGACGTCGTGAATTTATTCACAACAAGTCGCGAATTTTTTCACGACTAGTCGCGAATTTTTTCACGACAAGTCGCGAATTTTTTTACGACTAGTCGCGAATTTTTTCACGACTAGTCGCGAACATTTTCATGACGTCGTGAATATTTCTGCGACTAGTCGCGAAAATTTTTTCAGTAGCTTGAGTGTGTAATTACTGTATTCACGTTGACGGCTTAGTAAGACTAAGCTGAAAGCTGTCCCGTACGATGATGGATCCGGAGGAGAATTCCGACTCTTGCAAATCGATGGTGGGTTATTTAAACAAAACTAACGTTGACGTATGGCCCTTACGGTAGGCCTACGAGGCCTGACGTTATAGTTTTACTAGTACTTTAGTAGGAGTAGGCTATCCTATGCTAGGCAATAAACGTTGGCACTTTCACTCTTCAGATAAAACATAACGTTATATGTCACCCGAGGTAAATTTTACAAACAACCCAATGATAAGTTTAATTATAATGTGTTGACAATTTCAGCAAATAAATTTGACAATTTTTACCTGAAATGTTAGAGCAATTTGCGTTGTTATTTCCAACTTGAAACGCGAGTTCGTTCCGTCACGGCAGGGTGCAACGCATCACGTAATCCCCCACCAAGTTTAACTGAAAGATTAATCCTTTGGCATTCAGAATTATTTGGGTTTGGAGTAATTCAACCTTGAAAACCCCCGAAATATTGATGAAAGTCAGACACTGTTTTTTCGAACTTCGATAACAATTCTACTGGATAAAACATGGGCCCCATACACATAGCTGAGTGGCTACAATCTTCATAGCTTGGCTCTCTACGCGTGCCGTGTAAGAATTACACACTCAAGCTACTGAAAAAATATTTACGACTAGTCGCGAATTTATTCACGACTAGTCGCAGAATTATTCACGACGTCGTAAAAAATTTTTGCAACTAGTCGTGAAAATATTCGCGACTAGTCGTGAAAATATTCGCGACGTCGCGAAAATATTCGCGACTTGTCGTGAATATATATACGACGTCGCAAAAATATTTGCGACTAGTCGTGAAAATATTCGCGACTTGTCGTGAATAAATATACGACGTCGCGAAAATATTCACGACTGGCTGTGTCCCGTCAGGGCCACCATACTATAGGCCCCAACTTCATAAAGCTGTTGAACAGAAATTAACTTTTCTTTGCTAAGCATAAAATGAGTGAGGCACCAGCTGCAACGTTGTGAAATTCTGGCTTGTTACCAATTTCTAACAAGCAAGCTTTTTCAGAGCAAGTTTATGCTAACAGGCTTTTATGAAATTGGGCCCAGGTGGCCTTAATCACTAAACCTTAAACTACACCCCAGTAGACCCTCTGGCCGCCGTTGGAATAGTTGGAGTGGCCCATTCAGTCACCCTACACCCTATCAATTTAGAAGGTGCCATACCTCGGCGTACAACCAGGGAATAACACCCCACTTGTTTATTTAATTTCTGTCGAGAGGGTCGTTTCTAAGCTATACCGCAGTATCAAATAGTTTCTATATCAAGGTTTTTTTTAGCTTTGGCGACTGATACACGTCTCCAAGTGTTCATGCCCCTTGTGACCCTTGACCCAGACCGACAAATTGCCATCAGTCATCCGATCAACTCAAAGAAGGCATACCATTGTTGTGGTTTTATTGTTTTTAATAAACAAATTGTCCACTTGTCCACTGAAAGTACTTTTTTATGCAAAGAAATCATATAAAATGTTACCCACTTAAATTCGAAAGATAAAAAATCTCGCCGACGCTCATGAATGCAAGGGGCAAAAAAAAAAAAAACCGCGATAAATTGCGAAAACACAAGCAGTGCTTTCAAAAATACTTATCGCCTTAGAATCAAGGGCACGAATCAAGTGATGGATAAGGGGAGGGGGACCTCCGGGGCACTTGTCCAAAACCGTGCCCTCCTCCAAATTTGCACTTC
Organism: Asterias amurensis; assembly: GCF_032118995.1. Lineage (NCBI taxonomy): Eukaryota > Metazoa > Echinodermata > Asteroidea > Forcipulatida > Asteriidae > Asterias > Asterias amurensis. Next base: position 6,768,892 of record NC_092655.1, on the reverse strand, counting down.
TTTTGTATTAAATAATACCATAACAGAGTAATCTCATAAACTTTAATTTAATAATTTCCAATGTTGCTATTTCACACGCATTTTTTGTTTGAATTTCGCAAATGGCATATTTGCCCCACTACGCACACACTTGTCTTGATGCCCTCTAATATTGTACCCTTTTCGGCACTGCTTTATAATCTGGTGACAGTTGAACCAATCCTACCTCCATTGTTGAACCTTGAATGAGAGATCGTAAATCAACAATCTAAAACATTCGAATCCCAAATCGTAAGTGCATTCCGTCTACGATGTGTGTTGTTTAAAGACACTGGACACTATTGGTTATTATTGTCAAAGACCAGTCTTCACAGTTGGTGTATCTCAACATATGCATAAAGTAACAAACATGTGAAAATTTGAGCTCAATCGGTCGTCGAAGATGCGAGATAATAACGAAAGAAAAAACAACACCCTTGTCAAACGAAGTTGTGTGCTTTCAGATGCTTATTTTCGAGACCTCAAAATTCTGAATCTGAGGTCTCGAAATCAAATTCGTGGAAAATTACCTCTTTCTCAAAAAGTACATACTTTAGAGGGAGCCGTTTCTCACAATGTTTTATACTCTCAACCTCCCCCATTACTCGTAATCAAGAAAGGTTTAATGCTAATAATTATTTTCAGTAAATACCAATAGTGTCCACTGCCTTTAAGGATCTGACAACAAATCAATCAACTGAAGCTAATATTGTTTACCGTGGGCGGAATTTAATGTTTAGCACGGTTTACAGCAATGTAAACAAACACAGCAATACAGATTCTTGCAGTTGTTCTTGTCAATTGCCTTTCTTTGTATGTGTCTGTATTTATAATAATATAAAGAAGGATCTACATTTATACACCAAGTGCGGACTAGTCTTTGACAATTACCATATACCCTGCCTTTAAAGGCAGTGGACACTATTGGTAATTACTCAAAATAATTTTTTGCATAAAACCTTACTTGGTAACGAGTATTGGGGAGAGGTTGATGGTATAAAACATTGCGAGAAACGGCTCCATCTGAAGTAACGTAGTTTTCGAGAAAGAAGTAATTTTCCACGAATTTGATTTCGAGACCTCAGATTTAGAATTTGAGGTCTCTAAATAAAGCATATGAAAGCACACACCTTCATGTGACAAGGGTGTTTTTTCTTTCATTATTATCTCAACTTTGACGACCAAATGAGCTCAAATTTTCACAGGTTTGTTATTTTATGCATAATGTTGAGATACACCAAGTGAGAGACTGGTCTTTGACGATCACCAATAGTGTCCAGTGTCTTTAAAGATTTGACAACAAATCAATCAACTGAAGCTAATATTGTTAACCGTGGGCGGAATTTAATGTTTAGCACGGTTTACAGCAATGTAAACAAACACAGCAATACAGATTCTTGTAGTTGTTCTTGTCAATAGCCTTTCTTTGTATGTGACTGTATTTATATTAACATAAGGACTGAACTACATTTATACACCAAGTGCGGACCGGTCTTTGACAATTACCATATACCCTGCCTTTCAAGGCAGTGGACACTATTGGTAATTACTCAAAATAATTTTTAGCATAAAACCTTACTTGGTAACGAGTAATGGGGAGAGGTTGATAGTATACAACATTGTGAGAAACGGCTCCCTCTGAAGTGACGTAGTTTTCGAGAAAGAAGTAATTTTCCACGAGTTTGATTTCGAGACATCAGATTTAGAATTTGAGGTCTCGAAATCAAGCATCTGAAAGCACACAACTTTGTGTGACAAGGTTTTTTTCTCATCCATTATTATCTCGCAACTTCGACGACCAATTGAGCTCAAATTTTCATTTTTTTTCCCCCATGAATTTGTTGAGATACACCAAGTGGGAAGACTGGTCTTTGACAATTACCAATAGTGTCCAGTGTCTTTAATTAAATTTATCGTCATCAGAATCATCTTTGCAATTTATTAATTATATTCTTACGTTTTAATTGAACAAAAAGGACCCAGCAGTCATATCCATCTTTCAACACATCGCCAAGGACTAAATTGACTGAATTAGTTCTCAACAAAAACCTCGGCAAAATAATCAATGTGCAAATGGATCCCGATCAGCCAGTTCATGTAAATGTTCTGCACGGACGGCTACGCAACAATGGCTGTTTAGTGCCAAGGTCATTTCCCATGATATTTATTTGTCCGATGATTAATAATGCCGCAGGTCGGTTGTCACATCCGTGTTTAACATCTGCTTCTGACTTTATTACGATCACACGATGAAACCGTGTTATGAAAGACCAGACTTAAAGGCAGTGGACACTATTGGTAATTGTCAAAGACTAGCCTTCACAGTTGGTGTATCTCAACATATGCATAAAATAACAAACCTGTGAAAATTTGAGCTCAATCGGTCATCAGAGTTGCAAGATAATAATGAAAGAAAAAACATCGTAGTCACACAAAGTTGTGTGCGTTTAGATGGTTGATTTCGAGACCTCAAGTTCTAAACCTGAGGTCTCTAAATCAAATCAGTGGAAAATTACTTCTTTCTCGAAAACTATGTCACTTCTGAGGGAGCTGTTTCTCACAATATTTTGTACCATCAACCTCTCCCCATTACTCTTCACAAAGAAAGGTTTTATGCTAATAAATATTTTTAGTAATTACCATTAGTGTCCACTGCCTTTAATAAATTGACGGCACTCGGCCGCCACATCGCGCTGCAACTAAACAGGTTTCTGATTGGAAGAAAAAAAACATGCTAAGAAAATATTGTCAATGTAAGGAAATTGGAAAACAATCGGTAAATATTGTTTCAAATTAGAAATCTAGGCTTCCTGTATTATTACGCACTGTTGCAGCTTTTTAATTGATATTTTCTTTTACGTTAAGCTTTTATCTCAGAGCCGAGAATAATTAAACGTGGTTATAATACGGTTCGCATTTTGTTTATAACTGAATGGTCTGTCAAACTGAAGAAAAAACCCCAAACTATTTGGCAAAGTTACATTCAAGAGAATAATGCGTATTCCACTGCAGCCATCTTTTACGGATTTATCTTTTATGGATTTGTGAAAGCTACAAATGATGGAGGAAGATTAACATGAATAGAAAATGGTATTTAATTGAAAGCATGAGGATAAAAACAAATGTTCTAAGCATGGTATCAGAAAACGAATGGATAAAATGCCATGACACAGTCGTATAAATCAGTGGTCATGGTCAAATAAAATAGAGAGCACAGCACATTGCAAAAAAAAACCTTGACGGCGATCATCGGTGGTCAACCTACATTAGTCAACTCAAACTTTCAGACCAACTAAGCAGCCAAAAGTTCCAAAGTAAAGAAAGTTAAAGACACGAGACACTATTGGTAATTGTCAAAGACCAGTCTTCTCACTTGGTGTATCTCAACATCTGCACAAAATAAAAAACCTATGAAAATCTGGGCTCAATTGGTCGTCGAAGTTGCGAGATAAGAATGGAAAAAAAAATGAAAAAAGAAATTGTCACACGAAGTTGTGTGCTTTTAGATGGTTGATTTCGAGACCTCAAATTCTAAACTTGAGGTCTCGAAATCAAATTCGTGGAAATTACTTCTTGCTCAAAAACTATGTCACTTCAGAGGGAGCCGTTTATCACAATGTTTTATACTATCAACCTCTCCCCATTACTCGTCACCAAGTAAGGATTTATGCTAAAAATTATTTTGAGTAATTACCAATAGTGTCCACAGCTTTAAAAGCAAGTTCAGAGCAAACATGAAATATTTTATCCGACGGAAAATAAAATCCAAAACCCAAACCTACCTTTCTCCTTTTTGAGCGTCCCTCTGATTGAAGTGTTCTTGTACACATGTCCACACATTCTCCAAATGACATCTGCTGCTTATCGGGGGAATAGTCCATGTCAGCAAGACTCGCCAATGCAAGGATGTAACTACACGCTATTCTAAGAATAGCCAACTTGGAAAGTTTCTGGTTGTGTGAGTAAGACGGCACAGCTCTTCGAAGTCCCTCAAAGGCTGCACTGATTGTATGAACGCGATTCCTCTCACGAGCATTCGCAACAATTCTTCGGGATCTACTCAGGTTCTTGTAGGATCGAGAAGTCTTTTTAGATCGGGGTACTCGTGAGGAACCACTCGAGTCAGGGGAATGATGAGGGCTACCGTCTTCACCATCCATTAAAGTCTCCGGTGAGTTAGTACCTTGTGATCCATCTTCGTTATCACTCTTACCATCGTCACTAGACACCCCACCACTACCATACATGCTTCGCATCATCATCGATTGCTGGGCAAAAGTTTTAGAGATAGTTGGGTTAAGGTCAAGGCTGTCTTCGCTGGAGTGGCTGGCCCGACTGAAATGACCCTGTAAGGCCAACATACCGGGTATCAACTCATCCACACCACAATCGCCCCTATCATCACCGTCCTCACCACCATGACCCCACCCTACCAGTGTCACTTTACTAGTCTCATAGCAACGAGATTCATCATCGTCATCATCATCAGTGTCACTGGTCAACTCCATTGCTGGTCCACAATGGTCCTCTTCAAGATGACTTGGTAAGTCCACAGGTTCCTCCTTAACCAGAGGGTTACTTGTACTCAATCGTCTTGGTTCACTCTGCTTCCGTTTGTTTCTCCTAGAGTAACCAGCTGGGGATAGTTTGGGAGGATGAACGTCTTGTCTTGTGTCACTTTGCTCCTCATCTTGTTCCTGCATGATGAAGACACATGGTTGAGATGGGGTCAATGGTTCTGCTGTACAGTAAGTATCGCCGTCCCCTTGCTGACCTGTTTTGGACGCTCGTTGCCGTCCAACATCACGGCGTGTTGAGGCTACCACAGTACCAGACATTGCTTCTGATAGACCACCCCTTCAATAGTCAGATATAACTTACAAAAAACAGAACAGATTGTTTGGCACTGGCAGGAATGATGAGACAGTATCGTTAGTTCGAAATTGCATTACTTGTATTTCTATCGCAGCACACAGTCTGTCCAGGCAGGCTACGAGTGTGTGTGTGTGTGTGTACAGGGTACTGTTACCGGTAATTCACCCAGCCTGGCAACACTCGACACGAGCCAATTCCGAGTCAGACGGCCCAGATGTTTCAGTCTCTGAGAATTCCTAATGTGATGCGTAATATGCGGATGTAATCTCCTACAGATTACCACACGGCGACCCCTTGTAGCTGGCAGGTAAAGTGATCGCTCACGTTCATGTAATATTGCCTATTGGTTGCCGTTGTGGACACAACTCGCTAGAGTTCCACCACACTCTCCTCCGTTCTGCACAGAGCACAGCTGCATTTACTTGTCAATAATTCACATTTACACGGTTCTGTGGGGGCCACAGTTTGAATGTCTCAAAAATATCCTTGTGTTATTAACGAAAGAGAGAAAGGAAGTGAAGGATGAGTTGAGCCGTGCTGCTAAGCTGACAGTGGGCTACAGTTGGCTGGCGAGACCCACCCGTCCATAGATGTCGTTACACCCCGGAGGCCGGCTAATAATAATGTGATCCAGCGTTTCACAAGACGGTTTTAGGGGTATTTTGTCTGCCCTTGTGTTTCTCACCCACACATACCCTACGCTCTCTCTCTACGTCTAATATGGGTTGGCCTCGACTCAATTCTCATGTGCGAGCACGACCGCCCAGCCACCAGATGTCAGATGAACGGCCGCGCTGATATTGTGTTTAATGGCAGCGCATAATCCTCGCCTTATTATCGGTGATTGTATCGCCTCAATCTGTCGCTTGCTTTTGACTGTGATTAGCATACGGCCCGTAGCCACCTGTGCGCTGCCTGCCTCGCAATCAACCTCCGTCAAAGCTGCCACGGCCGGGGGTGCCGAGGCGCTCACAATGCCCCGTCAATATCACACAATATTTGCCGTGTGCCGAGTAAACACAGCTCGCCCCAGGGTTTTTGCTACAATTACTGATATGCTGTGCGCGCTTGCCTTGTGCTCAACCACGGTTCAACTTGGGCTCAACTTCTTATCATCTGTGTATGCCTAAGTCTATAATTAAAAGAACCATAGAACAACAATCCTTGATCATGCTTCGATAAATACCAAAATATAACCATTTCGCAATTATAACCAAAAACCTTGCTCTGAAACAAGAACTATTGTTTTTTAATTGTCGATTTAATTCCCTCCACGAAAGAAAACCGGAATTGTCATCAAACCATTTATTTATTTTTTAATCTGGTATTGCATTCAAGTTGTCCGGGTCATCAATATGCGAATCATTATCTCTGCTGGAGAGACGGCCAGAAATCACAGCATTGATGGAAAATTCAAATCAATATTCCAGCATCTCCTTTTTCATCTATACGCCAAGCGTTTGGGCACATATCGACTTGCGCTTTAATTATGAGTGTGCGATGCAATGAAGGGCTGAAATATGCATGATAATGTGAAGGTTAGTTTGCACTCAGCGTAACCCCAGTTGAACTTAAACTAGGAATATCAAAAATAGTAGACTGAAAAGCAGAAAGGACATCCTTGTTGAGATCGAGATCCCACCCCCCCCCCCCAAAAAAAAAAAAGAAGAAAAAAAAAAAAAAAAAACCCTCCCATCGTTTCTCTTTCTGTTCTTTGAAATGCAAATTATAATTTCTCAACTAATTTTTTGTAGTGGACTTAAAAGCAGGAGGGACATCCTTGTTGAGATCGAGATCCCCCCACCTGAACCGTCCCATCGTGTCTCTTTCTGTTCTTTAAATGCAAATTATAATGTCCCAACTAATTTGTTTAGTAGACTGAAAAGTAGAAGGGACATCCTTGTTGAGATCGAGATTCCCCCCTCCAACCACAACCCTCCCATCGTTTCTCTTTCTGTTCTTTGAATGCATATTATAATTTCTACCAAAAATACTTGAGTGGACTTAAAAGCAGGAGAGACATCCCAGTTGGGATTGAGATTTTCCTCTCCAGAACCCCACCTCCAATAACTTCTCTTTACATTTTTTAAAAACAAATTGTAATTTCTTAAAATAAAATAAATATTACTTGAGTTTTGGTGAAACAACTCGTACAATAATTCTTTTATAATCCTATAATGTCCACATATGACAAATTTTGTTGCATTATATTTTATTGTAAATAAACAAACAATCTCAGCCTATATTTAGTCTATAAGTTTATTATACAATGTTCAAAACAGAGCACGCGTGTACACAATATGAAATATTATGTTTATCATTTACATAGTGAATAATAATAGAAACGTGCACAATCAGAAGGGACTGGTACAAACGAATTTACAGATGTATTTACATGTGTCCTTACACTACGAGCTGGACCAGTTACACAAGTCACACCTTCTATTCAGAACGATCAAACATTGTTATCAGATTTTATCACAATTATCTCACGATACACAAATGGACTTTGAGATTTCATTCTAGTGACAATAACCTTTTAGTCCCGAAAGATACAACAAGGTAGATAAAAAAGCGTTAGAAAGAGGGTGAATTATAGTACACACCTCGGTAAGACAACTTAAATGAACATTACAGAATTGGTTTTGCTGACAAAACAGTTGCTGGCAGTGTAAGCACTTTATGTAATCCACCATATGTATGAGCTGACAAACCTGTAGAAGTTTGAGATCGATCAGCCATCTGGGTCACGAGAAAATAGTAAAAAACCGATTCACATTGCATGACATTCGATGCAAACAAAACAATGAATAAAACGCTCACTGAGCGATAAACTCCAAACACGAAATAGATTATTTATTACTCAACAAATATGACATTTCAGACAATAATAATTCATGGGAAATTTTCTACTATCATCATCATTAGACTGTGTATTTTTTATGTTAATCTGTGATCTTCTCGATTTTTGTTTCTTACCATTCAATTCTGTAACTCACACCCCTCCTTTCTGAAAATCCTAGATCCACCCCTGAATAAAAGTAAATAACACTAAACACACGGGCACCAAGTTTGGGCAAGTGAATTATGCACAGCGATATTACCACATGACGCGACTCGGTTGATATTTCATATCAATTCCTATACGAGGATATTCTCATACGAAAAAAAAACTATGATTTGATTTATTTTTGAAATCCCACCTGAAAATCCCAATAAAAATCAATGTACTAGAACTTGGGGTTGAAGATAGCATCCAAGTTGTTGCCAGTTGTTGATAAATACATCTTTGAATTTCATCTTTGATACAACACCGGGAAAACCTAATCCTAAATCAATACTAAAAGTCAGCCCACTCCAACGTTATAGATGCAATGTGATATCGTTGGGACATGCAAGAAAATACCAGAGTTGTGCCTCGTTTTCCTTGCAGGTGTCCATCTGTGACTTCAATAATGAAGTCGGGGTAAAATACACACGCATGAAAATGAAATAGGATCTGTGCGTTGGAGTTTAACCAAGTACGAGTGCAATACGGCGAGGTGTCATTTCAGAACTACCGTAGGGGTTTGGTGAGGTACTCCTGATTGTACTCTCAGCATAAAGGGTTTTGAAGATAATGGTTACCATGCTGAGGACAGATAAACCTCAATTAAATCACGTAATAACTCTAATTAGCAAGTTAAATTTGCATCAGGATAAAGAATATAGTTTGGTTACATAAATACACAGATACAAGTGAGTAAAACATGCTTTCCCGACCGTTCTTTGAATAAAAAAGTCACAGGCATTTTTACTCCGGTGGGATTCAAACCCACGACCTTTGCCATTTTACAGCAGAATCTCGGTGGTTTAGTTGGCAAGACATCTCACTATTGTTATACAAAAGCTAAACCATCAAAATATGCATGTCTCAATAGCAGAAAGACCAATGAACATCTTGAAATCCTTAGTACGCCTACTGGGGTCGATTTCACAAAGAGTTGGGACTTTAGGACTAGTCCTAGGAGATATTATAAACGTATGGGTAGTCCTAAGTTAGGACGAGTAACTCGTCCTAAGTTCGAGATAATACTAGTCTTAACTCTTTGTGAAATCCACCCTGAAGTTAAAAGGAGACAGAAATAATTGTACATCATTACCTCTTGCACTCTTCCCAAGCATTGTTTCTAAATCTATAAATACTCATCTATAATTAATTCAATTAAAGTTGCCAATAATTTACACAAAAAACCCACAGTTCATTTAATTTACTTACATTCTTGATTAGCAAGAAATAATATTGGGATCAAATTTAAAACTGGGAAAGCTTATCACACAGCTTCCTTGTCTATTTTAACAGCTAAAGTTGTGTGATGCTAAACTAAACTATGCCTCAACCACCGAACCCCTCCGTCATGAATAAATGCATATAATAACTAACTTGGGTCTTGGCTCATTTTAAGCATAGTATCCAGGGAGCCTGATGTTGTCCATCGCACGACAATCCAAATATCGAAAGCCCCTAAAGAACAAAATCTCCAGATGCCGATATTCTTTGAAATTCATGGGCGACAAGTGCAAGAAACAAGAGCAAATCAATTGACTAGCTAGGTAGTTGAGGTAGCTAACTTAAAGGCAGTGGACACTTTTGGTAATTACTCAAACAAATTATTAGCATAAAACCTTTCTTGGTGATGAGTCATGGGGAGAGTTTGATGGTATAAAACATTGTGAGAAACGGCTCCCTCTGAAGTGCCATAGTTTTCGAGAAAGAAGTAATTTTCCCCGAATTTGATCTCGAGACCTCACATTTAGAACTTGAGATCTCGAAATCAACCATCTAAACGCACACAACTTCGTGTGGCAAGGGTGTTTTTTCTTTCATTATTATCTCGCAAGTTCGATGACTGATTGAGCTCAAATTTTCACAGGTTTGTTATTTTATGCATATGCTGAGATGTACCCACTGTGAAGGCTAGTCTTTGACAATTACCAATAGTGTCCACTGCCTTTAAAGCTCGCTGTGTTTTGAGGAAGCTAGCTTGAAGCAATAATGGATCAAATTGCTGGTTCTTGTCCTAAAACTCACAGTGATGAGCCTATGGGTTTGTCTACTTGAGTAGTATTTGTTATGTCACAGGGTTGCATCAGAAGGTAATAATGTATCTACTGCAATCTTTGTCTGGATGGCATCGCAGCTTAAAGGCAGTGGACACTATTGGTAGTTACTAAAAAATAATTATTATCATAAAACCTTTCTTTATTACAAGTAATGGGGAGAGGTTGATAGTAAAAAAAACATGGTGAGAAACAGTTCCTCTGAAGTGACCTAGTTTTCCAGAAAGAAGTATTTTTCTACGATTTTGATTTCGAGACCTCAGATTTTGAATTTGAGGTCTCGAAATCAAGCATCTGGAAGCACACAACTTCGTGTGACCATGGTGCGACTAGGGTGTATTTTCTTTCAATAATATCTCGCAAACTTTTGAGATCAACTATATTCGACCGATTGAGCTCAAATATTCACAGGTTGGTGTTTTATGTATTGAGATACACCAAGTGAGAAGAATGGTCTTTGACAATAACCAATAGTGTCCAGTGTCTTTAAATACGCACTCAACCTCAATTTACAGAAGCCATTTATCATATAAAAAAAATCAAAAACAGGGTTTACTTCCTTGAACTGCCAACAACAGCCTGCAGCAAGTTGTGTATGCTAACATATATTTTGAGTATTTACCAAACGTGTCCAGTACCTTTAATATTTATATTCTCCATCTAAAGACCTTTATCACGCTGTCACCATCTTGGTCATGTTCCCTTTGTCCCATTACAGTAATGAATGCTAACATTCATTGCGCATGGCACCAGACTATTATTTCTTTCTTTGCGCATGACACCAGATTGTAATTTCATTCATTGCGCATGGCACCCGACTATTATTTCATTCATTGCGCATGGCACCAGACTATTATTTCATTCATTGCGCATGGCACCAGACTATTATTTCATTCATTGCGCATGGCACCAGACTATTATTTCGCCCAGCCTCAGTTTGGTTCCAATGAGTTGGAATGGAGTAAAATCAAGATGACCACACGTGATAAAGGTCTATACTTGTGATTCCTGCAATTTTTCTCCCCGATTGTACTATGCTTTGAAATAAATGAACAATGAACCTTGAAATTGGTCTTATACATGCAGGCCTGTATGTATGTATAATATATTCTACACAAGCTCTGGTGCGGCCACAACTGTGAAAGTTAAACAGGTACGCAATCAAAGGGCTGGATGTGCGAGTCACACCTTCCCCCTGTCTCCTAGTCACTTTGTCCCCACGGATTGCTGAGATTTCCCTGCTCTAGGAGGTGTGTTTCAACCAAAGCCTTCATGTAATATTTATCATGCATCATTATTATTCCAACGACTCAGAAATGAAAGATAACTCCTGACGTGACACGGGCACGTTGTCACAGAAAGGGCAATGTTTTCAGACTTTTTACATGTTGGCTTTCTGAAGTCATTTTACGGCAATCCGGCTGCCATTGAGCGCTGTGCAAACCTCAAGGGATTATAGGTGACGGGCTACAGGCCATCAATAAATACTACAACTTTGTCAACCATTGATTCGCATCTGGATGCAGTATCTTACAACAACAAAACTGGTAACTTCACTTCAAATTAATATATAATAGAAATGTTTTTGTTTTCATTGAAAATGTATAAAACTGTACTTTTAACAAATTGACACCAGGGCCCAATTTCATAAAGCTGCTAAGCAGAAAATACAGCTTAGCAAACTTATATGCCAAGCAAAAGATGGATGGGGCACCAGTCAAAACAGTGTAAACTCTATGGACTTTTAGCTGTTAATCTGTTTCTGCTTAGCAATATTTTTATGTGCTTAGCAAGTTTTTCTGTGCTTGCAGGCTTTATGAAATTGGTCCCAGAAAGCAATATTAGGGTTCTTACAATGTGCAAAATGTCTCATGTGATTTTTTATTAAAAGCCAACCCTATCCATGTAGGCTACAAACATTTTGAATTTGTGTAAAGTATGGTAATGTGTTTAGAGTTTCATCCATGTAGCAAAACAACCCAGTACTGTTTGTGTGAAATTGCTCCCCCCAAATTATAAAAAACAAATATTAATACAATTTTGACACAATATGATAAGTCGAGTATGAGAGTGAACATATGGATTTTAAGTACAAGTACAACTGTATGTCACTAGTGGGTGCGATGACGCCATCATCAATGTACATCATTTAAAAAGCAACTGGTACCAATAACAGTCCTTATTTAACACAAGATGTTACATTGAAATTGAAAACAGAATTTAGAGTAGGCCGAATCAATGTTGAAGCGGTCACTCTCCTAGTTCCATCTAGTAATAATTGCTTTCTCAATTCACACTGCACATTACCAGAGGACATGTCCGCAATGCAATATCAAACACCTGCATGCCTGCTATTGCAGACAATGAAATGAACATAAATTGAGTTTCACACAATCTCTTTGTATAAACATTAAGGGGAGTCAATATTGAAACCATTCCTGTATCTCAAGGTTTTTTCCCCCCAGTACCAACGTTAAAGGCAGTGGACACTATTGGTAATTGTCAATGCCCAGTGTTCTCACTTGGTGTATCCCATCATAAGCATAAAATAACAAGCCTGTGAAAATTTGGGCTCAATCGGTCATCAAAGTTGCGAGAAAATGATGAAAGAAAAAACACCCTTGTTGGACGAATTTGTGTGCTTTCAGATAGGAATAAAAGACTTCTAGCTAGAAGTCTTTTATCATTTTAGTGAGAAATAACCTCTTTCTCAAAAACTACGTTACTTCAGAGGGAGTCGTTTCCCACAATGTTTTATTTTATCAACAGCTCTCTAATGCTTGTTCCCAAGTAAGTTTTCAAGATAATATTTGTTTTTGAGTAATTTTTGAGTAATTACCAAACGTGTACCTTCCCTTTAAGGATGGTGTGTTTTCATACATGTATATTTTTTCCTGTTGTGTCCTTACGGCAAGTTGTGTATGTGTACAGGACACCTGCCTGGCTGTAGGGTTTAGTCAGGACGGAGAGAGTAGAACGCTACGAGGCAAGATAGATTGAGAATGAAGTATGGAAGATGTGTCACGGAATAAAGGAGTCACTTTATCAACCAAGAAAAATGCCATGTTGCAAGGTCTTGGTATTTGTGTATAGATATAAATTCAGTTTGATTTAGTTTTCTGGTTAAAGATACTCGACACTATTGGTAATTGCCAAAGACCAGTCTTCTCACTTAGTGCATAGAGAAATTCTCTATGCTTCGTGTATCTCAACATATGCATTTAATAATAAAAAAACTGTGAAAATTTAAGCTCAATTGGTCGTGGAAAATGCGAGATAATAATGAAAGAAAAAACACCCTTGTCACAAGAAGTTGTGTGCTTTTAGATGGTTGATTTTGAGACCTCAAATTCTAAATCCGAAGTCTCGAAATCAAATTCGTGGAAAATTACTTCTTTCTAAAAAACTGTGTTACTTCAGAGGGAGCCGTTTCTCACAATGTTTTAAACTATCAACCTGTCATCATTACTTGTTACCAAGTAAGGTTTTATGCTAATAAATATTTTGAGTAATTGCCACTAGTGTCCACTGCCTTTAAGCGTGTACATCACATTTTCTGATACCACTGATTGTAAGACATCAGTAAAAATGCTGCTTATAAATTCTTACATAGGGCTTATACAAAACTGAATACAAAATTATGTACACACCCTTCACACAGAAATAATACTTAGCTACTTAGCAGTAATGCTTATTAAAACAAACACATCATAGCAATGGAAGGCATCTTAACACATGATCAAATAGGAACATATTTCCAAATATGTAAAACATAACAAAGACATTTGTGCCCAAGTGCTCAGTGCTCTTAGTTGCAGAATCAACTTGGGCATACAATACATGTTTATATGTAACTATGTTCATGCATTAAAATCCCTGGAAAAAGCATAATCACCCTCTTCCATATATAAAAAAAAGTATTTCCTCCTACTTTAATAAAGTTTTAGCATATTTTTTGCGGTTTGGAACACCGATTGGAGGAGGATTAAAATTACTTTCCCCGTAAACGATAAAAAAATGATGATAACATAATATGTCTGTTTTAAGAAACCAAAGTTAAACTTCATACAATATCTCCAGGTTTAAGCATGATACAAAAAAAAAGAAGCTATTTACAGAACAGCCCTTTTCACACTGTATCTCCGTGGAATACAGTCCTGGGGAGGCCCCTCGAGAGTTTGTTTACCCCTCGGTTACACTGTCCCTGCTTACATGTAGGCCAGTGTTCCATGGGGTTCCAGCTGCAAGTTTCAGGATTACCCTGGGCTTTTACCGCTTACCCCTACTCCAGATAGGAGCTGCGTTGTCTATTCCCCAGGGTATGCCAGGGGCAGGCAAGGGTAAAGCGACCATAGTGTGAAAAGGTCGGCCATAATTCCCCGGGGAAACCTCGGGAATTGAGTAGTGTGAAAAGGGCTTACCTTTGATCACTCAAAATAGTCAGAATACTGCCTTGGAGTACGCACTCTTCTGGTCCGAGTCGACGTGTACACAGAAGGGTGGAGCGGAGTTCCTTTATCATCACATTCTCCATCACCACCTGGGCCTGCATCACCACCTGGGCCTGCATCACCACCTGGGCCTGCATCACCACCTGGGCCTGCATCACCACCTGGGCCTGCATCACCACCTGGGCCTGCATCACCACCTGGGCCTGCATCACCACCTGGTCCTGCATCACCATCTGGGCCTGCATCACCATCTGGGCCTGCAACACTACCTGGGCCTGCATCACCACCTGGTCCTGCATCACGGCTTGCTCCCACGTCACTGCCTGGTCCTACGTCACTGCCTGGGCCTGCATCACCACCTGGTCCTGCATCACCACTTGGCCCTACATCTATCTTAGCTGAGGATGAAGACTCATGCGGTTTTATTGTCTTAGAACTCTCATCATCAAAACTTGATGTAGATGAAGATGATGATGATGAGGTCTGTGGTTTCATCTTCCTTTCTGTATCCATGGAAACAGGATCCAAAATCTTGGTAGCAGTTTTTGTTTGTTGAGATGTGGCATCAGTGACCACAGGTGCCTGTAGTTTAGGGAGGGTACTGCCAACTTTAAGACTTGTATTTAAGGAGGTTTGTTTGCCAATTGCTTTGACCTCAGCCAGTATGATTGGATTTGGAGAAGGTTTAACGGCTGATTTGCTAACAGAGATAACTTTGGTTACTGGAGCTGGTTTAAATGCCGAGGATTGACTCTCTGGTTTCTTGATATTACAAGGGTCTGACTGGATGACGTTAGGTGAGGCTCGACCCGTAAATGTAGACCTTCCAGATCTATCTCCGAAGGATGCACCTCTTCCCACTGGTAGCTTCACTCTGGCTAGCTGGACATGCGGAACGTGTTGTTTACTAGTTATTACTTTGTCAGTTGTAGACTTTACAGAAAGGTCTATGTTTGCTGCTGTTGTAGAAACGGGTTTGCTACCTAAGGTGGAGAACTGGGACACCCCTTTTCCAAAAATACTAGAGCCTGCAGTTTTGGAAGTACTTTGGTTTGCTTGAAGAGAGCGAACTGAGATAGTAGTGCTAGATGGCAAATGAGAACTCATGAGACTTTTACCCAGTGAGGAAAACGTTGTGTTGGTGGATCCTGCTGCTTGCTTGGAGTCTGTCTTGGGACTAGCTATGCTGTCAATAAGCTGAACCTTCTGAAGACTGTGCAGGCTTGAAGAAATCCCCGTCGACACCAAAGAAGAGGAGCTGGTAATCTGGTTGAACATTGCTGAAGCAGATACTTGTGAAGTGACCAGCTGTGGCATAGCTTGTTGGGGCCCTGACTTACTCAGCGTTGTCAATGGTATGCCAGACATGTTTCCCTTTTCAAGATCTTTCAGAATTTTAGCCTTGGTGACTGTACCTGGTACGCGCGATGAGGAGGTTAACGACACGGTGGTGAGTGGAAAGTCATGAAACTGAAGCTTTTGGATTGCTTGCTCATGTTCCTTATCAATGTTCATCTTTTTGTCAGGGCCAGACGTTGTTGCGGTTGTAGTCATTTTTGGTTTGACTCTTGTAGGACCACCCTGAGCAGCAAAGAGCCCTTGTAATGCAACGTCTGGTGAAACCATTTGGGCTAAGGAGAGTCCAGGATCCAGACTACCAGATGTGGTTTCAAGTTTCCCTTGAGCAAGGCTTTCAAGAGCCTTCAGAGTGGCGCGTCCTGGAACATCGGATGTTGCAGGCGGAACACTTTTCAAGGCGGCTGACACAAGCTGTGGGATATTGAGGAGACCTGCAATTGAAGCCACTTGTTTTGCATTCGACGGAGCACTGCTAACAGGTTCCGAAGAACTTGTAGTTTGGCCATAATTGGAAAGCATTTTGCCAGCTATTGCCATAGCAGCCTGTTGTACAGCCGCCTGAAGCTGACTTGTGTTTAAACTCTGCTCTAATGACGAAGCTGTGCCACTAGTAGAGAGTGGAGGCTTTTGGATTGTACTTGTAGTCAGAGGGGCTTTCTGTGCGGAGGGCGCTCTCGGTGGTTTGTGTTTTGTTCCTGTGGATGAGGCTGTAGATACTTTGGAATTCATCTTATAGCCTTCAAGAGTTGTTGAAGCAGACCGATTAGAGACAGACATCTTTGTGGAACCTCTTTGGATGTTGAAGTTCAATCCCTGTTGATACAATAGTATTATAATTAATAGGATTTCAATAGAGAAATCATCTTTCTTAAGAATTTTCATAGATATGTAAACAAGTATTAATATAGCATCGCAGATTTAAAAACAAATAAAATCAAACCAAATTTTTTTTTTTTTTCTTAATAAGCCTAATCGGAATTGCAGCTGCGCATGTCTGTTACTGCTGACATCGCAATTTGTCTTTCTCATGTGACCTTTAGACAATACCAGTGGGTATTATCAAAAGGTCACGGGAGATAGATAAATTGTCTTGTCAGCAGTAACGGACATGCGCAGCTGCAATTTCGAATAGGCTTATACAACAAATCTCGTAAAGTAAAATATTTTGTTTACCTGGAGAAGTGTGCTCGGTGCCATGTGAGATGAAAGTAGTCCCAACTGCTGTAGCTGAGCAAACGTCATGCTAGTTTTTGCCGTTCCCTCTGCACCAACAGACAGGGCCATGGAGACTGATGGGCTGACCATAGTTCCAGAAGATGTCACGGTAAGAGGCTGAAAGAGAAATTTGAAAAGAGATTTATTGACCAATTCACCCGAAGTTATTGCTGGAGTAAATCTGGGTTAGTACAGGCAAGTGTAATTGGCAATTTGTTGCCTTGTTTTTCTCTGATTTTGTTCCTGGTGGTATAGAGTGCTGTTGTTGCTTTTGTAGGGTTGGTTTTATATACATGTATTTGATTCTCTCTTGTTCTGTGTTTTGCTTTTACTACAGGGCCCCCAGAGAGAACAGTGTTTTTACACTGATGGGGCTACCCTGTATAAATACTACTTAATAATAATATGAAATTAGCTCATCACTTTCAAAGTTGCATGCCTGTAGAATAAGATAAACTAACTGGCAACGAAACAACAATAAAACTTTGACTCTCTTTTCTTGCACCACAATATTATTTCACGTTAACTGCTTCAACTCTTTAAACAAAAAATTTTTTTTGCAAGTCCCCAGACTCACAAGGCCTGATGGCCACTTCAAGGTGTGGGCTAAAATTATTTTTTTCCTGAGGCCGTTGCCACCTACTCCTAGGGCTGAAACAGGGTTACCCCTTTTACAGTCCATACGGATGTAGGCTTGGGTATCATCAATCAGAAGCCTGGCCGGTAGAGCAGAAAGCACTACCTGCTCAATTTGACAAAGCAAGTGCCATGACCGGGATTTGAACCCACACTCTACTGTTCAAACACCAGAGCTTGAATCCGGTGCTCTTAACAGGTCGGCCATGACACGCTTGGCACACTGTTGTCACTTACCATTTCTCCAATGCTGGATGGAGTGGCTGGATTACTCTTACTGCTAATCATTCCGGTTTTGCTCATTGATTTCTGTAAGAGATCAGAAAGCTGGGGGGATGTTGCAGTCAACGACAACGACGTTGTCACTGATGAGGACGTTGACGAAGGTAAATCAGACGCTTCTACCGAAAGCCCAGAAGGTTCACTTGGAGCAGCTCCTAGTTTCTCTTGGCTTTGATTGGATGGTAAACTTGCCATGGCAACTAGAGAAGATAGTTTCATCTGTTTGCGCTTGAGAGTGTTTGGGCTCTTACTTCTTTTGCGTTTGTATGAACTAGGAGTTGCAGTTTTACCTGGCAGAGACAATAAAAGAGAGACATTCAATACTTTATAACTTTTGAGTACTTTTCATAAATATTGATAATACCAGCAACTTTAACAATTAAGTTGTTTTAACAACTTCACAAAGGGTGGCATGTTTTCGGCCAAGGTTTTCTTAACTGACTTAAAGACACTGGACACCTTTGGTAGTTGTCAAAGACCAGTGTTCTCACTTGGTGTATCTCAACATATACACAAAAGAACAAACCAGTGAAAATTTGAACTCATTTGGTCGTAGAATTTGCCAGATAATGATAGAAGAAAAATAAACCTTGTCACATGAAGATGTGTGCTTTCAGATGCTTGATAATGGGACTTTAAAGTCGAACTTTGAGGTTTCAAAATTAAATTCAAATACTTTGGTGAGAAGTTACTACTTTCTCAAAAACTCTGTTACTTCAGAGGGAGCAATTTCTAACAAGCTCAAAAGCTGTCCATTACTCGTCACCAAGTAACTTTTTATGCTTACAATTATTTTCAGTAATTAACACCAGTGTCCAGTGCCTTCAAGGTAGACGTTATTTATTCATTTTTCCATCAAATCCCAGAGCTAATTATGAGAACCTATGTCATTGTTTATTTGTTTTAAGGTAGTGTTTCATTGGCAACAACATTTACAAAGGAAATAGATTACTCAAAGAGCTTTAAACAATAATACCACGAGTAGGCACAGGAATGTCTTCCATTCATGAATTCAAAGAGGCCCTCAAAACCCCTTTTTTCACAGCTGCTTTTCATTAATTTTGTGTTTCTTCCTTGCGCCATGAGCATCACTTGTGGTGGATACCGGCGCACTATAAGTGTTCTTATTATTTATTTATTTATTATTTAAATCTTTTCAGAATAGCGGAGTGGTTAAAATCTTCTTACTGATGGCTTGATGGAAGGAGAAACAGGGGAAAACAAAGGCTCAGTTATACAGATGTAGTTGCCAGGGACATCGGGGTGCTTCCAGCTGATCTTCCCAACTTAATGAGAGATCGACAGGGATGGGCAAAACTTAGCATGATTCCGACCCCGGTCGACTAGAGAGAGAGAGACTGATGGCTTATGACTCGATCTTGTAATTCTTACCCGCTTTAGTCTGGTTTCCATCCCCTCCTTCTTTCTTCAGTATTGAATCAAGCTTTGATTCCCTCTTACTTATGGCCATAGTGGCCATGTAGCGCGCATACTGCTCACTGAAACTAGATCCTGGGTTGACTTGAGAGAGTTTCCCCGGCTTTGCAAGATTCTAGAGGAATAGTCAAAAGAAAATCTATAAATATTTGGATTCTGCCTTGATGATGTATTTTTAGACATGGAATCAGAATGTGCGTCTCATTTTTTTCGTAAATTAAGGTGAAATAAATTGAACAAGGCTTTCCTAGAAAAAAGAAGACTCCTACAAAACAAATCTTTTTGCTAAGGCAGGGTGTTGGGGTAGAGTGTTGGGGGTAGGGTGGGGGGGGTAGAGTGTAGGGGTAGGGTTTAAGCAAAAGTCAATAATAAATGTGGATGTATCTTAATGGTTAGGTAATCATCATAACAAAAGTAGCAACACCATAACATTAGGTTGAAGATGAATGAATTTTAAGACACGAACAGGATACCTCAACCACAGAAAAACAGCTAAACCAATTATTGGGAATAGAGATGATCAATATACGTACCTCGCCAGGGGTTGTCGGCAGACTGCTACGTCTTCCCCGGCCAGCTGGAGGAGTCTTGCGCCCTTTCAGCTCCAAGGATAAATCTCGATGGACTCGTTTCTTGCGGTCTTTATCCTTCTCTTTCTTCTTACGATGGTCAACATCAAATTCAGATCGATCAAAACTTTCCGAAACTGATGTGGTGAGAACGGTGCAAAGGAAGTCACTGATTTCATCCTGATGGTCAAAACATATCTTAAGTTATACCAATGTAAACACATTATCCATAGCTCCCCATAACAAATAAAAGTAAGCTGTCTCGTTGGTACATGTATGACACTACTCTAGAATTGCAAAGGCTATGGGTTCGAATCCCACTGAAGTAATATGCTTGTGATTTTTTTCACAGAACTTTGGAAAGTACTGAGTACACAATGCTAACACACATCGGTGTATACAGGTAAAAAGCAAAAATTTAGATTCTATAACCCGGATGCAAATTAAACATCTATTAAAACATGTGAAAAGTATTGAAGGCTAAGACAAGTCTTGGTTTACCTGAATGCATCTATCCACCATACTCTGAGTCACTCCTTCCATCTTCTTCTTCATCTTAGACATCCTAAGATGTTCATCTGCTCCTCCCACTACCACCAAGCCAGTCTCAGCTCTCATATGCTCCCTTAGATTCTCAATATCATCTTGTGTACAGACACTAGACTCCTGGCCGGTCACAAAGAGGGTGGGGGTCTTGCTGTCTAGAAGTGGCTCATCGACTCCCTACACAAAAACAAACTCTTGTCAATTTTTCAAGCTTACAAAGATTTCATCCCATTTGTCTGAGATCCTCCTACAGCTTACCTAAAATTTGATATGTGTAGTACTGCACTTGAAGCTCGACTTTCTTATTCATGGGTTATCTTCATGTTTGGCGCCGTGAGTGTCACTTGTGATGAATACCAGGGCATTATAAATATTCTTAATATTATTATTACAAACTGGGCCAGCATTCTGTGACTTACCCCCCTTGCTCCATTGATGCCAGTGACAGGAAAACCAAGACACACAACCGCTGTTACATGCTCAACCAATGAAACCTACAAAGTGAACATAATACAAAGAGTATTGTCAACATAATTATAGACAAGATCTTTGACTTATACCTAGACAACATGTAAAGTAACACACACAACCGCTGTTACATGCTCAACCAATGAAACCTACAAAGTTAATACAAAATAAAATACTGTCAAAGTAGACAACATCTTTGGGTAATAGTTGGATTGCACATGATGTCACCGACTACAATCTTTGATGACAAACAATGGAAACATGAACTCACTAAGCACGACTCCCAGCCAGTAATAGCCTTTTACGCATACACGTTTCATCACCCCTGGCAACCAATACGGGGGGGGGGGGGATACGTTGACTACGACTTGGTACACACAACCGCTTTTACATGTTTCACCAGTGAAGCCAACACATTCAACACAAAACAAAAACATTAATAAGTAGTGAAGACAAATTTAGCAAATGAGAAATTCAGATGGAAACAATCACAGGAGGGGATTTCCCATTTCCCTTGAAACTTGGCAGAGAAAGATAAACATTGCAAAATAACCTCATAATTAAGGACAATTTCAAATAAGTTAATTATACACAGAGAGTATGAAATTTAATTATGTTGAATCTTTGATGCAATACAGAGAACCTTTAAAATGTAAATAACATGAGTAACTTACATGGCATGCAATGAGAGCTCCAACAGACCAACCTATGAGAACAATCTGGCGGTTTGGAAAGTGACTCTTCAGCTGGTGAAATAAAGAAGTCATATCCAATGGTTTAATTTAGATTCAAATCATTCAAGATTGGACAATATGCTGTTACAGGGCCAAGTCTATAAGCACACAAAATTGCTAATCTCAGAACAGTATCGCTCAGTAGAAGCAGGTTACCAGCCAAAATTACATTTAGTTTGCATTGTTGTGGCTGATGCCCCACTCATTTTTGCTTAGAAAAAAAATTTGCCGAGAAGTATTTTCTGCTAAACAGCTTTAGGAATTTGGCCCTTAGCGTCAGGGCTTAGAGTGATATTCATATTGGGTTTGTGTTCCTAGTTTGTAAGAGCTAAGCTTAGCTTACTTACCTCCATGACTTTAGTGCGTACAGCGCCTACCATGTGCTCTAGGCTTTGAGCAACACTGACGCCACTCCCTCCACTCACAGTGTGCATAGTGACTGGAATCACCTTACCAAGGTTTGCCAGTTGAGCATTCCAGAAGCGGACACGGCGGGCAGTCGGAGCAGACGGGAACGAGGGACTGTTTGGGGTGATCACAAGGAGAGGGGAACCCGGTAGCTTTTTCTACATAAGAAGAAAACATGATAAGAATATATATATTAGTTTGCGGTAACACCATGTGTTTATATCTACTTGCCAGGTAGAGTTGTTCTTAGGGAACTGTTTTGCTTTATTCCACTGCCGTGGAGTAGATAAAGCGGAGGTTCGGGAGACTTCTCAGTTCTGAAAAGAACTGTCCTGCTTTATAACTATTACCAGGGCGGATGGTATAGAAATTTGACTGGACTACTACTTTAGCTTATAGGATCGTAATGACTGTACTGCCGCGGAGTCAGTTCGGAATTGGTCTCAACGTTTCGACTAGCTTGCTCTAGTCATCGTCAGGTATAAGATCGTCATGATTAGAATAATTACCGATACTTTGCAGGATAAGAGTGAGAGAAGGTCTATAGTCAATACTTACTTGTTTTAAAGGCCTGGAATTTCATCTTTTAAAGGGCAAGGCCATTTTTATTTTGCTAAGGGCACTTCCATTGAAAAATCTAAAAGTCCAAGGAAACTTTTGATGACAATATGTTCAAATCACCCCCTCTAACGAAAAAAAAGTTTAACTTTTACTTTTAATGGTCAGGAACCATGACAACAATTTAAAACGTTTCTTATAAAACACATAAGAATTGGTCCTTGATATATCGTCGGGATTTTGAGCACTTTATTTCTACTAATGATTGGCGGACTTTTTCGAGCAATGGCTCAAATGAAAGCTTGTAACTTTCTCGACCCCCATCAAAAATATCTATTGAATTTTAAATCAAAATTTTTAGGTCAAATCGGCCAAAAATCTGACATAGCATCTTAAAACTTACGGGTTTATGCTGACTCAATACACCCACAGCAGGATCCCATGGCCTCTTGAGGAGTAGCATCAACGCCTCCGAGCTTGCTGCACTACAACGACTTGAAGATGTGGACAGACTTATCATCTTATCAATCAAGCCAGGCACCTTGGAATGGAAAAACAATCATTATTATACTAGTGTGATGTGACAATGAGATGAATATTTTTTGCTGACGCTCTACAAAAAGAGCTTTCTAGCCCTGCTTTGTCAACACCTTAGTTCTGGGGTGCCAGTCCGATCCAACTTAACCTGTAACTGCCACTTAACCTCAGTTATGATACATGCTCGGGTGTGATATTTTATAATATAATAATAATAAATAACATTTATATAGCGCTTTCCACAGGCGTTTCAAAGCGCTTTAGCATTGTGTTTTTAGCCGAGTCTTGAATGATCTGATTGAGGACGAGTCAGGGATGTTAAGATGGAGCTTGTTCCAGCAAGTTGGAACAACTACTGAGAAAGCTCTACCACCATAGCGGGTATTCGTGCGTGGACCATTGGACAGTTGAAGATGGATGTTATATTCAATGTTATTATTACTATTATTGTACATGTAACTGCCATTCAACCCTACCTTTGATTTAAGGGTCTGTAAAACATCCAGATAAATGGACAGGAGAGATGAGCTTAGGCTATCTATCAAAACGCTGTGTAACCATTGTGTTAACTTGCCATCCTGCAAACAAAATAAAAAATACAAACAATTATATGATACAAAATGGTATAAAGAAAATCATTTGTTTGCATTGTCGTGTATACAGCGCTTCACGTATACCAAAGAACTGCATAAAGCCAAGCTGTGAACTCGCCTTGCCCCTAAAGCAAGTAAAGAAATCCAAAAACCCATGATCCGCTGGCAAACGCCTTGCTGTTTATGAGCATGTGGATTGTCATTTAAAGAGTCACTTTCACAGCCAGGTTGATTGGAAATGGTGAAGTTCAGGAGTGTATTTGGGTTAGTTCTGTATTAGTATAAGGGCAGATCCAAATCAAACAGCCATCAATCAATTGTCAAGTGGTTTTCTTGAGCGTGCGTTTTTCAACTTTCAACTAAGTGTTTTAGAGACAAGTCCGTTTTATCCTGTAAGGTTAAGAAACTCATAAGAATAACTTCCTGTTTTGGGAAAAATATAATAACTAAATATATTTTAGAGCACTTTAGAGTCGCCCTTTAACAAGTATGTATGATCCACTTACCCAACCAATGGAGGCTAGAGTTCTGCGTACTTTCTTGGCGCATTTATCAAGATGAATTCTTCTTAAGACTGGCTCGTTAGGATTCTAAACAATCAATAGATAAATAGAAATTCAAAGAAACAATGAGAATGAGAGTTTCCTGTTCTTGGCTAAGCATTTACTTGTGTTGTTACTTGTTGTCTTTTCTGTTTTATCAAATTCGTTTTCCCTTTTCCATTGTTTTTGTCATATGTTCAGTTTTTAACTGCTAGGGTTAGCTTGTTTATTCCATAGTGGGATTTCAATGTATAAGAGGGTTCCCCAACACCCTGTGCATTTTTAAGTGTCTTTTAGTGGTGTATCTAATATTTATTTTTACCTATTGTCGTGTTCTTATATAATGTTCGTTTGTACCCCGCGGTGGTGCAATTTCTGTGTGTTTTATCTATGCTATTTTTATCAATATTATTATCTAGTAATGCCACATTATTCAGCTTCGTGCTGCCAGTTGGTTTTTTAATAAAAATGAATGAATGAATGAATGAAAATTGAAGGTATTGGTCACTTCTTTGGTACATATAGATTTTTGTACACGTATGAACATATCAATTCATCAGTTTGATATTTCATGAAACAGTAGCATGGTAAGCCAAATTAGTTTTCTCATAGTTAAGCATGAGATAGACATTCATGTACTACTCAAACTGAAAGGCCCATTCCAGAATACATGAGTTAGCGTACGGACAGTACTTTTTTGTGTTGTGAGGCCTGCTGATTAAAAATGCTAGACTTCAAATTTCCCAAAACTAAAATCTATATTGGTTTAAAAGTTAAAGACAGTGGACACTATTGGTACTTGTCAAAGACCGTTCTTCTCACTTGATGTATCTCAACATACATGTATGCATAAAATTACAAACTTGTCAATCGATCATCAAACTCTGGGAATTGAAAAGAAAAGCTATTTGAGCCAGTGATGAATGAAATAACAAGACGACTGAAATGTCAGCACAAAACTCTGTACTCACTCCTTCGTACGCTAATCGTGCTAACCGGTCTGACTGCAGATGCTTGATAATCTTATCAAACAATTTGTTTTGGTGGCTGGTCCATCCAATTCTAAAATGAGAAAACAAAATATCAAAAAAACAATTAACTAGAGTTTTTGCAGACAAAACACGGCCACCTTGTGGGCGGTGGGGACTCCAGTACTTATGCTTTATGTACCTGAAAATGAATTCGAGAACTCTCTGTGAATGATTTCATAGAAAACTACAGTTGCAGAGAGAGAATAGGTTCTCTTTCATTGGGTTTACTTTCATTGTACATTGAATTTCATTGACCCTAACCTACTAAAGATCCAGAAACATTGTGGTTTACACTAAACAGTTGCAACAGGACAGTAGTAAGTTCAAGTCTGGATGTGCTTCAGGGCGGTTTTTAGTATGGCGTGTAGACCTCAGCCCATTGGAACCTACAGTGAAGGAGGCTGGGGTTGGACCATTGTTTTCGGAGGGTTCACTATCATGTTTATTTTCAATGGCACCTTGAAAGCATTTGGGGTTCTTCTAATAACAATAAAGGATGACTTCGACACCGATTTGTGGATGATAGGTTCACTGGGCTTTCTTCATTATGGATTATTCTACGCGATGGGTAAGTAAAAAAAGAATACATTTTGTTAGGGTGGGGGTGAATTTTTGTATGATCATCATTCCATACACGCGTCAAAGATTGACAAAAACAAGCTTCCATACTTTGGTATTATATCCAGAAGAGAGGGGGACAACCTTGAGAAGATCTTTGTGCAAGGATGTGTTGCAGGTAAGCTTGGGGGATATCGATTTATTTTATTCACGATATATCGCTGACAATATATCGCGATATTCGATATAATCACGATTAATTAAATTTGACATCATCAGTCTTCAAACTCCAAGTGAAAGTTGTAACGGAGACAATCATAAGAGAGGTGTTCTAATGACCTATTCTTCTGGTTTTACTCCAAACCTATGGGGTGCAAGATGTCTCAGCTAGGAAAAACATCGCAACATTGCGATACTTAAGCGATATTTCGATTAAATCCAAAGCGATCCGATATTGAACTCGTTTCCAAATTAGTATCGCAATATTCGATAATATCGTGATATCGCCCAAGCTTAGTTGCAGGTAGTCGCCGACGTGGCCGTCAAAAACTTTGTTGGACAGACGGAATCGTAGAACTCACGGGCTTATCAATAAACGTACATATCGATCTGCACTGGATAGACAGAAGTGGAACTCCATCATACCCAGGGTCACAAAGGGTCAGCCATGACTCATAAGACAAAGACGACTCGTGTACACATTTGGAATTCATTTGATTGATGAAAGTTACATGTTTGTTTTGACATTAGGAAGAAATTTTATTATTTTTAGGCAAAGGCTTGAAGCATTACCCTTTCTTGCCTACGTTTATACATTTGAAAATACATGTACTGTGCTTTGGACCAAGGTCGAATCGTCACCTTATTATCAGTGTTGTCTTTCTACTTTTAAAACAGGGCCCATGGCCGGAGCAGTAGCTCGTCGAATAGGAAGCCGTTATTTGGTTGTCTTTGGCGGAATGATCTATGGACTTGGTTTGACACTTGCTTCGACGGCAAACAGTGTCATTCTGTTTGGTGTGTCACTCATTGTGATGGCTGGTATGTCAATGTCATTTCATTTGTCAATTTCTAACGATTTCCACTAGCAGACTTTTTGGAACACTAGGTGGCAGCAGACCAGGTAAATCCATTGTTCTTGGTAATGTGTGCATGCTCAGAACTAAGTAAACAAGGGGAATTTGCCTGGTAAGTCTGCTGCTACCTAGCTTTTAAAAGTCTCCCATTAAAGTTTTTTTTGTCCTGGCTGACCGGTCTACGTAGGTTGGTGGACTTATAAATTGTAATTTATAGAATGTGGGTTTGATTCATGGGCTGGTTAGTTGCGACGCCTGTGTCCTTGAGCAAGGCACTTTATCATAATTGCTTCTCTCCACCCAGAAGTACAAATGGGTTTCTGGTGAGAGCTGGAGAGTATTCTTTGATAAACTAGCATCCTGTCCAGGAGGAATAGAAATAGTCTTAAGCCTGGTTCATACTTCCTGGGAATGCGAATTTGATGTGAATTTGACGTCACAACCCCTCTTTCGCTGTGATATTCGCCAGAGAGTCAACTCAACTCAGCGCAAATTGTGTTGCCAGCTTGTGACGTTATCATTTGTATTGCATTCGCCTTCGCAGAAAGTATGAACCGGGCTTTAGTTGTTCAATGCCAAGGAAATCGGATATACACACTGGCCTGATGAGCCACATTGGCTCGGGAGAGACCTTACTTAAAGGGACACATTGCCTTGGATCGGTCGAGTTGGTCTTTGAAAAGCGTTTGTAACCGTTTTTTATAAAATGCATATGGGTAGAAAGATGTTGTAAAAGTAGAATACAATGATCCACACAAACATGCCTCGAAATTACGTGATTTTCCTTTTACCTCGTCGACTAACACGTCGGCCATTTATGGGGGTCAAAATTTTGACTCCCATAAATGGCTGACCGTGTTAGTTCGCACAGTAGAAGAAAAACCACGCAATTTCGAGGCAAACTTGTGTGGATCATTGTATTCTACTTTTAAAACATCTTTCCAACCATATGCATTATATAAAAAACGGTTACAAACGCTTTTGTTTTGACCAACTCGTCCGTTCCAAGGCAACGTGTTCCTTTAACTCAAATCTCAAGGCCAGACAGCGACTTCAAGGTGAGGGCTACACTTAACCCATTTGGGCCATCGACCAAAATCCACTGGCACCAGCGGCACGTGGCCGTCTTTGACAATAACCAAAAGGTTTCTAGTGCCTATTGTAAATTTGTGTAAAATAACGGTGGAAACAATTGCAACAGAAAATGATTGAGTATACAGTACTGAGTATACAGTGCTAACACACATCGGTGTATGGGTAAAAACCAAAATTAGTATTCTTTATCCCCGATGCAAATTTAACATCTATTATATCATTGCGGTACCCGCTGCCAAAACATAGGATTCGAATTGCCTCTAGCTGCCGGGCAACCTCGGTACTCTAGTTGGTAAGACACTGCTCTAGAATTGCAAGGGTCGTGGGTTCGAATCCCACCCGAGTAACATGCTTGTGATATTTTTTCACAGGACTCGGGAAAGTACTGAGTATACAGTGCTAACACACATCGGTGTATGGGTAAAAACCAAAATTAATAGAAAATGATTTATTTTGCACATGTGCAATTATTATTAGATTGAAGTGATTCATCAGCTGTTATAAAAATAATGCTTTGCTCCAACATTATAATTTAAAATATTTTAGCAAACTTACTGGCTTTCGTAATATGTTAAAATTTATTTTTCAGTAATTTTTAATTTTAGTTTATTTTATGTCCATCATTTTCAGGACTGGGTGCAGGATGCGCGTATGAAACATGCAGGGTTGAACTGGTTTTCTACTTTCATGATAAGTTTCCCATAGCATATGTTCTTCTCACAATTGGAGGCCCGATTGGGATGATGGTGTATGGGCCGTTAACGCAAGTTCTTCTGGATACCTACGGCTGGCGAGGCACGATGCTCCTTCTTGGTGGGGTTAGTTTCCACGTTGTCGTTTGTGGTCTGCTTATTAGGCCAGGCAAACATAGCGTTAAAGATTACAACAAGGTCTCACTAAATGATAATGACGATGTAAAACATCCCGAGCGAGGCACATCTAGTCCTGTGAACTGCTTTCATGATTTCTTGATGATTGCTGGCTTGGATGTTTTTCGAAATGTAGAATTTCTGATTCTGTCTTGTGCAAGAATGGCCATCAATATTGGACATGCAGGAGTGATTATCTACATGGTACCAGATGGGCTATCTCTGGGACTGAACACAACTCAGGCGTCGTTTCTGACTTCGGCATGGGGTTTTGGCAGCATCATCGGACTCTCTCTATCAGCATTTATCACTCAACGGAAATTCATCTCAAATCGTCTTACTGCAGCCATATCAGGGTTGATAACTGCCGTATGTTTTGCAGCAACTCCGTTCCTTACCACTGTCACGTGTCAGTTTCTCATTATATCGCTTTTAGGCGTCGGTGCAGAAGGTGTAGCTCAGACGTTGGCAGTGAGCACTAGAAACCTGCCGTTTAGTGACGATCGTCAGTTTAACGTCCAGGGCTGGCAATGTTTCCTGGTTGGTATATCCTGCACAATCGGCAATATTATAGCAGGTGATATAACTAAACAACATGTGGTTTATTCATTTTTTTTTTTTTTACCCATACACCGATGTGTGTCAGCATTGTATACTCAGTACTTTCCCGAGTCCTGTGAAAAAACATCACAATCATATTACTCGGGTGGGATTCGATCCCCACGACCCTTGCAACTCTATAGCAGTGTCTCGACAACTTTACTACCGAGATTGCCCGGTAGCTAGAGGCAGTTGAATCCTATGTTAGGGCAGCGGGTACCGCAACGATATATAATGTACAAATTTGCATCAGAGATAAAGAATATTAATTTTGGTTTTTACCCATCATACACTGATGTGTGTTAGCACTGTATACTCGGTACTTTCCTGAGTCTTGTGAAAAAATATATCAGGCATATTACTAGGGTGGGATTCGAACCCACGACTAAGCTTGGGCGGTATTGATTTATTTTATTCACGATATATCGCCGACAATATATCGCGATATTCAATATAATCGCGATTAATTAAATTTGACATCATCAGTCTTAAAACTCCCAGTGAAAGTTGTAGAGGAGACAGTCATAGCATACGAGAGGTGTTCTAATGACCTATTCTTCTGGTTTTACTCCAAACCTATGGGGTGCAAGGTGTCTCAGCTAGGAAATACATCGCGATATTGCGATACTTAATCGATATTGTGATTAAAACCAAATAAATCCGATATCGAAATCGTTTCCAAATTAGTATCGCGATATACGATAATATTGGATATCGCCCAAGCTAATACCCACGACCCTTGGAATTCCAGAGCAGTGTCTTACCAACTAGACTACCAACTAGACTACCGTTGCCCGGTAGCTACAGGCATGTGGTTTATAAAAGTCCTATGTTTTACATAAAACAGTCATCAAAGCATCAAAATGCAAGCAACAGTTTGAAAGTTCTTTGGATAATTTTTAAATAAAAATAATAACAATTCAGTCAGCAAAATTATTATACTTATAAGCGTGTTTCAAAAGAAATCTTGCTTTTCCTTGAGATGTTCTTTTTCCCCTTTTTTATATAAATCAAACTATTCGAAAGTAATAAATCATTTGCTGTATCATTTCAGGATGGCTGTATGAAGCAACTGGAAGTTTTCAAGCAACTTTCGTCATGTTTTGTGGCACTTCAGTTGTTACAAGTGTCTGTTTGCTTGTGGATTTGATTCGGCTTCGTTTAATTGGTCAACGTGATGAATGAAACCGCTCCCCATGTGACACCATTTGGGACCACTCATTGGTCAATAAACAAAGCATGGCCATGTTACCTTCCGGTGCCTTGTCCATGTCTTTGGAATGCTATCTATAGCGATTTAAGAACAATGCAATCCAGACACTGGACACTATTGGTAATTGTCAAAGACTAGTCTTCACAGTTGGTGTATCTCAACATATCCATAAAATAACAAACCTGTGAAAATTTGAGCTCAATCGGTCGCCGAAGTTGCAAGATAATAATGAAAGAGAAAACACCCTTGTCACACGAAGTTGTGAGCTTTCTGATGCTTGATTGCGAGACCTCAAATTCTAAACTTGAGGTCTTGAAATCAACCTCGTGGAAAATTACTTCTTTTCTAAAACTACGTCACTTCAAAGGGAGCAGTTTCTCACAATGTTTTATACTATCAACCTCTCCCCATTACTCGTAACCAAGAAAGGTTTTATGATGATAATTATTTTGAGTAATTACCAATAGTGTCCACTGCCATTAATGTTCAGCGCTTTTGAACACAAATGCATTGGAATTTTGCGCTGTGAATAATTTGTAAATTATAAACTATTATTTATAAATACTAAGCTGGTGACTTAACGGTTATTTAACTATCAATAAACAACATTTTTCTAAACGGTTAACCGTTAAACTCAGCTCTGTTGACAAAATTGCACTGTAGATCTCTGGACTCATGCTCTTGTGTTTCTGATCAGCCGAGTGTGGGTTTGAGTTCTGGTCTTGACACTTGTGCCCTTCGGAAAGACACTCAACCATTACTGCTTCGTCCTTTGGATGGAACATTATAGCTATTGGTCCCATGTGTTGTGTAATGCACGCAAATGAACTCAGTTACACATATCGCTAATATTATCCTTTCCTGTATTTGGCGGCTTGTCAGCTGTTGGTTTGGTCAATAAATATAAAGGGATTTGCCCAGAGCTTATAACAAAAGACCATTGTTTTTGGCTTGCGTGTTTGTGTGTGTGTGAGCTTGGATGTTTAAAGTCACCAAAGCATGATACTGGGGTTTGAGCAAAGTTGACTGAAGTTAACTATTGTAAAGAAACGATTGCAATTCATAATACAATTCAGTTTTTCCTCAAAACAATACACAAACATACCTCCAAGGTATATCTCCAAGACCTCATAGCCCTTCGTTCTTCTTCACTTTCATCAGCTACACGACGCCTTCGCTCTTATTCAATTGCTCACTTCCAGCTTTCCCCAGGACCCTGCACCATGACACGCTATGGCGATCGGGCCTTTTCAGTCATAGCTCCAACACTTTGGAACAAGCTACCCACCCACATTCAAGCAGCTCCTTCACTGGACACTTTCAAATCTCAACTTGAAACCCATCTGTTTTGTCAATCTGGTTTTAGCGCTTAGAAACATCCGTATTTAGCGCTCTATAAATATTGTAATTATTATTAATTATTATAACATTCATACCTCGTCAAGTTTTTCTCCCATTCTTCATCAGAATGTTCCTCAGCTGTGCTGGAACGAGCAAAGTTGACATGTCTCTCGCATTCATTCATAACAGAGTGCGCTCTGCCACTGTCATATGGTACAGCATTGGCCTGGAATGGGGTCAACACATCAACTCGTACATCCGGCTCTCTAAAATAGAAAATCAATTATGCACAGGGTTTATAAAATGCAAATTGTGTTTAGATGAAGACCGTCTACAGCAGTATCAAAGAAAGAGTTCTTGATCCTGTAAAATCATGCGATGGTTACCCACATAGCACAAGATCTTGATTGGATAAAATGACTCTTTGAAATACAAACAAAACTTTGATGGATAAAAATGGTTTCTTTTTAAATTAAGCAAAAATAATGTTACACCTGCTTTATATGAATTGTAGCAGCTTCATTTCTTACATGTTGTGGTTGTGCAGGCCTGATTTAGATTTTGAGGTGGCAAAATCAAGCATCTAAAAGCATACAATTTTGTGTGACAAGGGTGTTTTTTTTTTCATTAGTATCTCGCAACTTCAACGACCGATTAAACTCAAATTTTATGCACACGTTGACATACACCAGGTGGCAAGACTGGTCTATGACAATTACCTTTATAGTACACTTTTGGTAATTGTCAAAGACCAATCTTCTCACTTGGTGTATCTCAACATATATGCATAAAATAACAAACCTGTTCAAATTTGAGCTCGATCGGTCGTCGAGTTGCGAGATAACTATGAAAGAAATAAACACCCTTGTCACACGAAGTTGTGTGCTTTCAGACGGTTGATTTTGAGACCTTAAGTTCTAAAATTGAGGTCTCGAAATCAAATTCGTGGAAAATTACTTCTTTCTCCAAAACTAGGTTACTTTAGAGGGAGCTGTTTCTCACAATGTTTTATACTATCAGCTTCTCCCCATGACTTTTTACCTAGTAAGGTTTTATGCCAATTATTTTGAGTAATTACCAATAGTGTCCACTGCCTTTAAACAAAATTCAATACATGTTCAGTATTAAAAATGAAACTTACATGACATTGTGCCTGTCTGATCGTAACCTTAGAGTTCTAGGAACAAACAGCATCCTTGCTGGTTTAGCATGGCTAGCATCTGGATGCGCATTCCAAGACTTAGAGTAGCAATGATCCAGATGAACTAAGTCCAACTCCCTATCCCTCGCAGATAGCTGATACAGGAATGAAGACATAGTACGAGCTCTCTGACCAGGGTCCAGGCCACTGTTGGCCATTCTGGCACTGTACGCCATGTCTTTATTGAACACAACACAAGAAACAACAACCCTTGTGTATAACTGTAACGACAAGAAAAACATGTTTCAAAACTATTATTATGGGAGCTTATAAATGGACCATAACACACACTACAACCAGGGGCAACAAAGACCATGACCTCAGTGGTGCCTACCTAGTGTAATTCATCCCGCTGTCAGGAGGATAGAGGGTAACGTTTTTCGCAACTCTTGATGTACATACGTTGGACTACGACTATTATGAGTAGTACTAGTACTGAGTAATCAACCACAGTAAGTATTTCACATGTTTGTGTGTACTGTGTTCCTCCATGGAGGAAGATCGTTACTGGGAAAAAAACTACATGTAGCTTAGGATAGGAGAGTACTCCGGAGTACAACTAAGTAGTATAGTACTATAGACCTTATGCACATGACGTCATTTCAGTACGGCGCCCCCGCATTGAGGTCAAAAGGAGGTTATTCATTGGCCAATCGATGTGCGTTTCGATTGTTTCGTCATCGTTTGACCTCAAAGATGGCGGCTGGATGATGTCAATGCATAAGGTCTATTAATATTGGGCTCTGAATCTGTTGATCACGCAACCAACAGATTCAGAGTCCAACGTTATCAGTACTATGTAGTACTCCTAAGCTACACGTAGTGTATCCCTAGTGTCATCTAGGGTTCCTAAGTTTAGTACTCAGCTACATGTAGTGTATCCCCAGTGCAGTATAGGGTTCGTTCCGCTATTGGATTGTCCCCGAACCCTCATAATCGTCATAGCTCAGAAAAGTTTCTGTATGGCGCCACCACTTTTTCATTCGATATGATATAATACAGTATCTAATTTACCTCAATGAGATATCTCTTTTTGTAAAAATGAGTGAAAAAGTGGTGGCGCCGTACGGAAAGTTATCCCATAGGATAGCTCTACAGTTGTATTGTAGAATACCTCATATATACATAGACCCAGTAACTGGGGCGCTGTACTCCTTTTAAAACAATTTTTGACTTCATCTGTCGTCGACAGATGAAGTCAAAAATTGTTTTAAAAGGAGTACAGCGCCCCAGTTACTGGGTCTAATATATACTATAGTACTCCTAGAACTCTGCTATCGTTTCTCATTAGCAGAACGAACCTCTAAAAACTCTAGGTAGAAGTACTCAGTCGTATTAATCAATGGACATATAATAATGGTCGTGATTGATGGTCATGATTGATGGGGTATTTTACATTTTGCACTTTCCAGTTCACTAAAAACAATCAATGTATAAGACTAAGAGCATGGAGGAAGAAATAGAGTAACTAAAACAATGAAATAACTCCATGGTTTATGCTAACAACCTAGTTAGTTTATTTACACCATTTTAAGTTTGTTTCTTTGTTTGTTTGTTTCCGATGATCTTCCCATCCATGGCCATGCCATCCGGATCCAACACAAGCATTTATTATGAGCAATCAGCAAGGCAACTCGTTTTCGTCTACGAGAAGTTCAGTTGGTTTGATCATGTTGATTGACTGGCTGGGGACAGCTTTCGTTCGTCAACGAAAAACAAGCCTGATCGTGGTAATGTTCTTCAGTTTACTTGGACAACAAACAATATCGTAATTATCTTTAATATACACAATATTTACCTCTCGAAAACGTTGATATCACACTACGCTTTTTTACACATCCTTCCAAAACAACGCGATCGGTGTGATTCCATGTGTACACACATGGTAGGTGTATATGTACTTGGTGAGGGAACCTACTTGTTATCACACACACGACCGTCCATACCGCTAGTATGCACAATTCTTTACTAGCCCTCAGTCATGTATCTCGCCATGCCATTTCCCACTAAAAATGCTTTGCTCGTTCAAGCAAGGGCGCCGCCAATGGTGGGCTGCCGCCACATTGCTGGTGGCTTGCCAGTGTAGTCTAGATTTCAAGCCGTCCAATTAACTAAATCATACCGTGGCTGGCGGGCGCGCTTTGGCACTATCCAG
Source organism: Asterias amurensis (assembly GCF_032118995.1). NCBI lineage: Eukaryota > Metazoa > Echinodermata > Asteroidea > Forcipulatida > Asteriidae > Asterias > Asterias amurensis. The sequence goes on along the minus strand of NC_092655.1, from coordinate 6,733,425 downwards.
AATCAAGCACCATAGTCTTGGGCCAAGACTAGCCGCGCAAGCGCCTTCACTCTTCTTCCTTTCGAGAAAATTTCACGACGTCGACAAGAACAACTCCAGTTTTCACTCCTTTCTTTCGATAAATTTATCCGTTTTAATCGAAACAAATCCGGGCAAAAAGCATGTCAAAATTTGTAAGGTAAGTTTCTCATTACCTTGGTTGAGTATTTTATTTGAAAATGTGTTTTTTTCAATGTAAAATCTGTACTTTTACTGTTGGGTTTTTCCCAGGGGCGCTGATTTTAAAAACCACGAGGTTTCCAACAGGCCCGGGGTATGTATTGACTTGAACTGCCTCATTAGATAGCGCCCCCTATCGGCAGGAGTAGGACAGGCATGAGCCCAGGTTAGACTCCTCCGTTGCATGCAACGCGACAGAGTCCACGGTATAAAGGTCCCGTACAAAATTTCAAAAATCTGTTAAAAATATTTTTAAATGATTTTGGAGGTTGAACAAAGAATTGACTAGAGTGGGATTCAAACCAACGACCTCCGACGTGCCGGCGCTCTACCAAATGAGCTATCTAGCCCTATATTGGCGGTGGCCCTATAAAATTAAAAATTAAAAATATTTCTACCTAACTCGGGAGTCTGAACTTTTACTCGCATGTTCCTTGTAGTTGAAACTCAAAGATCGCATTATTTAAAACTGTTTAATTTCCTCCTTTGGTGTTAATATTTTATGAAAAAGAAAATTGAAATTAGCGTGTTTCGATCCCACGTCGTGAACTTACTTCCGTGTAAACACTTTCTCGCCTACTATTTGCAGCCAAATCGCTGTCAACCTGCGTTAACCAAACACAAGACAGATGGATAATAGTCAGTGAGCAGTTTACACAAAGCGCAGAAGTCCGAACTATGCGATACCAAGCATTGACGTCTTGTGCCAAGACTCCATGTGCCGGAAGCATATTTTTTTTCCTAGGACAAATGAGGCCACTTTTTGCAATAAATTAGTGCATGCTAACCATCCCAAGAAAAAAAATATATACGCACGCAGGAAAGCACCCTCTGTTGTCCGCACATGAACAAGAAGCAATGTGAAAAAGCAAGACGGCGACATTTTTGCTGCACGCTTAGAATTTTTAATTTTTTTTGCAAGAAAAAAAACTAGCTGGAAGATTTTATGCCTTCTGGATTTTAAAATGTATATTAGAGGAGTTGAAGGCGAGTTAATGGCACCTACCCTGTTTTGACGGCGAATAGAGGCAAGATAATGCACTGTTCTCAAAGCCATGCGCACTTGGGCTGGCTCACACCATCAATTGGTACACGATGATCAACATCGCTAGTGCAGAACTTTGACATATTTTCGGATATACTTTCTTCCATGGATATATTTGTTAGCTGTGAACTCTTTGAGAATATATAGTGAGGGACACTATGAATATATGAACGGAATTTCAACTTCTCAAATCGGGTATAAAGAAAATGGCCAAGGATAGCTGAATCCTTGGAAAAGTTTCTGTATGGCGCCACCACTTTTTCACTCAATATGAAATAATATAGTATCTAATTTACAAAATTGCAGCTCCGCAAATTAAAAAAACTGTCACATCTCCAGCGGCAACAAGAGGGCGATAGTGATCAATGCAAGAAAGTGTTTACAACTAGTCTGTTTACGATGTGCGTAAACGTTAATTTTAATTTTCTTTTCTAAAAATATCAACATCAAAAAAGATTTTTTTTTAATTTTAAACACTGCGCGATTGAATTTCCTACTACAAGGAACATGTGAGTAAAAGTTCAGCTTTCAACTTATGGGTATAAAACTTTTTATGGGTATAAAAAATTTTTTTGCAATGGTACGGAACCTTTATACCCTGGACTCCGTCGCGTTGCCTGTAACGGCGGAGTTCAACCTTGGCTAGTGCACAATTTGCTTGAGGGAAATACAATTTAAATTTTCTTTTCACCAAAATATTAAGGGAACACGTTGCCTTGGATCGGTTGAGTTGGTCTTTGAAAGTGTTTGTAACCGTTTTTTGTAAAATGCATATAGGTAGAAAGATGTTGTAAAAGTAGAATACAATGATCCACACAAACATGCCACGAAATTGCGTGTTTTTCCTTTTACCTCGACGACTAACACGTCGGCCATTTATGGGGATCAAAATTTGGACTCCCATAAATGGCTGAACGTGTTAGTTCGCACAGTAGAAGAAAAACCACGCAATTTCGAGGCAAACTTGTGTGGATCATTGTATTCTACTTTTAAAACATCTTTCCAACCATATGCATTATATAAAAAACGGTTACAAACGCTTTTGTTTTGACCAACTCGTCCGTTCCAAGGCAACGTGTTCCTTTAACACCAAACAATTTTTAAAAAACGCGTTCTTTGAGTTTCAGCAACAAGGAACATAGATAAATTCAGCTTCACGCTAATAATTTTTTTTTTTAATTTTGTTTATTTGTTCACAATGGTACGAGACCTTTATATACCCTGGACTCCGTAGGGTTGCCTGCTACAGAGGAGTCCAACCTGGGCTAGGATAGGGCTATATAGGGCTCTCAACATCATCATGTGAAGGATTTATAATAATAATAATAAATAATAATTCAAGCAGGTAACATTTATATTCCTGATGCTATCTGGTTTTGATAATACGGACTTTTCGTTTTCGACAAAGGATGGTTCTGCGATGGTTGTTCAGCTAAACGTTGTCATTTTCAGCACAATGAAGATTCATCCCAAGCACTGTCGAAGAAATTGAGGGACGACCGTCCTCAAAGCCGACGCATGCGCAGATGACGTCAAATGTCATTTTTACCGTCGCAGAACCATCCGTCGTCGAAAATGAAAAGTCCCTAATAACATGGCACCCCCAACAAATTATCCATGACACAGCCCCCCCCCCCCCTTGAAATCTGGAAATTCAGATACATTTATTGGACATTCGAGAACCCCTTCCCCCCTCCATTCAACTTTTTGCTCACTTATTTGTCTTTACCTCCTGAGATCTTCTCGGGATACAAAAATATTAAATAGCACAAAAGTGTAAACCGCCGTTTTAGCAACAAAATGTTACACTATTTTCGCCACAGATTCCGTTGATAATTCTTTTTGTCCTTTAAAATGTTTTTCTTTGTAGTGTTTCATCGTCATGAAGATGTCAAGAGATCACCTGTAACAAGCTTATAATGATCTGAGTATGATGTAGGCCTTTAACTAAGAAGGTAATAACATACTTCTCAACAATTGTTTTTGTTGGTCTTTAAAGGGTGTGTTTGCTAATGGAGCTCCACATCAAATGCCCAGATTAAACTCATCAAGCTATAAACGCTAATCACCTTCCAATGCCATTATTTTAAGGCCTCAAATAATTAGTGGCATAACTTTGATAAAATCGCTCAACTTGCTCCTTGTGATTTGAACAATTTAAGGCCCAAATTTTAATAAATCTGCGACTTACCCCTTGCGGTTATTTTAATCAAAGGTCCAAATTTGATCAAACTGCTGGACTTACCCTTGATTTTTTTTTTTATTGTTGATGCAAACTTATTTTTGTCCTTTGTAGTGTTCGTCCACCACTATCAGGAAGCTGTCGAGAGATCACCAGTAATAGCTCAAAATGATCTGAATATGATGTAAGCCTATACCTAAGAAGGTAAATAAATAATTCTGAACAATTCTTTTTGTTGCCCTTTGTTGGATTAGTTGGCAAAAAGAGCTCCACGTCAAATTCATTAATAATAATAATAATAATAATAATAAGACTTGTAATGCGCACATATCCACCCTGCTGGGTGTTCAAGGCGCAGTAAAACCAAAAACAAAACCAAAAACAAAACAAAAACAAAACACAACACAAAGAAAAACAGACACAACAAAATTAGTCATTGAAAACCTGTGACATAAGATAAGTTTTGAGAAGAGACTTGAATTTTGCAGTACAAAGACAAGATCGAAGATTAAGTGGTAGAGAGTTCCAGATGCGTGGCGCGGCTGGAGAAAAAGACCTGTCACCCCATAGTGTTGAGACTTGGGTTCAATGAGGAGAAGCATGGAACTTGATCGACGATTCCTTGATGGAGTGTAAACTTGAAGCAGTTCAGAAATATAGTGGGGAGCCTTGCCATTTAGAGCTTTGTGGACAATGAGCAACAGCTTGAAGATGATTCGTTGAGAGATAGGGAGCCAGTTAGTGCTGGGCGAATAGTGAAACTTTGTTATTCGGATACCGCTGGCCAACTATCCGAAATTAACCGGATATTCGAATAGTTTTTTCGCCGCTAGAAGGCGCTGTTTAAAAAAAAAAAATTAACTTTTTTTTACAAATATTTTTTTTTTGCCGCTAGAGGGCGCTGTTCGTTTGTGAATGAGATCTTTTGGGCGGATTGATATTAGTTTTAGACAGTGTCACTCGGTTCATTCATAAAAATGACCGGATCTAATTTTAAGATGGCGATTTGCTTTTTCTTTTGATCGTGATTGACTCTACGTGAAAGAAAACTTTTGTAATCTTTGAACAAATTACGTCAGAAATGTCATTGTTTTAACTCTTCACGGAGGTGAGCATAGTTAAATACTTAATATATGCTGTTTTATGCTGTCTTAATAGAAGTTTCATAAGGATTCAGACAAAACATTCATATCAGTTGTCGCCCGACGTCCGCGGATATTCGGATATTAAAGAATATCCGGTTACTCGGTTGTAATTACAGAATTATCCGGTTTGTAAATAGGTATTCGCGCCCTATGCGGATAATCGGTTAAGAAAAAAAAGGCAATCGCGGTTACGGATAGGAAAACCTATTCGCCATTAACCGGATATTCGAATAATTCGCCCAGGCCTAGAGCCAGTGTAGTTGTTTCAGAGTGGTGGTGATATAACAGGATTTTCTAGACAGTGTCACAATGCGGGCAGCAGTATGTTGGAGCTGTTGAAGTGGGGAAATCTGGTTGCTAGGAAGACTGTAGAGAAGAGCATTGCCGTTGTCAAGACGAGAAGTAACAAATGCGTGAATGACCTTTTCAGTGGCACTTTTGTCCAAGTACTTGCGAATCTTACCTATATTCCTGATGTGATATGATGATAAACGAACAATGTTGTTGATGTGTGGCTGAAGTGTCATCGATGAATCAAAAATAACCCCCAAGTTCGGAGCTTTCAGCGAGGGAGCTATTCGAGCATCAACGATGGAGATGTATGGCACTGAAACCTTAGTTAACTGTTAACTGTTGACGTGACCCAAATTCAATTCAATTCATCAACATTTATTTCCACCAATCACTTTAGAAAAACAAAAGAATTGATACAATAAAACTAATAAGTTCAGGCATTTCACAGTAAGCCAAAGCTTATAAACGCAAAATCTGAAAAGCAGAAGACACTAGTGGTAATTTCTCAAAATAATTATCAGCTTAAAACCTCACTTTGTAACAAGTAATGGGAAGCTGTTGATAGTATAATACACTGTGAGGTAACATAGTTTTTCGAGAAAGAAGTAATTTTCCACTAATTTGATTTTGAGACCTCAGATTTAGAATTTGAAGTCTCGATATCAAGCATTTGCAAGCACACAACTTCGTGTGACAAGGGTATTTTTTTTCCTCGTTATTATCTTGCAAGTTTGACGGCCAATTGACGGCAAATTTTCACAGGTTTGTTATTTGATGCATATGTTTAGATACACCAAGTCTTTGACAATTACCAATAGTGTCCAGTGTATTTAAAGATTAGCACCCAGATTAAACTGATCAGCTAAAAAGGTGAATCATCTTGCATTATTAAAGGCACAGCTTCGATAAAACTGCTCTCCTTGCCCCTTGCAATGTTTTCAACTTTAGGCATAGATCTGATAAAACTTCTAGACTTACCACTTGTGATTTTTGCATTTTTAGGCCCAAAATTTATAAAAACTACTTGATGACTTGCCTCTTGTGATATTAAAGGCCCAAACTGGCTAAAACTGCTTGAATAACCCATTGTGATTTTTTTGATTTTCGATGTAAACTTATTTTTTTTCTTTGTAGTGTTTGTCCGCCATTGTCATCAAGATGTCAAGAGATCACAGTAACAAAGCTCATAATGATCTGAATATGATGTAGGCCTATAACTAAAAAGGTAAATACATAATTCTTAACAATTGTATTTGTTAGCAAGGATGTATAATAGTTGTCAAATTTGCATCGGGATGAAGAGTATAGTTTTTTTTTTTACCCATACACTGATGCGTGTTAGCGTACTCAGTATCGAGTACAGTGCTGACGCACATCGGTGTATGGGTAAAAAACAAAATTATATATTCTTTATCCCCGATGCCAATTTGATATCTATTATACAGGGTGTCGTAAAAAAAAGATAATCCTATTGTAAATGGTTTTTATGGCCATACCATGTTCTCCAGCACAAAGCATGGCATCATCTTAAAGCCAAAGCCTTGTGGTTTTGAATGATACCTTTGGTTTCATTCCAGGGTCACGCATCATGACGCACCACCGTCTTGAAGTTGTACACTTTTGAACCCATGTCATTTGGCCTTGAGAGCATGCATGGAGGTAGGACAGTGTCACAATGGATCAGCTAACGGCAGAACAGAATCTTTGTGTTCAAGAAATGGTATGAAACCAGAAGTTTGCAGGCTTCATGGGATGCCTTTGGTGAACACATTCCCAAACTGAGAACCACCAGAAACCTTGGATCTCTATCACACTGCTAATGACTCAGGAAGTCACTCACAAAAAGTATGTCTTCTTGCAAGATCAGTAGGCAGAAGTTAATGATGGTTGTGGATGTGGAACAGATGGAAAAAGGTCCAGACGAGTGATTCAATTAAAAGTAGTGTGGCTCAGTCCAACACCATTCCGTCTTACACTCGGCTCCCATGGGTGGACAATCAGTTGATGTTGTTCGGCAGCAATTTTTTCCTGAGTCTGGCCATAAAAACCCTTTACAGTAGGATTCCTTTTTTTGACGATTTTTTTCAAGTTTAGGCAACTTTATAAAACTGCTGGACTTATACCCATTGTACTTTTTAAAAATTTTAGATCCAAATTTATTTTGCCCTTCAAAATGTTTTTCTTTGTAGTGTTTGTCTGCCATCGTCATGAAGAGGTCAAGAGATCAACAGTAACAAGCTCATAATGTTCAAAAGGTAAGCTTAATTATATCTGAAAAAAACACTTTATGGTCTGACGTTCCACTCCAGAGAGTTTTTCTAATCTGCTTGGCTCGAAACTTCAGGCCATTAACTGTTTGTTTTTGTAATCGTGCATGTAGAGCTTCTGGTTGGAAATCAGTTTTCAATGCTATTTCTATTATCTCAAGTTATAATTATATCTGCTAGCTCAACCCATGCTGTGTAGTGCTGGGCGAATAGTGAAATTTTGTTATTCGGATACCGCTGGCCAACTATCCGAAATTAACCGGATATTCGAATAGTTTTTTCGCCGCTAGAGGGCGCTATTTAAAAAAAAAAGTAAAAAAATAAATTAAAAAATATTTTGTTTTTGCCGCTAGAGGGCGCTGTTCGTTTGTGAATGAGATCTTATGGGTGGATTGATATTAGTTTTAGACAGTGTCACTCGGTTCATTCATAAAAATAACCGGATCTAATTTAAAGATGGCGATTTGCTTTTTCTTTTGATCGTGATTGACTCTACGTGAAGGAAAACTTTTGTAATCTTTGAACAAATTACGTCAGAAATGTCATTGTTTTAACTCTTCACGGAGGTGAGCATAGCTAAATACTTAAATATATGCTGTTTTATGCTCTCTTAATAGAAGTTTCATAAGGATTCAGACAAAACATTCATATCAGTTGTCGCCCGACGTCCGTGGATATTCGGATATTAAAGAATATCCGGTTACTCGGTTGTAATTACAGAATTATCCGGTTTGTAAATAGGTATTCGCGCCCTATGCGGATATCCGGTTAAGAAAAAAATGGCATTCGCGGTTACGGATAGCAAAACCTATTCGCCATTAACCGGATATTCGAATAATTCGCCCAGGCCTAATGCTGTGTATATGCTTTGTCTGAGTTAGTATCTATTGCTAGAGCTATGGCTGGTTCTCCACATCATCATGTACATGAATTTGCGAATGCAAGTAGGGTTTCGTACCAATACATGCAGGCAACATTCCTGATGATATCTGGTTTTAACAATAATATGGTACCCCAATAAATTATCCATGACCCCCTCCCCCTTGAAGTCTGGAAATTCAGATACATTTATCTGGACATTTGAGACCCCCCCCCCTCCATTTCAATTTGTGTTTTTTTTTTCACTTGTATTTGTTTTTACCTCCTGACATCTTCTCGGGATACAAAAATATAAAATGGCACAAAAAATGCAAACCACCACTTCAGCAACTAAATGTTACCCTGTAGTTTCGCCACTGATTCCATTGATAAATATTTTTGTCTGTTAAACTGTTTTTCTCTCTAGTGTTTGTCAGCCAACATCATGAAGATGTCAGGAGATCACCAGTAACAAAGCTCATAATGATCTGACTATGATGTAGGCCTATAACTAAAAAGGTAAACACACAATTCTTAACAACTGTTTTTTGTTGGCCTTTGAAGTGTGTGTTGGCGAATGACGCTTCACAATCAAATAGGACTAGTGCCCAGTTTAAACTCATCTATCTAAATAGGCTGATCATCTTCCAATGCCAAGAGTTTTAAGTTAAAAATAATTAATGGCCAAAATTTGATATCACTGCTCAATTTGCCCCTTGTGATTTTTTCAATTGTAGGTCAAATGCGATAAAACTGCTGGACTTGCTTGCTCCTTGTGATTTTTTCAATTTTAGGCCCATTTTGATAAAACTTTAAGGCCCAAATTCAATCAAATTAAATTCAAATTCAATAAAACGGCTGGACCTTACCCCTTGTGATTTGTTTTGTAACTTTAGGCCCAAATTTAAAAAAACTGCTGGACTTTCCTCTTGTGATTTATTTCATTTTTGTCCCAAATTTGTTAAAATAGCTGGTACTACCCCGGCTCGCATTACCCCCTGTGATTTAAAAATTTTATATGCAAACCTTGTTTTTCTTTGTAGTGTTTGTCAGCCATTGTCATGAAGATGTCAAGTGATCACCAGTAACAAAGCTCATAATGATCTGAATTTGATGTAGGCCTATAACTAAAAAGGTAACTAACTTATTTACTTATTGCTGCTTAGGACTGGGTGTCCCTTGGTCTCCTTGGAAAACCGTCCCCATTCATTTCTATTTTTAGCTGAATGCTCTGCCTCATGAAGTGGAATGTTGGGATCATCCTGAATTTGCACCTTCCAGCGCAATGGCGGGATTCCTCGTTGGCGTGGAGTGTGGAAGTCATTGTAGTAGACCAGGTTGGGTAGCCTGTAGGCTGGCATTCTGATGGCATGGCCAAACCATTTCAGGTGGCGTCTGGTCACTACATCCGTTATTGTTGTGTTCTGAGCTCCCTGCAGATTTCTTGATCTCTCATTTTGTCTCTTATTGAGACACCTAGTATGGAGCGGAGGCATCTCGTCTCAAAGACTTCCAGTTTTTGTTTGGTGGCCTTTTTGAGAGTCCAGGATTCCGAACCGAATGTTGCTATTGGGAGGATGAGCGATTTGTAAACTCTGGTCTTAAGTGATCTTGACTACTGAGATTTCATGGTTTGACAAGATGGTGTTTTTCAGACGACCAAATGACCAGGCTGCAAGCCTAGTGCGCCTCTTCACGTCTTCTTCCACAGATGGAACATTGCTTCCTAGGAATACAAACTCCTGTACTTTTTCTATGGGAATGCCGTTGACGGTGATGTCTCTTGGGTCATCTGTCATAATTTTGCATTTGGCTGGGTTGATGTTCACGCCCCATTTCTTGCAGGCTTTGTCCAGTTCATCTGTTGCCACTTGGGAGTTTCTCGAAACCAAGATCCGGTAGGGTGGTGTCGTCTGCATATTTGATGTTGTTTATGCAGGTATCTCCCATTTGTACTCCTGAATCAAGTTGTCTGTTGATAGGAGGCATCCATACCTACCCCAACTCCAACCTTAAACCACGCTAAAATGTTGCCATTGACGATTAGTGCACACTTAGTCTGCTCATACATGAAAGCTGCTTTGAAGTCCATTAAGTTCCAGTGAATGGGCACTCGTCGCTCTTTGGCTTTCTCAAATATTTGTCTTGCAATAAACACTGCATCAGATGTTCCTCGGGCTCTTCTGAAACCCATCTGCTCTTCTGTTAGGTGTGCTTCAATAGTATCTTAGATCCCATTGAGAATCATCCTACAGAAAACCTTACCCGGGATGGAGAGAAGAAAGATGGCTCTGTAGATACCTGGGTCTAGCTTGTCACCTTTCTTAAATACAGGCGTGATCAGACCCGCACTCCAGTCCTTCGGAACTTTGTCTTGTGTCCAGGCCGTGTTTATGATTAGAAATAGGAGCTGGTTCATCAAGCATATCCTTCTTAACACATCATTCTTAACAATCGTTTTTTGTTGGCCTTTAAGGGGTGTGTTGGCTATTGGAGCTCCACATCAAATAGAACTAGCACCCAGATTAAACTCATCTAGCTAAACGCTAATCACCTTTAGATACTGAGCATTTAAGCTAAAAATAATTGATGGCCCTCATTTGATATAACTGCCCAAATTGCTCTTTGTAAATTTTTCAAGTTTAGGCCTAAATTCAATAAAACTGCTGGACATACCCCTTTGTGATTTTTTCGAATTTTAGATGCAAACTTATTTTGTCTTTTAAAAATGTTTTTCTTTGCAGTGTTTGTCTGCCAACATCATGAAGATGTCAAGAGATCACCAGTAACAAAGCTCATACTGATCTGAATATGATGTAGGCCTATAACTAAAAAGGTAACAAAACTGTTTTGTTTTGGCCTTTGAAGTATGTGTTGGCAAATGGAGCTTCACATCAAATAGAACTAGCACCCAAATTAACTCAGCTAGCTATAGGCTCATTAAATTGTGATGTCATGCATTCCAAGCCTCAAATAATTAATGGCCCAATTATTCTAGGCCTACATTTGATGCAACTGCTGGACTTGTATTACCCCTTGAGATTGTTTTCAATTAAAAGACAGTGGACACTAATAGTAATTGTCAAAGACCAGTCTTCTCACTTAATGTATCTCAACATATGCAGAAAATAATGTAACTCAACATATGCAGAAAACAACAATCCTGTGAAAATCTGAGCTTGATTGGTTGTCAGAGTTGCGGGATAGCTATGAACGAAAAAAACACCCCTGTCACACGTAGTGGTGTGCTTTCAGATGCTTGATTTCGAGACCTCAAATTCTAAACTTGAGGTCTCGAAATCAAATTCGTGGAAAATGACTTCTTTCTCGAAAACTATGTCACTTCAGAGGGAGCCATTTCTCACAACTAGTTAGCAAGTGAGTTTTATGCTGAAAATTATTTTGAGTAATTACCAATAGTGTCCACTGCTTTAAGACCCACACTTACTTAAACTGCCGGACACCCCTTTGTGATTTTTTTTCTTCATTTTTAGATGCAAACCTACTATTTCCTTTGAAATGTTTTCTTTGCAGTGTTTGTCATCCATCGTCCGGAAGATGTCACGAGATCACCAGTAACAAAGCTCATAACGATCTGAGTATGATGTAGGCCTATAACTAAAAAGGTAAGCACATAATTGTAAACAACTGGTTTTTTTTTGTTGGCCTTTGAAGTATGTGTTGGCATAAGGAGCTACACATCAAATAGAACTAGCACCCAGATTAAACTCATCTAGCTATAGGCTCATCACCTTATAGTGCCCTGCATTTTAAGCCCTAAATATTTAATGACCCAATAAACTGATGGGCTTACCTACTTGGGTAAAACTGCTGGACATACTGACCCATTGTAAGTTATTAAATTTAAGGCCCAAATTTGAGAAAACTGCTGGACTCTTGTGATTATAATAATAGTGGCCTATTATGGAGCGCTCAGGTCTGTCAAGCATGACACTCATGGCGCTGTACAAACAAAAAAATTAACAAATACAAACAAAAGAAAATACAATAATTATATCAATACAACAAAGACAGTATGTAGAGATGCAGGGTAATCAGTTCAATGAACAAGAATTAAGATTGTTCCAGAGAGATACGCCTGCGTGGGAAAAGCTGTGGTCACCCCAAGAGTGCTGTGATCGGGAAACTTGAAGAAGCAAAGAGTGAGATGACCGTAGTCTGCAAGATGGTTAATATTGCCTGAATAGAGTTCTGCGAGTAGGTTGGTGAGAAGCCATGGACTGCGTGGTAGACCAGCATCAAAACTTTACATGTGATTCGCTTTTCAACAGGTAACCAGTGAAGAGACTGAAGAACAGGTGTTTCTTGGTGAGGGTACCAGTCTAGCTGCAGAGTTCTGAAGGCGTTGAAGTTTAGACAGTTGTTGTTGGGAAAGGCAGAAAAAGAGGGAGTTGCAGAAATCAAGACTAGAAGAGATAAGGGCGTGGACTAGCTGTTCAGTTGCATCTCGAGTGAGGTACTTGCAGACAACGCTTAGGTTGGGAAGTTGGAATCTTAAAAACCTGGATATGCGAGAAACATGATCATTGAAGGACATGCTGGTGTCAAAGATAACCCAAGATGTTGAGTTTTGAAAGATAGGTAGACTGAGTTGTTCGCTACACGGATGCAAGAGTCCTTTGTGGTGACTTTGTTCAGCATTTGCCTTGAGCCCAGGATGATGAACTCTCACTTCTGTACGTGAGTTTCAGACCAGCTGAGTCTGTTGATGTCCTTGATGCGCGTGTCCATTTGCTTTTTAGCCGCTGACATTGCAGCACAGGTTGGTGGAAACAACACTTACAGCTGTATGTCATCTGCGTAACAGTGATATCTGATGTTGTGTGTTCCGGCTGGAGACGAAGCGAAAATAAGAGGGGTCCTCCTACCAATCCTTGAGACATGGCATCACTGATGCCCTTACACTGGATCCGATTTGTCAGATAAGGCCCAAACCAAGACAGGGCTGTCCCACAGACTCCTAGAGAACGCAGCTGGTTAAGCAGCACATAATTCTTAACAACTTTTTTTTTGCCCTTGAAGTACGAGTTAGCAAAAGGAGTTTCACATCAAATAGAACTAGCACCCAAATTAAACTCATCTAGCTCAAGGCTCATCAAATTGTGAGGTCATGCATTTTAAGCCTCAAATAATTAATGACCCAAGTATGACTAAACTGCTGAGTGTTTTTTTAGGCCCTTATGGATACAATGCTGGACTTACCCCTTGTGATTTTTTCAATTTAGGCCCAAATATGATAAAACTGCTGGACTTTTAATTTTTATAAATTTAATGCCCAGATTTGATAAAACTGCTGGACTTACCTCACGTGTTTTTATCAATTTTAGGCCCAAATTTGATAAAACTACTGGGCTTACATACCTGCCTTGTGATTTTTTCAATTTTATGTCCAAAATTGATAAAACGGCTGGACTTATGTTTATACAAATGCTTGACTTATTATTACCCCTTGTGATTTGTTTTATTTTAAGCCTAAATTCGATAAAACGGCTGGACTCACCCCTTGTTAGTTATTAAATTTAAGGCCTAAATTTGATGAAACTGCTGGACTTACCCCCTTGTTAGTTATTAAATTTAAGGCCTAATTTTGATAAAACTGCTGACCTTGCCCCTTGTTAGTTATTAAATTTAAGGCCTAAATTTGATAAGACTGCTGACCTTGCCCCTTGTGATTCTTTCCAATTTAAGATGCAAACTTTTTTTTGTCTTTTAAAATGTTTTTCTTTGTAGTGTTTGTCCGCCATTGTCATCAAGATGTCAAGAGATCACCAGTAACAAAGCTCATAATGATCTGACTATGATGTAGGCCTATAACTAAAAAGGTAAACACAATTCTAAAAACAACTGTTTTTTGTTGGCCTTTGAAGTATGTGTTTGCAAATGGAGCTTCACATCAAATAGAAGTAGCTCCCAGTTTAAACTCATCTAGCTAATCACCTTGTAATGCTATGCATTTTAAAGGCAGTGGACACTATTGGTAATTACTCAAAATATTTATTAGCATAAAACCTTACTTGGTGACGAGTAATGGGGAGAGGTTGACAATATAAAGCACTGTGAGAAAAGGCTCCCTCTGAAGTGACATAGTTGTCGAGATAGAAGTAATTTTCCACGAATTTGATTTTGAGACCTCAGTTTTAGAATTTGAGGTCTCGAAATCAACCATCTAAAAGCACACAACTTCGTGTGACAAGGGTGCTTTTTTCTTTCGTTATTATCTCGCAACTTCGACGACCAATTGAGCTCAAATTTTCACAGGTTTGGTATTTTATGCATATGTTGAGATACACATCAGGTGAGAAGACTGGTCTTTGACAATTACCAAAAGTGTCCACTGCCTTTAAGCCTCAAATAATAAATGCCCAAAGGATTATTAAACTGCTGGGCTTACCCCTTGTGGTTTTTTAATTTAAGGCCCAAATTTGATAAAACTGCTGCACTTACCCCTTGTGATTTTTTTGTTACGCCAATATTTGATAAAACTGCTGGAGTAACCTCATGTGATTTTTTCAATTTTAGGCCCAAATTTGACAAAATGCTAGACTTACCCCTTGTATTTTTTTCCAGTTTTAGATGCAAACTTATTTTGTCCTTTAAAATGTTTTTCTTTGAAGTGTGTGTGTGCCACAATCATGAAGATGTCAAGAGATCACCAGTAAAGCTCATAATGATCTGAACAAGATGTTGGCCTTTAACTAAAAAGGTAAACACAAAATTTGTAACGACTGTTTGAAGGATGTGTATACAAATCAAATGGAACTAGCGCCCAGATGAAACTCATTTAGCTCAAGGCCAATCACCATGCAATAACTACAATTGTTTTTAAATTCACATATAAAGGTTCTATCAAGTATGACCAGAGACAATTGGTACACCCAACTAAGTCAAAACTGAGGTAGTTTGAAGGTCACACTGAGTGTTGTACCAGCACAAAATCTGTCATAAAAGCGAGGTCTGATTTATAAACAATACACCATCCAAACATTGGGCTGATTTATAACAGTGGCTGCATTTCTGGGAATGGTGGGTCATCTGTATCATCCCCCCCCATTAAAACCCCCCTTAGGTCAGTGTTCCACCCAAATTATCTTGCACATTTGAGGGATTGCCTTTGAACATATAATTGACCAATAAAACCTTGACTTGACAAAAGGAAAGACAGCAAAACATTCTTACACTTGGATTTGTTGTTGTCTTGTGAGAAATATGAGTAAGGCACCGACAATGAATCGCAGAACCTCCGCCGTTAGCCACAGCAGATAAATAATCTGCCAGGGTATAGTGTAGAAAACCCAGAATGCTTTAATTTCCATCTAGCCAAATACCCAAATACAATGATAAACTATGGTGCAACCTATCTTGTCTGCCACGTTTGTATAACAAACGGACAAGATAAGTTCTGGGTCTACGAGCGAATACTTACCTTTAGAGTGAATACTTGCCTGTAGAGCGAATACTTGCCTGTAGAGCGAATACTTACCTGTAGAGCGAATACTTGCCTGTAGAGCGAATACTTACCTGTAGAGCGAATACTTACCTGTAGAGCGAATACTTGCCTGTAGAGCGAATACTTGCCTGTAGAGCGAATACTTGCCTGTAGAGCGAATACTTACCTGTAGAGCGAATACTTGCCTGTAGAGCGAATACTTGCCTGTAGAGCGAATACTTGCCTGTAGAGCGAATACTTGCCTGTAGAGCGAATACTTGCCTGTAGAGCGAATACTTACCTGTAGAGCGAATACTTGCCTGTAGAGCGAATACTTGCCTATAGAGCGAATACTTACCTGTAGAGCGAATACTTGCCTGTAGAGCGAATACTTGCCTGTAGAGCGAATACTTACCTGTAGAGCGGATACTACAGTTGCATTGATCCCTATGCCGGCAGGCAAAAAGCTAAGAGTTTTACACACAAAAGCGCCCTCAAGAGTCCTATCCCCAACGCCCTGTGACATGCGCACCGCGTCGGCTTCCTCTTTTTTGTCAAGTGTTACGCGCCTAAGTACTCAAGAAACCACTCGTATAGTGGGGTAGGAGGGAGGGTGCTCTACAGGTAAGTATTCGCTCGTAGACCCACCCACACTACTGTGGGGTGGGGGTCTACTTCACTCTAATTACCTGTAGAGCGAATACTACAATTGCATAGACTCGCAGTGAGTAGGCGGTGGGTATACGCAGGCTATCGTATGTCTACAGGTGCGTAGGACACGGGGTGTGCCTAAGAACCCCAATGGAGGGCCCTAGCTCGCCCGCCGGTAAGCGGGTGCCAAGGGGCCAGAGGCGGGCTACGCAACAGAGGGCCGGACCATGATTAACAGGTCGGTCCAGGCGCGTGGAACCACGAGAACGACGCACGCGGCCCTGGGGGCCCGCGAATTGTGCGCAAGACCTTAGTGGGGTATCGCCATTATGGGGTAAAAACATAATAGGTACACCTCGTAAATGTCCAATGCACATAGGTAATATATAAATTATTACATGCATAAGAGAGGAAAGTGGACTCACCAGTTAGCGTTTCTGGGAAACTTGACTGGCCGTCTTCAGCACTTCTCTCCCGGCTCTGTCGTCTGCCTGGAGGACATCCTTCAGGTAGAGCTCGCTGAAGGTGTTGGGGCACTTCCAGCAGGCCGCCTTGGTGATGTCTGCTAAGGGAACCCCTTTAAACAGGCCTGTGAAATCTCCGCTTTAAAGCGGATTTCCGCTCTTTTCAATTTTCCCAGTCCGCATTTTTCGTGGGTTCCGCTTTTTTTCCATTCCTTGTTTTTCTTGTGAGCTCCGCTTTTTCTTTTTTTTACATCCAAAATAGATCGTCAAGCAGCACAAACCTGGAATCGGGAAGCACTTTTGATTTTGACATGAGGCGGGGGCTAGACCCAGTAAAATGCTCCGTCTTGGTCTTGCATTGGAGCCGTTGTTGTTAATTTTTCGTTCAGCGCGATGTCTATTTTAGATGTACTTCAATGTCATTATTCAACTGCACCAACAGAGGGCGCTTTACTAAAAGCCAACACCTTGAGACAGATTAGGCACACATGGTTTTCCCCCATGCGATGTCCGTACGTACCGTACGTTGTGTGTACAGTGTTTTTGTTTTTCTACAAGTAATGCATAATGGCAGTTGACGACGCGCTTGTGGATTTATTTCTTAAGGAATGCTACAAAATCATATTGAAAATGAGGATGCACAACACGTTGTTACATGTAAGAATTGTGGCCTACTGTTTCTGTGAATGTGTTGTCTACGCTTCAGTTTTTAATTAAAGCCTTTTATTACGTTCGTAATTTTGACCAAAAATCCAGACAACAAGTTTCCGCTTTTTTTTTTAAGACTCGCTCACAGGCCTGTTTAAAGAAGGCCCAAGAGGCGGCTACCCCCCTATTATCATGCGCCCGAATCGGATTCTCGGTCGCCGGCCAGCCGTCCGGCACGGAAAGGTTGGCGGTCACGATCAAGCGTGAGATGGTGTACTGTGACGCTGACCGAAAGGGCGGTGTTGTTGTCACGAACAGCTTCTGATGGTCCGTACGAAGCGACTTCAAACGATTCAAGTACCACTTTAGTGCCCGGACGGGGCACCACAGTTTGTCCTTCGCCTCTGATGAAAAGGACTTAATGTCCGAGACAAAAATGTCCGGGGGCGTGAAGGAACTTGACTGGTTCTTGGTTAAGAAGCCCCACATGGGGACCAGGCGGACGCCGCCTGGTTCCTATCGGATATGTCTGGTCTCTACCCACAGGGCATGCAGCTCACTGCGCCGTCGCGAAGTAGCGACAGCCAGGAGAAATGCCACTTTGACAGGGTGCTGTAGTAGTGTGGAGCAATCCATAGGCTCGTAGGGAGGCCTTGCTAATGTTGACAGAACATCAAACAGGTCCCAAGACAGGAAAAGCTTGCGTTCTGGGGGGGCGGGTGACAAACATCCCCTTGATCAATTGGCTATTAGGGCCCCATTGTCTTGAGACGGAGGAACCGTCTGGGAATCCGGTGTGGATCTGGGTCCCTTGCGCAGTATATCGACAACAGGTCCACGTGTGGCCGATCGATCAGGTGGAAGAGCGACCGAGCCACCTGTGGGAGAAGGGACCACTCCGTGGGGGCAATCCAGCCCCTTGAGAGAGCGTCGGCTGTGACGTTCCCTACGCCCGGAATGTGGACTGCTGATAGTGCTGTTCCCTGCTGTGTGCACCAGTGGATGAGACCCCAGGCCAGTGCACACAGGCGTCCTGACCGGGTGCCCCCCTAGTGATTGATGTAGACCATGACTGTGGCGTTGTCGCATCTCACCAGGACAACACGGCCCCTGACGTCCGACTGGAAATGCTGTAGTGCGTTGGAGACTGCCAACATTTCGAGGACGTTGATGTGGGCCGATCGGTGTTTGGAACCCCACACGCCTGCGATTTGACGCAGGTGGAGGGTTGCCCCCAACCGAGGAGTGACGCGTCGGTCGTGACGGTCACCGACGGTGGGGGTGGACGAAAAGCCCGGTCCTGCGAGATGTTCGCATCAGCTAGCCACCAGCGAAGGTGGTCAGCACCGGGTGGTGGATTCGGTGCCGGATTGGCCTGTAAAAGGAGAGCAGGTGAAGTTGAATGGGCCTCATCCTCAACCTGCAGAAGTCCACCAAATCCACCATGCTGGCCATAAGGCCCAACAGCCTGAGCCAGGCCAGCACCGGGGCCACCACTGCCGGGAGGAAGAGAGAAACGCCATACCCACGGTTCAGTAGCGATCCTCTGAAGGGCGGGCCAATCCCCTGCGCAGGTTGAGGGACGCACATAGAAATGAACCTGCGAGGGGATAAGGTGGTATTGATTATAAATCGGAGGTCGGTGGTCAGGCGCCAGGTATATTGGAGCGCTGCCTCCGTCTCCTCCCGAGAGCCGCCCACGACCAACCAGTCGTCTAAAATATCAGTCGTCCAAAATACAAATATCATGATGCCCCGCCGATTGTCTTTACAATCTGGGTGAACACCCGAGGTGCGGTAGAGAGTCCGAATGGGAGCACCACATATTTGTAAAGGGTATCGTTGTATAGGAATCGTAGGAATTTGTGGTGCTTCGGACTGACTCGGACGTGTAGGTGTGCGTCCTTCAGGTCGAGACTCGCCGCCCATGCGGGCCTCACTATAGAACTCAGTATAGTCCTGAGCGTCTCCATGCGGAAAGGCTTCGGACGGATGAACTTGTCGAGGGGTTCAAAATCGGGCGCCACATGCCAGCCTCCTTCTTGGGAGTCAAGAATAAGGTTGACATGAAGCCCGTCTGAGTCCCAGAACGGGGGACGATACACACCGCCCCCTTGAGGAAGAGGGTGTTTATTTCCCCCTCGAGGGAGCGGCGCTTTGCTAAGTCGGACAGTACTTATGTCCCTACGTCCGATGGGGGGGGGGTCCTCTTAAACTCGAGCGCGTAACAGTGACCGATTGTTTTGAGGACCCACCGGTCGGAGGTCACTTGCCCCCAGGACCCCAGAAAATTCCGGAGGCGGCCCCCCACGGGTTTGTCGGTGGGAGGCCGCTCGGAGTTTGTCAAGCCACTTGCGCCATGCCCCGGTATATCGGGGGGCGGGTGCCATGACCCGACTGGGTGCGTGGTTGGCCAGATTGAGTTTGTGGGTAACGTGAGCCCGCTGTGTTATCGGCGCGGCCACGAAAACTGCCAAAGGCCGCCTTTTGTGGGCGGCGACGGGGAATGATGAAGGATGGTTGTTTCCTCGCCTTGTTACTCACGGCCTTAGGCGGGGCATTAGGCTTTTTCAGATTTATTTTGTCCGTGGCTTTGAGGGGCTTCGTCCTCCAATTTGCCGCGAATCTTGTCCGCGATGGTTGTTTCCTCGCCTTGTTACTCACGGCCTTAGGCGGGGCGTTAGGCTTTTTCAGATTTTTTTTTTCGTGGCTTTGAGGCGCTTCATCCTCCAATTTGCCGCGGATCTCGCCGCAAACTACTGTGGGGTGGGGAACTGGGGGGGGGGGTAAGGCAAAAGGGGGATAAGTGTTGCATTATTTCTAGTACTTTCTGTCCCTCTTTTAATGGGTGAAAAGTGTATCACCACAGGGGCATGCATGTGCAAGATACACAAAGAAATATCTAGGTGGTTATTCACGTCACCATAAGCTTCCATCCAGAGGTAAATGGGTACCTGTGAGGGCAGAGTTGGTTCTTGCGATTGATTAACTTACATATATGGGGGCACTGACTGTATACTCGCCAGGGAGCTGAGGTGGTTAAGGAATGATTTAAGGCCCAGTGACCGGGGGTCATAATGTTGCACCATGAGCGTCGCTGCGTTACAGACCTGAGCGCTTTAAGACGCCACCATTATTGTTATTATTATATAAAGAGGTGGTTTAAATTACCAATGCAAGAGTTTTGATGACAAAATATTGGCTCACAACTGCATAATTATATCTGTTAACTTGACCTTTCATGGCCAGTAGTTCCTGAAACCAAGTACGGATGTGGAGTCTCCCCTACTGACACATTAAAGGCTGCAGGATAAAAAGGAAATCAACTGCCTTGGAAAACATCAGTATCATCAAGACATCCTAGCAGCTCATCTGTGGATCATGAAAGAACAAAAGTAAGATATTCTTTTTAGATGAGTAAAGCCCGGTTCATGCTTTCTGCGAATGCGAATGTTGACATCATAAATTCTCAACGAATAACTCGCAGCAGTTCAAATCTATATAACTCACTTGTGAATATTGTTGAAAAAAGAGGGTTCTGACGTCAAATTCGCATCGCACTCGCAGGAAGTATGAACCGGGCTTTACATGTATTGATGTTTGATGCTTTACATGTAGTGGATTGTTTTGACAGCTCACTATACAGTTGGCATCTTGTAAATAAATACACCATTGCAAGCAAGCAAGCGTATACGCCTTTTTTTGCGCTAACTTTGTGGTGCGTGCGGATCGAAATAAATGGTGGTGCGTGCGGATCGAAAAAAATGGTGGTGCGTGCGGATAAAAACGGTACAGCACAGACAATTTCGAATCAGACTAA
Organism: Asterias amurensis; assembly: GCF_032118995.1. Lineage (NCBI taxonomy): Eukaryota > Metazoa > Echinodermata > Asteroidea > Forcipulatida > Asteriidae > Asterias > Asterias amurensis. The sequence goes on along the minus strand of NC_092655.1, from coordinate 6,712,385 downwards.
AGGGACCTGGACACGTGCACGTGGCATGTGGGGTCCTACTTCCGGCTCGGGCCACTGGGTGGTTGATCTTAAAGGTGCATTCGGGCTCCTCATCTGCTAGGATGGTGCCGGTGTTATCACAAATGGTTGACCAACGGAAGTAGTCCCTAAGTTCTTTCCAACTAGGGACCGCGCTAGTACAGTAGGGGACTGTCCCTCCTTCTGGGACGGCGGACCTGACCCATCCGACAGGATGGTGCAAAGGCCCTGATGATCTGGAAACCGTGTGGGGCAGGTATCCTGGGACCTTCACGTGGTAGCCCTGTTTTTGACGAACCTTACCAGGATGAATAGGCCAAATTTGAAACTGAAATATATTGCTTGTATGGGTGTACTTAGCTACAAGATTGCCATACAATCGTATTTTGTTCAGTCAGATTATTAAAACAAGACTAATGCAAGAATATTTGCTTTGTTTTACATGTGAACCAACTGCGAGGTGGCGGTACAACTGCATCTCCTCAGGACCGATTGTCATCCATGAGACAGCCACAAAGTCAACAGTGTCAGTTCATAAGCGAGGCCTGAATGAACGAACCCAGGGATATTCAAGCTCAACAGAATGGAAGGCTTACACCTTTTGTAGCCTCAGGACTATGAACATATTGCATGTTTATCAAATATTTCTCAAAAAATCAACAAGGCTATATAAAATAATGTATTTATCCAATTTTGCTCAACTTTTGCCCAAAATTCCACAAGACTATAGCCTTGCGTTTTTATCCAACTTTGCTCAAATATTTCCCAAAATTCCACGAGACTATAACCTTGCATTTTTATCCAACTTTGCTCAAATTTTTCCCAAAATTCCACAAGACTATAGCCTTGCATTTTAATCCAACTTGGCTCAAATTTCGCTCAAAAACTCCAAAAGACTATAGCCTTGCGTTTTTATCCAATTTCGCTCAAAGTTCCACCAGACTATAGTCTTGCGTTTTTATCCAATTTTCATTCAAAAATTCCACAAGACTATAGCCTTGCGTTTTTATCCGACTTTGCTCAAATTTTGCCCAAAATTCCACAAGACTATATAACCTTGCGTTTTTATCCAATTTTGCTCAAAAAATCCACAAGACTATAGCCTTGCGTCTTTATCCAACTTTGCTCAACTTTTGCCCCAAAATTCCACAAGACTATATAACCTTGCGTTTTTATCAAATTTTCATTCAAAAATTCCACAAGACTATAGCCTTGCGTTTTTATCCGACTTTGCTCAAATTTTGCCCAAAATTCCACAAGACTATAGCCTTGCGTTTTTATCCAATTTTGCTCAAATTTTGCCCAAAATTCCATAAGACTATAACCTTGCGTTTTTATCCAACTTTGCTCAAATTTTTTCCAAAAATTCCACAAGACTATATAGCCTTGCGTTTTTATCCAATTTTGCTCAAAAAAATCCACAAGACTATATAGCCTTGCGTCTTTATCAAACTTTGCTCAAATTTTGCCCAAACGTTGCGTTTTTATCCAATTTTGCTCAAAAAAATCCACAAGACCTTGCGTTTTTATCCAACTTGACTCAAATTTTGCCAAAAATTCCACAAGACTATAACCTTGCGTTTTTATCCAACTTTGCTCAAATTTTGCCCAAAAGTCTATAAGACTATAGCCTTGCGTTTTTATCCAACTTGGCTCAAATTTTGCTCAAAAATTTCACAAAACTATAGCTTTGCGTTTTTATCCAATTTTGCTCAAAATTCCACCAGACTATAGCCTTGCGTTTTTATCCAATTTTTATTCAAAAATTCCACAAGACTATAGCCTTGCGTTTTTATCCAACTTGGCTCAAATTTTTCTCAAAAATTTCACAAGACTATAGCTTTGCGTTTTTATCCAATTTCGCTCAAATTCCACCAGACTATAGCCTTGCGTTTTTATCCAATTTTTATTCAAAAATTCCACAAGACTATAGCCTTGTGTTTTTATCCAATTTCGCTGAAAATTCCACCAGTTATAGCCTTACGTTTTTATCAAATTTTGCTCAAAAAAATCCACAAGACTATAGCCTTGCGTTTTTATCCAATTTTGCTCAAATTTTGCCCAAAATTCCATAAGACTATAGCCTTGCGTTTTTATCCAACGTGGCTCAAATTTTGCTCCAAAATTCCACAAGACTATAACCTTGCGTTTTTATCCAACTTTGCTCAAATTTTGCCCAAAATTCCATAAGACTATAGCCATGCGTTTTTATCCGACTTTGCTCAAAGTTTGCTCAAAAATTCCACAAGACCATAGCCTTGTGTTTTTATCCAATTTTGCTCAAAAAAAATCCACAAGACTATAGCCTTGCGTCTTTATCCAACTTTGCTCAAATTTTGCCCAAAAATTCCACAAGACTATAGCCTTGCATTTTTATCCAACTTTACTCAAATTTTGCTCAAAAATTCCACAAGACCATAGCCTTGCGTTTTTATCCAATTTTGCTAAAAAAAAAATCCACAAGACTATAGCCTTGCATTTTTATCCAACTTTACTCAAATTTTGCTCAAAAATTCCACAAGACCATAGCCTTGTGTTTTTATCCAATTTTGCTCAAAAAAATCCACAAGACTATAGCCTTGCATCTTTATCCAACTTTACTCAAATTTTGCCCATAATTCCACAAGACTATGACCTTGCGTTTTTACCCAACTTTGCTCAAATTTTGCCCAAAATTCCATAAGACTATAGCCTTGCGTTTTCATCCAACTTGGCTCAAATTTTGCTCAAAAATTGCGTTTTTATCCAATTTCGCGCAAAATTCCACAAGACTATAGCCTTGCGTTTTTATCCAATTTCGCTCAAATTCCACCAGACTATAGCCTTGCGTTTTTATCCAATTTTTATTCAAAAATTCCACAAGACTATAGCCTTGTGTTTTTATCCAATTTCGCTCAAAATTCCACCAGTTATATAGCCTTGCATTTTTATCCAATTTTGCTCAAATTTTTCCCAAAATTCCACGATACTAAAGCCTTGTGTTTTTATCCAACTTTGCTCAAATTTTGCCCAAAATTCCATAAGACTATAGCCTTGCGTTTTTATCCAGCGTGGCTCAAATTTTGCTCGAAAGTTCCACAAGACTTGATCCAATTTCGCTCAAAATTCCACCAGACTATAGTCTTTCGTTTTTAACCAATTTCGCTCAAATTCCACCAGACTATAGCCTTGCGTTTTTATCCAATTTTCATTCAGAAATTCCACAAGACTATAGCCTTGCGTCTTTATCCAACTTTGCTCAAATTTTGCCCAAAAATTCCACAAGACTATATTATAACCTTGCGTTTTTATCCAATTTTCATTCAAAAATTCCACAAGACTATAGCCTTGCGTTTTTATCCGACTTTGCTCAAATTTTGCCCAAAATTCCACAAGACTATAGCCTTGCGTTTTTATCCAATTTTGCTCAAAAAAATCCACAAGACTATAGCCTTGCGTTTTTATCCGACTTTGCTCAAATTTTGCTTTGCCCAAAATTCCACGAGACTATAGCCTTGCGTTTTTATTCAATTTTGCTCAAAAAAATCCACAAGACTATATAACCTTGCGTTTTTATCCAATTTTCATTCAAAAATTCCACAAGACTATAGCCTTGCGTTTTTATCCAACTTGGCTCAAATTTTGCCCAAAATTTCACAAGACTATAGCTTTGCGTTTTTATCCAATTTCGCTCAAATTCCACCAGACTATAGCCTTGCGTTTTTATCCAATTTTTATTCAAAAATTCCACAAGACTGGAATTTGAGCGAAATTGTGTTTTTATCCAATTTCGCTGAAAATTCCACCAGTTATAGCCTTACGTTTTTATCAAATTTTGCTCAAAGAAATCCACAAGACTATAGCCTTGCATTTTTATCCAATTTTGCTCAAATTTTGCCCAAAATTCCATAAGACTATAGCCTTGCGTTTTTATCCAATGTGGCTCAAATTTTGCTCCAAAATTCCACAAGACTATAACCTTGCGTTTTTATCCAACTTTGCTCAAATTTTGCCCAAAATTCCATAAGACTATAGCCTTGCGTTTTTATCCGACTTTGCTCAAATTTTGCCCAAAATTCCACAAGACTATAGCCTTGCGTTTTTATCCAATTTTGCTCAAAAAAATCCACAAGACTATAGCCTTGCGTTTTTATCCAACTTTACTCAAATTTTGCCCAAAATTCCCCAAGACTATAACCTTGCGTTTTTATCCAACTTTGCTCAAATTTTGCCCAAAATTCCATGACTATAGCCTTGCGTTTTTATCCAATGTGGCTCAAATTTTGCTCAAAAATTCCACAAGACTATAGCCTTGCGTTTTTATCCAATTTCGCTCAAAATTCCACCCTACTATAGCCTTGCGTTTTTATCCAACTTTACTCAAATTTTGCCCAAAACTCCCCAAGACTATAGCCTTGCATTTTTACCCAATTTTGCTCAAATTCCACCAGACTATAGCCTTGCGTTTTTATCCAACATGGCTCAAATTTTGCTCAAAAATTCCACAAGATTATAGCCTTGCGTTTTTATCCAATTTCGCTCAAAATTCCACCAGACTATAGCCTTGCGTTTTTATCCAATTTTCATTCAAAAATTCCACAAGACTATAGCCTTGCATTTTTATCCAACGTGGCTCAAATTTTGCTAAAAAATTCCACAACGTCCAATTTTGCTGTAAATGTTGGCTTGTGTCTTTATCAAATTGTGAGTGTTATTCTATATGTACAAGAATAAAGGCTGATGCTATTTACGGGCAAGTCAACTTTTAGTTGATTTGCTGAACTCGAAACTGTTGTCTCATTATTTGTCTCATTATCTACTTGGCCGCCATGTTTTCCCACAATGCAATAAATTGGCTGTGTATTAATTTAATAGGAGTTTCCTTGCGCAAAATGACTTGCTAAAAGCGATTGTGATATACACACCCAATTGTACTGTGGGTAAAAATGACAGCCTGAGGGTCTATTCGGGATAAGGTGGGCCCTAAATATTTAAGTTGGGGGGGGGGGGGCTAGGCTTAAGGCAAATAAAACACAAGTTACAAGGAGAGTCATGTCCAATTTTTTATTGAAAAATTTGGCCAAAAAAAAAGCAGAGTTGTGCAAACACCTGTGCCTGTCGGTGGACCCCCTCGGCCACCTGGAACTTGTGATGATCTAAAGGCCCAAGTGCAATGGTCGATATGTTTTCTGTTCAGTGAAGTTCAATTAGATGTACTCCTAGTGTCTACTTCAAAGTTGTAATGTCTCACAAAAAATAAACGAGCTAGACGCAATTCTGCGCTTTGTTTTTTGACGCAAGTGTTGAGCAGAAGGTAGTTGTTGCTTGCTTAAATGAACTGGTGCCCTCAAGGGCCTAAGATTTCACCGATTGTTGTCTTGCAACCAAGCCGCACTGGTGGTGCCAAGAGTTGTCGACGATTGTTCCAATGGGATCCTAACTCTACAGATGATGACGACTTCTATCCAGATGATGATATGCTGGTTGGAGAAACAAGTTCTGCAATGGCCACTAATTTCCCCCTTGCTTTCCATTGGGCTGCAATTTGGACGTTCAGATGTAGTCAACTGACAAAATGGCTACATGTGAACTTGTTTTTTTACCAACTTTGATTAAAAACAAAGTTGACTAGTGTAAAACACATTGTATGTACCAAAGGCTTTGAGAAAAATGCTTGACGTATTGCACAAATGTCGCAAATTTTTAAACAGTTTTAGTAAGCTAAATAGTGACGTTTTCTCACTGTTTGCCAGTAAATGATAACAAAGATGACATTGGATTTATATAACGCCTACCATTCTAAAAGAGACCGACTTTGACCATAACGACAAAACATTTCAACTAGCTAAGATGGATCAAGAACTGAGGCATTTGATTTACTTTCTAGACTACTACACAACACAGCAATGATTTCTAGCTCACTAAAATTCAACTAATTTTTTGTTTACCTTTTGAGTTATTTATAACCTAAGATTTGGAGCATAGTAATAAAAAAGAGAAGTAAACACTTCAAAAAGTGCACTGTAACTATTGAAAAAAAAAAGAGGAATATTATAACGCAAAGAGATGCTTGTCTACATGAGAAGAAAAAAAACCTGTTTCCTAAATTGGCATTTAAAAGGAATACTTTTAACTTGGTTTGCGTCGGCCTTTTTGGCCTTGCAGAAACAGAAAAACCAAAACAATTTTTGACGATTAATTCCCCCTCAAATTATTATCGAATAAAATGAGGGACTGAAGATCTTTGAAATTTAGGTCACACTTGTTTTCTAAATTGAAACTTGGTCGGAATACTTTCGCTTGGATTGCATTGAAAACTTTTTGCCTGGCAAGAGAGAGAAAGAATAGAAACAAACAAAAAACAATTTGTGCCAAGTTCTTCACCCTCAAATTATTATCTAATAAAATGAGGGACTACAATACTTTGCAATTTAAGGCACAACTGTTTCCTAAATTGCAGACTTATTAGGAATACTTTGCCTTGGTTACAATCAAACATTGTTGGCCTTGTAGTAGGAAAAAGTAAATTTTGCTTAGTTTTTCACTGAAATATTATTGACCTTACAGTACGACAAAACTTTTGTAAACTTTATGTCCCCCTCAAATCATTTTCTAACAAAATGAGGGACTAAAGATCTTTGCAATTTAGGGCACACCTGTTTTTTAAATTGAAGTTTCTTAAAAGGAATACTTTTGCTTGGTTCGTTTGTTTCCCCCTCAAATTATTATCTAATAAATTGAGGGACTACAATACTTGTTGGTCTTGCAGTAGGAAAAAGTAAATTTTGCTTAGTTTTTCACTGAAATATTATTGATTTTACAGTATGACAAAACTTGTGTATAAATTATTTCCCCTCGAATCATTACCTAACAAAATGAGTGACTGAATTTCTCTGCAATTTGGCACACAACTGTTTCCTAAATTGAAAATTTTGAATGATACGTTCATTTGGTTTGCACTGAAATAGCCTCGAAGAACGACAAAACTTTATTTCCCCCTCAAATTATTATCAAACAATATGAGGGACTGGTTTCACTGTTTGACAAAGATTGACTTAAAAAAAGTGCTCAATGGGACAGAAACTTGTTTCAACTCGCGAGTTTTGGGTAACACATAAGTTCACTAATTTTTTTTTCTGTAAATAGCATCACTGGTGAAAAGAATAGCCCTATAATTTGATGTCTTTGTGCTGTAAATTTTCCTACAAAACTTGAGACCAATTTATCACTTTGAAACCTTGAAATGACCTATGACCTTCCATGCAAATATTTAAATTTTGACCGATCAACTTTTGACCTTTGACACAAAATGGAGATTGAGTTAACAAGTAATTATCCCTAGTTAGAACGTAACGAATGCTGAAAATTTCACTATACATGCTTGCTCAAAACTTGAACTTGAAGAACATGCAGTTTAGTTTTACCTAGTCTGATTTTAAAAGCCATATCCTCAGGTAGGATTTTAAATGTCTAAGGCATTTAGTTCTTTTTGATCTGATTTTATCCTAATGTAAGATTTGAGTGGGATGTCCCAAGTTAAAACAATTAAAACAAAACTTTCTATTCGTGGGTATTCAATTCTACCTTGTGCTATTTTTAAACTTAAATACAAAAATAAGATTTATTTGTGAATTACCCAAACCTCACAAAATTTCAGCTTTTATCAAACAATACTATATTTGGATTTTTAGTTCTATCTAGTTCTTTGAATGATTTGAATGTTAACGTTGCAAGTGTTTAGATCTACCTATTGTTTAATTTAAAAATTAAACATGGTTTCTAGAATAAGATTTAGTTGTGAATTTTCCAAGCATTTTTGAGAAGTATAAACTTTTATCAGTAACCTTTTTGTTTAGATGTATTGAAAACTAATTAAGTTCTACCCTAGTCTGATTTATGAAAAAGATTTAAATGTTTACCTGGCAAGATCCACATTTAGTTTGATTTTAATCATTCTTACCCTAGAATAAGATTTAGTTGGAATTTCCCAAGCTTTTGGAGAGCAGTTTTTTTATAATAAACTTTGACGTGATTTAAAGGGAGTTTAGATCTACCTAGTATGATTTTTAAAACCATGGTAATGGAAATGTTAAGGTTTAGATGTGAATGTTGCAAAGTTTTAGAGAACTTTAGATCTAAAGTTTCTGTTTGGCATTGCTTTGAAAACTTGTTTATCTCCTGCAGTAAAATACCTTGACCACGACCAGACCCTAAGAACCTTGACATAGACCTGACCTTTGGTCTCTTCTAAAAACAACCAACTCAAAACAACTATAAATTATAGGAATCCAATGTCATCTTTGGTATCAAAAGGCAATAAAATTGGTGTTCTTACTAGGTATTTTGAATGTGAAGTGGCATGACCAAGCAGAAAATGTTTCTCCAGCCCTCATATCATCAACTGGATAGAAGTCCTCATCATCCACCAAGTCCAGATTCCATTGGCTCAAACGAAGACATCTCTTGGCACCTTTGTTGATCATGAAAGATCCCCAGTACAAACCTGTTTACTCAAAAACAAAAGAATGACGTGACCAACAAAAGGCTAAATTATAAGGGGCCCTCATCCCGACGTCTTGAGAGATCTTGCCGACCAGAACGTTTTAGGGACCAACCACTAACTTCCAGCTCAGGCCCTAGTACAAACGCATGCTTCCAAAAATGCTCGCTCTAGCTCGTCAAATTTTGTAAGGCATTACACCAGTGAAGGAGAACACAAGCCGTGCAACTAAAAGAATTTCACTGAACGGAAAACATATCTTCCATTGCACCCGGGCCCAAAGGACCAACACTTATTCCAGGCAGCCGAGGGGGTCCACCAACAAGCACAGGTGTTTGCACAACTCTGCGAGTTTTTCAGAGGGTTTGGATGAGGCCCTAACATAGCACAATGAGCTGCTCATACACAATGAGTCCATAATTTAAATCTTGAAAATTTCATTTTCAAACCCAGGCCCTGAACCAAAAACTTGAGAAAAACATAATAACAAAACATCGTTTCCCTTAAGATCTGAAAGATATTGCCAATATCTTTCAGAACACAAATACTATAAAAAAAAAAAAACAACATTTTATTACAAAATTCATTGGAATTGCATTTCTTTTTGGTATAAATTTCTATATCTCTGCAAGATACAGAGCTTTCCATAGTTTTGTTTTTGTTTTTTGGGTCAGTGAAACAAAGTTAATAGCTTTGCTTGCAAGCAAAGTCATTATTTGTTTAAAGTTTCACTATGTTAAATAGTCTCATTTTTCGGTAGGAGCAACTCGTACATTTAACTTAAATAATACAAAGACATATGATTCAGAATGTATTGTTTGTAAAAATAATTAATAAATAGTGGGTTTTTTCAAATCAAGATCAACAATTTCTGCCAAAAGATTGTTCAATTGTCTTTGAAGAGTTTCAGTCAGAGTGACCTCTGACTGGTTAAACTGTTTCCCAAGAAGACAATCAGAGTGCCCTGATTATCTGCAAGGGAAGGTAGCGATTTTATATTCATCCAAAATATCTGCCAAAAGATTGCTTAAATTTCTTTGACTGGTTAAACTGTTTCCCAACAAGACATTCAGAGTGCCCTGATTATCTGCAAGGGAATTTATTTTTTATATTCAAAGATTTGTTTGTGTGAATTTGGTATGTACGAATCTGAATCATATACCTTCGAGTGTAAAAGGGATAGATCTTTATTAACTTTAGAGGAAAATTAAGTAACTAAGCACACAGGGGGAAGTGTGGGTTAATCTAAACACAAATCAGAGTGTCACTAGGGAGTGTCAGTTACTCGCTACACAAAGGAAGTGTGAGCTCAGAGTAACACAAGGGAGAGTGTCAGCTACTCATCACACAAAGGAAGTGTGAGCTCAGAGTAACACAAGGGAGTGTATGTTACTCACTACACAAAGGAAGTGTGAGCCTAGAGTAACACAAGGGAGTGTCAGTTACTCACTACACAAAGGAAGTGTGAGCTCAGAGTAACACAAGGTAGTGTCAGTTACTCACTACACAAAGGAAGTGCGAGTTCAGAGTAACACAAGGGAGTGTCAGTTACTACACAAAGGAAGTGTGAGCCTCGAGTAACACAAGGGAGTGTCAGTTACTCACAACACAAAGGAAGTGTGAGTTCAGAGTAACACAAGGGAGTGTCAGTTACTCACAACACAAAGGAAGTGTGAGTTCAGAGTAACACAAGGGAGTGTCAGTTACTCACTACACAAAGGAAGTGTGAGCCCAGAGTAACACAAGGGAGTGTCAGTTACTCACTACACAAAGGAAGTGTGAGTTCAGAGTAACACATGGGAGTGTCAGTTACTCACTACACAAAGGAAGTGTGAGCTCAGAGTAACACCAGGGAGTGACGTTACTCACTACACAAATGAAGTGTGAGCCCAGAGTAACACAAGGGAGAGTGTCAGTAACTCACTACACAAAGGAAGTGTGAGCTCAGAGTTACACAAGGGAGTGTCAGTTGCTCACTCAGAAGGAAGTTGTAGCAACTCAGAGTAACACAAGGGAAAGTGTCTGTCACTTAACACACAAAGTGTGGCACAGCCTGAAACGTTGACATATCTAAAACTTTTAAAACTATTATTCAACTAATAACTAAACAGGAAATACTTAGTCAATTTTTGATTGACTTCTAAGAATTTAAACACTTAAGTGTCTCCTATTTCAGGCATGCAATTCTGTATTTTGATAAAAGAATTGATATTTCCAGAAATCCAGGCACAGCAAGGTTTTGTACTGTGTTTTTAAATTGTTTAATGGTTATTAAAAACCCAACCCATAAAAATCAGATGTTGCATGCCTGTTGCTGATGTATGAGATGGGCAAAACCCCGCCTAACTAATACCCTCTTGGGGAAAAATTCCCATCCGGCTCCACTACATGGCAACCAAGTTTGTCAACTCCACACATCAGCACATCTAAATTTAATTCACTAATTAGAGCCTTTGACAACGTTTCAGTTTGTGAGTTTGATGATTCACCACACAAGGGAAGTATGGATCATCACATAGAGTCAAGTGTGAGCGATTCACCACACAACAAAAAGTGTCAGTGATTCACCACACATTAAAAAGTGTAAGCAGTTCACCACACAACAAAAAGTGTGAGCGATTCACCACACAACAGAAAGTGTCAGCGATTCACCACACAACAAAAAGTGTCAGCGATTCACCACACAACAAAAAGTGTTAGCAATTCACCACACAACAAAAAGTGTCAGCGATTCAAAACACAACAAAAAGTGTCAGTGATTCACCAGACAACAAAAAGTGTAAGCAGTTCACCACACAACAAAAAGTGTGAGCGATTCACCACACAACAGAAAGTGTCAGCGATTCACCACACAACAAAAAGTGTTAGCGATTCACCACACAACAAAAAGTGTCAGCGATTCAAAACACAACCTAAGGTGTGAGCAATTCAAAACTCAAGAAAAAGTGTGAGTGATTCACCACACAATTAATTATAACTATATCCGTATAATACACAAATAATTACAAAGTATATAAAGAGGGAGTGCATCTCTACCAGTGATGGTCGCTGACTCCTTGCGAGATCCGACACTCTCTGTCTGGATTTTGATCTGTAGAAGACAAAAAAAAAACTCATCAGCTTTGATAATATGCCAATCACCACACAAATTTTTGCCTAAAATTTAACAAATCACAGTTTGTAAGTCCAGCAGTTCTATTAAATTTTGCCTAAAATAAAAACAAAAATCACAAAGGGGCTAGTCTGGCACAAATTTGGGCCTAAAATTAAAAAAATCAGAAGGGGTAGGTCCAGCAGTTTTTATCAAAATTTGGCCTAAAATTGAACAAAATAACAAGGGGCAAGTCCAGGATTTTTATCAAATCTGTGCCTAAAATTGATAAAATCACACGGGGTACATGTAAGTCCAGGGGTGGATTTCACAAAGAGTTAGGACTAGTCTTATCTCGAGTTAGGACCAGTAACTCGTCCTAACTTAGAACTATCCATGCAGTTTGTATATCTCCTAGGACTAGTCCTAAGTTAGGACTTGTCCTAACTCTTTGTGAAATCGACCCCAGCAGTTATATCAAATTTGGGCCTAAATGTACGTATTGTTACACCAGGGTAACTTAAAGTTAGATACAATTTTTCCTTATAAATGGCAAGCTTTACTATCACTGTCAAAATTATGAAGGCTTACCTGCAAAAGGGTTGGAGGATTGCTCGAGGCGATGATTGGTTAAACACTCTCTTGTCTGGATTACTCACTCACTCAGTCGACCCAAGTTGTCTCGTTGCCGCACATTTGAGCATGGTCTTGGTGGTCTTCCGGGATGGCACAGGTCTGCCTTGGGTGGGCTCCCACACCATGACTTTATTGGCTGGTAGCTCTGTGTGTCGTAAGCAGTGACCAGCAAAGAGCAACAGATGCTCCTTAATTTTCTCACTCAGTGGAGAGATATTTATGGATTAGTTGATCTGAATAAAATGAAAGAAGGGAAAAAAGTTGGTAGAGCATAGACACACTTACATGGAAGATTTCAGCTTTTTAAAAAAGTTTACTTTAGAAGCGGGCAAGCTCTGGTGATTTTGTTCAGCAGAGTGTGGGTTTGAGTCCCGGTTGTGACACTTGTCTTCCTAAGCAAGACACTTGACTATAATTGGTTCTCTCCATCCACCCAGGGGTCAATGGGTACCTGTGAGGGCAGAGATGGTTCTTTTGACTCATTTAGCTAGTGTGCTACATATTTGGCAGCAAAGGCTGTATACTCCCCAGGGAGCTGAGATGGTTTAAAAAATAAATTAAACTGGCTCAGGGGTACTAATGTTGGAGCACTTTGAGACGCCATTCGGGTGTATATCGCTATTAAAAGAAACAATTATTATTATTGTTACTAAGTAAAACTAGCACACTTTTGAAAAACAGTTCAACTTTAAATTCTATTTTTGCTGTGGGTTGTAAACTTTTTGTAAACATTGACAATGTCTACTCATAAATATGATTCATACATTTTGATTACAAATATCAACTTTATTTCGTACCTGTGCACAGGAAGTTGACTGAGTTGTCAAGGCAGCTTGCTTGACGGTCTCCAGAGCTTCAACAATGATAGCTTGGAGACATTTCCTCTGCTCAATTTGACCAAAAGAGAATTGGCTCACTTGATCTGTAGATGAAAAAAAAAGGGAACGAGAATGAAACTCAATGCCTATTTTGTTTACTATTTATGCAGTCAAGAAAAACAGTGTCACTTGTAGCGACCAGACCTTGGACATAATATAAATTAACAGGCATAAAACTTGTGTGGGATTTGACCCCACGACCCTTGCAATTCTAGAGAAGTGTCTTACCAACTGGACTATCGAGGTTGCCCGGTAGCTAGAGGCAGTTCAAGTCCTATGATTTGGCAGCGAGTACCACAACGATATAATAGACGTACAAAAAGTACCCAAATCATTAAGGACACAAGTGTCATGACCGGGACTCGAACCCACAATCTGCTGATCAGAAGTATCAGGCCTGTTACGGGGATACAATTCTCTCACAGAAGAGGGATTGTCCAGAACAATTAGTAATTATTTTCACATAGTAAGTTGCAGGCCTTGAAATAACCCACGGCTCCCACAGCCCTTGCAGTGGTGCCCTGTGCTTTTGCTGTAGTGCCCTCTGCAAGGTTCCAATACAATTTTACATTCAACTCATAGAAGTGCCCGTTACTAGAGGAAAATTGTTGTGCCCCTTCAAGAGTGAAGTTCAGCCTAAGGGCCGTGTCACTAGGGGCAATTTATGGGCAACCAGTTCCAGGCAATCTCCGAGAAGAAAAGCCACTCACATTTCAATGTTTACCTTTAAAGCCATTGGACCCTTTCGGTACAGAAAAAAAAAAAAAGTTCACAGATTTACAAATAATTTACAGGGTTTACAGAAGGTAATGGTGAAAGACTTCTCTTGAAATATTAGTCCATGAAATGCTTTACTTTTTGAGAAAACGGTAAAACAATATAAATTCTCGTTAACGAGAATTACGGATTTGTTATAAACACATGTCATGACACGGCGAAACGCGCGAAAACAGGAGTGGGTTTTCCCGTTATTTTCTCCCGAATCCGATGTCCGATTGAGCCTAAATTTCCACAGGTTTGTTATTTTATATATAAGTTGTGAAACACGAAGTGTGGGACTTGGACAATACTGTTTACCGAAAGTGTATAATGGCTTTAAGTGGAAGCGGCGTGGCTGAGCGGATTAAGAGCACCGAATTCTAACTCTGGTGTTTCTGATCAGCAGAGTGTGGTTTAGAATCCCCAGCCGCGACACTTGTGACCTTTAGCAAGACACTTAACCATTCCTTCGACCCTCGGATGGGACATAAAGCTGTTGGTCCCATGTGTTTTGTAACGCATGTAAAAGAACCCAGTCACTTATCGAAAGAGAAGGGGGTTTGCCCCAGTGTTCCTGGCTGTGGCTGCTGTATGGGCCCTACTAGCACCTTGAAAACCCATAATGTGCTACATAATTGGGTCTCAGAATTCATTACTTCAATAAAAACCTATCTTTCTGAAAGTTTGTGTATGCTCAGCGCCTTGAGTACCTTGTTTGGTAGTTACGTGCGCTATAAAAGACAACGATATTACTATTCAAAAAATAACTTGTGTGCTACTAAAGCAGCCCTGTATCGTACACTGCACTTGGTTGTCTGTAAAGGTTTCTTCATATGACAAGGCCCTCAAGCTGCATTGCCCTGATGGTTCAATTTCAATCATTTTTTCTGTACCTTTAGATGTGAGCTGTCATAGATTGCTGGCCACTCTGTGTTGCTTCAACATTGATTGATGACACACCTCTGCAGAGTGCGATGGACGGCCAGCCATCGTGATTGAAGATCTGACGCTCTGCCTGCGTTAATTGATCTGTAAGTTGATGACAAAACATGTTAGAATGAGTACAAGTTTCAACATTTAGTGAGTAGGATGTAGTGGCCGAGCGGATAAGAGCACCGAATTCAAGCTCTGATGCTTCTGTTCAGCAGAGTGTGGGTTCAAATCCCGTTCAAGACACTTTAGTATAATTGCTTCCCTCCACCCAGGGTCAATGGGTATATGTTAGGGCAGAGATGGTTCTTTTGACTGATTTAGCAGATAGCGCATATTGGTGATGCACAGGCTGTAATCTCCACAGAGAGCTGAGTTTGTTTAACTTGTATCCGCCAAGCTACATCAAAATCTGTATCAGAAAAAAAAACCGCTACAAACGTTGACCTTCAGGTTTTTCCCGTAAAAGACTGTTTGCACGTTTTGTTCTTCAAAGTTTGACCACTTTGGCAGTCTACAGACTACAAATTTAGCACACAATCCTTTGCTTCAACACACACTACAATCACACACAGGTTTTGCTGAGTTTCATGTTTTTGATCAATGTTTTTGCTGGGAAATTACGTTTTTGGCAGTCTAAATTTTCAGAGGAAGAGGTGAAAAATGCCGTGCGTTCTTAGCACACAGGTTCGAACTGTTAATGGTTGCACGTTAGAAGAATACATGTTGACAAGTTATGTATAATTTTGAAGCTAAGGAAACACTCTTTCAGGCAATGTTCTTTTGTGAAATTTTGTTTATGTTCAGTATTTTGTTTTGCTTTCCAAGAAACGACTTCATGTTTTTCAGTCGTTCAAGTATCTAAATTTCATAATTTTTCCTGCAACTGTAAATCTTTATAAAATCATTATTTGATATCCTAATAAAGAGAATTTCGTCTTCTTTTGTCCACGCTTCCTGATGTAGGAATAAACAACAAGTGTATGTGCAGGCGCTGAGGCAAATACAGCCCTTTTTGTGAATAGGCACATATGGGTTATGGAATGAATTAAGGCCCAGTGATCAGAGGCCAATTTTATAGAGCTGCTTAGGCAAAAAAATTTGCTTGAGCGCGAAAATAGCTCGCTTGTTTTACACATGTTACTGGCCAAAATTTCAGGCCATATACATTGCTTGTGACTGGTATTTAGCTGTTGTTTACTTAGCATAATAACTGAGTGGAGTCTTGGCCGGTAATCTGATTTTACTAAGCAAGGATTTGTTTTGCTCAAGCAAACTTTTGTGCTTAAGCAGCACTATGAAATTGAGCCCTGGGTAATAATGTTGGAAGTGCTTTGAGACGCCCTCAAATATTCAAATCCGCCAGTGTGAGAGCAGCATGAAGCTGCTATACTAAAAACATTACCCATGTTTATTTCAATCATTTTGTCTGTACCTTTAGATGTGAGCTATCATAGATTGCTGGCTACTCTGCGTTGCTTCAACATTGATAGATTGACACATCTCTGCTGAGTGCGATGGACAGCCAGCCTGTGTTAATTGATCTGTAAGTTGACGACAAAACATGTTAGAATAAGTACCGAGCGGTTAACAGCAGGGAGCTCAAGCTTTTGGGTTTCTGTTCAGCAGAGTGTGAGTTTGAATCCCGGTTGTGACACTTACAAGTGTCACAAGTGACAGTGTCCCTGAGCGAGACACTTCACTATAATTGCTTCTCTCCACCCAGGGGTAAATGGGTGCCTGCCAGAGCAGAAATTGATTAGGTTATAGTGCGATACATATTTGGCAGCACAGGCTGTATACTCCCCAGGAAGATGAGATGGTTTGAGAAATATATTAAAGGAACATGTTGCCTTGGATCGGACGAGTTGGTCTATAAAAAAGCGTTTTTAACTGTTTGTTATAAAATGCATATGGTTGGAAAGATGTTTTAAAAGTAGAATACAATGATCCACACAAGTTTGCCTCGAAATAGCGTGGTTTTCCTTTTACTGTGCGAACTAACACGGCCGACCATTTCTGGGAGTAAACAATTTGACTCCCATAAATGGCCGACTGTGTTAGTCGACGAGGTAAAAGGAAAACCGTACAATTTTGAGGCATGCTTGTGTGGATCATTGTATTCTACTTTTACCGATATCGCGTGATGTGGCACAACTGTTTCAGCCATTGCTCTCGACCAATAGGAATGAAGAAACCGTCTTATAAGAACGGGTGCAAGGTCATGTGTCACGCCCATGAATTTACACTTTTTACCAGTCATAAACAAAGGTTTATACACACCCACGTGACGCGCTCTCCACCAATAGGAATAGCGAAACTGTCTGAGGTATTTATGAATGCAAAATAAACGATCGGAATCACGAACACGGTCACATGAAATCGAGCAAATTATCAAGTTTTGTCATAAGAGAGACCTCACAGATTGTGGCATCGAAAGGTTGGAATGCTGCAAATACCAACATCATACGAAGGTGGGGATGGGTAAGTGGCTTCACTATTTGATTCTCCACCCCCCAAAAAAATACATGTTAAAATGGACAGCGACGACACATGGGCGCAGGCCCCCCCACTGGTTACGTCACTGTTTTTCAAGATGGCCACCATGTCTAAGATTGCCACAATATCAGATTTGAAGATGGTTTTATGGTTTTATGAGTATATTCTGTGTCGGAAAAGTTTCCATATGGCGCCACCACTTTTTCATTCGAAATAAAATAATATTGTATCTAATTTACCTGATTGATATATCCCTTTTTGTAAAAATGACCGAAAAAGTGGTGGCGCCATACGGAAAGTTATCCTCTGTGTCTATTGTTATTCTTTCCAAAGAGTTACTCTTGCTTTTGCACCAAAGTTATCTGTGACTGTGGCATCACGCCCTGGTGCATATAACGGTGGCATGCAAATGTGAAGGGCAAAATGTTTCAAAGTACCAAGTTTTTCATTATGAGTTTTGATAGCACTTTTTGTAGGCCTATGTAAGATGAAATTGCTCAATAAAAATGAAGGGTACAATTGAAATAGCTATCAATAATAAGATGTAAATGGAATTCAATTTTTTTTTTTTTTTTTTTCATAACAAATAACAAAAAAATTGGTGCGGCTGCCAAAATCGAGGCGGGCGGGGACGAGCAACATGTTACTTATTTTACTGGGCCTTAGGGAGATTCCCTAACTTTTAAACAACTGATTAGAATAATTTTGACATCCTAGCTGGATATGTCTCTTGGAGACATTCAATTTGACACCACATTTGTTGGGGTCGGGTCATGCAAACCCAAGTAACTGCCAAGTTACTATATCAGCAGCACGCATCGGCATAGCGCGACCAGCCCATATAATTATAAGTTTGTAAAATATATCGATGTCTTGAAAAGAAATTTCCCTATCCTGTCACTAGCTAATTTTTCACTCTTTTTTTTGTTAATTAAGCTGAATAAATAATATCTCATCAACAGACATAAACCAGGTGAATTGTGCAATATCTGTCAAGAGAGGACCAATTGATTGTTAAGACCCCCCCCCCTCCAAAAAAAAAAAAAAAAAAAACACCTAGGGAAAAAAGCCGCCTGTCGGAAAGTAAATAAACGACTCATCCACGGCCCATTCGCTCAACATGCCCTAGCACCACGCCCCTTCCGGCCGGACCTCGTGGTCTTTAAAAATCGGCGCCCTCTGGTCGAAAACCCAACAGTAAAAGTACAGATTTTTCATCAAAAAATACAAATTTTCAAATCATATACTCCACCAAGATAATGAGAAACTCACCGTGCTAATTTCAAAATACTTTTTGACCGGAACTGTTTCGATAAAACGGAGAAATTTACCGAAAAGTGGAGTAGAAATTGATTTCTTGTCGGATGTCTCGAATTTTTTCTCGAAAAAGGGAACCGATTTCGTCGGCTGGTGCCCAAACCGCAGTTCTTGCATTGTTTGTCGCGTTGTAAGCTACACTGGTACCCTGTCTAAAGCGTGAAGTCATGAATAACCGGGCGCCCTCTCTTGATCTCGTAGGCAGTGGAGAATCATATTTAAAAATGGCGGCCCCCTTAACAGTTAACGTGTTTTTGTTTTTTTTGTAATTTTCAAATCATCACATGTGGACAAAGTTACCTTTGGTAAGCCTTGTCATGTGTTATATTAATTCCACAAATGTATGGAATAAAATGAAGTACGTTGTAGTAGTATAGGATGTGTAAAAGTGGGGGAAAAAACGTCTTGAAAGTGACACCCTCTTGCGCTTGGCGCCCTTGCACTTGCAGGGCAATCGTAATGTAATAAGTTTGTTTACGTTTTTTAGTAACATGCAACCATTTTTACAGGCTATCTAGTCGTAATTATTTTTGGTTTAATCCACACCCTCCTTAAAACCTATACGTGTCACAGGTGTTGATGATAATGCCTATTCCTTTAAAAAAAATCATGACTATGCCTGCTGATTTAGTTCAGTTCAGTGAATTAGCGCCATGGGATTATACACATAATGAATGTTTATGAGTGCAATGGTGCGAATATGTTCATGAGTTGAAAGATGGAGTGTTCTGTTTAACGAGGCAAGCCGAGTTGAATGGAACATTCCAGCTTTCAACTTATGAACATATTCGCACCATTGCACGAATTAAAAACATTCATTTTTTGTTTTATATAACATCCAAGTACTACATGTAAGTTGATCTTTGTCATTTTGATTAAAAGATACAAAGTTTCAAAACAAAGCGTAGGCCTACAATTTTTAATAGTAGAAGCCGAATGCCAGTAATTTTTGTAATATGCCTTGCAGTAACACTGCTGCGTTACCAAAGACACGCGCACGCAGTGATGTTTTTACTCGGCTTTTTTGTTCCATCCGAAAAGTACCATTGCACGCTGGCAGCGTCCCAGCGTGCAATAGTACTTTTCGGATGGAACGAAAAAGCATGGCGAGTGACTCGGCGTGCAATGGTACTTTTATTTGCTATCACGTGACAGACAATCCTCTAACCAAATGGCAAGGATCTGCGTGGGTGTTTATTTCATATACTATTTTTTTATATGGGCGATTAGACCCAGTAACCATAACTGGGGCGCTGTACTCCTTTTTTTGAATTTTAACATTTTCTGTCGTCAAAATAAATAAAGGATAAAGGAGTACAGTGCCCCAGTTACTGGGTCTATAGGGGACGAGTCTTGTTATTTTGAGTAATTACCAATAGTGTCCACTGCCTTTAAGTATTCGTTTATGGAATTCTTACCCCCGAGTTTATTTGTAAGATGATCCCTTTCGATGTTTTCTAAACAAGCAAATTGTGGAAACTTTATTAACTTGTTTAGGATGGCAAAGATAGATCTCAAAAAAACAATTAAAAATTCACCGTTTTTCAAACGTGCCAAGTAAAACGAAAGAGTTTAGGAAACACAATTTATTTGATGTGTTACAACGTCCGTCCAACACATCACAAATTCACTGTAAATAATGAACAAGAATTTAGTCACTTCTCTTTTCATGTTCTTATTATTTTATTATTTCATCAAAAGACAATAATCTCCAAATGGTTATTGTCATCCATGATCAGGTTTATTTCAGAAATTTAACTGATGTTTGAATGGATTCCAAATAACTCATTATCAAAGAGGGCAACCTGGGTTGATTAATTAGATTTGATAATTCATACCTTTTGTTTAAGTTTCCATCATATGTCCTTTTTTTAGTGGTTAAATAAGTGATCGGAGCTCACACTGCTCATGTACTATCCACATGTTACGATAATATGAATGGTACACAAGTTGTTAAAGAGAATAGTATTATAATTTCAATCCCTGTAGGTGCGAGGCTTTTATCTTCGCAAAGTTTTATTAATAAAAAGGTTTCGGCATTTGAATGTCACAGAGATAAAGTGCACTTAACAAATGCTGTGTAATTATCATTATTATAATTATCATTTCAAATTGTTTTCTTTGTTCTGTGGTCCTTCCTTATCTGTGAAAAAAAAAAAAAAATAGGCCATACTTTGTGATAACACATGCGCATAAAAGTATAAAGAACAAAACATTGACTTGGATTAAACTCACAATTTAAAAAGTTCACTTGATTGATGACAACGATTACTGCAATAAACCAACAGTCCAAACAATCATTTAATCTGACGAATTTGTTTGGGGATTCTAAGTGAAATGATAAAATACATGAAATGTTGCTAAATCAATGTGATCCCTCCGGGTGTATATTCAGTCAAAATGTTGTAACTTTTTCGGAAAAATTACATTGATGCACAGCCACAATTATGGGTACATATTGGGTTTTTTTTGTATCTATTTTCTGAAAAACAATTTTAAAACCTGATGTAGCAGTTACATGTATCTCACTGCTTTTTATCAATGAAAAATTGCTGTGACAATGATGAATAAATAATGCTCGCATTTGTCAAATACATTATCTGCAGAGATTTACTCAGTATTTAATTTTGGTAATGCCCAAGTTCAGTGAACAAATTCACGGGCATCACAATATCACAATATTTTTATGGAGTTCGTTCAGTATCTCTAAACAAAAAAATTGTGCCTTTTGGTGTCTTTTGGTTTTGTAACAAAATATGTACCCATGATTGTGGCTAAGCACATTAAGAAATCCTCTGAGGTTCCAGATCATTTTTAACACCTTCTGTGTTGCTGGTAGGAGCCGCACTCTTGTCTAGTATCGGGTACAATGCCCTCGGTGTTCAGGTATGTCCAGTCGCTCTGCTGAGAGTAACACGGTGGTTGGCGTTGGAACTGATGACGTTTTTGATGCAATGGATTCTGGGATGATGAGTTAAACTCTGGAAACTGAACATGCTGAGCCCCGCTTTGTTGGCCACTTGTCGTTGGCTTGGTGAAACTAACATTATGATAAATAATAGATATTTTTCTGTTAGAAAAAGCAAATTGTGGTATTGTTCAAACATTATTACTCGTAGTCACTGGGCCTTAATTCATTCTCTAAACCATCTGTGGAGTATACAGCCTGTGCAACAACTATGCGCTACTCGGCTTTATCAATCACAAGAACCATCTCTGCCCCCACAGGTACCCATTACCCCTGGGTGGAGAGAAGCAATTAAAGTTAAGTGTCTTTCTCAGGGACACAAGTGTCACAACCAGGATTGTAACCCACACTCTGCTGATCAGAAGCGCACCAACTAGAGTTCGCTGGTGGTCTTATCGTTCGGCCACAACGCCATATCTTGGGTGTGCAATTGTGTATAGTGTGGTTTAATTCAAGTAGTATTCACACCGTTATCACTAATTTCCATGGTAATGACCAAAGCACTTACCTGTGTTCATCTTGAAGACCAGCAACCAGTTCAGTATTGATATCTCTTATATGCTGTAACTCGCTCTGTTGCTGCTGTCTGTAAAAAGGAACGTTTTCTAGGTCACTATGCTTCAAGTTTCAATTGATGTGCGAAAACTTTCTCAGTATTCATTTCTAGAATGTGTGAATCTTGCAGGTATTTAAATATTTGAAGTAGCAGCCACAAGCAGCTTGTATAAATTGCAATAAAATAACTCTTGCTCGTTCGGAAGGCAAACTTACATTTTGTTATTGAGGGCAGCAGACAGCTTCTTGGTACTCTTTTGTAGACTTCCTTGCCACTGGGACAGCTGGGCATTCACTTGATCAGACTGGAAATTCAAAAAGTGAGAAACATCAGAAAAATACAAACAAAATCTACCTTTATATCAGGGCCTACTTTTAACCAAGTAAATTTGTATTGGCACTAATTTTTAATAGGATTACCAAACATATCCAGCAGTGGACACTATTAGTAATTACTCAAAATAAAATATAATGTTATCATAAAAACTTTACTTGGTAACAAGTAATGGGGAGCTGTTGATAGTATAAAACATTGTGAGAAACGGCTCCCTCTTTTTGGGAAAGAAATATTTTTCCATGAATTTGATTTTGAGACCTTAGAATTAGATTTTGAGGTCTGGAAATCAAGCATCTGAAAGCACACAACTTCATGTGACAAGGGTGTTTTTTCTTTCATTATTCTCTTGCAACTTCATCGACCAATTGAGTTCAAATTTTCACAGGTTTGTTATTTTATGCATACAGTATGTTGAGATACACCAAGTGAGAAGACCGGTTTTTGACAATTATCAAGTGTCCAGTGTCTTTATCAAACTGAAGTAGATGAATCTTACTTATACTTCCACCATGCAAAGTTTCCAATTCACTTACCCTAGTCTTTCTCTCAGACTCCAGTTCTTTTCTGAGTCTCTCCAGGTCTTGGCAGGTCATCTCTTTGGCAAGTTTCTCCTTCTCCAGTTGGGAACTCAGGTCCTTGTAGCTGGTCTGAAGCTGTTTGGTGGTGGAGGACAGGGATTGGTTGGTGTGAGACAAGGTCTTCAGATGAAGCTGGGATTTCTCCAGACAGGCCTTGGTCTAATAATGTAGAAAGGAGAATGTTAAAACGATGCTTACAGTATATGTGCCAAGAAACAACAATCAATCATAAAAATGTGTAAGGTGTCAATGCAATGATCATTGCTCATGCACATGTATCTGATATAGCACATTTTTGATAACTGAATCAATGCGCTTTACGTTAGTTCAAACGGTCATTGGGCCAATATTCCTTTAATATTTCTCAGCTCCCTGGGGAGTGTACAGCCTGAGCTACCATGCGCTCAGAAGGCTTTTTCATACACAATATCAACCTCTACCCTCGCAGGTACCCATTTAAACCCCTGGGTGAGGAGAAGCGATTATTGTAAAGTATCTTGTTCAAGGATACAAGTGTCACAACCGGGATTCAAACCCACATTATGATGTCTTAACCACCAGAACTTGAACTTCAGCTCTAAACATCTCAGCCATTGCATTGTTGTCTTAAATCGAACTTTACACTCGGCACTCTGTAAACAGTTGAATACATCAATTGCTGACAGAAATTGATTTCAATGCTCTTAACCACTTGGCCACAACACAACTGGGATTCAAACCCACACTCCGATGACTTAATCACCAGGGCCCAATTTCATAACGCTGCTTAACGGTAAGCAAATTTGCGTGCTTACTGTAGCAGAAAATTTGTTTAAGCCTTAACGTATTTCACAGGTTAGCAGAAAAATTGGGCGGCCATATTGCATGGTAAACATGGATTTGCATTGTGACGTCATTTATTTTTCGTGCGCATGCCTTTTCGTTTGCTTACGGCTAGCAGCGCTATGACATAGAAAAAACCGGCCGCTACGCAGCGCTATAAAATTTGGCCCTGAACTTGAACTCGATGCTCTTGACCACTCTGCCCTGACACCCTACTATTGGCTTGTACCTCATTTAAGTGTTCCTTCAGTTGCTGTCTTTGTTGTCTCCATTTGAGGTTTTCAGTCTCCAATCTCTGAGCAGATTGCTGGAGTTGCTGTTGTAGTTCAGCTTGGCTCTGATGCGACGCCTCCAGTGCCTGGTGGAGATGGCGCATCTCATCTGCTTGGGTGTGGTTCTCTTCTTGTAGGTCGTTCAGGGAGATGGCCATGTGGTGGATATCGTTGGATTGAGAGATGAGCTTGGAATCAAGCTGAGAGCGGTAACTGTCGAGAGGAGGTTGGAAGGAAGGGTGAAAAAGAAGGAATGTAACGTTCCGTCGTTGTTCCTCTTGTCTGTCTTGTCCTTGTTTCGTAATTCGCTGTTCGTTTGTTTGTCTGTATAATGGTTCATCTATCTGCATCTGCATCTGTCAGCTACTGTACAAACGCCTGGTGTGGCTATCCCGTACAGAAGGAAAGGTTCTTTTTTATAAGCCATGGCGTACTCTTCTAACAGCCTCATGCTCTCACTTCTTTTCTTGTTTCTTCTATTAGTATATTAATTTCGCGTATTAAAATATGAGCTTTTTTGTACTGATATATTTTCAAATAGAGTTTTTTTCAAAAAAGAGTATGGAATAAACATCATATTGAATTGAATAGAATGCTTCTTATTTGGTTGGCTGTGGGTCTTTTTTTGGCTGCCGTTGCCAAATGTCAAACTATGAAAAATGTGTTTGAGATTGAGACGTCATATTTTATGTAGGGTGTCAAACGAAAATTCAAATTTCAAGGCACTCAGAATTGCTAAGCACAGACAAGTCTTGCTATCAGAACAGGTAAACAGTCAAAATACCCCTTAATGTATATTGCTTGTGATTGGTTCCATGCTCATTTTTGCTTAGCAAAAATACTTTGCTATCAGCTTTGTGAAATTGACTCAGATCATTTTATAAATGAGTCAAGGGCTAATTTCACAAAGAGCTAAAGGTTGATCTGAACTGCAAACCAATCATAGTTGCCACGTCAAAGTGTGATACAATACAAAATCACTATGACAACATAGGAATTATTTTTGCAATGAATTTGATTGCTTTGTGAAATCGGCCCAAGGTACCTTCTCTCATCTTTAAGCTCTGTCATAAATTCCTCGCGAAGCTTCACTATCTCTCTGTCTTTCATCTTGGATTCTTCCTTCATGGTCTCCAGCATCGTCCCGGCATATCCGAGGCTCTCCTGCAGGTCCAAGTTCTGTCTCTCTGCTCCAGCGAGTTGGGTCTGAAGCTGGTGGATCTTCTCTTTGAATGTGAAGGAGATGGTGTCTAGTTCTTGCTGGACCTGCTTTGTATCAAGTCCTCGATCGGCCAGCTGGGCTTCGATGTGGTCTAAATCTAATGAGAGGAATAATGAACAGTTTAAACTTAAAGACAGTGGACACTATCTCTCCCCATTACTCAAGAAAGGTTTTATGATGATAAATATGTTGAGTAATTACCAATAGTGTCCACTGCCTTTAAAATAAATAGGGTATGTGAAGGAGTGGCTCAAAAAATACACAATAATGATTGTCCAATGTTGAGGCATAGAGAACACAATGAATGGACAATGTTGGCACAAAGAAGGCTCAGTGATCGTACAATGACAGCACAAAGATGGCACATGGATCGTATGATGACGGCACAAAAACGGCACGATGACGGCACAAAGATGGCATGATTCGAACAATGAGTATGACATGACAGCACAAAGGTTGTAAGTGCTCATACAATGACGGCACAAAGATGGCGAGAAGATTGTGGTTGATGGCACAAAGATGGCACAATGTCGGCACAATGTCGACACCATGGCTCGGTAATTAAACGATGACAGCACAAAGATTGCCAGATGATTGTACGATGACAGCATAAAGATGGCATGAGGATCATACAATGATGGCACAAAGAGGGCATGATGATCGAACGATGACGGCACAAAGAAGGTATGATGACGGCACAAACATGGCATGATTCGAACGATGACAGCACAACGATTGACAGATGATCCTGCAATGACAGCACATAAATGGCAAGTACACCATACGATGATGGCACACAGATGGCATAAAGATCATTCAGAGACAGCACAAAGAGGGCACAAAGATTGCAAGCTGATCATCTGATGATGGCACAAAGATGGTCTATGATTATACGGTGATGGCACAAAGAACCATATGATCATACAATGACAGCAAAAAGTTGGCAGGAAGAATCTCTGATGACGGCACAAAGAGGACACAATTACAACACATAGATAGTAGATGATCAACGATTATGAAACAGAAAGCACGATGATCGTACGATGACGGCACATACAAGGCACGATGATTGTAAGGTGACAGCACAAAGATTGCAAGATGATCATACAGTGACAGCAAAAACTTAAAGCACCAAGATGTCACGATATGACTAGGCTTATTTCATGGCACATATACAGCTAAAATATGGCATGATGAGAGCACAATGACAAAAAATCAGTGAGTAGTCAAGGGAGCAATGCCAAGCTTGGCACTGCTTTAAATAAATTACTAAGACACCCTTTCCACATTCAATCTAAAACCCCTGTACTACCATGGCTCTGTGTAGATTTTGTTTACCAGAGGCCATGCCAGTGCTTTTAAAACTTGAAGGAAACAAAGTTGTGCCCTTTATGCATGTCGCCATGTATGCATACACGCAACACTTGCACAGTTTATTTGCTGAACGCATCTTCAAATCATAGTACAAACCTTTTTGCTTCTTGTCCAGCTTTTGTTTGTACTCCCTAACAATCTTTTGCTGTTCTTGATCGTGGGTCATAAGACCTTGATATTCCTTGGTGAGGGTGGTCAGTTGAGACAGAAGATGCGCTTCTAGCTGAACAGCAGCAAGACGTTGCTCCTGCAAAGTCATTATAAAATATATCAGGAATAAAAAGTGTCTGGATAAATAAATGTTTTTTTATTAAAGAAGTACTTAATAGCGCTTGACACTATTGGTAATTACTCAAAACAATTGTTGGCACGAAAAACTTACTTGGTAACAAGCAATGGATAGCTGTTGATAGTATGAAACATTGTGAGAAACGGCTCCCTCTGAAGTAAAGTAGTCTTTGAGAAAGAGGTAATGCCTCTTCTGATGAAACTTTTAAGTATGCATCCGAAAGCACACAAAGTGATTGCAACAGGGCCCGTTTTCTTCCATTATTCTCTTGCAAATTTGATGACCAATCAAGTTCAAATTTCACAGGTTTGTTTTTCTATGCATATATTGGGATACTCCAAGAGTGCGTTTTGGCGACCCCAGCCAAAAACTGTTTTGGTTGTTGGTCGTTGGTTCTGCTGTTCAGACTGAACAATACCCGAGTTGTGAGCTCGGTTAACGTTTTGGTTATGACGTCAGAAACAGTTTTTGGTTGGGGTCGCCAAAACGCACTCAAGGTGAGAATACTGGTCTTTGACAAATACCAAACATGTCCAGTGTCTTTAAAACCCCCAAAGTATTGATCAATGATCTTCCCTACCTTCAACTGTGCCGACATTTGCTCTTTCTCCTTCGATAGGTCCATCATCTTCTCCACCGACTCCCTCCTGAGTCTCCTAGCAGATTCACACTCATCCACGCTGGGGATCCCACCCCCAAGAGCGCCCCCTGGGGACATGTAGGCCACGGAGCGGTTACATTGGAAGCTGCTCGGGGGTCGGCTGTCTTCACAAGAGGATGAGGAGGATTTGCTGTCAGGGCTCGATGTTATGAGATCAGCTAAGATGGGTCCAGGGCTTTCAAGTTGCTGTTGATGTGTAACTGCATTGGCCATTGCTGCAATCATAAGAATACACTCGTAAGATATAATAATTAGGGACTAACAGTGTTCGTACCCGGTCTTTACTGCGTGGTAATGACCGGGTTGGTGGCTGGCGCTGTTAACGGACACTGTTATTCCCATTAATAAATACCTTTTTTAGCGAATTAAACGGCTTAAACTGTCCAAATTGTGTGACTTTTCTCTCGGCGGTACTTCCAGACATGTTCATCAGGGGCCATATTTGAGCTTTTGATGGTTCCCATCTCTTTCGTGCGTTAATCACATTACTGATCTTTGAGACCAGTGACTCTTTCAAAAAATGATCTGTTCAGCGCCTTCACTGGGGTCAAAGGAGGCAAATGATTGGACGATAGCTGTTCCTTGTGCATTAACACGCGCGCATGAGCTCGGCGTCATTTTATACGCGCGCACATGTTACACGCGCGCCCTCAAAATTGATACATTTTCAGCGGGCGTACGCGTAAGTGCGCGAAGTTGCAATGAAACTAACAGGGATATAAATAAGCGTGCGATACAGTGCAACGCGCAAGGTTTACACAATGTATGCTGATTTAGTGGCCACTTATTCGCTATTTTCCAATCTTATTTCGCTATTTGCCGGTCTTTATACCACCGTTAACACTCCCACACGTGACCGGGTTTTGACCAATCAGAGACTTGAAACCGTCCAAGGTATTTATTAATATTTAATAAGAATAAAGTGGAAGGCTAGTCATCTTACTCGCAACTGAGGTAAAGTTATCAAAGAACCACGCCTCGTTGGAAACCTCTTCACCACACAATGATACCCTTATTAAAATGCTGAAATGCAACAGTATGAGACTAATACCTTCATGTTTAGCGATGGCATCATCTATTTGCTTGACTCTTTGCTGGAGCTCAATCTTCAAGTGCTCCAAGTTATCATTTCCCCTGCTGAAACATAAGCCAACAAAATAAGCACATCAGAACTGGTTGCTTTGCTAACGCTTTTATTGAAAGGACCTCTAATTAACTTTCAAGATCAAAATAAAAGCAGGTAAAATTTACTTGATGGCTTCAGTATAAAAAGGTTTGCGGTGACACCATATAAATCTCTATTGTGAGTATATAAGCTTGGGCGATATCGATTTATTTTATTCACCATATAGGGCCTATCGCCGACAATATATCGCGATATTCGATAAATTTGACATCATCAGTCTTCAAACTCCCAGTGAAAGTTGTGAAAGTGTTCTAATGACCTATTCTTCTGGTTTTACTCCAAACCTATGGGGGGCAAGATGTCTCAGCTAGGAAATACATCGCATTATTGCGATACTTAATCGATATGTTTTGCATATTACACCAAAATGTGTGGTTCATAGTGAACGAACACTCATACTTTTACACAAGGAAAAAATACTGGTGCTGATATGTTGTCTTTCCTTTGATAAGTCAGGGTTTAAATGTGACAATGATATTTTCAAAGGAAAACTACTACTTTCTGGGCATTATGACCCTTAGTGGCTTATTTGAACAACTTTTGTCTATGCATCTTTCAGTCTAATTATACCTATGTGGAGGTAGATCCAACTGTAGATTCTGGGCCTCTAGCTTGTCTTCAATCACAACCTAAACCAAGCAAAATAATGGGACAGTCAATTGGAAATCATAATGTTACTTTTACAAAATTTTTCAATTAAAAAATGAACACCCATTATGGAATGAACACCCATAATTTTAGAGTAGTTTTAGCAGTGAACTTACATAGTTGGTTCTCCATTTAATTATTAGTTTAATAGAACACATGTACAAAAACAGGTGTGCTTTTTGGGGGACACGTTTCATTGTAGATTAATAACAAATTCAGCGGAATTGATCCACAAATGTAGTGTAGCAGACTTCAATTTAACACATGGCACCTACAGCAGCTGCCGTGGTGCCCTACATGTATGTGATATGTGGTACAAAAATACATTTTCTTCATAGATGTGCCCCCAAGAAAACTGCAGAGCCCCTGCAAGTATGAAGTTCAAGGCTTATTAAGGTATGAAATTATGCTCCTCGGTGGATAAGCAGCTCTAAGAAATTGGACCCAGATGGAAATAACAACTTCCCTGGACTACTAAAAAATTTTTTTTAAAAACCCTTACCTTCTGATGCTGTTGAGGTTTCTTTAGTAGATCCTGCGCATCGTGTCTGCTCCAGTATAAATAACTAATAGCAGCCTCTAGAGGGCTGGCATCCATCGTGACATCTGAACCCTGGTGATGACCTCCACTGTCCTTCTGAAGCATCTTTAAGATGAAAGCCAATTCCTTCCTCCTCTGAAGTTGGGAAACCAATAAACCATTTAAACATTTTGTTTTATACTTATATTGAGTTTTAAAGTATCACAATACCACTTTGTTGAATGCCGCTGAAAGTTTAAAGGGACGTCACATTGCCTTTGAATTGGGCACTTTGGGCTTTAAAAAGGATTGTAGTAAAATGAGTATGGTTGTAGAAAGATGTTTTAAAAGTAGAAGATAAGGATTAAAACAAAAATCCTTTAAAAATTGTGTGATTTTATTTTACATCATATAGTCCGCCATTTTGTATTTTAAAAGGTTAAGTGTCTTGCTCAGGACAATCAACCATGACCGGCTACGAAACCCACACTCTGAAATAAAACCCCAGAACTTGAGTCCCCTTCACTTGCAACACGCCAAGGATTTCAATTTTCAAATTTCAATTTTGATTTTTCAAGAAGTAGCTCATTGACAGAAGGTGTCAGGTTGGCATAGGTGGTGTCCCCTCGCCTTCCACCTCTAGGACCCCGGTCAAATCCCCGGGGGCACTATTTGGATTGGGTTCGAGTCCCTACGACCTGACGACCTTGGTTTTCCCTAGAACAATTCTCTGGGGTTTCTTCCCATATATACAATTGAAACTTCCTTCTTTGTCACTCTCCATGTTTTTTTGTGGGGCTAGTACAGTGATGAGGTCACTTTTCTGAGAGTCCTTGCCTAATTCACAACCAAAAATATTGAATAAATGAAATAAATGAATTGCTGACTCACCATAGAATCTTCTTCTAGTGGTTCATCCACCTTGTACGGCTTTCCTAAATCTTTATCGTTGCTGAGATCCGTCTCCAGTCTGGTAAGTTTGGCCTGGAGGCTGCTACCGTAGCCAGAGGAAGCGGCCATCATGCTACCAATGCTGTCTCCCTTAGTGTCTTGGTACCCTGTGGTAGTCACTCCCTTCTTGGTGTTGTCTAAGAAGTGGACTTGCTGCGGGGTAGGGGAAGGGGAAGCCTGATACTTTGAAGAATGTCGAGCTCTCTGCATTCGTCGGACGAATTCATCCTGGCTGCTGTCAGATGATGAACTCTTCGTCGTCTGGTCGCCATTTTGCCGGAAAGTTATCCCACTACTGGATCCCGAGTCTGTTTTACTTTTGAGTAATCCCGTGTACTCATTTAGAGCGCTGTCAAAACTGGAAATGCCGGATTCTATCTTCGGGTCCACTGATATCTCGCTGGCATTGAAAGCTTGGGATAAATGCTCGAGGGGTCCTGGAGCACTGGCAGCTCTTCTTCTGATCTCCTGGTGTCCAGGGACCCTCTCAGCTGCGAAGGAGAGTGATCCCAAGACTGCCAGGCGGAGTGTCTCATCGATGGAGATTCCAGGCAAAGCGCCGCTCTGCTGGCTGAGTATTCTGCATCTCTCCCGCACAGCCTTCAAGGGTATGTCTGATTTGGACCTCAGAACCTCTTCCACAAGGTGCAGCAGCATCGGAGGGGTGCTCAAATGGTCAACAACGCCAGGATCTCTTGCGGCGTCAGCACGCATCTTCTTCTTAGGTGGCGTGTCAAACTCCACAGAGTGCGTAGGTTTTATATTTCCGGAGGGCAACTGGTCGCCGGTGAGGACGGCAGGAAGCACAGTTTCCCCATCATCGACGTGATCTTCGTACTCTTTTAGGAGCTCAATACTGGATCCAGACAATTCCACATTTTTCTTGGAATCGTCTAGAATTGGTTCCGAGGGTCTAGTTCCCTGACTGCTGCTATCATCTTGAGTTGGTTGTTGATGAGTTACAGGAGAGGCACCTGTCTTAATCTCCTTCAACACATCTGGCGGAGATGGCAGAGACACGTCTGTAATAGCGAAACAAAACGGCTTTCAAAACACGACTTTTTATGAAGGTACAAATACTTTTTAAAGATCTTAAGAATATAGGCTAGACTGACACACCTCTTGGTGACAGTTCAGGCACTTTTGTCTGTCCTGGCAAACCTGGATTGTGAATGCTTTTTGGCCATTACTTTTAAATTCTCATGCCTACTGTTGTGCTTTTCCAGGCAGACTCAATTGGAAAAACAGCGCTCACAAATTAATGCACCACAATTATTGCTTCACACCAAAATTCGCTTTGCATTCGCATTCGCAGGAAGTATGAACTTGGCTTTCAACTAGTTAAAAAAAAGATTGTGTTATTTCTCTTACCTTCATTTGATTTTCCAAGCACAACGTCTTGCTCCGCCTCCTTCGGTTTCTTCTCAGTCCCAACAACCTCCTCCTCAGCCGTCGCTCTCCCAACCTCAGTCCCGCTGCTGCTCTTCTCATCAGAGTTACCCTTCTCGCTCTCCTCTCCTTCGCCCTGTTTCTTCTTCTTCTTGGTCTTCCTCTTCTTTGGAATCTTGGAGATGGATCGAGGAGTCTTTGAGACGTCTTCCGAGGAGGCAGTCAAGTCCTCTCTGCTGCGGCCATCATCGGAGCTGCTCAGACAGTTCAGGTTTTTAATGCGTCCGAGCATGGTGTTGCTAGACCTGTGTGTGAGAATGACAGTAAAGAGACTTTATTTGTGAAGCAGAACCGATTCAAGACCGACTATCTACCCCTCCAGCCCTATGTATGCAAGGTCTTATGAGCGTCAAACATGGCTATTGTCTGCCAATGGTCTGTAACATTGGGAGTCAACTTAATATGTAAAAATAGCGTGGGGGTCTGACTGTGGGCGGGGGGGTACAGTCACCTAAAATGGGCACTACATAGCGATTAACACCAAATCTGAAATAATACTAGCCAAAGCAATAAAAAGAAACTTAGTTTCAACTTAAAATTAAGTTATTGTCCAAGGGGAATAGCAGCTAATATTAAAAGTTAATTTTTGGATAATAAAGTGTGATTGTGGAATATCATTTGGTTCTTTGAAACCAGTGCCATTGTTTCAAGGGTTGCAATGATAATAAACACAATTATTTTAATTTTTTTTTTATTTTTCTAATCTTTACCTTTTGCCCTCTACGGGTCGACTGCTCTTTTTCCCCTTGATTCCTCCATTTGACCTCTGACCTCTCAGATCAACATTATGACCTGAGTCAGCCCAGTGTGCCTGTTGAGAGGATGAGTTGCATTTGTTGAGATGAGACGCCGAGACTTGGTCGCAAGAGTTTGACTGACGAACAACTTCGCTGGCTACAAAAATGAACAACATATCACTAGATTTGCCGTTTTGTATTTCCCCGAAGTGATATGCCACTATACCAATTATATACAAAGCGCCACAGCCCATAAGGTCAGCAGGTGTGTGTGACATTTGCATTTTCACAAACTGACCTATCTGGAAGCGTAGAATTTTGACAAAGTGGCCTATTGCAATATCTCAATACTATTTGTACACTAGTGCTCTGCTGATTTTTTTTTTTCATTTTCAAGAAGTGATGTATGTGTATAGAATTTATTATAATAATAAAAGTTATTAAAAATAAGTATAACTTATACAGCGCCTTACATCTAAAATATAAACCTACAGCGCTTAAAGGCAGTGGACACTATCAGTAATTACTCAAAATAGTTATTAGCATAAAACTTTTCTTGGTAATGAGTAATGGGGAGAGGTTGATAGTAAAAACATTGTGAGAAACGGCTCCCTCTGAAGTAATGTAGTTTTCAAGAAAGAAATAATTTTCCACAAATTTGATTTCGAGACCTCAGATTTAGAATTTGAGGTCTCAAAATCAAGCATCTGAAAGCACACAACTTCGCGTGACAAGGGTGTTTTTTTCTTTTATTATTATCTCGCAACTTTGAGGACCGATTGAGCTAAACCTCACAGGATTTTTATTTTATGCATATATGTTGAGATACACCAAGTGAGAAGACTGATCTTTGACAATTACCAATAGTGTCCAGTGTCTTTAACAAGGAACTTATTACACTGGTTTAAAAAACTGAAAAAAACTAACTGAAAAAAAAAAAAACTAAACTAAACGCACAAGCGATATAAACCATGAAGTACTGCGCTAAAATGTTGTAGTAGTCCGTACCTGAAGCCAGTGTGACTATTTTAGCCATCTCACTAGAGAGTTGATCTAGCCTGACATTAGGAACTTCAGCGTCTGTTTCCTGCATCAGGAGTTCAGTATCAGACTTGCTGGATTCAACTGTCGACAAGTTCCCCTCTTGGAAAATTTATACGCAAATCAAAACAATATTCAGATAATAAGTTTTATAATGTTTTGCTATAATGATATAATATTTATCTATTTGAGGGCAGTAGCAGAGCACTTGATGTGCATTCAGACGTATGATACTTGGTCCTCGGTAAAAAATAGGAATACTCTATCAAGTACACAGGCTGACCTACATGTAAAAACACTTTCAAATTTACAATTTTTCAGATTTATCCATTGGCCCAAAAAACAGTCTGAAATCAGACTAAAGTAAGAAGAATATCATGCCTTTGTGCATCATTCACAAATCAGTAACTCTGAAGAAAATGAAACTTTAAAGACATTCTAGTTCTGATTTCTTTGTCGCTGCATTTCAAGTAATTGATTAGATGATAATTTCTGTCTTACCAATTGCAACCTCATCCCCTTCGTTCACTCCCTGCTTGGAGATATTCACATCTGCACGGCTGTGGTGTGGTCTCACAAACCCAACATCAGCAAAAGAAGCGTCCTGCTTCTTAGACCTGCGCATTGTTTTACATTAAAGGAACATTACCGAATTGGTAAGAAAAAAAGGCGTCTAAGATTACAGATTTACAAAAAACTTGCAATGTCTAATGATGATGATAATAGTAGAAAACATCCCTTGAAAAATTTGTCTGAAATGTCATATTTGCAGGGCAAAAGCGCGGCTCTTCTGCGCTAGCTGTGTAAGCACCGCTAGCCTATTAGGAGTATGATAACACGTGATATGTAGAGTTCCCTGCTTCTGCCAATGCCGATTCTTTGCTTATTTTGAACAGTAAGCAGACTCCTGAGTTATGAAATACGCCCCGAGATCTGTCCCTTGAATTGAAGTTGAACAAGATGGCACATAAACTGTGAAAGTGTTTATTCAAATTTTTTCTATGAATGTGGCATCCATCTTTCATTATTATACTCATTGATATGGTTTTCAATTGTATGCTTAAAATTTTGCTTAAAAGTTGGCATTGTCGTCTTGTCGACATGCAAAATATTACAATTTAAATGTCAATTGAATTAATTGAATTCACTCAGTCAAATGAGCCGTTCCTTTTTTGTAAAAATGAGTGAAAAGGTGGTGGCAAGATAAGGAAAATTTTCCAAATTGTGACAAATCACATGGAAATATAAAACCTCACCCAACGAAATGGAAGGAATGTGAGCCAACATGACTACTCCCGCCCCGCGCACCGGTCATCGGTCGGGGCCTCTCCGCTGCAGTCACCGACCCGCGTCGTACGCTCAACAACACACCAGCGTCGACATCAGTCCCGCTTACAACACCCTCTCCAAACGACTCGCTCGAACTCTTCGTTTCCTTGTCATCTTTCTCAAGTTTTTCTTGAGAATCCAATGATCCACCATTTCCAATTTCCATGGTTTTTCACCGGCTGGAAATGGGTCGTATTGTGCAAATTGTGCAACGTTCGACCGGCAGAAACCTGCCTTGCCGACGCCTTTTTGTGTTGTGTTCACCTTTGACCTTCCAAATTACATTCAATGACGTCATCAATATCCAAGGGAACTTTCGACCAATCACAGGGGTTTGAATGTTTACATCCGAATTCATGGGCGTGTTTGGAATCGAATGGGGGGGGGGGGTCCAAATGCCATTATCTAATGATCTAAGGTTTCATAAATATTGCAAAATTAAATACATGTACATAATAAATATGCTGTTTTTAAATTTAAATTTAAAACATACCCAGTCAAAACACTAGTGAAAATGGGGAGGCACCTACCTTAACCCCAACCACATAAAAGTCTATTATCAATCAAACAATTATGCCCCCAAATTTAGGTTTAAAAAACTGTTGCAACAACATGGAGCTCCAACAATTGAAATTACATAAAAGGAGTGATGACCTATTGGCTTTTCCTGAACCCTTTTGACAAGCATTGGAGAAGGGTACGACTGCAGGCGTTTCTATACAGTTAGAATCTGTTTTGATTGAAAATATTTTAAAGACATTGGACACTATTGGTAATTGACAAAGACCAGTCTTCTCATATGCATAAAATAACAAACCTGTGAAACATTAAGCTCAATCGGTCGTCAAAGTTGCGAGATAATAATGAAAGAAAAAACACCCTTGTCACACAAAGTTGTGTGCTTTCAGATGCTTGATTTTGAGACCTCAAAATCTAACTCTGAGGTCTTGAAATCAAATCGTGGAAATTTACTTCTTTCTTGATAACTATGTTACTTTAGAGGGAGCCGTTTCTCACAACAGCTCGTTTTACCAAGTTAGGTTTCATGCTAATAATTATTTTGAGTTATTATCAATAGTGTCCAGGACTTTAAATGAATTTCAGCAAAGATCACCTTTTGCTGGTTTTTGTTCAAGATGGTCTTTTAACACTTAGAAATATCTATACAAAAAAGTACGCATTTCCTTTGCATTTGAATTATTATTCGTATACAAATTCTTCACAAATACAATACACATTATTTGAAAGACTCTTTGGTCCACTTTTTTAAAATGGAGTATTATGGAACATGTGAAATAATATACAAAAAGACAAAGAATTGCCATTTATTAATGCTGTCTGTATAAAATGCTATGATGTTTCTGAATAATGTCAAACTTGGAGGCAAAAGACAATCAATGTGAAGCTAACAATACCCAGTTATCACTTGAACACAATCACAAAAAAATAAAACTTAGTCGATGGAAATTTGCATCAGGGATAAAGAACATCAATTGTGGCTTTACCCATAAAACCTGATGTGTGTTAGCACTGTATACTAAGTACTTTCCCCAGCTCTGTGAAAAAAAAATCACAGGCATGTTACTCGCATGGGATTTGAACCCACGACCTTTGTAATTCTAGAGCAGTGTCTTGCCAACTAGACCACCGAGGTTGCCCGGTAGCTAGAGGCAGTTCGAATCCTGTGTTTTAGCAGAAGGAACAGTAATGGTTTAATAGATGTAATTTTTTATTAAACAACATGCTGAAAAACAAAAGTTACAAAACTAATAGGGTAAGATTTATAACAGCGGCTTATATTTTTCCTTTTTAAGTATTGTTATACTTTGTCAATTAACCTTAACCAAATAAAATTCCACTGAAAACTCAGCTTAGTAATAAATTAGTAATTTCTTTCTTTCTTTGGACATAGCTCAATGGAACAGAAGCTTTACAATTAGAGCAAAAACAATTTCTCTAAAAAGGTATGCATTCCGAAATTGAAATTAGTTTTTAATATTAGACTTTTAACATGAACATTTTCACCTTAAACTGTCAGTTTATTTTTTTGGCCACCAATATTTAAGTTGATCTCTTTTTTTTTTAATTTTACAGCTGCAAATCTCTTTGGTTTCAATTATAATTTTTATACATTTTGACTTCATACATTTTTTTAAAAACATTTTATGAAATAAAGTACACTAGTCAATCGTATACTATCTACAAATCACAAGCTAATTCAAACTTAAAATATTTACCAGGACAAAAAAGTTCTTTTTTTTAAGACATACAGAAATCAGATGCGTAGATCAGTACAAAGTAGAAACAAGTATTTTAAAATGAAAGTTAGGAATTGAATTTACTTTTTTGGCATCTAAAACAGGTTCATTGACAATTGATGTGTACTTTAAAAAAAATGCAGTTCTTATCGCTTCAGTCTAGTGCTTTAAGGTCCTGGAATCAAATCTGTTTTTTTCTCTCCACATTTGTAAAACCGTCTTTTCAAATTGATACTGGCATATTTTCACTCTTTAAGTTTTTTCCTGGGACCCTTTGGCATAACACAGATATCGTCATTGCACAAACTGTACACGACCAGAAATCATTCATGGTGATTCTGGAAGTGTACGACAATAATGAGCAACCTGGAAACCCGTCCATACTTTAACAAAACAAAAAATTTCAGAAACTTGTTGCAGGGTTAGCTTTATTTTCAGATCAAAGACTGGGGAGGGGGGTAAGTGAGGAACCCACCCCTCTCTTTTGGTTCAACATCTGTGCCCGATTTTTGTAGAGCAACTTAAGTTTGTTTTGATTTTATGATAATTTCTTTTCTGAAAACCTAAAAATTACCAACGGGTAACACCAGGAAAATAGATTCTAATCCTGAGCAATCTAGGACGGCGGGAATAAAATACTGAATGTGACGTAGATCGGAAGGCACAGTCCGTCCAGCGATAACACCTCGCTCTTGCTCGTCTTAGACCCCAGGCCAAACTTCTTGCCCAATATACCCGTATTGAAGAGGTAGTCCTGGCCCTGGATGCGACACTGTGCTCGAATGCTGTATAGCACCTCGCGGTCCTGACGAAGTGAGAACGTCTGACGCTCACAGATGCGGAAGGATAAGGTGGGATCATGTGGCTTTAGGCGCTGGGGTGGAATCAGAATTAATAAGACTATTAATATATATACAAAAATTGTTAGAAAAATTATAAATCCTCAAACAATTCGTAGCAGTCTCGGCTTGGACTTGAGATACATTTTGATAGACTCTCTATACCACTAGAAATATAATTCTGGAGCTGTGGTTATAAACTAATGAGGTTACCAAAAGCAACAACCTCTTTGTGAAGAAAATCTTTGTCCAATTTGAAGCTGGCTTTCTAATTGTCTTGTTAAACTGTGAAATACGCTTACGCTTACGCTTCAGCAAAAAAGGTTGCTATAGTAAACACCAATTATTGCTTACCATTAGCACTATGAAATTGTAACTTTAATGGATGTAAATTTAACAATGTGACAAGAAACTCAATGCACAAATGGATTCTATAGAAAAAGTCGTACTCAAAAATTCTGTTCTCTATGAGAACATTAAATTTCATGATTCCTCTTGAATTTCTAACAGGCAAGAAATTTAGCACATATTTTTAAAGCCATTATACACTTTCGGTACGAAAAAAAAAAAAGTTCACAGATTTACAAATAATTTACAGGGTTTACAGAAGGTTATGGTGAAAGACTTCTCTTGAAATATTGTTCCATGAAATGCTTTACTTTTTGAGAAAACATTAAAACAATATCAATTCTCGATAGCGAGAATTACGGATTTATTTTAAACACATGGCATGACATGGCGAAAGGCGCGGAAACAAGTATGGGTTTTCCCGTTATTTTCTCCCGACTCCGATGACCGATTGAGCCTAAATTTTATATATAAGTTGTGACACACGAAGTGTGGGACTTGGACAATACTGTTTACTGAAAGTGTATAATGGCTTTAAAGGGGACTTTTTAAAAACTGCGAGATATACTTTTATTTGAGATTCTAATTGTTGTTTTACCTGCATGTAGAATTGATAAGTTGAGTCTTTGCCTTGTCGATGAGCCTTCAGCTCAAAGTGAAAACCATGGATGGATACAACCTCGCTGTGGTACCTTGGCTCCTGTAATTATATGGTGTACAAAACATATTATAATAATAATAATACTACTTTTAAAGTAATAATAAGATTTGTATAGCAATGGCATCTCAAAAACTATCTAAGTCGCTCCAAACTGTTTCAGACGTCAAACTTTTCATGTGGTAAATTCAAAATTTGTTTTTGCGCAATTCTAGATCACCTGTCTAAAACGTGAATAAGAGTCATAGACCTTATGCATTGACATCATCCAGCTGCCATCTTTGAGGTCAAACGGTGACGGAACAATCGAAACGCACATAGATTGGCCAATGAACAACCTCCTTTTGACCTCAAGGCGAGGGCGCTGTACTGAAATGACGCCATGTGCATAAGGTCTATTGGCAAAGTGTTCCATAGATTGTGAGCTTCAACTGAGAGACTTAGAAGCTTTCATTCTGGCAGATAGAACCAGTAACTGGCGCATCAGATTTAATGGTGATACAAGTTGCTGAAGGTACTGGGTAAATGAACCATTGACAGATTGGTAAGTTATACGAAGGATTTTGAAAAAGATGCTTTGTTTAATGGGGTATGCACACACGCAAGCAAAAATTTCCAGCTAACCCGTGCAATAACACTTGACATAAGCGCAGAACTCCCTGCTTTGGCTTTGCTTAAAGGCAGTGGACACTATTGGTAATTACTCAAAATAATCATTAGCATAAAACCTTACTTGGTAATGAGTAAAGGAAAGAGGTTGATGGTATAAAACGTTCTGAGAAAAGGTTCCCTCTGAAGTAAGGTAGTTTTCAAGAAAGAAGTAATTTTCCACACGTTTAATTTCGAGACCTCAAGTTTGAACTTGAGGTCTCGAAATCAAGCATCTGAAACCACACAACTTGTGCGACAAAGGTGTTTTTTCTTTCATAATTATCGCGCAACTTCGATGACCGATTGAGCTCAAATTTTCACAGAATTGTTATTTTATGCATATGTTGAGATACACCAAGGGAGAAGACTGATCTTTGACAATTACCAATAGCGTCCAATGTCTTTAAGGAAAGCAGAGCCATGAAATTGGGCCCTAGTGAGTTGCATCAATAATGAATGCAGTACCTGCTCAATGATGAAGCCAGTTCTGATGGCGTCGTTGCCAAAGTTCAACATGAGCGACATGTCACCGCCTCCCTGCAGGGCGTGGTAATGCATACTCAGTGTCTTTAAGATCCACTCTTGTGGTATGACGTTCATCCTAAGCATGTCATCAAGGTGACGAGTGTCCGTCACTCCAGCGAGGCGGATGGAGCGGAAGAGGCCGGCATACTTCTGGCCTTGCTCGCGGTCCACAAAAGCAGTTGTTTTGCTCAGACTGGTGGGATAAGAGGACATTTGAAAAAGTTTTGTTAAAGCCATTATACACTTTTGGAACAGAAAAAAAAAATAAAAGTTCACAGATTTACAAATAACTTACAGGGTTTACAGAAGGTAATGGTGAAAGACTTCTCTTGAAATATTATTCCATGAAACGCTTTACTTTTCGAGAAAACATTAAAACAAACTCAATTCACGATAACGAGAATTACGGATTTATTTTAAACACATGTCATGACACAGCGAAATGTGCGGAAACAAGGGTGGGTTTTCCCGTTATTTTCTCCCGTTTCCAAAGACCAATTGAGCCTAAACTTTCACAGGTTTGTTATTTTATGTATAAGTTGTGATACACAAATTGTGGGACTTGGACAATACTGTTTACCGAAAGTGTATAATGGCTTTAAGCAACACTACGCAATTGGGCTTAGATGCAAGGTAGACCATACAGGGGCATGGCTTAACGAATTCATCTACTACATGTACCATACCTATTGAAGAATGTTACAATGGTGCTATGTGATGGCATCAGCTGAAGATGTGAATTTTGCTGTAGGAAGATCCAATAGCAGAGGAGCTTGTACAAGTAGTATTCACTGAATGTGAAAAACCTGCAAACAAAACAAATCCAAAACATTCTAATGAGTGAGGTTACACAGAATTATTGCTAATTATTCCTTATCTCTTCAAATTTTTTTGAAGTTGAACAAAGACAAACTGACTACAGTGGTAATCGAACCAACAAACTCTGAATTAACATGCCATCATCATGCCATCATCATGCCATCATCATCATCATCATCATCATCAGTCGTCCTTAGACGGAATAGCAGAAGCAGCTTTGATGAAGTGGTGCCAGGTTGCTTTGTCCCTCATGAGTTGTTGAGTCTCGTTTGGATTGAGATTCGTGTCTCCGGTGATGGTGTCAGTGTAGCTCATTTTCCTCCTGCCGCGATTTGGATGTCCGCCAGGGGGATTCCAGAAGACCAGATGCGTTATAGGTTGATCCGCTGTTCGCAAACAGTGGCCAGCAAACTGGAGACATCTCTGCATTATGGTCTCGGAAAGTGGTGGTAGATTGCCATAAACCTCCCTGTTTGTAGTATGGTCCCGCCAGTGGATGTTGAGAACTCTACGCAGCAGTTGAGTGTAGCAACCGTTGATGCGATCATTAATTTTTTGTGTTGTTGTCCATGTTTCCGCTCCATATAGCAAGATGCTTTCAACACAGGCCGTGAAGAACTTGATTTTGATAGCTCTGTCAAGATCAGACTTCCAGATCTTATCTAATTGGTTACATGCTGACCATGCTTGCGCTTTCCTGCATTTGAAATCTTGGAATGAGTCAGGTAGTGACGAACCGAGGTATTTGAAATCTGAAACAGTTTTAAGTTTCGTACCATCGAGAGTCTGTATACTGGATGTTGGAGGAATGTTCCCGAGGAGAGTCTTCGTTTTTCCTGTGTTTATATGAAGCCCGACACAATTGGAAGCCTCCTCAATACTGTGAAGTAACATGCCAGCGCTCTGCCAAATGAGCTATTGACCCCTTGCACGCGCGTCACACGCAGCGACTGATGCCACGCTCGCCATGTTGGTGGGCAGTTAGGTTTACATGTATTAACATCGCGTCGCCTAAAATGCGCACTTCACTGCATAAAGCACAGCATATTCTATGCATAGAGTTATATATGAAAACGCACAGTGAAATCGCCCACCAGTATGGTGCATTCAAGATGATGACGTCAGGTGAAATGGGTCAATATAGTCCCATTTGGGGGGCTTTGTATTTTGTCAATATCTATATTGAGGGGGTGTCAGTCTGAAGCCATACAATCGATAACTGCCAGATAGCCGAGGATCACACCCAAATTACGATACAACCAGGGAAGCGGCAGCGAGGGGATCACCCTATGGGAATAGAACTTTTTATTTCAGGCATCAAATATAAAAAAACCTCAAGGGAAACTGACTGGGTAAACTTTAAACTTATTTACACTTGGTTCATTAAAAAATTCCAAAAGTCAACAGGATATTAAAAAAATACATTTCTAGTTGATTTTCTTACCGGCTGGATTTGATAATTTTCTGTAGGAGTTCCAAAGGTAGATCCCTCAACTGGATTTGAACCGAAAGCTGAAACAAAAAAATAGAGTGGAATCAGTTTGTTTGTTCCCCTGTTGTGGTGTTTGTTTGTTTGCTAAGATGATCTTCTCATCAAGGGAACTCGGCAAACTCCCACTAGGGGATATAAACACCAAGCTGGCAACAGCCAGTCTATCGCATACAAACATTATCGGTTCAGCCCCTGCGATTTTGAATTGCACAAATCATGAAAATATGGATCAGTAACTGGGTGACAATACCTTAATATTCTAGTCACTGTGAAATCAGCTGTTAGCTTCATAGGATTTGAACCCTTGTGATTGCAAATTCTGCATTTCACTTGACCACAGTGAAATGTGACAAATTCCAACTAGCACTATGATGACAAATATTTTGTTAAACAATTACCCTGGGCTTACTCAATGCTACAAGGTTGATTTGTTTTTACAATTCGGATGGAAAGTATTTCCCTGTGTCTTTTCGATAAGAACCTGGATTCTTGTATGTGCATTACA
Source organism: Asterias amurensis (assembly GCF_032118995.1). Classification (NCBI taxonomy): domain Eukaryota; kingdom Metazoa; phylum Echinodermata; class Asteroidea; order Forcipulatida; family Asteriidae; genus Asterias; species Asterias amurensis. Next base: position 6,668,744 of record NC_092655.1, on the reverse strand, counting down.
CAGAACATGGGAGCTACGGCTTTACGCCCCACCAACACAATCCAGCAGTAATGGTTAAATACCTTGCTTAAAGATACTGGACACTATTGATAATTGTCAAAGACTATTCTTCCCACTTTGTGTATCTCAACATAAAACAACAAACCTGTGGAAATTTGGGCTCGATTGGTTGTCGAAGTTGCGAGATGACTATGAAAGAAATAATACCCTTGTCACACGAAGTTGTGTGCTGTCAGATGCTTGATATCGAGACCTCAAAATCTAATTCTGAGGTCTCAAAATCAATTTTCTTTCTCGAAAACTACGCTACTTCAGAAGGAGCTGTTTCTCACAATGTTTTTATACTATCAACCTCTCCCCATTACTCATTACCAAGTAAGGTTTTATGCTAATAATTATTTTGAATAATTACCAATAGTGTCCACTGTCTTTAAGGACACAAGTATGACAACCGAGCTATTTACGGGCCACTATGGTTTTCAAAGTGTTGGGTAAACAAACAAAACAGTTTTAAATACTCACATGGGGAATAAGATTAAGCTCCAACCATCTCTCACATGCATTGACCACTTGCCCCACTTTGTACTAAAACAAAAAAAACAAAAAACAAAACTGTAACCACAAAAGTGTAATCAAATCTCAAATTTACATAGAGACATACATGTACAGGTTAATCGCGATTCAGAAACGCAATGCATTGTGGGATGGAATATGGGGCGGTTTCTATGCAGTTTCTACGACTCGCGCGCGCAACACCTATACCTTTGTGTGGGTTCAACAGCGCCCTCTTTTAATATTTTGCTATTTGCGATAAACCTTATTTACATGTTAGATGGTTAACTCATATACCCAGGCCTGGAAATAGCCCACAGCACCCACAGCAAATTGATGTGGTGCCTTGTGCTTCGCTGGTGCCCTTTGCAAAGCTCCAATACAAGTTTTAATTTTTCACATTAAATAAAAAGCCCCTGTTAAAGACAGTGGACACTTTCGGTAAACAGTGTTGTCCAAGGCCCACACTTCGTGTATCACAACTTATATATAAAATAACAAACCTGTGAAAATTTAGGCTCAATCGGTCATCGGAGTCGGGAGAAAATAATGGTAAAACCCACCCGTTTCCGCACGTTTCGCCGTGTCATGACATGTGTTTACTATATATCCGTAATTCTCGTTGTCGAGAATTTATAATTGTTATAATGTTTTCTCAAAAAGCAAAGCATTTCATGGAATAATATTTCAAGAGAAGTCTTTTACCATTACCTTCTGTAAACCCTGTAAGTTATTTGTAAGTCTGTGAACTTTTATTTTCTGTTCCGAAAGTGTATAATGGCTTTGAGAGGAACATTGAATGCCCTTCGAAGAACTAAATTCAAGGCCTGCATACTCCATGAATAATATCAATTGTCAGACAAGTCGTTTGTTTTGAAGCCTCCTAATAATCAATGTGCAAACAAAGAATAGTGACGTCTGTAAATTAAACATCCTTTGGAGCCGGCCACATGAAGAAGTTACACTGTCTCTAACTTGGAGGTTAAATTACAAACATACACACACACAAAGATAATTGGTTGATGTTTGTGGGTTCCTATAATCACTGCGCACACACAACTGGCAAGGTATAATTTGCATTTAACGCTCATAATACATGTACTTCAAAAAGAAAAAAGAAAGAAAAAATAGATACGCAATAAATGTGCGCTCGTGTGCACAAAGACATCTGCTAAGTTAGATTTGTGCAGGGACAGATCTTTTCATAATTCATTGATTTTAACCTAGCATTCCTTTCAAATGTTGATCGCAGAATTTTCCCAATTTCCCTCCATTAAGTCACTGCCAAACTTATGTTTTATACAGATTTTGAAAATAGGCGCAAGGTTTTTATCTTCTCTAATCGGGTTGTTGGCAACATACACTGCTTACACGCGTCTGACAAAATAATGTTAAAAATATTTGAGTGTGTTTGATTGGACAAGGGGAGATCAGTACCTTCAACCCGGCCTGGTGATACTTGCAAACAGTCATTGAACTCAGGTTCCTCAACATAATATCAGCACATCTGTTCAAGAAAATAATTATTCACAAAAATTATCAAACAATGTTTTCCCCAGGCTCACTGTTGAAAAATACCACATAAATCTGTTTAATAAGAATTTCAGTTATATTCAGCCGTCGATTTCACAAAGAGTTAGGACTCGTCTTATCTCGAGTTAGGACAAGTAACTCTTCCTAACTTAGGATTAATCTTAAGGTCTGCATGCTACAGTGCAGGGTTGGGACTCGTTCTAAGTCCTAAGATTAGTCTTAAGTTAGGAAGAGTTTTGTGAAATCGACGGCAGGTAAAGTTTTTATGAAAATTGCACCTGACAAATATCCTTATCAATTTTTGATACGAAGAAAGGTCTTGCAAGAGCTGATCTGGGACCAATTTCATAGCTGCTTAAAAGCACAAAATATTGCTTAGGTTTCTGCTTAGCAGACATGAGCAGGACATGTACATAAGACGTGGAAGTTTGGCTGGTAACCACATTATGGGAAACATAATTTTAATGTGCTGAGCTTCCTTTTGTGCTTTAACAGCAGCTCTATGAAATATGGCCCTGATCTGATCAGTTTGGATTCATTTAACTTCAAACTCGATAGATCAACACACGATCCCACTGTTCTATTTACCTTCTTTCCAAGTCCAGAAAACCTAAAGAGTGGGCAGATGCTAGAACTCCCACCACGTCACACTTCTCAACGTCGATGTCGTCATGGTACAGGTTGCCCAGGGCAACAGCAAATGCTGGGTAAAACAAATAAAAAACATACCAAGTTTAAACTATTTAAAGGGTGGCTGCAGTGTTTTTTTTGTTTAATTAAATGCGCAAGTATTTTAAAAATGGTTTTCAAGAGATTAGGAGAACCCACCCCGCCCCTAAAAGGGGCATAAACGTGACGTCATGTCGGGAACCCGAGCCGTCGGGCCCCCTGGCTGTGTGCATATAGAGACATGTGCACTGTGTGGCCTGGTACCTAGGCGCGTGTAGGGACCAGACTCTTTTTGCCGACGATATGTTTGAATTCCCGAGGTGACATCGATGGTAGGGGGGCGGTAACAATCCACAAAAGGGGGGGCATGACTTATTCGCTAATTACACAAGTGAGATATGTCGGGGAAAAAACAAAACACATTTTATTGAGGTCCAATACATATAGCAGAAATAAATGACAGCAAAATTAACTGTTTTATTTTAATTCACTGCAGCATCCCTTTAAGAATATGGTATTCACGTTGTTCTAATTAACTAAAACAACAGTGGTCTAGTTGGTATGACACTGCTCTAGAATTGCAAAGGTCATGAGTTTGAATCCTACCCGAGTAATATGCCAGTGATTTTGTTCAGAGAACTCAAGAAAGCACTGAGTATAGTGCTAACAAACATCGATGCATATGGGTAGACCAAAACTAACATTCTTTAATTAACCCTGTGCAAAAATGTAGAGTCTCATTCTCTCAGAATATTGTCATCAGAGCCCAATTTCATAGAGCTGCTTAAGCCGAAAACACGGCTTTACAACTTTCTGCTTAGCAGATATGAGCAGGATACCAGGCACAATTCATACTTGTGACATGTATAGTTTGGCTGGTAACCTTATTCTAGTGAGCATAATGTTGCTATGCTTATAGACTTTTTGTGCTTTTAAGAAACTCTCGGGCCCAATCTCATGAAGCTGTTTAGCAGAAAATACTGCTCGACAAATTTCTCTGCTAAGCACAAATTGAGTGGGCACCAGTCGCAACAGTGTACATTTTTAAGTGTTGGCTGGGTACCTGTTTTTGCTAAGCAAGATTTCCCTGTGCTTAGCAGGTTTTTTTGCTAACAGGCTTTATGAAATATTGATATAATAATTTGCATTATAAGGGTTCAAACACATCAATGGCAATTTACACCACTTTAAGCCATTAGACACTTTTGGAAAACAGCATTGTCCAAAGACCCACACTTTGTGTATCACAACTTATATAAAAAATAACAAACTTGTGAAAATATAGGCTCAATTGGTCATCGGAGTCGGGAGAAAATAAGGGGAAAACCCACCCTTGTTTCCGCACGTTTCGCAGTGTCATGACATGAGTTTAAAATAAATCCGTAATTCTCGTTATCGAGAATTTACTTTGTTTTAATGTTTTCTTAAAAAGTAAAGCGTTTCATGGAATAATATTTCAAGAGAAGTCTTTCACCATTACCTTCTGTAAACCCTGTAAGTTATTTGTAAATATGGAACTTTTAATTTTTTTTCTGTTCGGAAAGTGTATAATGGCTTTAATGTGAGGTTAGAGACTTAATTTGTTCCCCACTCATTTTCCCCCCCACTCACGAGGGCTTCTATCTATTTGTCATTTCCCTTCTCCTTCAAAAAAAAATGTTTGAATTAATAAACGATTCCAGAGCAGTGTTTGGCAAGCCATTTCAAACCGATTCCCAGGGGCAATACAAAGCTGACAAGCTGCTCCCATTTATAAATTTTTTATTTGTCTACCACCAGACAGGCTTCCAAGAACATTGAACTGTAATTGCACGGCAATCTAAAAGCCATCTGCAGAAAGTGGTGAGTGATTCGCCGTCAGCAATCATTGTTCGTTTGGTTTAAACCCAGTGTAAGGTTTCTATATCATCAAGCAGTACCGCTCGGGATAATTATTTGCTAACCAAAAAATCAGCAGGACACCTGTCAGAAGAAATAAGCATCTTCTTGCTTTTTTAGCTAATAACCAACATTGCTAAGCAAGTTTTTAAAATATTTTGTTATACATTTATTGGTTTATTAAAAAAAAAAACATTGCAGCACATGGGCTGAATATTATTCAAAACACAACAAAATACATCAATGCAAGAAGGTAGGCTCTGCTTACCGTAAACAAAGAATCAGCGCTTACAGAAGCAGGGAATTCCGTGCTTATAAGGTCAAGCATATTACACAGGTTAATAGAAATTTTTACTTTTGCGCATTATTTGCTTTCACAGCTAGTGCATATATTCAGTGCTATCACAGTAAGCAGAAAAAGGTGATCTTAAGGGCAGAATTTTGAGGTAGAGCAATGAATGTTCGTAAAACATGCAAGCAGCCGTTTTTTGCTTATTTACGGAGCCTCCCTTAGCAGAATTTATATTTTATAAAGCTGTTTACCGTAAGCAAGGGTTAATGTTTGGCTAACCCGCTTACTTGAGAAATCATGGTGAAATGTTCATGCTTACGCACATTTTTCTGGCGCAGTAAGCACAAAAATTTGCTTACGGGTACTAAACAGCTTTATGAAGTTGGGCCCTGACATAACAATATTTATCTTTAACAAAAACCCAGAGGAAATTCTCACCATCTCTAGTCACCATGGAATCCCTGACTTTCAGTTTGAGCTTGGTCATGGTGTTGGTCCGAGCCTTGACGATGTGTGCCGGGTGGTCAATCCGCCTCCTCTCCCCACCGTCCAGACTCCGTGGGCTGTCCGTCATACTCAGGCTATGACTGATGTCTTGGTACTCCGTGCTGTAGTGGTTACTCTTACTGATGTACTGGTCAAGGGTTGCCGACATTGGGTCACGATAGTAGAGCTCCGAGTGGGGTTTGTTCTCCGCCTTGCAGAGGAGCTCGGTGAGGGTGGAGGACTTCTGGATGTACGGACGATGGAGCTCCCAGTTTGTGTCTAGACACTGCAGGAGAATGTCTGAAATTTAAAAAAATTTGACTTTAAAACGACTTTCCGCTAAAATTCTGGTTGATTATGTTGGAACTGCTTCTTTGTAGATTATGAGAAGCTGCATCCAGAAAGATAATTAGATTTCTATTTAGCAATATGACAACTTTGCTCTCACTACCTTGTGGATGTCAGGGGCAGTGTGTTTGCTCTTGTGCTCTAGGTTTAGTTCAGGGCCCAATTTCATAGAGCTGCTAAGCACGAAACTTGCTGAGCATGAAATTTCTTCCTTGATAAAAACAGGATTACCAACCAAATTTCCATTTTGTTGCATTTCCTAGTTACTGGTATTAAGCTGTTGTATGGTTATCATGGAAATCACATAGAAATTTGGTTGGCAATCCTATTTTTATCAAAGCAAAAATTTCATGCTGGCAAATTTTTGTGCTTAGCAGCTCTACGAAATTGGGCCCTGGTCCTCGGCCCAATTTCATCGCTCTGCTGGCTTACTGCTAATTCTGCACTTATGATCACCCTACTCTTTTCCCGGGGTTGACCCAGGGGAATAACGGCTGGCGTTTTCGCACTATGATACAATTACCCCCGACCTGCCCGACAAATGGGAATAGCCACCCCTACTCTGGAGTAGGGGTAAGTAGTAAAACCCCAGGGTATTCTTGAAACGTGCAGCTGGAACCCAGTGGAATAGGGACCTACATGTAGGCGAAGGGACAGTGTGAAAATGCTCCAGGAAACCATGGGTTAGGAACTCCGGGGGAGTTACAAGGAGACAAACTTTACCTGGTCCGAGTACACTGTGAATGGGTGCAGAGTGATAATGAAAGATGTCTACAGGTGTCGGTGAGCGGGCAGATGACGGCTGGAACCTTTCAATCGGTGACGGACTGTGGACAAACAAAACAAAGTGCAAGTGAGTTGTCAACTTTTTGATTGCTCGCTCACGTACAGGATTTTTAGCCATGAAATTCTCTATTGTACAAATATTAGGAGAAGCAGGCCTGGAAATACAAATAGGAGACTTTTTGAAAGATTGGTGGCAGCAGACTTACCAGGTATATTCCATTGTTCTCGGTAATGTGCGCATGCTCGAAGATACGTAAACAATGGAAATTTACCTGGTAGGTCTGCTTCCACCTAGCGTTCCAAAGTCTCCCATTGAATCTGATAAGAATAAGCAGTTTTGAAGATGGGTTGAGGTTTACCTGCTGAGTCTGCACGGTGCAGTGCCTGGTGGCCTCGGCTCTAGTGATCTCTGTGTTGACCAACGATTGCTTGTCCGGGCATCAAGTGTCGTGTGTGGCCGGTCTTCTAAGATATCTCTGCTCGGAAACTGGTATGGCCTCTCTGGGTCGCTGTTGATGCTTGTGGCTGGATTCTCAGCTGTAAAGTGGTTGAATAGAAAATAATAATATTGAAGAAGAAGAACTCTTATTATCCGCTAGGTCTTGACGCTCATGGCATGGCCACTATGGATACAGCTGGTTTGCCGTGTCATGCAATTAAGTATAGGATGTCCTTCGCAACACCCTTAGCAACAGCCGTAGCTGTATATGTAGCTGAAGACGCCAATTTGGATACAGCCTATAGTTAAAACCATTGCAAATCTCAAGATTTGTAACTTGACCCACCACAGAATTGTCCATAAGCCTGAAGGCCATGTCACACAAGAGGCAATTTACAGGCAGCCAGTTCCAGGCAACCTCCAAGAAGGAATTTTATTCACATTTCAGTTTTCTTATTATTTTCTTGGGGACAGTGAGTTACAGAAAGAAGAATGTCTCCTGTTACTGGCAAAGTGCTCTTTGTGCGTGCTGTGCAATTGGTTGCCTTTGTGTGAAATACGCTTGAACATAAGCGAGGTTTCCCTGCTTCCAGAAGCGATGTTTCTTTGCTTACAGTAACCAGAGCCATGAAATTGAGCCTGCACTACTTCACATTACATGTGATTTTAGTACCCAGAAGTTCTACCTACTCTGTCAAATTTATGCATACACCAGCTCTGCGGGCAAAAATTAATCAATTTATTCATGAGCTGCTTTAGTAGAAAATATTGCTGATCAATTTTCTGCTAGGCAGAAATAAGTCAGATACTTGTCACAGATTGAACATGCGACATGGTATTTTGGCTGGTAACCCTATTCTGGTAACCATAGTTTTGTTGCGCTTAGCTACTTAATGAAATTGGGCCATAGGGCTGTGTAAATACAAAGTGCAGACAACAGCTGGGCCCAGTTTCATAAAGCTGTAAATTAGCAGAAAACAGTGCTTGACAAATTTCTTTGATAAACAAACATTGAGTGGGGCACCAACTTAATGACATTTTGGCTGGGAACCTATTTTCTGATAAGCAATACTTTTCTGTGCTGAGCGAGTTTTTGTGTCTACAGGCTTCATGAAATTAAGCCCTGTTGATGTGATGTTTATTTGTAGCAACCTCTTACCTGTCATGACAGCAACCATGCTGTCATTGTAAGGCTCGTTCAGAGACTTAATGGCTTGGGCTGTACCAAGGAGGTCTCCTCCCAAGGATTCTGGCAATCTCCATCGGTTTGTTCCTCCTACCTGTCGCCGGATGCGGTATCGGGGTGACGCAGGATGCTGTGTATTGGTTAAAAATAGTATTCAATCTTCAGCTTAACAAACATGCAGCCATAAAGGAGGATTTACAGTTAATAATAATATTTCCTCAGTTCTTATATAGCCAGGGGCCGATTTCACAAAGAGCTAAGATTGATCGTAACTGTAAGTCAGTCGTAGTTGCTAAGTTAAGTGTGATGTCACAATACAAATCACTGTGGTAATACTGACAATTTTGTTTTTGCGATGGATTGTATTGCTTTGTGAAATCGGTTCCAGGTATGTGAGTAACTATCCATGATAAAAAGAGGAAAAGAGAAAACCGGGCAAGAAAAAAATAGGAAAAGATAATATTCCTATACTTTAGTAGTACACAGAAAGTGAAGGAAAAAAGAGGAAAATCAAAACACCAAAAGAGGAAATCAGCTTAAAAGACAAAGTCTCACATGCCTGTATTGACCCATTTCCCCTGACGTCGTCATCAGAAAAATCTTGAATGCGCCATACTGGTGGGCAATTACACTGTGCATTTTCATATTTAAACTCTGTGCAGTGTGTTATGCAGTGAAGTGTGCATTTTAGGCGACGCAGCATTAAAACATGTAAACCTAACTGCCCACCAACATGGTGAGCGCGGCATCAGTCGCCGCGTGTGACGCGCGTCCAAGGGTTCAATAGTACTTTATTTCACCCCTCTAGGTGTGTATCTAAGCGCTCAGTTTTTTTTTCCTGCAAGGTATGTGGAGCTACGTTTTGAAGTATGAGACATATTCCTTATGATATTGTGCATTGCAAACCATTTAAATGGTTTAATACAAAGTGATGTGGTGCCATATCCAGCTTATCAGACAAGGAACATGGTGGCGAACCCTCCGTTCCGAAAGTGCACTTGGTTCTTTTCATGCCTTACATAACACCTGGGGACCTACTGCTCTACACTGTAAGTCTCATCCGAAGAATGCAGCAATAGAGGTTTTAAAAGTTACTTGCTTAAGGGCACAAGTGTCATCATCGGGATTCAAACCCACACTTTGCTGATAAGAAAAACCAGAGCTTGACAATTGTCGGGAAGAAAAATAAAAGCCCAAATATTAAACTAATAACAGTTCTAAAATACCCCACACTTAGAAATTACCAAAAGGCAATTTGGTCAATTTGTTGTACGCTACGAAAGGTTTCAGTTTGTTTCGCTCAGAATTTCAATATTTATTTTAATATTTGTGTGTCTTACCCTTGAAGGCTGTCTGCAGTCTACAACTACACCAACCAGTGCAGAGTACGGAGCAGTCTGTAAAGCACTGTAAATAAAAACAACAACAATAAAACAATATTTAAAAAATAAAGAATTAGTGTATATTATTTATTACTTGTGGCAATGACACACCACAAAGAACAATAACCAGTATCACAATTTAAATGCCACATTAGTCTGAAACTTTTACAATTCTCTGTCATTACAAGTAAAAAAAAAGGTGAAAGTAGAAACTTAGCTTCAAATGTTTTTAACTTTCTTTCAAGTTGTCTTGACACCCGGACTATAAAACTCTAAATGTAATTAAAAAACACAGCCCCAAAAAATAAAACCACTTACAACGCACAGTGCACACAAACTTTATTTGGTTCAAAATCTATTGAATGGGTATTTAGTTTAAACCAACTGAAAGCAATAAAAGAGAGGTTCATAACACGGTGAGCGTTAACAATTATTGAAAAAAACCTTGGTCCATTTGCCATAACTATGTTAATCTAAAAATAAACCTTCAGTCGGTGAACATAAACTGATCGAGGTTCAAGTGCGGTTTCTTAGTAACAACTGACAGCCTTGCGCTTCCCATTTAACTACACATTAAAGAAAAAAACAGAAACAAAACTATTAACAAATTAAAGGGACATGTCGGATCAGGAAAGTTGCTCTTGGAAAATCGTTTGAAACCTTTTTTTATAAAATGCAAGGTTGGAAAGATGTTTTTAAAGTAGATAATTATCAACACAAATAGGATGCCTCAAAATTTCATGGTTTTCCATTTAATTTGCGAACAAACACGGTCGGCCATTTTGTGCACAAAATGGCCTACCATGTTTGTTTTTACTCCATAAATTGGAGTGCCGTTATAGTTAATGGCGTACATTAAGGAAAACCATCCAATTGGAGGGTTATTGTGTGGATCATTATATTCTACTTTTGAAACACCTTTCTAACCATTATAACAAACGGTTTCAAGCGCTTTTCATAGACCAACTCGCCCGATCCGAGGCAATGTGTTCCTTTAAAGACACCCCCCCCCCAACAGCAGGTCTACCCAATACAAACAGTAAGTAAATGTAAGCATAAGAGAACACAACGGAACTATGAATTTAACTTGAGTGCTTAAGGAGCTTTTTTAGAGGGTCGTAATGGTATGTTTGTCCAGCACTCTCTGATGTTTACACATTTTTGAAAGAGGATCGGCTACCATTTAAAGAACTCCTATAAACATTTCAACTATTAAAGGTATGGTGCATTGGGTTTGCTGGTTTATTGTTACAGCAAACACCGTAATGTGTTTAGACAAGAATTTGAGGTATCATGAATAGCTTGGCTGAATGTAATAGACCCTGGAGAGTGGTGTGCTTTTGATTGGCGGCTCAGAGGATTTCTTTTTGAAATTGATTTCCATGCACAATCAAATTCGTGGAAATTTACTTCTTTCGTGAAAACTACCATACTTCAGAGGGAGCCATTTCTCAGAATGTTTAAATACTTTCAACAGCTCCCCATTACCCGCAACCAAGTAAAGTTTTATGCTTACAATTATTTTGAGTAATGGCCAATAGTGTCCTCTGTCTTTAAATCGAGTTGTTCAATCAATCTTTATTGAGCAAATCAAAACATACATAATATCAATAGGCAAAAGATAAGTATTGCACACTTATGCCCACTTGCTTATTTTTTATTAACACGAACACACGATTTACTCAAATGTTTCCCTAGAACAAACATCCACCTAAGGTATACATGCAGATCTATTTTCAGAAAGTGTGCACACAGCTCGTTTACAAAACAAACCCCCTACACTTAGCATGCCCATGCAAGTCTTGACTTTTCAAACACTAATTGGAACCTGTTTAGAGAACGTGACATGCCGATACTCTTGAGACATTGTGGATCATTCATCAAACCTAGGACGACAGAGAGGTCCGACTGGAGTCTTAATTGCTGTCTTTGGGAGCCGAATGTTCTTGACTGTCTTGACAGTTCGTTCCCCCCCCCCCCCCCCGACTTGGTAATGACAATTATTTGTTAGTTTCTCTTTTGTCCCTGTCCCCCAGCTACGGGGATGAGTGTGTGAGAACGTTGAGATTTATTTATCTACTCCGTCTAATCTTTAAGTTCTGGTAAACAATCCAAACCAAATTGTGCAGGCCGAGGCCCTTTTATTGATGACCAGACAAGATAGTGAATAAAACCGTCGCAAATAGGTCGTTCATGTGTATTGTATGATGTACATGTACGATTAGTGTTCCGTGTCACGGAGCGACCTTTCTTCGCAGACAACCTTTCACCGTCAGTGTCTTTGATTAAAAGAATCTTTATTCGATATATAAAATAAATTTTGACTGCTTAGTAATCGGGGCACAGTTAAAATTATAGGCTTTGCTTCGGGCAGAGTCATGGTTTTGACACCATCTTGGGTCTATAGTTTTTAACTGTGCCCCTAAAAGCATAGCAGTCAATATTTCCATAGACTATGCCCTGAGAAGTTACTTGTTGTTTAGTGTTCTTGATTCGGGTTTACACTTGACCGAACTGTGCACATAATGTGACTGATGTTTATCAAACTCTTGTTGGTTGTGTAGTCTCCTCAACAAATGTTATTAAAAAAAAAACTAGTTGACACATAAAACTGGTTTTACTCAAAAATGTTTTGCTAAATTATACTCTATCTGTATGATGAGAGTGACACTGACAGTGACACAGTGACAGTTGATTTATTTGACTTGACACATACCTTGTGTATGACATTGCCACCGAGGACATTCTGGCTTTGGGAGGCGAGGATGGTAAGTACGGCAACCCCGTGGAATGTTTTGATGTGGCAGAGAAATTATTCATCATCATTGTTCCTACTTCAGCCATGTTGAATACAAATTGGTGCAGCAATGATGAGTTCTAATCTAAACCAGTGCCACAGCAGGTCAATGTACAACTTGATAGTGAAGAGTGAAGTTCAATTGCAGTTGGACGTTCAGAGCTTCGGGTCGGGTACTTGCTGACTGTGGTGTAACTGTGTATAAAACGAATGAAAACGTTATTATTCCATTTTAAGGTACCTACCAGTGTTTTACCACCTCTACACACGATTGATAGCACAAACAATTTCTCACGGTCAACCACCGCACCTCGAACTTTCACTTTCTTTCTTTCATCACTCAGTTGTCAGTTCAAAGTCAAACAAATGTTCTGTAAACTGTAAATAATACAACGTGTTCTTTATGCATACCTACTGGAATATTGCCACCATTATTATATAGATTATCATGTTTCACTACCGGTGTAGATCACAACTTGAAAACAGAGAGAGCAAAATAATGTCACTAGAACTTAGAAGTAGAATTTCATGTGAACTACATGTACACGACACACACGACACAAACGTAAACACATCCACGTTACGTTACAGCACATGCGCTAACTTTTTTTGCAAACAGGTACTCGGCACTATGCTGGTTTCGTTGGGTAAACATTGTGAACCACCCAAAAGAAACTTCATTGAGTTCAATCAAGGTCAGCCCAAGTTACTTGGTTACTGTTGTTAAGGTACACTTTGAGCCACCCAAAGGAGGGCGCTATCAAAGATCTTTGTCAGTGTGTTGATCAGTGGATGGCTGAATCATTCTTTAGTATAACTTGTAGTTTAAACAAACTTGATTGTTATGTAAACATTTCTTACTAAAATAATAAAAGACTTTTAGCTAGAAGTCTTTTATTCTTATTAATTTTGGTTTTTACCCATACACCGATGTGTGTTAGCACTGTATACTCAGTACTTCCCGAGTCCTGGGAAAAAATATCACAGGCATGTTACTCGGGTGGGATTCGAACCCACGATCCTTGCAATTCTAGAGCAGTGTCTTACCAACTAGACTACCGAGGTTGCCCGGCAGCTAGAGGCAGTTCGAATCCTATGTTTTGGCAGCGGGTACCGCAACGATATAATAGATGTTAAATTTGCATCGGGGATAAAGACACACAGGACTCGGGAAGTACTGAGTATACAGTGCTAACACACATCGGTGTATGGGTAAAAACCAAAATTCATATTCTTTATCCCCGATGCAAATTTAACATCTTTTATTCTTATCTGAAAGCACACAAATTCGGCCAACAAGTGTGTTTTTATCTTTCATAATTTTCTCGCAACTTCGATGACCAATATTGAGCCCAATTCATTTTCACAGGCTTGTTATTTTATGCTTATGATGGGATACACCAAGTGAGAACACTGGTCTTTGACAATTACCAGAAACGTGTACAGTGCCTTTAAGTATTTTTTGCAATAACTTATTTAATTAAATTCAACTTGCTTATTATTCTACATGTCTGATTGTTAACAGTGCAGTCTGTTCACATTTTACTTTATTAACAGACAGCCCTGTCTGTTAATAAAGTAAAATATGAACAGACTGCACTGTTAACAATCAGACATGTAGAATAATAAGCAAGTTGAATTTAATACTTGTTCATTTTGTAATTTCGAGGGAGCGAAATAATACTTTAAAAAGGGAAAGTATACGTTCAGTAATCACTATTAACATTAGTAGCAAAGTAAACTTTGGTAATCAGAAAAACAAATTAGGCTATACCTAAAACCGTTTCGACCAAAAGGCTTTAACAGCTTCAAACGACAGGGCAATATCAGCTGAGCCTTGGCTTGACTTCGTGGCGTCGTGTCCAATTCTAAGAATACATTGATCTCAGTTAATCGCAATGTTTTAAAAGTTTTCTGTTACGATTACATTTTATTCAGCATGTCATTTTCTGTCATTAGTTGGCGGTGATAGATGATATGCAACATCCCGCTAACGCATTCAACTTGTTATTGTAATATGTAATGTAATTTATTAACAGTGATTTGATAAAAAAATAATATGCTGGTTTGCGATTTATTACGGAATTGGTTAACGAGCCTGATCAGGGGGCATTGTGAACACTAGACATCTACATGATCAATGGACTCTTTGAAGTGCCGAAAACTCCCCCCCCCCCCCCTGAACTAGTCTGGTCCCCTGACCAAAGATTCCTTGACAAAAATCTCGACAGAGCCTAGTCGGAGATTTTTGGGTCTGGGAACCAGACTACCCCTGAACATGATACTCATGGGGATTTTGTACATTTTTCTGCACTAATGCAGTGATGGTCATTTTGTGGATTGAACTGCCCCCTCACGCCAGCACATCCATGCACAATGACATGAACTTTTTTCCGTGCATCAAGGCCAGTTTAAAGCATAGATATAGAATTAAATAACTAGATCGGCCGCGCGTACATACGCGCCATTGCCTGTGTAGAAACAGTTTTTGTTCGCCATGATGCGGTAAAAATTTCACGTTCGAAAGGCGACGCTCAAAAATGAACACGGGAGATAGGCCTTTGACGCGCTAAATGTCTAGATCGGCCGCGCGTGCATACGCGGGTTCTGGCATGGGGGCCGCCATTGCCTATCTCCCGAGTACATTTTCTGTGCGTTGCCGTCAGCACGTGACATTTAGCGCGTCAAAGGCCTATCTCCCGTGTGCATTTTCCGCGCGTCGCCTTTCGAACGTGAAATTTTTACCGCGTCCATGGCGAACAAAAACTTTTTCTACACAGGCAATGGCGCGTATGTACGCGCGGCCGATCTAGTTATTTTAATTCTATATCTATGGGCTATGGGCGCACGTTCCCAATCACTTGCAGTGGCTGCGCCCATCGCCTCGTTTTGAGTTAGCATTGTGACGTACCTCATGCATAATATTTAGAGAGGCGTGTAAACCGGCCTTCAGACAACAAATCTCAGCTCTATTAATTTGTCTCTTCCATTTTCTTCAAGGGTCGCATTGTTCACTTAATTATCAGTCAATAATAATCTCACCATGTAAACACTGGTTTATAATTAAACGAGTTTACCCCAAGCAAGAAGACGTAAATGATCAACCCTTTTAGATAAATAGTTTTATCCCTTGCAAGCCCCGCCCATTTAGTACCAAATATGGTCACAAAAGTTGGCCAAGAAAATTCTAGAGGATCCGGCTTTGTTATGCAAATATAAAGCTGTTCGCTGATTGGCTGGGGGCTGGACGGCGGACGCCGGCCGGGGTCGTAGTTGAAAATCTGCATGATTTGCACATTTCAAAGAAAAAATGGACGACTTTGAAAAGTTTCCATGTCTTTTATCTCCAAGAAATTCATTTTTTCACCGGATTTCCGAGTTCAAACGACTACAGATAAGCGAAGGTGAGTTGAGATTTGTTTAGTGATGAGAATAAAAGTGTTGCAAAGAATTTTCATTCGCAGAATTTGAAGAAATGTTTGATTTTACAACACAACCCGTAGGCCGAAAAGTAAGAAAAAAAAGCACATGTATTGACTCAATAATTCGGTGCGCAGACGACATTTCTGAAATTTGCAGTTTAGAATTACCGAATTGGCCTACGCTGTCCGAAACTTCTCCAAATTGAAAAGTGTTAATGTGCACAACTAAAATTCTTTTAAAAGCATGCCCAAGTGCAACGTGCCCTCAGAAAAGAAGTACTGTGTTCCGTTTGTGTGAGTTTGCCGCACAAACCTTGTTTTTTAAACATTTTTTGAGGCCGAGTTTTTGTCAAATTTTGCACAACCCCGTTTCCAAGTGAAGTGAGTTTGTTCTGAAACTGGGCCTGAGTTTGTTCTGATAAAGAGTCGTTTATCAGAAAATGCTGCTTACCAATTTTCTTTGCTATTAAGTAAAAAGTGCGTGTAGCACAAGTCGCAACAATAATATAAACTTTATCATGTTTATGGTCAACAAGTTGCTGGTATTCCTGTTCCTGCCAAAAGAAAGTCAGTGCTTTCCCCTTAGCAAGATTTTGTACTTACCACAGGCTTAATGAAATTGGGCTCTGGCATGCCTGGTGTCACTGAATATTGTTTAAAACAAATTGTGCTGAAAATTGTTAAAATAATTTGACATGTATATTGTCATGACGGTTTAGCTCTTACAAACATATTTTAAAACACATTCCCAGAAGAAGCTAAAGTATTTCAATGGAGCTGTTGCCTGTGCCATGTTGACCTACTTCTTAAGTTAGTAATGCCTTCAGACCTTAAATATTCATAACCAAGTGAACAACTTGTAAACATGCTATTATTTGGCCACAAAGGGTGATTCAAAAACGAGTTGCTTACGGGCTCTTTCAAGGCCATTGGTAAAGCGTGGGGATAGCAAAAAATTCATCGATATATGTACCTGTTTGGAATTGTTGCCAAATTGCGCAATTTTTTGGAAGAGACAATCTTGAATACATGTAGAATCCTATACCAAGTGAACAAATTAAGCAGACTATTCCCTCTCGTCAAAGTTTAACTACAACAACGCTGTGATGAATTGTGCCCATATTCTTGCTGATAGGTGGCGCTCTAATGAGACAACTTAATGGCAATTTAACTCCTTCCCCCCCCCACATGATCATGCATTTTGTGTTATACTCATCATGCATTATGTAGTGGCAGTGCAGATCGACCGGTTGGGGGCTCGACTCCCCTTTGGAGCACTGCTGTTGGCCTAAGCCGGTCGATTGGCAAGTCTGCTCGCCAGAGAGGGCGCTCTCTGGCTTAGGCTTTCTCTCTCGTGTAATTTCAGTGAATTGTTGAGTGTTAATTAAGCTCCGAAACGATGACAGAATAGCCAGTTAATTGTACCTTCTTGTGTCATTAAACTGTGTGCATTGCAACCCCCGGTCGACGCTACAATAACTTATTTGTAAAGAATGAAGTTCTGCATTAAGCTTGGGCGATATTGCTTTTATTATCCCATGATGTATCTTATAAAAAATATCACAATGAATCTGGGCTCGAATGGACTGCAAACATGGGTCCAATAATTTAGCATTGGGTCAGTAAAGTCATAACCAAACAAGTCAAGTAGTCTTGTGTTTTTCAACTAAATAATAAAAAATACTGTACTTTTTGGAAAGCTCTTTCTCATTTTTATTCTGGTCTTGTAAAAACAATTCTGATCGATAATTTGCTATAGCGCAAGCCCTGCAGTCTTTTGAAATCTTATTTTTACCCCACATTCGAGCCTATGCTGGGAAGCATACGTGTCAACAAGGTGAAGATGCCTGGAAACTTGTCAAGATTATAAAAGAATTTTAAATTGTTACCCTTTTTAAATCCCTCAGTTGACATCGTAAAAATGATGTGTTGGTAAAAATTCACTGCATGTCGTGATTCCCTCTTTAACGTTGTCACGAACAAACACACTGAGATTTCCCAATTTTAAAATTGTATATCAAAGTACAGGTGTATAGGGGCCAAAAAACAACTACTCTGCAGTTTTAGTTTTCACAAAGGGACAATTTGTTTGACCTAGACAAATTTTCAATAAACAGACCCTTGTCGATTACAAATTTGTTTGTACTCCCCACGCAGTTTTCACAAAGTTTGACAGTGTTCGACAGTTAATTACTCAACTATTAAGTCCACATATGCTGCCCTCATTCAGTTGTTGAGAACAATTGTTGATAAACTTTGTTTGATGTAATAATCAATAGGGGGAATTATCGAAAAATTTCAAGAAAAACATGGTTGAACATTAATTTTTTTTAATTTTTTTTTTTTACCCATACACCGATGTGTGTTAGCACTGTATACTCAGTACTTTCCCCGAGTCCTGTGACAAAATATCACAGGCATGTTACTCGAGTGGGATTCGAACACACGACCCTTGCAATTCTAGAGCAGTGTCTTACCAACTAGACTACCGAGCTTGCCCGGCAGCTAGAGGCAGTTCGAATTCTATGTTTTGGCAGCGGGTACCGCAACAATATAATTATTAGATGTTAAATTTGCATCGGGGATAAAGAATATTAATTTTTTGTTGGTTTAACTCGAGTAACATGCCTGTGATATTTTTTTCACAGGAATCGGGAAAGCACTGAGTATACAGTGCTAACACACATCGGTGTATGGATAAAACCCCCCAAAAATTCATATTCTTTATCCTCGATGCAAATTTAACATCTAATAATTATATGGTTGAACATGTTATGGTTTTAAGTTAGCCCTAAGGGAATCAATACGTGGTGAAGAGGTTTTCAACTAGTGGTTTAATCCCAACGAGGCCTGGTTCTTGATAATTTTATCGAGACAAAGTCGAGGTAAATTATCAAGAACCAGGCCTTGGTGCGTTTAAACCACTAGTTGAAAACCGATTCAACACACTTTGATTTCCATTCATAAATACCTTTTCTGTCAAAAAACATCAACACTTGTTGGTCAAAAAGTAAAATAAATGCAAAATTTATAATTGGTCAATAATTTCTTTCAACACAACACCCCTCCAGCTATGAAATGGTAAGACCCTCGGATAAACAACTCCTTAAAAGGAGATTGTGCGCGTCGCGCGTATCGAATGATGTGGCACAACTGTCCGGGGCGTTGCTCTGGTCCAATAGGAATGAAGAAACTCTTATAAGCACAGGTGCAAGCTCGCATCAGGGTTCTCCACATGCGGTTTTGTCTGGGCGCTGCCATGGTTATTATAATTATACAAACGTTGCTTAAATTTTCATTATTTTCAAGGATTATCGTCTTGCCTACAAATAATTTCACTGGTTCAGATCTGTATTTTAACTAGGTAGGCCTACAGCACCAAGCACCATAGTTGCATTATTCCTTCTAATTTTACATTTAAAACAGTAACATTAATTTGTAGACCAAAGGGTTATAAGTAAATATACTGTGATTAAAATTAAAACATGTCTGCATGGTTTAGGATCTCCACTTTCATGCTTGATCAAAATTTTTTAAAACTAGACATTGAGACTTTGTGAACAAACTCTAGGTGTTCGGTTTCCGGTAGTAAAAAACTGGTGTAAATAAAACAAATATGGCACCTTTCTTCAAGATTTGTAATAAATGATTGTCAAAATAACATGAGGACATCATCATGACGTCATTTTGAGTTCAAGATGTTAATGTTCTTGACTAACAATACACCAAGTTACACCTCAGTCGAACATGCAATACCATGTGACAAATGACGGGCGCCATCAAGCTAAGACTCCACAGATATGTTGCCATTATGAAGGAGATTATGTATACAATTTTGAAACAATTGTCCTAAACAGTGTTGTAGCTAGGACATTTTTAGTGGTGGGTGCAGCTGAATTTAAACTTGGTCAGAGATTGCGAGCAGTGCCCACATACTTTGTTGTAAGGGTTGTTTTCAGGTCTATATTAACATTCCAATTGTGCCAAATACACATTAAGATCCAAGAATCACAATTTTTAAGTATAATTACAATAGTTATAACAAAAATGTGTGATACAAAATAATTGTGATGCATTTGTTGTGAACGGACTGTTTGTGAAATAGTTTCTGCTGTTTGCTTGTTGTAATCCTGTGGCGATAAAGTTGAGCTGAACTTTAAAGGTGGAGTAATTGTCTCGATAGTCTCAGGTACAGTTTCATTTTCAGCACTATAACTGAATCTGTACGATATACTGTTATATCATCTTCCAATCTTTTACGTTTTCCAAAAGAAGTCGTCCAGCTTACGTTGCGAGGCCATCTTAAAATTTACACAGATCTCATTCAAGTTAAAAACCCAGCGCGCTGTCACACATACGTGTGGAGGAAGCGGACGTGTTTACATGCCTACATCCGGGATACGCGTACTCGTACACTAGACTTTACACACCCCTTGTACTGTTGTGTGGCGATACTGTTTGTGTGTACATGGAATGCGTGAAATCCCATCGAAAACCTCACGACTAGATTTGTAGTGCACTCTAGGGTCTACCACAGCGCGCTGGTGTACATCACATGTACACATGCATTCATCGTGTACATGTGCACGGTACCAGCACTGCTGTCAGACTATAGACGGTACGCCTTCTACACTGTACTATAGTTCGTTAAATAAAAACGTCAGGGCACATTTCAACAAAGTTGCGTGGGAAACACGCTTGAGGTTTTTATTGCTCGAAATTCGAACAACACGCAGCGCAATATGCACCGCAGTGAACAGCATACAGTGGTGTACAATGTACTGTACATAGTACGTGTAAAATCTTTACGCGCAACCAATGGGGGAGTTTCGTAGTTCTTTATACATGAGTTTTTGAATTTTCACCCTCGACTTTGAACCGGAAGACAAGGTCAAAATGGGGTCATGTCTGTGAGGCGTTAACAGAGTTTTTAACCACCTTTCCGATGATGTATCGAGAATCCATCATGTAGATCAAAAGTTATGATTTTTTGAAATAGCAAACTTTGAATTTTCATAACTCAAGAACGGATGATGTCATCTAAGTATGTGCGAAGTTTCAAGTTCATACGAGCTTGGGAAAGGTGTTTTTGTTAGGGGACAAGGAAGATTCAGAAGAAGAAGAAGAAGTATAAGAAGTAAAAGCCGAACAAAAATAAGAGGTGTTCCGCGCTGTTGGCCGGAACACCTAATAAAGCAAATTACCTTACTGGTTTGCTGTTTAATGAGTTGCCTTGCTGTCTGCTCTTCATCACATTATGCTGGCCTCAAGCTCCCAAGTTCATCTGAGTCTCCCATTGCTTATTTGTAGAACAAATCCCAAGGAAAATGTCATGGAGCCGTGTGCCCAACAGTTAAACATTGCAGAGTGAAGTTACACCATTCTTGTTTTATTATAGATCACATGCAGCGTGTGTGTCTAGGCACTTGCAACTCTCAATGCCCACTCACCCGTGCTTCACTGCACAACTCACACATAGGGCTTCTTCAAGACATACTTGGTTATTCTTACTTAGGGCTAATTCAAACTGCCACTTGCATGTATTTAAGTATCTTCACATTTTTATGAACTTTATACACTGTTGAATATTATTTGTACACCCTGGAGGAAAGTACAAATTGAAATACAATTTGTCAACTTTGATTTGACAGATGCACTTTAAAAACCAACACTCGCAGCGTTTTGTTTGTTAAATCTAGCTTTTTAATTTTTTGATCCCACACACAACAATTTAAGTGTTATTTCAGCATTTCTCAATTTTTTTTATTTGAATTGTTGGATCAGCTTTTTAAACGCTAAAATGGCACTTAAATTGTTGACCGAATACTTAAAAATGCTGGATTTAACATATAAAATGCTGGATCCAACACTTTCAAAGTGTAGTCACTCACCAAACTAATGCAAGTTTTGGATTCAACTCTTTTGTTTTTAGAGCGTGTAAAAGTGTACAAATCAGTGTTTGGCAAAGTTACGTCAGCATTCAATGAAATGCCAAAAACTTGAGGAAAAACAAACATTGACCCATAATGGTAATTTGTTTTAATTATGTTGATGTCAGCATGTAAAACTTTGTAAAATGAAAATTTATGGCAAGTCCCAAAACCCCTGCCTGTTGCCACCCCCCCACCCCAAATAAGTACAAAAAGGGTCCTGCTATGGTTATTGGTGGGGCTTGTTTAAGGGGAAGGTTTGAACCCAATCAAACAATATTTGAATCCTAAATATTTCAGAGCATATCGTCGGCGTTTTCACAAAGTAGCACGCACTGCTATACCATAAAAAAAATTAACAATCAGAGAAAACGGCCTCTGAAGTTGAACACTTTTTAGAAACCTGCTTTCCTTCAAAATTATTTCCATTATTTCCTTCAAAGTATTTCCAATTTCAATTTTTCAATGTAGACACTTAACTTGATGACTTGAACTTAAAAATTCATTTTATTTTACTCATTTGCATAATTAATCATGAAACTAGACAGGAGAGAAGTTTCATGCTACTTAATGAAACAAAAAAAGTGCAAAATATGTCTATTATATATATATATATATATATATATGTGTAGTTTCCCATTGACTTGTGTATGGTTGTGTAGTTTCCCATTGACTTGTGTATGGTTGTGTAGTTTCCCATTGACTTGTGTATGGTTGTGTAGTTTCCCATTAACTTGTGTATGGTTGTGTAGTTTCCCATTGACTTGTGTATGGTTTTGTAGTTTCCCATTGACTTGTGTATGGTTGTGTCAATTCCCATTGACTTGTGTATGGTTGTGAAGTGCCCATTGACTTGTGTATGGTTGTGAAGTGCCCTTTGACTTGTGTATGGTTGTGTAGTTTCCCATTGACATGTGTATGGTTGTAAAGTGTCCTACTGACTTGTGTATGGTTGTGTAGTTTCCCATTGACTTGTGTATGGTTGTAAAGTGTCCTACTGACTTGTGTATGGTTGTGTAGTTTCCCATTGACTTGTGTATGGTTGTGTAGTTTCCCATTGACTTTTGTATGGTTGTGTACTTTCCCATTGACATGTGTATGGTTGTAAAGTGTCCTACTGACTTGTGTATGGTTGTGTAGTTTCCCATTGACTTGTGTATGGTTGTGTAGTTTCCCATTGACATGTGTAATGTTGTAAAGTGTTCTACTGACTTGTGTATAGTCGTGTAGTTTCCCATTGACTTGTGTATGGTTGTGTAGTTTCCCATTGGCGTGTGTATGGTCGTGTAGTTTCCCATTGACTTGTGTATGGTTGTGTAGTTTCCCATTGACATGTGTATGGTTGTAAAGTGTCCTACTGACTTGTGTATGGTTGTGTAGTTTCCCATTGACTTGTGTATGGTTGTAAAGTGTCCTACTGACTTGTGTATGGTTGTGTAGTTTCCCATTGACTTGTGTATGGTTGTGTAGTTTCCCATTGACTTGTGTATGGTTGTGTACTTTCCCATTGACATGTGTATGGTTGTAAAGTGTCCTATATATTATATATATATATATATATTTTTTTTTTCACGAAGCAGCACTATTATTTGATTATGGTATGCAGAGCCATTAAATTTGTATTTGATTGTACCACATTACTTTTGTGGTGCCACGATGAAGTAAGGGTAAGAAATATTACTTTTTAACAATAAGGTATGTTTGTTTCCTTTGCCGACAGCTCCAAGAAGTCTGCGACCCAATCATCGAACAGTCTGACCATAAGAACTACCTTCTCTGTAAACAGGTAAATTGAAACCCTTACAGGCTCAATTCCTCCTTCAGCTATCCAAAGTAAAGGATTCAGAAGAACTGGGACCAGTAGGCCTTAAAGACCATTATGCTCATTACAGTGTCTCATGTTATTATAGCGCACCAAATAGTGGGAAATAAAAAGGGGGTCACCACAGTGCCCCCTTCTCTGTTAGTCTGAAAAAGCCCAGTCCTGATAGGTTAAAGTGAAACATTTTTGAGGAAAGTATCAATTTGACCAAAATCAAGCCAACATAATTCACCAATGAATTAAAACTAAAAGATTGGTTTGTTATATAACTGATAATAAAAAGAAAACTGTTTCAGGAATTTTCCTCCTAAACCTCCTCCAATCACTGTTGCATGTTTTGATTGCAACATCAAAATATTCTTGATCTACACCTACATGGTTTTTCCTGGCTTTGTTGTTCGGTTACTGTAAGATATTGTTCTACAAATTCTAAAGTGAAAGCTTATTATTTGAAAGTATTGAATGATTTGTAATGGAAACATTAATTTTGCAAAGTCTACTGTTTGTTTTTGTTACAGCAAGGCTTGCCATCTCCAAAGACGCCTACACTCAAAAAGAAGATGGGCTGTGATTAAAGGGACACGTTGCCTTGGATCGGTTTGTGAAAAGCGTTTACTATGAAATGAATATGGTTGAAAGATGTTTTCAAAACTGTGTTTTCAACACAGTCGGTCATTTTGTGGAGTCAAAATGGTGTGCCGTGTTAGTTCACGAGGTATAAGGAAAGCCCTGATGCGAGGCATATTTGTGTGCACTATGATACATTCTCCTTTAAAATATCTTAAAATATTTCATAACACAAGGTTTCAAACCCTTTTCATAGACCAACTCGCCCGGTAGGGTATCCCATTAAGGAATTGCTCTCTCTAGTAAAAACAAAGTTTCTAAAAAGCAAATTAGTATTGTCAGTTAGGCCTGATGTAAACATTACACAAAATCTAGGAATGAAAAACAATGTATGTGTTGTTTTTTAATTGTTTGGTTGAACAAAGAAAAATTACTAGAGTGGGATTTGAACCAACAGCCTCCATGTCTTTTGGTCTTACTTTCCACATGTTTTTTGAGTTTTTCACCCTGGGCCATTGAGAATGTCAATCTTGAAGTGGAAAAATAAGTTGAGACGAAAATTAACCTGATAGACCCCAACACTTATAAATACCAAATTGTAAACAATGTGGCAAACTGACTGGGTACAATTTCGATATCCTCATGATTGATGACAGCTGTAGTGTTTCAGAAAGTGGAAAGTGAGCAAAAAATCTCTATGTTTTATAGTTATGCATACCTGTTTTCTCATACAAAATGATTTTGTGGGGCCGCAAGATGTTTTTTACAAAAAAGTGTGCTTTGTTTTCCTGCCTGCAGCTCCAGTCTCCAAAACATCTACATGTCAACAAGTAACTCTCTGAGATCCACTTATCATACAGCCTGGCATCAAAAAAACCCTGTAACTATCTGTAAACAGGTAAGTTGGAACCCTACAATCCCAATTCCTTCAGTATCCAAAGTGAAGGATTCAGAAGGACTTGGGCCAGTAGGCTCAATAGACCGATCCATTAGGCTCTGCTCAGGACGCACGTGTGAGCAAGAACACGTGAGCCTCTACAATGCCTTTCTGCACAACTCTGCCAAGCATATGCGCACGAACGTCAGACTTTATTTGTCAGACCGTTGTGATGGTCAATATGCAATGGAACAGAACTTGATGGATTGGTCAATTGACAGTTTATCCTTGTCTCATACTGCTGATGAGCAAGTGGGATGTTTCATGATAGAGGTGAAACCACTGCATGTAGTGTTATAGATCAGGGCCCAAATTCATAAAGCCTGTAAAAGTCTTGCTTGAGCAACTGATGCCCCACTCATTTTTTTACTTAGCAAAGTTGCTAAGCAGTTTTTTGTAGTTGAACTGCTTTATGAAATTGAGCCCATGCATGCAGGGTGTTTCTTGGTCAAACCACATTCACTCGCCTGGCCCACTCAATTACATTTCACTTCATATTCACACAAAGGTCGCACCTAATTCCAGACATTCCGTGGAAATACGGGAAATATAGCGCGTCTGCGTCCCATATCCCACTCGGCCTTCGGCCACGTTGGATATGGGACCCAGAAGCGCTATATTTTCCCGTATTCCACTCGCGCTTGTGAGATAACTTATAATGTCCGGTTACTCGGTTGTAATTACAGAACTATCTGGTTTATAAATTGAAATTGAAATTGAAATAAATAGCTATTCTCGCCTATGCGGATATCCGGTTAAGAAAAAAAGGCATTCGCGGTTGTGGATAGGAAAACCTATTCTCCATTAACCGGATATTGAAATAATTCGCCCAGGCCTACTTACCACAAAGGGCTAATTTGTGCCAACCCATTTATACATGTTGTGATAAATTAGCCACCCCCACAAAATAACAACAAATGTCTGGTTTTTTTCCAACCTAAAGCTGTTTGCTCCACTTAAAGACAGTGGACACTATTGGTAATTGTCAAAGACCAGTCTTCTCACTTGGTGTATCTCAACATATGCAATATGCATGAAATAACAAACCTGTGAAAATTTGAGCTCAATTGGTCGTCAAAGTTGCCTGATAATGATGAAAGAAAAACACCCTTGTCACACGAAGTTGTGTGCGTTTAGATGGTTGGTTTCGAGACCTCAAGTTCTAAACTTGAGGTCTCGTAATCAAATTCTTGGAAAATTACTTCTTTCTCGAAAACTACTCCACTTCAGAGGGAGCCGTTTCTCATAATGTTTTGTACTACCAACCTCTGCCCATTACTCGTTACCAAGAAAGGTTTTATGCTAATAATTATTTTTAGTAATTACCAATAGTGTCCACTGCCTTTAACAGTAAATCACATTGATAAATCACATTGATGAGGCACCGGGTTTTACTAATTTACTCCTTTAATACATATTTGAATTCAAATTAAATTTGAAGAAGGTCCGGTTTGGATCGAAAGCTAATGCCACCTTCCCTATTCATTTTAATTCAAATTTAAAGATATTAATAACAGTTTTCCTTACATTTTTTTATTATTACATATTAATGTTGGTAAGGATCCAGCAGTTCTTGTACAATTTAACATCTATTATATCGTTGCGGTACCCGCTGCCAAAACATAGGATTCAAACTGCCTCTAGCTACCAGGCAACCTCGGTAGTCTAGTTGGTAAGACACTGCTCTAGAATTGCAAGGGTCGTGGGTTCGAATCCCACCCGAGTAACATGCCTGTGATATTTTTTCACAGGACTCGGGAAAGTACTGAGTATACAGTGCTAACACACATCGGTGTATGGGTAAAAAACCAAAAATTAATATTCTTTATCCCGATGCAAAATTTAACATCTATTATAATAAAGGTTCTGCGCTCTCATTATTAATCAAGGTTGTATTGTTTCCAGAAAAATTGAGAGTAACCACAAAAAGACTTTTAGTGGTGATACAATGAAATAACTGTCAGATTTTTATTAGTTATTTTAACAAAAATATGCTTTTGTTTCATTTTCCTGCCTGCAGCTCCAGTCTCCAAAAGTTCAACATGTCAACATGAATGTCTGAGACCCACTTATCATCATACATCTTGGCATAAAGAACTACCTTCTCTGTAAACAGGTTAATTGAAACCCTACTATCCCAATACTTTCTTCTCCAGTGTCCAAACTTAAGGATTAAGGACTTGGGCCAGTAGGGTTTCATTCCAATCTTATAAAGTACAACCAATTTGTGGAGTGACATATAAGAAGAGGACATGGAAACGAAGATGCCACATGCTGGCAAAAATTCCTATTGCTCTTTACCCAAAAAGAAAATGATCCCCACTTTTTCTTGCTGCATCTTACCACCACCACATTTGTTTACTTTAAGCAATACTTATCTACGGTAATAATTGTTAACAAAAATAGTTCTTATCATGATCAGCTGCCAGCATGGCAAGCATTTGCTTGACCTTGGGACAACTGATTAAAATAAAACAAATGATTTTGGGGTCTTTTACTACAAACTTTTTACGTGTTCTTCCAAAGAAAGTGGCAGTGTTAGTCACCTGGGGTGGATTTCATGAAGAGTAAAGACTAGTCTTATCTCAAGTAAGGACAAGTTGTAAAATGTACAATTGTGGCAAGTTTTTCTTAACTGTTGGTGTTCTACAAGTATTTTTGATAAAAATTCTAAAGTGAAAGCAATTCAATTGAAAGTAATTAATTATTTTACATCTACTGTTTGTTTTGTTACAGGAAGGCTTTCGACGTTCCACATGGCAAGATACACTTCACTGTTATTTGAGCAGTCCTAGTGTTACCTTTTTTTTCTTGTGCTTTACAATTCAGTTTTGTTAAATTTTAAAAACCTATCTGCTTCCTTTCCTGTGATTTATATTTTCGCTTGCAATTTGCATGAGTTTGTTGATGTGTTCCTGTTTGTGTGCATGCTTAAATTGTTTTGTTTGTGAATGCGAATTCCTGCCGCTCAAAGCGTATTTCCATCGCCCCCAAAAACGAATGCAGTGGTTGGTATACCCATGGAGCTATAAGCTCCATGGGTATACCTAAGCTGCAGAATCGCGGCCCATTGGGGCATTCTGCTAAGGTCACCACGATGCATGAGTTTATCGGTGTCTGCTTCAGCCTAAACCTAGACCTCTACTCCTGTTGTCAATGTGGAGCCTTCATTGGACAACAACAATCTGTCACTTCTGGAATTGGTGAGTTTCTGCTTTCAATTTTGATTAAGGAACTGCACTCTCAAGTAAAAGGTAAATTCCTTAAAAGCAAATTAGTCAAGACCTGATGTATATTTTACACACAATCGAAATGGCAAGCAATTTGCAAATTTCATTATGCATTGTTTTTTAAGCCAGATTTGATACCTCTGCAGGGTATTTTGCTAATTTAAATTTTTGGCATCCTTACAACTTTGTATCTGTAAACTTATTCTTTCAGAGATTCAGCAGTTCCCCGAAATCAAGTGCAGAGGGAATCAGCTCCACTGACCTTGCTGAAGGCTACAAAGTACAAGGAGAGCAACGAATACGAAAACATCAGCATCTAGTCATTAAAACACAATATAGCTGTTCATTGTCAAGTTATGAATGAGCAACACTGTAATTTGTCTTAAATTTTTTAATTTATTCTAAATGTGTTATTAGGCCTGATGTTTTAATGGTGTTTTTCAATTAAGTTTTTAAACTACTTAAAACATTTCTGTAAATAAGTACACCATTGCAAGCAAGCACACATTATGCGTTTTTATGCGCTACTTGGCGATCTTAGGGCCTTGGTGGTGCGGCGGTCGAATTGTTTGGAATCCGGAGGTAGAAAGCATGGGAAATTCCAGACTTGTTGCGAAAAGGGACTTGGACACATGCACGAGGCATGTGGGGTCTTAACCCGGCCGGTTGTTTCACATCTGGTGGTTGATCTTAAAGGTGCATCATTTGGTGTTATCACAAACTATGGTTGACCAAACGGGTTAGTTCCTAGTCTAGGCCATGGGACTAGGGACCGCTCTCGAGAGTAGGGGGTGCCCCCCTCAGACGGGGGCATGGACCTGGGCGCTCTTTAATTAGAGTACGAGGGACCTTATGATCTCCCGGGCGTGTCGGGGCTGGTATCCTGGGACCTGCACGTGGTGGCCCTGCTTTTAACTAGCCTTACCAGGATGATATAGGCAAAATTATGAACCAAATAAATTAAACGCTTGCGATGGTGCATTTATACAATACCTTACCCTTTACTCTCATGAGTGTAATATCCAATGTAATACTGGCACAACTTTTTAGGTCATCAATTTTCTAATTGTGGTTTTTCAGCTGTACTGTTTGAAAATAGATTAAAGTACAATGCTGTGCCAGACATTCACTCTTTTGCTCATTAAATTTTGGTTGCATGCCTGTTGCAGCTTGTCAACAGAAAACACACATGTTTGAGTTCACTCTTTGGCTCTCATGATGAATAAAAAAAGAGAGGAAAAGGGGGTTTGAGAGAAGTTGATAAAAAAATAAAAAAAGTGCATTGTCGTGAATACACCTGAAGTCTTGTTTTGTGTAAACAAATTGCTCAATAAGTTGAGTCTGTCTTTTTATTTAATCTTGTTCTTTTGACTGATCTTTTTTTCTTCATTTTTTAGAAATGGGCCTTTTTGGGTCAGGATTTTTGGTTTAAGAATCTGCAAGGGGTTAAACTTGTTCTTTAGACTGATTTGGTACCATTTTATTTTTCGGCCAATTTTTAGAAATGGGCCTTTTTGGGTAAGGATTTTTGGTTTAAAGATCTGCAAGGGGTTAAACTTGTTCTTTAGACTGATTTGGTACCATTTTATTTTTCGGCCAATTTTTAGAAATGGGCCTTTTTGGGTAAGGATTTTTGGTTTAAATGCAAGGGGTAAAACTTGTTCTTTTGACTAATTAGGGACCATTTTATTTTTTGGCCAATTTTTAGAAATGGGCCTTTTTGGGTCACGATTTTTGGTTTAAAAATCTGCAAGGGGTTAAACTTGTTCTTTTGACTGAATTGGGACCATTTCATTTTTCGGCCAATTTTTAGAAATGGGCATTTTTGGGTCACGATTTTTTGTTTAAAAATCTGCTAGGGGTTAAACTTGTTCTTTTGACTGATTTGGGACCATTTTATTTTCGGCCAATTTTTTGAAATGGGCATTTTTGGGTCAGGATTTTTGGTTTAAAAAACTGCAAGGGGTTAAACTGGTTCTTTTGACTAATTTGGGACCATTTTATTTTTCTTCCAGTTTTAAAAAATGGGCCTGTTTGGGTCAAAATTTTTTGTTTAAAAATCTGCAAGGGGTTAAACTTGTTCTTTTGACTGATTTCGGACCATTTTATTTTTAGGCCAATTTTTAGAAATGGGCCTTTTTGGGTCACGATTTTTGGTTTAAAAATCTGCAAGGGGTTAAACTTGTTCTTTTGACTAATTTGGGACCATTTTATTTTTAGGCCAATTTTTAGAAATGGGCCTTTTTGGGTCAGGATTTTTGGTTTAAAAAACTGCAAGGGGTTAAACTTGTTCTTTTGACTAATTTGGGACCATTTTATTTTTCTTCCAGTTTTAAAAAATGGGCCTGTTTGGGTCAAAATTTTTTGTTTAAAAATCTGCAAGGGGTTAAACTTGTTCTTTTGACTGATTTCGGACCATTTTATTTTTAGGCCAATTTTTAGAAATGGGCCTTTTTGGGTCACGATTTTTGGTTTAAAAATCTGCAAGGGGTTAAACTTGTTCTTTTGACTAATTTGGGACCATTTTATTTTTAGGCCAATTTTTAGAAATGGGCCTTTTTGGGTCAGGATTTTTGGTTTAAAAAACTGCAAGGGGTTAAACTTGTTCTTTTGACTAATTTGGGACCATTTTATTTTTCTTCCAGTTTTAAAAAATGGGCCTGTTTGGGTCAAAATTTTTTGTTTAAAAATCTGCAAGGGGTTAAACTTGTTCTTTTGACTGATTTCGGACCATTTTATTTTTAGGCCAATTTTTAGAAATGGGCCTTTTTGGGTCACGATTTTTTGTTTAAAAATCTACAAGGGGTTAAACTTGTTCTTTTGACTAATTTGGGACCATTTTATTTGTTGGCCAATTTTTAGAAATGGGCCTTTTTGGGTCACGATTTTTGGTTTAAAAATCTGCAAGGGGTTAAACTTGTTCTTTTGACTGATTTGGGACCATTTCATTTTTCGGCCAATTTTTAGAAATGGGCATTTTTGGGTCACGATTTTTGGTTTAAAAATCTGCAAGGGGTTAAACTTGTTCTTTTGACTGATTTGGGACCATTTTATTTTCCGGCCAATTTTTAGAAATGGGCATTTTTGGGTCAGGATTTTTGGTTTAAAAATCTGCAAGGGGTTAAACTTGTTCTTTTGACTGATTTGGGACCATTTTATTTTTCGGCCAATTTTTAGAAATGGGCCTTTTTGGCTCACGATTTTTGGTTTAAAAATCTGCAAGGGGTTAAACTTGTTCTTTTGACTAATTTGGGAACATTTTATTTTAAGGCCAGTTTTTAGAAATGGGCTTTTTTGGGTCAGGATTTTGGGTTTAAAAAACTGCAAGGGGTTAAACTTGTTCTTTTGACTGATTTGGGACCATTTTATTTTCGGCCAATTTTTAGAAATGGGCATTTTTGGGTCAGGATTTTTGGTTTAAAAAACTGCAAGGGGTTAAACTGGTTCTTTTGACTAATTTGGGACCATTTTATTTTTCTTCCAGTTTTAAAAAATGGGCCTGTTTGGGTCAAAATTTTTTGTTTAAAAATCTGCAAGGGGTTAAACTTGTTCTTTTGACTGATTTCGGACCATTTTATTTTTCGGCCAATTTTTAGAAATGGGCCTTTTTGGGTCACGATTTTTGGTTTAAAAATCTGCAAGGGGTTAAACTTGTTCTTTTGACTAATTTGGGACCATTTTATTTTTAGGCCAATTTTTAGAAATGGGCCTTTTTGGGTCAGGATTTTTGGTTTAAAAAACTGCAAGGGGTTAAACTTGTTCTTTTGACTAATTTGGGACCATTTTATTTTTCTTCCAGTTTTAAAAAATGGGCCTGTTTGGGTCAAAATTTTTTGTTTAAAAATCTGCAAGGGGTTAAACTTGTTCTTTTGACTGATTTCGGACCATTTTATTTTTAGGCCAATTTTTAGAAATGGGCCTTTTTGGGTCACGATTTTTTGTTTAAAAATCTACAAGGGGTTAAACTTGTTCTTTTGACTAATTTGGGACCATTTTATTTGTTGGCCAATTTTTAGAAATGGGCCTTTTTGGGTCACGATTTTTGGTTTAAAAATCTGCAAGGGGTTAAACTTGTTCTTTTGACTGATTTGGGACCATTTCATTTTTCGGCCAATTTTTAGAAATGGGCATTTTTGGGTCACGATTTTTGGTTTAAAAATCTGCAAGGGGTTAAACTTGTTCTTTTGACTGATTTGGGACCATTTTATTTTTCGGCCAATTTTTAGAAATGGGCATTTTTGGGTCAGGATTTTTGGTTTAAAAATCTGCAAGGGGTTAAACTTGTTCTTTTGACTGATTTGGGACCATTTTATTTTTCGGCCAATTTTTAGAAATGGGCCTTTTTGGGTCACGATTTTTGGTTTAAAAATCTGCAAGGGGTTAAACTTGTTCTTTTGACTAATTTGGGAACATTTTATTTTAAGGCCAGTTTTTAGAAATGGGCTTTTTTGGGTCAGGATTTTGGGTTTAAAAAACTGCAAGGGGTTAAACTTGTTCTTTTGACTGATTTGGGACCATTTTATTTTTAGGCCAATTTTTAGAAATGGGCATTTTTGGGTCAGGATTTTGGGTTTAAAAAACTGCAAGGGGTTAAACTTGTTCTTTTGACTGATTTGGGACCATTTCATTTTTCGGCCAATTTTTAAATATGGGCATTTTTGGGTCAGGATTTTTGGTTTAAAAAACTGCAAGGGGTTACACTTGTTCTTTTGACTGATTGGGGACCATTTTATTTTTCGGCCAATTTTTTGAAATGGGCATTTTGGGGTCAGGATTTTTGGTTTAAAAATCTGCAAGGGGTTAAACTTGTTTTTTTTTGAATAATTTGGGACCATTTTATTTTTAGAAATGGGCCTGTTTGGGTCACAATTTTTGGTTTAAAAATCTGCAAGGGGTTAAACTTGTTCTTTTGACTGATTTGGGACCATTTTATTTTTCGGCCAATTTTTAGAAATGGATTAACCCCTTTGCAGATTTTTAAAGGCAGTGGACACTATTGGTAATCGTCAAAGGCAAGCCTTCACAGTTGGTATATCTCAACATAACGATAAAATAACGAACCTGTGGAAATTTGAGCTCAATCGGTCATCGAACTTGCGAGATAATAATGAAAGAAAAAATACCCTTGTCACACGAAGTTGTGTGCGTTTAGATAGTTGATTTCGAGACTCATAAAATCAAATTCGTGAAAAATTACTTCTTTCTCGAAAAGTATGACACTTCAGAGGGTGCCGTTTCTCACAATGTTTTATACCATCAACCTCTCCCCATTACTCGTCACCAAGAAAGGTTTTATGCTAATAATTATTTTGAGTAATTACCAATAGTGTCCAGTCCACTGCCTTTAAACCAGAAATCCTGACCCAAAAAGGCCCATTTTTAAAAATTGACCGAAAAATAAAATGGTCCCAAATCAGTCAAGAGAACAAGATTAAATTAAAAGACAGACTCAACATGATTATATAAACTTATTGAGCAATTTGTTAACAAAAAACATTACTTCAGATTCATGACAATGCACTTATTTTAATTTTTTCTCAAGTTCTCTCTTTTTTATTCATCGTGAGAGCCAAAGAGTGAACTCAAACATGTGTGTTTTCTGTTGACAAGCTGCAACAGGCATGCAACCAAAATTTTAATGAGCAAAAGAGGGAATGTCTGGCACAGCATTGTACTTTAATCTATTTTCAAACAGTACAGCTGAAAAACCACAATTAGAAAATTGATGACCTAAAAAGTTGTGCCAGTATTACATTGGATATTACATTCATGAGAGTAAAGGGTAAGGTATTGTATAAATGCACCATCGCAAGCGTTTAATTTATTTGGTTCATAATTTTGCCTATATCATCCTGGTAAGGCTAGTTAAAAGCAGGGCCACCACGTGCAGGTCCCAGGATACCAGCCCCGACACGCCCGGGAGATCATAAGGTCCCTCGTACTCTAATTAAAGAGCGCCCAGGTCCATGCCCCCGTCTGAGGGGGGCACCCCCTACTCCCGAGAGCGGTCCCTAGTCCCATGGCCTAGACTAGGAACTAACCCGTTTGGTCAACCATAGTTTGTGATAACACCAAATGATGCACCTTTAAGATCAACCACCAGATGTGAAACAACCGGCCGGGTTAAGACCCCACATGCCTCGTGCATGTGTCCAAGTCCCTTTTCGCAACAAGTCTGGAATTTCCCATGCTTTCTACCTCCGGATTCCAAACAATTCGACCGCCGCACCACCAAGGCCCTAAGATCGCCAAGTAGCGCATAAAAACGCATGATGTGTGCTTGCTTGCAATGGTGTACTTATTTACAGAAATGTTTTAAGTAGTTTAAGAACTTAATTGAAAAACGCCATTAAAACATATCAGGCCTAATAACACATTTAGAATAAATAAAAAAAATTAAGACAAATTACAGTGTTGTTCATTCATAACTTGACAATGAACAGCTATAGTGTGTTCTGATGACTAGATGCTGATGTTTTCGTATTCGTTGCTCTCCTTGTACTTTGTAGCCTTCAGCAAGGTCAGTGGAGCTGATTCCCTCTGCACTTGATTTCGGGGAACTGCTGAATCTCTGGCTCTGAAAGATAAAGTTTACAGATAAGAAATTGTATGGATGCCAAAAAGTTTAATGAGCAAAATCTCTTGCAGAAAAAAATAAAAGGACCTGCTCTCAAGCACTGACATCTTGCGACGTTCAAAGAATAACAATTAAAAACCAAGACAAGTTGGTTATTTGCAATCATGTAAAATTTGCTTCCCATTTCTTGATCTTGTTTAATGTATACATCAAGCCTAACTAGGAGCTTTATTTCATGGAAATAATCATTACTAATTTTCTTTTTAAGAATTTAAGTTTTACTAGAGAGTGCAGTTTTTAAATCAAAATTGGAAGCAGAATTAAACTCACCCATTCCAGAAAGGACCGGTTCCGAGTCTTAACACAGTAACAGAACCTAATTGCTGTCGTTCGATGCAGGCTCCACATTGACAACAGGAGTAGAGGTCATGCGATAGCAAAATGCCCAGATAAGCCGCGTTTCTGCCGCTTAGGTCTACCAACCGTCGCAGTCGGTTTTGGGGCAGCGAAAATGCGCCGTTAGCGTGGTATTCAAACCAATAACTGTGTGATCATGCAAACACACAGACACCAAAACAACAACATGAACTCAAACAAATTGCAAGCAACACTCTCAATAACACCAAAATGAGGCAGAGTGGAGTTTAAACTGAAAATGACACTCCAATTAACAGCGCTTAGGTTTACCAATCGCAGTCGGTTTTGGGGCGGCGGAAACATGCCTTGAGCGTGGCATTCCCGAACCAAGAAGTGTGATCATCCAAACACACAGAACCCAAAACAACAACATGAACTCTAACAAATTGCAAGCAACACTTTCAATAACAGCAGAGAGGAGTTTTAAGTGCAAATTAAACTCCAATTAACAGCAAACGCAACAGAGAGAAATTGAAAAACTTTTACAAAACTGATTTTCTTAAGCACAAGAAAAAAATGTAACAGAAACAAAAGTGAAGTGTATTTTGCCATGGGGAGCATCGAAAGCCTTCCTGTAACAAAACAAACGGTAGACTTCAAATAATTACTTTCAAATGAATTGCTTTCTCTTTAGCATTGTTTTTCCAAAAATATTTGCAAAACACCAACGATTTGGAAGACTTAGGAACTTGTGCAAAACAAGATTATTACATACAAGCATGAATTCCTGAAAACAATTCAGGAGGTTTTGGTGTTGGTGTAAACTTTGTTGTCAGTTAAAACAAACCAAAACAAACCAAAACAAAGTCAAATTATGAACTTTGATTTGGGTCCATTTGACTCTTCCACAAACAAGTTTCACTTAAACCCATCAGGAACGGGCTTTTCAGACTTTGGAAGAAAGGGGGGGGGCAAATAGTTCTAGAGTTATTGTTATGATGACGTTTTTTTTTTAATGTATGGGATTTGAATGATATAAATAGTTTTAAACATCATCAGAAGGCACCTTTGGTTGTTTATTGACCACTGTTGTAGGCGCTGTAATTATTGGTCTATCACATTTTTTTCTGACAACAATTTTGTTTGTTCACTTTAAGATTGGTATTTTATCTATGACCTTAGATAGTTATTGTTTAAAATCAGACAATTTAATGGGGGTAAGATGCAGCAATGAACAGGCACAAATATGGTAGACGGCACCATGTACCCTACCCCCCCCCCCACCTTCATGGTATAGGGTTTTAATGTAATTTAGAGTGTCTACGTGAAAATGAAGCAAAAAGAGCAGTATTACTAGGAATTTTTCCCAGCATGTGTCCTCATCAACCTTTCCATATCTTCTACTTCTTTGTCACTCGAATCAAAATGTGTGTACTTAATAAGATTGGTACGAGACCATGTGATAAGCAGCTGTTACTTGAGCCTATAGTGGCCCCAGTCTGAATCCTTCACTTTGGATACTGAAGAAGGAATTGAAATTGGAGGATTTTGAACCCTACTATCCCTATTCCTTCTTAAATTAAAACTTACCCCATTTACACAGAAAGTTATGGCAGGCTGTATGCTGATACTTGGGTCTCAGACATTCAATTGTTGACACGTAGGTGTTTTGGAGACTGAAAAAACAAAAGAAACACACTTTGGTCAAAAAAAAGTATTTCTGAACCGAACGCCTGTTTCAGACAGGCGCTCCAGAGTTGCGTCGAACCAAATTCTGAATTAAGTACATGAAAAGTTAAACGTCTGAAGCAGTTAGGAGCGACTGGATGCGCTATCAGTCGAAAGATCGACTGTTGCAGTCGTTCGGAACGACTCTGGAGGGTCTTGGGTTCAGACGTCGATCTTGTCATGAGCCGAGCCAATGTAAATGTTGTGTTAAGTTCACCTGTCTGAAACCAGAAGTTTTTGGGGTCGACCTAGAGTCGCTCCTAATCTATTTGGTTTGGCGCGACTATGACGCACCTGTCTGAAACGGGTGTAACTTGGCTCATCATAGCCCCATGAAAGTCATTATTTGTATAATCAAAATAACAAGTATGAGCAGCTAAAGAGGCATTTTCCCTCCAATACACAATATATTACAAACGTTTAATTTTTTTATAGCAAATCTCTACTTGTTTAACTTGTGTATTGTATAAGAGCTGTTGTATTTGAACAACAACAAAGGACAATTCTTTTTCAGTGTGTTTTAAATGTGGAACAGAACTTTCTTTTAAAGGAATAATTTAAATAAAGAGTTATCTGTAAAAGGCTTGCCCCCATTTATTTTCTGATCTTTTATTTTCACAAGATACATTATGGTACGTTTTCCTGGCCAAAAGTCTGTCCTAAAGCCTGTCAGCACAAAAAAATGCTAAGCACAGCCAAATCTTCCTTACCACACTGGTTACCAGCCAAAATGGCCAAAGATTTACACTGTAAATTTTTGCTCAGCAGCAAAGAAATCAACCGAGTAGCATAAAAATATGCTCTGGAAGGATCAAGTTAACAGGGTCTGTAATAAAATTTCCAAAGCTAACTATATTATCAATAGGACTAAAAACAATTTGAGGCTGAGAGATAGTTTGGCAATTTATAATACATTGGTTAACTCTCATTTAAATTATGGTATCTTGGCATGGGGTGGCTTGATTAAAGTTTACCCCTCATTTTATAGAAGGCTTATTACTTTACAAAAGAAATGTATTCGCAACGCATGTCATGTCAAGTATAACGCACATATTACACCTCTCTGTTATAAACACAATATTCTCAAATTGGAAGATATTTCTAATGTGCAAATAGCTACTCATTATTTTGACTATCGGAATAATTTACGTCCAGAAAATCTAAGCAATCCCATTTTCTTTTCATTGAATCGAGATTTTCATGCTTTCTCCACAAGACAAGACAGTCTACTTCACGCCTTTTGTATTTGTAGAGCTGACGTTGCTTCATCCAATTATCGCTTTACCCTTCCAAAAATTTATAATTCTTTTCCTAATGAACTTAGGGAATGTTTTATTAATGTTCCAAAAAAGCGCTTGATTAAACAACTGAAAGTCTTTTATTTAATTAAGTATAAAGATTTTCTATGTACTAATTTGAATTGTAACTCATGTCATTAAGCAGGACATTGAAAGAAAAATATATATTTATATTTAAATAATTATGTGTACAGTTTTTTTTTCTTTAAGTTCATATCTTTTAGGCCTAATACCTATACTTTGCTTTACACTATTGTTCTTCAAAGATGTGCTTTATTTTATTTTAGGGTTACTATAATTTACTTTCATATTACACCTGTCATTTGTGAAACCAGTGCAGCATTTCATTTTTATTTTTTTTATAGCAGTTCGGGTGCTCCACTACAGGAGGGTTTTTACCTCCTCTGGCTGCAACCCCCATTTGTACTTAATTTAAATTTATAACAGTATTTAATTACTTGAAATCATCATTGTTGTATTTGTTGTTGTACAAATGGAAATAAAACAAACAAACAAACAAACAAACAAACAAACAAACAAACAAACAAACAAACAAAACTTCCTGCTTAACAGATTGGTGAAATTGGGCCTATGCCATTACTTAGCAGGGCCAAATTTCATAAAGCTGTTAGGTGGGAACCATTGACAACAATATAATCCTTCTGTTATTTTGGCTGGTAACTTGTCAGCTAAGCAAGATTTTCCATGCTGAGCAACTGATTGCGCAAAAGAGCATTTTCCAATAATTATTAACCTCTCTGATAAAAAAACTCAGCAACATCAGGTAGACATTCCGCACAATTACTAAAGAGATCAATTTGGGAATGGGTTTGCTTTTTAGGAAATTACCTCACTGGAGACTGCTTGAAGCTCAATTACCATGGGCCAGTCTTGAAAAACAACTTGTTGATGGGTAGATCTCATTAGAGATGGAAAGCCTTACTGCAATAAAAAAAAATAAAATGTGTATTTCGCAGAATTAAAGGCAGTGGACACTATTGGTAATTACTCAAAATAATTATTAGTACAAAACCTTACTTGGTAACGAGTAATGGGGAGAGGTTGATAGTATAAAACGTTGTGAGAAACGGCTCCCTCTGAAGTGACGTAGTTTCGAGAAAGAAGTAATTTTCCACAATTTGATTTCAAGACCTCAAATTTTGATTTTGAGGTCTTGAAATCAAGCATATGAAAGCACACAACTTCGTGTGACAAGGGTGTTTTTTCTTTTATAGTTATCTCGCAACTTCAACGACCAACTGAGCTCAAATTTTCACAGGTTTGTTATTTTATGCATATGCTGAGATACACCAAGTGAGAAGAAGACTGGTTACCAAAAGTGTCCAGTGTATTTAAGAGTCAAAACTTTATCCATCGTTAACGTAGTGTGTCAGATAATTTGCTTTTACCTTAGGATCTTGTCTGCTGGTTCATAAAAAAAAAAAAGGTCCAAGATTCATTTAAAAAAAACAAAAAAAAAAAACACTAAAGACAAAAAGATTATTTTGATTGCCGCAAAATAGCCAGATTGCCTCAAAAACTTAGACTTCGTTATCAGTGGACCAGGGATCACACCCAAGCCTACGAAGTTGACAAGTCAGTTTCCCTTGTGGTTTATAAGGCCTACTTGATATTGGAAAAAAAGAAACCTGCTTCCCAGGTTGTATTGTAGACTTGGGTGCAATCCCCAGCTATATGGCGGTTACAGTTTGTATGGCAAAATAGGGAGACAGTGTCAACATTAGGGCTCGATAGCTCAGTTAGAAACTCCACGCATGCTAAGCTGGGGGTCGCAGGTTCAAGTGCTGATGATCTGGTCAATTTTTCTCAGTTCAACCTACAATTGGAAAACATGTCCTACTTACTGATGTTTGCATCATGTAAATTTGTGTCGCATTCTGTTTTAAGTATGAACCAGGCTTAACTAGAAGGCTCAATTTGGGTATAACTTTTAAATCTTTACTTTTTTAGGAAATTACCTCTGGATAGTGCCATCCGCTCTTTTATAGGCCAGTCTTTGGCATGTTGACGGGTAGATCTCTTTAGAGATGGTAAGCCTGACTGCAATACAAACAAAATGCACTTTGCAACATCAAGGATTTGTTTTGTACTTTCAAATGAAAATAAATAAACTAATTAAACACATAAAAGAAGGTCATGTAAGAGTTGTGCTTAGCAGGATTATATCAAAATATCAAGCATTGTCATAAGAGACGACAGATGCCTAGAGACAATCTTTTCAGGATGGGTGTTGGTACACACACACCTGTTATTATATTTTCAAAACTTTTTAAAAGTCAGCTTGTCGCGCTTAACCCCAATCGCTCTTTGCAATTGAAGGCTTTAAAAAATACTCCCCAAAAGAGAACCCTTAATTAATCTGTCACTGCACTTTTACAGTCCACAAAATGAATATTATGTCAAATTTGTTGACAAAAATAAATTTTTAGATATTGAAATGAAAGATACTTGAAAAAGACTGCTAAATATATACATATTAATATTTTGGAAAACAAAACTTTAAATTATTTTGACAACAAACATTACACATCTGCAAAGTTTTTAATCAGATTAAAAGGTTTTTTTCAGTTCAAAGGTCAAACAGAGCCAATCCACATAATAACCATGACCACAAAATAATTCACAAATGTCAATCCACAAAGTCAATCCGTAAAGCGCACAACATATGTAGATGTAAAATACACGCGTTCTTAAAGGAACACGTTGCCTTGGATCGGACGAGTTGGTCTATTAAAAGCGTTTGAAACCGTTTGTTATGAAATGCATTTGATTAGAAAGATGTTTTAAAAGTAGAATATCATGATCCACACAAGTATCACTCGAAACTGCACGGTTTTCCTTTTACGTCGCGTACTATCACGGTCGGCCATTTTTGGGAGTCAAAATTTTGACTCCCATAAATGGCCGACCGTGTTAGTCGACAGGGTAAAAAGAAAACCACACAATTTCGAGGCATATTTGTGTAGATCATTGTATTCTACTTTAACAATATCTTTCTAACCACATACATTTTACAACAAACGGTTACAAAACGATTTTCAAAGACCAACTCGACCGATCCAAGGCAACGTGTTCCTTTAATTACGGATCCATTTCAAAAGCCAGGCTAAATTAAAAAAAAAAAAAATATGGATATG
Source organism: Asterias amurensis (assembly GCF_032118995.1). Lineage (NCBI taxonomy): Eukaryota > Metazoa > Echinodermata > Asteroidea > Forcipulatida > Asteriidae > Asterias > Asterias amurensis. The sequence continues at coordinate 6,627,370 of NC_092655.1, read as the reverse complement.
AATAAAGATTAAGATGTGTATAAGATTGTATACAATATTCTTAAATAGGTTACAGTCTCCCAAAAAGGGTAAAATCATAGTTGTAGCAAATTAACAAAATAGTCACATGGGATCTTGGGTGAAAACCATCGATAGAAAAATATTATAGGAATATGATGTTTATTTTAAGAGAAACATTGTTTATGTAAACTGTGGGTGGCGAGTGCATTCCACCTCACAGAGCTAAAATAACAATTTCGCTGTGACGGGCCAACCAGAGCAAAATCACGACCCCTGGCGTGTTCCGTTTTTCATCTACACATAATGACCCGAACAAAATATTGAAAATGGAGAACATTTTGTAACATGAAGAGCTTGTGATGCACTCTCGTTCGTGCTGTCTTCTAAAGAAAACCGCCGCGGGACAATTGTTGCTGCTTCCTCCATCACGAACTCATGTTGACGCGGTCGGCGTATCCGCTTCCTAGGATCTGCAGAGATAATGAAGGTTGGTGCCTTGCTTTCAGGTTTGTGTATGCTCAGGAGTTTACCCAACCATGATCAGTGATGATGACTCAACCAAACATCACTGAACTCCACTGGGGACGAGTGAAGGCTTGTGACGTGAGCTTTTCATTCATCAGCGTCGGACTGGACTGTGTTCACCTACTCACTCAGCCATGGCATGAGCCGCCTGTATTATTAGGAGCAACTTCCTCATTTTGGCGGAATCGGCACTCGGGACTCGACGAGGAGGGTTGGACCTGCAAATAAAGTCGCAGTATACACTCCGTACGTGATCAACAATACATCATCTTCTCCACTATTCCGCACACGAGCTCCTTTTAATTAATGTGCGTTGAGAAGAAGAACACAAAGTGTCTGACAGCTAGCACTGTATTTCATCTGTTTCGTTTTCTTGTCTCGATCGTGAGAGTATTCACGACAAACGTGGAGGACTTTGGGCTTTTTGAAATTGATATCCGCTGAAGTTGCAAGAAGCCAAGTGCGCTGTCAATATTGCCCAGAGTGAAGTGGAGATTGAGCGAAGTTTTGAAGCGAGGGGAGCCTTTAGACGTTCTGAAGCATGAAGGTGAGTCGATGGTGGGAAAGTTACCCATGACGACAGTTACGAGTATGAATATTTACGTGAACATCATCACTAAATATTTACGTGAACATTTACCTATATATTTAAGTGAACATTTTACCTCAACATTTACGTGACAATTACGTAATTATTTACCTGAACATCATACGTAAATGTTTACGTGAACATTCACGTACTCTCTTAATGTAAAAGAGTGAAAAGGCACTCACTCTTTAAGGAGCCATATGAAGGACAACTCTTTTTCGAGTGGTCTTAACTTCCGTGCCCATTTTTTAGATTGAAGTTTGCATCTTTTTGAGTGATTTTTCACTCTATCCTGGAGTGAAACCCCTCTAAAAGCGTGAAATAAACACCACTCTTTTTTGAAGAGCCATTTGAGGGACAGCTCGAAATGTAAAGAGTGGTGTTTTTCACCCTTTTACATTTAGAGAGTAAATATTCACGATTTGGGCCTAAATCGCAAACATTATTTTAACGTGACTATTTACGTGAATATTGCGAATTTGGACAAACACCACCGTGAACACTTTACATTAACATTCACAAGTGTTTACGATGCTTAGGTCAAATCTGTAGCTGAACATTCCTTCTTTCTCTAAAACTACTTCAAAGGGGGTTGTTTCAAACAATGTTGTATACTATCAACAACTCTCCAAAGCTCTCTACCAAGATGAGTATTTATGGTCATCAACTTGTGTAATTACCAAAATTGCACCATGTCCTTGTGAAGCACGTGATCAAATAGGTATTTTAAAGATGATATGTCAGATTTTTGGCCCCAAAACATTAAAAAATAGAAAAAAATTTATTGGATGGTATTTCAAAGAGTAAAAGTTAAACTTTTACTTTTAATGGTCAGGAACCGTGACAAAAAATTAAAACGTTTCTTATAAAACACATAAGAATTGGTCACGTGGTGTATTGTCGGGATCCCGACAAAAACTAATTTTGAGCACTTTATTTCACTGCTGCTAATAATTGGCGGACTTTTTCGAGCAAATGTTGGAATCTAATATTATTAACTTTATTCAACTTATGAAAATGTCAGCTGTATTTAACGTTGCGCACAGTAGGCATGTAAATGAGATAATTGTTGGTAAACAATGTAAACGGAACGTGAACGCATGTAATGATTTATTATTGATGCATCAATTAGTATATATTTTGTTTACATATTTTGAAAATGATTTATTGGATGTGATCATTAAAAAAAACAGCTTGCCTATTCAGAAATCCTCACACGTTAGTGATTTGTTGACATACTGTTTAAGCCAAATTCTTCCACAATACAATGTCAACAAGTTGAATGAACGAAATTAAAAATATATATTTGCTTGAAATCCAAGAAATACAGAAGTAATTGTCCCTTTTATGATTGGTATAACGATTAAAATTAGTGTGAAAGCATACCTAAACATGAAGTTAATACTCAATACTCAAACCAAATTGTTTTGGTGAAATATTTACACTGAAATAAATGTCATCATTGCTTTCTCTTGTGTGTTCGTTTCGGAGGCAATGAACGTGTACCTTTTTACCAATTTACTATGACATAAGCTCAACAACCGCAGTCAGAACATGCCCTTTGTGGTGCTTTTAAAATGACCCGTAAGAGCAATGCAATTTCTTCGTATTGGAGATCAATTAATGTTTTCTTATGCCTTTTATGTCCTATGTCCTATAAAAGTAGACAGCAAAATATCTTGGCACTGTTCTCATAGTCCGCAGAAACGCGCGCTATAGGCAGTGCTCTAAGCACAGATTAAGGTGGTGTAGTGTCTAGCCCTATATAGGACACTTTCTCTGTCACTGTAGTACAATACGAAAGTGTAAGGCCGACAGGGCTAGTGTAGTGCCATGACATTGGGCCCAGTTCTCTTTACATTGTTCAAAATTAGGGTTCCTGAGAGAATTGATGAACCTGACCTGACCCCTAACCCCTCCCCTTCGAGAGCCCTTTTACTTCTTAACCCAAACCCCACCACCCGCTCGTCTCACCATACCACCCCAAGAGCATTCAGTTTATAAGAGTGGAACAGGGCCAGTGGCTGACTGAGATCGATTATTAGCATCAGATACTCGAGCTCATTCAGCTCCTTAAATGTTAAAATGTATTACCAAGGGGGATTAAGGTCATCGATCCTGGTTGAATCCGAAGTGTTTATCATAAACATGAACGACTGGTTTACAGAGAAGGTATACGTTTTGTCGAACGGTATTCTCAATTGGTGTATCTAAAACTATAAAAAGCATCAAATTTGCAAGAAAGTACATTGAAAGAAAGACAAAACACTTTTTGCAAAGAATTGAGTGATTTCAGATTTCTGAAACCTGTCGCTCAGTTCAAATCTCAGTTTCAAAAATCAAAGGTATCTTAAATAAGGGTTAAATATATTTACCGGCTAAAATACCCCAAAACAAAGCCAGATTGTTAAAAATAACGTAAACAGTCGGACAAAGTTTGTTTTCCCGGATTACTAAGTTGTACAAGACACACGTCAGGGTACAAGACAATAATAAAACTTTATTCTGACTAATAATCGAAAGGTATACTTATTATTCCACACCAATGTACTGCTCACTCTAGCAATATTGAGCAATGTGAACTGCATTCGCAAGGGATTATTTTGGCAGCTCGACCAACCCCGAAATTTCCCCTTTTTATTCGTTTGCCATTGTTGTTGAAAAAAGGAAAAGACTGACAGAACTGTTGACATGACGTTGTGCCACAGTGTCAAGCCGTATGGCAAGGTCATGGGTTACACAATCTGATTACACCGCAAGAAAAAATCCCCATTAAACAAAATCAGTGAACTCAACAATACACAGAACATTGTGTTTGCCCCTGACAGGATTTTGAAAGACACAACAATCTTTGTAAAAGTTTTTCCCCTCGTATGCCAAAGCATTGTGTTGCGAAACTTTTTTCCGTAAAAGACCGATACCCCGTTTTGAAGATAAGAATGCATTGAAGTCATAATTTAGGCAATCAACGGGAATGTTTTAATGTCTGGTTTTTATTTATTCATTTACCTTTTTTTTACAGTTCTTTCACACATTCTACATTCTGTGTTTGTTATTGGTGTTTTTGAATACGACAAGGCGCCAGACTGTACTTAAAACATGCTTCCATGACTCAAAACGCAGAGATTAATGGTGATGAAATAAGTGCATTCTGTCTAAAATGATCGGTCTGATCTAGATTTGCCAGCATTTCAATCAATGGAATATTGCACCACTTTGATTGTCACAACAGGTACTTAATGGACACTTTATGTTGTAATTTATATCAAGAACGATTTAATGTTTGTTAAAGACGCTTTAGCGATGGCGGCACAAGTCTCTCTATACAACTTGTGTTAACAAAATTGTTTGGTTTTGTGTGTGTGGCTCATACACACAGAGGGTTATACGAGAGATAAAAATGTCCACATACACGAGGAAACACGTAGACAATTAACTATTCAAAAACACCAACAACAAACACAGAATGTAGGCTGTGTAAAAGAACTGTAAAAAAAATATGAATAAATAAAAACCAGACACTAAAATATTCATGTTGGTTGCATGAATAATGACTTCAACGCATTCTTATCTTCATTCATAATGTTGGAAAGAATTAACCTGGCATTAATTATGTTGCCGCTGATTGCTTGACTTCATGTTTATTTCCATCCATATTGTTTCAAATCTACCGTATACTAAATGTAATTACCTATTACACCATGCAGGAATATGCTAACCCTTTTTCCATTTCATAAATTGACAAGAATAAACCTGGCATGTTTTAGTTGACTGCTTGAATTACGACATCTCCGTAGATAATGATTATGATAATTAAATAGATTTACACAATACAGGAACCGTCAGAGTGACGCCAGAAAAAAGGCAACCCTCACCATAAAAACACCCAAATCCACGCATATCCCCGCCTAATTAAAAAGTCGGCTAATTAAAAAGAAAATAACCCACAGTCTCTTCCCACTTGCCCGAAGGTATCGGGGGGGGGGGGGTTCGTAGGCAAGCATGAAGCGTGACATCAAGGGGTTGATGTTCACCCCCGGAGCCCGTCGCTCTTTTCCCTCGAGATGAGCACGACACTTAAAGGCACATAGACACCTTTTGGTAACTGTAAACCAGTATTCTGACTTGGTGTAGCCCAACAGTAGAAACTAGTGAATATTTGGGCTCAACTGGTCATCGAATTTGCAGGAAAATATTGAAAGAAAAACACCATTGTTGCATTGTTTGTGCGCTTTCAGATGCAAGGCTTCAGCCGAAGTCTAATATTATTTGAGTAAGAAATTGCCCTTTGTTTAAACTATAACTTCTGAGGGAGCCGTTTCTCACAATGTTTATACTATCAACAGCTCTCTATTTGCTCGTTACCAAGTAAGATTTCATGCTAACAATTATCTGGAATAAATAACCAACTACCATGTGCCTTTAAAACCTAAACCCGTCGTCGTGAGATGTGTTACGGGATTTTAATCGCATGATATGAAGTACGCTCATCAGATTTAACGATGGGCTTGTGGTTTTCTGTAATATTTATTTTAGAGTCTCACTGGAGTAACATTTCATGAGCTAAGTGATCAAAAATAATGCTGTGATGTGTTTTGGTCACGAAGGGATTGGTTTTATGATGGTGATTGCACTTTGCGGTCGATATTGGCTTGCTGATGGATCTGGGCCCAATTTCATAAAGCAATAAGCAGAAAATACATATAATTGAGTGGGAAACCAGTCACAACAATGAAAACTTAATGTAATTTTGACTTGTAACCCGTTTCTATTCAGCAATATTTGTGAGTGCTAAGCAATTTCTTATTGTGCTTAGCCCATAGGCTTTACCGCAAACCTTCCAACGTACTTCCACCACGCAAAGTTTCAAATCCAACTCAAAAACTAACTTAGAGGCAGTGGACACTATTGGTAATTACTCAAAATAATGTTGATCATAAAACCTTTTTTGATTACGAGTAATGGGGAGAGGTTGATAGTATAACACATTGTGAGAAACAGCTCACTCTGAAGTGACGTAGTTTTCGAGAAAGAAGTTATTTGACACGAATTTGATTTCGAGACCTCAGATTTAGAATTTGAGGTCTCAAAATCAAACATCTGAAAGCCCACAACTTCGTGCGACAAGGGTGTTTTTTCTTTCATTATTACCTCGCAACTTCGATATCGAATGAGCTCAAATTTTCACAGGTTTGAGATACACCAAGTGTGAAGACTAGTCTTTGACAATTACCAATAGTGTCCTGTGTCTTTAGGTCCACGAGCTCGTCATTTGCCATGACAAATACTGAAAATAAAAATTCAACATGTCGTCTAAGGTTCAATAAGCCAGTTCGATCCAGACACTCGTGGGATATCGAATTATACAAGCTCTGTGATATGGCACTTCTGGAGCTACGTAGAAAAGGAACATTTCAAAATATATGCTTGATAAATGTGTACGTTCTCCTCTTACGAGTCAAAATACAACCGCCTATCTACAATTAACATCACGTATCCACGAGCATCGATCACTCTGAAGTAAACAATGTATTGCTATTGTGGGAAATTTACACAAGTGCTGTCGGTCTTGAATGAAGTAAATAAATGACTGTAATTTTTCAAAAATACTGCGGACGTGTACGTGTGTGTGTGGCGGCGCATAATTTTGAAATCGGATATGTCAGGTTTTAATTTCCGTTCCCAAGGTACCACTTAAAGGGGGGGTCATTGGTAATTATTCCACAAATTAGAAACCACACCTAATTGTTAAGGTTGATTATTGTTTAAAATGTGGAGAAACAATTTCCCTCAAAGGAATGTTTTTGTAGAGCTTTAAAGACACCGGACACTATTGGTAATTGTCAAAGACCAGTCTTGTTACTTGGTAAATTTGAACATATACGTAAAATAGCATATACCTGTGAAAATTTGAACTCGATTGGTCGTCGAAGTTGATGTACGCCGGTTAGTACCACTCATGTTACCCGCTGCGCTGTGCAGCCGTGGATGGTGCGTATTAGTTGCACGGCACGTGATTGGTTCTCGACCAATCAAACTTTTGTTACCGAGGTATAGCAATAATTATTTGTGATTAATTATTTAAACCTTGCCGAAATTTGGTAAGTGGGTATTTTGGGTACGTAGTTAAAGTCATGGTGGGGAAGTCGAATTTGGACGTGAAGTAAACGTTTTAAAATAATTATTTACTCTATGCAAACTTTCAGTCGCGAGAATAAGCAGATATGGGGTCAATTCTGCAATTAAAAGTTTGTAATTATTTTAAAACGTTCACTTCACGTCCAACTTCGACTTTCCCACCGCATGACTTCAACTACGTACCAAAAATACCCCTTGCCAAATTTCGTCAAGAGTCAGATAACTGAACACAACTAATATTGACGCCGGAAACATCTTAATAAGATACATCAAGCCCCGGGGGGGGGGGGCACGAAGTGGCTCCCCAAAGAAGCTAAAGACAGGTAAAATAATCTAAAGACTGGTAATAATTGACAAGCGAAATGACTGCACTTCAACCTTGAAAAACTATGAATTATACCCTCCGATAGGCCCTACCCAAAATACTGCAAAATTTCGGGTAAGAGTAAAATATTTACAAAGAAAATAACTTTATGAATAGAATCACCTCGATAAGATAGATTGTATAGACTGTCCATACTCTATGGATAGATCCAGCCCGGTTGGGGCCACGAAGCACAGTGGCCCAAAGAAGCTAAAGACAGATACAAAAACATGACAAGCGATGAATTATTGTCCCTCGTTCAAACCACATTCTGCGTTTCAACATTAATACCACCCTCGATATAACAAAGATATCCATAAGAATATTAACAATTGATCTTTCTATCGAATGTCACAACGCAAAATACAGGTTGCGTTCGATAAGCTTCCCCGGGTCGACCCCGGTGTGTGGCGTTTTCTTTTTCCAGGACGAACGTGTGCAGATAATTACCCACGTTCGTCCTGGAAAAAAAATCTCACACCTGGGTCGACCCAGGGAGGCTAAACGAACGCACCCACAGTAGTGGTCACCTACAGTTGTAAAACTTCCAGTTCAGCCAAAGAAGCGACATTGAAAAAAGACAATACCATTATTATAATGGCTTGATAATCTCATATTAAATCTCATAATTATAACTATATATCTGAGAAAAGTTTCATGCAGTAGTGTTTGCTACCACAATATATTTTTGTTTCTCAAAACGTTATGCATTATCAACAGCTGTAGCGTTCTTACAAAGTAAGTTTTTCTGGTCATATTTAAACTTTGCAGTAATTATTAAACTGATTATGTATATTAAATCTCCTTTAAAGACACTGGACACTATTGAGTAATTGTCAAAGACCAGTCTTCGCACTTGCTGTGTCTCAACATATGCATAAAATAACAAACCTGTGAAAATTTGAGCTCATTTGGTCGTAGAAGTTTCGAGATAATAATGGGGAAAAAACACCCTTGTCACACGAAGTTGTGTGCTTTCAAATGATTGATTTTGAGACCTCACATTCTAAATCTGAGGTATCGAAATCAAATTCGTGGAAAAATACTTCTTTCTCGAAAACTACGTTTCTTCAGAGGGAGCCGTTTCTCACACGCTCCCCGTTACTTGTTACCAAGTACGATTTTAAGCTGACAATAGTCTCCACTGAAAACAAAGTGAATCTGTGAAACGTTTCTGCACGAACATGGACAATTTCAAAGCGAATTTTCTAATTAACTTCAATCACCAACCGATGGATGCTTGTTCAAACAAAAGCCAAACTAATCACAGTGTGTTGCAAATAGGATAGTCAGAGGAACGCACTGTTTGAGTTCATAAATGTGCAATTAAGACCCCGATTAAAAACAAAAAATGCAATCAGTGTGATGACTTAACTCTGTCATGGATGAAACAATGTTCTCTCTAGAACTTCAAAACCTTTAGTATATGAGCTGATCACATTTCTAGCTATTCTTATGGACTCGCTGATTAACAAGCGAAGAATTTGATCAACTCAGTGGGAAATCATCCAGATAAAACAAATAAAAAGCCCTCATTGGATGCTAAGACAAACAAGAACGGACGTCTCGGCACATGCCATCTTCGCCAATTACGCTGAAGGATCCAGAGCTATGGCGAGATTGGGACATCGTTAAAGGCACTGGGTACTATTGGTAATTACTCAAAATAATTGTTAGCCTAAGCAACTAAATTGGTAACGAGCAACGGAGAGCTGTTGATGGTTAAAACATTGTGAGGAACGGCTCCCTCTGAAGTAACGTAGTTTTTTAGAAAGAGGTAATTTCTCACTCAAATATTAAAAGACTTCAGGTCTGAAGCCTTTTATGAGGCATCTGAAAGCACACAAATTTGTGCAACGAGGGTGTTTTTTCCTTTCATTGTTCTCTTGCAACTTTAATTTCCTATTGGGTCAAAATTTCCACAGGTTTGTTATTTTATGCAAACGTTTGGATACACCAAGTAAGCATACTGGTCTTTGACAATTACCAAATGTGTCCAGGGGCCGATTTGACAAAGAGTTAGGACTAGTCCTAAACTTAGGACTAGTTCTAAACTTAGGACTTGTCTCATAGGAGATGATACAAACTTGAGGCTAGTTCTAAGTTAGGACGAGTAACTCGTCCAAACTTGAGATAAGACTAGTTTTAACTCTTTGTGAAATCCACCCAGTGCCTTTAAGAAGCAAGAGGAAAAGTTCAAATTAAGAATACAAACAAGACCCTCTAAACCACATGCCATTCACGCTGAGTGATCCTGCAGGATCCATGTATTCAATGTACTCCAGTTGCTGTTTCCCCTCACTGTATGTATGCTTGAGGAAGCTGCATACTTAACCCATATATGAAACGATGGAAACAATCAATATTATTTATACACGGTTTATATTAATCTAAACTCCTTGTAAAACCAGCCCATGATCTCATTAAAATACAATCATGACGGCATCATGTGACATCATACCAAAGCCTGGACTCCCAATCTCATTAGACAATGATGACGGCACTGTGTGACCTACTAAATTACCCAAAGCCTGTACCCCTTATACTTTCCCTTTTAATATCCAAGAAATTAATTTTCACACTCCAAGTAAAGTATAATTCCACCAAGATTGTATTTTTAGCTTCTCACATCTCTTCAATTATTCGTGCACATCATTTTTCCATATGAACGCAGGACTGTGCATCGTTTCTAGGTAACATTAATGTACGGATGAATGGTCACTGTTGCAGAACGTGTTGATGGATTTGTTAAAGGCTGTGGACACTATTGGTAATTACTCAAAATAATTATTGGAATAAAACCTTTCTTGGTGATGAGTAATGGTGAGAGGTTGATGGTATAAAACATTGTGAGAAACGGCTCCCTCTGAAGTGCCATACAGTTTTCGAGAAAGAAGTAATTTTCCACGAATTTGATTTCGAGACCTCAGATTTAGAACTTGAGGTCTCGAAATCAACCGTCGAAACTCACACAAATTCGTGTGACAATGATTATTTTTCTTTCATTATTATCTCACAACTTCGATGACCGATTGAGCTCAAATTTTCACAGGTTTGTTATTTTATGCATATGTTGAGATACACCAACTGTGAAGACTAGTCTTTGACAATTACCAGTAGTGTCCAGTGTCTTTAAGTATTTGGTAAATTGAAGTCAACGACATTAATACCATCCGTATTACAAAGGTAAAAGAGAGAGACATAACAGAAGATAGTGAGATGAACTAAGTACATATTGCTTGGCAACATATAGCTAAGGATAATAGTGAAATGGAGAATTGGTGAAAAGGCTTTTCTCCTGCAGTGGAGCGAAATAGGCTAGACTGAGACAGAGCATTGTCTACTACTTCTGTGGCCAAGAACTACTCAATCCAAGGCTACCGTAAGGATGTCTTTGCTCCTAAATTTATAACACAGTAATTGTTTTTAGGAATTGGAACAGTGCATTCATTCCAATTATCCATCTAATTAGATTTCATCTCGTCATGTGGTCACGTTTTCTAAGAAATGTCAACAATTTGTTCCCTTTAATAATTTCGTGTACAGGAATTCTGCTGGCGTCCGTTTTGTGTATTTACTCATTTAGCAAACGTGAGACTTAAAACCTTCTCACTTTTTAGCCTTGTATAAAGGCTTAACACAATATTGACTGTACGGAATCCACTGAAACAAAAAATACAAATAGTGTCTCAATCAAACAATTAAAAGTGTACGAGCTTTAAAGGGTCTGTGTGTGTATATATACGATTGTGACTCTAAAGATTGGTGGCAATAAACACTTATTTGGTCAGAATTGCAAAGCAGCTTATAGAATGCATTTTTAGAAACTTTTCACTTCGAAGTAATACGGTTATAATAGAAAAAGATATCACTGTTTATTACCCTCAACAAATTAATTTTAGAAGCGTTACTGACAGTAGAGCTTCAGAGATTGCGATTATTCTAACTGCGTGGACACAACCGCTCCGGATTCCGGGCAATTTTCCCCAAAACGTGTCCACGGTTTGAAAAGGAATGTTCACTACATGTTATTGTATATCAATATTTACATATATAGGACTAAAACAACCAATCGGTCAAAAAAACCAAACATATATTTTGCCTTTAAAGCCATTACACACTTTCGGTACAGTAAAAAAAAAAAAAGTTCACAGATTTACAAATAATTTACAGGGTTTACAGAAGGTAATGGTGAAAGACTTCTCTTGAAATATTGTTCCATGAAATGCTTTACTTTTTGAGAAAACATTAAATCAATATAAATTCTCGTTAGCGAGAATTACGGATTGATTTTAAACACATGTCATGACACGGCGAAACGCAACAAGAATGGATTTTCCCGTTATTTTCTCCCGACTCCGATGACCGATTGAACCTAAATGTTCACAGGTTTGTTGTTTTATATATAAGTTGTGATACACGAAGTGTGGGACTTGGACTATACTGTTTACCGAAAGTGTATAATAGCTTTAAAGGGCTGAAGGTATAGTATGTCTGACACAGACTATGTTAGATAACTCTTATAAAATGTATAACTATTTACAGTTATTTCAATTGTGTAAAGAGCTGTTGTTTCTTCTTGCACCATGGTCTGCCGAAAGTTCACCAAAATGGCATAAACCCCGGTCGTGACTTTGAGAAATAAAGGTCTCTCGCCTTTTGAATTCAGGAAACAAAAACAACCCAACACAGCTCTCTAAAACTTGTTACTTTAACGGGACCCGGAACAAGAAATAAAAAAAATGCAATTACAATCTATTTATCGTTAAATAGACTTAGTTTGTATTGTTATTTTGCCCTTGCATTCCTACAATTTCCCCTGGTGTTCCCCATAATTCTTTGTTAAAACACCTGTCTATTGTTGTGTAGTAAAACCTGCCTGAATAGAGTGTTTTGAATATGAGGGTGGGGTGATTCAAAGAATGTTTAGAGGTCTCGGGTAAGTGGGACTTGCCATCGCAGTGAAAATGTCTGCAAAATTTTGCCAGACGTTATGCCCCCGAATTTCATGCAGCATGTAAGCAAAAAACTTGCTTAGCACAAAAAAAAATTTGCTTAGGAAAAAAAGGTTAACAGCCAGAATAAAATTTCTAAAACCATTAAATGAATATAAATCACTAATCATTGATTTATTCGATATTTATTTGCTATGATTTACTTTTTTTATGGAGTTATAGAAGCAAGACAATGTGATGAACGGGAAAGGGGTGGGTGCTTTTTAACTAACTCTTTGTGAACAAAAGGTCCCTCTCACGTATTTTGGGGGGATTTGTTGGGTTTTTACGACGGACTAGGTCATTGGTTTAAAAAAAAAAACAGCATTGTACACTCGGGAGGAATTCAGACGTGTTTAATGCTATCTGGACCCGAGGTTTAAATAATGCCGGCGGTTACAGTTAATAAAGACCACAGACACAATGGATAGTAAATTTGTATAAAAGGAATAAATACGAACACGGAAATCACCTTAACAAATTAAGAAAAGTCTGTTTACGATCATGTCTTAGTTTGAAGGGATTTTTACATACAATTAGTCGAGATTTCGGTAATGTAAAAAGTGGTTTTTATTCTTTTACGTTATTATTTAGAAACGAACTGGGGTTTGAAAACCGTCGGTCATTATGAGTTAACAAAGACGAAAGACAACGTGGAAGTATGGGAATAAAAAACAACAACACGGAAACCACCTTAAAAATATAAAAAAGGTGCATTTCTGTTTCATAATGACCATGACTAAGTTCGAAAGAGTTTTTCCCATTTCCTTACAACATAGTCAACATTTTGAAAAGGTTAAAAGTGGTTACCTCTGTCTGTTATTATTTAGAAAGGAACCCGCGGCTTTGAAAAATGCCGGCATTTAAAGAAGAAATAAAAACAGTGAAATGTGGCAATGAGAATAACAAACACGGAAATCAACATTAAAAAAACATACAAAGGTGTGTTTCTCAGTTCATTGGCCATGACTGAGTATGATGGGATTGTTTCCATACAAATAGTCGACAATTTGACCCAGTAAAAAGTGGTTACCTCATCCACAGTGTTAATATTATTCAGAAAGGAGTTCAATACATGCAAAGAGGAAGTTCATTATTTTCATCTTCCTGTTTCGAGCAAAACTACAGGTATTTTTTGGTAAAACTCCTCAAAATCAATGTCCATACAAACTTAAGAACGACTACAGCTGTTGATAATGCACTTGTGAGAAACAATTTCCTTCGAATGAATATGGTTTACAGGCAGTGGATACTATTGGTAATTACTCGAAACAATTATTGGCATAAAAACTTACTTGGTACACGAGTAATGGAGAGAGGTTGATAGTATAAAGCATTGTGAGAAACGGCTCCCTCTGAAGTAACGTAGTTTTCGAGAAAGAAGTAATTTCGAGACCTCGATAATTAGATTTTGAGGTCTCGAAATCAAGCATCTGAAAGCACACAACTTAATACGTGTGACAAGGGTGTGTTTTCTTCCACTGTTTTCTCGCAACTTCGACGACCAATTGAGCTAAAATTTTCACAGGTTTATATTTTACGCATATGTTGAGATACACCAAGTGAGAAGACTGGTTTTTGACAATAAAAATCATCAATAGTGTCTAGTGTCTTTAAGAGAGATATATTCAAAAACGTTTCCTCAGATTGTGTATTCCAGTTACGGATTATTCTTCCTGGGATGACATAACCGCTCTCCTAGTGTTCATTTTATCGCAAAAGGACTAAGGGATTCAAAGTCTAATTTATGCAATTTATAATTAAAAAAAACCTTCATATCCCGACCGACTTCTTTCAATCCGAGCGATGGCCGTCTGAAATTTATTTGAACCGGTATTTTAAAAAGAAGCTGTTTCTGATTAGGAGTGTATAGACGATTCCTTTCTTAAAGGCCCTGGACACTATTGGTAATTACTCAAAGTATTTGTTAGCATAAAAACTTACTTGGTAACGAGCATTGAAGAGCTGTTGATAGTATACAACATTGTGGGAAACGGCTCTCTCTGGAGTAACGTAGTTTTTGTTGAGAAAGAGGTAATTACTCACTCAAATATTTGAATCCGAGAAAGACTTCAGGTCTGAAGCCTTTCTCAGGCATTTGAAAGCACAGAAATTTGTGCATCAAGGGTGATGTCCCTTTCTTTATTTGTTTGCAACTTCGATGACCAATTGAGCCCAAATTTTCCCAGATTTGTTATTTTATGTATATTTATTTTTATGTTTGGATACTGGTCTTTGACAATTACCAAACATGTCCAGAGCCTTTAATAAGAAGCTGTTTTTGATTAGGAGCGGTCCGTCAGCAGACGACTCCTGCGTAAATTGACTTGTCAGGTTTGCCTTGATTTATCGTTCTAATATCTCCATATCCAATATGCCTACCTAAGGCAAAGACCGCTCTCAATCATCAGAACATGGATTGGCTCTGTCTAACTTAAGAATAATAAAAAAGTTCAATGTCTTCGTTGTCATTTTCTTCCATTTTGCAACTTTTTTTTTCACCGAGAGAGGGATTGTTACGTTTGGCCCTAAAGTAATTTTTTTTGTTTAAATTGACAGCAATAACAATGTTTTGCTTTAGGGCCTATAGAAGCTTCCGATAGTTATATAAAGTATTTTTTGAGATATTTTTTACGTCGAAGTTATGTGTGGTTATATAAATAATAATAAAAATCAGCTTTTATGCAAAAACTAATTTGAGTAATATGAGGCGTTACTGTCTTAGTTATTAATATTTTACTGATGTCAACGACAGGAAAGCTGTCATATGCATGCGTGGTTTTGTTTTCTTCATACGTTCAAGCTACATGCAAGCATTAATGTGAAAGCCCGATCCCAGTGCTGACAAAACTGTTCAATTACGCCTGAGTTTATAAGAGCATAGTTATGCCATTGGTAGGCCATTCTAGTAATTGATTTAATTAGCCTGGTTATTCATCATGACAGTAACATCCTTGAAACAACACTGCTATCAGTATTAACGGCCGTTGGAACAAATACTATCACGACTCACATAATCCCCCATGTCGCTGAATCCTGCATGAAAATCTCAGTTGTAAACAGTATTATTTTATTTTGTTTAAAAAACTACTTGATGAGTCACATTTCGAGAAACTTTTGACTCTCTCTTTGGCTTTCGGTGATTCGTGACTTTTTAATGTCACGATTTTTTTTTATTTTTTTTTTTTGGGGGGGGGAGGGGGATATAAAAAAAGGACAGTTTATAAAGGGGGGGTGTTGAGCTGTGATTCATAACAGGAAATGGGATTTTGAAAACTGAAAATCGAAGAAAAAAAGGAGTAACAATGAGGTAATTCCCCATTCAAAATAGTAAAGGGCTTCAGGCCTAACGCATTTTGTTGCCATCTGAAAGCACACAAATTCTGCAACAAGGATGTTTTGCTTTAAACTTCGATGACCAATTGAGTTCATATTTTTAAAGATTTTTTGTTTATGCATACGTTGGGATACACTATGTGAGAATCTGGTCTTTGACAATTGCCAAAGGTGTCCAGCCGTCGATTTCACCAAACTCTTCCTATAACTCTGGATTAATCTTAGGACTTAGGACGGGTTCAGTTCCGTATCCAAATACGTAGGACGCATTGAACCCATCCTAAGTTAGGATGGGTTACTCGTCCTAAATCGAGTTAGGATTAATCCTAGAGTTTCGTGAAATCGGCTGCTGTGCCTTTAATCTACCGCAGTTTCCCCACAATATTGTTTTGCAGTAGTTTGAAAATCTGACACCACAAGGCTTTCTGCTTTGTACACAATAGTTATTGTTCAATATTTGCTATTGCTAATGTTACCCTATGCGTGGCAGATTAGTGGGAAGAATTATTATAATAAGGTTTCATCCATTTGATTTTGAAGGAAATTTACAGAATTGTTTTACAAAACAATTGCTGGCTAAGTAAGCACTTCATGTAATCCACCATAAACTGACAAACCTGTAGAAGTTTAAGATCGATCGGCCATCTGGGTCACGAGAAAATAGTGAAAATCCGATTACACATTATTTGCATGACATCGATTTAAAAACGCTCACTGAGCGATAAACTCCAATCGGGAAACTAGTTTGATTTATTTCTCATCAAATACGACATTTCAGACAGAAATATTGCAATGGATGTTTTATATCAATCTGTTATCTTAGAAGATTTGCTTTCTTCTTCTTACCAATTATATGTAATGTTCCTCTAAAAATGTAAAAACAGATGAGTAAATAATCCATTTGTACGCATTACACAACACTAACGGTTGTTTCCTTTCTGTTTTATAAAGTGTTTTCTAGCATACGTTTCGTCTCTGGTCTTCATCTGTGTGTTGCGTCATCATTACGTCAGCGGTGACGTCATCGAAATGGGGACCATACTAAGTGACGGTGACTCACTGACGGACGCAGTGACTACTGGAGCTAGTAATGGGGCGGATACAAACGGTAAGTGTGCACATTTCTGTGGGTTGTTCTCCCGCTAAGTAAAACATAAATTACTAAGGGTGCACCCTTATAGATGAACAGAGCGTTGAGCTCTGGATTGTTTGTAGGCCCTCGAAATACTGTAATCAGAAACAAAGAGATGGATACAGTGACAAAAAGATGTGCCCATGGGATGTTGACTTACAAACATTCGTCAACTGTGGTTTGACATGTATACAGACAATGTAACAACTAAAATGTCTACTCTAATCTAGAACCCTCAGACGAGTTTAAAGGAACTGAACACTATTGGTAATTACTATTAAAAAAAGTTAACATGAAAACCTACTTGGTAACGAGCAATGGAGAGCTGTTGATTAAACAAAACATAATGAGAAACAGCTCCCTATGAAGTAACGTAGTTCCTGAGAAACAATGAAGTAAATTCTCACTAAACAAATTTAATTGAGTTCGAGACCTCGGCTGAAGTCTCGTATTCAAGCATCTGAAAGCACACGACTTGTGCTAAGGGTGTTTTTTCTTCCATTATTCTCTCGCAACTTCGACGACCAATTGAGCTCAAATTTTCACAGGTTTGTTATTTTATGCATATGTTGAGATACACAATTACCAAAGGTGTCCAGTGCTTTTAGATAAAGTTTAAAAGCGCCGAATTTCGGGTAATTTTAATGATTCACATGACTGTCCTTTTTAAACTCCCACAGGGACTGGTTCAAACTGTCCACAATTCTTCTCGAACGAAACTGGACAAGACATCACGTGGCCAAAGACAACATTTGGAAGTTCTGTCCGAATCGTGATAGAGAAGAGCATTTGTGGTTCTGAAGGTAACAATTGCTAAGCGAAATTTATTTGATAAGCAAAACCATAGCGGGGCAATGTGAATGACATGGCATATTGGCTGGTAATCCAATTCGGCTAAGCAAGATTTGTCCGTGCTAAGCAATTTCTTGCGGCTTGGCAATGCCCTATTTCATAAAGCTGTTATTAATCAAGAAATTCTACTGAAAGAGTTTCTCCTAAGAAAAACAAATTATGCTGAGAACATCTCTGTTCTAAGCAAGAAATGATGGGATACCAGTCGCAGGGAGTTTAAACTGTTTGGTATTTCTACTTGTAACCTGTTTCTGCGACGCAAGATTTGCCTGTTAGCAAGTTTTTGTGCTAACAGGCGTTGGGAGCACGCCAACAGTAGGCGTCTTAAATCTGTATAACGCCTTGAATCAAGACTACATTACAGATGCATGCAAGAATTGTCGATGTGATAATGTTATTTGATATCAATCTGTGGTCTTCATGCAGCCGTGAGGGTGTGCCAAGATGGAGGTGAATGGGGACAAGTATATTTAGAGCCGGAACGATGTCCGAGCGATGTGGTGAGTCGACCATTTTTCAAACACCTCAAAAGTTATTAAAGTGACGGATACCTATGGTAACCACTCCAAAAATTAATGACCAAACAATTGACTTAAAACAAACGACCCCTTTGAACTTATGTAGGTTTCGAGAAGAAGGAAATGTTTTAAAGGTTTGAACTTGAGATCTGGAAGCACAAAACTCTATTTGCAACAAGGGTGGCTTTCTTGCAACTTCAATGGGAACGCTAGGTGGCAGCAGACTTACCAGGTAAATTTCCATTGCTTACGTAGTTCTGAGCTTGCGCACATTACCGCAAAACAATCAATTTATCCAGAAAGTCTGTTGCCACCTAGCGTCCCAAAAGTCAAACATTAAGCACAAATTTTCACACAGGTTTGTTATTTTATGCATATCATGGGGCACACTAAGTGAGGATACATGTCTTTGACATTACCAAAATTAAAAACTGCTATTAAAAGGAATTTCAACACATTCGTACCTATTATAGCTGAGATCGAGTTGGTAAATCAGTCCTTATTACATGTTTTGTGATAACTGAACATGAAATAATGCTACTCTTACAAGAAACAAATGTTATTAATATAATTAATAGTTGTGAAACCCAGCAAGTCCAGTCTCCATACATTAACCCCCCCCCCCCGCATGCCAACGGGAAAACATGTTTGCACAAAAAGATTAACCAAACGAGAAAAATCGATCCTTAAATAGGTTGCTTTTAATCGATCAAAACTCGAGAAACTGGTGTTCCCTTTTGTCTCTCATCAAACTTTGCCAATCTCGTGGGTCTCTTGGATTAAGCGTCGAAGTTGTTGCTCTCACGAGCGGGGCCCCGAGGCGAAATTCGCGGTGCAGTTCACACAGACGAATGACCGCAATGACTTCGAAAGCTTTTTAAAGATTAGCATCCGTATAGAAATATTAAAGGAACATTCATAATTGGTAAGAAAAAAAACCTCAAAGTATTTTCCTGCAAGGTAATGTGGGACTACGTTCGAGTTACGAAAACTACTCCTTTTTACAAGGTTCTGTGATGCAACATGCAGCCAATCAAACCAGGAACATCGGGGCGACGAACCCCTTCTCTTTTCGATAAGTGCACTGTGTTCTTTTACGCTCGTTACACAACACACGGGACCAATGGCTTTACGTTCCATCCGAAGGACGAATCATCATGGTTAAGTGTCTCGCTTGTGTCACGAATTATAATACTCTCCCTTTTTCTCGCGTAGGCCCAAATCAACACACAATATTGTTTGTGTTTTTGTTTTGTTAACCTTAGGTGCTTAACTTCTTTGTGTACATCGGTTACTCCGTGTCGCTGCTGGCGTGTATTGTCGCCTTCATTATTTTTCTCCTAACAAGGTAAGTTCGGATGTCATTTTTATTATTATTATTAATGGCACTGTAGCCGATTTCCACGAAACGCTAGGATTAATCCTATCTCGAGTTAGGACGAGTGTCCCAACTTAGGATGGGTTGAAAGCGTCCTAACGTTACGGAATTTAACTCGTCCTAAGTACTAGGATTCATCCCAAGTTAAGAAGATTTTTGTGAAATCGATGGCTGGACACTAAAGGTAATAACTCAAAATATATATATGCATACAAAACTTACTAGGTATAAATGAGCACTGGAGATGATAGTATAAAACATTGTCAGTAACGACCCACTCTTGGTAATTTGCGCATGTTCAGAACTACATAAAAAATGAAGAAGAAAAAACCTGGTATTAAAGTCTGCTGCCACCTAGCGTTTCAAAGTTTCTATTGGCGGTTCTTCACAATTCAAATTAAAGCACTCAAATTAAACATTGTACTCTTCTACTCAGGTCTTCCCTGCGGACTTTAGGACACTACCAGTATCATATACACTGGAACCTAATTACGTCATTCATTTTATATCACGTGGTTTTCCTCGTTGCCTTCTTCACATCTCAACAAAATCTTCTGAGAGATTCGGTGAGTTTCTTTAACCTTGATAGGCCTTCCTCATCATATCTACCTCCATGATCATTATGAATGCCGAATTGGCAGCTACAGCATTGCCTAAGAATGTTTCTAAGGGTGTTGTGGGGCGTAGTTGCATGGACATGTTAATTAATAAACCCCCTTGCATGACGTCACAAGCCCAACAGAGTCCCCTCACTGAGGTAAAATGAAGAGCTATCTTTGGCTGAGCGTCGTGCGCAGCGCTCAAACACACGTGCACTTTTAATTGTTTGACTTTTAATTGTTTGACATCAAAGGGTTCTTTTACGTGCGTTTACACAACACACGGGTCCAACGGCTTTACGTCCCATCCGAAGGACGAATAATAAACAAACACGACTTATAAAGCGCATTTATAAGCAATGGTTAAGCGTCTTGCTTAAGGTCACAAGTGTCACAGCTTGGGATTCGGACCCACACTCTGCTGATCAGAAATACCAGAGCTTGAGTCCGTGACTCTTTATCACTCGGCCATGCGCCACGACACTTGTTTGTTAAAATAACACAATCATATCTTTTAGGGCGTTAGTTTTTATTACCTTATGGGTATCCATATTATGTGACACGACAAAACCCATGGTGTGAATTCTAACACCCAAGTCTTTGCAGTGTATAAATGAAAATAATATTTCACATTTCTGCTTCACACAGCCCATAATGATGAACATCATCAGTGCTCTGTTAGTATATCTTGTCGTAGCAAACTTCTTCTGGATGCTCGTAGAGGGCGGGGTTCTGTTGGTCCTGGTCGCGACGCCTTTTCCAGGGGCGCAAAGAGGGCGTGCTTTCGTGAAGTGGTTTATACTCGGATGGGGTAAGTTTTATTATTAGAAGAGCTATTATTTACAGACATAATCGGCGAATAAACGTTTTTACTGCTTAGGAGACTAGATAATAGTAATATAACAAAACTATGACAACTTTAATAATTAAGATATTAAACTTTTGACGAGTTCTTATGAAGCCTTTGCGATATTGGAATTTACCTGGGTAGTCTGCTGCCACCAAGCCTACCAAAGCCCCCTATTATTGCTGTGGTAAATTGATGAATAATTTTCCATTTTTACCACAAAGGAGTACCAGCTGTTCTTGTAGTGTCTTGGATTATTGCTACACAAGTGTCAACACCGGCCGACAGGTGAGAGATAAATGGTCAAACATATTAAAGGGGCTTGTGGAAGACTCATCTTTTGAAGACAGTTCTTAAATGAACATTACACAATTGGCTTTTGCTATCACAGCAGTTACTGGCAGTGTAAGCTTTTTATGTAATCCACCATAAGTATAAACAGACAAATCTGTAGAAGTTTGAGGTCTATCGGCCATCTGAGTCACGAGAAAAATATCACACTTTGCATGACATCGATAAAAAAATAAAATAAAACGCTCACTGATCTATAAACTCCAAACGGGAAATTATTTTAACTTTTTTTCTCATCAAATGTGACATTTCGGACAAAATTATTTCAAGGGATGTTTTCTAATATCATCACCATTAGACCGTGTACAAGTTTTATATAAACCTGTGATCTTCACGTTTTTTTTCTTACGATTTTTTTCTGTCCCCTGAAACTTTTTAATGCCCTTGACTTTACAAAAAAAGAAAAGAAAAAAAAAGTGATTTGCTTTAATTACAAGTTGTTGTTGTTGCGATTTTTGCGTTTTTAAACAACAGAGAACAAAAATAACTATCGATTAGAATTAGTGTTTCTTTTTTAAACCTGTTCCTCATGAATAGCACAATATAAACAACGAAACCTACGAAAGTTTCTTATTTAACAAAAACTTCCACTCTTATTTGCTTTTTTTTTTTTTTACAGAACTTTTATGCTACAGATTAGCAATGGAGCGATCGAAAACTACATCTGTATTATTGGGCCCATATTCTTAGCTCTTCTGGTAAGATAACACTGTACATGTTGTTGAGAAGCGTTTCTTATTGATTTTGACAAAGGAGGTATGGCTTCTTATACGTTACAAGATCTATTGAAATGGTATAGAATTTCATGGTTATGCTTACCGCCGAATTCCTAGCTTACGATCACGATTCCCCGTTTACGTGCAAGCGCCGAATTTCTGTGCTAGCCTTGTAAGCGTAGAATGCCTAGTAACGTGGAGTACGCACGCGCAGTAGCCAAAATTCGCCGCTAACCCGTGAAATACGCTTGCCGTAAGCACAGGATTCCATGCTTCCGTAAGCGCCGATTCTGTGCTCACGATGAGCAGAACCATGAAATTGGGTCCAGAAGACTTTTCTTTTGCAACGTCACAGCCCGAGTTTTTACCAAACAAAACACAAATGGTCGTGGGTTCGAATCCCACCCGAGTAAAATGCCTGTGATTTGTTTCACATTCACAGGACTCGGGAAAGTACTGAGTATACAGTGCTACATACATCGGTGTATATGGGTAGAAAGCAAAAATTAATATTCTTTATATCCCCGATGCAAATTTAACATTCTATTAAAACACAAATTAACAAGAAGTAAATATTTTGAGAGTGAATTTTGTGTCTGTCTGACTTTTTCAGATTAATTACGTTGTTGTTATCGTTGTCATGCGGATACTTTGGCTCAAGCTTCAGGCTGACGACGTCCGAACGGGCATATCGGAG
Source organism: Asterias amurensis (assembly GCF_032118995.1). Classification (NCBI taxonomy): domain Eukaryota; kingdom Metazoa; phylum Echinodermata; class Asteroidea; order Forcipulatida; family Asteriidae; genus Asterias; species Asterias amurensis. Next base: position 6,604,334 of record NC_092655.1, on the reverse strand, counting down.
TCCACTAAGAAATCATGGTAAGAAATTGTGTTGAACTTAAAGACTCCTTGCATAAGAAGTCACAATACAGAACAATCGAGATGATCAAATGATCGGAAGCCCCCTCATTAGTTGAGAGTTTTGGGTGGCGCGTACACGAGCGAACCCCCTTTTCTTTTCGATAAGTTCACTGGGTTCTTTTACGTGCGTAACACAACACAACACACGGGACCAACTGCTTTACTTCCCATCTGAAGGACGATTGATAATACCACTGTATATTATCGCCGTTCCATATTGTTGTTTCTGGTGTGTTTTCTGTCCAAAACACAATTTTGTTTTTTTACATAGGCGGACAGCGAAGTCAACTTTTGTGCTAATCCTACTCCTAGGTGTTTACTACCCACTTCCAATGATACTCTTCGTCTTCGAGCCACCGTACAAGTTAATGTACGTGGTGTCTTTCTTCAGCACCATGATATCCTCCGTGCAGGGTCTGGCTGTCAGTACATTCTATGTCTTCTGCAATGCTGAGGTATGTGATCAGGTACGGACAGCATGGTTTAGTAATGAGTGCTTGTTAATGTTTGCAGTGTACATTCTAATTGTTTACTAATGTTTGCATGTTTTTTGGGTTGGGTTTTACGCCGAAAGATTGCACGGTTTACCAATACGTTACAAGGTGTACCAATGATAACATGGATTACCAATGATTGCAGTGTTGACCAAAGCTTAGGGTTTACCAATGCTTGCACGGCTTACCATGTTTTGGTTTACCAATTCTTGCAGGGTTTATGCTAACATGGTACACTAGTACTTAGCCTCGTAGTTCTTACCTGATTAGGTTTCGCTGTTGCTACCATTACGCTTACAGGGTTGGCTAATGTTGACAATTCCTTATATTATTTGCATAGTATTTTGAATTGTCCTTAAAGGGTTTACCATGGTTTTATATTGACAGTAAATGCTTACAGGGTTACTGATGTTTATAGTATGATTTTACAAAATCTTAGGGTTTATCGAGGTTTAAAATAATTTGCAGTGCCTAGTTATTGTTTTGCTGTGTCAAGGGTTTACTTTGTTCGCTAATACTTTCAGAGGGTCGTAGTTGAATGTTTTATTTTTTTATTTTTTATTTTTTTAGATTGGTATACACTTTGATATAAAGATGTATAAAATTTACATGATTATGCGTGCTTAATTCCATTTTAGGTGAGACGAGCTCTGAAGAATCGTCACCGACAATGGAGATACAAGTCTTCCATGAAATACTCCGTCCGTTTGTCATCCCGTAGCTCCAGCAAGAACGCCACACCGCGGCACAGCAAGTCACACTCTTCCAGCGACAGTTGCGGGAAGCGTCCCGTCAAAAACGGCAACGAGATCGAGGCGACGCTATCCTCTGACGTCAACTCTAACGTCAACCAATCACAGCAGAGGGAGATGTGCGTCATCATGGAGAACCAAGTGCCGTTGGCTGCGGGAGAGTCGTACGGGAGTATACGCGGGTACGCCAGGCTGAGTACCAACGAGCCCCAAGACGTGTAGAGGGCGTGATGCCATCGGGGGGGGGGGGGGGGCGTAGATAGACTGGGCCCCTAAAGACAGGTTTTTAATTAACATTAATTAACATGGGGTGGTTCAAAAGAGGGCGCTATCAGAAGAAGTTTGTGCACAGTTCGACGTATGGGGGACAGAATTTCCTGCCAAACCAGCACAATTTGTACACAACTCAAGGGAAGAAACACTAATTGGAGAGTACACTGTCTGATTGTTATCAACTCTTGATAAATAAGAAGGGTGCACATCTAAGAACTTGGCCATTTATTTTATGACTCTTGAATTAATGTGGCGATTATAACACAAAATGTAAGCCTTTCCTAAACGCCAATGCAGTATCTCGCCTGCCAGAGATGGCCTGGATTTTTGCAACTTGTTTTGTATTAGACGGAAACATAGAATGAAAAGTAATAGAAAGGGAATGTAAATTGCCCGAGGAGGACTTCTCCCAACCTGGGAATGATCACACTACGATGATCATTATAACTACGAATATTAGTGTGAATATATATTGACATTGGAAGTGTATATTTTGTTTCGAGGTAGATAGTTCAAACTATGTTGTGCACATGCATTAAGCTAGGAAGAGTACAAAATACCCCATGTCTTCTGTTTATTGGAGTCATAATTTTAAATTTATAACCGGTCAGTTATACCACTACAAAGCCAGGTGTCCCACAAATGTATATAATCAATACCAAATATATTTTTATATAATAAATCCATATTATGTTTTTTTTAATGGTTGTCTTATGTATATATTTCAGACTTTCCACACTGCGTTGCTCGCACTGTTTGCAAAGTTTATTTTAGAACAATGCGCCATTTGTTATTAGCAATTAATATCATTAATTATTTAATAATGGAAGTTTAGGGTGATATGAATAACATAAAGTTTAACTTCGAAAGTTTAGATCATTTGCACAATACATTATTTAATTGTTTCTGATAATTATATGTATAATTTAGCTGTTTTATAAGAAGTATAGCCTACACAGTGCTTTCCGGGACTCATGGGAAAAAAAATTCCAAAGGCAAACAACTTGAGTGGGATTCGAACTACTATACACAATGCTTTCCCGAGACCTACCGGAAAAAGTCCGAAAACAAACTACTTCGATGGGATTCGAACTGTAAACACAGTGCTTTCCCGAGACCTACCGGAAAAAGTCCGAAAACAAACTACTTCGATGGGATTCGAACTGTAAACACAGTGCTTTCCCGAAACCTACCGGAAAAAGTCCGAAAACAAACTACTTGGGTGGGATTCAAACTGTAAACACAGTGCCGCAGTGCCGCCCCGAGTCCTTCGTGGGAAACAAAACCCGAAGGCAAATTACTTGAGTTGGATTCGAACCCACGACCCCACATTCTAGAGCAGGTGTGTAAAACCGCTTGACAAGCGAGCGTGCCTGATGACTAGAGACCGGTTCGAAGCCAATTACCAACATGTCCACAACTTATTAATGTGTTAGTGGGATGCGCACTGTAATTTGTTTTCCCGCAAGTCAATAATTCAAAGACTACTCTGATAAGATTTGAACCTACAACCTTAAGTATCATTGCAGAGTCTTTGTTACAATACATGATCTCATTTCAAGAGACACTTTTAAAACTATACTTGGATTGATGTTACGACCTACAGAATTCTGTTATGAAGGATTTGGTTATAAAAGTTTGCTGTAACATAAAGGGTTTGTTAACAACGTTCACAGACTGAACATTATTTATAATTCGTCGGAGGGGGATAGGGGGTATTGGCAGTTTTGGACATGGGTTAGGGGACTCCTACCCAAATGTTAATATCTCAGGCCTCTCATTTAACTTAATAACACAATACATTCAGACTGATCCAATATTTGTATTGTTTGAGTGGTACATATACAAATGAATGTACTCTTAAAAAAGGGTATTAATTTGACCTTAAATAAGTTCTTTTGTATTAGATCGTTATCCAAATATACTGTTATTTTTTTGCGTTTAATGGTGTAGATCACTAAACTTTATAACTTCTGTTATTGTAGTACAACATAATGTATTTGATAACCATACTTGTACAGGTTACACTTAACGGTTATTTAAAGATAAATTGTCAAGGTTTTAACCAAAGTATTTATGCAGAGAATAGTGGTTGTTTAAATAAAACTATTAAAGGAAAACTAATTTCACTTGTGCTCTCCTTCTTAAGAAGTTAATACACAGTTTGTTTTTATACAACCCCATTTTTTTATGGGGCCAAAACTTTTTATAAATATTCAGGTTTAGTTGATAGAGGACTGCGTTTAAATATAGGTTCTTTATGTCTGTGGTTTCTACGCAGTGGTGGTGTCTTTTAAATAGCGCCCTCAATCATCAACATAGCAACACCATCCTGCCTGACCATCGAAAGGTCACATTTCGAGGTTCGCAAATTTCGCCAGAGATCTGACGTTGAGAGCCTATACGTCAACCCCCGTACATACTCATCTTTCACCTATATTCATTTCACAAGGGTGCGTTCGTTAGCTTCCCTGGGTCTACCCTGCGGTGCTCACTCGGGTGACCCCCTGACAAGAGCTAAAAGAACGACCACTCACCGCTCTCGTAGTGACGTCGTTTACCTGGGGCCAGCCCCCAAGTGATCCACTCCACAAGCAGGGCACTGGGGGCTGACGTGGGTGAGCCCCTGGAATGACGTCAAAAGCTATTCGAACGCACCGGGGCAGACCGGGGGTGACCCAGGGAAGTTAAACGAACGCACCCATAATGCATGCTGCATGATGCAGACGACCGATAGGGCAGCTGCTAAACATCACCTTGGACCAATCAAAACACAGAAATGTAAAGCTTACATCACTCGTGTTTGTCCAATGAAATCAATGATTCCAATACAGGGGACCAGTCTATGGCCCTGTTCGAAACCACGGCTTCGGCTCCAGATTCGGCTCAGGCTATTTTGGCCGTGCGGTTGTTTTGCTTTGCGTACACTGTATGTACACACTGCACAGTGCCCCAGGCGAGAGAACGGAGCTTGAAGCCGAATCCGAAGCCGTGGATTCGGAAGGGGCCTATAAGTAAAGCGTTAAGCTGTACAGCCAACAGCGCCACCAACGTTAAACAGACGAATACCAACAAGAAGAAGAAATCCTTGGTTGGTGGTAAAAATCGACCCAGAGAAGAATTGATTTTTTTAAGCTTACCAGATTGATGAGGTGGGCAAGAGTTTTTGCTCCCACTGGCAACCACTATGGCTCTCTCTGCATTGTCTGCTCCTCAAACTACTCAAGTAGCATTCCAGTTTGCCTACCAGAAAAATAGAATAGGAAATTTATTCCACTGAATGTGGGTGGATTTGTACGCTAAAGATATTAGACAGTATTGGCAAAGGTAAACGTGCCATATTGTTAACGTCATATGCGATCGTGAGTCAAAACAATAATGAGGAACGCCGCAGATGTACCGTATTTCCAGCATGTAAACGCATTTGCAGGTTCGATGTTACACTGACAAACTATAATATTCTCGCCACTAGTCAATATTTTCAACAAAATTGAATAAGTCGATTTGTTCTGATAATGTGTATCACCAAGAAAACTGGATGAAGTTAATTCATGAGGTAAACTATCTCATTTCCCGGATAACTGCTATGGCACTATTTGAGCTCCGTATAAAAAGTATCGTCATAAGAAAGTGCAAAAGCCCAAAACAACTGGCATTAACCACAAACTATGACACTGTAAATGGCTGTTATTATTGAATACATGAAGAAAAACCTATGAATACATACATACTGATAGCAGCAAGTGTACAATTCAAATTCATTGGGGACCCTCTAAGCCAGCCGGACTAATTTTCTCCAAAGTATCAGACAACAAAAAATCCCTGTGAAAATGGGTTTCTGCAAACGAGTTTCACACTGTCCGCTCCGTTAGTGTGGTGTCAATGTAGCACTTGATCGCTGCCTGGCCCACGCAGCAAATGACCCGTGTACACGTCAGGGGGAAACACAGCCGATGATCACCACTTGAAAATTGATACCCGAGTGTTTCTAACAACTTGTTTCATTTTCGCTGATGACCATGCTGTGAATTTCAAATGATTGTTTGATTGTTTCCCGTAATGGGTTTTTCATTTCAATTATATACAGGGCGATAAGTTAGGCTGCAACGAATAGACGGAAGCATCTCTAGACGTGACTCGAGTCGCTGACGATGTGTTTTGATGTGTATTACTTGTTGAAAGCTGTGTACGGATAGATTCAAATTGTTTTACGGTCTGTGGGGAGACTATTGATTTACTGTAGGTGTTTCCAATCATGCAAATTGTGTAAGTGAGATTGAGATCCATAACTTATTTATAAAACAAATTACAAACATTGCTATTGGGCAGTCTGTGTAACAGTCTTCAGGGACTAGGGTTTCATCAAAGGCGAATAGTTTATGTAAGTTCGATTTTATTTGAAATGTATTTCTTTTCTTTTTATTATCATGATATGTTTCTCGTAATGAAACCAAGAATGCACCAGACGTGAAGATAATCACTGAATCTTGCAAGCCCGAGGAAACATGTCTACAGGGGTGCTTTCTAAGTGAACCAGAAACCGTATGCCATGGGTTTAACCATATAGCAAGGACTCGTTCTCTTCCACACTATTAAAGGCAGTGGACACTATTGGTTATTGTCAAAGACTAGCCTTCACAGTTGGTGTATCCAAACATATGCATAAAATAACAAACCTGTAAAAACTTGAGGTAATCGGTCATCGAAGTTGCGAGATAATAATGAAAGAAAAAACACCCTTGTCACACGAAGTTGTGTGCGTATAGATGGTTGATGTCGAGACCTCAAGTTCTAAATCTGAGGTATTGAAATCAAATTCGTGGAAAACTACTTCTTTCTCGAAAACGATGGCACTTCAGAGAGATCCGTTTCTCACAATGTTTAATACCATCAACCTCTCCCCATTGCTCGTCCACAACAAAAATGTTTTACGGCAATAATTATTTTGAGTAATTACCAATAGTGTCCACTGCCTTTAAATGTCCACGCCCGGACAAATAATCCGTAAATGATATACACAATCTGAGAGACGTTACTATCAGTAACGCTTTTCAAATCAAACAACCATTTTTAAACATCTTCTTAACCTATATATTATTCAATTCGTTGTTAATGTTTGAACCCTAATTACCAACTTCCTAAACAAAATAATGGTGTACAATATGCAGTTCAAAGATGCAAAACGAAATATCAATTTTATACAAATTATTTCGAAATTTACCTTTTACTGAATTTCTTCATACCATGAATCTGGGGAAATGCTGGAGTTTGTAAATTCTCCGTTGGATGATTTAATATGTGTCAATTCGGTAATTTAAAAGTTGTTACAGTATCCGTAAATAAAGACCGCAGCTGCACAGATGGTTGGAGTTTATCTTCCCCCCCCCCCCCTTTTCCCTACTCCAAAGATCACATCCGTCTGAAAAATGTCCTTATCACATCTGAAAAAGGTTATTTTATCCTAATCAGTATTCATGACGATACGGGCTGATGCCTCTGAGCTAAGGAAATTATAAAGAAAAAAAAACAGGGAGCGGTTTTGGTTTGTTCCCATCCAACGTGAAACTTGTCACTTCGGGCCATTCGCTTCAAGTACAACAGGAGATGCTTAACACATCACCGTATCGCCCCACTGGCAATTAGTGTCCCCGTAAGCCTGTTCCACTTAAGAGTCCGTTTTTTTTCTCTTTCTTGGTGAGTTTACTCGGCACCGTATAATGGGGTACACACGGCACGCCGGCCGGCCGGCAGCCCGGTGCGGCAGCGGGGGCCGCTGTCGCCACACGCGAGAGGCCCGGCCGACCGGAAGGAATGATGAGATCTTCCCCTCGCCGGTCTCGACTGAGTGAGTCCGGGTCACGCTCCAGCTGCCGTGAAATAATGTGCAGTGATTGAGGCAGCACCTTCTGACTGCTAAGAAGAGGGGAAGGGGGTGAAGTAATACGCAAGAAGGGTGGTAGGGGCCCCGAGGCGAGCAAAATAAGAACCAGGGTTGATTATTAGATGACAAATTCAAAAAGGAAAGGGATAGCTTTAGGGAAAGGGATATGGTTTTAGGTTGGGGATGGTACGGCGATTATAGGGAATGCATCAACGCGCTCTGAGTACACAAACGGGCGTCTCTGTAGGTGCGGCTTTTCCGTAAAGCACTCAATGTTAGAGACTGGGTAATCAAACATGAACCTTTTACCAAAGACGTCCACAAGACCAAACTGTCAGTACTAATAATAGTATACAGTATAATTGAAAAGTGCGAAGGGAAAACAAGGAAAAACAGAGAGACGGGGGAGGGGAGGGGCAGACAGCAAACCTAGATTCCAAGCTAAGAGATAAGATGGGTATGGAGGACATTGGAATGATACCAGATGAGTTTTAGGCTACTAGGGGTAGGAAGTTTAGTACATAGCCGAGGGGCGGGGACAGAAGCCTGGTCACGAAGCCTGTACGCGAGATTTGGGGGAAGATCAAGACATTTTTAGACACTGAGCTAACCAATGTTTTTTTCGCAAGCAAAAAGTTTTGAAGTATACGTGTGAGCGATAAGGGTCCAATTTCATGAGCTGCTTTAAAGTACACAAGAAGCTAAGTACAACCAAATTGTGCTTACCAGAAAAAAACCCTATCATTTTACGTGTTCACAATGTAAACGCTATCTTGCTTAGCTTTGCTTAGCAGAAAAATTTAGGCAAAAGTCTTTTCTCAATAAGTAGCTTTCTGAAATCGATACAGTATCTTTCTGACACCGCGATCTTCCACGTTACTTTTATAGTTCAGTTTGGGAGTGAAATGCGATAGATTGATGGACAAGGTAAACACAGAATAGTGCTCATTTAACAGCGCAACACTCCAAAATCAACAGATAGACTACAAATAATGTCATCACTGCGGTACTTCAAGCGATTTGCCGAAGTCGCTAACACAAATTTCAGCCCACTGGGGCCTTATTTACTACCCGCCGTGTCACAGATGTGCACCCCGGGCCGTCGCGTTTGTCCCAATTTAGACCGTGGAGGAATAACGAGTTTTCTACCGGGGGTCGGCACGCCAAGTCCAAGCCCACTTTTATATTATTTACAATAACGAGGAATTCCTCTAGTTTTGTTTGTTTACGTTATCCGTCAGCGATTGGGCATCCAGTTTGGTCACGTGAATTTTGTTTTACCCCCTCCACTTATGATTTCACCGAATCAAAGTGATTTATAACTTGCTATGAAATCGAACACTGGTGATGTTTTAAGCTGTAAGTGTTTGGGCGCCCCGTGTGGTACCCCACAAACCGGTTTGGGGGGGGGGGGGGGTGTCTTGCCTTTTCATGTTCAATCTTTATTTTAAGATTTTTTCGAACTTAACACATGAAACACAACTAGGTTCTGCACATTTTGGAGATGAGGCAGTGACCACAAACTGTTGAAATGGATGGGGTGAGGGTTTCTTGAGTTTTCAAGAGAAATCTTTATCGCAAGATTTTTTTCGGACTGTGCCTCTCTATTGAAGCGTTTCAACATCGATCATCTTATGTACATTAACCCTCTAATGATGGAGCTCGGAACCGGAGCTTGGAAAAGTTCCGGGTTTGATGCCGGAAACACCGTATAAGTACACTGTCTCAACAATGATAACGGACCCAAGCCGGATCCGGAGTCAAAAGCAAGATTCTGAAAAGGCTAATATGTTTTTTTTTTAAACTGTCAGTTGTAACGGAAAGGCCTGGAATAAAAATAAGACCACGGAGGCCATGGTCTCTGTTGCCCAGCCAGAATTTAAGATATTCCAATGGAAGTGCCCCTGCAAAATGAAAACAGCCGTGCCCTCTGAATGATCAAATTCCAGGCCTTGGGGGAGAGGGGGGGGGGGATTTACAAGCACTAAGTTCTTAGAGACTTGCCAAATCGCTGTAGGCTGCAAACAAATATCGGTTTATATGAATTTGTCGGTGTTTTCCCCCATTTAAATGACAGCCAAACGAAATTTGTGGTGATTTGAAATCTATATAGGAAACAAGAATATATATAATACCTTTAAATTTTAGTTCCATATAAATCACACAGCAGTTGCCGTAATATACATCTATCTAACGTTACTGATTTAGCGGTTTAATTAGCCACATGACTCGGTTATGGTTTACTGTCAGCTTTTGTCACTTAGAGTCACTCAGACGGGCTCGTCTTTAAAGGGGCAGTCTCTGAAAGAAATTGCATCACGATTGTGAACATATGGCTCTTGTGCATATAGATGCATTTAGGGGCGAACTTGCATACAAACAGTACTGTTTCTACTCCATCAAACTCGCATGAACGAATGCTCAGTTACCACCCGACCGTCAAGGTAGCACTTTGTTTTCCTGTGTTTTTGTTTACCATTCCGCAAATGTCCTCCTCACATCAAGTGTACACAAACAATCAGAAGAATTATTTTCCGGGAACATCAACCCACTGTATTTTTAAGATTGTATTTATTATATTTAAAAGCCATAATCGGAATCCTTCCCCATCGTTAGTTGGACGAGCCTGAAGAAAGGAAAACATGTGTTAAAGGCAGTGGACACTATTGGTAACTACTCAAAATAATTATTGCCATAAAACCTTACTTGGTAACAAGCAATGAGGAGAGGTTGGTAGTATATAACATTGTGAGAAACGGCACCCTCTGAAGTAAAGCAGTTTTCGAGGAAGAAGTAATTGTCCACGAATTTGATTTCGAGACCTCAGATTTAGAACTTGAGGTCTCGAAATCAAGCATTTGAAAGCACACAACTTCGTGTGACAAGGGTATTTTTTCTTTCATTATTATCTCACAACTTCGACGACCAATTGAGCTCAAATTTCCACAGGTTTGTTATTTTATGCATATGTTAAGATACACTATAGGTGAGAAGCCTGGTCTTTGACAATTACCAATAGTGTCCACTGTCTTTAAATCGTTTGGGCAGGCCTACCCGATGCTAAAATGATGGGCCTCTATACCGGCAATCCAGGTGGTCTAGTGGGTATAATACACTGCTCTAGAATTGCAAGGGTCGTGGGTTCGAACCCCACCTGGTATATGCCTGTGATTTGTTCTACACAGAACTCGCCAGAGTAAAACTATATTCTGTACAGTGCTTACAAACACCGGTGTTAGGGTAAAACAAAAGAATTCTACATAGCTACAAATATAATTTTGGGTAATTAGGTTTTCAAACAAAGACATTGTTGCATTTTCTCATAGTATAATGACGCATGTAGTGACCAATCATCGAGGTTAAAGAACTCGAGTTATATACAAATTGAAACACAGACAGCTTTAAAAGACGGGACTAATTCGGCCTGTCACACGAGGTGTTTAAAATAGTGCAGTCAAGAGCCGACACTCGCGTTTTTTTTATTGAGTCGCTTTGGACTTGGGTATAGAAACTGAAGAGGCGGTTACTGTGTGATTGATGGTCCAGCATTGGCGAACAAGTGCAACATGGCCCGTATACATTACAGAACTGACGAGAGGTTATTCTATAATTATGATGGTCGTATTATAACAAGGAATACAAAGAAGCGCAGCTAAAATTAATTGGATGCTAACAATTTATTAGGATCCTGAAGTTCGAACCGTCGAGACCAAACCGGCTCTTTTCAGAGCCAACACTCATTATACAAAAATTGTTCAACTCGCAAGTTTACTATTATTTATAGTTTAATTATTCTTATCCTTCACACCATGCAAAGCTTCAAACATCACTTATACGACCATTGGTTACATTTTTCCTGAAGACACCTAGACTGCGCAGCTCGAAACGTCAAATCTTTTCTTATCTCTGATTCATCTCCAGCACCACTATACTTCTCTCAAGAGGAGATTATCACTGTGGTTCATTGTCACCTGCAGTTATTGAGTGTAGCCATAACTTGTCCCGTTTTGTGGATTATTCATCGAATGTTTGTTTAAAATATAACCCCCCACTCCATCTAAAACCAAATTGAGAAGTCCCAAACTCACTCAACACGTGCAGCTGACTGCATTTAACTCATTTTATTCATATCTCTTAACTCGCCTTGCTTTGTTCCCCGTATCAATTTCCCAATAGATTTGCAATCTCCTAAACATTTGGATAACGGGCGGTGCTAGAAAGGGAGGAAGACCGAGGGGGAAAAAAATCCAGCCAGAGTCATAAACGTCAGCATAGTTAAAAACTGAAGTTTGCGGCCTGATAAACTGTTGACAGATTAAGTGTGATCAACTTCTATCTTCGGGTTCTCTGGCTCATGAACGATGGGATTAGATCGGGTAATGGAGACGAGGGGGTTTCGTAGCGAGCGTAGCTATCTGTCCACAGCCGGCTGTACACATCTCCTCCCGGCCCCCTTTTCTCTTTGCTTCTCTCGCGGCACGGAGAATCCTTGCCCGATGGGTCTTGCCGTATCGTCTTTCCCCACCGCTGGATGGGGAGCGTTAACCCCGCCGGATGGCGAGCAATCTTCGCCTCATGAATTCTTGATGAAGCTTGACTTTGTCTACTTTACACTCTCCCTTACTCTTTCTTTACCCACTCTATATCCGCCAGATTTATCACAATAAAATCCCAATGATAACCGCATCATTCTCGTATCTACTTGCGAAATAAACACCAGGGCACAATTTCATAGAGTTGCTTAAGCAGAAAATATTGCTTCACACTCTTGTCTGCTAAGCATAAATGAGCAGAATACCAGTCGCATTATTGCTTTACTATATTGTCTGCTAAGCAGAAATTAGCGTATTACCAGTCACAATTTGTATTTGTGACACTGTAGTTTGGCTGGTAACTCTATAGCTTAAGCAGCTTTATGAGTTGGGTCCGAACAGCTCTTCTTTTTTTTAACACTTATTTTGGATGACTTAAATAGTCACTTTTCTCTCCCCCGTAACTTTTGCAATTGCTTGACCTACTTCTAAATAATATAAGAACCGGGGTCCTTATGAAAATTAGTTGGATAAACAAAAACCTTTTGGTAAATGCCAGTCCAGTAAAAAATTCTGCTACCCACTCCGGACTTGGCTGTTAACACCTACCGGTCCTCCGGGGAGACAATCTCATTCCACGGTCGCGCTGACGAATCATCAGACGGATTTCATTCGATCTAATGAAGTGTAATCAAGTTTGATTAACTCGAATCTTACCTTATCTAGATAAATACAGCAGGTTTTTTTTCTATCTGGTACTTTTTTTTATTGAGGTTGGATTTTGTCTTCTTCATTTATTACAGGGATGAGTTGAGTTTGAATCGGGAGGATTTATAAAGGAGTTTGGCTGGTGTGGGGTAGGGGCGCCAATTAAACAGCTAATTACAAGGCTTGGCCTGACTACAGACGGGACATCTAGCGCACCAGGCCGTTTTAACGACCTGACACGTCGGCTTGCTAAGAGATGTCCTCCTTTCCTTTCTTATCATAGTCTACACTCTCTCTCATTCTCTCCTCAACCCCCCCCCCAATAGTCTGTCTCTTTCGTTCCACCCGTCTTGAAAGAGGACTGAAGAGAGAGAAGGTGATGAGAAGACGATGGCACATCTCTAATCCAACATCTTGTGATGGGCTCACAAAGCGATGTCCTTAGTTCCTTTCTTGTCATAGTCCATAACCCCACCCCATCTCCTCACCCCCGGTCTGTCTCTTCCTCCATCAGTCCACTTGTCTTGAAAGATGACTGAAGAGGGAGAAGGTGCTAAAGAGATGATGGCATATCTCTAATCCCACATCTTTTGATATCTTCCTCATTTTGACAATCCACTCATTTCAACCTACCGCTGTAGTTAAACGAGTATTTTTTTACATGATTATATCTCAAGTTCTTCATTAGCAGAATAGACACTCACGCACCTGTGTTCTTTGTATATACAGCGTTAAAGAGGAAAATACATGATTGGATATTGAAAGAGTGAATTAATTCCTATTGCCAATCAACACATCCATACAACCATGGGAGGAAAGAGAGTTTTTACAAGGAACCATGAATTGATAAAGACATCACACAGCCAACCTTTGGTCTAGGTTTATGTTATAACACTGATTTATGTGCACCCATATCTGCGGGGGCATTATGGTGCGTTTGGAGTCTTGCTGTGAAACACAATGTGTTTGGGAACACTGATGGCTTATTTCGATAGCAACAATCGAAATAAGAATCGGGAATTTGTGGGTCTTGGGTTTCCACGTCCTTGACTTTGACAGAAGTACAGACGGAAATATTTCTCTGAAGGATAAACTTTTTAAGTGAGCTTTCAGATTGAAAGAAATTGTCCCAAAAATTAACAACCCTGTAGCTTTTCTTACAAAGGGGGGGGGGGGGGGGGTCACATGTGATCTTGCACCAGGACAAATTTATTTACGCGATGCACTCATTTTCCAACCGATAGAGTCCTTAATTACAGAAGTGGGACAAATTACAAGTCTCGACCTCACGTTACAATCCACAACAAGGGAGTATTAAAGATGAAGGGTCTATTATCACGAGGTCAGAACCACTTCAAATGTCATACGCGCTTAACCAAAGCAAGAGTACACGGGACAGCTTTGTGTTTGTCCGCAAACACCATATGTCCAGTTTTAATTGATACTCTTGCCAGTAGGCCGACAGGTTCAAATCCCTTTTTAGGCATCTGAAAGCACACAAATTCGTGCAACCAAATGACCAATGAAGTCCACATATTCACATATTTGTTACTTGTATGTATGCACATAGGCCTTTATTCAGATAAACCACCAAGTGAGAATACTGGTGGTCTTTGACAATTACCAAACGTGTCCAGGGGTGGATTTCACAAAGAATTAGGACTAGTTTTATCTCGAGTTAGGACCAGTTACTCGTCCTAACTTCGGACTATCCATGCAATTTGTATATCTCCTATAGGACTAGTCCTAAATAAGGACTAGTCCTAACTCTTTGTGAAATCGACCCCAGCACCTTTAATGACGTCATGTGCTACCCATCTACAATGGAAAATGAGTCCCTCTTTGTGATATATTATATCAGCAATACTAAATGTGGAGGTTGTTTGTCAATAGGGAAGGGTACGTCTGAGCATGGACGGAGCGGCTCAAGATTTGATGGAAAGACCAACCTTGAGTATCCTTCTACCGCTAACAGCATCCCCAGTCCAATTACTGACGGTAATTTAAGCAACGATGTGATTTCATGAGACACATCTGTACGCTTGACGAGTGTCATGTAAAAAATAATAAATAACCAAGCTGTCAGCGCGGGGCTCTCTACTCTTTAAGAGGTTGTCGTATTGCATTTCATTCCGTTCATTATTTTATCTTAATGAGAAATCTATAATTTGATGTCTGCGAAAACATGAGATCCTTAATAAAGTTTCTCTTCAAAGAAATGATGATTTATAAATGATGAGGATCGGCAATACGTTGGATTGATGCCGGGATAGAGGAATACGAAACTTACTGTTGGTGTGATAGTACTTTCTCTCAAGTAGGTAAATAAAGAAGACGGAAACATTTCTCATGAAACTTGGTCATGGTCTAAGCAGTAGCGCTGACATAACACAAATTACCATAAGTTTTCCCTGGCAACTTCTAATATTATGTGACACATTTAAATCCCCCCCCCCAAAAAAAAAAAACAACAACAACAAAAACAACAACCAAGTAATACAAAAATTAACAATAGTTAAAACAAACAAATATACAAGCAATAAATAAATAATTTAATCTATAAAAAGTAAATAACAAAATCTGATGCAATTATCAAAGTGGAACAAAAGAAAATGTACAAAGCCGCGTAACATCACAAGGCCGGACGGCCACTCCAAATCACAGACAAGTTATTGTTGTTTTTCCACATAACTCGGGAAAGTACTGAGTAAGGGTAATACCAAATTAATATTCTTTATCCCCGATGCATTAATTCAAAATCTATTATAATATGCCTGTGATTTCTTTATTCACAGAACCCGGGAAAATACTGAGTATAACACATTTCTCTTTACAATATATTTGAATTGTTTCGAAATGAAATCGGAAGTGTCGTCTTGTGGACGAACAAAACAGAAGGTCAACAACTTTCATACGTCAAACAATGCTATTAATTCCCTAACACGTCTTGGGTCTGCAACCACTGTGTGATTTGGACTGATATATGAATTCCATATCTAAATAGCGTGAGTAATATTACGAGGTCCTTGTGTGTTGTTCGCACACCTGGGTGGTCGGTGGGGCTAACGAATCGCAGGGTACCAGGCGTCTAACAAAGAAAAATCAAGTCAATTAGGAATAAAGAGTCATTTTGTTTTGAAAGAGTGAGCAGGAATTCCAAGTAAAGCGAATTTAAGAAATATATTAACGAGATTGCAAGATTGCAATTAAAAGAATAGTTATATAGTTGTACCAATTATACCGTGCCTGTATATTGTCAATAACTGGGAGAAAGGGCCACGGGGGAAAAAGGTCGAAAGACAGTCAATATTATAAAAAAAAAATAATAATATCGAAGTCTTATATAGCGCACGTATCTACCAAACAAGGTATTCAAGACGCTGAGTATATACAAATTTTCAGAAAGATAGGTTATTGCAGTGATGAATTCTGAGACCCAATTATTTAGCACCTTATAAGGGTTTACAAGGTGCTACGGCGCATTAAGCAGCCACAACCAGGAACACAGGGGCGAACCCCTTCTCTTTTCGAAAAGTGCACTGGATTCTTTTAGATGCGTTACACAACACATGGGACCAACGGCTTTACGTCCCATCCGAAGGACAAAGCAATGGATATGTGTCTTGCTGAAGGACACAAGTGTCACGACTGGGGATTCGAACCCACACTCTGCTGATCATAAACACCAGAGTTTGAATATAACAACCAATAAAGACAAGAAACATTTATAGAGACCAAGCTGATACCTTAATCCTGCATTAGATCGACAATGGCTGGTGGTACGACCGGGATTTTGGTAAAACAAAATATCATCCGGGTGTTTGGGACCATGATCTTGCAGCAGTATATTTAGACGGAAATATCGCACTGAAAAATGTATTAGACGGAAATATCGCACTGAACAATATATACTTTAGTACTCGTAATTTTTTGTTCGATACAAACAAAAAGCCGTTAATTGGAGATAGTGGTATTATTACTACGACACAAGATTTGTGTAAATTTGTCTGGAACACCCAACCCAAAACAATGCACTCCTATATTGTGTCCGCCATACCCCATTGGGGGGGGGGGGGGGGGTCGTCGTTAACAATGGCATGTTATAACTTCAAATTATGACGTTTGCCAATCCAAGGTTTTGAGACAAAGGAGAACAAAATACAAGCAGATGCGATTTGTCGGCATCCTCTTAAAGACCGTTAAGAGCAAGTAATTAAATGACACAATAAGGTGTTGTAAGATCAGGGTATACCAGTCAGTTTAATTAGCGTGGCCAATTGACTGATCTGAACATACGTTCAAATGGCACGCTCAGTGGGATAGTGATTTAAACGGGTAAGATTAAAATGGTATTAACTTGTCGGTATCTATAGTCACATTTCAAGTTGTCAATTTATTATAATAGCCTTAATATTTGACCTTTGACATTCGCTAGGTCTGCTTTAGCTGTGAACATAGACTTTACAAGTCCTGCGAGTATATTCGAACTTCAATTTTACCAGGTGGTGAACGAGCGCAAAATAGTTAATTTATAATTCTTGTATGAGGAAGAGTCTAATACAGGGCTAGCTCCCCAAACACAAAAAAGGTTGCTCATTTAAGAAAGAGGCAGTTTATCACTAAAATGACCGAATCTGAGAAACATCTCAGGCCTGACACCTTTTCGTGCATCTGGTTGAAAGCATAGATATTTTGACAACAAGGGTGTTTTTTCTATCATATTTTCTTGCAAAATTCGACTACAAATGATTGAACCCAAATTTTCACAGGTTTGTAGTTTGATGCATAATGTTGGGATATACCAAGTGAGAAGACTGCTTTTTGACAATTATTACCAAACGTGTCCAGTACCTTTAACGTCGACAACCAACCACTATACGACCCGAAATACTTGATCCCTGCAAAGGCGTGAAGTGAACGGTTTTAACCCATGCCTGATCGGTTGCCTCCCATTTAACCTTTCGAACAAAACACCGTCTCGTTTTTGGGCAAGTTGAAAGCAACAACACTGAGGGACCATAATGTTAAAGAGAATGTCAACAGTTGTTTCCGTACAGAATTTATTCGCAATTTACGGTAACTTGAGCCGACACGATAAAGAGAATATTGGAAAAACTAAGTAGTGCGTATGATCGTTGGTGCGACATAAGTCGTACTCTATTGTGCCGTGCATACGACTTATTTTCTCGTACGTGCGACCTATTGAGTCGTACGTACGACTTACTGAGTCACACGTACGACTTGCTTTGTCGTTTGTACGTTTTTATCTCGTACGACATTTTTATCTCCTACTTACGACTTATCTCTGTTAAGTGTACGACTAACTATCGTAAGTAAGACTTACTTATATATACATGTATGTTATTGTCTCGTACAGCTTTTTATTTCGTACGTACGCCTCACGTACGACTTTTCATATCGTACGTATCTTACTATTTCGTACTAAGAACTTACTATGTCGTACGTACGTTTACTATCTCGTATGTACGATTATTTATCTTTTACGTATACGACGTAAATCATGCGTACGTTATAATCTCGTATGGTCTCTTTGTACACGCGGCTTATTGTCTCGTACGGTTCACTTAGATTTTAAAACAAACAGACTTTTACATGGCAGCCCTATGCTTCCGTAGTTATAAAAACAAGTTATCAAGTTAAAATTATCAAATAAATTATTCAGCAATTCAAAACACACTGACGAGTTTACATAAGGCGGAACATTACCCGATACATACTATGGTAATTCATGTTTGCGCGAACACGATTCTTGCCTCCTTTTTATACCAAAACAACATTATGGACAAAAACTGACAATGTATGGGTTCATAAATATTTGTTGTTTAAATGAACTAAAATCAGTCTGACATGAAGGTATTTTTCATTATTATTGATTTATTTTTTAAATTTTTTTTTTTTAACGGATGTTGGTCCCTTCCCATTAAAGGCAGTGTACACGTTTGGTAATTGTCAAAGATAGTATTCTCACTTGGTGTACCCCAACATGAAACTAAAGAAATCTGTGAAAAGTTGGGCTCAATACTTGGTCGGCGAAGTAAATTGCAAGAAAATATTGAAATAAAAAAACACCCTTCTTGCACAAATATGTGTTCTTTCATATGCCTAACAAAGGCTTCAGTAAAAGTCATTCTCGGATTCAAACATGTGAGTGATAAATTACCTCTTACTAAAAACCGTGTTACTTCAGGGAGAGTCTTTTCTCACAGTGTTTTATAATACTATCAACCGCTCTCCATTGCTCGTTACCAAGTAAGGTTTTATGCTAATAATTATTTTGAGTAATTACCAAACGTGTCCAGTGCCTTTAAGCTGTCGCAATCCGCGGGTCATGAGGATGACGCGATACACTGGGGTGTCAAGCATTGACCCAACGGTCATGCAATATTAATGCGCCTGTCATCTCGGCAGAACAATCAGGATAAGATTTTTGGAAATGTTCAAATGTTTTGTCGACAATGAACTGTACATTGACGTGAAGTTAATTGGTGTATTTGGTGACAGTTTATTTGTCATGGCTTCGTAAACTGACAGATTTCTTTGTATGTCCTGAACCTCTTTTTGTGCGATGGGCGTCATTCTATATCGAGCATTTTTTTGGTGTTAAAGGCACTGGACACTATTGATAAAATAATTGTTAGCATTAAAACCTTACTTGCAAACGAGTAATGGGGAGCTGTTGATAGTATAAAACATTGTGAGAAACGGCTCCCTCTGAAGTAACGTATAAATGAACAACAGGTAATGTCTCACTCAAATAATAAAAGACTTCACCTGAAGCCTGTAGCTATGCGTATATTATATAAAAGCACACAAAGTAACAAAACAATGATTTTTCTTTCTTAAATTATACTCTTGCAACTTTGATGACCAATTGAGTCCAAATGTTCACAGGTTGGGATACACCAAGTGAGAATGCTGCTCTGTCACAATTATCAAACGTGTGCAGTGCCTTTAAAAACAAAACAATTGACCATTAGGCATATTGTGGCGTCCTTCAGGTGGGACGTAAAGCCGTTGGTATCGTGTGTTGTGTATTATGTACGTGAAAGAACCCAGCGCACTTCTCGAAAAGAGAAGGGGTTTGCCCCGGTGTTTCTGGCTTGTAAACGACAACATGGTGCTAAAAAGGAATAGGCATCGGTCTCATACTTCAAAAACGTAGCTCCACACACCTTGCAGGAGAAAATACTGCGCGCTTTGATCGTCCCAAGGGTCGCGATAAAGCGCCATATAAGAACCTATTATTTCATTATTATTTATTCACTTAATAAATAAATAAATAGTTCGCAGTTTCAAGACTAAGTGACAAAACTAAGTGACTATGTGTACAGTTGGTGTTTTCCTCCCCATCTCAAAAACCGAACATTTTCTTCAGCATCTTCTCTTCAAATCACTTTTGACGCATCCTTTATTGTCTCAATACAAGAAATATTTATCAATACAGCAACAACTCGTTAACTTCAAACTTATTCATTTCACAATGACAAGAACAAGTAATGGTCGTCTGGATCACAATCTCTTGGTTTGTGCTATTCTTAATCATATAGACGTTAAACCAATGTTTGTATGCGTTTTGAGTTTCAGGGAATGTTAGTCATTGCTGACAAAAAAGTCTGACAATCAATGAATCCGTATTATCTAACAGGTACATTGAAATGATGGCATGTCTACCTTTTGAAAACCCCTGGAGTTATAGATTCCAAGGAGCTCCTGTGAGCACTGTTTTCACTCCAACGAAGTAGACCAAGGAGTACAACAAATTATATTCGAAGACAAAATTGATGATTTTCAAGGCAGACTAAAAAAAAGGTTATGAATTCAGAAAAAAGGTCTGACATTTCTCATTCCGTTTAAATTCCCCTTGATGGAACTTTCCCGAGTTAGATTGTGAAGATGATCTTAAACAACAAAAACATCTTCCCCCCCCCTCCCCCGTGCTAATTGTTCTCTCTTTAGTTCTACGTCAGATCCTCTTCTACGTCATATCCTCCTCCATGTCTCCCAACCATCATCCCAACCAATAGCATTCTTGGCAATGCAACCAAAGCACCAATCCAATGCCCCGAGCCCCATAGAAGTGTGCGTGTATAATCTACCGCGTACCAATAAGCCCAAGCTGTTTTATATCCGCATCAGCAACTCATTGCATGGTGTCCATCACACACGGTGTTTGATGGCCCAATCGCGTGTTGACACAAATATAACTTTCAACTTCTCAGGAGGACTGGTGTACGCGAGAGCGGAAAAGTTGGGCTGCGTTGATACTGTGGACCGGGGGATAGGGCGGCGATACATCGGCGGCACTTCTCTTAGTTCTCTCGCCTCACTTGTGCAACCCGCTGCGCTGGCAAGCTGTTGCCAATTTCTGAGGGCGTCCACCTGAAATCAATCGGAAGCTCTTTGGTTTTTCTGTCTTTGAGGCGAACTTGCGAGCGACTTCGCCACCGTGCAGGATAATACAAGTAATGGAGGAGCCGTGCAGCCCGATTGTCTCAGACGAAATGACCCGTGCGGATACCCTGTCGTTCAGCATCAGCCGGATCTTGAGTAAACCTTGCATAAAGACCGGGAAAACTTTATCCATCACGAGGGACGTCCGCCGTGCCGTGGATTCGGCGGTTCATCCCCACCACCAGGTGTACTACGCCCGCTCCGCATCCCCGTTGTCTTCGAACCCGTCGGTGTCTTCTTCGACTTCTTCGTCGGTGGGGCCGTTGCAGCAGAGCGTACCGGGGCTGAGCCCGTCCTCGACGGCACATGAGGAGTTTGGGACGGTACTCCGTGTGCCGGCACATCGGCCGATGGCTTTACCGTTCAGCAGCATGTTCCCGTGGATGGAGAGTAGGCGGCTTGTAAGGGACAGACTCACCGGTAAGTTCTTAAAATTGCACTGTAAAAACTGTGCTAAAAATTAACACAAATAATATGTTGTACCCACTTTTGAAACATGTTTACCATATTGACACCTGCTCACACGGTTTGTAGCATTTAAGCAATAACATGTTTTAGGTTAAACAACATCTAAAAAAAAGTGAGTCACAAACTTAAGCTTAGAATGTGGAAATTTTAACTTTTAGAGTGTGTCGGTAATGACTCTTGCCCTTATTGATCTCTTAATTAAAGGCAGGGGACTCTATTGGTAATTACTCAAAATATTTATCAGCATAAAACTTTACTTGGTAAAGAGTAATGGGAAGAGGTTGATAGTATAAAACATTGTGAGAAACGGCTCCCTCTGTAGTCACGTAGTTTTCGAGAAAGAAGTAATTTTCCATGAATTTGATTTCGAGACTTCAAGTTTAGAATTTGAGGTCTCGAAATCAAGCACCTGAAAGCACTAAACTTCGTGTGACAAGGGTGTTTTTTCCCCTTCATAGTTATCTCGCAACTCCGATGACCAATCAAGCTCAAATTTTCACAGATTTGTTATTTTATGCGTATGTTGGGATACACCCAGTGAGAAGACTGGTCTTCGACAATTACCAATAGTGTCCAGTGTCTTTTAGTACTGCAACATTTTGCTGATGTGTCCTGCCCCGATTGATCTCTAAACGATAATTACCAAGAGAGGTTTGTTGTAGCACCAGGTGAATATCTATTTTGAGTAAAGTGTTGCGGTTCTGTAAAGAACCGGTTGTTAAAGACTCAACGTTTCGATCAGTACGTCTCGGATCAATCTTATCTCGAGTTAGGACGAGTAACCCGTTCTAACTTAGGATGAGTTCAATGCGTCCTACGTATTTTGATACAGAACTGAACCCGTCCTAAGTCCTAAGATTAATCCTAAGTTAGGAAGAGTTTGGTGAAATCGACGGCTGGAGAATGATGGACTCTGTTGTTCGTTGCTGCTAAAGGAATTGTTTCACCATGCAGTTTCAAATCCTACTTAAAATTACCTGTAGTATACGTTGACAATACGAACAATCAGTGCCGGCAAAGGTTCGTTACGCAGTAAACACAAATTAACAATCGCATGATTGTTTAAACAGCTACTTGAGCGGAATGTTTTCAAACGGAAATGGTATTTTAACTTGTTTATGATGCGTTTGTTCACCATTTTAAAATAATTTTGATATGTGTAGACTTTTTCGTAATTAACACATTGTGAGAAACGACTCCCTCTCTAAGTGACGTCGTTTTTGAGAAGGAGTTAATTTCTCACTGAAATATTAAAAGACTTCACGCCTGAAGCATTTAGTTGGTATCTGAAAGCACACAAATTTGTGCAACAAGGGTGTTTTTCTTTCATATTCTCTTGCAGTGTCGATGGCCAATCTTTTAAGGCAAAATTTTCGCAGATTTGTCACCTTATGCATATGTTAGGAGACACCAATTGAAAATACTTGTCTTTGGCAATTCCAAACGTATCCAGTGCCTTTAAGAAACAGCAAAACAAACAATCAAAGACATACCTCTTGTTTTCTCTTGTTACAGTGCCCCGTATCTCAGCTTCTGATCGGCAGTTTTATTATTTTGTCCCCGTATTACGACGAGCTGAACCACAACTCCAGAAGGGTTCTGACGAGGTCCTGTTCTAAACACAAAATACGAAAATAGTGCAACAATCTTTACAATTGCTAAATGTGTGATTTGAATCTTTTAATTGGAGGAATGAATCTCCCCCAAACTCACTCGGTGCAAACAATCAGGAATCTCATCATTGTCCCACTTTTGTTTGTACCTTTTGGCAAAAACTCCCGTTATGGGATTTGAGGCATTGTATGGCGAGGTATCAATTCATTCATTCATTCATTTGTTTTTTATTCCAACTTGGAACACACCCCTTAACCCCGGGGAGGGTTACAACAACGTTTTAAACCTGAAATATTTTAATATACATTGGCAGGAGAAACAATAAAGTCAACAGAGGTAATCAGACATTATGGTGTTTTTTTTAAGTTCATAAATAAAAAGACGAATTTGGCAACACATTTAATAATAGATTCATCTGTAGAACTCATCATAGAAACTCAAAATTTTCACTGTTAGTAAACAGCTGAAAATATATATTTGGTTAACAGTAACACCATGTGTGTATCTACTTGCCGGTTAGTTTATTTTCTTTTGAGAACTTGTCTTACTATTATACTACTAGATTTTTCGGAATTCGGGAAACTTCTCAGTTCTGAAAAGAACTGCTCTGCTTATTAACTACTAACTGTGCGGCTGAGTAAAAAATTGGCAGGGACTATACTTCTTTAGCTTAAAGTAGATCGGTATTAACTTCATAACCACACAGAGCGACTTTTTTAAGTGGTCTTAACGTTTCGATTAGCGTGCTCTTCTCATCTATACCTCCCGTTAGTTTTGAACAGTACACTTTCAAAATTGGTTATACCTTCACCCACCTAGTCACATTGTATCTTCTGTTGTAGGTCTCTTGTTTGAATTTCTAAACCTACACAACAAATTATCATTGTTTTAAAGGGAAATTCGCTTAATGAACTGGGAAACCAATTTGCAAGGGGAGATTTCTTTTCGAACAACCTCGTGCTCTTTTCAGCAATTCACTTAAAAACATTTTAAGTGAATTTACAAACTTTGGTTCAGCAATATACACAATTAATTGGCATAGTGCCTAATCACCAACGAAGTGAATTAACTAACCATAGGATGAGAGCCAAATTGAATGAAATAATTTGTATTCCACACAGTTACAAGAAGGGTGGGTCATCCCTACCAGAATCGCACCCCTCCCAAGAGGAAAAAGCCCCGTACGTCCTTCACCCGTCTGCAGATATGCGAGTTGGAGAAGAGATTTCATCGCCAGAAGTACCTAGCATCGGCCGAGCGAGCCGGCCTAGCAAAGACACTGAAGATGACGGACGCACAGGTGAAGACGTGGTTCCAGAACAGACGAACTAAGTGGAGGTGAGTGGAAAGGGGGTGGTTTTGTGTGTGTGTGGGGGGGGGGGGGGGGGAGACAAGCTCGGGCTACACATCGACACTTAAGGTATTGGTTGTAATTATCATTTTGAATTACGTGACCAGAAAACATTTTTATATCCAGTCTCTGTTTGGGTTGAATGAAAGCAATCAAAGATGGCTGCCGAATAACGAGTCATCGTCCACTCGATCGACAAGTCAAAATCATTTTCTTACCAAAGACAATAACTCTCTGAGTATAATGTACTTAAGCATCGGTGCGCCACGGCTAGCCCAAAATAATGTTGACATCGTCTTAAGGACAGTAGACACTATTGGTAATTGTCAAAGACCAGTCTTCTCACTTGGTGTATCTCAACGTATGCATAAAACAAAACAACAAACCTGTGCCAATTTGAGATCAATCGGTCGTCGAATTTGCGAGATATTAATGAAAGAAAAAACACTATTGCCACACGAAGTTGTGTGCTTTGTGATGCTTGATTTCGAGACCTCAAATTCTAAACTTGAGGTCTCGAAATCAAATTCGTGGAAAATTACTTCTTTCTCAAAAACTACGTCACTTCAGAGGGAGCTGTTTCTCACAATGTTTTATACCATCACCTCTCCCCAATACTCTTTACCAAGTAAGGTTTTATGCTGATAAATACTTTGAGTAATTACCAATAGTGTCCACTGCCTTTAAGAGATCAATAAGGGGAAGAGTCATTACCGACACACTCTAAAAGTTAACATTTTATCCACATATCGTAATCAAGAAAGGTTTTATGATGATAATTATTTTGAGAAATTACCAATAGTGTCCACTGCCTTTAACCCCCAAAGCAAGGATAAAGACTTCTTATTCCCCCCAAAGAAAATGACGTAAATAATTTGACTATTACGTAAGCAACATCTGAACAATATTGATGTGCCAATCCGTACAGTGCATTTTCTAAGTAAGACTTTTGTTTTAGCAATGTACAAATTGTGCTTGGTAAAACATCAGGCTTTGTGGCTGTTTTGTGAACAAGTGACGTCACATGTTACGTTGCCTTTAACTGAGTCATTGTGCTTAAAATGAACGGGCAATACCATAACATAGAGTCGATACACTGCCTGAAGTCACAGACTCACTCAAACCCAAATGTGTCCTGTATGTGGTACAACATAGAAACTAAAACCGCATTTGAAATAGAATGTTTATTTCACTTTATGACACTTGTCTTGGCTGATGTTTGTTAATTGTAAACAAACCCAGAACAACAACTCATCAAATAAACCCATGTGCTTCACCAGAATGGGTGGTCACAATCTCAGAAACTAAAAAGTTTTTTTCCACCCTTCGAAAGTTTTTAACAAACACACAAATCACATTTAATCAACACTTCGCACAAACAGTCTTTTCACTCCGAATTTCTCGTCAAATATTTTCATGGAAAAAAGAGTAGAGTCGCTGTCAGTCCTTTGGGCATTCCCTTTTACCAAGAAAGTTATCTTGGCCCAATTTCATAGAACTGCTTAAGCACAACAAACGATGCTAAGCACAACAACATATGCTAACCAGAATACGGCTATCAGGCAAACTACAATATCCCATGTACCATTTGTAATTGGTAACCTGCTCATTTCTGCTTAGCAGAGAGGTATGCTTAAGTAGCTCTATGAGATTGGGCCCTGGTTGAAGTGCGAAAGCCAAAATGAGTCATTACTTAAGGAGCATCCATTTCATCGGGTGCTGATGTAAGTTGACCAGCGATTCAACGCGCCAAGATCAACTCCACTGTCAATAATGTACCACAGTCAATATAACCCAATTAGGATTTCTCTTAATGGTGACTCGACAACAGAAAAACACCACATTGCCCCGTTGCAGCACAGCAGTACAAACTCTCCGGAAAATAGTCCAGAAACTTTGGTCTTGAGGTAAACTCAAAAGTGTGGCTGGATAACGTCTCGAAAGGAAGACCACACCTTAGAGACAATAGACTTGGGTCAGAGGTCATACTATTGACCTCTCTGGCGCGGTTGAAACATTTCGTTCGTGGTGTTAGCTTTCTTGAGTGTTTGTTTACTCAATTTATGACATCATAGTTTTCTAGACGAGTTTTCTAGACGAGTAGATATCGTAGACATCATAGTTTTCTAGACGAGTAGAAATCGAAATTTTCTCGTCATCACAAACATTATGAAGGGAAATTTAACACCCTTGTCCAAAGAGTTCAGTTTAGTGCCCCATTTTATAAGCATAAACTTTCTCCACAAATCTTCACAAATCTTGTCAATAAAGAAAAATTATATTGTATATATACAATGTAATTTTTCTTTAGACAAGATTTGTGAAGAAAGTTTATGAATATATTAAGTTTGCGGAAACACCTTTGCTGTGTATGGATTTATTCTTTGAGAATTTGTCTTGTTACACGTCTGCCGCAGAGTAGATTTGAATAACCGCAAACTCAATATACATTTATACCACACCATAATATTTAAAACATCAGTAAAGCATCAGTAAAACATCAGTAAAGCTTACATAGTAATTTATTTTACAGTAGGTCAAGAAGAGAACGGTCTTACATTAAAAAATAATTCGCTCTGTCCCCATGAAATCCGGTCACACACTCTAAACTTAAATATTATTGAAGTAACAATTTACTTGATATTGTTTTAAAAGTATTTTTGTATAACAGAAACAGCGGTGTGAACATTTTGCAAAAGTAAACAGTAATTGCATTTTACCTGTTTATATTATGTTATGTACTTATATAGGTTTTCTCGGTCAAATTCAGCAAATGAGCAGTCAATTTCATTTTCATGCGTTCGAATTAAAACTGTTTTGCCTCTCAAGTTACTGCGTTTCAAATTCAGAATTCGGCCGTGTAATTTCGTTTTGAGTCGAGTCAAATTCCTTTAGCACTCTGTTCGATTTAGCGTATCTTCATTCTTTTTCGTGACACACACGCCTCAAGAAGCGTCTGCGAATTTGAATGCTGCTATGATGAATTGTTAAATTGAATGATTATTTTGTTAAATCGAATAACGTAAAAGTACATTTGACTAGTCTTAAAACGAAATCGAATGACCCTTTTCAGTAGCATTCAATTTCGTGCCAAATAGAATAAGCTGGTGGTTAAATTGGCTGCTCATTTCCCAAAATTGATCTAGAAAACCTATAGTAACAATTAAGTAATTTTAATTTGTTATTATTTTGTTTGTCCTGTTGTATCGTGTTTATTGTAAGAGTTCATTGTTGTTATTTTTTTTGATATTTTATTACACACATTATTGACTGGTTGTTATAAGAGCTTTAACTGGGCATTATTTATGACCCCTGGTGCGGTCAAGAACCCCGTGAGACCCCCATCGAGGGGGTTGAACGAGGGGCCAGTGCGCGGGGAACGACTCCTGTAAACAGGGGGTGCGTAAGGTCGATGGTTTACACAGGGGCTAGGTATACGAGATCTGGGGAGGCCGAGTTTGATTTAGGATAACAATATAAACCAAATATTGATGGCCTAAAAATGCGGCAAAACTAAACGGTTGAGGTATTTATGGGTGCTGAGATGTCCCGCATTTCCAGAGGGAGGGATGGCCAGGTATGAGGAAGTTAGGCTTACGGGACCCCGTTGCCACCCAAGGGCCAATATCATAGAGGGTCAAATCAGACAATAGTGTTCAACAATCTGCTAAGCAAATATAAGCAGGGAACAAAATGGTACATTCCACATGGTATTTTGGCTGGTAACCTTATTCTAGTACATGTTTTGTGCTGAAGGGCCTATCCGTGCCTACGAAATTTGGCCCATAAGCTGTGATAAGGTGTTACGCCATTCTTGTTCTCCTCAGCGCTTGAATGGGGCTAGTGTGAGTTTTATAAGGCCTTATTGATATTAATTCGAAACCTTGTTGGACTTTGGTTTAGGCTCCGTCAGTCATTCAATAAACCCGTGCTTTCCTTACGGGGCTTTAATCAGACAAAGCCCAAACCCATTTCGTGAATTCGAAAAGGGCATGACACAACATTTTCAGGTAAAAGTCACGATCGGGAATCGAACCCACACTCTGCTACTGACAACACCAGAACCATGGCTCTGGTGAAGATAGACCGCTCAATATAGCTACAATACCGTTGTTAGCCAAAACATTGTAATGATTGTTTCCACATGACACTGGGTGCGTTCGTTTAGCTTCTCTAGGTCGACCCCGGTGTGTGGCGTTTTTTTTTTTCAGGACGAACGTGGGTAATTATCTGCACACAATCGTCCTGGAAAAAGAAAACGCCACACACCGGGGTCGACTTGGGGAAGCTAATCGAACGCACCCTTTATTGATTATAACATTGTGAGAAGAACTGTGCTTTTTCGATTCATGGTAGAAAAACATTTTATATCGTTGCAGTACCCGCTGCCAAAACATAGGATTCGAACTGCCTCTATCTACCGAGTAACCTCGGTAGTCTAGTTGGTAAGACACTGCTCTAGAATTTCAAGGGTCGTGGGTTCGAATCCAATCCAAGTACCATGCCTGTGATATTTTTTTCACAGGAATCGGGAAAGCACCGAGTATACAGTGCTAACATACATCGGCGTATGGGTAAAAACCAAAATTATTATGATTAAATGAGTTATGAATATTAATTTGTATTTGTCCCGTTTCCCTCCAGACGTCAGACTGCCGAGGAGCGGGAAGCCGAGAGGCAGGCAGCAGCAAGGTTCATGTTTACCCTCCAGCACGAGGTCATGATGAAGACGCTCCAGGACCCTGTACCCCAAGACCGTCTCTGCGTCCACAACTCCTCACTGAACGCTCTGCAAAACCTCCAACCCTGGAGCGAACGGACGCACGGTGGACAACAGCAACAACTGCAGCAACAGGAACACCAAGAACAGCAGCACGAACACCAGCAGCAACAAGAACAGCAGCAACATCGACAGCAGCAACAAACCGATGCCAACACGGACGATACTTGCCAAGCACACTCGCCACCAATGTCAAACACTTCAGGAGAACACTAAGAACCTAAGAATTAAGAACACTTAGAACCTACCACCTTGTGATTGCAAATTCTGCAATCAAATCACCGGACCACGCTCTTCATCTCATGTATTCTTCTTACACCATTTCCCGCATTATAGTTTTACTCAGTTCACAATTAATATCAACAGAATGTATGTGAAGTGTTATATCGTATGAGGTCACCATTTTTCGTTGACTCTTTCTGTTCATTACACTCTTAGAAAATCTTCCGTGTATCAGAACTGATCCGGACATAAGAACTGATCCGTATATCAGAACTGATCCGGATTTCAGAACTGATCCGGATTTCAGAACTGATCCGGATTTCAGAACTGATCCGGTTATCAGAACTGATCTGGATACCAGCACTGATCCGGATCCCGTGAGGCCTGATCCGACAGTTGATTTGAATTTACAATGCGCTTTTTGTCGGAAACCGACATTATATCTCAAAAGACCAGCTAGAGACAACTATTTGTATGTTTTCAAGAGTAATGCGCTGGTCGCGCGGTCATACCGTGCCATCTCGAGTACATAGTTCACCTATTCATACGCACGTGTCTACCACTCACAGGCTTTAATTTGAACAAACATTAAAATGTTTGTTCAAATTGAATAAAACAATTTCTACAAACTTAGAGCGAAGCAAACTCTTTCACTTCATTTCTATCCTAATAAACTATATATATTTGACATACATTATTTACGTTTTGAAGCAATATAATTTTCCCAAATTCGTTCGGAGAAAAGCAAAGTCTAAACGTAAAGTTTTTCAAATCTGTAAAAAATTGGGCGATGCATGCAATTTCAAGCTTTTTTTTACAGCTCCAGATCTCGAACTCTCTTTGAAAAACTTTATGGGTAGTCTAATGCAAGTAAATGTTGTGTCGTTAAATTGTTTCAAAATCACTGTTTTGAATCTTGCAAAGGACAGAGTGAGAACAAGGTGTACTTAAAGATTTTAAGACTGCTGAATGTCGACATGTAAAAACGAATGTAAATATAAATGTACTTAAATTATTGTATTAATATTGATATCGTGGACGTGAATAAAAACAATAACTGACCCGCAAGTGTTCTGTAGAATAAACAACAACAAACGCACCGGGTTATCATAATTACAATTCTCATGATATTAAAAGTGATTGTGTACAAATTGAACAGGATTTGCCACATTTTAATTTTGATCTCAAAACATGTTGGTCAACAGATCATTTCGTGTCCCTTTATCTTTTTAACCTAGGCGAACATCAACAAATTGATTTAAAGTTGCGATTTTATTTACTGCTGTTTGCAAAAGATTGATGTGTTATTAATTCTCTCTTTGTCATCTGGAGCTCGTTAGGGGCGGTTTACTTTTCCTAATGTAACTCCTCGAGCAAAATGGTTCCCGCCAATTATCTGATTTTGACGGCTGTTTAAATTCTGTTGACTAAATAAAAAGTGCGGGCATATTATATTAAGGGATCATTAAGCGTTATTTAAGTCGCCGGGTGTGCAATACACCGTGACACACCATCATGAAACCGAGCGGTGTGGTTAATTCCATGGTAATTTATAGCTTAAGCTGGCAAGTCACACATCGCCTTGGCAATTCCTGAAGAAAAAGTTATAACTTCTTTCTCTTGGGCCGGTCTGTGGATATCATGGCCGTCCAGAAGGGCCGTTAATGCAGGGGGAATCCATGAACAAAAGAATACAGTCCAGGAGAGGCCGACAAGACCATATGTGAAAATCGCCCCGGCCCAATGTTGCGTTTCAGAGCAATAGTTGTCAAGACCAATAATAATGGTCGTATATCATGCTGCAACGCGATCGCCTGCCTCCGAGGCTGACGTCGTGAGAGGGAAAGGACTGCCGGGGCAAACACTTCGGGGGCCCGGGAGGAGTGAGGGTCCCCAAGTGCCTCTCTAAACCCGTGACACCCGTGACCAAGAGGCGAACCCTTTTGGGTTGTACTTCCAACAGATTTAAAGATTGGAAAGTAATTGCGAATCAAGATGGATGGGTCGGTAATGAGTGTGTAGGGTCTTGGCTTTGTCTAAGAGGAACAGCCCCAAACCTCGACAGCTTGTCAGCCATTGGCACATGATTCAAGAAATCCAAAGCGGCTGTTGATGGGGGTTGAAGTGGCTAGGCGCTGGAGGCGGATTCCAGACGCTTGGGACGAGTTAGGCTTTGATTCCTGGTTACTTCTACAAGTTTCGTAATAGGTTATTGAAGGAGATGGACTGACCTGGCTTTGTTTCTTGTCAACTAAGACGGGTTGAAACAAAGGCCTGGCTTAGTGTTAAGCATGGACGATATTTTGAAAGACGTTGGTCCAGCGGCTGTCCAAAATGCAACTTTTATTCACGACAAACTGCGGTTGAGTCTTACAAGTTTCGTTTCGATTGTCGATAGACTTAAGCATATCGACCCCTTTCCAATCGGCCTCGAGCGTTGTCCGATTTGAAAGGACAATTTTAAAATAATCAAACAATTTAAACATTGTAATAAAGCAGGTTTTGAAAAGCCACAACGCCTATACTTACCCATTGGGTGTAAGAATGTGTCATTTACACTGAGTAAAAACGAAAAAATCTGCTGATGAACTTGCATAATCGATTTGTGATTAATTAACAGTTTTTAGGAAAAACCACAACGTGGTAAATACGAAACGACGAAGTCGTGTAAACTCATTGTTGCTTTCGTTACAATCGACCACGTTGTCGAACCAGTTTCATAGACCTGCTTATAAGAAGAAATAATACTGCTTAACACATTTATGCTGAGCAGAAATGAGCAGGATGCCACCAGTTGAACATGTGACATGTTTGTACTGTAAAACCCTGTTCTGTTAAGCAGATAACGTTTGTGTGCTTAGCTACTTCTTGCCAAGGTCTGTTATGGTCACTCATTAACGAGTAGGCATACCTTTGGACATCGTGGTCACCCCACTTCTAACCAGAAAAACAAAGTTGACATTTATTACTTACGTCTTAATTTGTCCAAACATCTTCCAAAAATCAAGTAATAAATTCCATTCAAAACCCGTTTCAAACGTTCGTTCCCCACATAAACACATTCAAACACAAAGCAAGACGAAAACACAAAAATCCCCTAAACTCGTAAATACCTCCAAATCAAGAGGAAAGACGCGGGTGATTTGTTTACAGGCATCTCCCTCTATATTGACAAACTGTTTACCCTGGACCTACTAATACCAATATATCCCCCGCATAAACAAATCCAGTTAACGCACTCAGGTGGCTGTCCGAGCCGACCGAGCGACCCGTACGCCTCCCGCCGCCAGATGGGTCCCTAACCCCACATGACCCTGTGCCTACAAGTGTTGCGAGACGCCTCGCTAGTCAAGTCCCCTTCGGTGTTTCAGAAAAGGGAAAAAAAATCCCAAATTGCTCCCACAGCATCCTTAGCCTTTGAAAACATCTTCATCCATTCACAGGGAAACCCTAAGGCGAGAGGGGAGTACAGTGATTTTGATGAATGGGTTTCGAATGATCTGTCTTAAAATTCAATAGAGGAACAGAATTACGTGTGAGTGTCTATAATTCGTTCAAGCTCGCAGTAAAATTTTAGAGTTGGATAATTTGGCTTTATTAGGGTGAATTGAGCTCCCCCTTTCCATGAATATTTCGTTGGCCTAATGAATATCTTATTTGTAGTGCTCTAAAGACAAACTGAAAGGCAGTCATATGGCGTCAAACTCCGTCAAACATAACGCTCAACGAACGAACATCACAGACAAAAAGAATATGTAAAAATCAATGATAAATGTATGATCTACAAATTTATCAAAAAATTCCCAAATGGTTTTGTTCAAATGCCGTCACGGTATAACTGTGGTCATGTCAATGCAAAATTATAATGACTTTTTGATTTGATAATGAACCCTAAAAGGCAGTGGACACTATTGGTAATTACTCAAAATAATTATTAGCATAAAACCTATCTTGGTAACGAGTGATGGGGAGAGGTTGATAGTATATTACATTCTGAGAAACGGCTCCCTCAAAAGTGACGTAGTTTTCGTGAAAGAAGTAATTTTCCACGAATTTGATTTCCAGACCTCAGATTTAGAATTTGAGGTCTCGAAATCAAGCATCTGAAAACACACGAACTTCGTGTGACAAGGGTGTTTTTTCTTTCATTATTATCTCGCAACTTTGATGACCGATTGAGCTCAAATTTTCACATGTTTGTTATGTTATGCATATATTGAGATACACCAAGTGAGAAGACTGGTCTTTGACAATTAACACCGTCCACTGTCTTTAATTATTAATAACTGAACGAACGAATTTAGTTTTTTCGCACAGCAAACAAAAACAATTTGATGATACCGCTATCTTTATTGGATATTTCGCCGCAGTACTTATGAGTTTTCATGACCAACATTTATCTATCTTTTCTTCGATGGCATTTCTCATGCCATACCCACATGCCTGGAGTTTTTGAAAGGGCAAGGCCATTTTTATTTTGCAAAAGAGGGCACTTCCAATTGGAAAATCCTAAATTTGTCTTGAAACTTAAGAAGGGGCACTAAGGCTAAGACCAGGGCAACAGTTCACTCCAGACCTGTCTCTACTTCTTCTACCTCTGTTCAATCACCTCGGAGAATAACTGACTCCTTCGAGCACTTAAGAGTTGCTACTTTCTCCATTAAAACCCATCGTTCTCCAGACCAACATCCCGAAATAAGTGTCTTCTTCGCCCATATCCGACACTCAGTGACGCTCAAGGCGCTTCAAACATTCGGTACTTTCCTACAAGGTATTTTAGACTAAGTTTGAATTATGAGACCAAATCCTTTTTATTGCAGCCAATCAAACCAGGATCACCTGGGCGAACCCCTTCTCTTTTCGATATAAACACTTGGTTCTTTTACGTGCGTTCACAACACACGTGACCTCTGGCTTTACGTCCCACCAGAAGGACGAAGCAATCATTGTAAGGTGTCTTGCTTTTAAACACAAGTGTCACGAACGGGACTCGAACCCACTCTCTGCTGATCAGAAACACTGGAGCCTGATTCCAATGCTCTCAACCGCTAGGCCACGATAAGTCAAGCAATTTTGACGGGTCCATTCTCCTCTTTCATAAAAAAAAATCACGCATTCAGGCATGATATAGATCTAGATACTAACATTTTCCCACCATTTCAAAGTACTTAAATATCACAAGAGGGCGCTCTTATTGGTGACGTCAATTTGCAGCCATAATTACCCACCACTTATAGACAATCAATGTCCTGTGACTTTTAAGCGGGAATTTTTTCCCCATTTTTTTCCAACCGGCATTAACACCTGTGTGAAACAAAATGGACCCGCGCAGAGTTCACGAAATGAATTTTGAACTTCAAAAAAGAAGCAATGGTCATTGTCACCCAACACGGGTTCAATGCCAACCAATAACTTACATGACATCAATACAGTTTTACGTGTAAGACTCGGTATAGTGAATGATATACGAGGCCAACCCTGAGCGTGCCGAGGCTGACCGCTCGGGCGGGAGAATCGCTCCAGTCTACCCGGCTCCAAGTTGTTTGCAACGCTCGGTGTTTTTATTCTTTCTCGGTCTTGTTAGGGTTTAACAGTGTGTATTTAAACTATGTTACACTCTATTAATGTTTGTGGATGTTCTAATTTGATTGAAATAACACCCATAAACACATCAGATAACGAAGAGTGCGATTTTAAAGTTGTCTCAAAAGGTTTGTTTCGGTTGGGCTCCGTCAGCGATTTTAAAAATTATACACTTTCGGCAATAACATTTTAAAATGTCGAGTCTTGGTTAAAGGTTTGTTTTTGTCTATTAGACTTCACATAACTACAAGTTTAAAGGGGGACTGTCATAGTTATCATAGACTAGCAGGTAGCATGTGGCTAGCTGCATACACTGGTCTCTATAATTATACTGTCTCTGTCAGTATAATGGAGATCAGTATAATGGAGTCGTACTCTTGTCCACTGCACACGGGCGGGCTGGACGTCACAGCACAATACAATAATGATGGCGCCCTTTGTGATGTTTCGGCCAGCTCACGCGAATCATAAACTCAGCTTAAACTTAACAGATTTTTAATTTCATTTATAAATTGGGTCACACTAAGTACGGATACTGGTCTTACAGATTTTCCATTTAAATGATAAATTCTCCGGAAAAAGAAATATGATTAAACTGCCCTTTAAATTTATATGCTTTTTGGAACAGTTTGATTATTTTAATCCTAACAATGTATTATTTATACCAAAAAAACATGCATAAAAAATTAAAAAAATGAAATAGTTTTTGAGATACCGCCGAAAATTTCTTTGCAGAAAGAATAATCATCAATAGGAATACACGGGCTGAAAAACGTAACTGTAGCAACGCTTCTCAAATTCACACTCAGAGAACAAAAACCTATACCTTTTTACATTACTTCAAAGTGAATTGTTTCTTAAAGGATTTGGGTACTTTTTTAAAATGTCCATAGATTTACATTAAACTTACAAGGTTTGAAGATAATGATAGTGGAAAGCTTCCCTTCAAATATTACTTACTGAGGTGCTGTAGTTTTTGAGAAATGAGTAAATGTAATGAAAATTCGTTTGTAAATGATTAAAATAGTTTTCGTCTCACGAGACGAAAATTATTTTCATGACATTGTTTTACTCATTTCCCAAAAACTACAGCACCTCAGCACTTAATATTTTCAGGGAAGCTTTCTACTATCATTATCTTCAAACTGTGTAAGTTTAGTGTAAATCTGTGGACATTGTGTTTTTTGTCCTACAAAAGTTACATAGACCCTTTAAAAAAAAGCTTTAAACTTGATGGAGGCCTCAAACCGAAAGTGTTCATTGCCATTACTTTTAAGAGTGACAACCAAACGCATACCTTCCCTTTAAGCTCTATCGTCCAATAGTAAAATGCGGTGCCATCTCTGAAACTATTTGTCGATAGAGTTACGACAGTGGGACAAAGTTTTACTTCTGAATGATTGAACATTTGTATATGTCTATTTGAAGACAAATATATGGCTGTGGTGGTATAAGTGCAATCTGATATCATAGGAATTGCTGGGGTTGGTAATAAGTTTATTCAAAATGGACGTGAGCGACTTCATGGCAGCCGAGGATTTAAATTTACATGTGGGACTTAGAGGCACTGGACACGTTTAGTAATTGTCAGGGACCAGAATTCTCACATGGTGTATCCCAACACTTTATGCATACACTTTAAAAATGTTAAAATTTGGGCTCAAGTGGTCATCAAATTTGAAAGAAAACAATGAAAGAAAGAAAAACATTGTTGCAATAGTACTTTGTGTGCATTCAGATGCATAATAAAAAAAACAAACTTCAGCCGAAGTATTTTATTATTTGAGTGAGAAATTACCTCTTTCTCAAAAACTACGTTTCTTCAGAGGGAGCCGTTTCTCACACTGGTTTATACTATCATGCAGCTCTCCATTATTTGTAACCAAGTAAATTGTTATGCAAACAATTATTTGAATAATTATAAATTCAGTACCTTTAAGGGCACAAGTGTCATGACCGGGTATCGAACCCACACTCTGCTGTTGACAACACCAGAGCTTGGGTCCGGTGAACTAGACCGCTCAGCCAACGGCACGCCTAGCCTCCTTCCCCTAGCTCCACCCCGAAGTACCACCGAAGACACATTAATAGAACCAAGAAACTAGAATATCCAATACCATGCCCTAAATCACCTACCAAGGAATTCCAAGTTACAATCACTAAGTAAATATCGCTGTAAAATTTATACTTCTTTACAACCAAGTCTTTAAAAATCCACCGTTAAGATGCATATTTTACTCGTCAAACAATTTCTTTGTTGAGTTATTGCCTGTGACTAACCGCCGCCTCGAATTGAATGGAAATAAACACACGGCGAGTGGTATTGTAACAGCCAGCGAAGTTCGCTCAAATTGGGTCAAGAATAGAGTTGCCAAACCAGACCGGGGCCCAATTTCATAGAGCTGATTAATGCAGAGAATTGTGCTTAAGATCTTACTGCTAAGCACAAACATGCAGGATACCGGTCAAAAATTGAACAGGTGATAATACATTTGGCTGGTAACTTTATTCTGGTAAGCAAATATTTGTTCTGCTTAGCAACTTGTTATGCTTAAGCAGCAACCACAATAAGCCAATCACAAAACCTTTTGCTTATTAGGTATGTGGTTACCAGCCAAAACATGTAATGTATGTTGTTACTGGTTCCCTGATGGTTTACACGCTATAAGGTTAGGCCAGGTTTAGGGTCAGGGTTGGGGTTTAGATTAGTGTGTACATATAGGGCCCACTGGAAGGGGCAATCACAAGGACCGGGAACAAGGAACCACGGGGACCGGGAACAAGGAACCACGGGGACCGGGCAAAAGGGCCCATGGAACCGGGCACAAGGGCTCACGGGGACCGGGCACAAGGGCCCACGGGACCGGGCACAAGGGCCCATGGAGACCGGGCACAAGGGCCCATGGGGATCGGGCACAAGGGTTCACGGGACCGGGCACAAGGTCCCACGGGTATCGGGCACACTAGGGCCCATGGAGACCAGGCACAAAGGCCCACGGGGACCGGGCACAAGGGCCCACGGGGACCGGGTACTAGGCCCACGGGGACCAGGGGCAAGAGCTCAAGGGGACCGAGGACAAGGGTTCACAGATTCCTGACACAAGGGCACACCCATTTAAACCATGAACACATGCATGGACCTGTCAATATCCCCTGAGGACAGTGTTTTTTGTAGGGGCATCAAGGGGGGTTCAAAACGGTCATGACGCGCTGGATTTGGATCCTAAAAGGACACACTAAGACATTCAAACTCCATCATGATTCCATACCCTAAGCAAGTTTTGTTTGATGTTCAGTTCCGGGCCGGGCTTGGCACCCATGTGCTAGGGAAGCCTTGCTTGACGGGGGGTACATATTGAAATATCCGAAGGGTCCGTGTTTTCACCGTAATCCATTACAACCAAAGAGGGGTATACATGTGCGCTAAGCCCTCCGTCTGTTTAGTTAGAGACGCGCTGCCTAAAAAAAACTAATGAATAATTAATTAGCTGGTGTTGATGTACAGTATACGGACACTTACTTTCTGCCGGACTTGTGTGTTGACCGTTTCTTCGCTTTCCTTTTTATGATTTCTGAAATAAAACAAAAAACGAAATGTTAATGAGTGTATCTTTAATCAAAATAAAAAAAAAAACGTTCTCGTAATATAACCTCCACAAGTTTACGCAATTCTTGCCTTCTTCTTTTCGGAACCAGTTTTGAATGTCGTTGAGAGAAATTTAGAACTAAATGTACACACAAATGTTTGGATTTCAAAACAAAGAGAGTAGATCCGTTCGATGCAAAACAACGGCCACTGATAATTTTTTATATGACTGAAGTGCTATCATTTATTTATCTATCTTTTAATAATATAGATTTCATGATTTTTTCTTCCTTTTTAATGCATCAATTATGGGATGTTCCACATGATTGGATGCCACAATCCACTTTGTTTTCTTTCTTTTTTACGACCGACGTTATTTTTTTGGGTAAGCATCGGTGATGATTGCCCGGGTTACTTCGCACTTCTCCCGGCCGAGCATCGCGTCTTAGAGACGGTGAACACGACGGGGGGCTGCCGTCGAGGCGACGGCACTTATTATTGGTCGTCTATCATCACCACCATAAAATCTCTACACTTCCAGTTCTCCTTTTATCAGTTATCTTCGGGAACAAATCAAGCGCAAATTAGTGTTGGATGGGGATAGTTCAGTGAAGGATGTCAAAGGGGTTTTTTTTCAGAGGAAAGGGAAACACAATAAGTCGTCTGAGACCAATAACTGTCACGAACTGAGTGTTTTTGTATATGGATATGATTAATGGAATAAGTGTGTGTGTGCGAAACTCATACAAGGGTAATTCAACACCAATGAATATTAATAATGGGGAACGATAGTGGTGTGGATGTGGGTACCTAAGTGTGGTGTGATAAGCGTGAAGTGCTGTGTAGCATTCAGGCCCCAAATTGGTCTTCTCACTTCATATTCAGATACACTCTAAAAACTAAAGAGTTGAATCCAACACTTGGAATAGTGGTGAGTGACCACACTTTGAAAATGTTTGATCTAGTGTTTTGTTTGTTAAGTCTAGCATTTCTAAATTTTTGATCCAATGCAGAAAGGGATAATTTAACAATTTAAGTGTTAATTCAACATTTTTCAAACAAATTCCTTAGAATTATTTGGCCAGCTTAAATTGTTGACTGAATACTTTTAAATGCTGGATTTAACATATAAATTGCTGGATTCAACACTTTTGCAAGTGTTGGATTCAACTGTTTAGTTTTTAGAGTATACCAATGGTTTATTTGTATCCACCATTGGCTCTCATTATAGTGCATCATTGTCTTCTATTGGAAGAGGAATGCTTACATCTTCACGTGTTAGTTCTCGTACTCGAGAGGCTGCTGTTTTTTTAAGGTAGGCCTACTAGTGCTCGTATTCGGAGGTCCAATACTCGGCTGTAAGATTTTCCCCCCTCAAAATTAGAGTACTTGGAGCTCAGATTCAAGTACTCTCGAGTACTACCCGGGTACAAGGAAGGCAGGCCTGCCCCTACTCGTGCTTGTACTCGGAAGTACTTGTACTCGGTTGTTGGCACTCCCACTTCAGAGTTCTTAGAACTTTAGAGACATTATACTCTTATCATTGTCTCAAGTACTCATACTCAAGGACTACTCAGTGACATTATGTACTTGGCTGTACTTCTTTAAAAAAATAAATAAGAAATTAAGTGTTGAATGATCAGACAAAACCAAATTTCATAAGGTACGACAGTTTCTCAGCGCAAATGGTAGGCGTGCCCAGAGATCGCAAATCGTACAGCCGAAATCGGGAGGATTTTAGGCTGTACGATTTGAAGGATGCGGCTCTTTTTATCCTCGAATAACGATGCATGGCGGCAAGATTGTCAATAGAGGGCGACGTTTTCCATTGCCCTCAGTAAAGATTTGTTTTATACCCGGCCGGGTGACGTATCAGGACGTGCACTTGAGCAAGGGGCAAATTTCCTAGGTATGGAATGAGAAACATTATTCGATTTAAGACAATTATTATTGTAAAAGAAAAAAGTGACTGCATATCATCACCGGTGTCCTAGGGAATTCTTTCCGCCGGAGATTCGGTCCCCCAGTTTGCCATATGAGGGGACCGTCTATGTTTATTTGCTCATCAAATAATACAAGATCTTTTAAATTTCTAATTGTAGCATATACGGCGAGTGTTTCTAAACATATGGTCAACGTGACATACCACATTCAAACATCATGCCAGCCTGATTGTGGAATGGGGCGTCATTGTGTGCAAACGTGCTTGAATGATAACCAGAATGTCCACCAAATGAGGGCGCTGATCAATTTAAGCGCGTCGCCCAGGGTGCACCAGCGACAAACGCTGCTAATGGCGGATACTAAAAAAAAAATACCCAACACCGTTTACAGTCTCTCAGCCTCTTATATAGGATTTGAGGCATTGTATGGTGAGGTATCAATGAATAGTTGGTTTGCGGTAACACCATGTGTGTATCTACTTGCCAGGTAGAGTTTGTTCTTAGAGAACTGTCTTGCTTTATTCTACTGCCGGTCTGAGAAGAGTGAGACGGGTAAAGTGGTCAAATTTTGCTTGGGAAGAGGATTGTAGTGCTTCACGAAAACTGGCAGCAAATCAGATTGGGAAAAAAACACCCTTTTTCTGAGATAATTAGCAAAAAATCCAAACGGCTGACCTGCCCGAAACTAAGAAAGGAATCCGAACTTGGGTGTCCGGGAAAAAAAAATTGTTTTTAAGAGGCTGGTGTAGACTTGAAAATATTGTTTGAGTGTTTTTGCATATTAAAGACACTGGAAAATATTGGTAATTGTCCAAGAACAGTCTCACTTGGTGTATCTCACTTGGTGTATCTCAACATATGCATAAAATAACAAACCTGTGAAAATTTGAGCTCAATTGGTCGTCGAAGTTGCAAGATCACAATGAAAGAAAAACACACTTGTCACACGAAGTTGTGTGCTTTCAGATGCTTGATTTCGAGATCTCAAAATCTAAATCTGAGGTACCGAAATCAAAATTCGTGGAAAATTACTTCTTTCTCGGAAACTACGTTACTTAGGAGGAAGCCGTTTCTCACAATGTTTTATACTATCAACAGCTATCCATTACTCGTTACCAGGTAAGTTTTTATGCTAACAATTACTTTGAGTGATTACCAATAGTGTCCAAGCCTTTAAGCATTAATGCACAAAAAATTGCGATGGGAGTTTAGCTAATAGTAATGGAGCCACCCTCAGATTTCTAAGAGACGCTGTCTGTGTGGGTCGCGGCACTGCAAGAGATTCTGTCCCCCATACGACGAATTGTGTACACACTTCTTCTTATATAGCGCCCTCTTTTGATTCGACCGTCTTTCTGAAAGGGCATGATTTCCGGGGGCCCATTCCCTATGAGCCAAACAGAATAGACACACCAATGATTTAAAACAATGCAGAAGAAAAATGAGCAATACAATACATAGCCCCATATTGTTTATTAGTCCTCGCTTTCACCAAATGGAAAATGTGTACATGGTCACACCAGGGTCAGCAGTTATGCCTAAACTGCGAACACAATTATATCAAACTCAGTTATTAGTGATCATAATTATAAGTAAAAGACTAAAAATGTGTCGTCTTACAATTTATCAACCTTCCGATGACGTCATCCGCATCATATAGCAAGTCTCTAATTGGAACCACACACCCCACACAATAGTGGATACTGGCGTCTAGTGAGCGTTTATTACAACACGTTGTGGCCAGACAGCCAGTCGAGAATCACAGGTGATCAATTCCAGAGTTAGAACAAAAAGATTATTGTGAAACTGTAAAACGTCGCGCCGACCGGAAGGCGGGCCAGATGAGCACCAGCTTGTTGGGCGTTGAGGCGACCCGTCACAGTGGCCCTTTTTTCGGCGGGTTACAATTTCAACAGTCTCTTCGTATTTTGCAACTTGACGGCAATACTTGCGATTTGTTGGCACAGTCGACGTTTAAATATTGTGATTGAGCACAGATGCTTACGAAATGGACGCCTTTTATTAGACACACCACAGACAAGACAATGCATTTACGATACTTTTACATTGGCACAACCAATGAATCGTTAAGAACTATTTTACCGCCAAATACTTACAGCGCCACCTATTGCTTGTAATGTTACCACACACCCGAGAGGGCGCTTCTAAATCCCTCCTCATGCTGCGTCTCAATTATTGATCTTGCGGGTACAACTATCAAACAAAATGTTTTTTGATGAAAACAGCCGGTTCGGTCTCGACGTTTCGAAGCTAAACGAAACCTTAGAACACTTCAAAATGTTGCGTCTCACCTCAAATACACGTTTGTGTTTACACAATACGTACACCGCAAGCGTACACCGCAAGTATATATACCTTGCAGGAAAAACTTATTGTCATATCGTTGTAACAAATAAAGCAAATTCTAAATTAAAATAGAGTATTTGAAAAGTTACAATATAAAGCAAAATGTGATAACACCCCTGTTTGTGAAGTATTTGTGTTCCTTCTGTCAGAAAGGGCAAATTTGTACAAGCTTCGAGACACAGTCAACTATCCTCCATTAATTTAGTATGGTCTTCAATAACTATCGTTTACAACTAATTTTGTGTAAACAATTGTTGCTATTTTCATATAACGGAACCGCGTTGGTGTATGAATTCTAAAAGAAATAAATTGACCTGAAATGTTTAATGGAGGTGGAGACGGGTACCGATGAGACTGATGGGTACAAATGAGTCTGTGTTTTCTGTTACCCTTTTTGGGATTTATGTAACTTTTA
The DNA here is from genome assembly GCF_032118995.1 of Asterias amurensis. Classification (NCBI taxonomy): domain Eukaryota; kingdom Metazoa; phylum Echinodermata; class Asteroidea; order Forcipulatida; family Asteriidae; genus Asterias; species Asterias amurensis. The sequence continues at coordinate 6,560,834 of NC_092655.1, read as the reverse complement.
CTCCCCGGCAAAGAAAACCAATTGGGTTTGGCCCAACAGGACGGTTGCATTTATAAAGGGGATGGTGGGGGCGGAGAAACCCTGTTCACGACGTGCTAAAAGGATCCAGGACACATAACCTCTCGATACAGACCCCATAAAAGTACAAATTGGAAGAGCTCAAAGTTATCGACAAAGCGGAAAGTCTAAGCCTTGTTGAGTTGCATTACAGCATGAAGTAATAACCGGCATCACCAATCCAGTCTCCCCATTGGCTACTCGAGACATGACGTCACCACCTCTCAATTTTCTGATCATCATCCCCAGGGGACTTACCCCAGTCTAGTAACTCGATACAGGGGATCGATTTCAGCGTGCTGATTATGTGGGAACGAACAGGGGCCCCATCGCCCTTGCTATAGGGGTGAGAGTTTTGTCTTCGGGGGCTGGTTTGGCACAAGAGTCTTAACTCATTATTTCCCGAAATTGGTGAGGCACCGTTCAAAATTAAAGATGAAAGACTGATTTATTGCCATATGAATCATGACAAACAGTTTCATTTCATGTTATGCACAGAAAGTGGTTGTAGACCAGGGTAGTAGAAAATAAAACATGTGCATGGTGTTTCCTTTTCCGATTTTGGTTACAAAATGATCAAAGCTATGGTTAAAAAGCTGGTTAATACATTCTGCTTTATTGAATGGCACATGGATTGCTGTTAGTTTCAAAGGTTCGTCAAATGTTCATAAAGGTTATAATTCCAGTGTTCGAGGAGGTTCTTGCAATGCAGCTAAAGGTTCTTCCAAATAATCTTGAACGTTATCTCAATGATCCGAAAGGTTCTTCCAATGCAACACAAGGTTCTTGCAATGATTCACAGGATTATTCAAATGTTCCAAAAAGTTATCCGATTGTTCCAACTTGTCATATACGTTCCAACAAGTTATTTCAATCCCCCAACAGGTTGTTCAAAATGATCCGAAATGGTCATTTCAATGTTCCAACAAGTATAACTCAATACGGTTCCCAGAGTTTAGACAAAGGTTCCAAAATATATTCCAATGTTCCCAAAGATTCCTCCAATTTTTAATGTTTATTTTTATTTTTATTTTCAATCGAAATCTCCCCCACCCCTAAAAAAAAAAAAAAGCCTCACACTAGCCAATTTCTTGCGGAGACTAATACAGTTTTCTTCAGCTACTCGAAACAAACTTCATTTCTGACAATACCTCATTGTTTCTTCCTTGTCATACCCTTGTGCTTGGTTTCACCCTCAATCAATCAACAGAGTAATTTCAAAGGGGATACGGCAATTATAACCCCAATTAAACACGCGGCAAGTTACACACGACCAGTGTGCAAGACGCAAGGCGGGAAAGAGAAAATATATTAAATTGTTTAAAGGCACAAGTTTTGTAACTGTCAAAGACCAGTATTCTCACTTGGTGTCTCCCAGCTTGCATTAATAGCAAATCTGTAGAAATTTTGACTACATATTGGTCATCGAAGTTGCAAGAGAATAATGAACGGAAAATTTTGTTTTTGCACACTGTGTTTGCTTTTAGATGTACAATAACATGCTTTTGCTGAAGTCTTATTGAGTAAGAAATTACCTCTTTCTTTAAAACTACGCCTCCAGAGCCGTTTCTCACAATGTTTTATACCATCAACAGCTCTCCATTACTCACTACCAAGTAAGTTGTTATGCTAATAATTATTTTGAGTAATTACCAATATTGTCCAGTGACTTTAATACGCCGAATCAGCCGAAGTTCCTATGACATTTAGGGGGTACTGCATATGTACTTTAAGAAGCAATGTATTTCAATGAGAAGGCAATAGTGACATGCATTTTTTTTTTTAAGGGGTTGGCTGGTTTATTCAACGATGACTCAGAAAAAAAAACACTGTACCTTGGGGAATTCCCCATTCACAGCGAACGGTGAGTATGCAGTTAGACACCGTTGTCTGAGCTCAACAAATGACCCCTACTCTTCGGAACCTTATAGGCAAATGTAATTCTTCTTCGTAACAAATTTAATTAGCAGTTCATTTGTGGGTTAAATTTTCTTTGAAATTAATGTACTGAGGGATTAGTGAAGTCAGCAGAAAATGGAGAACACATTCATCATTTTTAATAAGGGTTATTGGGTTGAAGGACTACAGGTTAAGTGAAGTGCACCAGGGAAGAGGATTTTAATTTGGAGGCTCTTAGTATTTATTTATTTTGTTTATAAAACAATGATTGGGCATAAAACACGAATGGAGCGTAATCTTTGTCCGGTTTGTTTCATGTTTATGTTGGTAAGTCAACATCAAGTGTGGCTACTGGTCTTTGACAACTACCAATTGGTCGCATGCTTTAATATTTATTCGAAGTTACACTTTGATATTAATACTAATATAGCGAAGTTTGTATGTATTTAGTTTGTAGTTCTATACTGAAGAAAGTCACGATAAAGATATTGTAATGCGAGTCAAATCTGCACCTCGAGAATAACGAAAGAAATCAGCTGTTTATCAACATTGTTATTGGTGTATTTATGTTTTTAATAATTTATTTATTAATTTGTCTATTAAGGAATTGTATCGATTTTTGCTTATTTCAATGTTTTAATTTAAAGCAGACACTTTCCCTTTCATGCAGGCTGCATGAGAATACTACAAACAGGTTTAGGCAATTCTGAATTGTTTTGTAAACTCCGGAGCAAATCAGCAGAACTCCCACTTCATTTTCCAGACTGAGCAGAGGGAACTACCCCTCTTATGCAGTTATTAAATCGAAGGCAACTCCAGCAAAGATGACGTAATCATATTTAAATAAGATCCATCATCATCCCCACTTTACAGATAGAAAGAATCAAGCCTTCTGGTCAACACTCATCATCATCACTGTCACGAAATATTGTGCGAGTGGGTGATGTGGGAGGTAGTCTCCCGTATACCGGCCAGCGTCGCTCCGGTTTTTTAAAGGCACTTGACACTATTGGTAGTTTACTCAACATAATTAATAGCATAAAACATTACTTGGTAACGAGCAATGGTCCGGAGAGATGTTGATAATATAACACACTGTGAGAAAAGAGGTAATTTCTCACTCATTTTCTTTTTCACCAATTCTCTTCTTTAATTCTCTTACAATTTCGTCGACCAACTTTGTCAAAATTGTCACAGGTTTGTGTTTTGATGTATATGTTGGGATACACCAAGTGAAAAAAACTGGTCTTTGACAATTACCAAACGTGTCCAGTGCCTTTAAGTCTAGGCCCGAGCAATGACTTCACATTTTTATCATTATTTCAAAGTGGCACACCGACGCCATGTCAATACAGAGTCGAGCTCCACCCTCGAAATCATCACTTCGTAATTTTCAATTATAACGACTGGCAGAGGGTTATGTGTGTGTGTTATCTTTCAGACGTTTGGTGATAATCTTTATATGATTAAATAAATTGAAGAGTTCATTTCTCTACATCATCCTTCAGTTGAAATGAGGACACTCTCTTATAATAAAAGCATAGGCCAAAGGTGGCGCCAAAAAAATCACGGGGTATAGAGTCACTTGTATAAATTTATTTTGTATTTTGGTATTAGTTGTTTAACAATTTCATTTGCTTATTCTTTCACTATGACGCGTAGAGGGATACTAGAATGCCTGATGGGGGTTAAAGGCACAGGGGTCGATTTCACAAAGAGTTAGGACTAGTCCTAACTTAGGACTAGTCCTAGGAGATATACAAATTGCATGGATAGTCCTAAGTTAGGACGAGTTACTTGTCCTAACTCGAGATAAGACTGGTCCTAACTCTTTGTGAAATCCACCCCTGGACACCTTTGGTAATTTTCAAAGACCAGACTTCTCACTTGGTGTATCTCAACAAATCAATAAAATAACAAACCTGTGAAAATTTGAACTCAATTGGTCGTCGAAGTTGCGAGATAATAATGGAGGAAAAATACAAACGTGTATTCCCCTGTATATTGGAGTATCCAAAATGCGATTGGTTCAAAAGTATGCAAAAAAGCACGACCGCCAAGAAACCAAAATGTACCGACATTGACATGTTTAGACAGAAGTGTTTCTCCGGAGAATTGATACTAAAGTTTCAACTTGACAATCAGTGAGCAGTTTCTCGATTGAAACTAACCGTATGTTTCTGATGATTACTAAGTTCCTTCAAACTGAGTAGAGTTCAAGTCCTTGCGAAAGGGCTGGCAACCTTTCAGACTAAAGGTGTGGCTACTGTTTGTGCAAGTGCTTTGAAAACGTGAGTGACAAGGTTGACACCATTGGTATTGTCACATAGGATACCGAACAGAAAATCACACTTTAAAATTGTGTCTGCAGAAGTTTTTTTTAAACTCTGTTTTCATTGTGCAATAATATCCTGGTCTGATGAGAGACAGTAGGCCTACTGTGATAAGTTTGTCTTTTTGTGTAGCCTAATTCTGGGTTGCCTTTTTTATAAAAGTATTTTTTTTTCCCGAATATGCATTTTAATGTTTTCTGCTTTTGATTGTATTCTCTACCTTGTGTACATTCCTTTAAGACCGTAACTCAGTAGTATTTTTTTCCTGCGAGTATCTTTTTATTCAATATTAATGAAATAAACAAAGACCGATAATAGTTAACACCCTAGTTGTAACACTTCGATTAGTTTTGGTAACACCCCCAATTTAAGTGTGTGAAGTAGTGCTCACAAAAACAAGATATTTCAAAAGAATTCTCCAATGAAAAAACCTTCTCGATGATTAACAGTTATGTTTATCATACCTTTAATCATAGCTGGCCCCATAAGACTCCGACACCAAGTGTTTATGATGTGGAGGGTTCGTCACCACACTGTACACACAAGGGAACCTTCTCCACCCTTATAACCTCCGCCGTTTAGTGACAAATACACACCACTCCCCCTCGAGACCCATTGGAGAATAATGTCAAGTTTAAGGTCATTCTAGTTGGAGTGCACTTTATACATCAGCAACTCGTCTTTTATTTGAATCACAGGCAAAGTAGGTTATTTGCTCTCCTCGTGTATGTTAAAATTACGTTACAACGATGGTTCCTTTCCCATGGAACTGTCTCTCGGAATGCAACGCAACTTATTAAGACAATGAGATAAATTACATCGCCGAGTCGACTTACTGAAACTAAGAGGTCGACTTATCCTGATAATTGATCTTGCCAAGTCGACCTACTGAACTAAGAGGTCGACTTATCCTGCTAGTTGTCTTTGCAAAGTTGACCTACTGAAACTATAGAGGTTGACTTACCGTGCTAATTGATCTTGCCAAGTCGACCTACTCAAACTAAGAGGTCCACTTATCCTGATAATTGATCTTGCCAAGTCGATCTACTCAAACTGAGAGGTCGACCTATCCTGATAATTTATCTCGCCAAGTCGACTTAATGCAATGAACTCGTAGACTTATCCTATATTATTTGGTTTTACCCGTACACCGATGTGTGTAACCAGTAAATACTCATCGTATCAATCCATCCCCGCCCCTGGAGAAAATATTCCCTCGATCCCACCCTGGTAACCTTTAAAAGAGAAAAGACCAATCTGCAAATTACATGAAATCACGCACAAAGATCTTATTTCTTACGATGTACAGTGATCGATGCCAACTGGGCCGTCTCAACGGAAGGAATGTGTTGATATTCAAGTCACAAGATATGTGATTGGTTTGATCTGTAATCCTGCCTCTCTTGCTCTTCCCTATAGGTGGAAGAGTTCCGATTCCCCGGTTACTTCCGCTAAAATATCACACGTCCGAGATTGAAGGGAAGGTATACGTTAAATACATTGGACACTATTAGTAACTGTCAAAGACATAGTGTTCTCACTTGGTGTATCTCAACATATGCATAAAATAACAAACCTGTGAAAATTTGAGCTCCATTGGTCATCGAAGTTGCGAGATAAAAATGAAAGAAAAAGCACCCTTGTCACACGAGGTTGTGTGCTTTCAGATGCTTGATTTCGAGACCTCAAATTCTAAACTTGAGGTCTCGAAATCAAATTCGTGGAAAATTTTTTCTTTCTCGAAAACTCCGTCACTTCATAGGGAGCCGCGTTTCACAATTTTATACTATCAACCTCTCCCCATTACTCATTACCAAACAAGGTTTTATGCTAATAATTGTTTTAAGTAATTACCAATAGTGTCCACTGCCTTTAAGTATCACTCTTAAAATATACGTCAATACAATCCTTTGGTTATAGAAGCCTATACAGCATCTTTCGATAGTATAAAGCAATTCGAGAGAAATTACACTCCGAAGTAATGTATGTACAAATCTATCAGTTTTTATGCCCTGAATTAGAACAAGGGAAGCGTTACTGCGGTAGTAACAACAGTAGTTCCCATAATTATCATTTAAAAAGTGTAAAAACACAACGAATTTCAAGCAAACAAAGCGGGCGTTCACAAAGACCGAGCTTTTTCCTCATATAACTCTTCACTTCAGACGTGTATGCTGCAGAAAATGTTTGAGTGATACCATTTTTAAACCAAGTTAGGCTTTAAAACTGTCGTATTTCTCCATTCAATAACTACATGCTTTTGCAAGAGGTATGTTTTTTATTGATAGCCCCATTGACTTAACCTCTCCATTACCCGACAAAAAAGAGTGACACAAGATTGAAGACAACAAATCACACACGGGTTGGGAAAGGTCGACTATGTACTGCAAATCAGTCAATAGACTATTGTTAGTCTTATAGCACAATGACAACATTGATAATATTGTCAAAGACCAGTATCTGCACTTTAAGTGACCAAACGTACACATAAAATAACAGACCTGTGAATGTTCAAGTTCAATCGGCCATATGAGGCACAAGAAAATAGTGAAAAAAACATCACATGATCAGATTTCGGACCCGCGAAATCAAAGTAATAATTTGCTGTTATAAAAAAAAAAAAAAAAAATCAGGCAAGACTATCTCAAAGGAAGCTTTCCAGCTGGAGCCTTACATTATTGTACAAGGACCATAGTACGGCATATATACACCATGTGTAAAAAATTCTTTGTAAAATCACTTCAAGTTTTAAGGTTATCCCAACGTAAAGGCATTGATCTTCAAATCACTTAATTGCAGCAATATTGTCGTTTTATCATGAGCCTTGGTGCATGATTTATTTAAATTTAATTATAAGACCTGCAAGATTCGTCCGTATTAATTTAAACATTTGCGGAGGAGTGTACCTATGGTGTCCAACATTGGTTGTTTTCAACGCGTGAAATATACAAATCCTGCGTTTTCATTTAAAAGATGGGCCTACATGACCATAGTGGGGTGCACCCAAGAATCAGTAGTCGTTTAGTCTGAACAAAATCACAATAACACTGAACAACTAAGTCAGGACACTCGACTTTACCTACCGTCTGTTGATTGTCAACAAACCACTGTTATCAAAGTCAAATCGATGTTTTTGTATCATTAATTTTCTGACTTAAGTCAACAAACACTAACCACCACTTTGTTTTAAGAATTCGTCAACTTACGTTATGTTATACATTAAATTTCCAAGACATGTAGTTCGGACAAATTGAATTCTGAAAAATAAGGCCAAGACAAGAGAAGAAAAAAAAGCATTAATAATATAGGTCCCGTAGGAGCACCTGCGATCCACATATGCTAGAGTAATCACCGCTAGAGTAGGGACGCTAAGGCCGTGAAATAAGGACATAAATTATACCAGAACTCGCAGTGACTTTATTAACCTGTCATTCAACAAAGCTATTCAGAGCTCGTTTAGTGAGGGTCACCAGAGCGCCCCCTAGTGTCGATGACCTTAATGGGCTCGCTTTCCGGTGATTTATGACGACAATCGTTCAAATGGTAATGGCCGCATAATTGGCTACATAGTTCACGATGGGATTTATTTGGGTGTAAATGGTTTGGGGATGACGAGTGTTTCTGAGAACTGCGATGGGTTGTATCTGAACGTTTAGCGCTCAATTTTGAAATACCGTTATCTGATTGGCACATAGAGGAATGGACTCTTTATGATTGGACGATTGGGATCCAATACTTCCAGTTGGAAGTAAATTTTCAGAAAACCATTCCAAATGGCAGTTTGTAACGTCCCATTACAGAAACCCGCATACCCTTATATCACGAAAAATGTGTCCGTATGATGGTGGTCGAAGCCATCTATATATGAGAAAACTGAGGAAACGATAGCAAAATATTGCATTAACTCGACAAACTCATTCAATAAATCAAAAACTATGATATCATGCAAAACACTTATGTAATTTTGACATGTTTCCAGAGAATGTGCATGGGTTGTTTCACAACTGTCAACTGTTTCTCCATTCTCGCGATATCTCGTTATCATGAGTGAGTGGTGCGCGATTTAATAACTCCCCGAAACCCGAAATCCAAGACAGCTTTTGACAAGCGGTGTTGTTAGCATTCAGGGGTCACCACTCTCGTTGACCTACGCGCCGATAGTCACTGACAGAATAATTGCCCCAGCGGTCCTGAGCGGGGAATTAAAAAACAGTCACCCCTGGAGGGCGCTGTCGAGGTCAGGGGGTCAACCGCACGATTGATGCGGCTTTCATCGCGCGGTGCGAGGTTGCCTTTTCCATCAACCGCTGGGAAGGGCTTTCCAGTCGGCGAGTTGGCTTTTATTACATGGTAAACTGACGCGGCTGGGCTGCGATTGCCATTTACAAAGTCGTTTGTCACCCCATAGTGTAGAGTTTCACTTTGTAACTTTCCTTCTCTTTTGGTCTAGTGGGATTAGAAGGAGGCAGGGGCCAGACCCACAGGTGTGGACAGGTAATGGCCTGTTTTGTCTGTATCGGTTTAAGCTGGTGGAAATAGAATGGGACAAGTGATGGATTAATTTGATATTTCTTGACAGGGCTGCATTTTTCTTTCTTGCATTTGCAGTATCGTATTTTGGTGTCATTTAACTGGTTGATGATTAATGAATTACAGTCGATGTGAGTGCAGCTTTTTAAATATCCTTTAAAATTAACTTTGTTTAGTATTCATCTTTTTGTGACACCAATGTTACATATAATAGATAGCACATCATTGGTTTTAACAGGGTAAATTCAATTCCATCATGAAGTTTCCAATTAAAACACTCCATACACTCTTAAAATAATCTGGTCATAATAAATGAACCGAATGTGGGACCCGCGGGGCCTGACCAATTTCTGGGTCAGTATGCTAAACAAACAGATGTTCCAAAATTACCAAGAAATGGGTCAAAATGGCTCAAAATTTAATTTTGTAGCCACTTTCTGGGTCAGCCTGACCTTGAAATGGGTCAGCCTGACCTTGGAGTTGGTCAGGGGTCGATTTCACTAAGGATAGTCACAGGACTTGTCATATGACTCTTTAGGAGTTATCACAAACTTAAGGCTAGTCCTAAGTTAGGCTCGTCCTAACTCGAGATAAGACTAGTATTTTTAGGTTTTAGAGTAGGCCTACAATCAACCTGCGAATATACCCAAACAAAAGCAATTAACCCACACGTTATCTGAAAAACAATGATGTACACGGCTACCATGCAAGCTTACTTCTATTGAAATACAAAATTAAGCCACGACGGGATACTTTAAAACATCGCTTAACAGAGTTCCTGTGAGTCTAAAAAACAATCAATTAGCAAAGACCAGCTATAACTATTCGAACTAAGACCCGGGTCTTCCCATGTCAATTTAAATTTATCTGCTCAACTAACCTGATAGGATAATTGGGTGTTAGCTCAGGTCTGAGGCCTTAGTTAGACACCGTGTTAAGCCGCTAAGCCCTGGCTTAGGCCATCGGTAATCCATGATCCCGGATAATCTCTATCGACAGTAAATCATGTATTGAGGTTTAAGGGGGCTATGAATGTACCATGCATCTGTCCTTTATCACAAGTTCGGTAAGTAACGCAGACCTAATGTGCATACTGAACACGTGCCCGTGTTGCAATCAAAGGGGTTTTCTTTTGCTTTAATCCGTTTGCGTGTTATATTTCAATATTGTCTGGTATATTAATGGCGTGCTTGAAGTTACAACATACGTTTGAGTTCCTATTCTTATGATCAGTTTATAACTGTTGCGGACGTGGTGTTCGCCATGGTACTAATAAGTTTCCCACACTAAAAATAAAATACCCTCGTTCTAGATGGATATCGAAAACAAAGAAATATACCGCAGACATGAGTCCACAAACATGGATGCAATAACTCGTATAGAGATTCCCCAGAGGGTTTGCTTCACTAAGCAAGGATCTTCTGCAAGCGAATGTTTTCCCACGCCATTTCGAGAAGTTCAAACCTAGTCAGCCATACGTCATCATCTACTGCCCTCTACTGTCAGTGTGTGGATCACTAAAGTCAATCATTACAAACTATCTTTTGTTTCTGTAAGATACACTAATAACATCTCATGAAATACGACACCCAAGGGAATTCAAAAGGCATCTTTGGTTTTTGTTTTGTTTCACTCTTTTTTTTCTGGGTTTGTAGTTCACGATAGGAAAAGTGCCCCTGAACCTAACCGGGTACATACCGCGCATTTTACCCACGCTGTCCGCAGGCTGCCGTGGGTCGGTGTATAAAAACAACGCACCGTTGAATGGTGGGACTTAGTTGATTTCTCACGGCTTGGTGTAGTCTATGAGTTACGATTGCGCGCCTGCGTACAAATGTTGGAGTCCCCAAGGCGTCATTATGACATGTTCGCCACCGGGCCCAACTCGTTTTTCATATCGTTAGAACAGAATGATACATCTGTTCTCCCTCCGTAAAGGTTTTGCTGATGTTAAAAGTCACGCAAGATTGAGTTCCGATAGAAATAATCAAAGTGCGTAGGAATTCGGGGAAGCAGTTGGTTATGACTATTTGCTTTTTACAAATCCACAGAGCTGGGTGTGTGAGAGAAGGTCCGAGGACCTATAACAAAAGAGGACAATAGAGTTCACGGTTCTGGAAAGGTCCACAGTTGGAAAACGTGTATAAAACCAATGGGAGCTGTTGCCGAAAAGTTAGTGAATAATATTATAAACAAAAGAAGGACAATACGAGGTCCACGGATGCAGGAGTGTCGGGCTTGTGGTGTGTGCAGACGGCCTACCAGTATGTTTTGGGATCAGGGTGAGACGATTTTGTCGTGCCCCCCAAAAAAATTACACACAGGGTATTGCCCACCCCAGCCCAACGGTTCCATACATCGTGACTATACTATTTTCTTCTTGCACAGCGATACCCCCTAAAAATCATCTAAAGAAATCTTGAGATTCTTATTAACCAAGCATAAATGAAGAAACAATGGGGTGGGGTACCGTTGGAGCAATAGTGGGTACACTATGATAATTGTGTACTTATAAAGTTTATAAACAAACGAAATTCTTTACAGAACGCCGTAAGCGAAAAACTCGGCGGTAAGCAGAACCGTATAATCGGGTACTTTGTGTAATAACCAACCGTGGATTGGTTATTGTAAATATCTTGTTTATGAAGAGGGTCCATCGAAAACAATTTCAAATGTGAAAAACACTCTGTTAGTAATCAGGTCTTATCCAAACACATGTTTCTAAAACATTCTACTTCGATCAAGAAATCATCATGCTGCGTCGGGCAAGTACCTAGAACCCATCTCACTCAACATGTATTCCAAACATCGTACACAAAATGACATTTACAGACATTCAATGATGTGGCTTCACTTAAAATCCCATTGAAAAGAGGTTTGGATTATTGGATAATCTCCGTGATCCACCCACTCTGATCCAATGGATCAGTGGAAGGGTGTTCTTCGGACCACAACAAGACAAACCAAAGGGTAAACAGAGCAGGAGGTTCAAAGATTTAATGTCTCAAACTTTGATCAAAGAATTGTTGTTCAGAAATTACGGTTTGTGGTTTTGCAATCCCCCGCGGCTTGGACGAAGTGTGGTCTTTTTATGTGAATGACGAATTGTGATTTCCGATTTGGAGTTGTACGCATGTTAATTAAATAATATCCGTATATCAACCCATAAAAACTCCTGCATTGGCAGCCACCGCTGATGTCAAAATATGGAAACGTATGCGTGTGTAAACGAACTGTCGACCAATGATAGGTCTTCATTGACCTAAGTGAGGGCGCTGTTTGCAACTTGTGACGTCATTTGCAAGAGGTCAAACGGACAGATGAAGCCTATGTGTAACAAAGCAAACTCATGCACGAACTACAAGTATATAGTTTGTAGTATTCAAGCAAGTTAGATGAACGCCTATAGCCTGGCTTCTACTAGCACAAACGGACAGATTCCCATTAACAGTTGAACTTTTCTTAATGGTGTTATGTTCCCGAAAAAATGTGTGTCAGTTATGTTCAAAAACCTTGTTGTATAAAGAAGGATAATATGGTTGGTATAGACCATGTGAACTTTGTTTACAATAAGTGTGACCTTGTGCATTATTTGGGTATTCTGGCAGGCAAGATACTACACTGGTCCTATGGTAAAGTTGACATTTTGTGTCATAATGTCCACATAAATCCAAGAGTTATGAAAATAAAAGCTGGACGGGTTGTGAGATGTGCCCCCTTTCACCATGTCAAAAGTTGATGAGAATTAGACAGTGCAATCTCCATAAAATAGAATATTTTTTGTTTTCTTCCATTGAGCTGTGTACAAATCGTGCCTGCGGGAAGTCCAGGTTCTTTGGCTCTTTTGTAAACATGTGATGTCACAGGTCACATCGTCTATAGTCAGCATCTTGCGAAATTATTTAATCTGAAGTGCCCCCATCAAGAAATCAACTCTCAAAAGATCACCCGAGGCTGAATGCGATTTTATGAGATTCAAAAGATGTATACCAACTAAGTAATTTAGAGAAACCCATTACCTATATACGGTAGTTATTATAATAGTAACTCATAGTCACTTTGTGGGTTTAACCTCTGATGGGAAATGAAGTAAAGGACCACCATGGGTCACTAAACCACAGCGACAGGGCGGTTCTATTTTAAGATGATGCTTCACAAGTGAACTTGACCACTGTAGGTCGCAAGCCTGAGGAAACCTGTAAACAATGGTACTTGTTACGTGAACAGGAACAACCCATACTTTTCCACCGTGATAAGTGTTATGGGTTCTTAAACGCACTACCAATCTTATGTACACGAGACCTACGGCTTAATGTCCCATCCGAAGGACAAACAATAAGTGTAAAGTTTCTTGCTCAAGGACACAAGTGGCAATACCGGGAATCGAACACACACTATACTAATCAGTAACACCCAAGCTTGTAGTCCGGTGCTTAACAGCTCGACTACACACCACTAAAACGACACTTTAACGTAACTATATTTTGCAAACAGAATTTGAACAGCGTGTTTGGGTCCTAATGTAATTTGTATTCAAATTACGAAGAGTAGGAGTAGCCAGAAAGTTTTCATAAGCATTCTCATATTGTTTGACATTGATGCTACCAGGGCTCCCCAGTGATTGCCAAGTATCTCCTTTGGGTACTTGGGCGTCATATGGTAAACGCCCTCCAGTCGAAACACACAACCCTTACACACCCAGCAATAATTGGGAACTGTGTCCCAATACAATCCAACAATTACAAGTCTTATTCTTGGATTCCGTTTCCTTAATCTGCCAGGATTTAAAATTATTGACTCAGAGACAATTGATATGAATCAATCTGAAAGCTCATGCAAGAACAACCATCCAGAGATACTTCCAGGTCACGTCTGAAATGCTGTCACAGTAAAGCAATTACCGTTAAAGACACTGGACACTATTGGTAACTGTCAAAGACTAGCCTTCACATAATGCATAAAGTAACAAACCTGTGAAAATTTGGGCTCAATCGGTTGTCGAAGTTGCGAGATAATAATGAAAGGAAAAACACCCGTGTCACATGAACTTGTGTGCTTTCTGATGCTTGATTTCGAGACCTCAAGTTCTAAATATGAGGTCTCGAAATCAAATTTGTGAAAATGATTACTTCTTTCTCGAAAACTACATTTATTTTAGAGGGAGCCGTTTCTCACACTAATTTATACTATCAACTATCATAATGATTTTGAGTAACATACTTTTAAAGGCAAAGTATAAAAGCTTTGGTTTTTGGAACAGTTCGATTGTTTCAACCCTGTATAAAATCGAATGTAAATATTCAGCCTACAATCAAACAATCCTGTGAAAATTTCATTTGTAGTCACTTTTTTAAATATTATTATCGCCAAACCCCAGAGCAGTTTTTATTATGTCCACGAAGAAAATAAATTGTACTTGGATTATACACAATCTGAGATACGTTTCTGACAGTATAATGTTTTTAAGATTCAATTTTTAAGGGATCAACATCTTTTTTGCATACCACATTACTTTTAAGAACTGTTTTTAAGAATGTTTCTTTTGAAATCTCTTGCTAATTTTGATTGCCACAATCGGATATGAACGTTCATCACAAAACATAAGCAGTTCTAAAAAGTGACCACCAAATTTGATGAAATTTCAAAAAGTTATACATATGGTGAATTAACTAGAAACCAGGCATTTATAACAGTCAATTGGTCTGGATCCTGAAAATCACTGGCTGAAGAAAGGAAGTGGCTTACGCATCGCGAGCGTTTTGGGGCTCTTTTTGGGTACGTTCACATGAGTAGCTACTGCTAACTTCGCTGCTAGTTAGCAGGGGAAAAAATGTTGGCCGTGTGAACGCAAAACCTAGCTTTCTTCGCTGCTTTTTCTCCATGGAAAGCAGATAAAAGAAAATCGCTGCTAACTCATTTTAGATACTTCGGCTCCAGTAAAAAAAAATTCAGTGTGTTTCAAAGGCAAGACTTTATAACAAGAACAAAACAAGAACTAAACCCAAATAAGACGAAACATTCTGAGTAAAGGTAGACCAGTATTGCCATGTCCATGTTCTAACCATAAAATACCGAAGAATAAGAAGATGCACCAGGAGAGCCGTATACAATAAGCCAAGGATGTGGGCAGCAGTTTGGAATTCTTGAGCAGCGATTTAACGAGGTCGCGGACAAAACGTATTTAGCAGCTGAGCCATAGAAAGCGTTTATTAAGATGCATTTTTTCTGTCGTTGTGTTTCAATCATCGTCAATGTCTAGTATTAATCAGTACAGATGAGAGTGAGGGGCAGTCGATGGTAAATCATCGTGAACCTCTCAGAAGGTTAAAGGCCGACTTGGTTTTTTCTTTTTGCCCTGGTACGTCATATGGAATTACCCGGCGTATTTGATAGCTGAACATTTGCTAAATGCATCACGACGTGTTGGCCGAGAGGAATGGGCTGACCCCCCTAGCCGTCAGCAATTTGTTTTTCTTCTGTAGTTAGTAGTATAGAACTGCCATCCTAAAAAAGTTCCTGGTTTTGTTTATAAAGGCACTGGACACGTTTTGTAATTGTCAAAGACCAGTATTTCCACTTGGTGTATCCCATCATTATGCATAAAATATATATAAACAAATGAACATTTGTCTGTGATAACTTTTGAGTCAGTTGGTCATCGCAGTTGCAAGAGAACAATGAATAAAAAAACTTGTTACGCAATAAATTCGTGTGCTTCCAGATGCATAATAAAAAAGGCTTCAGCTGAAGTCTCTTACTTTATTTGAATGAGAAATTACCTCTTTCTAAAAAACTACGTTACTTCAGAAGGATCCGTTTCTGATAACGTTTACTATCAACAGCTCTCCATTGCTCGTTACAAGAAGTAAAGTACCAATAGTGTCCAGTGTCTCTAAATATTCACTTTTTGTGATATGACTTTGAAAATAAAGAAAAAATCCCCATTAAGAAGGACAACGACTGTGGCAATTTTGATGAACAAAACAAAAGTAAGCCGACAGTGTGAGGCGAGAGACATGCCGTTGATTTGGCCCAGCGCTCGGGTGAGGATATACCGCTGTGCTTGGCGCGTATTATGGATTGCGATCGTCCGTCCGCACTCGAACCAGGGCAAATAAATATTGTCAAGACACCGACCCCATCGGTCAGATGGAGAACAAAATGGTTACGTGCCCCCGCCATCAGGTGTGACAGACATTGAGTGGCTAATGATAAGGGGGCTCAGACCATCATGTGTTTCTATCGTCACATCCTATGTTGAACAATATATCCCCAGTCGTAAACATGCTATAATCATAACAGGTGTAGTCATATTTTTTCCTATATGAAGTGGAAGGGGGGGGGGGCACAACACAGTTGTTCGTTTGTTATCCTGTGTTAACATGAAGCAGCTGTGTAGATGTAAGATTTAGCAAGATGCCATCGCTTGCTATACACAAACATGAATTATGTGTGTTTTTTTCATGGTTTTACACCCCAAAACTTGTGAAAATGCTAATTTACTGGTCTCGTCCGCGCGGGCGTTGAACAAAACAAAATGCAGCAAAACCGTACCTAAATTGAGGAGGGGCCATTTTCAGAGGTTTTCCTTACCGTGCAATTATGCGCTTACAGCCCATTAGTATAGAAACACGCGCTTCACAATGCGGTGTAAGCACATAATTTAGTAATAGTAAGCAAATACCGGGCGCGCTCTTTGGCAGAAACTGCCATCTTTTTGCTAACTATGAATTATTTGTATTACCTTTAATTGTGTCGTATGTCAGAAGAACTATCGTCATGACCAATGTTTGTCTGTCTGTCTTTCTATTTGGGTGTCTGTTTGTTTTTGAGTTTGTTTGTTTGTTTGTTTGTTTGTTTTTTGTTTTGTTTTTTTGTTTTTTTTGTTGGTTTGTTTGGTTGTTTCTGTGTTTGTTTCTTTGTTTGTTTTCTACAAGCTGCTTATCAAAACAGCACCATATGATTATCCTGCTATTGATCCCCTAGTTTAATTTAACTTTTGATTTAATTTAACTCTAATTTCAATGTGCAATGTTTCCAAATGTAAAGTTGTGGCTTAACTCTGGCCTATTCTATCTATTTTTTTTATTTTAAATTATTACATTCTTGCATGGTAAATTGTTGTCATTCAAGAAAAGGACAGTTTTTGTAATCGTGCGCAATGGCCTCAATTGAGGACACATACTAAACCATCTTATCTATCTATACCTATATTGATACTTAATGTTACTTTTGCTTTACTCCATAGGGCCTATAGTACATTGTTCATAGAAGCAATGAGTATCTGTTGAACTGAACTGAAACTGTTGCTCACCAAAACAAAATGCCCCACTGGGCCGCAACTTTACTGAGTGCTCAGTCACGAATATGTTTTGGGTTTTATCCGTTAACAAGTTCCATACAAAGCAACACTTGTTTTGCTTGGAAAGTTCGTGAGCTTAGCAGCTGAACACGTCACACTGTCAATTTTCGAACAGATACATTTCTTCTGTTTTTTTATAATACAACTTACTGTTACAAGGTGTCATGCAAGAGTCGTCAACCAACGGTTTATTTTAAAACCAACACTACTCGCAAAAGTAAAGGGTTACCGCAAAACTCTCTTAACTATACTTCCACCACGTGAAGTTTCAAATCCTACTTTTGTGTCGTGCTAAAATTGTGCTAAATGGTCAAATTTTGGAACATTCGATAAAGTATCTTGACACTCCTTTGTTCTCCTTGAGACATAAATTACCTTAAACCGCTTTTGATCAAAGCGTCCTCCGGAAACCACAAAGTGTTTTTCAAACTACCTGAGACCACAACAAGTTGCAGGGTTTGCTCGTTCCCTTTTTATGTTATCAAAAACCCCAACCCGCTGCCACATCACCATGGACCGCTCGTTCGATCCCAACCGGCGCCCACACCTGTAAAAACACTCCCCGTGACCAAGCTCGTTGGCACCCCACGACCAACTCACGGGGAACACGGTGATTTACCCTTTGACTCGGAGGTACTCCGTCATTTCGCTTCCTCTGTTGCCATCCACGATTGTAATAACAGTTACGAAAAATGAACAAAACAGGTCTCTTTTGGAAACAATATACAAGGAGCCCCCAGTGCGTTGACAATACAATTAAGTATTGTGATAGTTTAGTCAATTAGGGCTACGCTGTAATATACAATTAGAGTGTATTTATATCAACAGATGATACCCCTCTACCACGAAGCGAAAAATCTGGTAAATTCATAAACAAGGTCTTTATACTGCTATCCGGACTAATATTTTCCTCAAGTGTTCATGTATTAGTTCGGAACAACTATACTTATAATCAACTTGTCTAGTTATGGCTGTCAAGTGTTCTGTTTGATACACAAAGCCAGAAATAAAAAATAAAAAAAAATTACGATTTAAAATTAAACATAATGGAAAACGAAATAAGGATGAACACCAAACCGAAGCCTTAATTTTAAGAAGGATGTTCAGAGTTTATTGGAATATGGCCACGTCAGTTCGACGTTGATAACCCTGTTAGACGTAAATACATGTTTTGCTGGTTAAATAGTCTTCTTTTGTTTTTAAGATGAATAAAATCAACAATAATGTATAGCCTATTGAATGTCTATACTTCTAAATTGATTAACTGTTGATCTTAGAAGCATGTCAATTATATGCTGTTTTAATTTGTCCCTCTGAACTTCAAACAACGGTATTTCGACGTCAGTTCAACGTCGCTTTAAAAGTACTATAACTGAACGCTCATCGTGCTTACCAAGGGCGCTTTCGGCGCTTAGAATATTTGATGAAATTTCTATGATAACCACATCAAAGCAATTAGTCTAAACTACTTGTTTTTACAAACGTTACTCGAAATCTGACAATTCCGTGTCAAAATCATATGGTCCCACAGCGGCCAAAAGTTGCCACTTCCGACTTCAATCATTTACTTTGGGAAACAAGTTAACTTTATAACAACATTGGCATTAACTTTGACATTCTTTCTACATATGTTGACTCACTATATTATTAGATTTCTGGTCAATTCCCTTTTATTTTGACGTCAGGTCAATTTTCAGAATTTTCCAGGCAGTCAACTGATTGGCGACACTCTTCCGTCCAATCATTTATTAGACCAATTATAAAAAAATAAAAGTGCCACCAACTTTTAACAAAAATATTATCCAAACTTCTGATTAACAAATGTCAGGGAGCCCGGATACGTCATTGGTGGGCCCCGGAGCTAATTGATGTAAGATGCGGGGAAATGGACTGAAAGACGCCCGCTGTTGTCGGCTTCCTCTTCAATGGGTTATACTATGACATGTCAACGAGAAGCAAACCGGTATTGGTCATTCAGTTAAAGGGTAGTTATTAGTTTGGTAATCCCTCTTAAAAATTACCACAAAAACAACTTCTGGTTAGAAGTCTACAGCAGCTTTCGACAGTATTAAGCATTTTGTGAAACATTTCATTTCTTTGTGTTTATGTAAACATGCTTGAATTTGAGAAGCCTTACTGCAATAACGCTTCCCAGATTGTGACATTGTAATAACAAGTTTACAATATGTCCCTAAACAAATCCACCATGTTTGCGTACTTTAAACTTCCTCGGAATGGTACAAGTAATTATATAAGGCCTATATCACTTAAAGGGATAAAGTTATTGAGGATTCTGTAAAAATTACCGATGCTATAAAAGACAAAGGTCTAACTTGTTTATCATGGTTGAAATTTAAAACGATCATAAATTTCTGCCAACACAATTACAATGTTTTTCCTTTACACCCTGTGGTCTTAATTTTGATTCTCTCCAGGGTATATATCTGTATGTGACAACACCCATTCTCAATTTTAACACCCATGTTTTGCAGAGTAAAGGCTGTTTCATAATTATCCCTCCCCTTTAAAGGGTCTGCATACGTTTGGTAACGACTCCGAAAATGAATGGCAACAAAAAGTTACTTGGTACGAAGTACAGCAGATGTGTGTAGTATAATGCATTTTGAGAAACCTTTAACTTCGAAGTACTGCATGTATGGAATAAGGTATCACTTTTTATCCCCAAAAATTATAATTTGAAGCTTTACTTTTTACAGTAACGTTTCTCAAATTTGTGTTTCCAATTACGGATTATTCTTCCTGCGTGAACACAACCGCTCAAGATGTTCGGCAATATCTTCAAAACGCTACCACATTTTGAAATAAAATTTCCACAGTTTGTTTTTATGGTATATATCTAAAACAATAGAGAATTGAAACAAACAGTGGCTTCAAATCACGAACACCCCCTTTTCAAGGCACTGGACACGATTAGTTATTACTCAAAACAGTTGTTAGCATAAAACTCACTTTGTAACAAGCAATGGAGAGCTGTTGATGAAATAACACATTATGAGAAACGGCTCCCTATGAAGTAAAGTAGTTTTGTAAAAGAGGTAATTTCTTACTCAAATATTAAAAGACCATCTGAAAGCACACAGATTTTGTGCAACATTTTAGTTTTGTTCTGTCATGATTCTATTGCAACTTCGATGACCGTTGAGTAAAAATGTTTACAGGTTTGTTATTTATGCCTATGTTGAGATACACCAATGAGAAGACTGGTCTTTGACAATTACCAAAACGTGTCCAGCAGCCGATTTCACGAAATGCTAGAATTAATCCTATCTCGAGTTGGGACGAGTAACTCGTCCAAACTTTTAAGAGTGGGTTCAATGCGTCCTAACGTTTATGGATATAGAACTCAACTCGTCACAAGTCTTAAGATTAATCCCAAGTTAGGAAAAGTTGGGTGAAAACGACGGCTATGCCTTTAACCATCTCAACCGTTGTGTCATAAGCAGACGATGTACTAATGTTTCACCATCCGTCCAGCCCGCCATCCCCTCCCTGACAGACGACAATAATCCTGGATCGTTAATGAAAGAAGGCGATAGCGATAGCTATACAACTGTGGGTGTGGCCCCTGTCCATGTTGTACAAATGTCAACCCATTACAAGGGGTGACTGATTAATAGAAACAGAATACACCCTGACTGCTACAATTAGATTATCCCAATGTCAACGTGGATGAGACATATCATTTTAATCAATTTCAGTTGCGGTCGTCGTTTTTTGTGGTTTTCAAGACAGTCCTGCATTAAACTGAGTCTGAAACCGTATAGCGATGTATGGAACCATTTAACTTATTATAGTATTAAAGACACTGGACACGTTTGGTAATTGCCAAAGACTAGGTCTCTCACTTGGTGTATCCCAACATATGCATAAAATAATAAACCTGTGAAAATTTTGGCTCAACCGGTCATCGAATTTGCAAGAGAATAATGAAAGAATAAACAGTCTAGTTGCACAACTTTCAGATGTGTACTTTCAGATGCCTAATAAAATGCTCCAGCTGAAGTCTTTGAGTATTGTGTGAGAAATTACCTCTTTCTCTAAAACTATGTTACTTCAGAGGGAGCCTCTTCTCACAATGTTTATAATATCAACAGCTCTCAATATTGCTCAATACCAAGTGAGTTTTTATGCTCGCAACTATTTTGAGTGTTTGTCAATAGAGTCCAGTGCCAATTAACTTAATATTATAGTGTTAAGCCCTGTGACTTGACAAAGATACATACGGTGACACCGAAATCGATTATCTGTCCTGGGGGCCGATTTCACAAAGTAATAAAATTCATCGCAAGACAAATTTTCATTTTCGTCATAGTGATTTGTATTGTGACATCATGTTTTACTAAGCAACTACGATTGATTTGCAGTTACGATCAATCTTAGATCTTTGTGAAATCGGCCCCTGGGATTGTACCATTGCTTCTACACTGCCAAAACTGTGGTGTTTAAATTAACCTAACATCCAAGAAGAGTCCAAGCCTCATCGACAACGTATCAGCTCGAACAATCAGCTCGAACAATCACGCAGCAATGCCGCAAAACTAAAAACAGTGCAATATTATCGTGTACGTACCGTGTATGTACACGATATGTACACTATAATTATTGTGTACGTACAAGATAAACTTCCCCGTGTACGTTTCCCCGTGTACGTACACGATAACTTATCGTGTATGTACACGATAATTGTCGGATACGTACAAAATAAACTTTCCCGTGTACGTAAACGATAACCTATCGTGAACGTACACGATTGTTTCAAACTTATCGTGTACGTACATGATAAGAGAGAGAGACATTTGTATTCATTTGGCGGCAGTATACGCTTCCGTATATCAAACTTTGTATTGAGATGTTTCCTATACCATGACACGAATCTGTCGACAATAATGACTTGACCCATAGCTTGTTGAAGGGGCCACTGAAGGCACCTTCGCCCAAGGACCCCTTGTGGTGACAATTGCCAAGCCAGTTTGTTTTGCGATGGAATTTATTAGCAGTAAGTCACCCAGCGCAACGTATCAATCAATAATAGTTACTATCATCGGCGTCAATATTACACATGAAGTCTCTTTCAGCCATTTCAGACATTGGAAAAAGAGGGAGAGATCAACTGAAAGAAATGACAAAATAGACAAACTCTTTTGTTTTTTGTTAAGGGTGTACATATTGGTAAGAGTGACAATATAAATGTACACAGATTTGCATCCAAATTAGGACTATAGGCTACATGGTTTGAAGTTGCCCATATGGACAACTTCTCTTAAAACATGTTTGCTTAAAAGGCAACAGTTTCTGAGATAAGAGCTCAACAATTAGTTGTGATCTCTTCACAAGTCCAAAACTCAATGATCGAAACAAAGTAAACTATTTAATATTTTTTTTACCACATAGTGTTATCCGCAAACCTCTCTTGGCTATACTTCCACCATGCAAAGGTTCAAATCAAAAACTTATTTTATGTACACAAATGGAAACCATTTTCATGATAGGAAAACTGTTGGGGTTGAACGAAGACAAATGACTATAGCGTGGGATTCGAACCAACAACCTCCGGGCACGTGCCTACGCTCTACCAACTGAGCCCAATTTCATAGAGTTGCTAAAGCACATCAAAATTTTGCTTAGCAGATTAAGATTACCAGCCAAACTACCACGTCACAAGTACAATTTGTGACTGGTATCCTGCTCCTTTCTGCTCAGCGAACAATTATCAAGCAATATGCTGTGCTTCAACGGCTCTATGAAATTAGGCCCTGGGCTATCTAGCTCTCTATGTCAATGGACTTCATTCACATCACAAGTTTTCATCGGATACGTGGACTTTTGAGTTGTAAGAAAATCTGAGTAGAGACTGTGAATGAGATAGCGCGACACAGGAATGACTCAGTTCTCTGTTCAACATCGCACTGGCATTTCCCTTACACTAGTGAATCTTCTGGGAATTCGCCCCACCCCAAAGTGGAAAACATTATTATACTGAAGGATTAATACACCCAAGACAGATTCATATGTGTTTTTTTGGTGTGTTCTTGCACTTAAAAAAAAAAACCCGCTGTACAGCTCGAACCTCATCTGGTAGCCTTGTGTTAAGTCTTGACACTGTATTTTTATTGCGGGGTTTACTTTCTCTTGTTATCTTCAAGAAAACTAAACCCTGTTGGCGGTGTGGGACTAGTACAAGCTTTAGGCCACGCACACAGTTGGTCACAGAGGCGCTTTAATTTCTTCGCGACGGGGACCTGACCACATATTCCCCTCTGCACTCCACATGTTTCTGACTTCTTTTTTCTTTCCTTTTTTTGTAAGTGTGGTGGGTGTAAAACGTTGTGTTTTAAAAAAACGTGCCGAATGTTTGTTAGACAGCCATGGCCGCCAGATCTTGATACACCACTGTAAGTGATTACCGATCTGTGGGCACTGTGTCAACGATATGGCAGGCCCCAAGAGCCGGGGTAAGTTGATCTTACTCGGCAAGGTAAGCTATAATTATCCTTCGTAACTCCATGTAAACAAGAAATGATTAGATCCTCAACACTCAAAACCGCTTTGTACATGAGAACCACAAGGTGTTAAATGCAAAACACATCCAGCAGGAGGAGGGGTTCTGTAGTGGTCTCTCTCTTTGACCCTTTTCGAAACCACGGCTTCGACTATGGATTCGACTTCAGGCTCTGGATTCGACTTCAGGCTCTGTCCTCTCGTCTGAAGCCCTGAGTTCGTACGCAAAGGCAAAGCACGTGCAATTGTCAAGGGCCAACCTAGCCTGAATGGCATCTGGAGCCGGTCGAAGCCGTGGATTCGAAAAGGGCCTAGCTCTCTCCACAATAATAGGCCCGGCTCCCCCCATGAACGTGTCATCACGAGAGGTGTCGAGGCAGGACAAGAAGTTGTTAAACGCCGGAACGCAGGGCCAAGATTTACGGCAGGGCCTGGTGCATCAGTCAGGACCGGGCCGTGAATTTTAGAAGACGGCGAGCATGCCTCTCTCCACCCTCATATTTTAAGTGATTTACAACACCGCTGACTGACTTCACATAGGGAGTGATTTTCCATGTTGCCTGATCTAAGGGAAACGAATTGCTCCAAGGCTAGACCTTTTCCCCCCTCATCTTTTTTTCGCTCGTCTTGTTCTATCAGGGGAGGATGGAAACAATGTGGAACATAAAAGAAACTCACTACCAATTAAATCTGTGATGTTTTACGGGTTACTTTTTATGGGTGTGACCAAGGGTGACTTGAGTTACAGTTCTTTCACGGGGTAAGTAAAGAGGTAAGGTGTCTCGCGCACCTGACGAGAGAAAGATAAGAAACTTAAGGCCGTGACTGATGAATTGATGGCGCTTGGCCTTGGCAAAAGATTAAGAAAAGGGAGAAAAAGAGGCTATGCGTTTTTATGCGATCAGCATGAAGCTGTCAGGAAATCTTGACGTCTCAACTTTGCCATCAAGGTATCCGATCAGCCTACGGGCCCTCTACGGGGCCTGGAGCAGGTAATTTGCGAGCAGAAGGTCGCACAAAACAAATTAATTATATCACTTTAAGTTGTTGTGTGCGTAACACGAGACGAACAGTTAAAGGTTTTTTCTTCTCATGAAACGGAAGAGGTTTCTTTCATTCTTTTTCACTCAGACGAACGAGTTAGTTTTAGAGTGGCGTGGAAATCAACCCCCTGTATATGATTCGAGGGTAACAGCTGAACCTAGTCCGGGCTCGCGACAGGGGTGCCCAATATTGGTGATATTACCGTAAAAGGGTCGGTTAAGTGGCTTGTAATATGCCCCAACAAGACATTGATTACTCGGGGAATGAAATGTTACATCAACATAAACGCGGCGAGGCCTTGGGACCCACAGCTCCTGCGGGTTCTACCGGTTATAATTCTCGCCTCGGTAGTAGGTGTACACGTACTTACAACATCACACTCACGCACGCACTCAGCCAACTCCGCCCCTATATAGTGAAGACATTTGGTTGGGGTTTGCCGGCCGTGATTGGTTGGGACAACTGTATAAATAAGCCGTTAATTTGATTAGAAGCCAATAGGAAAACAGATCGGCCAATTAGCATGACTAACGACTCGAATGACAGGTCGCGGATGTGATGTGCTTGGGTCTATACAGTGCCCCCTCTGGGGTCGCCTGTACGGGCTGGTGATTGCCTCGTTAGCTGTGTAAGTCTGAGTTTGTTGTTCCTAGGGATCTCGGCACTACTACGTACTGTGTGTGAGCAGCCAATGAGTAGTCACACACACACACACCTCTAGCCGTCACTCCATCACTGTAACACAGGGGGGAGGAGAGCCGGCTGTATCACATGGTCCCCGGCCCAGCTATAACAAGTGATGATGCAAACCGCACTGGAGTGTCTCATTCGATACATGATCACAGTTTAACCATCATCTATACGCCGACTCTGGACACATTAAAGCCCGGTGATTTCATAAAAGTCACTTTAAAACTAAGCAGTCCTGGATTATAATATAGGCCATCGAGACTCACTCGACTCGTCATAAGCTTGTCCACCATGGCTTTAGCACCATCTCTAAGTGGCCACGGAGGGGTCTATCTACCCTTTCAGCGGGTATCTGCCGTTCGCGTTCAGCTCCAGCCCGTCCACCACCGGAGCAACCCCCGGCCCTACACATCCTTCTTCATCAAAGATATCCTGGGATCAAAAATCGGCGGGATCGAGCGAGAATGTGAAAGCACCACCACCACCACTACCAACACGTCCTGCGGTTCGCCACTCAGCCCGTCTTCTTCTCCGTGGACGGCGCAAGCCACCACCGGGACGACCCTGCCGTCATCGCCGAGTAAAGACGCCAATTTCCCCGTGCGTGAGGCTACTGAGAAGACGCAACCCTCAGGGGTGACCAAGGATGCAAATGGTTCACCACTCTCTGCCTTGGAGGAGCTGGCTAATAAGACGTTTACTGGTCTTGAGACGAGTATCTTGAGAGCTGCTGAAGGTACGTGGTGACAAAATACACAAAGTTTTCTTTAAAAACTCACTTAATATTAATCAAGTTCTGAAATCAAAGTCTCCTGATATCCGAAAATCTACTTCTATAGTAGATAGCAAGACGGCTCTCTAAAGATACAATCTACATGGCAAGTAGACACACATGGTGTTACCGCAAACCAAATATATATTGATACCTCACCATACAATGCCTCAAATCCATTAAACAAGTTCTTATTTACAACGATGGTAACTGTTTTTGCTACTAAAAATGACATAGGGCTAGAATGACATAAATGCAAAGGCCGTTATACTGCAGAGGGTCCTTGAGTAACCACTCAAATTAGAAATATCCTTCGGTGGTTAGCAGACTGGAGGATTTTCAGAGAGCCACTTTGGACATGTTGAAGCAATTTTGATTACAACATAGAGCTAACAGTGGGCGTCAAGTCAACTCATGACTGGAAATGAGTGGGATTTGGACACGTGCTCGACATTTAAAGATATTCAATAAAAACATAATTAAGTATACCTTTTGTTTTAAAAGTCAATCAAACATAATATGTATTTGGAAACTCAGCTTTTCTATGAAATGCTATATTAGTACAAGCAGCCATACACTGTTAAAATAGTAAGATCATAGCTTTAGGGGTTGTCAAAGAAGGGGAATGTAAAACAGGTAGACTGTTTTATTGCTAAACACACACAGAGGAGAGTGCAATAGGGAGTGACACGAATGATGTTCCTGTCCTCGAAACTTTACTGGACCTTCTCTCAAAAAAATTAATGATCGGTGAGGATTGACAATAGATTTGGAAATACCAGAGCCAAATGCTCCGTGAAGTACTTCTGTCTGAAATACGGTCCTTTGCGTGATTGTCTAACGTCTAAGTTTTTACTTAAAAATGACAGAATTAAATGAACTTGTGCAACCAAAAATCACACCAGACAAAACGTATAATGGTTTGTCGCAGTTTGTTGAAAAACTGTGCTCTCAAAAGGTTTATAAATCGGTTCCATGGTGACTCTTTTGAGATCACACAGAGGATAAATATCAAACAACTGTAACCCAATCGCATTTTAATATAAAACCCTTATGATTAATGGGCGTTCTGATTAAAAGAAATCTGTGTCAACAACAAATTCGTGTCACAATTTGTCCAGTTGACGCGAACCGTGACCATTGGCCACCAGAGAACATGGGAGTCCGTGCTGTGACTGCCCGGGTGACGAGCGTCCACCGTGACACAAGGATATAAAATCTTAATCGGGTAGTTGAAACCACAGACACAAAATCGAAAGTAGTTCATTATTTTTTTCAATTCAAGACAAAAAGTACACTTTAAAAAAGAACATTACAAATGGGTTTATTTACAGTTATAAGCAACGAAACATTGTTTACATTCTGTGTTGGACTAAGTGCACTATGGAAATTTGTCTACATATTTATGGAAATTTGTCTGCTATAAAATCAAATTAATTGCTAGGAACGTTGATTAGTGGGTATTCAAAGTGCTATTTCTCAAAAGTGACAATCAATATTACAGACGAAGATATTTTCGCCAGTAATCACCAAATAGCTCTCTGTTAATTTGCCTAAGGTATGTACAGCCAATTGAAATTCAAACGGTCATTACAATTATTGTCTTTCTCCGTCTGAAAAATGTGATAACCACATAATCTAATTTAGTCCTGTACTAAACGAACAAAAGGTTAAACATACCTCGCCACTTTGTTAAATTCCAACTGGGCTTATTGGGCTATTTTCGGAATGGGGTTTGTTCAATTCAGCCCAGCTTGGGCTGAAAAAAAACCTCCCCGACCCAAACACCGTAGGCAGCCAGCCGCCGTGTAAAACGCACAGGGTACGGTATATTAAAACTGCGGGTGAAGCATAACACAATCCTCTCTCTCTCCGTCACCAATAAAACACATCTCGAAATCGAATTACTTGCCTCTAATGTTATAATGGATTTTTACTGTGAATTTAACACAGCTGCTGTTGAAACCACTGGTTCGCCACATTCTTAAACCTAGTCCCAGTGTTCGGTGACCTAATCGAAACAAATATCTATATTGTATGTGGTATGGTTATAATAGAGACCTTGTTTTTTCCATGTTCTCGACAAGCCAATAGTACAGGAAAAATTTAAACCAAAATACACATAGTTGTAGTTCGCCATATTTGTATTTAATTGCCGCAGTTGTATCCGCAACCATCCCTTTTTGATAATGGGCATAGATCAACACGCTTGGCACAAAACAATCTTGCTTGCCAGGACAAGGTTATCAGCTGAAATACCATTCCACATTTTTTCTTCTTCATGTATTTGATTTATTTTCAGCAAAGTTTAGCTCAACAGAAAATTGTTCAGTAAACTTTCTGCTTAGGCAGCGCTATACATGTTTAGTGTTTCACTTTAACAATTTGTTACAAATGTCCTAGAATCAGTATAAAGTACGGTATGCTTCAACTCTTCAAAGAGTTAGAGATCTACCAGCAACAGTTAAGGAGGTTAAGGCAGTTATTTCCCTCGAAGTATCTAATGAACTGCCTGAAATGGATTACATGCAACCAGTGCAAAAACAAACGACTATGAGGTCGGTTTTGAGTTTGTAGTGGGGCCTACAGTTTATGCAGATACATCGGTTGTAAATTTAAAAAAACAACTTTGACCACATTTATCCAAACTGAAATAATTCCAAACAGAGGGATATAGTTGAAGGGTTGATGATAATCAGACCTGACTATGATGAACAACCGGACCCCATTTCATGTGCCCAAAATCACGAACATATCCTGGCCAGCTAGCTCTACGTGAATGGAAACCCAGCCCCTTCTTTTTCTAAGTGTGTTACCATTGATCGAGTTGATCATATAAATGGACTACTAATTGAAACAACTAACAGTCGCAGCTATACGGATCGGACATGACTGTGCAGGATTATGACACGTAATGAATTGCTTATATAACAACCTTATAAATTACACTCAAACCCTGGTTGGTGTATGTCTGTAAAAAAAAAAGGGGGGGGATGAGTAATGTCTTAATTTGTTTTGACCTAAAAATGGATTTACTTATACTCATTGTAGGTTAATGGAGAGCAATGTAGTAAAATTTTCTCTTGATGTTACACACAAACCCCACTCAAACTCTGGTTGGTGTAGGTTTGTAAAATAAAATAAAATACATGTCTGAGTTCGTTTTAACCTGAAAATGGATGAAGTAGGTTTTACTTATAGGGAAGGCAGTAGACTCCTATAGTTAAATGTCTTCTCGGGGCCATGCCATACTCAAACCCCTATCAAACCCTGGTTGTTGTAGGTTAATACTAAAACGAATTGATAGTATATTGAGTTATGTCTTAATTTGTTTGGACCCAAAAATTATGAAGTAGGTTTACTAAGGGAGGGCACGTTAAAATTCCCTACAAGTCAAGTCACACGGTGCAACGAGCAGGCAACCCGATCCACGCCATCTCAAAGAAGAAGAGACAGGCACAGTTCTAAAAAAAATTGTTAATCAACACACACTCTAAAAAATCTGTGGAAATTTCATCAGCTTAGAGGTCACTTTAAAGTGAAAACAACGATACCGGACTCAAGTTTTGACAATGATTTTGTGTGACGTGCATACCCGGTTTAGTGCGATTTGTGTGATCGAAATACGAAACTGTGATTTGACGGATTGTTCAAATGCTATTTCCTTGACTTGTGCTGCATTTCAGACTAAACTATTTCTCTAGGGGATTGGAACTGGGTACATTTCATCGAGCTGATTAATCACAAAAAAAGTTGCAAAATGTTGCTAACTGGAATGGGCTTATGAAGGAGAATCAACTGAACGAGAAAGTGTAGATTCGTTGTTAGAATGTAGGAGCATGCAGAAGGCGAGTGCATGTACAGTGTAGTCACGAATCTACACTTTCGTAAATAGAGTGACGTCACAGAAACAGTTTAAGACCATTGACATATCTGTGTCTGTGTCTGGCATCCGGCTTACGCTTGCTTAGCAAAATATATTTAGATAACAATTTCTGCTTAAGCAGCTCTTTGATTCTGGGCCCTTGAATGAACTTGTATACGCTACGAAAACCTGTTTTTCTTTATTATAATATGTGACAACACTTATATGGAATCAATTATTACCCCTAGTTTTTGCAGTGTAACAACCACTGAGATTTTAAAATGAAACTCCCATATTTTCTTAACAATTTCCAACACATGCGTTGTAGATAACCTTTTTTTATAAGTGGTAAATTAAAATCCAGTTTGCTTTGAATAATGATATAAAAACCAGCTCAAGCGATGACAGACATTGGTCTCAATAGATCATTATGAAAAATAAAAACACTGAAATGCTACCATATGTTCAAATACAACAATTCCACATCTATTATATACAAATCAGTAACGTCTACTGCATATGGGAAAGATACGTTCGCATTATACATGCATTACACCAACTGTATTTTTAGAATTTGGTAATTCCAGTGGAATTTCTGTACAAACTATTGTTTGTTTATAATAAAATGGTTAGTGATGTTCCACAAGACATGTCGCCAGCCTTTAACCCGGATTTTAAACATTGCAGACTAAAATGTAGTAGCGATTATGATGAGACGTTTCACCTGCATGGCATATCGGGTTGTGTGAGAGAATTTATCACCCCCCTAAAATAACAACAATATCAAACTAAACAAAACACCAAGAACCAAAAACAACAACAACAGCATGCAACAACAACATCGCTGAAATCAGCACAACGTCCATCGACCTTTTTTCGAAAGTGGTTCAAATTAAAGATAGTAACAACTTGGGCCTATTTGGTTAAATGATAGTTCCCGTTATAAGCAGATGATGGGGGTGAATAGTGACACCAAGTCTTAGTTTATAACCGGTGGATATATTATCTTATAAGACGGTTTTGTCTAATTGAATGAAAAAAGTTTCAAATTAGGATTATCAATTTTGAGGAAGGATGTCTTCCAATCCAACGGAAATTATACTCAACAAATATTAAAAAAATAGAGAGTCTGCTGCAGATAGAAAAATGTGAACTGCACTTTCTCAGCGTCTGAGTATAGCGGCAACATTAATAATCTACGAACTATGACAAACCCCTCTGGGACACATTGATAATCTTTAACATATTACTCCAGATATGACTGTACAAATTTCATTATCTAAATATTAAAAGTGTTTGTTTAAGGGGGTAGACACATTCTAAGGAAATCCATGGTTCTTTAAATTGTTTGTGTTGATTGCTTGATAACATTTGTCTTAGCCTTCGAGAAAGACTCTGCTATAGGGTTGAAACGCTAGGCCAAAACTATTTTCTCTTGCTACATTTGTTTTTGATGACCTTCTTTTTAAAACTAGACATTAAAAGTTAAACTCATTGAGTTGACGGGTTAAAAATTGTTGACGTCACGAGTTACATCATTATGGGAAGATTGTATATATTGGTGTTTTTGTGTGTGTGATTAATTACTTAGATCTATTTTATGGATTTCATCAGCCGTGTGCCTTATTCACAGACAGGAGTTCTGTTCAAGTAACACTTTTAGGCTTTTCGATTTAGGTGAATTTCGTTTACTTTCTTTGCCCTAGTCCGAAATGAAGGGATACTCGAGATACGTAAATATGTGACGTGATGAGTTGCGTCATCTATGAAAGACTGCAATGACTATGAGTTGTTGGGCTGATTTTGAGAAATGTTTAAAACGGATGTTATTCTTTGTGTTTTGTTCGCAGCAGCTACCGTAAATGGCAAACGGGACCCACTCCACCTCTTCAATCGCCAGCCCCCAAGGAAAAAGCGCAAGTCTCGCACTGCCTTCAACAATCAGCAGATCTTCGAACTGGAGCGCCGATTCCTGTACCAGAAATATCTGACCCCGGCCGACAGAGACGAGATTGCCTCCGTGCTGGGCCTGACCAACGCCCAGGTTATCACGTGGTTCCAGAACAGGCGGGCGAAGCTGAAACGGGACATGGAGGAATTGAACATGGACGTTACGGTCACGACCAAGAAATGCTTCGATATCTCCTCGCCATCATCTGGTGGGGAGGATGCGGTCGCCATGGTGACCAAGACATCATCGTCACGCTTCAAGGAGGAGGATGGCGATGATGATGAGGATGAGGATGACCGACTGAGCACGCTGTCTGAGCAGCAACAGTGCCGGGAGCAGTACAGCCAGAGGCTGGCGGACAACTCGCAGCATCACCTCGGCCCGGAGGAGTCACTTGGGGGCACCCTCGACACTGAGCTGCGAAGCAAGGACGGAACCACACCCACTGAGGACTGCCCCAGGTTGGAGTCAACCCCCTGTTTGACATCCACTATCGCTGTATGCGGCACAGAGGGGGAGGAGGTTGAGAGCATGGATTGCAGTACGTCGCCCTCTAGTGGTTTCCACTCAGACGGTGAAGACAAGTGAACAATCACAGAAACAATAATATTGTACATTACTTGGACATTTGAGCACATTTTTAAGCAGCTCAGAACGTGTATATAATTGATGGGTTCTACCCCCGCTTGCACATGACGTAGTTCCAACCATGAATATGCATTATTATGATTAAGATTACCACGTGTGAATATACAATTATGTAAATTAGCGATAGGTTTGAGGTATGTGTTCAACATAACGATAATAACAAAGAGATGTTCTCCCTTTCAACACCAGGACCAGCCCCAATATATAGAGCTGCTTAAGCAGCAAAACTTAACAGGATACTAGTCACACTTATTTTGGCTGCGGTACTTAACCTTTGATGCACAGCGAGTTTTTTCTGCGCTAAGCAACTTGGTATTTGCTTTAACAGTTTTGGATAGATGGGCCTTGATAGTCAATTAGATTTGCATTAATCGAATTAGTACAATGATAGAAAGTAGAGCCTTTGTGAAATATTTCAAGAGAAACTGTCAGACCAGAATATTTCAAATCAGTTCATTTTCAATGAAAACTGAAGGGTCATCACAAACTAAGCGTGAAACACGTTGCTGACAAACCCCAAATTATATATTTGTTTACCCTTGGCAAAAAAAAAAATATTTACAAAAAATACATCTTTTCAAAAGCAACATAACATTATCACAGTCTTGCCATTCAAATACCGACGTGAGGCTGAAAGGGTAATTAGTCTGGTGACTTGTTCCTTAATGGAATATTATTGTTCTCTGTTGCTGTTTCGTATATAGAACTTGACCAAAATTGAGGTAAATTATAAGGGGAACAACACTGAGAACCCAAGTGGTTAAACGTCATTCTATTTTTGTTTTCTGGAGACTTGAAAAGATGGAGTATTTGTTATATTATTCGAACCGGTGAAAAGGTTTTAGGAAACGATACCTTATCATTCAACCTACATTTTGAACCCAAACAGGCGTTTTTCTGCGCTGATAAACCAAAGAATAGAAGACCCAAAAACTGTTCCAGTTTGGAAATTGGGAAAATTAATACCATCCTTGGAAAAAAACATTTTATTATTGTTAAAACACTTCTAAAAACGACAACCGCATATAACCAAAAGGCCGTATCTTTAACGGGTGCACTACGACAAAAAACTGTCTCCCATCAGCAACCAACGACAAAAGGTTAACGAAGGAAACAGAAATAGGAGGCAAATGCATCGATTTAGGGAAAATAATCCATCATTTTTGACGACAAAACGTCTCCAGGTACGAGAGGTGACTTCTTTTTAGGTTACGTCTTTAAGTAGAACCAGCCCTTCATAAAAAAAGGAAAGAAAAAACAAGAACAAAAACAAATTGACAAATCACAGTGGTTCCTGTTGGATTGATTGTGTGAATTGTAGACGAATCAAGAACCAGTACTCATGGGGTTCGACACTCTGACGGCAACCGGAAATAGTTCCAACAAATGCTCCCAATGGGTTATTGTAGTATGTCAGACTTATACAGTTTTTGCGTAATTAAGGATATTAGATTATTTCCATTTTTGTTCGGTCCCCCTCCGGTTTCTTACAAGATTTAGAGCGAACGAACAGATTTTGCCTGTTGGCGTTCTCTGTCATTTCATGCTCGTTATATCAAGCTCAGCACTCAAAGGGTTTTCACAATTTAGGCAAGTTTACATGAACATTGTGGACGTGCGCTCCTTCATCCTTTTTGACATTTCAATAACAGAATAAGGAACTACGTCATCGTTCATTTATATACGTGTGTACAAACTAATTGTTTACACTTTACATTGTGTGGAAGTAACGAACCCCACCCTTTAATTGCTAAGGAGAAACTGGATCGCAAACGATGAAAAGGGTACCACAAAAAGTAGCTGAGCATAAAATAATTATGTTCACCAGAATAAGGTTACCAGCCCAAATACCTTGTCACATGTCTAATTGATGACTGGTATCCTGCTCATTTCTGCTAAATCCAAAGCAGCTCTATGAAATTTGGCACAGTTGATAAAGGCTAGGCCTATACTTCAAAATGCATGAAGGCGGAAAAGATACTAAAATATCTTTTACAGCTCTATTCAAACATACTAATCGCTACATTCTGGGACATAACTAAATGTGAAAGATTTACAAGCTACTCTGGCACATTCAGCAACTGTTTAATATCAGCACCATCAACATGATCTTATACGGGCAACGAATCCCCGATGGTTCTAATGAACAACGGGGACTATATGGAAAGTGACATGTACGGAAATGGGAAAAACCTGCGGGACCTCTGAGATTGATCGGCCGTGTGATCCAGCGAGGCCCCGGCCCGCGTCTCCCGTGGAAACAACGGGGGGTTGTGGGGCTAGCACTCCACGGTCGAGAATCTCTCCTCGTAGATGTGTCGAAGCTGTCAGAGTTGATATTGCACTGAACTCCAAGAAAAGTTATGGGCGTTTGTTTTGTTTTCTTTTTGGAGCTGAGAGAAATGCCTTGTGTCGAGTTTTTTTTGTTTGTTTACCTATTTAAATAGGTTTTAAATACTATCACACGTGTCATTTTTGAGGAAAGATTTTTGTTTCCGAAATTCATATGGTTTTTTATATCTATAAGCCTTTTTCTGTTGCTGGTTGTTGCTTATGTTGTTGCTTTTGTTTGTTTCTTTTAATTATGTTGTTTTTGTTGTTCAAATCAACACACACCCTTCGTTGAAAACGGTAATATTTTGGGTAATATTTATATATAAAATAAATCAGAAGCACTTGACCATTCATGATTTGACCGGGCGTAAACGTTTATTTTGACTCTACCCAAAGTGCATACAACTGTATTAGCAAGATGCTAAATCTCAAGCCAACTCACCTGAGATTAAACGTTTACAGTCACTTCCCCTAGAAATTTAAACGTATAACCTGATAAAACCATGCACCAGTTAATCGGAAAACATTATGTTGCCAGAGAAGTAATTTTCAGAACACGTTTCTGGTTTCAATCATTATTACTTTGACGCGTTATTATACAACCATTACATGGAAAGCGTCAAGTTGACAGACGATTTCATTTTAGTCTCAAAAATTACACCATCATTTTTCGAAGGGAGTCAAGATTTACGAGGTTGTTATTTAATAGGAAGTAAGTGCCTTAAACCGTGCTGTTTGTCATTAACCCTATCAGCAAAAGCTGGGGTGTTCAGGTTTACATTATGGGTGTGGTCACATAAGACCAAACAAGAATCAAAATTTACACCAAATGGTATATAAATTACACTCATATCTGCAACAACAAAAACAGTTACATAGCTTAGGTGTTATTTGAACACCCTATTTTTCTTAAAGGATTTTGGTACTTTTTGCAACACGTTTGAGGATGTTGTACTTTGGCTGTTGACCCGTTTTTGTTAAGCACGATTTTCTGTGCAGCGCAAATATGTGCGCTTAGCTTCTTTATGAAATAGGGCACATGGCCCGATCCAACAGCGTTGCTTAAGCTTACCAGACCCAGCCAAAAGTAATACCACGTCCCATGTTCCACTGTGACTGTTTGCCTGCTTATTGGTGCTAAGCAGAAATGTTCTGCTTAAGTTGCTCTTCGAGATCGGGCCAAGCATGCCTAGAGAGCTCAATGTGTTTTTTTCTTTTTAAATATATTTTCGGGTGAACTTTTTTATTGTTCACTCAAATGTAAAAAATGTACAAATATGGCTGGTTACTTTTTAATAAATCAAATCTTAATTTATATTAATTACATAAAGCACCTAATTAGAGTTATTATATTTTATGATCAAATATTTTATTTGTGAAAACAATGACTGACGTATTCTGTATCGGTGCTAACGTTACATTTCAGCTGTTTTTTAAGTCAGTTAAAATATTAAATATATGTTTGTAAAGTAACATGAGTCTTCTTGTGAATTTTTAGTTGTGTCGCTTCTGTCTATCCGTAGAGAAAACACTATGATTATAGGATTATAACAATTGAACAAAAGCTTATAATTAATTTTTAAAAATTGCGAAGGTTTAATTGCTATTTTTTCAGTTCATAAATAAATATTCATTAATGTTTGTTGATTTTTTTTTTATCAAAGGATACAAATCTTTAATTGATGTCCTTTTGATCAATTTGAGCATGAAATTCTATGTGATAACTTTATTATAGCAATGAGCCAACACCATTGTCCCCAATCAAAAAAACATTGTGCTCAGTTGTTCAATTCGATCATACTTTCGGCTTGACTGATTTACGGCCAAGACTCAAACCATGTGAGGTACATTGGGTTCAAGTTTGGTCACCGGTTTGGTGCGAACTACGACCGTTGACTTACGGTGACAAATGGCAATAAAATCAAATAATTGGCAAAATAAATGATGTCAATCAACAGGGTGGCAATGAGGGCAGGCATATGTAACCAGGTATTTCGTGTACAATATCGCAGTGATGCAACATGTTTTGGGGACCTTGTTATGAAAAAGTGACAGTCCAGGCCAAAACCAGGAACAACATTCACCACAACAACTCTGAACTGGGTTCAATTGCTCATTTACTATATTGAAAATGATAGTATAATTTTTCAAATCAATGACTTTAGAGAGCCAACAATGTATCATATCTCTATGCTGAACGCTTACTTTGAGGGATACTGGACGTGCCCAATACCTCCATATTGAACGCTTACGTTTGGGGATACTGAACATTGCAGCAATGTCTCATAACTCCGCATTGGGCGCTTTACTTGTAGGGATACTCAACATGGCAATATTTTCTCATATCTTTATATTGGACGCTTACGTTGGGGTATATTGAACATGGAAATAATTTCTTTTATCTCCATATTGGACGCTTCTTTGGTGGATACTGAACAGTGCAATGACAATGCTGTCTCGTATCTCCGTATTGAACTCTTTCTTTTGCGGGGTACGAATATAGTATGGCTTTAGTATCCCATATCTCTATATTGGACGCTCACTTTGGGGATATCGAACATGACAATAATGTGTAATATATCCACGTTGGACGCTTAAATACTTTTGGGGATACTGAACATGACAATAATGTCTACGAATTGGACACTTACTTTTGATGATGCGGAACATGACCTTACTGATATTCAATGTTTACTATTACCTATTTAAATACTTCATAGTTTGATTGCCTGTGTCAACGTTTAGTTTTTGTAAATGAATGGAAGCAAAATGGTTCAAAATCATGCAAAAAAAACGCTATAGTTCCTTAAAACATGTACACACGAGGCTCAAGACATAAAAGAATACTTCGAACCCATTTGTTTCAAGTCATTAGCGAGCCATGTTTACAAGGTGTATACATCCCCCACACGCACACCATGCACCACCCACACCCTTTCCCATGTTAAGATTCATGATCTCAAACAGCCTATACTACATGTCGACAACATTAAATTGCCATATCTAATTAATTACAAATCACCACCCAAAAGCGAATAAGACATGACCCGACGGCTGTTCCAATACAGAACCCCTAATTTCGAATCTCCAATGGAAGACAAAGTAGGTCCCAACCACACTTACATATCATGGCCGTGGGTTACGAAGTGTTGACATATATTATATTTCCAATGACTTATGGGTTTTCTGTTGTCCCTGGATACATTCCCAAGAATCAGTAAAGAAATAGAGAGAGCGCGCAGTATGAGGAGGCGGGGCCCACACTCTGCCATAAATCCACCCTCCGTATTAAGAATGCGTCACGTGTGCTCAGCATTCGTCTGGTAACCCCCACCCCTTTTTCTCTCTTACCCCAGTTTAGCCCCGCACCTGTGAGGCTGATAACAGGCGTCTCCATCCGATTGAAGTTAGTCCAAGGAAATCTCCCGGTACACTCAAGTATTTCCGGTTACAATATGGGTTTAACAAAGCGTATAGTGGTACCTGAAGCATTGGAGAGTGTGCACTCATGATCACGTAGGTTATATTTAGACTATATTTTTTAAGTTGACGTGGCCTTAACTACAACTTTTCTCAAGTGCACATTATTTAACCCTTCTACGGGCAGTTTGAAGTTCGGTTACGTGGGCATCAGTTTTGTGCTTGCCCGGAATTCTATCTGCTTAATTGACTTCCTAATAAAAGTGAATTTTTGATTCTTCTACTGTACAGTAACTTTCCCAGTTGCAAGTGAAAGTTTTGCTATGTCACGTTGTTCGGTGCTTATATTACGGTATCATATAGAGACCAAAAGGTAACTAGCACAAATGACCAAAGTCAAAGAACAAACCTACACAGCAAAGTCGATAAAGATCAAATTCTCATGATGTTACCTCAAAACTCGATAAAAATCAGACCAAGGGCAAAACAAAAAGAGAACCCAAAAGGTTTCCTAATGGAATTCTTAAGACTGAGATGTACTCCACAAGGAATTTTGTGTACAAATTTTATGGGAAAATGTTGAGTACAGGGACAATGTAAAAACAAAAGATGTTTCCACAGATGCATGTTTGGACATTTTGGGCACCCTTACTTTCCACACTTTCCGCACGATTTGCCAGACCGGTTGGGAAAATAAACTTGAACAGACTGTTATTTTTGTAACTCTAAAATTTATGTGGAAATTAAGACACAAAATGTCAAATTTCTCATATGACCAGCGTTGTATCTTGCTTGACAGGAAATGCCATGGAATGTAAAATTTCACTCTTTTATGTACAGGTTGCATGACGTATTATCTACGGTTTCAACCGCCCAGTGTCTTAAAGGCAGTGGACACTATCGGTAACTACTCAAAATAATTTTTACCATAAACCCTCCCTTTGTAACGAGTAATGGGGAGAGGTTGATGGTATAAAACATTGTGAGAAACAGCTCCCTCTGAAGTGACGTAGTTTTCGAGAAAAAAGTAATTTTTGCACGAATTTGATTTCGAGACTTCAAGTTTATAGAATTTGAGGTCTTGAAATCCAGCATCTGAAAGCACACAAATCCGTGTGACAAGGGTGTTTTTTTCTTTCATAGTTATCTCGCAACTCCGACGACCAATCAAGCTACAATTTTCACAGGTTTGTTATTTAATGCATATGTTGAGATACACCAAGTGAGAAGACTGGTCTTTGACAATTACCAATAGTGTCTAATGTCTTTAACATACAGAAGTTGTCGATTCTGTATTTTATTTTTTTATATTTTATATTTAAAGGTGAATTATTAGTAGTTTATGAACTTGTGCAATCACTGGGCAATGGTCCAAACAACACAGGACTGCGCCCAATTTCATGGCTCTGCTTAGCAAATAATTATGCACTTACGAGGCTATGTATAAGTGCATGAATCTATAAGCCGTGGAACACATTTCCACGGGTAAGCAGAGATGTGAAAATGGGCCCTGGTTGACTCCCGTACTGAAAATTGTATCATGCACAATGAGATTA
This sequence comes from Asterias amurensis, assembly GCF_032118995.1. Classification (NCBI taxonomy): domain Eukaryota; kingdom Metazoa; phylum Echinodermata; class Asteroidea; order Forcipulatida; family Asteriidae; genus Asterias; species Asterias amurensis. Next base: position 6,520,854 of record NC_092655.1, on the reverse strand, counting down.
CTGCTTTATCTTTGTGCACGCAAGATGATTTTGTTTGTAATGTCCCTTCAGGAACTCCGTAACATTAAGTTGCAATTTTCTTTTTAAACGTCACCTCAAATGCATCTATCGTCATTCAATACGTGTCCCACTTTTGCCAACATCTGACAAGTGGTGATAGTTCCAATATAATCGAAGAACTGATTGATCTTCGCACAATCTCACTCACTCAGCCACAAATCAAAATTCCGAAAAAGATATAAAAAAATCACAAAGCTTGTCCTTGTTCTCAAACAACCGTCTGGACAAGCCAGATCATTCCCCCGCCCTTTCCTGTACGGCCTACATAACTCCCAACCAAGTAAAAAGGCGCGCATTGTAAAGGGTTAGCCTAGCCTGGCACAACAGCAGCATGATTTTTAATCCCGGGGTCTGGTTTACCTGTGAGAAAACCTAGACGTATACAAACCGGTGTTTCTACAGTCTGGTGTCGCAATCAACACCGACTCCCTTGAACTTGTATGTAGTCAAGGTACTCTGTCCTCGCCCTGTCACTTTCCCCAACACACCCTGATAATTGACGCTGACCCCATCATCACCGAGAATCCCCCCGGTGTGAGCGGACCGGACTCACGGCAGAGGCCAACAGCCCGCGCCTGGTGCTCCGGCTGCGCACGGGGTTTAACGGCCAACTTGGCACGGGGTCCTCTGAGGGCAACTTTAATTACGGTTGTAATATTGAGTTATGTTTTAATCAATTTGATAATAAGATACTTTATGGATGTTTTTTATGCAATGAGGTATTCTGGCTTAAAGGGACCGCGACAGTACAGCACTTTGTTTCGAAAAGGTATATCATTGGTGTACGATCAGTTACAATTGCAGTCTTTTAAAGGCAGTGGACACTATTGGTTTAGTCAAAATAATTATTAGCATAAAACCTTACTTGGTAACGAGTAACGGGGAGAGGTTGATAGTATAACATGGCCTTGAGAATTAGCTCCCTCTGAAATGACGTCGTTTTCGAGAAAGAAGTAATTTTCCACGAGTTTGATTTCGAAACCTCAGATTTAGAATTTGAGGTCACGAAATCAAGCATCTGAATGCACACAACTGCGTGTGACATCGATGTTTTTTCTTTCATTATTACCTCGCAACTTCGACAATTACCAATAGTGTCCATCGTCTTTAAGAGAGAATACATACTTTTACTTCAATTGTGGGAACTATGTAAACGTTCACATAATTGCACACAAGGACTCTATAAGGATGGTCATAGTCGGAAACTCCCTTTAAAATACATTGGCTTGAAATGCAATTGAGAAATGAGAGAAACAACTGATACCAATACATGTACTCAATGTTTTAAAGCAGATTAAAGATTGAGTGTTTTTCTCCTACTTTTTCTCGTGAATGCAATGACTGACTGAGCTTAAACTTTCACAAGTTTGTTATTTCATTTAATATGACAGGGCACATCAAGTGTGGATACTGGTCTTCGACAAGCAACCAATGTGACATGCGCTTTAAGTTTTCTGCGACCGTACAAAAAACCCTGAAATTGACCTTCGTCAATAGAAACAGAACCTTATCTTTGATGGTTGTGATAGACAGACTTATGAATAAATCTTTGATTGATCATTTAAGTTGACAAGTAATACTTCACGTCCACGTGATGTGGGCTGGACCGTAACAACGTATGAAGTAACAACAACAGTTCGTGTGATGACATGCCCTCTTGTGGAATAGCGTAACCAGTTACAGAGAAACGGATTGCCCTTTGTTTTTTCAAGACCGCAGAAGCAAGTTAACCCCACCTTTAGGACAAAGTGCAAAATTTTCCTCTAGATTGTTGCCGATTCTGAGAGAAGCGGTTTTTATTCTGATTGTCGCAATCAAACTGTTAGAGCGACTGTAAAGCCATTAGTTTACAGGTTGGTTGATTTTGTTATGAAATCAACACCTAGACTTTAATAAGTTGAGGAAGCAAGGCAGGCAATTTTTATCTTGCAAAGGGCTTCAAGTATATGGGAAACGTGTGTATAGGGGCACCAAGGCTAAGACCAGGGGCAACACCTCTATGGTATCCGTGTAGTTGAAGGTCTGAAATCTAGAGGATGAACATAGTAGAGATGCTCATTGAAAAAAACATCGATGTATAATAAACAAAAAATTCTTTAATTTTACAAAGAGCTTTAGTCACGAACTGTCTTATCTGCAAAATAGTTAAGCCTTCAATAAGTCTGCTCTGAACTCTGTAACAGTGTAGTTCACGCCGTTACACAAGGCGTCATTGATTTACGAAGCCCGTTAAAGAAATTGACATCAACTGCAAGTTCATGGCATCGTGAAATTACCTTTCAATTATTGTTTTGTGTAGAACCGAGACAGATTTGACGCCACGGGTGTAATGACAGGAATTATTGATATACAACAACAACGAAGTGCAAGTAAACTACGATTAGTGACACCTTTAAGTGATGACAGGGCTGTTAAAATGGATGCTCTAAGAAACCATGTTAAAGGGACTGGGCACTTTTGGTAATTACTCAAAATAGCATAGCATGATAAAAACGAGTAATGAGCAAAGGAGAGTTGTTGGTAGTAATACAACATTGTGATAAACGCCTCCCTCTGTTAAATATTTGAGTATAGGACAATGAAGCTTCGAAATTGAAAAACGTTCATTTATCAAAAATCGTCCTAGACTTGTAGACAAGTCGTTAAATGCCTGTCCCAATGACAGCGTTCTGACTCTGCGATTCTCGCGATACTGGCGATGTTCTCGCGAGACTGCTAGTCCCCCTGAGACTACGGCTCTCGCTTGATAGTCTCGGACAATAATGTACCATGGAGTTATAGACTCCATGGTTGTACCCTGTATTGATTCATAAACAGTACATATGCAACAGTTTTGAGACCATGGCTAAAGCCATACATTGTCATCATAGAAGAACTTATATGGCATGCTGCCACCATGACAAATGATGATTGTTGTACCTTATCTTAATTCAAAGAGAGTCACACGAGAATAGTGATCTCGCGAGAGCAGTCTTCGACCACCGAGAGCAAGCTACTGAGTAAGTGTATTAAGCTATGTCGACATTAACGACTTGTCCACAAGTCTAGTATCATCTTGAAAAAAAACTAATGCTGAGCCTCCCCTTTAAGGGTGAGTTTAGCAGGGAGATACAGGTCAAAGGTCAAACAAGCGCCCTGATTGATCGGCGCCGAACTTGACGTACAGTAATTGTTATCACAGTCCTCTATTAGCAATTACCGTCACTAGGGATGCCACTCACGACGCGTCACGTATCTGTACGGTGGCCCCGAGAGGACACCAGTAATTGTTGGTCTCTAACGAACCAAAGCACATGACAGTCTTATTACCATCGTCATGCGGTTGATGGATAAAAAGCGTGTCGTTAAAGGCAGCGTATACTTTTGGTAGCTTTCAAAGACCTGCCGTCGATTTCACCAAACTCTTCCTGACTTAGGATATCTTAGATTTAAGGACGAGTTTAGTCCCGTAACTATAGGCGTTATGACGCATTGAACATATCCTAAGGTAGGACGAGTTACTCGAGATGGGATTAATCATATAGTTTCGTGAAATCCGCTGCAGTGTCCTCACTTGATGTATCCAAACATGCATAAAGTACACTCTTGACAATTCAAGCTCAGTTGGTCATCAAGCAGTATCTTAAATGACTTGGATTGATAGTACGAACAAAGTCCCATATATACAGAAAAGTCCCAAGCCTTTTAGGGTAGTATACAAGATTTCGTTTGATAAAAAAAAAACCATCATTTTCAGTCTGAAAGCTAACTAGTTATGAAGTTTATAATAAAACAAGTTTTTTAAATTCTGTGCAATGTTTTTAAAAAAATGTATTGACATGCTTAAGATTGTGTACGGTTTTCACCCTTTTCTCCTGACTCACACAAAGGAAGCCCAACCAAGTTCACAAGTTTCTTATTTGGTTTATATGAGTGATCTCTAAACATTCATACTGTCTGCGACTATTAATTGTCAGCTCCACCAATCCTGAACACCTTTAAACGCGCACCCACTCGACAAGCTCATCTAATTAGCAGACTGGAAAAGAACACACATGGCTGGCACAGTGCCAATACATCAGCCAGGACTTCTTGAAGATTTCCCAAGAAGATAACTTCAGTATTGGAGACAACAGAGTCCTGACAACAATAAGGTCTGTGATGATATCTTGAAGCCTGTCTAAGCCACGACGAGACACACTACATCATCGCATCCTCCCTCTTAAAGAAGTTCAAAAACGATGCCAAGATAAGACGAAGTGATAGTTGGCAAAGATGTTGCCTCTGGTACGGCAACACTGGCTACCCATCATCGTGCATCTTTTTGCACTGAGTTAAATGCCTAAAATTGTAAAACTATAGAGTATTAATTCTTGAATGGTTGTAGCTGTCGGCATTTACCTGATTGAATATGCTTGAATCAATGTGATTTAAAGGCAAAGTATACCTTTGGTTTTTGAATCCGATTGTTTTAACTCTTCACGTATACAATCAAACTGACAAGTGAAAACTGATAAAAATGTATGGCTTTGGCCACGATCTCAAAACTGTTGATAATGATATGCATTTACTCTCTATGAATCAATACAATGTATAATATTAACCATTGGTCAGGGTCGCAGTATACTACCAGTATGATTCGTGCACTAAGTTTATACTACTTTAGTCACAAGGGCACGTACATATGAATCAAGGTAAGGTATGTGACAAATAGGTCACTAAAATGGAGGGGTTTTAGGGGTGTTACTTTTTGATTGCCTAGAGTTAAAGACACTGGACACTATTGGTAATTGTCAAAGACCAGTCTTCTCACTTAGTGTATCTGAACATATGCATAAAATAACAAACCTGTGAAAATTTGAGCTCAATTGGTCGTCGAAGTTGCGAGATATTAAGGCAAGAAAAAACACCCTTGTCACACCATGGTCACACGAATTTGTGTGCTTTCAGATGGTTGATTTCGGGACCTCAAATTCTAAAACTGAGGTCTTGAAATGAACGTCTTGGAAAATTACTTCTTTCACGAAAACTATATGTCACATCAGAGGGAGCCGTTTCTCACAATGTTTTATACTATCAACCTCTCCCCATTACTCTTAAACAAGTAATGTTTTATGCTAATAATTATTTTAAGTAATTACCAATAGTGTCCACTGCCTATGGAGTTCCAAGAACTAAGCACAAATAATTCAACTGTGTCAATTCAACATCTGCCAAGAGCAAGTGCGATTGTATAATGTTGATGATGAATTCAATGCATAGGAGAATGAAGATGGACATAAACAACAGCCAGACAAGCAGAAAGTAAGAAACACTAAAATTGGATACACATAAAATCATAACTAACCAGTAATACTGCATATCTTTGAAGTAATTACACCCAAACCTATATCTCTCTACCCGACGCCACTCGAAATTATAAATTACGTCACAGCCAGATCCTCTTAGCGATATGGTTCCAGATTAGAAACAGTTTTTAACCGAAAATGAGTAGTTAGGTTAATGATTTTGACAGATTTGACCTTGGTATAAAAACGTCTTTCTGGTGACTTGTCCCCCAGGAGAGGGGTATGAAAATGATAATTTGACGAGATGTGTCTTGGGAACTTCTCGAAGACAAATTACTGCTGAAAGTTTTTCATCTGGAACGAAAGTAATACCACCTGCATCCGAACTCGGGGAACTTCTTAAGAAATGGTGCATCTTAGAAAAATTTACGTATGTTTCTATTTAATATGCAATGGCAATTATTTCAATCTGAATAAATTAAAATTGCATGTCAGAGAAAAGTGTCTTAAATGCGGAGTTAAGTTTTTGGTTTGTGAAATTCCTGTGAACGTGGGTTACTAAAATGTCATGTCTGACTTGTTGTTTCATATTAAATGTTATGTCCGACTAAAAGTGTCCGGCTTTGTCTATAACCCATGGCACTGTGTCCGACAAGTTAATATTTTGCCGACAAACTATTGTGTCTGACCCATTGTAACATGGTGTCCGACCAATTGTGTACGACACAGTGTCCAGCAAACTAAACGTCAAACCAATGTGTCCGGCAAATCTGACGTTCAGTTCGACAAACCATTAAACAACATGTCTGACAATCCTATAATTGACCCAGTATGTCTGACAGACATGTTCGACAAACTTTATGTGCAAATCAATGTGTGCGACAAATATTATGTAAATCTGACATACCTCTGTTTAACCTTTTGTGTCCGACAATCCATAATGTCCAACCCAATGAATACGAAAAACCTCGATGTCTGACTAAAACCATTTTGAACTACTCGCTAAGTCCGACAATCATTTACTTTTGTTCAACAAATGATGCATAAAACAAACATGCACAACATCCATAACAAAACATTGAGTGTGCAAGACAATAGACCAACAATTTTTTTTCTCTAAATTGAGTTATTAAAGGCAGTGGACACTATTGGTAATTACTCAAAATAATTATTAGCATAAAACCTTTCTTGGTGACGAGTAATGGGGAGAGGTTGATGGTATAAACATTGTGAGAAACGGCTCCCTCTGCAGTGGCATAGTTTTCGAGAAAGAAGTAATTTTCCACGAATTTGATTTCGAGACCTCAGATTTAGAACTCGAGATCTCGAAATCAACCATCTAAACGCACACAACTTCGTGTGACAAGGGTATTTTTATCTTTCATTATTATCTCGCAACTTGGATGACCGATTGAGCTCAAATTTTCACAGGTTAGTTATTTTATGCATATGTTGAGATACACCAACTGTGAAGGCTAGTCTTTGACAATTACCGATAGTGTCCACTGCCTTTAACCACACACGAATTACTGACAGAATATAAGCCATAAGTATTTTTCCCACGTAAACATTGCAAACATTTTCATAAAGTATATGGCAAGAATGAACTCACCCTAAAAGGACCAGACATGGATTGTGTCGAGCTCTACACGTGTTGACCGCAACATGTGTTGACAACCAAACGCTTCATAGTGTAAAGTTTGACATTATAGAAACACGGTTTTTGTCAAGTGATTCATGTTAAATGCTTCATAAATTGAATTTTTTCCGGTTAAGTAACAAACCTGTCAACCTTATTATCACAAAATTTGTGAACTTTAAAGGGGAAGTTTTTTCATCATCTACTTTTCATTATTTTGTTGATTGTGTTTTTGTGGGGCTGGTTTTCGGTTGCTTTAATTTGATGTTTGATGAATCAAGAAACATCAAAGAAGTAACAATAAAGTTAAATATCCACTTTAATTGACAAGTTGATATTAATTTGGTTAACAAATTAAGTACACTTAAGGGACCTTTCTGTTGAAAATGCTTGCGGTTAGGCTCAGTATATAATAAATTCCCACTCTCCAAAACAAAAAACAACAACTTAATTTCACCACACCTTTCCCCTAATCATTTTAAACTCATTAAAAAAAACAGGCACTTCCTGCTAAAACTCAAATATAGGTTTATTTGCTCATCAAATTATAAGAGCTTTCAAAGAAGACCTTAAGACTGTAAAACAAGGATGAACCTCCTCCAATATGTTTTTAAAAAATCAAGATGTTTACAGATTTCTGTAACCAAAACTACAAAACTACAGGTTTCGACAGTGCCTATTAGTGATTGCTTTAATTTCTTCAAGAACGTTTAATGTTCGACAAGATTTTAAGAAAATCCTACACGCGGAGACCTCAGATATAACATGCCAGCTTTGGTATTTCTCCACACCACACAACTATATCATGATTGAGGCATGGGTTGTATTACACTTACTCACTAAATGTAAATGTAAAAGAGTGAAAAATACCACTCTTTTTATTTCGAGCTGTCCCTCACATGGCTTTTCAAAAAGAGTGGTGGTTGTTTCACTGTTTTAGAGGGGTTTCACTCCAGGACGGAGTGAAAATCACTCAAAATGATGCAAACTTCAATCTAAAAGAGTGGAAGACCACTCAAAAAAGAGTTGTCCCTGATATGGCTCTTCAAAGAGTACTTTTTCACTATTTTACATTAAGAGAGTAATGACATTTCACCATTTCCGGGATCTGCCTGATTTCGGCATTTGTAAAGTGTATCCAGTACATATGTAACGGTTCAATTGCAATTCACCAAAAGAGCCACCAAATCAACTATGAATACATAACATGACAACCCTGCAACACCTTTAAGACAGCCTTGAACCTGCGTAATATTTCAATAATCCACTGATTGACAACTGAAAATAACCATCATACCAAGTGATATTTCATAATTATCTTGGAAGGATATGATACATTGTGTCTTTGGTGTTTTACAGAGTCCGCCCAAAGCATGTCAATCACAAAATTGGGCTCAAACTCTGACTTGAGGTCATCCTGCAGACCAAAGAGTGTCCCTTGCGGGATGCAATAAATATTGACCAGAACTGCAAAGACATCCATTAAAGGGACGATACATCCCTGCTTATTATTGGATGAGATCAGTCACAGCTGTCCTCCAATTTTAGACTACCAAAAAAACACAGTGAAAATGTCATAAACTTTTATACTGTTGGTTTTTCCCTATATATAAATTTAAAGCACGGTTGGATGAAAAAAAAAAACTCCCTCAGAATGTGTGACTCTACATCTCTAGGTGAAACTAATATGTACGTGGATTTATTGTTGTGGGTTGGTGGCCGCTATACAGAAATACTCACTCAAATAGAGTACAGCAGTTTCACTCTTCAGTTGAGCCTATGTGAAACCATGGAGATAGCTCTATGGTGAAACAGACTGAGCAGCCCCTCGACAATTTGCGGACCCGACATTTTGCTGTCTTTGTATACATGTACATGTACATTATTATACGTTGAAACAATGCAGATCGGAACCAATGGTTCCCAATTTAAAAGAACACGTTGCCTTGGATCGGACGAGTTGGTCAAAACAAAAGCGTTTGTAACCGTTTTTTATAAAATGCATATGGTTGGAAAGATGTTTTAAAAGTAGAATACAATGATCCACACAAGTTTGCCTCGAAATTGCGTGGTTTTCCTTCTACTGTGCGAACTAACATGGTCGGCCATTTATGGGAGTCAAAATTTTGACCCCCATAAATGGCCGACGTGTTAGTCGACGAGGTAAAAGGAAAACCACGCAATTTCGAGGCATGTTTGTGTGGATCATTGTATTCTACTTTTACAGCATCTTTCTACCCATATGCATTTTATAAAAAACGGTTACAAACGCTTTTCAAAGACCAACTCGACCGATCCAAGGCAACGTGTTCCTTTAATGTTCACACGTCGACCTTTTCTCAAACATGTCTTTAGAATATTACAGGCCGACATGAGAATGTGTATAATTATATGCAATACAGTTGTATACATAATATGTATGAAAAAGGTCCTGCCCAAAAGCTTATAGTTTTGGTAAAAGCAAGGTTAACAGCCCTACATTCCTGGTTCAATACATCTCATCGTACATGTACATGAACAAGACGTTCGGAGGACGCTAACCACAAAGTCGGGTCTACCAACACGGTGGGGTACGTAATACGGGCAAGTTCCCAGTTTCTTTCAACCAGATGTCAAGTGAAAATTGAGGGCGCTAGTCGACTTTGATGTTAACAGATAAACGGTGACCAAATCGTGTTGAGGATGAAAGGGAAAGTACATTCGTCTCATCCACGCGCTACAATCTGTAATTCAACTTACACTCTCAACCCAATCAATCGGAAACTTAATCAGACATGAAATGATGCACACAAATTACTTTTTGGTGGTCAATATGAGAAAAAGAGACGTTACAAGTCGACCACTCAGTCTTCTGGCCCCAATTTCACAGATAAACACAAAAAGCAGCAAAAGCAAAACACAATTATGCTTACCAGAATGAGGTTAAAGGGCAACAAACTACCGGAGGTCATATGTACAGTCTGTGACTGGTATCCTGCTCCTGCTAAGCAGAAAAATGTTATTTTCTGTTTAAGCAGCTCTATGCAATTGGGTAAAAGTTACTATAGGTACTTTCAAGTACAATGTGTAAAAGATACTACAATATATTTTATTATACAACTCTCTTCAAACATACAAATCGCTTAATTTGGGACACAACTAATAGACTACAACTACAATTTCAATTCTTTTCTCAAAGCCAGTCTGCTTTCGCTCAAACATTTATAAATGTTCCATCATCGAGAAGAATCGGGGTCAGGGTGCCCACCACACGTGCTCCTGCTAGGCCGTGAATGAAGGGCATCATGCTCTCAAACCCCGTCTCTCGGGGAATTGTCTTCTAAGATTGACTCTATCGCGACACGCTCTCTGACTCAGAGATGAGGCAACGCTACTATAGAAAAGAAACTCTTAAGAAGGAGCCACACCCACTCTGTTTGACAAGAAAACCTCCTCATCAGGAAACGGCTGTTTGCTGTTCGAGCCAGCCCGCCGTGACAGACCCGGGGAAATCGATCATAATCGACACCCAGTTGACACCAAGACTTCGTCGAGCTTTAATTTGATTTGGGTTATGGTTTATAGGGAGAAAGGAGAATACGGGGAGGAGAGGGGAAGATAAAACGGCTGGGTCTAGAAGACTGTCTTGGCATTAATCATTATAAACTAAGGGTATGTCGTCATGAGATGACACTTGACTGTAAGGAGTTACATCAGTAACTTCGGGACCATCAATCAATCGAATACTCACTTCAACATAGTTCAATTTGATTCTAGGGTGTAGGTCATAGGTGAAAACGTCTTCACATCTTAGAGAAAATTAATATATAATATTATACACTAGCATTTAACATTGGATGCTTCGGGAAGCTTCTTTACGAGAGTCAAGTGGAACTCTATGAGTCGCCCTCTACGATGTGATTTACGTTAGGTGGGTGAGGAGACAACATTGTTTCCATCTTGGCATTGTGGTTGACGCGAAGGTAGGTCAGCAGACAATGTGTGTAATGCATTATGATGGAGTGGGAAGGACGCTAAACGGCACCGTCATAATAATTCGTAAAACAACACTGGCGAACAAACTCAAAGGTGTATCTTGTTACCGTTCCCGCCATAAGGCAGCCGGCCGGTAACCCCCTTGTCGTCTGCTCCTTGTATACTTCCACTTTCCAGGCCGCTGAGAATTACTGGCCGTCTGCCACCGCGTACACGAAGCCAACAAGCTCTACAAAACCCTGTGAGTGGCAGTGCAGTGACTCACTCAACTTCAGGGTCCAATTACAAAGAGCATAAAAACTAGCTAAGCACAACGACATTACGGTGGCCAGAATAACGTTACCAGCAAAAACATATCATTCAGGAAGTAAAATCTGTGACTGGTACCCTGCTCATTCCTGCTTAGTAACAATATTGTTAAGCAATATTTTCTGCTCACGAAGCAACAAGCTTCACACAACCCCGTGAGTTACACTGACTCACTCAACTTTAGGGTGCAATTCTAGAGAGCTGCTTAAACACATGAAACAACTTAGCACAAACAAATAATGCTTACCAGAACAAGGTTACAAGCCAAGCGTATAATTCCAGATGTACAATCTGCTACTGCGTACGGAGCCAACTAGTTCCACGCAACCTCCGAGAGTTATACTGACTCCTTCAACTTCAGAATCCAAATTCATATAGCTGATTAAGCATAACAAACTAGCTAAGCAAAACAAAATTGTGTTCACTACCAGACACAACATACCAGCCAAACATCATTCCACAATGTACAATCTGTGACTGGTACCCTGCTCATTCCTGCTTAGCAAACAATTATTAAGCAATTGTTTTCTTTAAGCAGCTTTGTGAGATTTGGCCCAGGTAGGGTGTTTTAGTCGAAACCATTACAGATTTATAGTTCACACTTGTCGTGTGTACATGGTGATAATGGATACCGATTTATTACCACGTTCCCAAAGTAGAACCAGACTAAATTTTCCATCCAGTCTCGTTTTGGTGTACACATGAATTGGATTGTAAAAAAGGCAAAGTGTCAGCGCCATATAGATACAGTTTATTTATCACATCTTTTTAAATGGTGGGGTGTCTCGTGATAATATTTTGAAAATTCCGATCTAACAATGGACTGTGACGACAAAGTAGGAGGGGTAGGAGCAAGTTGAGGAAAGGGGGCAAGTTGGAGAGGAGGACTGCAAAATTGTATTCTCCTAAGCCAGGTAGCCATTTTCTTTGAATCAGAACAACATTATAATACCTTGATCTTTGAATCAGAGAAAGGGTCTACAGTTTTGTTCTATTTGAAAAGTATTCTATGGCTGACAGCATCCACTGATACGTATTACGAAAGCACATCCTCTGCATAGACTTGGGGTCAAGTTCACCACATCCCCGGCATTTTGTCAGCCAAACATCCTATATCTCCCCCCTGTATTTGTATGCCTCTTGGTTCTAGGGCAAGGTCATGTTGCGAGGGCAGAAGGAGACCCCCTTTTACACCCATCTCGTGATAGACCCCCCGATACCCCTCTGCGGGGAGCGATCATCCAGGGACGTCCCATGGTACCACTCCGCATGCCAACGGCTGAGGAGATCTTGGCGTGTCCGTCCACTCAGCACCTCGCGGTCTTGCCGCGTCGTCGGCACGGTGTCGCTCCTCCCAACGCACCGGTCCGCTGACAGCAAGCCCCCGGAAGAAGATAACGCCGACGAGTAGCGTAGTTTTGACGGAAAGTGACTATAGCAATTTCACTCAAGAAAGATGTTCCTTTTGAGCGGGAATTCGTCAGGTGCGCTTTAGCAGAACACGCAGTTAAGCACATAAACAACAATGCTTACCACCAGTGTGTGGTTTATATAACCACGATAACATTTCACATACACTCTATATGACGGGTATCCTGCTAACTTGTGCTTGGGAGAAATGTTTCAATGCTTTGGCAGCTCTATCAAATTGGGCCCTGGTGATGGCATTGTGTCTTTCTATCTCTTATGGGTAAAACATTTTGGATTTATGGATATAGCCTGATAAGGGATGATCGGTTAACAGTAAGAGCATAGAGCTAGTGTCACAGTGAACGGCTTGGTGGGTAAATTGGCTAATATTCCATATTGGGGGTTTTGCCTTGACCTCGATAACTTTTGAATATTCACCTTGGAAGTCTTAACACTGACAAAGTGGAAATATTCGCTTTTACCGTACATTTTTTTTAAGCAATGATATTAAACTATAGCATGTCTAAAAGTAAAATGTGTTTAGTGGTGTACTACTAAGTTTGACGTGATGGTTCCCGAATATCAGTATGCATTAAGTTACAAAACTCATAACGTTAAGCCAAGTGTTGTCTTCTTGTTAAAGAAACAGCTTGTTCCGTCAGCAAATGATTCGTTCAGGTTATCCCAGAGTTGCGTGCGCCCTCCACGCATGACGTCATCACAATGCTAATTGTACGATGAATGGCGCCCATGACAAGAACTCTCTCACCAACATGAATCGCATAGGCAAAGGAGCCTATACCTTGACTAAACGAAGCAGCAGCTACAAAGTTATCGTTACTGATAAGTTTCAATGACGAACTTAGAATCCGTAAATGGCATCATGAATCCATGAAAAAGTGTTACGTCATGCACCCCCAACTTCACCAACCTATGCCGTTTAAGGGTCTTTCAAACACCATAGTTTGAATGTTAAAATCCTCTTTACATTTCATTTACATGTGCAAACCCGTAAGACAGAAATCTAGGTTGCGCCAGCTTTACCATGTAAATACATAATTATAAGAGTGCACATGCTCAGAGTCACATGACCAATGGAAGTTATGCATAATGTCTGCTGCCACCTAGCGTCCTAACGCCCCCATCGAGGAAAACCCTCTTTGCAAACTGCCCCAATTCCCACTGACCTCTGTCGACCGGTCATTACTTAAACGACCCCAGCAGTCTCTTGAGGTGCAGTAAAAAGTGTCAATAGGCTATTATCCATGACGGAAGAAAATATACAAATTAAAAACCAAAGACGTTCAGGGAGGACATATACATGACATAGTCTAAATTAAGAAAGATACGGGAAGCAAGTATGGGGAAAACCCAACATGCGTACCCCTTCTTGGATTTTGAAACGAAAGTGATGGGTTGGGACAGGGGGTTGAGCAATTAAAGTGGAAACAATCAAATTGAATGTTTCAATAACTTGTCCTGAATAATTTCCTCTCCTTGCCTGCCGACAAGGTGGGATATCCCCCTTTGACAAATCGAAAAATGCCGTCCTGTGGAGCCGGGTCCCCAGGGGAGAGGAGAAAGTATCGGGTTGGACGGGGGGGGGGCGTGGAGTTGTCGGACGATGCATGGTTTTACCCCTTCTTTTTTGCTGGATAAAGTTACACCATGCTTTCTTATCTTTTAAGAGAAGGTGGAGGGGAACTGTGTTTGGGAACCATCTTCAAAAAGAATAATGTGATGTCATCTTGTTCCACCATACATCGGTGCTTAGCCAACACACTTGGTGCGGTAGCTTTAGAGAGTGCAATATTAGTCAATTGGAGACTTTGGAACGCTATGTGGCAGCAGATTAACCAGGTAGATTTCTATTGTTAACGTATAGTTCTGGGCATGTGCACATTAGCAAGGATTTTACCTGGTAAGTATGCTGCCACCAAGCATCCAAAAACTCATATTGTCTTTACATGCCAGCTATGGTAAACGGATCAGTTGAGATCTGAACAAGATTCCCACCCTCCCCTTTTATAATAATGAATCCGATCATGCGAATAAAATATAAAACGGACTTATTAATATCTTTAAACACGGGATAATTTGGAAGTCATGGTACTCTATTCCTCATATATAAATACATTGGTACAACGAGATTTATTTATCTGATTTGTGAATTGTGTCTATTTCTTTGCACTGCATGTGACAAATAAACACAATGACGTCACAAGTGACGCCATGAATGGGCCTTGTCTTCCAGCCATCATCTTAGCGATGTTAAAAATTTCTTAGACATTTAACATAAAACAGACCAGTGATTAACTTGAAGACCTCTACTTGGTTTACGAGTCGGAGAAACTTATCGCACGATGACGGGTCATCACTTTGGGCGTGTTCCAACCCTATCCTTACACGCCCGAGCCCAACCGGATTAGTAAACGACACATCGGTTATACAGAAGGCATTTTCTTTAAACCTACAAGAAACTTCTAGGTTTTAGTGTCATTCAAAGTTATTGGTTTATTTGTTTAAAGGGCCGGCCTTGCTTTCTTAATTCCCCTAACTCAAACAGGATATTATTTCACATTACCTATAAATGACATCTCTTCGAGTGAAGACCTATAAATAGAGAAGATTGGCACAATCGGTAACCTCGAAGACCGAGTAAGTTTGATATGATGACATTTTCAAATGAGTGTTTGGCTCACCTTTTTATCTTGTCCAACATGTCCCAGTGCGGTGGTTTGGGTGGAGTGAAGCAATCCATACACGGCATGGTGTCGCCTTTGAAGGCCGATCAGGTTCAAAATAGCGAGGAATGCCTGAAAGTTGAGAAAAGGTTTTTGATACATGAGTCAACCACTTGCAGGCTTTAATACAAAATTAAAACAGAATTAAATTTGAGTTATTAAACGGAACTATTAAATGACACGTGTTGAGGTTGCCACAATCGGAGTATGCACGAACGTGAAAACCTTTTCGTTGTTTTTTTACCAACCTGAGTATTAGAGAATTTTTCACAGATTGTTTGAAATAAATCACATGTCGTCTGGTATTACACATAATTTTGAAGCCAAAGTTGAAGTGGTAAAAGTAAAGTTGAAATAAATAAAATTGAAAAGATAGAGGCAGAAAGCACATCACAGAAAAAGCAAGGGATGAACAAAGAAGACGAAACCTGTTATTGTGTTTGTTTCTTGAGAGAGAATCTGCACGGGTCGAAACGTCAGGACATTGGCAATTTGTTGGCATTTGTGTCATATTTCCTTCTGGTTGGTAAGCAGTTGGCAACAACTAATTCTAGTTTCTCAAAGTTGTGGCTATCAAAACATTTAAAAGTAAACTCGAGGTAGGAGAAAAAATTACCCTCTCTTGGCGTTTGTTACTCAAATTAAACCAGAACTATTAACACAAAAAACGAGACCTTTTTATAGGTGGATTTCACAAATAATTAAGACTATAGTCTTACCTCGAGTCAGAGTAGGACCAGCCTTTAGTTTGTAATAACTCATACATAGGACAGTCCTACGTTTTGACTATCGGTTTGTTAAATCGACCCCTGACATCACCAAAACGTTTCCTGTGACTAGTTTGGACGTTTGTCTTTCACATTCAGCCAAAATATTTGGTGAAAAATACTGACGGAAGAAAAATTAAAGAAGGACAAACATAATGTGTTAACATTGTTTGCGTCTGGGTACCAGTTCTATTTCCCCGGTTCCGGACGTGACTGAACGTCTTTGGCCTCATTTTCTTCGTCAATAACCAAGTTAGAATAATAACGACACTTGATGTGCGTGTAACAGAGTTCTTGTCAACTCAAAATTCCTCCACGTTGCCCTTTTTGCATTTCTGGAAGTCGAAGAATGTACAAATATTTTGTCATTCTAAGTGGAGCCCCTCACCGGAGGGAGAGAGAAATTGTTCGAATCGAGTCACACTTAACTCGGCCAGAATGATAGAATGACGAGAGATGGCTATCTTGTACTTCACCTGTTTGGCGTGTGTGGGGCACTGCGCAAGCTGACACTGTACCCGCTAAAGAGAAAGTAACTCCCCAAGTTTCGCCATACCAACGGCCGCACTAGGAGGCGGGTAATATGTACTTTTTTGTTCGGGATTGTCAGATGGGCAAATTAAGACACCTGGGCAACCCAATCAGTTTTGTTTTCTCTCCCCGTTGATTGACCAATATGTTACATCATCAAGAGAGCCGTGTTGAAGATAGACATACCCGGGCTGTCAGTGTTAATTAACCCTTACTCCACAGCGGAATTCATGCTTTACTCTTAGAGGATGAAACTTGGATGTAAAGGAAGGCCAAGGAGGAAAGATGCGTGGAGGGGTTTAGGAGGATTGGAGACAGGCATCTGCCGCGTTGGATTTCTCCACGAGTTACCACTTAATTAAAATGTAATTTTCCTTGTCAGTTACCGGGCTAGAATTCTGGTGGGATTCGTCAAGTCCGTAGCGAGGGGGCGAGATTGAACAATTTACGACTCTCTGGTGCGACGTCAGCAGAGACACGGCGCGAGTTCTCCTTTTAAAGACGGGCGGGAAAACTTGGAGGTGGCTGGGTGTAGCTCTGGTCATGTGCACCAGGGTTATGGTATAGTTGTACTTTTGAAGCAAAGTGCAAGATTCGAGTTCAAGTTGGAGAGTATAGTCTTTACATGCTGGTCCTTGCTATTGTAAAATATAGAGATGGAGTCATCGCTGGTTCTGCATATTGATATTGCATTTTCTTCAACCTTAATGTTATACAACCCCTAGCGAGATGACCACAACATTCTGACCCCTAATGCGGTGAGGCTTGCTTTTGACATAAAGAAACTTAAAGGCAGTGGACACTATTGGTAATTGTCAAAGACTAGCCTGGTTGGTGTATCTCAACATATGCCTAAAATAACAAACCTGTGAAAATTTGAGCGCAATCGGCCATCGAACTTGCGAGATAATAATGAAAGAAAACGAAGTCACACGAAGTTGTGTGCGTTTAGTTCTAAACTTGAGGTCTCGAAATCAAATTTGTGGAAATTTTGGATTTCTTTCTCGAAATCTATGGCACTACAGAGGGAGCCGTTCCTCACAATGTTTCATACCATCAACCTCTCCCCATTACTCGTCACCAAGAAAGGTTTTACGCTAATAATTATTTTGAGTAATTACCAAAAGAGTCCACTGCCATTAAAATGAGATGCTTTCTTAGGACAGCATAGTGTGCCTTGGGTGTCAATAGAGGGCTTCATTAAGTCCCCTTTTAACTGTGATTAAATTCGAAGACTCGTGTCGAAAACAGTGCTTCGAAAAAGATACAACTACACGCATAGTCATGAGATTAAACCTATTAAAGTTAGAGAGTGTTTTTTTAAATCGACGGCTGGTCTCTTATGTTCCAAGTAAACGTTGTCACCACGGGATGCACTGTTCATTGCCTAATTGTTTCCAGTATGGACGAGTACGGACACACGTTTATCAAACCTGGAAAACGAGGACTAGGCCTGCTCTTTCTCATTCTGTACGCGAAAGCAAACCGAGGACGTCCTCGCTCAGCACAAAAGTGCAGTTGACACTCCCAGACCCGGAGGTCGTTATGGTCCTCAGAGGAAATGATGGTCACCTTCTGACAAATCATTGATCATTTATTAACAGATTGGACGTTAATGACAAAGTTAAGTCTCGCCTCAAGTTGTGACGTGATAAATCAATATTCATTTACAAAACAGAAGACGTTGCAGGGTCACTGAAGTACGATGTTTTTGATAACGTTATGTTTTTTAGTGTAAAGCTCTTTAGATTTTGTGTTCCATTTTCACTTGTAACGTCTAAAATCTAACAACAGCACGTGCTATGTTAATTTTTATTTTTAAAATAGACACTTGATCCTCGGGTCAATATTATATTATACGCTTTTAATAATCACTGTTCTTTGTTTCATGAATAACGTCTAAAATTAAAATAAAGGCACCGAGTGCATGTTTTTTATGAAAGACACCCGGAGGTCGTTACCGTTCAAGAAAGACACTTCTTGGGTCAATATTTGAGACCCAAGACAGTTAGTTAGCAATAACAATAGACCAAACTTGATATTTGGAGGTTAAGTTATTTTTCCGGGGGGTTGACATGTTCATGATAGCAAACTAACGATAAAGAGAAATGGGGCAAATATTACAAAAAATTTGCTAAACACAAATAGGCAGTTGGATACCAGCCACAGATGCAAGTGAATTTGTATTTTAGCTGGTAACCTTCGTCTGGTAAGCATCAATCAGGCGAACGGAGCCTCAGCCGGGACCAAGCCGTACTTTCTAAGGGGCCTCTGAAATTGGGCTCCAGTAAGTCTGCTGCCACCTAGCGACCACACCCGTTCTAGAAAATTAACGGAATACCTTTCAGATTCAAACTACCAGACATCAAAATTATTTTAAGAACTGCGGGTTTTTTTATCACATGGTTTGAATCGATGTAAAAATTGGCTGACTCTTGTCTCACATTACTCAGCACATTACAAGAAAAGTATTCGACCCACGATACGTCGCATTCAACTCTCGTTAAAAGAGAGGAGTCTATAGAGACCCGATAATTGTACCGAGAGTAACGGGAGAGGCGTTGACCAAATTACAGCGACCCCAACCCTATCCGCTGTAGCTAGATGTAGAGTGGGTTCAAGTGCAAGCCGGTTCAATTTACGCATTTTGGGGAATTCTTTGAAGAGACTTGGCAATGATAATCGCAGTGGACGGGTTTTTAGATTATTCTTCAAGTCGACGGGCCCTATCCTCTTGAGTACAGCAGAAGGGTGGGTTCCTAGCAGTTTGTTCCCAGCAGAGATGCGTCAACAATAAACTTTGGTAGTAACTAGACATGTTCAATGGGACAAAGACAAAAGAGGGGATAGTCGCTTTTTACACAAACAAATAACATTAACAAACAAACAAACAAACAAACAAACAAACAAACAAACAAACAAACAAACAAACACACATTTTAAATAAGTACAATACGTAGGGTGACGAAAACCTAGTCCACGCAGAATTATCTGGCTGTGCTTGTCTTTGGATAATACAGAGTAAAGGGTGTTATGATCTGGTAAAACGTATACTGCAAGTATAAGGTGCGTCCCGAGCAAGTAGATACCTCCTGAACTATTTGAGACGGCCACTTCAAAATGAAGGCTACACTGATTTGGGCTGCCGACCCACTCAAATGTCACCAGGGGCATGTTGCCACCAACTCCTGGGGATACCCACTTCACAGTCCGTAAGGACGTAGGCATGCGTACATCCACATTGGACCCTGGCTGGTACGCAGAGCGGAATGCATTATACCATACTCAACATTTTACGAAGCTTGGTAGTAAGTTCAATGCTCAAGGGGACAATATTTAGTGCCATGACCGGGATTCGAACCCACACTTTACTGCTGACATCACCTGAGCCTGGGTCCGATGAACTAGCCCACTCAGCAACGACACGCCACATGACATTAAAATAAGGGACAGCGAAGAGCCAGAGCGTCTAACAAAAATATTATAAAAGTCAAGGCCTGTCAACAAACTGCTCGAAATATTTTTGATTATTAATAGGTGAATATAGCACTGTAAAAATGTCATTACGATTGACAATTGGTATTGGCCGCGTCAAAAAGTTTTCATGATGGCCCGTTCTGAGTGACAGGTATCCACGAGTCACTTTGAGCGCATCGGAGCATCAAACCTTAATAAACTGACATCAAACGAAATTACCCACGTAATTTGTTTAGTAC
The DNA here is from genome assembly GCF_032118995.1 of Asterias amurensis. Classification (NCBI taxonomy): domain Eukaryota; kingdom Metazoa; phylum Echinodermata; class Asteroidea; order Forcipulatida; family Asteriidae; genus Asterias; species Asterias amurensis. The sequence goes on along the minus strand of NC_092655.1, from coordinate 6,500,436 downwards.
CATCCAACAACTTCAACTCGATCCCAGTAAGTCAAATCAACGAACCGACTGTGTTATTTTTACCCATGGTAAATCAATCCCTTTAACGTCAATCTTATAAAATAAGCTGTGAAGCTTAAATGTTACTTCTTTCATCACCTAGGCGTATATGCAACATCACCACACAGTTCAGTCTACGCCCTTTATACCTCTGAGAATACATATCATCCAAAATACGCTCAAAACATGAAACACAGACTGAATCCAACAACAAAATGCGTGGTTAGTGCAAGTTACAAAAAAGGCACGACTAAAGATTATCAAACCGACTTGAAAGACTTGTCAGCAGCTCAAAATCTCCCGCATCGAAGTCCGAAGAGTTTTAACCGATTTCCCCAAGCTTACACACACATGCCACAACGCGGTAATCTCGACTCCTAATTTTGATCTAATGAGGCTGGATTACGGCTAAGCTGCCACAACCTTGTCCAGAAATTGGACCAATTTCCTGCATCAATTAGCTGTATATGACACAGGCGTGTCGGAGTAGTGAACTCCACGGCAGTGCAATACAGCTATCTTCATTTCCCATCGCTGTAGGTTAAAGAAAGGTGGGGGGAATGTATACATTTCCAGGGGTGGATTTCACAAAGAGTTAGGACTAGTCTTATCTCACGCTAGCTGGGCAAAATGTCATGAAGCTGTTAAGCAGAAACTACTGCTTGATAAATTTCCGGCTAGGCAAGAATTGAGATGGCACCAGTCACAACAATGTAAACTTTATGTATTTTTGGCTGATAACCTGTTTCTTTTAAGCAATACTTCTCTATGCTTAGCAAGTTTTTGTGCTTACAGGCTTTATTAAATTGGTCCCTGGCAGCAGGTAAATGCCTAGCAATGAACATGCGCACATTACCGAGAACAGTGTATTAACCTAAGTCTACTGCCACCTTGTGACCCATTGTAGATATTCTTGGATTTCGTGTACATTCACAATTGCAATGTATGTACCTCGAATACCGTACAACTAAAAATATCCACAAGGAGTTACTCATTACATGCACAAGAAACCCTGACCCCATCAATTTCATTTACTCATTATGGTTTGAAGCTAAAGACTCTCAGAAAAGCGAACTAAATCACTATGCAAATAGCCAAGAACCCCTTGGAGAGAAGACAAAGAAGGAAGTTTCAGTTTTAGATGTGGGAGGAACAACCCCAGAGAATTGTTATCTCTTCGGGATTGGAATACCGCGGTCATTTGGAAGGCGAGGAAAGATGCCACTACGCAAACCCGACAGCTCTAGGTCATTCTCATTTTATCTCATACTCAAAATGTTTTAATTCAAACGTGTTCGATTCAAATGTTTTAATTCACATGTTTTTGGAAATTTCACTTTTTTATATGTTCATTTGCGAACTTTAAAAGTGATTTGTACCTCAATAATGCTCTTGCTAGATGTCATCACATGCTTTCGATCAATGTAGGCAAAACTCAAAAGGTTTCCAGCTGAGCGCGTTCTAAACTGGGGATTAAATTAATGATCATATAAGTTAAACACAATACTCAGCCCTTAAAACCTGCCGTCAATGTTCATTGATTTCTTGGAATTCCACAAGCAGGATCTTCCTCTGTCACCCATAAGGACCCACACTCCCCGGTGATTCAATATATGATCAAATTTATATTGTGATCGATTTGATATTGACTATACTCAATCAATGCTCAACGAGTTTAAATCTCAGTAAATTGTAACGAGGAAGTAATGCACTTATGGGAGACACCCGATTATTCATTCAACTCATCAAGTTTTTCCAAGAAGCTTGTCATAATACATCATCTTTAGAAAGTAATTTTACTAATATTATTAGTTCAGAATTGAGTCATATAATCTGGGTTAGAACTTAATTATGATGGGTCAAGTTGACCGAAAATGGGGTAATGTTGACTTTAAACTGGGTGTGGATCAAGGGATCTCTCATCATAAAAGAAAATTGTGGTGTAGTTTTGTAAAAGCAGCGTGTACAAATAAAGAGAACATGTATACGTCTGGAGTGGAAAGGCGAGTTGCTCTTATTTATTATTAATTATCATTAATAAATCGACACAAAGCCTCAGTGGTTATGTTTGTGTTATTATTACGATAATTTAAACGATGTGTTAGGGGGAATCATTGTTGTAACATGTACTTTACATTAGTATGGCAAATACTACATGGATCAAAGTGTCGCTTTTGTTGTAACAATTGAATGAAGAAAATAGTAAAAAAATATTTGTTTAGCCACACAGCAAAACATCATCAAAGCAACGCCAGACTAAATTTCTTGCTTAACTAAAATTAAGCAGGGCACCAGTGGCAATCTTGTAAACTTTGTGGCATTCGGGCTCGTAGTGTCCTGTTTATGCTAGGCAAGTTTGTGGTGCTTAAACAGCTTTGGCCTTGTTCTCAGTCTCTTCACACAAAATTAAATAGAGGGTGCTATTTTTAGAAACAACCTTATTGTCCAAGCCCTCTTTAGTCTTTAATATGTTAGTTTATAGACGAATGAAAAATCTCCTTTGGGAGTCGAGTTTTCGTGGGTGCCAAAACAGGAAACGAATGTTAGTACACAAATATTGCCAAGTCATTCCACGTCATTTCACGGACTCAGTAGGGTCTTATGAACATTAAGATACACTATAATATGTTTTTTTCCCCCTGCCATTATCGGCAAACATGAATTCCGTTTCATTAACGTACATTTAAATGTTCCTCCTATCCACTCATTCAAGCCGATTATGGCTACCTTTTAGCTAGGCATATTTGGTGAATTCGGTTTCGTTGTCGTGTGCACACCATGGTTTCGTTTTCTCATTCAGTTTCGTTTCAGTCATTCTATTTCACTTATAGACGATCAAAACTACGCTGTGAATTTCTACTACCTATCTTGATGGAATTGGCATGGTTGACCATTTTGCTTTAACGACTCACTTTTGCAAAAAGGTTATGTTTAACCATGGTTTAACCAGCCACTTTGAACGTTAGAGGTAATATTTTAGCTATATCTTATTAACGAAGCGAAAACAAGAGTTGCACAACATGAGTGTTTCTCCAATGTTTACACAGTAGTATTTTATCAATCTCACATCATTTCGTGACTTTTCCCCAAAGAAATTAGCACCTTGTCAGTATCGATGGAGGGTGACTGGTACCGTCTCCCAGTGCCTTATCGCCCCGGCATCACAACCCCGGTGCTTGGCAAAAACTCATTTGGGGTAAACCGCAATGGGGTGGGCTTAACGCCAGGGGTGACGGTGGAAGTTATAGTGGAGCGGGGAGGGGGGCTATGGGATGGGGCTATGGGAGGGGGAAGGGGTTTAGAGGAGGAAAGTGGGTTCGGATGGGGGAGGGGATTGGGTGGTATATGGGGTCTAATGGTAATGATAGACTGGAGAGGGTTTTGCGAGTCTGGAGTGAAGTTGGTGCCAGGAGTGATTCGGGATTGGTCGGTATAGCTCAGTGGCCCTGGGGTTGATTTCCTAACTTTAAGGGTCTGGTTACTTTTTGTAGGACACAAAACACAATGTCAAATAGTTTACTTTAAACTCACACACAGTTTGAAGATAATGATGGTAGAGAGCTTCACTTAAAATATTACTTGCTGAGGTGCTGTAGATTTTGAGAAGTGACACAGTGCTAATCGATTCCATGTCGCATTCATAGCTGCCCATTACGAATTTAAGTCCCAACTGCGAATGTAGGCTGACACCATACTAGTCGATGCCACTAAGAGAGAGGAAAACAAATCCGGGCTGGCATTTATATAGCTGCCTATAAATGATTAATGCAAAATGTCAGTCGTCAAAATTAAAGAGATTTAAAATCATCCATCAAATTAGAGGAGATTCAACGAGGTGACGTAGGACGGAAAGCGATCACTTGACAGTACCCCCCGTATACCTGACATCATCTCCGGTATGAATAAGTCTTATTGGACTTATAGACTAGTTTGAGTATCTCCAACACGCATCGATTAAGAACAGTTACAGAACTGAGTGGGAAGGAGTTAACTGTACTATCTGGGGCTGGATGTAGGGGTTTGTATAGGTTGGTTCGGTTTGGAAAGTAAGCCCGTGTCCGAGTTAAAGTTAGGGCTACGGCTAGATTTCTGCGTCAGCGTGTATTAAAGTATAGGATGTCCTTAGTAACACACCCTTAGGAACAGTCGTAGCCGTAGCTGTAGCCGCCTATTCGGATACGGCCTAACACTAAAACGAACAAGTTTGTACTACAGCAAACCGGGCACTTCAGCCACGTTAACGACATGGTATTTTGGCTGGTAACGGGTTATAGAACTGCTATGCAAATTTGTTTGTGGTACGCAAAATGTGTACTGTGTGCGTTGAAATAGAAAGAATTGTACGCAATATGGATAAAAGTAACACACAAACATTATCTGGTTTGCATTTGGTAAAAATAACTGGGCATGTTAGTTGTTTTAACAAAAATAATTTTCATTACCATTTGACGCGCTTCCTTGACGCACTATTTAAGGCAACTTTGACAAAATAAAACAAGCATTCTAAAGATATCTCTGAAACGAAAGACGAAAGTAATTGGCGTTGGAAAAAAAATTCTGGCTGTAACAAAGTTATTGGACAAGTTTATTTGTTTATCAAAATAACCACAAAGGAAAGCAGAAGGGGTAAATTTCAAATGATTTTTTTGCTGACAACCAGTACATCATTTTCGTTTTCAAGAGAGCTTTTTAATATTGTGCACTTTCTCCTCACCAGAAATGAGGTTCAATAGAGGTTGCTGTGCGGTTTCAGAATGATGGAATCAAAGTGCAAAGTTTACTACAAAATCACAAATCATTCTGAGAAGTGTTTATGTGCGAATTGATTTTTATCTCTTAGGAAAATGTTGTGTGAACTTTTGGGTGACGAATGTTTGTTGAACATGAAAGTTTGATATAGGAAGGGTGTTGCGACGAAAACTTGTTAGAGATTTGTCATGAATTAAAGTATTCGGGGATATGCTTTAGAAATCAGCTGTTGATTATTTTACCATTTCTTTTATCTCAATTGTAAGTATTGGTATTTGCAACCTGGATATCAGATATTTTGTTATTATGTGGTTTACGAATTGACCATCATCCTGGGTCAGAATTTACCAGCACATGATTCCGGGTCAGAATTGACCAGCCTCCCGGGTCAGAATTGACCAGCATACCGAGTCAGAATTGACCAGCATCCCGGGTCAGAATTGACCAGCATCCCGGGTCAGAATTAACCATCTTCCAGGGTCCCGGAAGCCCGACCCTATATTAATAACCTCATGAGTCCATTGGGAAACTCTTAAAGCCCCTCGTAATATTACTGAATCCAATATTGGCCCTTAATTTTTTACGGTAACTCATTCAAAGTGAAAGTGATCCTTACACAAACCCCTGGAACGCGAAATGTGTATCGCGTGATAGGACATCAAGCAGGGCAATACAAGCAACCAAATCATGACATTCATAAGAAGAAAATGCATCAAATTATGTTCACTTTTCTTGTGGATTTCAAGACGTTGATAGCGAATGCCAATCCCGACTAACCAAAGTGTTCCTGTTGCATGCGCTATCGTTTGTTACCTATAACCGGTACTAATATTTGCAATGAGAGTTCGTGACAGGGCCCTCAGAAGTAGAAATATGATTTTAATGTCTTCAATTAGGCTTAAGTTTTTACGGCCGCAGAGCACAGACGGTCAGTCTGCGTGCACTCTTAGCGTATCACACACTGACCACACTAATTAAAATCCACACACCCAAAACTTGAGCAAATATTTATTCATAATCACAGTTAGCCCTAAACTGACTCATAAAAATCCTCCCCACCACATAGGGCCATACTACAAGAAAAACAGAACAAATGTTGATGACAAATAGCGTTCTGATGATCCTATATCTGATCTGGGTGACCTCTGCAGTGTCACACGCGCTCTACACAAACTTGTCATCTACAATTTCTTCTCCTGCCCCCACGATCAGAGATTGGCCGTCAGTTTGATCTTGAGTAGCCCTGCTAATGAAGCTCGGATCCACTGCTGAGTGATCTCTAAAGAGGAGCGTCGCCAAGAAAGCGGGGATGGGGGAGACCCTTGCGCCAATCTCTTCCGGCAAAGTACACACCCAACCCTGGCCAATCCCCACGGGGAGTTTCTGGGGCTGTATGAGCAGTTCATCCGGTCCTCGCCTCCCCTCGGTGCACGGCCTGCCGCAAGCCTCTGCCCGGCCCAGCAGACAACACGTCGTGCTGTGTTTGCGTTCCCTTCTCTTTACCGAACATTGCCTCTTCCGGCCACACCGTTCGGGGACCTCCACGCGGCGATTACGGGCTAGAACCAACGACAACAGGAAGTATCCTCCCAGTACATTTTAATCTTCATGACAGTTTTCTTTTCTCTGTTTCCCGTCATCCCTTTCTCCCAATTTCTGTTTTGTAAAGTTTCGGAGAAATACACTTTTAAAGGAAGGGCGCTGCTCTGTAGGAATTTGATCACAGTGACTAAGTGCTCCTCCTCATTGTTGGCGCATAGCTCTATCTTGCAATCAGGTTGTGCAAGGGCAAACGCCTAAAGCTCTTTTGTTATCACTTTCATTTTTAGTCTGATTAAAAACCAAAGTCGGTTATACAGAATATAATGGCAAATTGCTTACAATTAGGCAAATTTTTACAAAGCAAAATGTAGAAGGGTGTCATTCTTAAACCATTTACATGTACATGTACATATTGTCGGGTTTACCTGTTTCCGTGCCTAAGAAAATCGGGTCCCGTTCTCGGCCCAATTCATGGAGCTACTTAAAGAAGACAATGATGCTTACCAAACGGATACCGGTTACATAGAGGGTCGGGAAGTCAAAGAACATATTTTGCTTCTCAAGTTGGGGGTTCGGATCTGTAAGGTTTCTTCTGGTAAAATTTTCATTTATTTTCAATGGAGACCATTGTGTTTTCTTTTTAACAATGTTGATGGTGTAGTATGCTTTTTACTAATACAAAGCATTCGAACCTAAGATTCGAACTGCCTCTAGCTACCGAGCAATCTCGGTGGTCTAGTTGGTAAGATACTGATCAAGAATTGCAAGGGCCGTGGGTTCGAAACCCACCCGAGTTGTATGCCTGAGATATGTTTTCATAGGACTCGGGAAAGTACTGAGTATACAGTGCTAACAAACATCGGTGTATGGGTAAAATCCAAAATTAAATTAATAATACGAAGCGATTATGGTATTTTTAGCTCGCTCAACTATTTTCACAGCAACTGTTGTTAATCAACAATGAGACTTAAAACAATGTCAACTTATTTACTCTCCATCATGTCATTATAATGTCAATGAACAAATGTCGCCACTGTGAAAGAATCCCTTTGTCTCACAGACTCCAGTTTCCCGTCCAGGTAAAACTCTATCCATGCGTCATTCCCTTCCCCCACTCCCGATAAGACAAATAAAGTTGTAATTGTTAACGACTAAAGAAAAGGACATTGATCTTTCTACCCAGGGCGGGTCACCTCAACGCCCAACAAGCTGGAACTCATCTGGCATGCCTTCCGGGCGGCCGCGCCATTTTTAACAATATGACTTTATTTTTTGTTCTAACTCTGAAATTGATCACCTGTGATTCTCGACTGGCCGTCTGGCCACAACGTGTTGTAATAAACGCTCACTTCTAGATGCAGCCGCCATACGTGTGGGGGATGTGGTTCCAATTAGGGACTTGCTAAAGACGCAGATGACGTCATCGAAGGAAACAATAAATAAATGCGGACTGCCTGTCAGATTCCCTACTGTGTATTTTGTTGGCAGTTTGGGTTTGAATTGAGGGCGCTGTTTCACACGACCAAAGGAACAAGAATAGTGGTTTATGACAAGCGTTTGGGGTGCACTTCGCTTTGTGATGAGGAAGTCATGCGCTTATGCTCGTGAATAATATAAACCAGCTTCTTACCTCAGTAGATAAAATATTTGAAGGCCATGATTTTTACGGATTGCTGGAAAATGGTCCAATTCATGCCTCTGATGTTGTTGACTTTCAACCTGGGGCGTTTTGGGTACACTATTCCTCTAAAAATTGCCATAACCTGCTGGGAAAATAATATGTGTAGGCCTAAGGCAGCCAAGTTTTTCATTTAGGGGTGTTTCTGTTTTGGAAAGGTTACCACCTCTCACTAACTAAAAAAAAAATGAAGTGTACTTGTGTGCTAATACTTATGAGTATTTGTTAGTATAGCATTGGTTGTCATGGGAAGCTTACAGTGTGGTGCACCAAAGAAACTGAAAGCTGTACCCAAATACCGCCCTCTTTTGGTGGAAAGGGAAGGCTCGTAGATAAAGACAGGGGCAAAGTTTCACTCGTCCCTAGCGCCTTGCTTTATTTAACCATGGAGGAAGAAACCAAAGGCGCTGGGATGGGCAAACGTATCATGCACTGTCATTGGTTTAATAATGCGCAGTCCCATCATGCATCACACTCACACTACACCATATTTCTATGCACTGTACTCATGACGTACTTCCTGAACAAGAATCTGTTCAAGCGATTAGCCCATCCCAGCGGTCCTGGATAGACTGGCCGCTGGGGCCGAGCGAAGGGCCAAGTCTATTAATAAGCCTATTATTTAGCCTAAACATACTAACGTCACACTTCGAGGCTCGTGAATAACGCCAGAGACCGGCATCCAAAACCGGCTTGTAGAATTCACCTTTGACCTCGGTCATTTCACATAGGGTGCGTCCGTTACGCTTCCCTGGGTCTACCCCGCGGTGCTCACTCGGGTGAGCCCCTGACAAGAGCTAATCGAACAATCACACTCGCCCTCTTCTGGTGACGGCATGCACCTCAGGTCTTCCCCAAGTGACCCACTCCACAAGCAGGGCACTGGGGGCTCACTCGGGTGAGCCCCGTCAAAGCTATTCGAACGTACCAGGGCAGACCGGGTCGACCCAGGGAAGCTAAACGAACGCACCCATAGAGCTACGCATTCTACTATTGCGGACGTGGCAGCAGTTACTGTATGGGCATCTATGTCACTGCACGATTATGATATCACTGTATCCAATGGAATCACTCGACCTGTCTTTATCTTTGCGGATGAGACTACAGCTCAAAAGCCAAACGGCTAACCTGTACAACTAAAAAGTCAAGTTATCAGAAAATATATTTGGTTGGTTCTCAAGGGGATTGGGACGTTTAATATCGTTCGAGTACTTTTGGATTTAGCGCCGCTTGTTTTATATGGGAGCCTTTTTTAGTGTGGTGCACACCGCATGATAGTGTGAGCGCCCTCCCAACAGCTTTCATCGCGGACTGCACCGTCGTGCATTATTACCAGCGATCGAGTAGTCCAAAACGATTTTCGCCCTCTCGTGACGTCTGGTGAAACGTACAGCCACCAGACGTCGTTAAAAAGACTGATATGCGTGTTTGGAGAGAATGGTTGGCACCCAAAAAATGAAATACAATGCTTGTGTGTCCCATAATTTAACTTGTTTATAAGGCATTTTGGAAAGTTTTCTTCAGATAACCGTGTATTGCTTTAAAAGCTACTACCGAGGAGTAGATTTTTCTGAATTCGGGAGACTTTTCAAATAAGAATTGTAAACATCCCTAAGATCTCAGTCATCCTGAGTTGATAAACCGTGCTGAGGGGTAACCACAAGCATAGCGGATTGTTTGAGACCCACATTGACAAGGTAGGAACTATAGTATATTTACACAATAAAATAAAACAATCTGAAAAAAATCTCCTGGAGACCCAAAGTAAACGTAACACCTCTTTTCCCAAAGAGAATGAAAATATATCTAATGTTAAAAAGTTCTGAAGCAAAAAAAACAAATGCCCGATCTATATACTATCTACCCATGCCACGCCCAGGAGCCAGTCTCTGATCGATGGGAGACGTCTGTCACGCCAACTCGGCCCAAGGGGACCAACTTGCACTCTTCCCTTGATCGGTTTGGCCCCCATGCCCTCCCCCTTCATATTCCCCAAACGCAGGGGGTTATACAGCACACAGCCTCCAAAAACTATGAAATATGATTTCATAACAAAATAATAATCACCTCATCATAGTCCCCCCTAAAATAAAAAAAAACTAATCGAAATACTACCCTGTTAATGTAAGAAGCAGAGACAGACGAAGCAACAACAAAAAAGAAAAGTGCACCAGTCCTGACCCTCCGTGCCTCAACGGGAAAGCGTTGGCGGCAGCGCAGCGACGAGGGCCAAGATTAATGGCCGAGTGCCCCGGTAGTTTGTTCCCGCGAATGCAGAGCATTGGACCCGGATAAATCAACCCTCAATCGGAATACGATGGTCACCAATAAACGAAATAGAAAAATCTCAGTCTCCAACAGCAATCAAATAGTAATAACTCCATGGAGACGTCGTTTCAAATACAAAGATAGTTTATTGTAGTGTACGGGCCGTACATCAAAAACCCGAGGACCAGTTTTATATGATTTTCAAAATTGTTGTTTGGATCCATTTATCTTTCCCCCGACCATGGAGAAAACAGGTGTAACGAGGCTAGTAAGGCAGGCGGCAGCGGGCACCCCTGGGACCGATCCAAGATATTAACAAATTTATTCTCCTTCTCCACTGTCTCGATATGATTGTGGTGCATAAAAAACACGTGTTTGGTGTTTGGGCTGGAATAACACGATCAGCACTGGCTGCCCCCCCCCCCCTTCCGCACATCAATCTTAAAAATGTTTCGAGGGATTACAAGCAACAATAACTTCGTGCTGAATTAAAATTGTTTTCTGATGAAAAGTTCAACATTGCAGGAAGGAATGTTTCTCCGAAAATGTTCAGTTCCCCCATCACTTAATATTATTTGTAGGTTTGTCACAAATTCATGGGCCTTTATTATTCCTATGACAAAGATACACCAATCGTTTCGTAGTATAGGGCACCGTACAGGAACATTTACGTTAATACACGGAGTGTAACTTTGTGACTCTGCGTAACAAACGGATCCATAATTCCGTTTAACTTGATCGGACCATGATCGGAACATAGCTTCCATCCTTAAGTTAACATAAAATATACTCAAATCATTTCGTAATACTGGATCTTCCAGCAACATTACGCCTGTACATAAAGGTACAAAAGCGTAAAACTAAATATCTCCATCACCTACGACAAGTGGGTAGTAATTGGGGAAGATTCCCCCAGTTTTCAGTGCTGCAAGGAGTGTGTCTTGAGCAAGGTAGGTGGCCAAAGTCAAACAGCCCATGACTAGCCCAAAGTAAACATAACGGGCGGCAATTACCCAACCGTTTGCTTTCTTGTTTTCACCGTTATGTATATGTTTGTGTTTGGTCTAACAACCGTAATGTATGTTTTGATTATGTCTAACAAGCTTTGAGGTTTATTACACGCATGATGGGTTGGAGCTTAGCGTAAAGCTGCATGGTCGTAGTAATTGGCACAAAAACAGATCTGCTCCATCCATGGTAAAATGCACCGCCGATGATCTATTGGCGAGGCAGTCATGATAAAATCTTATTGACGAATCGGTAGTCAATTTTCAACCCCACTGTTCAATGCTCATAAAACGCGTAAAAACACACGATCTCACAAACTCCTCTCTCTATCTAAATACCCTCCCTCTCTTCATGCTTCTTTCATTGTGCCTTGTGATATCATTCCTTGCTCTATGGTGATATAGTGTTTTCAGGTGAAAGTGGAACGTGGCCGTAGCACTTTCAATTCATTTTAATCCAAAATATACATTTCAGTTCCACCACTCCACAAAAGTAAATTGACAGAAAATTAAAGTTATCCAGAAAACCGCATAGCAGCCAAGTTCCAGAGGGTGGACTTGCATTACAACAGATTTCTGTGCAAAATACACTACCGGGTCTGAACAACCGCAAGGGGACGCCCTTTCCAGTGGGCAGTTATGTTGTAAAATCTAACCAAAACAGAGCTAACTATAATACTATTTCACGTGTACATTGCCCATTGCTGCAATATGTTGTATGATATTGGGCCCTAATCGAATGACAAAAACATTCTGAAATCCACACGTTCTACTGATTTCCAACAGATCAATGAATGGTTTAACAAAAGGCAAACTAATCAAACTGGCACGATTCTATAATGATCCTCGGTTTGATCCAGGGTTTAACTCATAATGATTGATCTTTCTAATTAAACTTTTCAGAATTGTATGAATCGAATAAAGTCAACTCGGCGACGGTGCTTTCGAGCGAATCATGCGCCCGTTGTTTGGCGTTTACTGGCCGGCACTGCATACAACTTTGCAAGCTGTCAACGACCATCCAGTAGTCTCACTTGGTGTATCCCAACATTATTCATATGAACCGTGAAAATGTACTAAACTCAATATTGGTCAGAAAGTTGCAAGAGAATTCAGAATGAAGAAAAAACATCATTGATGCACAACTTTAATAAAAGGCTTCAGCTGAAGTATTTTATTACCATGAGTGAGAATGTACCTCTTTCTCAAAAACTTATGTTACCAAGTAATTTTTTATGGCAACAATTATTTTAAGTAATTACCTTGTCCACTGCCTTTAAGCCGTAAAAAATTGTATTTCCAATGGTAGTGTGGTCAGCAGAATCATCATCAGCAAAGTCAAGTTCAGTCCTTTGTAAAACATGTTTACGGTTCCCGTTAAAAATACCATACGATAAATCACACTTAGTCAATCGACTTTACAATAATACATGGTTTACCCCATAAGGATTTACCGCAAACCAAAACCAACGGTTTGTAGAGCTCTCTTGATTTGTATAATTGAAATAGATCAATCAACCACTATAGTGAAATAGCCTGTTGCTTTTTGTTTTTTGTTTGCTTGTTTGTTTGTTGGGGTGGTGGGGTGTTTGTTTATTGTGAGGATATGTGTGTGTGTGTTTGTTTGTTTGTTTGTTTGTTTATTTGTTTGTTTGTTTGTTTGTTTTGTACCTTTTTCTCAAGACGGCCAGTGTAATCGAAACGTCGACTCCACTATGACTTAGAGTTGGACCCGTATTAACTTTTTTGATAATAGGCTCAGACTGGAGTCACGGTGCTCGACTTTCATGACTAATGACTTGTATTCTGACTCAACCTATGTTACTTGTGAGTTGGACCATAGAGCTCAGCTCAGTTAGTCAGACTCGAACTCGACTTATTTGACTCGTGCGGCGGATTCTGACTTCGTGTATTACTCGTGAGTCAAAATTCGGACTCCCTAAACGCCTCGATACTTGGACTCGGTTTAGTCGCCTATGGAGACTCGAGGATTGAGTTCTTGAACACAAGACCCTTACAGGGATTCTGATCACACAGATAACATATGCTAGGCCTATCTTAGTCAATAGTTTATACGACACCAAGCCTGTAGTTACAACCGAAAATTACCATTGGAGATACGGACTACGCAACAACCACAGACAAGTTCCACTCGATGCATTGAGGTAAAGCTGCATGAGAAAAACACTGGACCTGTCTCTGCAAACAACCCATGTTCAGATCAATGGTGTACAATATTCGGATCAATAACTTGATTTAGCCCATTAGACCAAATGTAATTGTTGAGTACCTGGGTTTTTCTTTCATTCTTTCTTTTAAGTCAACAAAATCAAGAAAATCCTCTTTTACAGTAATTGGCCACGGATAATGAAATGTAATTAAAATAGATGGGACGTCTTTAGCCAGCAAGGCGAGAACATTACGCACGACCGCGTTTTAATTGGTTTATTGAATTTAACGATGTGCTAATTGCGTCCGACTTTTGTACTGGGCGATACACCCAAGTACACCGCGCTGTGGATCAGGGGTTATGGTTGGCTGTCTTCCAAGCACCGTGACGTACGAATGGATACAGGGTTTAAAGGCAGGGTATCTATTTCCTGGTAATAATTAAAGACCAGTATCTTCACATGGTGCATCCCAACATAGCAAATAAAATAACAAACATGCGAACATTTTGGCTAAATGGTCATCGAAGTTGCAAGAAATGATATTGCAGGAAGAAACACCATTATTGCATAGAATGTATGATTTTACTTCAAGTGGTGCTGTGTCTAACAGTGCATTATTAATATAAACAACTCTCCAGTGCTCTTCTTTACAGGAAGGTTTTTTTGTCATTAATTTGTAAGGAATTAAAATAAGTGTATATTCCCTTTACAGGGAAAATATACGTTTACAGGGAAAATATACGTTTAGTCCAGATGAAAACGTTTTTGAACGAGATAATGGGAATGAGTTGTCACTTCGCAAATCCAAGATTTGTACTCAACTTTATTGACCAATTTGCTTGCAGTCTTTTCCGTACGTTCACAAGTTCGGTAGCCTCTAATTGCACTGTGGTTTCACTTAAAAACATACATAATAATTAAAAAATCATGTTTGTAAGAGAGTGTTTGCTGATAGGCAATTAACCTCGGTCTGAGCTAGGCCTTATGACGTCATATTATCCACACAACGTTTGCCCTTGTAATAGCACGTTCTCAACACAACAACCAAATGACATTTGCAAAACCTACGATTTTCCACACCGACGAAGTGTTGCAGTGACCACAAGTTTAGAATGCGGCCCAAACTGTGCCAGGAGTGGATTCTCAGAGATGGAAACTAAGTCATTGTTGCGGCGCATATTTTCCATTACAAAAACTAGACTTAATTTCACATTTCAAATTTAAGATTGGTCGATTTACTTCTTCGACTGATTTGGATCAAAATAGACTAAAGTCGGATTGGCTTAACTTACTTTATATAACAGAGATTAGATTGTAAACTTTAGGAGTTTATAATGGCATACACACGAGGCAAACTACATGCCACCACTCCCAGGAAATCTAAAAGTAAAAGAAGAGATTACATTTGAATGTTCACATATTATACTTGGGGATCGTAAGACATTGATCATGTGCTACCAAAGTGGTGCTGTATAATGAACTGGAATCGGTTGCCTCCAAGTTGCCTGCAAAACGTGCCTCGTATGACAAGGCCCTAACTTGTGTGATATACAATTAACTGTGAAGCTACAAACAAATCCCATATTTTGTGAAGTTATTCAGGTCTTCTTTATACTGCTTGCAAAACCCAATCTTTAATCTGCATGGTTTTAATTGGGTCAACGTTAATGAAGAAAATAGTTTACAGTAACGGCAAGAAGTTTACGTGAACGATTTCCCATGAATCAACAATGGGATTATTTTCTGAATGGCACCAACGTTGGGCTTGGTGGCTTATACTGTGTTTTGTATTTGAAGTGTGATATTTTGAAATGAATCATTTGAATGAATACTGTGCAAGTTGCTCCTCGCACCTGCCTGTCATATTCTTACCACAATGGCATCATTTCAGTCACTCCCGTGAGCCTGATACATTACTATCATTCAATTCCATGTAGTGTTAAGCTTTAAGTTTGTGACTATCAATTGGGCGAACGTGTTATTTTAAGAAAATAATACACGCCCTAAAGGTGGGAAAACAGAATTTAAAAGATGATCGATTTGAGCGAACTTAAAAAATCAATCATCTTCAGCAAATGATCTTGGCTTATAGGCTATGGCTTACTGGACAATTGACTTGGACGTTTGCTGCCAAATAATGATGGACTTGTCCTGTCCAGGGCGCATAGAGTCTTTATTTCTGAAGCATGTCCCCGTCTTTTGTGCCGTGTGTCTCTCTGTTTCAGCACCCAGGATTTGTTGCAATTGCTGGGTGGGGGAGGGGGTGGGGCTAGTGTAAATACACTCCTGTATTAAACGGTATGATATACTTTGTTGGATTTTTGACAGCGTACATTAATTCAATATATAGTTTCAATATACATGACAAAGATTGACGTGTGAACATTTTCCGATGGGACGTCTTGGCACCGGAGCCGAAAGTACGTGTTCAAAGAAAATCACTTGAAATCGGGTCATTTCTCAATGTCCCAGACGCTGCCCATTGGCTTTTTTTCTTCTTCAAGTTCACGTTCAAGATAAAGCTGCGAACTGTCAGTAATTGTTTCAATCTCATCGCTTAGTTCCTTAACAATATTGTGAAACATGCCCTCAGAGTGCGCTGGGACCAATGAATATACAAGCTTTAGGCATAGGCCCTCAGCCCTATGTTTGTCACTTTTCAAAAACGGAAAGCGAACAAGATTGCAATATTTAACTAGGTCCGCGATATTTTTGAATCGATAACTTGGTAAAAACAAGAACAAAATGGACAATAATATACGACTCGTCATTCGACTTGTACTTCGAAACTAATTGTTACGATAGCCTATTTCATCCTGAATGAACATTTCTGAGCTGTGTTGAGTACAATTCAACAATTTACACACAGAAATTGTAACATTTAATGATTTTGGACACACTCATCATTTTACTAAAACGGTAACGATGCTATGGTTGGAAATTTTGTCGTTATTACACCAGTTAGCGTTTTAACCAAGCATCTGGGTTAACCTCCAACAATAGAACAATAAATTGCAAATGTTACCTGGGTCTGTTGTGCACGCCCTCTATGTCAGCCTCGGGGAAAATTGTATCAATATCATGTGTCTGTATGGGGAAATAACAAAATCAAAAACATTATGACAAACAATGGGAAAGGTTAATTTTACTGACCAGCTAAAACATGAATTATTCAAAAGACAGATACGTGCAGTGGTAATTAAAGTAACTCAAACACCAATGGTCTAAGATCGGGACCCCCACCCCACCCTACACCGCCCTCAACGTTTCCCTATGCAGAAGCATCTCATCAGCATCTGCTGTCGTCACGGGTTTTTTTTAAATGACAACGAAGAGTCAATTTCATTGTTTGCATTTCTCCCTCCACTAAAGGGTCTCTTTCAAAGAAAAGGTGGGTGACGAAACGCTCAGGGCAGGTATTCATATTACCTTGAACTGACACGCTTCCAAAATAAATATTGAAATCACCCAGTAATGGTTGCAGACAGTCAGACTTAGAGGCGATAGCAGTGAATTGTTAATAAAACCCAAACAATAAAGAGCTCGTGAAAGTAACCACGCATGCCTACAATTACACAATAGCAATATTTGGTGTGTTTGGCAGCTCAACGACAACCGAACACAGTGGAAATATTGTAAACATAATTTTCTGTAAAGAGATGCGGCTTGATTTCTGCATTCATGGACGAAGAAAAGGAGCAATTGAACAGAAAGCCAGATTGTAACTAAACTATAGAAACCAGCTAACCCACACACAAACACGTCCCCGGGGGCACACCGCTGCACCCAGCCCCCTGATCGGGTACGCCATTCACCGGCAGTATTGTTCCCCACGCAGCCAACAAAAGTTGTAGGTGTCTGAAGTTAATTTTGTAAGTGATTTATTCCCTGAATGAAGTGAAACGAAGTGGGACGGCTTGACACAGCTCGCCGGGAAGAGTTTAGGGACTGGCGCCAGGCTGGGCCGAGCTGGGCAAAGACAGAGGGTTGGTTTTTTCAGACGGGGCTTAACTCCTTTTGTTAAACGGCTTGGAGAATTGTGGCAATTTTCTATTTAAAATTCAAGGGAATTCAGACAAAAGGATACATCAGCAATATTTCACAGGCCAATTTAGGCAGTTATGGTTTTTGTATACATTGTAATTGAATGCAGATAATACAACAAAATCGACTTTCTCACAGCTAGCCCCACCCTTTTCACTTTTCTAATGGGCCTATGCCTACGTGAAATTGCTTTTAGACAATGGGAAAGAAAATAATATGTGCGGGTTTTTTTTTACTTTGAGGCTTCATTCTTACAGTACTTTCTGGTGGGACGTGATTGGAAGGTTCGATATCACGAGATAAAAAATCAGTCTTTCATTAACCTGGGGTGGATTTCACAAAGAGTTAGGACTAGTCCTATCTCGAGTTAGGACCAGTTACTCGTCCTAACTTAGGACTATCTATGCAATTTGTATATCTCCTAGGACTAGTCCTCCTAACTCTTTGTGAAATCGACCCCTGAGGCACTGGACACTCTTGGTAATTATTCAAAATAATTGTTAGCATAAAAACTAAGTTTGTAACTAGCAAGGGGAAGCTGTTGATAGTATACTACATTGTGAGAAACGGCTCTCTCTGAATCAACGTAGTTTTCGAGAAAGAAGCAATTCCCCACTAAACTATTTGAATTTGATTTCGAGACCTCAGAATTAGATTTTGAGGTCCCAAAATCAAGAACACAACTTCGTGTGACGAGGGGCTTTTTCTTTCATTATTAAATCGCAACTTCAACGACCAAAGTTGAAATTTTCACTGTTTTGTTATTTTAAATGTTGAGATACACCAAGTGAGAAGACTGGTCTTTGACAATTTACCAAGAGGTGTCCAGGTCTGTAAATGGGTTGTAGTATGCGTTTCGTTATTGGAACCCACTGTTTGTTCAATCCTGCACTTGTAGATATAGGTTCTACAATAAAACCAATCTTTGCATATTTAATTTCAAAAGGTATTATTAGTATTTTTTGAGATATTGCAAACAAATCCGAAGGACAGGAAGGTAAATCTGCAGTTGCAAAACACAATTTGAGAAACGTGCTGGCAGTAACACTTCTCAGATCAAAATTATTATTTTTTTTGGGGGGGCGGGGTGGGGGGGGGGCTGCAGTACTTTGAAGTTTAAAGTTTCTCAAAATATATGATATATTCCATCAAGCTGCTGTACTTCTTATCAAGTAAGTTTGTATTCGTTATCAACCGTATAAGACCCTTTAAAGGGACACGTTGCCTAGGATCGGACGAGTTGGCAGTATAAAAAGCATTTGTAATCGTTTGTTATAAAATGCATATGTTTGGAAAGATGTGTTAAAAGTAGAATACAATGATCCACACAAATTTGCCTCGAAATTGCGTGGTTTTCCTTTTGCTTTGCGAACTAACACGGTCGGCCATTTATGGGAGTCAAAAATTTGACTCCCGTAAATGGCCGACCGTGTTTGTAGACGAGGTAAAAGGAAAACCACGCAATTTCGAGGCATATTTGTATGGATCATTTTATTTTACTTTTAAAACATCTTTCCAACCATATGCATTTTATAGCAAACGGTTACAGTGCTTTTCAAAGACCAACTCGACCGATCCAAGGCAACGTGTTCCTTTAAAGACGGCGGGTTACACGCGTACACTGCCGGTATATTTACCGCAAAGGGCTTCTGTAATAGAATCATAAGATAAACTCTTTGATCTTGCCGAAGTAATTGTTGGATTCGGGATATTCTCATGGAGAACAGTGTCATCTCATACAACATTTTAGTAGAACTGATTGGAGGAATAATTCAATAGTAACCATGAATTGTCTTAAGGGGGAACTGAATGGTAAATGTTTAGGGTGGTCGGGGTTAGGTTTGGTGGCCTCGAAATGTCATCATAAGCCAACTCAAATATCGTTACAATGATATGATAACACACATTTTACATGATATAATGTATATGATAAAACGTGCTTCATCGCAATTTTTTTCGGAAGAATTAAACTACAGTGTTTAAATTTGCGATGCAGCGAAAGTTTGCAATTTTCTTTATGTTGTTTGATGTTCCTTCGGGCCATCATAGTTTTGAGATAAGTTTAATGTTGAGGGATTTATCAAAAACGAAATGATTTACATGGTTGGGTCATTTTTATACTATCAAAGGCAGTGGACACTATTGGTAATTACTCAAAATAATTATCAGCATAAAACCCCACTTGGTAACGAGTAATGGGGAGAGGTTGATAGTATAAAACATTGTGAGAAACGGCTCCCTCTGAAGTGACGTAATTTTCGAGAAAGAAGTAACTTTCCACGAATTTGATTTCGAGACCTCAAGTTTAGAGTTTGAGGTCTCGAAATCAAGCATCTGAAAGCACACAACTTCGTGTGGCAAGGGTGTTGTTTTCTTTCATAGATATCTCGCAAAACCGACGACCAATCGAGCTCAAATTTTCACAGGTTTGTTATTTTATGCACTTGTTGAGGTAAACTAAGTGAGAAGTCTGGGGTCCATTTCACAAAGAGTTAGGACTAGTCCTAACTTAGGACTAGTCCTAGGAGATATACAAATTGCATTGATAGTCTTTAGTTAGGATTAGTAACTGGTCCTAAATCGAGATAAGACTAGTCCTAACTCTTTGTGAAATTCACCCCAGGTCTTTGACAATATTACCAATAGTGTCCACTGTCTTTAAGGGATTTATCAAAAGTACTTTCTTTTCTTTGCTATTTTTCTGGGGGATACACACTAAAACTGGCTTGGCATCGAACTCTTACATCTAAAAAGCCTCGACTTACGAATGGCACAAAGGGGGCAAAACTTCACTGTGGAAGAACAGGAAAACTTGCCTATTCGACTAATTTTCTTGTGTCATTTTTACGTAGCACTTGTAGAAGTAACCTTTACGTTTATCGAAAGGCTGTACGTCTGTTAAAGACAATTTTGTTGTTCTGATACAATAAATTATCGCCTATATAACATAGCAATTTGTAATCGGAGTCAGTCAACAAACATTGTTTACAAAGTTATGGATTCATTAAATTCAAAACAACTGAAGTTCATGGACGCAAAATAAATAATTGTTCCCGAGAAAAAATACAATACAACATCGGAATCAGCTTCTGAGCCAAATAATAGTTAAAAAGGCATGATTTCATCTACTTCAAAGAAACTTAAATACATCATAGTTGTAAACATTACACTTTCTCAATATACTAAGTGATATCAAACACTTAAACGGGAGACGTTCAGATTCTAAAAAACACTTGAGCCCATCATTTTCCTTTGACAAACCAACGCATTCCTCCAAATCAAGCCATTTTTGCAAAAGGCAGTTCGCTGAGATTGTTTTATAATAACATAAGTGACAATTTCATACAACCCCATAATCGCAGAATTGAAATTGCAACTTTTCTTAATTAATAAACGATGTACCATCTGAGAGGGGAGAGGGTGAGATGGTTTCATCAAAGAAAACGGTTTGTTTTTTTACCCTTAAATTAAAGAGTGCTCAACTCAGAAAACTTGATGTTTTCTCCATCTTGAACTACTGAAATCTGACACAAAATGCCTTTAAGATTCGGCATGTATGCTGAGAGAGAATGGTCGGGCCGGCCGCGGTATTACAAGGCACAAAGTAAGCAGCGGGGAGCCGAACGGCGGTGTGCCCGACAAGGGGAAAGCAAGCAGGGTCGGCATAACATCAGAGACGAACTGGCATTTGCGATACAGTGAGACCAATGCGACTCGAGCCGGCTGGGGAGCATCTTTCGCATACCGCTGGCATGGGACGGGCCCCGGCATTATAGGCAAAGTCGCCCGGACTTGATCAACAAAATTGTGCATAAGACCAAAGAGGAAGATATCTGTGTGTGAATTCTTATAGATTGTTTAATGGCACTGATCACCATTGATAGTTACTCAAACTAATTATTTGCAAACAAACTTACTTGGTAACGAGCATTTGAGTGCTGTATGAAACATTGGGAAGTTTTTAAGAAAGAGTTAATTTCTCACTGAAGTATTTAAATTCTTCAGGCATGAAGCCTTTTATTTTTGCATCTGAAGCACACCAAAATTAATGTGTGCAACAATGGTGTTTTGTGTGATTCATTATTTATAGTATTCTCTTGCAACTTCGATGATAACTCGATTACAAAATTTCACAGATTTGTTCGCATACGTTGTGAAACAATATCCAAGTGAGAGTACTGGTCCTTGACAATTAAAGGTGTCCAGTGCCTTTTAGATGATTTCTATATGGAAACGGAGACAGAGGATGGACATGACAAGAGGCAGTAGGATAGACTCAAGATGAACTGATGAGGCCTTCGAGATATTCATGGTCTGAAGAACGCTCCTGGTGCGGTATCTCCATACCATGAAATTTACACTTTCTGGAAGAAGAAGGAAGCAAAAGGAGGGCGACTTTCCCGAAACAAAAAGTTGATGGCAAATCTATGAGGCTATTCTGGAGTAGTTATCTCATTTTTTGGGGGGGAGAGGGGATGGAGCTGACAACGTCAAGCATGGGTGATATAAGTGTCGCATTTCTTTGGGTCCATAGCCCGGTTCATGTTTCACTCTATCGTTCATCTTAAGACTGTTTTAGAAGAACATCAATTCATACCCCCCGAGTTATTTTCATCTTAAATATTTGTCTTCTTGAAGCCCACACCAAGAGTGGTTTTATGTCTTGTTTGTGGTATTGCATAAGCAACATACAATTAAACAAAATAAACAAATGTATCTTTGACCATATAATATGCCCACGGACATATGTACCGATCGAAACTTCTTTTTCAAGCTTCGAAAAGGGGTGCGAAAAAACTGTCGAATAAATAAACGTTTAGGATTAAATTACAAGAAACGTTGCCATACTATTACAGGGATTTTATACCTTTAGATCAGCGTTTGATCAACATTCGAAAGTGATTTAGATACCATGTAAATTTCACTACTATAATGAGTACTTAGAAAGTTGATTTTAATCATTGATTATTTACATCTTTTAATCACTGCTCCCTCGCGAATACTGATGCCTGCTCACAAACTCAACAACCCCTCTATACTCTAGGTAGAGTCGATAGAGCAAGGGTCTGTCATATTTTCAGCCACTATTATTAATACTTCCCTAATCAGGTTCAACGCTCGAGTTTCTCTCACATAACGCCATAAGCCAGTTGTGGTGGAGCAGGCACACCAACCACCACCACTCGGCCTGAGTTTCGGTAGAGTGTGGTGGTGTGGACGACCATAACAGTGTTCAACTTCATGGTCGGCCTTATAACGAATTTCAAGCCCCGCCATGACCCCGCGAGATTTGCAACAGTTTCAATCTCCTCCGAAGCTGCCGGGAGCAATTCGGCGCATGCTGGTTCCACAGCCGGGCCCAGCGCGCCGCTGCTTCGGGCAGTAGTTACCGGAGAGAGTTAGAAGAAGAAAAAAAGAGCATGGTGAGAGAAAAAAAAGAGCAACACCAGTAAAGGGCTTAAGTCACTTGATTCATGGGAGCATGAACAAAACAAAAAACCCTGGATACATGAAATGAGTTCAGTGCGATAAGAACCCGCGTGGCGCTGCCCGCGCCACAACGGTATCGTTTTAATTGCCATCAAAGGGTTCACTTGAGCGAACAAATGGGCTTGAAATGGTGATCTTTTATCTACTCCAAAGAATGGGGTAGGATGGGTTTCCTCTTGTACTCTTTCTCTTGAGACGGTATCAGTGCCGACACACGTCTCAGACGCTCCTCTTTAAGTCCACATGTACGTTCCATTTAATCCCATAATTTGAGGGTTATTATTTTTGTTTGGGGTGGAAGAAGGGTCCATGATTCTGTTGGCGCTATCAAGGATGACTGCATTAGAGGCGGTCTCCTAGGCGCTACCATCCCACACAAACAAGCTGATGGAAGACTGGTTTAACAGAAAGCAGACGGGGACTTTCTCTTCTTCTCTGCTTTTGCATCTGTCTTTCGTCATTAGGTAAAGATATTTACTGGAGCACGCTACAACAACTACACCAGCTCTTAGCTAACCTTTGCCTGAGAGTTTTCCTTAGCATCAAGGCTACTGGTCCACGGGCGAAAATCCTTCATCCACCACCGCAAAAAAGTACAAGATCATTATATATTTTTTTAATAGCAAAGACGATATCAGCACTCACCAACACCAAACACACAACAAAACAAACCTTCCCAAGCTAAACGGAAAACCGCTTAACTATTTGAACTTCCAAACGATCCGGATAATTCAATAAGAATTGGAAATCATTATCACCTAATTGTGTACCTATCAACTCTGGAGACGGCAGACCTAGCGCCGTGGATACTGGACGTATAAAGTCCTGATCACTTTTCGCCCGTTTAACTCGTCAATTCTCCCCGAGTAGAGATTAAGAGGCCGCGACCTCTCTCCTTCGCGTAACAATTGGTAGTCTCCAAGTCCGGAGTCTATAACTTAGCGGCAAAAAAACACTGAATGACTTTATCCAAAGCAACAAGCTTTCAGCAGAGCGATTTATGCCGTCTGTTCAACTATTCTGACAAGTTTATTATGGTTGTAAGAGGAGAGACATTTAAAAAACACACACACACTCGCCACACAGTAAATGGCTTTTTAATGTGATCGGGTAGAAATATAAAAAACGCCAAGTGAAAAACAGGCACTCGCGTTGGCGTCCGCTATTTGGTAACCATTTACGGGCTGGGTAAAAAGCGACGTATAATAGTCATCTTGTTTAGTTCCTAGTCCCTGGTGTTTGAAGTAAGAAAAAAGACAAGAAGAAAAACCCCGATCCCAGCCCAGCTCCTTATGATTATCATCACCCCTAATTAAATCCAATTATTTCCTCACAAAAGACCTGCAAGCAAATTACGCCCTTTAAAAGAAAAAAAACCTACCGGATTAGGTGGCGGCAAATTTTTTTCTTCCCGCGCCCTTTGTGGAATCTGATATGATGTGTTGCCGACAAGGCAAGCTGCGCTACCACCTTTTGTTAAACGGCTCAAATTCAAGAGCAACTTAAAGAAGCCAATCTCTTCAGCCACGTGACCACCCGTTGTTTAATTTATTTACTCTCCAAACAAAAGACAAGCCTAGATGCACGAGCGGCTTTCGTTAAAAAAATAAAGCAAGGCATCGCACGGACTGATTTTAAGTCTAATTTTTTTAAGACTTTTTTTGTGGTACCCCCTTCAACAAGTTTTCAAGACACGCTTGAAGTCAAACCAAATTGTGATAAAAACTGTTGAAAAGTTGCGCTGGGGATTGTTGCTGGGGCATGGCAGAGGGAGAGATTAGCCTAATCCACGTTTGTTCGGCTCCCATGGGTGAAACCTTGGGCCCTCTCGTTTTCAGAAAGAACCCAGCCTGGGACCATAATAGCGCTGAATGGCGAGCCAGTTGATATTGCTCTATTCTTCGCAGGGGAACTGTTTCATATTGGTAGCCGCAAGCGGCCTTTGATCATACCGGGGCTGGCGCCTATACACAACATAAGTTGTCTGCTACTTGAATGCCGTGACAAATAGTGACAGATTGTTTGTCCGTGCAATTAGCCCAGCCATGGTCCCGTGGTAATTGATCGCTCTTGGGGGAGTGTTCAGACTGCAAATGACTTTTTTGATCTCCATGAATAAAAATTTTACGAGGGCATTCAGAGCCCAGTTCCAGTCTGCCGACCGTCTTTTGCCGAAATAATCAAGAAAGAAAAACTTTCTGAAAAGCGTTTTTTTTTTTTTTAACTCTGTCGATGTAGAGTTATAAGGAAAAAACGACCGCTGTCCATTACACAAACTGTACACTGTATAATTGTATTTAGATTGTCCAATGGATGCTCTGTATGGATTACGTTAGTCTGAACCCCCCCCCCCCATGCCATAACACGCGCATACCAAATGAAATTGGATGCCGCCGTCCAAATTTATCGTATTATGATGATTATTTATTATACAGAGATGACGATGACGTTATCCGCCTCGCGACTTTTGAGTCGAGCTTCTTTTTTTTTTTGCTTACTGAGCTGAGCTGAGCGAAGGGGGACGGGTTGCTGTTGGCTGCGTCACACCAGTGGCTTGCTGTGATTGGATCGCGAGGATTGCAAGCGAAAGAGTAAGAGTACGAGAAGCAGGAATGAGATAGAATAGAGGCCTAAAGGCGGCATTCTGATTCTCCCACTGCAATTGCTCAATGACAGACGACTTGAACTCTTGTGGTCATATCACATGCTTATTGAGGCACTCACTCGCCACTACTGTACACACTTCGTGACAAGACGATGAACCGTGCGGACTTTACTATCAAAACACTTCCTCGTGCCTAAACACGCTCTAAATAAACAAACCTACTCAAATATTTAAAGGGATCTTTTATATTATTGAACTTGGGATTTGTTTTCCCTAAGAACTTGCAAACATGTCTGGTTCGAATAAGACACTAACAGTGAGCAGTAATTCGGCTTTTTCACGGCCCGAGTACAACGCTTCGCCGACAGCGGGCAGCACGCCGAGCAGCCCGGAGAAAACACCCACGGACCCAGGGCGGGAGAACCGGTCCTTCACGGTGGAATCGCTAGTGCGAAAGGAAGGGGATTCATCACCTACGACAAATCTACCGTACTCGACACAGCTCAGCAACCCGGACGGTGCGGTGGTGACAAGGGACAGTGTAACTAGCATCAGTACTAAGCCGGCCACTTCTCCGTGCTGTGTATCCGCCACCAGCCCTTCCTTCGCGTACACGGTGGAGGGGATCCTAGCAAAGTCCCCCCACTACTCCACCACCAGTAGTCACGACACTGGTCATCTCCACCACCGGCATCACCATAATCAGCACCGTAGAACCAGTGAATTATCCCCGACGAGTAAGACATACACGTGGAGTAACTCAAGTTTCCCATGGATGCAAGGAGGCAGACTCTCACCACCTTCACTTAGTAAGTATAACATCTTCAACTTTCAATATCTCATCAGCAATTTCATTTAAGTCTCTGAAGCATCTGTCCATTTAAAAAACAATTATAATGTTTTTTTCTTCCCGAGATTATTGTAAGATTTCGACGCAGAGTTTTTGACCTGAAACAACAAGTATGTAAAAGTTGTTCTTTGAGGGCTGGCTATTCGTTAACATTGGACTTAGTGACACTGATATAAGTGACAGTATAACCATGGAGGAATATTCCTCCATGATATAACTCAGTCCGTCAATTTCTGTCACACGCGATTGAAGAAGAGTCAAGAACAAACAAGTACATATACCAAAGAAATTCCAACTTCTTTGGAATCTAGGGTTGATAGGTCGGGTAAGCCTAAAACATTTGAACAAGATTCAAGAATCAAACCAATATATACATTTGGACATCTGATGAATCATGGGGCTATAATGATTGAACCATGTTATAAAGCAATATGCCAGGTCGATCATACCATCCCTGATCATGATGCACCAACAAATACAGTTCATCTTGTCATATTTTAGTACAGTATGAGTATTTGTCACGGGAGAGAAAACTGAAAACAAATAGTTTGAACGAAATCGTCTTTGAATGAAGCACAATCCACCCCGGCAAACCTCCTTATCTTGTTAATATTGAAACATTTTATTACAAGATTGTAAGTATACGATTTGCATTATTTAGTTACTTTGTGAGTTGCAGATGTAGGCCTACACCGTACCTTCTGCCCCGCTACAATTTGATACGAACCTGAAACACAGTCCCCAATGACCTATACTTGGCCCATTCTTCAGAGTTTCAGACCTAAACTTGAAGATTATTAAAACACTTGTTAATGCGGGGCTGCAATTTCATCCCATTACACACTGTTTAAACTTTTTCATGTGTTTGTTATTCGCACATTTAATGCTCAAGTGATTGGCCTGTGTTCGGCAAGATTGTTTTCTCTCTCCCAATTAATAAGGTATTTAAATTTATTAGTTGCAACAACCTGCGTCTTTAGTATCCACCCGATACTTGCTCGCAAAACAAACATGAATTTGGAATTACAGAAACAACTGCTCTTGGTGAATTTGGGATTCATACAAAAACCACGAATAACCATAGGTTTTTAATTCTCCCTTTGAATCAATAGTGACTATGGTATCGATAGTATACGAGTTAAACTTGTTATTTACCATAGGCCAACTTGATAACATAATTTTTTCTATTAAAATTCTCTTACTTTTAAAATTAAGTTCTTAGAGTTTACCAGTAAAACGAAACAAAGCAAAACTAAATCCTTCATCACAGACCATTTTCTCAAAAGTCATGAAAGTTATGTAAATTTCGCAGAATCCTGGCATCGTTAGACTGTTCGTGGTATAAC
This sequence comes from Asterias amurensis, assembly GCF_032118995.1. Lineage (NCBI taxonomy): Eukaryota > Metazoa > Echinodermata > Asteroidea > Forcipulatida > Asteriidae > Asterias > Asterias amurensis. The sequence continues at coordinate 6,472,647 of NC_092655.1, read as the reverse complement.
TATATTCATGACAAAGTCTATGAGTTTCTTTCCGAATGCTCATTCATAGTAAAGTCAAAACCAGTACAAACACTGTTCTGTCCAAAATATATCTTCCAAACTTCGAGGAAGTCTCAATAAAAAGGTGCCCTTAAAACCATTGCTGCTAATTTTGATCGCCAGTTTTCGATATTTTCATTGCCCCTTTTAATGACACTTTCCTAGATTGGTTCTTGGATATTTAAGTACTAATTCTTGCTAAAACTCTTCTTTCAGCATGGTGATAAGAGTTGCAATTTCAGATGCAATGAAATAAACCAAATTAGCCGCAAATTGAAGTATTGGAAAAGTCATTAACAGCTCGTGTTCTGACGAGCTTGTTCTGCTTTGCTAGATATGCTTTGCGAGTAATTGCTCCTTTTCAGAGTTTTTTTTTCTGTTTATTTTTTAGTGGTCAATTTGTAGGCCTATAATTCCCCGAACAACTGTAATTTGTGGCTCTCAAATAAAGCAACATTTACGAAGCAACATTTAAAAAATGTGGTGGGTAGCCGTTAGTCAGGTAATTGCAAAGAGGGAGTAAAACAGCTATATTTGTGAGATATTAATTTAGCTCTGCACTCCAATGTCTTTTTCACGACATTCTCGGGGTATCTACCACCATTAAATCAGTCAACCAGGACATTAATTAGTTTTCTGTGATTACACAGTGTACAAACAATTACCCAATATTATTGCACGACACTTGGTTCACGCGTTCTAGTGACGAGCCAATAAATTTTAATCATGCCGAACAGGACGTCGTTCCTTTTGCAAGTCAATGAGCGATGATATTTATTTCTAGTAATAATCCTTGAAACAAATTAGAGGTAAAAGTTAAAACCCTTACTTTTGTCTTGCAATTGACTTACAGGCCCAACTTTTATTTTCTTAACGAGTAACTGTACCTTAGGGCTCGCCCTTTACACTAGGCGTAGACCTACAATGTCTAAAAACTGCGACTTCTCAGCTTGCCTTGTGGGCTACTAAGCAAACTGTACAACCTATACTTGTTTAAAAATTTAATTTCTACCTTGGTCAATGTGAGTAAATCTTTAAAATGTGTAATTTGTTTAGTCTGTAAAACTACCATCAAACTAGTTGTGGTTGCTATACCATTAATACATCAGACATTGATGACAATACTTGTTTAAAATCTGGTCTGCTTAAAATTGTCCTGGGGCAAGGAAAACCATCTATGGTAAAACAAACTGTTAACGGGCTATGGCTAGAGGCAACTGGTGTGATGGGTTGGCCTACTCAATATGCCATTCACTAGCTCTATATACAATTATTCATTCTTAAATCATCACTTTAGAGGCAGTGGACACTATTGGTAATTTTACTCAAAATAATTGTTAGCATATAAACTTACTTGGTAACGAGTAATGGAGAGAGCTGTTTGTAGTATAAAATATTGTGAGAAACGGCTCCCTCTGAAGTAACCTAGTTTTCGAGAAAGAAGTTATTTTCCACGAATTTGATTTTGAGACCTCAGATTTTGAGGTCTTGAAATAAAGAATAAAAAAACTGAATGTGACAAGGGTGTTTTTTTCTTCCATTATTATCTCGCAACTTCGACGACCAATTGAGCTCAAATTTTCACAGGTTTGTTATTTTGTGCATATGTTGCGATACACCAAGTGAAGACTGGTCTTTGACAATTACCAAAAGTGTCCAGCGTCTTTCAATACTGTGACTTATAGGCAGAGTGTACCTTTGCTAATTGGCAAAGATCAGTATCCTCACTTGGTGTATCCTAATATAGGCATAAAATAACATATTTGGAAATATGGGCATAAATAATTAGTCAACGAAGTTGCAAGAAAATAAAGGAGAAAAAGACACACTGCCCCTAATTGCATGGCATTGTGTGCTTTCAAATGCCTAAAACCAAAACTAACAATATTGGGCAAAATAGGCCTATTATACCATCTTTGGGCATAAGACAAAAATGTGTAGGAATCTGAATGACGTTTTAACTGGTTGACTCTAGCAAATCAAAGTTAAGTTTCACTCTTCCTCCTGGCATCGATGGGCCATGTTTACAATTTGATAGTGATCCCAAACAAATGACTGTACTCTGCTCGATAGCGTGTGACCATAGAGTGGGGTCAGAGGGCAGTAGTGCGACATCAATGGCTACATGCACGTGTGTAAAAGATGGCAATGTTGCTCTACATAAGAACTGACACCATAATCTCTTTAAAGGTGGCAACACTATGTATTTATTTGTTTGTTTATCTGCTTGTTTGTTTGTTTGCTTGCTTGCTTGTTTGTTTGCTGCATGTTCAGGCCTCGAAATAACCCACACCTGCAGCAATTGTCGTGGTACCCTGTGCTATTAAATCTCCAATGCGAATTTAAATTTCCTCGGTCATAGAGGTGCCCCCATACCCAGCCCACCAGAGTGAAATTGCTGTGCCCCTCAAGAGCGAAGTTTAAGGCCCATTTGTTGTTGTTGTTGTTGTTGTTGTTGTTGTTGTTGTTGTTGTTGTTGTTGTTGTTGTTGTTGTTGTTGTTGTTTTCTTTTGGGGACCACCACATTAATCTAACCATTGTAGCTTTCTAGGAACTGCCTTTAAAGTAACACGTGTACATGCCATTAAAATGGTTGGCACCGTGGAGAAAGTGGAAATGTGACAACCTCATTGAGACATAGATGTTCTTGATCGCATACCGGGACGCAAAGATGCGAAGATGTCATGTCTCGTTTACAGTCACACTGTACATATATAGGCCTTATATAAGTTGCATGGCTGGCAATGTAAGCAACACCAAATTATAACATAAACTGAGACAGCATTTCAGGATAGCTGATACCAATGTTTTTTTCGTTCGTGGAAAATGACTACTTTCTCGAAAACTACGTTACTGCAGTGGGAGCCGTTTCTCACAGTTTTATACTATCAACCTCTCCCCACTACTCGAAACAAAGTAAGGTTTTATGCTAATAATTATTTTGAGTGTCCTCGTCCTTTAAAACTCAAAGTGTCCATCCATTACCTTATGAGCTTAGTGTGAAACATTAGATTGGACATAAAAATTGGTATAATGCGTGACCAATAGTAACAATCACTGGTTGTTCGGGCATATTTCGTGTACAGGCAATGTCCACGTAATACTCATTTCCAAACACCTAGGCCGAAAGGAAACAATTATTTGTATAAGTTTTTACGACAGACATACATGGTCAATGTTCTTGCCTAAAGCTAACAACTTTTCCCTCAAATGCTTTTCCAAATTGTCTGTAAAGAACGCGGTCAACATTTTGTGAAAGACCAAAATCTGGACTATGTGCTCCAGCCAACATACGAATGAATACGTAGGTCATCGGAGTCACAACTGTTTTCATCCATTGAAATTGGACTCGCCCGCTTGTTCAATAATTATTATTTATTTCATTTCTCTAACATCTAAGCATTTCGAACACAATATTTCAGGTGAAGATTTCTCATCGTGACAATCTTTATATCGTGTGCAAGTTGTCTACTTGCAAATATATTTCTAACCTACATTCGTGCATACCCTTTAACAAGAATCTTGGGGCAGATTTCAACAGGCAAATGATAATCATCGACAATTTTAATAGCACCCCGATGTGATGTTTTTATGCACATACAAAACAGCTCTGCGGATGATGGACCCTAAATACACTGTTTCTACTCGCAGCAAATCCCGTAATTTAACTGTGTCAATTCTACGGTCTTTAATCAGTGCAGAGTTGGAAGCGTCGAGCGCACACACACGGCACCGTTTTCACGGAGTACTGGCCAAGCATTTTATTTGGCGTCCCGTGGGTCTGGCGGTCTAGCCTGATTTTTTTCCCGGCCGGCCGCGGCGTCACGTAAGTTGCGTGAAGAGAAAAACCAAGAGGAAATACATATTTTATGTGGACATTTAATACATCAATCCTTCATTACATACTGTGAATACCTTCTTTGATTTGTGTGTGTGTGTGTGTGTGTTTTGGCTGAGCATCGACGAGTGGAAAAACTCTGTGCCCTTAAAAACCCACCCTGAGTGACCACCATTGATATCTCGTCATTAACCGCATCAGTGCACGTTGTAAACACCAAAAACAAACTCAAGAGTTTAGATCTTGAGATGTAATTTGTCAAGCTCCAAATCTCTGGTAACTGACTCCCCAAACAAAACACGCAACAAACCACCATGCAGTGAATGGATGAAGGTTCCCAGAATGTTATTATTGTTATGGAAAGTCAGTACACGGTCCAGTCACCGTGGTGGCCTAGCGGATCAGATGAAGCACTAAGCAAACACCAACCCGTTATGGCGACTTGATGTAGACGGGTTTAATCTCCCTCATGTGGTATACTGCCTCTAGCTACCAGGCAATATTGGTGGTCTAGTTGGTACTGACACTGTTTTATGCATAGGTTGTGGGTTCGAATCCCACCCAAGTAATACGCCTGTGATTATCTTCACATAACTCGGGAAAGTACTGTGATTACAGTGCTAACATACATCGGTGTATATAGGTAAAACCAAAATGAATATAAAGTTCCTTTCTCCGTTTCTCGATTTCAGAAACCTTAACCCTCTCTTTTCCTCTCTGTTCATGCAGGTACCACCGACTCTCGTTTTGGCACCTCAGGCGCACCGAGTGCCAACAAAGTGCAGTGCACATTACGCAAACATAAGACCAACCGCAAACCCAGGACGCCGTTCACCACCTCCCAACTCCTCTCCCTGGAGCGTAAGTTCCGCCAGAAGCAGTACCTCTCCATCGCCGAGAGGGCCGAGTTCTCCGCCTCGCTCAACCTGACGGAGACCCAGGTCAAGATATGGTTTCAGAACCGGCGAGCGAAGGCCAAGCGACTCCAGGAAGCTGAGCTGGAGAAACTCAAGATGGCCGCCAAGCCCATCCTGCCGCCTGGGTTCGGCTTCCCGTTCCCGGCGACGTACTATTCACTGGGGCATATTCACCGGCACGCAGCCGCCATGCCCGGGCTGCTCCAGCCGCTCCAGTTTGCTCCGTACTCGTACTTTCCCGGAGCTGCCACGGCTGGTCACCATAGTCCACCCGGATCGAGTCTATTGTATCCGTACTCGGCCTCAGGAACGATATAAAAAGGGTTCCACAAAGACTGAATTAAAACTTGACAGTACGTTCATTAAAGTTGAAACAGATGAGTACTACAGTCACACGACTATTTGAACCCATCTCTACACAGCAAAGTATAGGAAAACATCATTTCCTGTGGCTGCACAGTAGTCCCAAGCTCATCTTAACAGATGTAGAGCAAAGATGACTAAAATGAGATACACAGCAATCCTCTTGAACCACAGCAATGTGCACAACATCAGCAGCTTCAAGCATGTGATAAAACTATTGCCATTTTAAATACTACTGCTATAGACTGCTATAAGTACTATATTAGTCCCAAATGCGGACCTCAACAAAAGTTGCACTACATTTTGTTTTCACTGAACAGTACAATTTTTCTGAGGCTGATAACTGTCACTGCCCATCCTCTGAGGCTTTTGATTGACGTCTAAGGCCGATGATGTAGAGCCTCTTTTGACTGATATTTTATCCTATTTGATAGCAAACCTCATTACATTGCCTCACATGGGTGATTTTCAAATCCTTCGATCTTTGAGGCTTTCCTTTGCCTATGATACATAACCAATATAGGAAAGAGTCAATTCATTCCAAATATTATCACAGTTTTCAATACAAGCAACTATTGGGAATATCCAAGTGGTTACATTTGTAGTGACCAAGTTTCTGTGTTGTCAGGGATTTGTGTGCATATTTAATGCGTAAATCGAAACAAGAAAGTGATGCTTGGAGGACAATTATGATCAGTCTCACATTTCTGTCTGAAAAAAAACATCTCAGGGCGTAAAACTTCTATTATCAAGTTTGATTCAACTTCGATTGGTATTAAACTCATAAAATCAGTACATTGTAGTGATATCGGCCAATATGAAAATGAGTGTCTGCGTTTTGGTAAAACATATCTATAGATGATAACTAGTGGTGAGGCCGAGTCCGAATTGCGGCTACGGTTGTAAGGGTGCTGCTTAGGGCTTCCCATGCTTCAACATATGTTGGCTTGGTGATACAGCCGTAGCCATTCGGACTTGGACTGGGTAAGCATTATATGCAAATGTAAACCCGAGAAAGAGAGGTCCATCCAATACCAATAGAGACTTGAAACACTGTGTGGACTTGCACAGGTCCACAGAGTGTTTTCACAGTGTTGAAGAATATGTTTTTGGTTTTACATGCACAGACCAAAGGAATGTCCACAGAGAGTATGTAATTAACACGGGGCTGTTGTTATTGTCATAAAGTTCTATTAATTTAAAACAAGATAAAAACATATAGGTCCTAAGGTGCCCAAAATTGATAACATTTCAAAAACAGTACTACGCAATTTTTTATATTTAATGTTAGGTAAATCGGATTGTTGACAATCTAGCTCTAAGAAAACAACAATCCGACTCAAATTGAAACTGAAAATTAAAACCACCCTCAGTTATGCCTGCTCTGAAAAAGTGAAATTCCTAAAAAATAAATCTAGTTTCTATTTCGATGCACTCAAAGGTTAACTTCTTCGGACAAACCGCACGCGGGTCTAAAAGCATATTCCGCTTATTTAAAGGTTAAATATCAAATTGGAATCAGGCCTACATAATAAATGGGTATCGGTATAAATTTATGACAAGGTAAGGGCTATGGCTGTTTAGATGCAGTTCACATTATCAGAAGCTTAAAGGCAGTGTATACCTTCGGTAGTTACTCACATAATTACCATAACTTACTTGATGAAGAGCGCTGGTGAGATTTTTATATTATCCACCATTGTTGAGAAAAGACACCTTTTGCAGTATAGTGTAGTTTTAGAGAGAGGGTTACGTTTTCACCCACAAATTTGAAACTGAGAAAGGCTTCAGGCATGAAGCATTCTTTGGTGGATTCGCACTCTTTTTTCAGCAAGCTTTGCCTTTGAGGTAAACCAATTTTTATATTTTTATAATTACCACTTCAGCTCTTTGTCTTTAAAGTTGTCCTTCTCCTATTCCATTAAATCGAATCGTGTTATTTTCTTCTTCTTTCGTTGGGGGAGGGGGAGGGTATACCAGAATACAATTCCAATCCCGTTTTCAGTCCCCAGCTTAAAAACCAATTACGATTAAGTCGCCAAGATTGCCTACGTGAGTTTTAATACATACATTGCTGCTAATTCCAAGTCAATGATATTTATAAAATGGGAAGGCACCACAAATTAAGTACTATTTAATGACTGCCATTAAGATTGGGTTTATTAGTTGCTGTCTTTTCTATTGTTTCTGTCGATCCATCTACAATTCAAATGCACACTGCAGGATTGAACAGGCTCAGGTTCCCATTAATAAAGCTAATATTTTGTCCGCCCAGCGGAATAATTTGATTTCTCTCATCGGATAGACGTAAGAAAATCCAGGGTGTTCTTTAAATGTGCGTCAATCAGTTTTATTCATCTGAGGAAGGCTAAAAGGTGCATGTCAGTCACTATTTCTGCTATGATTTGAAGACAGTGGAAACTATTGTTTGTTGTCAAAGACCAGTCTTCTCACTTGGTGTATCTAAACATAATATGCATAAAATAAAATAAAACTGTGAAATGAGCTCAATTGGTCGTCGTAGTTGCGAGATATGAATGAAACAAAAAACACCCTTGACACATGAAGTTGTGTGCTGTCAGATGCTTGATGTCGAGATCTCAAAATGCTAAGCTTGAGGTCTCGAAATCAAATTCGTGGAAAATTACTTCTTTCTCGAAAACTACGTCACTTCAGAGGGAGCCGTTTCTCACAATGTTTTATACTATCAACCTCTCCCCATTACTCAGTTGTAATCAAGGCAGGTTTTATGATGATAAATATTTTGACTAATTACCAATAGTGTCCACTGCCTTTAAGGTAAACTTCCGTTGCATTTGCCTAAATTGGTGTAACTCTAACCTTGGCTATGAATTATTCCCTGAGTTCCAATGGATCAATTTTTGTTACGGTAGGTTTTTTAGACAGTTGAGTGTAAATGTACGATAATGTCATACAGTGGGACGAGCAGTGACAAATTCTATCCATGTTGATAGGGTTTAACTTCTGTTGAAAATAGAGACGTTTACCAAAAGGTGTTGATCTAACTTCCCTGGATAAGGGCTGTCTACTTTATTTTCACAAACACTGACCACAATTTTGTCAAGTTTGGAAAATTATTAACATGTTTGGCCAAATTTGCCATTATAAAACATAATTTCAACTTTAATATGAAGAATGTGTGTACGTTTTTGTTTTGTTTTATGGTAGCAATATTTATCAGTGATATGGGTAATTTTATAGCATTTGTATTATTTGATAAATTGTTATAATTGTCTAATTAATAACTGTGAAGAACGCCAGTTTTGCCGACCAATGTTATGTTGTTGTAAAAGAATGGCATCATAATATACAGTTACACACCAGTTCGGTCACGTGAATGTGAATATTACCCATCATAAAATAGCGAGTTTGTTTTTTCCTTACTGCTTTTATTTAATGATATAAGCCACCATCATATCTCAAAAGAAAGGCTTCACGCATTTAGCCTTTCTCAGGCATTTGAAACCACACTATTCTGTGCAGCAAAGTGTTTTATGGTTTCATCATTTTCGTGTAACTTCGATGACCAATCGAGTCCAAATTTTCACAGGTTTGTTATTTGTGTGATATTTTGTGATACACCGATAACAGATACTGGTATATACCAAAAGTATACCCTGCATTTAAGCTGTAACTATACAGGCATCTTAAGACTTCTAGTTCTCTAATTCATACCACCGAATATGTTCTGTTATTTTGTACATCTGGTGTTTATTCAAACTCAATATTTCCATTTGACTCTACAGGAGTACTCTAATTTTCACCAGGAAGATATTAAACTTATATCTTATGTAAAAAGAATAACTTATTTGTAAATACTTTCATGTACAAATAAATATTTATGTATATATTGTCCAGCAATGTAGCTGTCAATGTTTAAAAAATTAATAAAAGAGAAAATATGAAAAGGAAACAAAATCTATATTGTATTCTTATTTTGGGTACGAATTTCTTAAGACTAACGTGTTTTACATAGGTAAATTCTAAGCGGGATTAGTTCAGGGTTTTGCGGATCAATTTGGGTCAAGCTGACATATTCTGGCTCAATCCTGAAGGGGATTATTTCAGTGGGGGAATTCGGGTCAAAGCAAACATAACTAACCCAAAATGGATAAATTTAGAATGAGATTCGTTGAGATTGATCTTGATCACTTTTTGGTCAATCAATGTTGAAGGGAATTATTTAAAAAGTCTTTTGATCAGTCTCGGGGTACTTAAGTCGAGCAAATCACAGCTGACCCAATCTGGCTCGATTCTGATAAAGGGATTCTGATAAAGGTATTCCGGATCACCTTGACCGGGAATTCGGGTCAAGCAAACACTTGATCCAAATTGGCTAACTTCTATACCGGAATGGTTAACATGTGCAGAGGATAGTGAAGCCACGGATTTCAAATTCAACTGATGGTTTGTTTGTTAAATGGGGTTCTAACTGCCATGATTTGTGTTTGAAAATTGTACATCATCTAGATTTGTGGTGTTCTATCATTGATACAATTCTGTCGAAATGTTGTGACGCATTAAAAACACTGGACATGTTGGTAATGTCAAGGAACAGTATTTTCGCTTGGTGTATCTCTCTCAACATATGCATTAATTTACAAACCTGTGAAAATTTGGGCTCCACTGGCAAACGAAGTTGCAAAAGAATAATGGAAGAAAAAACACCCTTGCTGCACAACTGTGCGGGTGCTTCAGCTGGAGTCTGTTGTTATTTGATTGAGAATTTTCTCAAAAACCATAATACTTCACAGGGAGCCGTTTCTCACAATGTTTCAACAGCTCCCCATTCCTCGTTAACAAGAAGTTTATATGCTTACAATTGTTTTGAGTAATTACCAATAGCGTCCAGTGCCTTTAATTAAGCACGAGGCAGAAATTTCCAGCATAAATTCATGACATGAATCAGGCATAGAAACTGTATACGTAACTGTTTTGTCATCTTCACACACTTCATCTGGAAAATACGCTAACCACGTAAATTTCTATGAAATTTCATAGATTATTTACATAAATGTTTCCAAAAGTAGATGTTTTGAAGGGAATGTAATCTACCTATAACCCAGTTGTGCTTGAGTTTAAGCCTCCGCAATATGCTTCATCAAGACCTTTGAAACTTTCAGACGTATTTGTTATGGCTATGGACTCAGATGGACTATGGCAATTACATTTTGAATTAAGAGAGACTAATGGAAATTGGAAATTACAGTTTGAACTAATCTTCTGGCAAGAAAATGTTGTTATTTGGGGGTTTTGGGTGGGGTTTTTCCGTTTGGAAATCGCGGGATGATTTTTGACATGAATATTTATGAGGGTTTTGGAAGGGGATGTACGACACAAATTTTCGTTCAGCATGCATGATATGTGAATAGCCAATTAGCGTTTTTTGTGTGATATGGTGGCCACTTTATGGGTGCACTGTGAGGTTTGGGTGTATACAGGCATATTGTCCACCATAGCTCAACATGACTTATGTCCCAAATACATCCCCAGTGTGTTTTACAGCCTAGTCCCCCCCCCCCCCCCCAACTGTGAATGGAAAATGGGGCAGCTTGGCCCCATGCAAAACTAAAACAAAATTATATTTTTGAGAAAACCAAGCCCAGCGTATTGCTTTGCTATATAAAAAATGTAAAAAACGAGACGAAAATTTAATAAGAGGCCGAGATATGTTATATATTCAAAACCACATTAAATGCACGTGCATTTTGCATGTAAACGGCCTCAATTTACTAAGAGATTGTCTTAGCCTACATTAAAAAGACAAAATATGTTATAGTTTGGCTTTTTTGCCTCGAAAGGCCCCGATATAGGGGATGTTCATCTCCATAATTTGAGTCAGTGCGCATCCCTGAAGGGAATCCCATCTACGATCTGGATTAACGGTTTAGCTCTGACTGCTGCTTTCGCTTTATCGTTCGTTGTCTCCCTTTCTGTGAGAAGTTGTTGATTTAGAGTAATTGTGGAAAGCAAATTAAAATAGATAGACGGTTAATGTACTTAAAGTGGGATCATTCTTGGGGTGGAATGAAAAGAATTCAAACGGTGATCCAGAAGGACAGCATATAACTTCGGGGTCAGGATTTATCTGTGTTGCCGGATCACTTGCGATCACAGGAATCAACCACAGCAGATCAATTCAACCACTGAGTTTTCAAGTTATTCATTTGTATGTCAAACAAAATGTGCTATTTATACTATTATAGATGTAACAACATCATGTAAATAGGATGATTGACAAGCACAGTCTTTGCTCCCCCATAAACTTCGGAATATGTTTTTTTAAATAAGATTTAAACTAAAACAGGATCACCTCATTGCAATTCTTAAATTACTTTGCTTTAAATATAAAGACATCTGCCTATCAGAAATCAGTGGTTCGAACGTATGTCTTTCTGTATAACATAAATGGATATTATTTCAGGAAAAGCCTAACTGTATACAAAGTAAAAAAAATAAGTCCCGACTTAGGGAAGATGACGTACTCAAAATGCAGTCTATATTTACTTTTGCTGATTGTCAAAGATATCCCCACTTGGTGTATCCCAACATGCATAAAATAGCAAACCTGTGAGAATTTGGGCTCAATATTGGTCATCAAAGTTGCATGAAAATAACGAATAAAGGGAGAGTAACACCGCACAGAAAATTGTGTGCTTTCAGATTAGATGCATGAAAAAAAGCATCATGCCTGAAGCCTTTCTCAAATTCAAATTTTGAGTGAAAAGTACCACTTTCTCAAAACTAAATACAATAATTCATTCAAAGGGGTTGTTTCTCTTCTTTGAAAATTTTGAAAATTGTGCTGAGCAACAATACCGGTCAGAAATGGTGCATGTGACATTGTTTTTCCGATGGTATCCTTATTCTGGTACGCATAATTTTTTCGCGCTACAGCTGAATTTTGTGTCAAAAGCAGCTCCATAAAAATGGACCCAGCTTGCAGGGAAAGTTGTGTTCCATCTCGTTTCCACAGGTTCAAACACAGAAACAATTGTAGTTTTGACTAAGCCTGACGGACCACTTGGAGAGAATTTTGCACTTTGGCAGGTGATGAAGTGGGGTTTGGCTCATTGCGGACATTGAGGGAAACGTCCGGATTACGAAAACAAGCTTCGTTTTTGAACCGTTAAATCATCGGCCTCTTTAGGGATATTACGAGTACGACAAAAATGCGGACCTTGCTATTCAGTAGTGAGTGATTGGCATACATTATTTTTAAATCTGGAAAAAAACATTTATATTGCAACCCCACTATTACTTTTGAAATTGTGAAATATGTTGGCAAGCTCGGGCCTTAGATGTGGTGGGTTATATTGTAAGTAATAAACCGTTAATGAAGGGGTAAATTGCTACATAGAACAATTTATGAGCTGGGAAACTGCTTTAGTTTTCCAGCCGACTCATTTCCACACAAAACAACTCAATATTTTAATGGGCGATATTAAGTATAATGTTACATTCAAACTGTTTCAGATTCACTTCAAATGCGGGTTTTAAGACAGCAAAATTGTGGGTTAGTTGTAATATACCACAGAGTTACAATACCGTAAAAATACCAGCGATTCGAACGACCAGTGAAGTAACAATGGGACAAAAAATGAGAAATGTAGTTTGTTTAATGGTAAAGTGCCACTGAAAACGAATCATTGTTCCATCGTACTTTTTCAGTCTTTCAGAACTTAAGGTTCAATTTATGAAATCCATTTTTATGAATTTGACATAGCACCATCTTTCAACGCCCCCTGCGCACGCACAATGACGCCATTGTCGACCATTGTTACAACCGCGGCTGAGTTTTTAGCAACAGCATAAAAGCCCTGGCGCCTAACTCCATGAATAAAGTCTTAACAAATTTTGGGAAAACGCTTACATTGTAAAAATCTGACTTTTCCACAAGAGTGCGCACAAATACAAACACACAATTGACAAACCAACAAGAAGTCTGAAATATTGTGTATGGAAACGAATGAAGCAATTTCAGAGATTGTTTAATGATCCAATGAAACGCTCATTGCGTTTTTCTGATGGGTTTTTTTTCTTCGTATTTTTTCTTTCATTTCCATTTTGACTGAGCTTTGCGTCGCCAGTACGGTTTTATTTTATTACATAAAGCGTAAAAAGAGAGGACCTGTAGCCGGTGACGGAGAGCGAATCGCCCCAGGTTAGTTTGTAGGGACGAGTGGGACAATAGTCTCTTGCCCGGAGGACAGCACTGTCGCCAGTACCTTACCCTGCCGATGGGGTTGGCATTATTCGGGTTGTGATGTACCACTCGTTTGGTGTCACTATGATTGATGGAGTTAGGACCAGTGTTACATTCAGTATTAAGAGAAACCGTACATCAGAGAATATCTCACAATGTCTAAAATAGGCATCAGTTGCTCTCAGAAGTGACTGTATAGCTAAATATAAATTGAGATCCTTTCAGAAAATCTGAATTTGGAAATTTATGAAAAAAATGAACAGTCAAAATGAACAATCGAGTCCCTGTATTTGAACAATGATGAGGTTTTTTTTAGTTACAAGGATTTCTCTCGAGATACAGATTCATTTTAACTTCTCCCCAAAGTTTACAGACGCTTTAGTTAAAGGTTTCCCCACCTTGTGTATTTTGCTAGATTGCTCGACTTGCAAATAATGCATGCAGTGTGATTAGTCTGGCACCTTGTCCGGGCGTACAAGTAAATCAATGACACAGTATGAGGGTCGTGTGGAATTGAAGGGGATATACTAGGTCTAATTGGGTGGGAGGGAATTTGTATTTTGCTCTTTACTCGAGTTCTCAACTTTTCTGCTTTGCAGAGACTTTGTTACTTTTTGCTTTGCCCGCAAAACGGATCCAGTTTACAGGTTTTACATTGACTAGAAGTCTTTGCGAAACACACAAAGCTTTTAGACCAGGATCTGTGCAGTGAATTAAATTGGATGAAATGGGGGGGGGGGGGGGGGGGCGGGAACAGAGCCAAAAACTTGTGCGTCTTTAAAAAAAAAGTTGTGTTGGCCCATGGTTTATTTAATACGCTGACAGTTATATAGGCTCGAAGTTGAATCGCACTAGACCAGTATCCCGCGTGTTATTATTTATTAAACAAATCACTAGGTAACAATCGATGGTCTCGTCACTCGTGTAGGCTATGCCATGGAAGGCCCAATTGTTTTTGGTTGTTGTTTTTTTCCAAAAGGGAAACAGATTCCCATTGAGATTTGCCTTGACACCATGTACACAATAAGACATAGTAACGACAAAACTAACTCTGTTAGCTGCCGTCTGAAAAGAACCGGTGGTTTGACCTCTGTTGAAATCGACGTTTCGATCAGTATTCTCTGATCATCTTCATGGGGAGAATGGAAAAGACTTTTATAAAATGAGTGGAACTTGTTTATAGGTCGATAAATAAAGGGTTACGAATACGTGTGAAATGAAAAAGAATTTTTCCCACCACAAAGTCAGTCCTCTATAGACAGAAGAACAACCACAATCTCAACATAAACTTTATTCACAAACTTCTCCCATATCATGATTACCCCCAATATTGTAAGACTCCCTTACGACTCCATGCGACTACAAACCCAGATAGGACTTGTTGCAACCAGTGGTGAAACTAAACACCATCGCATTTCCATACGCAGTTCATTTCTTACTCCCCGGAATCCCGTGAGATTTCCCCCATGCGTGCTTAACTGCCCAAAGTAGCTCTCCACCAAAGAAAAATGGCGTCTGTAATTCGTTATACTGACATCGTCAAATAACTGTAGGCGATTTCGTCTGCGTGAAAAATTTCAACTTCTTGATCTCTTGTTTGGGAAATGCAAGAAAAGAAAGGATTCAGTTTCTTTGGCTCGTGGGCAAGGAGGTTTGATATGGCGAGATCATACGTCTGTCAGTGGCTATCGAGTGTTACCATGAAAACGTACCAGACCCGCTGTGTGCCGTGTTTGTTTAACTTATTGGTATAATCACTAAGTAAATACGCCAGACAAATGCGACAGTAATTGGGCCGTCTGTCGACGCGCTAGCCCCGGTGTAACACTCTCCTCTGGACCGCGAATAGTTCGAAAAAAAATATACCCGGCGGCCCGTACAGGTGCGTTTTTATTGGCAAGATACATCATGGTTAAGATATACAGGTGATGAGAATTGCCCGGGAAATTGTCATCATATCTCGCAACGGAGCATCGGTATGTTGCTTGTGTTATGGTGTTATTACCGGTCCCTGTCAGTGTGGACGAGTGACTCAACCGTTCAAACAGTTCTACAAGGAAAACCCCAAGTGGATCGAAAGTATCCTCGGGCCATTCCAACCCCAAAGGCCCCTGAAGATACCATGTGCGTTCCTCATTAGAAGATTCTATGGAGACCAATTCGCAGTCCAGCTTTTTAACAGGCGCTGCATAAAGCGGCAGTCTGAACATCAACGGTTTCTAATTAGTTAGAATAACAGCACAGACTTTTCGCAGGAAGTTTTTTTTCTTTTCTTGGGGTCTGCTGAGTTCATGCAGGCCTTGCCTTGCATACAGACTCTCGAGCTGAAGGCCCCAGCCGTTCTAACCCGGGCCTTGTCCCTTGTTAACTTACGAATTACGGCCGACGCCACAAGTCCTACAGTCAGGCCTGCGAAACCGCTCAACGGGGTACCACAGAAGTTTTGACCATTTTTTATGGGTCCGTGATGTATTTGTTCTGCTAATGATAAAAGAATATTTTATAGATTGGTCGTTACACCGGTTCAAATCGCTTAAAGGTTGAAAGAGTTATGTGTTGATGTGCCGACTGAAATCGCTTATTTCGCCTTACCAGAGTGCTTGGTGGATGCATGAGTTTACCATGACTTGTCAGTACGTCACCAGGCAAGGCCACGATTTGGTGGTAGGTCCAAACCCACGAAGGGATCGTCGACGCCTAATAAAAGTGCGTTTTTTACTCAAAGTGTCGGAATTCTGTCACTTGTTTTTTTTATATTATTATTATTAAATCTTTGCACAATCAAGTTTTCAAAAATGGAGAGTGTGCTAAAGTATTTTTCCTTTAAAAACGCGAATGTAGGATAGGATTGTATTTTGTCATTCTTGTTTTTCGCTTAAAAACGGGCTATTGCGATTGCTTTGAATCGAGAACGCATAATTATATTAAAGTTACGCCAACAGCATGTTTGGCAATTTGATAAAAACATGAAGTGTTTTGGGCAAGAAAGGTTGTTGGTTTAAAACAAACAAAATTGCAATGATTGCACAAGTACCAGTTGTCTCATTAACCTGTGGCATAATGATTTAACAATCAAATTACACCAGCATTAGAGTACCTTGCGGTGAGAATGTACGATAACTTTTCGAGTAGTTTACCGTGTATAACACGTAGTTCTCTGTGAGTACTGATGGTGATACGTACTTTTCCGTGAGTACTAGTTCGAGATGGTACGAATAGCTTGCCCGTGAGTGCGAGTAGTTTTCTGTGAGTACGAGTAGTTTTCTGTGAGTACGAGTAGTTTTTCCGTGACTACTGCATGGTTTCATATGCTGTTTCGTGAGCACGTTTTTTTTTAGTACACGTACCTTTTCGTGAGAATGAGTATACGTAGTTTTCTGTGAGTGTGGATACGAGTATTTCTCCCGCGAGAACGACGAGTATATTGGAGTACTACGAGTACTAAAACGGGAAGAGTGCGAGTGTTAATATTTGGGAGATACAACACTCTAATGAGTACAAGTTCGAGCACGAGACTACAATAAACAGGCCAAGAACTCGTCCTTCATCAAAGCTCATGAACTCTTCTTGACGTGAGCGTTCTTTGCCAGCCCGGATATCTGGCCGTACTGAAACACTCTATTTGATCCAGGGAAATAATACCACTGGCTTATATACAAAAATACCTAATGAATAGTTAATGGTATCATTTTGTCAAAACAAAAATAGTTGTCAGCCTTTCCGAGAATGAACGAAGATATTCTCCTAAGTATGGGGTATGCTTGCAGGGGAAGGACAGGATATAGGTGGGGAATGATAATTTGGATACACGTACGAACGTCATTAGTAACAGGACTTTTACACGGCCTAATTAAGTAAAGTCTTATAAAAAAAAAATCAATATTCACACCTGCTAA
The DNA here is from genome assembly GCF_032118995.1 of Asterias amurensis. Lineage (NCBI taxonomy): Eukaryota > Metazoa > Echinodermata > Asteroidea > Forcipulatida > Asteriidae > Asterias > Asterias amurensis. Next base: position 6,455,367 of record NC_092655.1, on the reverse strand, counting down.
TCACCTGCTAAACAAATAAGTTCAATGGATACTTAGGGGACGGCCTGGCACCGACTTGTGTTTCGCCAGGTAATTATATCCACATTACGATCGGTATGATGATGTCTTTAAAATGACGATTTCGATAGTCGGACGGCAATATTTCTCCAGAGGATTGGTGCTTGTATTGACTGTACAATCAGGTTTCGCGATAACCATTGTAGTTTCTTCGGCTAAAAACAAATCCGATACCTATATCCATCATTTATACAGAGAACAACAAGTAAACTAAAAAAAAAACAGTACATTTGAATGAAAGCTTTCCCGCCAAAAGTTCAACTGCACACAGTCGGTGTATTTCGTGGTATAAGGGAGAACCCGCTGCGCCGAGCGGTACCCATCACAAACAGACGAAAATTGCAAATCACAAGAAACCCCGAAAACAATCAATTACAATGTAAAGGCAAGCCGAGTTTATTTGCACCGGGGTTCGGCCTGGTGCGTCCCGCCACCTGTCGTGCCCTCCGCCGAATTCCGAGAGTCCCGATTACTTTCGTCAATTTCTGGAGGAGAAAAGTCCTTAGTCTTATTTTTAAAAATTAAGACCGGCTTTATGAAATGGATCCTACAAGTTGGAACAACTGCAAATTAAGAATGGACTAAAGATAACAGGAAAGTTACGGGTACAACCACGTTATCAAAGTCTCTTTGGGGGAATGTTGGCTCTGAAAAGGGCCGGTTTGGTATCGACGTTTCGAACAGTACCCTGCTCGTCTTCAGGAGAAAATGCAAGTCGTTTTCTATGCAGCACATACCAATCTAGGCTCACCATTTATAAACCAACATTCGAAAATGCCATGGTTCTCCTAATAACGAAAATTACAAATTTTATCGCGAGTGACTCAGACGGGCCTATTAAACTGGGATTTTTAGGGAAAAAACTTTTGTGTAGTCTCACTTCACAAATGAAAGGATCAGGATCAGACTCGCATCACCGAACCATTTTACCGAACTTCTCAAAGCCGAAAACGAAATATATTTGATTGTTTCTTCTGTTCTCCACTTGGACTGCGAGGTGATATTGTCACCCTGTGGAACAGCACCCTCATCGGCGACTAGTCAGTTTTGTTTGTCATCGTCCAGGATAGTTCACCGCACTGAGATCAAACCCCCAACTCCTCAGAATTTCGGAGGCTAATTTCTTCGCATGACTTTTGATTCGGTAATCACGGGGTCCCGCTGTTCGGAGAGTGTGGAAATAACTACCGAGCTCAAAAGCTACCGACTCGGTTCCCCTCCAGAGCTCCAACCGAGCCGCGAGCGAGTTCTGACGGGCCGACCGGTTGACAAACAGACTACTACCACTGCCCCAAAACAGGAAAGTTTATCTCGTATAGACCCCCCTCTCCAATACATCTCCACGCCCCCACTCCACACAACCATACAACCGAACCTCACCACAAATCGCAATTGGGATATTTAATCTACGGGACCAACAGTGAAATCTAGCCCATGATTTAGCTGTAATTGTATTATTTCATGATTGGTAGTTGGGTCGGAAATTGTTTAGCAAACCAGCGAGACTTGAAACCCACATGGCCCGGTCCCCGCGGAGAGCCGAGTGGCGAGCGGCAAGGCGCCACGCTGCATTCTTACAGAAGAGGGTTGTAACCCCGGCTTCTTGTCCGTTAGACAAACTGCTAATCAATTTTGATACACTTACAATTATGTCGGTGCTTTTGAGTGCCGCCACGGAGGCTCGTCCGTGCCTGGGATGGACAACACCCCTGTGGGACCGCGGGGCTAGCCTGGTCTCTGTCTCATTAGATTACAGTTATCTTGCACATTATTGAGTTCCCATACCGCTCTATTATTATGGCACCGTCTGGATTAGTAATTGGGCAATACTTGATGCCCTTTTGAGAATGGTATAGATACGAAAAATGAGAACAAAATCTTATCTTAGTTTTTAAAGTAAAGCACAACCTTGTTGTTTAATTAACAAAGTTTCACACAAAAAAACGTGTCAACTGTTGTAAAGTATTTTGTTCCCGCGTTTGAAAGTTTTCTAAAGGGAAGGCCCTTTCTGCAGTAGTTACCTCCAAAATATCATGACCATTAATGATAACTTGAACGTCAGTTGGGCAAAACTCTTAACTGTTTACTAATAAACGCAAATAGGGTCAGGTCTTAGTCTCGTGTTTTCTTTGTTGATTTGTACCTTTCAATTTCCATGGCTAAATTTAAATTTTCCAACAAAAGGCCCCATGGTATCATTTGTATGACCATCGGATACCTTAACTACAGTAATTAAAGAAAGAAAATCACGCTATCGTTAAACTCAATAATGGAAGTGCGCATTCGTGTGAGATTACTTGGTTACATTAATGTATTTGCTTTACTAAACTTCGCATGTGTCTAGCAATCACAAATAAAACACCATAAGTTCTTGTTTTATTCCAGAAAAGTGAAGGTTTAAGTCAATAGTTGAAACAATACATTCAAATGATGACGATAAACGAGTTAGCTGTATAGAGCACTCAATTCGAAGTATTTTTATGAATTTCCTTTGACTTAGCAGACAGAAAATTACATAGCTGAGTTGAACAGTGAACGATAACTTTATACACTGAGAAGTAACGAGGAAAAATAAATGATACTAAATTATGTGTCGTTTTTACAAACAGTTTATGGTTTTCTCAAATAGTTTTATTTATTGGCCAATAAAAAAACAGTACATTAAACATAAACAAATGAGAAAAGGCGAAATTAAGGTGGACACATCAACCACAATTTGTCATTTTTTCATCATTTTTGTTTTGTCTTTCACTCCTTTCTTCATTATTTTTTTTGAGGGGGTGGGGAGGGGGTGGATATATCACATCGTAACATCTGAGGTGACCAGATATAACGCAGAGAAAAACACCGGAGGAGCTAATCCGCGTGGGGTGCTCGTCAGCCTGCAGACCCTAACCCCGTCATCTGCAGGCGATTCACGGCGACGATGCACCGTGGACGGGCCGCTTCCATGGGGTCCTTGCCAATCTCAGAGCACTCGGAGACGAACGGCTGAGATTGGTTGTCCTCTATTTTGGGATCTCTAGATATGATTTTTTTTTTAATGCAACCTACCGATTGGAACCCTCCGGGTTGGGTTGATTGATACTTTTATGGCGTGCGCAATGGAACAATGGTCCAATTTCATAGAGCAGCAAATAATATTGCTTATACATTTGTTTGCTATAAGCGTAAGTGAGCAGGATACCAGTCTTAGATTTCACATTTGGAATAGTATTGTTGTTGGTTACCTTGTTCTGGTAAGCATGCTCTTGTTGTGATTAGTTACTTTTTGTGCCTAAAAAGCAGCTCTATAAAACTGGGCTCATGTTTCAAGAAGGAATAAAAACGTGCATAAACCGGATCCGCTAAACTTTGTTTTTTTGTAAAGCCACCAGATTTACCGGTTCACACCCCTATGTTCCGAAACCCCTTGTTCCGACACACCTATGTTCGCAACCTTGGTGAAACACCTTGTTCTGACAACCTTGGTGAATGTTCCCTAACCTTTGGGAAAGGACCCAACGATAATACAAGCGAATAAATCACATGAGTTTTTCGGAACAGGGTTGTTGGGATATAATGGGGTGTCAGAATTTTTAGAGCAGTCACCGATTTGCTTATCCTATATCTGAAGCCAACGCGCACAGTTATAGCGCAAATCATGCCTTTGAGGTTCTAGTAATAATGGAACTGCTATCAATTAAATTCCATTCAGAAGACAATAGATCAAGGGTAACAAGTAGGTATCAATTTCTCCCAGGGGGGAAATATATTTTGGCTGCATAATGGCAACTGCTACCACTCTTTTATCCAGTTTGTTTGAGTTACGACATTGTTTGTCACGCTTGGTCTGGTTTTATATGTTTACCCAAAATGTGCCCGTCAAATTTTAAAAACATACATTTCACACATACATTTCACGCGTTGCTTCGTATGTAAATTTGATTTATCATTCTGCGTTCATTTCACAAGTACAGTCATTCTTTACGCATATTTTTTTTATACACTGGCTTTTATGGCTTGACGCATTTCATTCTCATTATTATTTTTGGTCTGAGTTGTACTTATTTTTTGATATGTTTATTTACAAATTACACTTTTGGTAATTGTCAAAGACCAGTTTCCCCACCTGGTGCATAACAGGTGCATGAAATAACAAATTTATGAAAAATTTGGGCTCAATTGGTCAAGTTGCAAGAAAATAAAGGAACATAAATGAGTAAATTAAATGAAAAACAACAAAACCCCACAGTCTTGTTTCATATGAATTTGAATATGTTTGCTAAAATAAATATAGACTCGTTGCTTAAAATAAGGTGTAGAACACCCACATTAACAATGGTTATAATTTATACATTATAAGTATATACAAAGACAGAAAATTACTGATGGAATGGTACTCCATGCATCAATGTTCAGGCCTTGATTTTCATTTTTGAGAGGGCGAGGCCAGTTCCATTTCACAAAGGACACTTCAATTGGAAAATCTTAAAGTCTAGTGGTAACTTTTGAAGATGCCCCAATGCCAAGACAAGGAGCAACACAGGACAGGAACAGGGGCAACACATGTCAAGATCATGGGGCAACAGACAGAGGCCAAGATCAGGAGCAACATAGGTGAAAACCAGAGGGGAACAGTGTCAAATACCCGGAGAAACAGAGGCCAAGACCAGGGGCAACAGAGGTCAAGAACTAGGGGCAACAGAGGCCAAGATCTGGGGCAACAAATGACATGGCCTCCGCGGCCACTGTAGTTCCAGGCCTGCAGAATACTCAATTATTTCTCAGATAATATAAAATACACTGTCCTCTTTTTTCAGAGCTCGCGAAGTGTTAAGTTAATACAGCCTGAGAAGGCAATGTTTAGTTTGTATTGTAGCTTACAGCTATCTAGAAGGATTGGTTACACCTGTTGCAACTCAAATGAAGCCGTTTCGAAACTTCAGGATGGCTCATTTCACCTTCCTAGGGGGACATCTTATCTGTATAGTCTTTAATCTAGGCATTCAGTTGCCAATAAAGCGGGGAATCTACGTAATTAACTGCCACTAATGTCCCCTGCAATTTATCTCACAAATTAACCGTAAAATGAAGGCACAACATAATTTGCTCAAGAATTTTCTAGGGAGGGTATCCCTTTGGTTATTACTCCAGTATTCATAACCGTACAAAACTTACTTGGATGGTAAGGACATTGGTAGAAAGCACTGCAGCTGTTCAAAATGTAAAACAAATTCCCTACTAGGGAATGTGGTTTTACAGAGAAGGATGCAAAAACATTTTATTATGAGAAACGTTTCTGCATGAAACGTTTTACAGATTGCGTGTTCAAGGGCTACGAATTATTCTTCATACATGAGGATAACCGCTCCAGATTTTCGGCGGTATCTCAAAAACGCTATTTAGTATTAGAATACCTTTTGAATTAAACTTTTCACGAGTTAGTTTCATTGTACCTGAAATTAATATACGTTTAAAACAATTGAACAGATCTTATTTAAAGACAGTTGAAACTGTCAGTCTTTTCACTGGGTGTATCTCAACTAATGCTCAAAAAAACAAACCTGTGAAAATATGAGCTCAAGTGGACGTCGAAGTTGCGAGATAATAATGAATGAAAAAACACCATTGTCACACGACAAACCTTTCAATTAATGTTGTTTTAAGGAAGAGGTTTTCACCCCAATTTTAATTTGAGAAATGCTTCGAGGCATGAAGCTTTTCTCATGAATCTGAAAGCACACTATTTTATGCAACAATTGGGTTTTCGTTATTTTCGTGCAACTTTACAGGTTGTTTATTTGATGCATGTTTGGATACATCCTGCCTCTAAAGGTAGGATTCATGCAATTTTTCTTGAAGAGTGACATTCATTTACTAGTTTTTAGGCAAATATTCTTCTTTGTAATCTTTTTTTCCCCTGCAATTTTCACAAGTTGGCCCGCAGCCTTTCAGTTATGCGGACCACGTTCAAATCCAACCTGAGACGGGAACATCACGTGAGGACTGAGTTTCAGTAGACGTCGATTTTTACAGGGGGTTCCCCTATTTTGGTTTGCCCTTCCACATCTATAACTGAGATTTCTTCATCTTCTTCTTTACACGGCTACCTTCAGGCCTACGGGTCACATTGCTAGTTTCTTGTGGGGATTCTTTTGTGTCATAACCAGTGAGTTTCAAAGTGACATAAATCAATTTGGGGTTTGTGTTCGCAATAATTTAGAAAACCTAACCAAAACCTAAGTTTCTGATCGAGTATGGCAGTTTTTCTCAGGACAGGACAGTTGCTTCGGAAATTATTTGAACAGACAGTTGGAATAAAAATCATATTTCAATTGTTACCAACCAGGTAACACAATCCTTGTACAGTCGTGTTTACTGAAACTAAGGAATACAAAACCCACTGAAAGTGAACATTGACTTTGTATTTGAACTTTAGAATTGAAGTTTTTGGAAATCGTCAGTTTATTGGACAGGTGACGGTTTGTAGACGATGGGTCCAGGCCTTGGTCAGCGCCAGGTCCCAGGTGCTTGGAGCGTGTTTGAATTGAAAACCACAAAATGGCTAAGTTTAGTCAAGCTTCGGGCCATGGACCAGAAACTGTATACTCTGTGATCAGAAAATCTCGACTGTGGCTGGACCCATGTTGTATTCCACTTTAACTTATAGAGAAAATGTGGGCAACATTCTCATTGTGGGTAGAATTTGAAACTTTGCATCGTGGAAGTATAAACACGGAGAGGTAGGTATGCGGTAACACCATGTCAATATCTCGTTTTGAGTAGTGTTGCTTCTGAAAAAACGATGGTAAATGAATGAACGTTGCAATCAGTATGCTCTGATCGTCTTCAAGAGAAGACTCATTGTAGAAAGGTTCTTCAATTGCCACAAAGAGATCAAGTATGTAACAATGACTATCTCGAGAAAAAAATAATAATAAACAACAACAGCACCATGATTATTTTGGCAATTTTCGGCAACGTAACGACCTTTTTGGCTGATTTTCTCATATTTTGGTTGTAAGATGCATGTGTTATTTATTTGTAAACAAACACAAGATTATGATATTGGGGGGGGGGGGGGGGTTAGGGCAGACGTCGCTAGCCCGCATGAAATGATCCTAGAAAGTCTGCTCAGAGGACAAGGAGTGACCACCCAAACCCCAAGACAAACGACACACCGCTCCAATGACTGCCGTCGATTTCACCAACATCGTCCTAACTTAAGATACATCTTAGGACTTAGGACGAGTTCAGATCCGCATCCGAAGACGTTAGGACGCATTGAAGTTAGGATGGGTTATTCGTCCTAACTCGAGATAGGATTAATCCTCTAGCGTTTCGTGAAATCGGCTGCGTATCCTAACACTACCCCTACAACTCACTCTTCCGATAAACCCCAATGAAACAGGTTTTAAATTGTTATAGATTTTTACTTTTCGAAATGCATCATCTCATGCTGATGCCGTGTTCCCGAAGTACAAAACAACATTAACTCCTGATTTAAAAAAACCAAAACAAGAATGTATTGTAGACTATACTTTGCCCTTCAGCCTCGTTATGGTTATATCGATATGAACGGGAGGGGAACAAATGGCTGCAGTGACAGACAACTCACATTTCTTAATATCATGGGATGTGTGCAAAGAATGAATTATTATATTGGCCTTGCTTATGCGATACGTTCCGTGTAACTTCTAGGACACCATACTTTCTATAGGAACGTTTATTTTTATAATTCGATCAGGGGAAAAACTTTACAATTCCTGGAGAAAAAGAAGAAAAAACTCGTTAAGTTGTTCAATTTACGTTTGACAGACAGGAAACTCCATCCTTCACCATAAAGTTGTAACCGTGGACAAATATTTCCTCGGACTGCCTGACCAAATGTGCACAGCCCATCAACTTCAATATCCTCTGATTGTCAGTAAAGTGCTTCGCGCGTGAAAAAGCAATAATTTCGGGCAATATTGCCGGAGAGGAGAAGATCACTGGGTCTCCAAAAACTATAATAACACGGTAATCGAGTCATTTATTACCGTAAATCTGCTTGCGTCTGGGACGGGGAGATCGCTCCTCATTGCCGGTACGTCGCCCTTAACCGAGATTGACTCTGAAGATCCGGACTCGATGTATATTTTGTTTGATGAGTGTTTTGCAACGGTGGTGTCCGTAATGAGAGGGCTCCGCGTTATAATTTCATTGCCGTGATGAGGCGCTCAGTAGCCCGCAGACGCCGAGCCGATTGATGTAAAGAAAAACTCTCTACTCGCATCCAAGCAGAAAATTGAAATAAACGAGAGGCAGCTCAGCCAAGGAAAACAGTAACCGAAAAACAAATCAAATTCTTGATGGGGGTTTTCAAAAAGTCGTTTCCCCAAAACCTTCCATACTTCAAGCGCGTAATAAATATAAGCTCTCATCGCTTGAAAGTAAAGATTGGCCATCAAGAGTTAAATGTAATCTCGACCGTATCAACATTAAAAGACAAATAGGCAATAAATATTACTCCTACTTGAGAGTAGGATCTGCAGCCCCGAAGTTTTGATAGGACAACTTGATGAATATGCATGGCTTTAGCAGAGCTCGTCTCTCGCCGTGGATAGGTTCAATCTGACGGTAGTATTATGTGAGGTAAGCCCTTGATCCCTCAGACATGGGCTTTCCTGCCTCGATATAGGCTATGTTATTTTCCGAGGCAAGCCGCACGGACTCTCTCGTGAATTTAGAATGAAGTGTATCTGAGACGGTCGTCCCATTCGCAGCGTGCGGTGGGGGGATCATCGTGCCGTCTCCCTAGCGTCATTTACGGGGAGAAACTTTCATAGAAACTTGATGGAGGGTTTAGGGTGGGGGATTAATCATACTTGCATCTGGAGCAGGGTTCATGACAATACGTCGAGTAGACCATTGCAGAGTACATGTCTTGTTTTACATGCATAATCATCCTACAAAGCTGGGTGAAACGATCATTGCTTACAAAAAAAAACAGCCAACTCCGAAATATAACTAAGTCTGTTCACTCAGAACCGGGGAAACAGTTATTAGGGATTCGGAAAAAGGCCATAACTCTTGGACATAATCTTTCGGTAGATTGCGAAGTAATCTAGACAATACCATTATCAGTTATTTAAAAAACAATACCGAGTGGGATTAGGGTAGGTTTGACAGCAAACTTCTATTTCGATTTGGAGCGATTCGATCATATCGATGTAAACAAAATTGCCACTTAAAAATCGCTTTGCGAAAGCATTTCGAGTTCAGTTTTGGGACAACTGAACAACATTTATATTAAAGTTGAGGGCGCATGATTCGAGCAACTGTACTGGGGTTCAAATATAGGCGTATATTAATATTATTGAAAATTTAAAATTGAATGTACTTTGAGTAGGCAATGAGGGGACGACACTGAATTTAAAATAAGGCAAATAAAGCAATTGGTAAATATAATATAACTTGGTTATGACATAATATAAAGCAGTTTGAAAATCATTTTATTTTGAGGTAATGTGGTAATGGAACAACATTAGGTTTGTTCACTGTGTAGCCACTGACTTTGCTATTTCTGTACGTTGGTTACTCTTTACAAAACTATGAATATGTCCTGAATGTACAATGTCAATATCAAACTTTACTGTCATCTAAATTATGATGACAAATTTACAATGTTTGGGCCTAAATGTGTGACTGTAACCGTTTCATCTTTAAGAAAAACAATTATGCATTAGTTTGCTGTTTGGCCAAGTTTTTGTCCAAATAATTACAGTCTGAAATTACAAAGTAATCTCTGCCAACCTTGCAGCTCTTGCAGCTTTAAGATTATTGTATTTTCCTCAGTGATAAAGCGGTCACTTTTAATACCCAAGCCTGCAGCGTGAATTCAGACTCCCCCATGCCCGTGACCAGTGGCCAGATCACGGCCGAGAAGTCTCTTTTAGTTTCGCTGCTACACTGACTCCGAGACACGACAGTAGCTTTGTTCAATTACAGACCATTAATAGTTCCATTGAAAACTCAAAAGTTCCCCCTCGGGTTGCAATCTACCTCACTCACTCTCATCATCAGCTACAATGGCCATTTCTTAATTGGGACGCCAGAGGGCTTTGAGACTCCCCAGATTTATAGAAAAACAAAACCTCCATCTAAATAGCACCTTATGGCTCCCTAGATTTATAATAAAAAATAAAATAAAAACACGGGGTCCAATAAAGAGAATAACCCCAGTGTCATCGTATCAAAGCGGGCTTGAGGGAAGATGGTGATGGGGAAGGAAACCTCGAAATGCGGGGAGTTCATAGCGGCTCACCCGCCTCAGGCCCAACCTGTTTCTTTGGAAGGGGCTTACAAAAACACTGCAACAGTAATACTAGGAGCTGTAGGGAGGAGATTTTCTCTGATTTGAAAACATGAATGGGTACTTATGACCGGGTAAATAAAAAAATCAACCTTTCCGTGATTACTTTGTAATTGGGTCATTTTCAATCTCAACATTCGCTCGATCCCCAAAGGTAATTTATGTGTAAGTTAGTGAATGGAAAGGGGAATAATATATATAGAGGGAATGGTAAAACGAGGTTGGACAAAGGATCGTGGTATTTGGGAGGTTAAAATCGGTCATAGCTTATATTGTCAATCAGAATGTTTGAGACGTATACAAAAGGCTGTAATGCATTTATTTCTTCACTGGCCTCCACCCTCCAACGGAAACGCCAAAATAGGCCTAGATAATAAAATATGGGGTTTTCGACTACAAACCGATCTTAGACGTGTTACTACTACAAGCACAAGCTAAAGTAAAGACGCAAGAACGAAACGACACTTGTACCAGCCAAGACGTGATGATCGCGTTAGCCATAAACAAGTTTGTATGAATTATTGTAAGGCAGCAATCAGCCAACTCGTTGCAAGGTGGTACATGAGCCACAAGGTAGCCAGTAGACACTGCAGACAGGCGGCCGTTTATCAAGTCAGTCACTATCCAGTCATCACAGTCCACTAAGCGCCAGCCAGTCAGTCAGCCATGGCTGACAAGCATATGAGCCAACTAAGTCAGTTAGCGTGTACGTAAGCCAACTACTAACTGACAAGTACGTCACCAAACTATACAACAACCATAACTAGAGCCTCTCAGCCAACTATTAATTCACTATTCATCCTATAGTATCTCGTAGCAAGCCATCCTACTGTCACTCTAACAAGTATAGACGACCTTTTATCACGGTGCGGTCATCTTGATCTTACCCCATTCCAAATCATTGTCACCAAACTGAGGCTGAACGGGAAAAAATAGTCTGGTGCCATGCGCTGTGAATGTTAGCATTCATCAATGTTATTGGAAACAGGGAACATTACCAAGATGGTGACAGCGTGAAGGTCCATAGGGTCTATATCAGCAAACTAATCAGCACCTCAGCCATCCAAATGCAAGTCTACCAGTTTAGTCAGTCGAAAAGTACATCAGCCAACTGGTGGTCAGTATATCTACCTAGTATAAACCCATAAGCAAACCTTCTGTCGCCCTAACATATATCCACTCAACACGTAGCGCAAGAAGCCATTATGGTAAGCCAGAAAGCGGCCATCCAGAAAAAACACCATCATCAGAAATCGTGTTTCTGATCACGCAAAAAAAATCAATTATTAAGGTGTGATAAACCAATCAACAGTTTACTCAATCAGAGAATGACACAAGCAAACATCCAATTTTAAAGGAACACGTTGCCTTGGATCGGACGAGTTGGTCTATGAAAAGCGTTTGAAACACTTTGTTATATATGCATATGGTTAAAAAGATATTTTAAAAGTAGAATATAATGATCCACACAAGTATCACTCAAAATTGCACGGTTTTCATTTTACGTCGCGAACTAACACGGTCGGCCATTCAATTTTTCAACTCAACTCAATGGGAGTCAATTTGACTCCCATAAATGGCCGACCGTGTTTGTCGACGAGGTTAAACGAAAACCACGCAATTTCGAGGCATATTTGTGTAGATCGTTGTGTTCTACTTTTACAACATCTTTCTAACCATATCGATGTTATAACAAACGGTTACAGGACGCTTTTTAAAGACCAACTCGACCGATCCAAGGCAACGTGTTCCTTTAAAAGACAGTCGAATAGGCACCGCGGATACAAAGTCTGTTAACCAATCATCAACAACAACAAAATCACGACTACAATTCAGATAAGTCCACGATTAGGTGAAACAAAAAGCAAACAAAATCCATTTGTATACATAAGATTAAGAAAAACTAATTGTCAATTGTCAAAGCCCTATTTATTGCTGTAAATAATACCCCATCGCCTACAAAAAATTCCCAAAGGCAAAATAGCCTATTGTTAAAACCCTATGTGTTCCTGTAAATAATACACCATCACAAAAACGAACAAAAATCACAAAAGCAGTAAATTAGTAAGCCACTTAAAACAAAGCAGTGTGTATAAACTTGCTTTTTGTCTTTTCGTCTTATTCTGAAAAAAAAAAAAAAAAACGTAAAGCAATCGACTGTCAGCGATCAATCGAGCTCAAATCCATCATACAAAAAAAACAGATAAATAATTCCCATTAGTCGGCACTACATCACATCGAACAAACAAGATAATTAGAGATTTAATCGCCACAATTACCCACTAAACTCATGAATACCAAATACGCGGATCGGACCGAGAAAGGGGGGAAACCCAAAGATGGCTAGCCAGGGTGGCTCCAGCCGGGGGATGGGGCGCGTTTTGTCCCCCTCACAATTCTCCAAGGTCCGTGCCGCTCATCAATGGACAGCCCCGTTGTCTGGTGAGGCTCGCAAGCCGTTATTGACGGCGCAGAGCGAGAGGGGGAAACGCCCACAAATCTCTCCCCTCCACAGTCTCCGACCTCAGCAGTGATTTTGATGTTTCTGACTATACAGTCAGATTTTAATAACGGCGATTCCCAGGGGCAAGTGGTAATGTATACGCTCGTGTGAAAGCGTACAGATAATCCGCACGCAAATTGTCGTTAATTAGTGTAATGACCAGTACCGCACCACTAATCGCGGTGTACAAATACGAGGAAACAGGGTTTGAAGCAGCCACGATGGAACAACCGTGAAATTTGATTTTAACCAGAGAGAAACATACACACACAAAATCCCCAAGAACATGATTAAAAAAAGAAATCCTCCCACAGTCCTCGCTTCCGTCTGAGGAAGATAGTTAATAGGATTTTCTGAAGAGTTGAAGCCCCGTAGGATAGGGTCTACGTCGTTTATTCTTGACGATCCCGTAATTGTTTCTGTTCTCAATCGGGCACTGGTTCTAACTTGGGAATAATTATCCCCCTTGGAATGTTTCAATCGGGAAAAGAAAGACTCGTTCGGGCAGCTGCTAGCTGAATTAATAAATTACATTTTAGCGCTAGGGTCAGGTACAAGATATTTCAGACTTTCGTCTTGTCTGAATTCGGACAAAAACAAGCATTTTCTTTTCTTTCAATAAAATAAAGTCATGCTCTTTTAATCTACTTCTCTAACGTGCTGTGTATACTATTTTCAAGCTCATTGAAATTTACAACTGGGTTATCAAAAGATGGAAATGCCATTTCAATGTACCTCCTACAAGATCTGGATCCCGGTTTTATACTTTTTCTTCAGAATTGACTCTCACCCTTTTACTTTGTCTCGAAGACAAATTCACAGCATTTATAAAAACCGAATTCCCTCAAAGATTATTGGAAAACAAAGATGCTTGATGAAACCAAATCGGTTTTACCGTCTCGTTTTATGAAAGGAAAGTTTGCAAGTTTGGGAGGGGGTCGTACAAGTAAAGAGTCACGTCAACTTTATTTCTGGCCAACTTGTTGCTGTGGCTACACTTCTGAGTACTTCACCGTGCAGAAAATAGCTCGGCCTTACAAAACTAACCAATAGCGCCCTCTTTCGCTCTTTGAAAATGAAACTCTCAACAGCACTGGTTTTTTTTTGTACATAATATTTCAGCTTCTATCATACAATATTGATACATGATACAAGCAAAATATATTGAGTTGCACTTATAATGTTATCAGACCAACTGTAAGAACTCTCAGCGCATTGATATATTGGGGTGTAATTGCAATCCGTATAGGTTTGCAAGTAACTTCTAGGGTACAAAGTGTACCTACGTTGGTTTCATTGTCAGAAAATTGAAATAATGTAGGTCAATCATTCCTATGGTTGCCAATAACTTTTTGAGCATACTTTAATCTCACACAAATTTCTCAACAAAAAAACTTAACAAAAGGATTTGAATTGTGATATATTTAAGCTGCATTGGTTCAGTCTTTCGTTGTTTATTTACAGGCCACTAAAAGCCCCTTCAAACCCAAACAATTATCAACATTGCCCTCTGCTTACAACAACCTCCGGAAACGTTCGAGCACTTTTCAAAATCACATCGAGGAGAGCGGGGGGTGCTAACAAAAGTAGCTATCTCCAATCACCCACTTCACTGGGATCTCTTCCACTCCACATCATATCCATAAAATGATTAATGAACATTGATAAAATCCGCTTGATATGTAGCTAACATTTCTTGCGCCGGGGAAATTATACTATAAATTTGGCGCGAAATAATGACACTAAATCCAGGTAATAAAGCCCGCCAAGTTAAATGTAATGGAGTGACGCGCGGGAAGAGCCCATATCCTGTGTATTTCCCGCCACTCCAGTAGAGAGAGACTTGGTAGCCCTATTTTGTGTTAGTGTTAATGGGCAATGAAATAAACCGTTTACCGATTCATCACGGGTTTAATGCCAAGCGTGCGTCGTCGAGTGGTAACTCTTCGATCTCTCAAATTATCTTAACGAGCCCATCTCGAGATACGGTCCCCGTAGCTTATAGCCAAACGCTTGCCGGTTGATGAGCGGTAATGATGTAAATAATAGCTCAGTTATTATACAGGGCAATATTTAATGAACAGCCAAAAATGAAGTCATTTAATCGGACAAAAGCCATCTATCATTTAACCAAAAGAAATCATCTCTGCCAACTCTCTTTTTTATTATCGGAAGTCGATGTTGGAAAAGCTGACGAGACGGAGTCGTGTGGACAAACAACAAGGAAGGAAACCACTGACTTATATGCGGAGGACTACAGTTTGCTTTTTGGACTAGAAACACATGTCTGACATAGTATTGTTTGACAAGACTAAGTTGCTTTACAGAGGGGGAGCGGCTGCTCTTTAAACAGCCACTCAACATACCATTATTATTTTAGGTATTTTAAGTTTTCATAACTTGAGGTTTTCATTAATTGAAGAATGAAGAAAATCCTAAGATAGGACAGTTCAATATGGTTGATTACAAAAGCACATTATAACTGACGCAATATCTACAAATGACAGACCAATTCATATCATTTATAAGCTGTGAGCAGAAAATACTGCTTAGCGAATTATTTTCTTTACAAAGCAAAAAAAGAGTGTGCCGCTAATTGGATGCGGTGTCTACAGTGTATACTGGCATTTTTGCTGGTTAAGCATGATCTGTCTATGCTTAGCAAGTTTTTAGTTACAGGCTTACAAACTTGCCTAATCCATTGTTCCCAGGATAGTTCCTAGAATTAAAAAACATACGACTTCTTTCATCGTGTGTTTACAAAAGGGAATGGTCACACTGAGTAGCAAAGCAAAATTGTCACTTTCTTATATCTGAAATTGCATGGTTTGGTTAGCAAGATACTTGTACAATAGACTTTTGCACATGGTGCTAAACTAAACAGCGCCCTCACTGGGGCAAAAGGAGGCAGCTCATTGGTTGATAGCTGTTGTGTAGCGTAAAATCGTGCGCGTGACCTCACGTGCCAGCAGTGTTGTTTGCTCCTCACACTGTTCTGTTTTATCTATTCGTTACAAACCTCGCATTTAACTGTACAAAGCAGAATAAACCAATATTTAACAATAATTAACATACACGGAGATGGGATTTTACGTATGGTTTAAATTCATTGTTGTGTAGACATTATGATCATGCGACAAAACTGACACCGCATAACGTCATATTTCTCGGAGATTGCACTGGCTGATTTATATCATCTTTTAAAATAAAGAAATGGGGGTAGGCCCTATATCCCAATACGTTTACTGATGTATAATTTATTTTTATTTATTTTTTTGATGTGGTAACAAATGAAAAATTTCTCCCGAAATCAGTTAATAACTTGCCTGGCAAGGAATGCCCTGGAATGCCTTCGATCACTCTTATTGTTATCAATGCAGTGATAAACAGAAAATGAATATTGCAAAGTCTATTTTCTTGTTATTTTTGGTGTATGTGCACAATATCTTACAACGAAGTTCGATCAGAGCGAGAATGTTGGCAATAAAGTAACACAAGGGGGCGCTATTCTAATTACTGGTAATCACAGCTGGCTCCACGAGATAAAGTCCCGTGACGCAATAATAAAAGGTAAATAGACAAAGAAATTACCTAATTTCTTGAATAAAACATACCTAAGTAATATCAAGGATACAATAAATTGCTCCTTTGTCTCAATGTTTTATTAATTTTATTTTGTGAGTTTGTTTTATTTTAAGTGATATTTTTTACTTTTTACATTTTAGGGCCTAATAATTTAATACAGAACGTCAGCAAACAGAAAAATGATTACGGTATCACAATAACAGGACTACACTCGTAAAGAGTTAATTTATAGTGATTTATGTTTGAGTTGACAGATGAAGCGCTCCAAACGCTTCTTCGTTGACGAAAGTTTCACAACAAAATACAGCATACATTTATGCTGTATTTTGAGACATTTAATGTCTCATATTATTGCATAATGAGCAGATGAAACCAAAAAACTTCCGACCAAAAAAAAAAGATCATTGGGTGCCGGTAAACAACATAAGAGAGTGTCAGTCAGTTAGATAAACAGCAATTTATTGGGTTGGGAAACGAGCAGACGACAACTGGACGTGCATTTGCCACTGAGGGCGCTCTTCACCGAAATATGTTGGGGACAAAAATGCGGAAAATACAAACAACAAAATACGAAAAAACAGAAAAAGTGCCGAATTGCCTGTACTCAAAAATGTTCAACAAACTTGGCTGGAATTCGAGTTGTTATGTGCCTGTTCATGACATTCACAACTGAAAAAACATTCGAAACATTCTGTATTAAAAATGGACTCGGCAAAATACAAAATAAAAAACTTTAAAAAAAAGCTTTACCTGTAATTTTCCAATGGAAATCTCTTGCTGTTCCCTCTTTGAAGTGACACAATTTTACAAAACCATGCCTTCATGACTCCATCCTCACAGAAACAACGTCCAAAGTGTTTGAAGAAGAGCAGAAACATTCAAATTGAACTCTTTGACAAGGGCATGGTCCACGTAGAAAACTGTCCACACATGTGCATAACTTGCTGTCTGTACGCGTGTTGTTCTTTTGTAGCCACGGAACGCCCACTTGCACAAAACACTGACAGTCAACACAAGTAAATGTTCAGAATTTATGGCAAACTGTCCTCAAATGAAGAAAAATAAAGTACCAGCATACTCTATAGGGTAGTCCTTCCCTCTCCTGATGATGCACGGAGCAAAACAACTTCCAACTTGACCATAAGAAATAGATGAGTTTAGGAAAAATCTTGCGTCAACTCTTTTCACGTCCCGGGCACTTTACGTTAGTAAACCTCATTGGTCGAGTTGGTACAGAAAAAGTGGTCAAAACACCACCACGTGTGTGTAATGCGGAGCAGACGACCACCAAGACACGTGGAATGCTTGACCTCCGATATGATGACGTAAAAGTCTTTTGTTCGCGTTGCGCGTGCGTGAAGCTGTCAAAAAGAAATTGACAGCACGTGATTGGTTGAAACAAGTTACGAGATTTTATGCATAAATTATAGTGGGCAACAGAACATGCGAAAATTTTGTTTTTTGTGGGTTTTTTTTAGCTTGATGGCAAAGCCTAGCTGACACATATCCAGGGCCCAGTTTCATTAAAGCTGTTAACAATTTTTTGTGTTAGTAATAAATTCCTATAACGTTCATACTTTTGTGAAAAAGTCTCAACTTTGGTGAAAAAGTCTCTAATTTTGTGAAAGAGGCTCAAGTGGAAATGTAGACGGCGCCCTCAATTGGCAGGCTTTTCTACAGAAATACTTTATAAAAGAAAGATTAATGATTTTTATGAATGTTCTCCAATAATTCTACGAAATAACCTCGAATCTTCTTCCATCAACCAGTAAATTCTCGCCCCATGCACGCAGAATAAAAGTGAGTTGGAAATTTTTCATTTTATTATCTCTAACGATGGCATAAATATTGGGAGAATTGGGCTTGATTATTTATAAAAATTATAATTATTGAAAATCACATCCCAGCATGCACAGCCAGGACTCCTCTCAAGTATAAACAAGGCTTAGTTAGGTAGGTGCACCCGCCCCCTCGACACACACACACGAAAACTGGTGACGCTTCTCATTTATATTTACAAGTTTATTTACATTTTACTTTCAACAACATTAACAAGTTCTCTCATTTACTTTACGTCCTTCTCATCTACTAAAGCCGGTTCATACTTCTTGTGAATGCTTCGTGCGAGCCGATGAGAACTTCATTGCGCCACACTGACACTCACAGACAGAGGGAAATGGGGTGCGTACCGATTGTTGGGTCACCGCAGTTTCGCTTCGCATTCACATTCGCAGGATGTATGAATCGGTCTTACTCTAATAAGTAACGGTACGTAGTGGGTTCACGTCGCGGTGAGATCCCAGTCCACCTTCAACTTCTCAAGTACTCCCAAAGCACAAGCCCTGTACATAAATGAACACCATTCTAACTACTTGCTCTATTTACAACAAGTTATCTCATATTAATATTATTGTTACAAAAACACAAAAGGAATAATTTAACTGATTTCTCAGTAGACATGTGGACAAGTCGTTAAATCGGCCCCACGCGCTAAGATAGTGCTCTCGCGAGATCACTGCTCTTGCGCAAACTGATGGCTCCCCGATTTCGACTCCTCATTAACGAGGCGGAAGCCTTTGTTCCACTTGGGCCCATTCGCAGAATAGAGTAAAATAATTATAAATTTGGTTGGCTAACTCGCCCGTCTTGAATCACATACTTGTTGCATTGTTAAAGATTGGACAACTTTCTTCCAGTGACAGTAAATAAAATCAATTCTCTAAAACTACAATAAATGCAATGTTTCACTTTAAATTTAACAATATTTAACACAAAATTTAACTTACAGGTTAATGGTTAACTTTTTGGTGAATCCTGGCTTTCTCGGAGTTCTGCTCAATATCGCTACATATAAAATATCGCTAATAAAAAAATTAAAACTGAGAGGCTGGATTCACACCCTCTCCTCAAGAAGCTAAGATGTCGAGTGCCAAAAATTATATTCTATTCCCATTGGGTCTACACAACCTCCCAAACCAGAAAAGAAACTTAGGAATTTTATTTGTGTTTCCCCTTTCCTTTTTTTCCCTGCTCGCTGAAGCCTGCTCATGAATATTCATTGTTCAAAATTATCCACAGCTTAACCAATCACAACCTTAGTTGAAGTCACATTACTTCTTTGCATACTATAAGATGGCTCACCAAGTTTAAGGAATTTTGGGGCGCGGTTTAGCCACTCAAAATAAAAAGTTGTTATCTTACAAGAACAAATTTAAAGTACTATACAGGCACTCTGGCCATACACAAATTATATTATGTTACTCTGTTACCGTTAGATCTGGAGTAATTTCGCTAACTTTATTTCACTCTGTGATACATGGCCTGCGTGGGAAAAGTTTGTTATTTACCAGTTATGATCAGTAACTGGTTATGATATAGAAGTGGTTGACCGCTGCAAATTCAGATGCATAGAAAGGCTTCAGCTAAAGTTTTTTTTATTGGAGTGTGAAATTACCTCTTTTTCAAGAGCTATGTTGCTTCAGAGGGAGCCGCTTTATAACAACAGCTATCCATTGCTCGTACCCGACGTAGTTGCGATAACGTAACTCGCCTCCCGGCGGCCGCCGGGAGGAGGGTTACATCGCAACTACCTGACTACATTGCTCATTACCAAGCAAGTTTTAGGCTAACATTTATTTTGAGTGATTACCAACACAAATAGGGGATAGTGTTCAGTGCCCTTAATGTTTTTGTTTTTTTTATTGTTTTTTATTAATAACAGCACATTTATTCCTCATTTGTTTGTATTGACTTTACAGGAGCAATGTCTTACAGCTGCTGTTCAGCTAGTAACACATCTTCTGTCTCAACTGCCCACCCTCACCAATGTCTAATGGTCCATGATCAAGAACTGAAAATAGTCTTTAGGGAGAACAAACAAAAGCTGGACGAGAAGCAAAAAGGTTTGTAGGATGAGTTCAGTTTTAATATAGAGCCATGTCAGTACAGGGGTTTTGAGATAGAATGCAGACAGGCTGTCAATGTTATTTAATTATGAAATGGCATTTTCCCTTATTATTTTATCATTGTGTAGACATTGTGCCATCATTGAGCTTTTTTATTTTTTCATTGTGCTGTGATCATGCCAAATTTTAGCTATGAAAATGCCATTATATAGTCCTAGTCATATCGTATGATCTTTAGGCTATAATTTTCTGATGTCATCATATTATCATTGTGCCATTTTTGTGCCATCATCGTTCGATCATCAAGTATTCTCTGTGCTGTCATTGTGCAGTTTTTGTGCCTTCATTGCACTATTATCGCGCCGACTTTGTGCCATCATCATTCAATTATTTTGCCGTGTTTGTGCTGTCATCATATGATCATTTTGCCATCTTTGTGCCGTCATTGTACCACCATCATGCCATCTTTGTGTTGTCATTGTATGATCATCTTCTTTAGCCATATTTGTATCCTCATGGTGTGATCATAGCGCCATGTGCCGTCATCGTACAATTATCACACATCTTGGTGCCTTTATTGTACTATTATCTTGCCGACTTTGTACCATCATCATTCAGTTATTTTGCCATCTTTGTATCATCATTTTACGATCACATTTCCATCTTTGTGACGTAATTCCATTGGTCGATCATTGTGCCTTCTATGTGTCGTCAAAGTACGATCATTATGACATCTTCTTGCTGTCATTGTGCAGTTATAATAGGATCTTCATGCCATCTTTGTGCTGGCATTAAACGGTCATTGTGCCACCTTTGTGCCGTCATCAAACATTCTTTAGCCCTATTTGTATCCTCATGGTGCCATGTGCCGTCATCCTACAATCATCACACATCTTTGTGCCGTCATCAAACGATCATCATTCTATCTTTGTGCAGTCATTGTACAATCATCATGCTATCTTAGTGTCGTCATTGTACCACCATCGTGCCATCTTTGTGACGTCATTGTACCGCCATCTTTGTGTCATCATTGTACCACCATCGTGCCATCTTTGTGTCGTCATTGTTGTACGATCATCGTGCCATGTACGATGATCTTGTACATTCTTTAGCCATATTTGTATCCCCATTGTGTGATCTTAGTGCCATATGTGTCATCGTACAATCATCACTCAGGTTTGTGCCGTCATCAAACGATCATCTTGCAATCACCATGCCATCTTTGTGTCATCTTTTCAAATCACACAACAAGGACAAGACAGACAAAACCAACCATGGCATAACATTACATTCCTTGTACTTTGCCCTTCCTTCCCCCAACAGTTACCGCTGTCAACTCGATTCCAAGCTCATCTCTCAATCCAACGACATCCACCACATGGCCATCTCCCTGAACGGCCTACAAGAAGAGAACCACACCCAAGCAGATGAGATGCGTCATCTCATCTCCACCAGGCACTGGAGGCGTCTCATCAGAGCCAAGCTGAACTACAACAGCAACTCCAGCAATCTGCTCAGAGATTGGAGACTGAAAACCTCAAATGGAGACAACAGAGACAGCAACTGTTGGAACACTTAAATGAGGTACAAGCCATTTGTAGGGTGTCAGGGCCGAGTGGTTAAAGGCAGTGGACATAATTCTTAGCATAAAAACTTACTTGGTAACGAGTAATGGAGAGCTGTTGAAAGTATAAAACATTGTGATGAACGGCTGTCTATGAAGCGACGTAGTTTACGAGACAGAGGTAAGTTTCCACTAAACATTTGAATTTGATTACAAGACCTCATAATCTGATTTTGAGTTCTCATATCAAGCATCTGAATGCACACAACTTGTGCAACAAGGGCGTTTTTCTTCCATTATTCTCTCGCAACTTCGATGTCCAATTGAGCTCAAATTTTTAAGGGTTTATTATTTTATGCATTTGTTGAGATACACCAAGTGAGAAGACTGGTCTTTGACAATTTAATACCAAAGAGTCCAAGTCATCGGGGCTGTGGGTTTGAATGGTGGGTTCTGTCCAAAGCCAATGTGGCTCACCCGGCCGGTGTTTATATCCGGTTTCCTTGGCATTAAACGACTGAAAACAATTTTCCTGGACAGGATGCCATTCCATTGCAGGTTACTCCCCAGCTCTTACCCTTTGTACTCAGTGATGCAAAACTTCACATAAAACCTACCTTTTATCAATCTGACCTACCTTTTACTGACTATCTGACTATCTACTGTTTGGAAATGCTTATAATCAAATATTTTCTACACTTCGTTTGCACTATACTCATAAACTATCAAAATGTACATTTTTGTGCTAAACTTAGAATGAATTTCAAAACAAAGTTTGATCACAAAATAATTCACAACTTATGGTTAGGAGGTTCCCTTTAAATCTTAAACAGTATCTGCTTGTTATAGATTTCTGTTGAAATGGCAAAATCTTCAACTTGTCGCAATGATACAATTCATCAACAATTTGTCTGCATGAAGGTCCTGCAATGTGTCTGACCTCCCTGCTAGCAGATCTTGGAATGACAAACCGCACCCTAAACTAAGGCTGCAAGGAATTCTTAAACTCACCCAACCATGGCACCCACTCTACAGAACAATAGTCACCTCTCAATGCACACACATACACCCTACATCAGCCCACTCATGTCTTCCCAAATAAGGACTTGCTCACTCAACTGTAGTTCACTGACTGCATCACAGAACTAAATGAATATTCATTGGGTCTCTAAACTCTTGACCAATGAAATAAATGAGGGAAATATAAAAAATACACATGGGTCATTTACAACTGAAGAAATCCCAGTTTCATCTGAAGACCTTGTCTCACACCAACCAATCCCTGTCCTCCACCACCAAACAGGACCTGAGCTCCCAACTAGAGAAGGAGAAACTTGCCAAAGAGATGACCTGCCAAGACCTGGAGAGACTCAGAGAAGAACTGGAGTCTGAGAGGAAGACTAGGGTAAGTGGATTGGAAACTTTGCATGGTGAAAGTATAACTAAGATTCATCTACTCCAGTTTCTTAAAGACACTGGACACTATTGGTAATTGTCAAAGACCAGTCTCTTCTCACTTGGTGTATCTCAACATATGCATAAAATAACAAACCTGTGAAAATTTGAGCTAACTTGGTCGTCGAAGTTTCGAGAGAATAATGAAGATGGATACACCCTTGTCACACAAAGTTGTGTGCTTTCAGATGCTTGATTTCGAGACCTCAAATTATAATTCTGAGGTCTCGGATTCAAATTCGTGGAAACATTCTTTTTTCCCGAAAACTCTGTTACCTCAGAGGGAGCCATTTCTCACAATGTTTTATACTATCAACCTCTCCCCATTACTCGTTACCAAGTAAGCTTTTATGCTAACATTTTATGTTATTTTGAGTAATTACCAAAAGTGTCCTCTGCCTTAAAAGGGACAGGATACATTTGGTAATCACACTTAAAGTTAATGGCAATACAAAGTTACTTGGTTAAAAGTAGGACCCAAAATAGAGGTAGAGTTTGTTTGTATTTTTCTGATATTTCTTGCTTTTTGAATTTCCAGTCTGATCAAGTGTATTCCCAGTTGTCGCAGTGGCAGGGAAGTCTACAAAAGAGTACGAAGAAGCTGTCTGCTGCCCTCAACAACTAAATGTAAGTTTGCACAAAAGAATGAGCAAACGTTATTTTTGGACAGGACTATACTTTTTTTAAGTGAATGGATCGTAAATGTGCTATATGAGATACATGTGTATGAGCAATGATCGTTGCATTGACACCTTACACATTTTTATGATTGATTGTTGTTTCTTGGCACATATACTGTAAGCATCGTTTTAACGTTCTCCTCTCTACATTAGACCAAGGCCTGTCTGGAGAAATCCCAGCTTCATCTGAAGACCTTGTCTCACACCAACCAATCCCTGTCCTCCACCACCAAACAGCTTCAGACGACCTACAAGGACCTGAGCTCCCAACTAGAGAAGGAGAAACTTGCCAAAGAGATGACCTGCCAAGACCTGGAGAGACTCAGAAAAGAACTGGAGTCTGAGAGGAAGACTAGGGTAAGTGAATTGGAAACTTTGCATGGTGAAAATATAACTAAGATTCATCTACTCCAGTTTCTTAACAGTGGCTAACTAAAGGGGGTTGCTTTGGGGGCACATGCCTACCCCCCCCCCCCATTTGTTGTTGGTCCTTTCTCAAAAACTACAGCACCTCAGCAATTTAATGGAGGCTTTCTACCATCATTATCTTTAAATCGTGTAAATTTAATGTAAATCTGTGGACATTGTGTTTTGTGTCCTACAAAAATAAACCAAACCCTTTAACAAAAATTGTTGGTAAAATTCACTGAGCTAATCTGCATATTGATCACATGCCTGCGGCACATTGGAAAAGACATGGCAAACTTTGTTAAGCTTCAAACTAGTAGAAGCCTGCCGTCGATTTTCAAAGAGTTAGGACTCGTCTTATCTCGAGTTAGGACAAGTAACTCTTCCTAACTTAGGATCAATCCTAAGGTCTGCATGCTACAGTGCAGGGTTGGGACTCGTCCTGAGTCCTAAGATTAGTCTTTGGTTAGGAAGAGTTTTGTGAAATCGACGGCTGATATGATTAGCTAAAAGGATTCAGCTTTGGCCAAATTTCATAGCAAAATCGTGTTGTGGCCTAGTGGTCAAGTACTCAGCAGCAGAGTGTGAGTTCGAATCCCGGTCATGACACTTGTGCCCTTGTTTCATAAAAAGTTTGGAAAGTAGTGCACCAGCCATGCTCCTAGTGTATGATACCCATACCTACATCCCAGACTGTGAAGGGGGTAACCTTGTTTCAGCCCCAGGAGTACGTGACAATGTTCCCCTGGTGACAGTTGCTTTGGGTCGACAGCCAAAATCAGTTAAGTGTAGCCCTCACCTGGTCGATCGTTACCTTGTGATGTTAGGCGATATAAAAACAAATTATTGTTACCTAAATAATGTTACCAGCTAAAAATACTTTGTCACTTGTACAATTCGTGACTGCTTTGCTAAGCACAAATTGTGTAAGAAACTTTTCGCACATCAATTGAAACTTGAAGCGGAGTGACCTAGAAGACTTCTTTTTTTTTTTTTACAGATGGCAACAGTAGAACGAGTTACAGCATACAGAAGATAATGAAGTGGCTGCTGGTCTCCAAGATGAACCAGGTTTCCTCATCCAAATGGTTTAATATATCTTGAAAGCTTCACCAAACCAACTACTAGTGGCCAACACAGCGTGACTTAACAGCATGTTCAGTTTCCAGAGTTTAACTCATCACAGAGTCCACTGCATCAAAAACGTCAGCAGTTCCAAAGCCAGGCGCCATGTTGTCCTCAGCAAAGCGACTGGACATATCTGAACACCGAGGGTGTTGCGCCCGATATTGGACCAGAGTGCGACTCCTACCAGCAACACAGACGGTGTTGAAGTTATCTGGAACCTCAGAGGACTCCTACCAGCAACACAGACGGTGTTGAAGTTATCTGGAACCTCAGAGGATTACTCAATGTGCTTAGCTACAATCATGGGTACATATTTTGTTACAGAGACACCAAAAGACACAAAATGAACAACATAAAAATATTGAGTAACTCTTTGCAACTTTAGTTTTTTTTATCAATGACACAGAAAATTTTCATTTATATATAAATAACATTAAGAAAACTGCTTCATCAGTGGTTTTCAAATCATTGTTTCATAAAATGGACACAAAAACATGTGTACCCATGATTGTGGCTGTGCGCCAATGTAATTTCCAAAAATGTTTCACAATTTTTACTGAATATTCACCTGGAGGGATCACATTGATTTTAGAACATTTCATGTATTTTGTCATTCCACTTGGAAACTAGAATATAATGTCCCCAAAACATATTCAGCAGATAAAACGAATATTTGGACTGGTTGATTTATTGCATTAGTTCTAATAGTTGTCAACACGTGAACTTTTTATACTGTGAATTCAATACAAAGTCAATGAATTTTCTTTTACATGTGCATGTTTTATCACAAAGTATGGCCTTTTGTTCTCAAAGATAAGAAAAGACCATCTTACAAAGAACGAAATCTATATTAGTTATCAGTTTGCTGCTGACAAAGATAAAAGCCTTGCACTATTCTCTTTAACAAATTGTGATGATCTTATTATGAAGATAGTAAGAGCTCCAATCAAAGTGAGATTAAATTTGTCTTTTTCTGAAACCGTTTTGGGCGAGGTCTTTTCAATGATATCCTGTGGTATGGACAGTGTGTCATGAATGCATATTGGAGGAAAACATCATATTGTGCACTGTGTTGATCAGTGACCCTGGGTCAGCATAAATCTCATTTTGTGACAGAACTCAATTTACAGGGAAAAAATGCATTAACATTGCTGCTCTTTTATTAAAGGCAGTGGACACTATTGGTAACTTCTCAAAATAATTATCATCATAAAACCTTTCTTGATAACGAGTAATGGGGAGAGGTTGATAGTATAAAACATTGTGAGAAACAGCTCCCTCTGAAGGGACGTAGTTTTTGAGAAAGAAGTAATTTTTCCACGAATTTGATTTCGAGACCTCAAGTTTAGAACTTGAGGTCCCAAAATCAAGCATCAGAAAGCACACAACTTCGTGTGACAAGGGTGTTTTTTCCTTTCATAATTATCTAGCAACTTCGACGACCGATTGAGCTCAAATTTTCACAGGTTTGTTATTTTATGCATATGTTGAGATGTAAACTTATCTTTGTTGATGAAAACTTATCTTTGAAAATTACCAATAGTGTCCACTGTGTTTTATTAATTGTTATGTTACTTACAGGGCCTGTACATGTTTGGTATAAACTTACTTGTCAAGAAGTACAGCAGCACATAATGCATTTTGAGAAACTTTTCACTCTAAATTTGCTGCCCTTTAATATGGTATAAATAAATCCTTTTTTTCCAAGCAAATTTGAATCTGAGATACATACATTACTGCAGTAATGCTTCTCAAATATTGTATTTCAACTGCAAATTGTTCTTCATGTGGGACATAAGTGCTCCAGATTTTGGGCATTAACTCAAAAATTCTAACATACTTTGAAAGGAAATTTTCACAGGTTAGTTTTAACGATTTTATTGTGACATCTATAATAGGATTGAAACAAACTATGGGTTTTTATTGTGTACAATTTCTTTAAAGCCAGTGGACGCTATTGATAATTGTCAAAGACCAGTCTTCTCACTTGGTCTATCTCAACATATGCATAAAATAACAAATCTGTGAAAATTTGAGCGCGATCGGTCATTGGATTTGCGAGATAACTATGAAAGAAAACAACACCCTCACAATGTTTTATACTATCAACCTCTCCCCATTACTCTTTACCAAGTAAGGTTTTATGCCAATCATTATTTTGAGTAATTACCAATAGTGTCCACTGCCTTTAACCACTAAAGGACAATATAATGGAAACTTAAACAAAAAGTATGAATTCCAAATCTAATTAATCAACCCAGGTTGCCCTCTTTGATAATTCTTTATTGGAAATCCATTCAAACATCAGTTAAGTTTCTAAAATAACCTTGATCATGGATGACAATAACCGTTTGGAGATTATTATCTTTTGTTGAAATAATAAAATGTAAATAAGAACATTAAAGAGAAGCGACTCAAAACTTGTTATTATTCACTGTGAGTTTGTGATGTGCTGTAATAGGTTACCCACTTTCATATAAAGTCGGGAGTAATAATTCCAAAAACGTTTATTTAAAGTTCATCCATAATAAAATATAAACAAGTTTATTGTTGACATTTTAAGAGTCTGTTATATGCAACACTACAGGAGAAGACTGATATCTGATCACAAAAATAGCTGTAGACTCCACAGGGCTCAATTTCCTAAAACATATTTTGCTAAGCATATAAATGTAATGCTAACAAAAATAGTTTACCTGGCAAAATTACACTGCTACTTTGTTGTGGTGGTGCCCCAATCAATTTTTGCTTGGCAGAGAAAATTGCTTAGCCTATTTTCTGCTAAAACTTCTTTGAAATTGAGCCCTGATGAGTTTTAGTGACATTGTTACAAACTGTGGGCATACTGGCTAAAAAGGCTTTTGCTTTTGCATTTATTGCTTCCCATAAATTTCCAATATTAAAAAAATAATAATAATAAGGAGTTGTCCAATGAGCGCTTTTGTTTTGTTTTGCAAAAAAAGTTTTCTCCAAACTTTGAAGATATTTTCTTCCAAAAGCCTTTAAACATCATGTGACACGGAGATCAGCCGCTGCGGTCCCATTCGTTAGCCAGCAATCTGACGTCACACTAAAGACCGGGGACCAGCTACACTGATCTCCGACGTCCACGACGTACGCGTCGTCATGGCATACCGCCATTTTTAAAGTCTTTATTAAGCGAAGTGGATGGCGTCAACATCTAAAGTCAAGACCCAACTGCCTTTTACTCTCCTACAAACCATATTTTATACCGAGTTAAGGACACCAGAATGTGTTATGGTGAGTCGCCAATTTGATTATGATATTGAAAGTTTTCCAGACTCCACTGCACTGACTCCACCATACTGATGCAGTGAAGTTGGGTTGGCTTTTTTATTTTCTGCATGGTTCTTTGTAAAAAATTCTAGTTTCTAAATTCTACATGTTCTATCATGGTTCTGCCGCCATCGTTTGTGCATAAAACATCCTTATTTTTTACAAAAGATATGATCAGTCAGTGATGATGTTTCCATGCATGTAGTTTTAGGGATATAGGATCATGCCCGTCCCGGGATGTCACTGTCACTTCAGGTACTAGGCCTACTTCGGTGTCAGGACACTTCGTACCTTTGCCACTTCGTACCCTGGACACTTCGTACCTTTTCAAGGTGCGAAGTGACTTTGGACACTTCGTACCTTGGACACTTCGTACCTTCTTACAAGACACTTCGTACCTTCTCACGAGTCACTTCGTACCTTCTCACGAGACACTTCCTACCTTCGTACTAATTTGGGATTACTGCATCGTTTATGATTTTTTTTTGTGCTTTGTGATCGGATGATTATGAAATAAAAGCAAAACAAACCAACTGTTACTATTTTGTTGGGACACCAAGGAGCCATTTTGACGATTGCATGATTGTTTGACTTTAAAATATTTGTAAAAAATATTGGCGGAAGATGTCCTTGGCGATAATTAACTTATACAAAATATTAGTTTCACATTAAAAATGACATTCACATACTCAAACAAAAATTATAATTCATTAAGTAGCCTATTATTAATTTTTTATCTCAACGAACATTAAATTATTGAGGAATACACATTTTAATGGAGGTACGAAGTGACTCAGCTGATAGTCACTTCGTACCCCGCCCACGGTACGAAGTGACCAATTTGGTTACGGTACGAAGTGTCCCGAAGGTACGAAGTGTCCAGGGTACGAAGTGGCAAAGGTACGAAGTGTCCGACATCCAAAATTCTAGAAACTATTAAGGCTCCCCTGTGAGCTTTTATAGGGGTCACATATTTAGGGCTTTTTAAACGCTACACGTTTTTCAAATCGGCGTTGATGGGTGAAAGTTTTGCGACCGTTAGCCAGCCAGAACTGAAGTTTCCTGTGTACTGTACACCTAAAGCATTCCCCATCCTACTCAATATACATTCATAATGCTTGTATTTCCCTTTTGTTGAGTAACGTTCAATAATTTCTTCATTTTTTATCATGTCTCAAAAAAGTTGTTTTTTTTCTGGAAATTTCTGTATTATATCCATACGACATACGACACCATGGTTGAGTGATGAACCAAGTGCGTACGCGCAGACTCACATACGCGAGGTCGCCCATTGTCTGTATAAGGTAAGTGGGTGATTATGAGGTGTCGTTAAACGACCGCGGTACCACGGGGTCGACTTTTGAAGTCCCTGCGTTCAAGCTCCTTCTCTTCCTTCCTCCATGGTATAAGACACTGCTCTGGATTTGCAAGATTGTTGGTTCAAATCCCAACCAGGTGATGTGCCTCAAAGGACTCAAAAGTGTCTATACACTGCTTAACACACATCAGTGCATTTGGGTAATAAAAAAAATTAATAACACCAAACTCCTTTCTCAAAATATTGTTTTTACTTGTGTGCAGGTGGACTTGCTCCAGACACGCCATTGTCAGATGAATTCTACCTCTCCATAACTACATGCATGATGCTTAAAGCTGCTCTTTGTTAGATAACACAATGTCTTCCTCATCAACCGGTAAGCACAAGTTTCAACATTTAGGTTTAACAACTAATTGTTCCAATGTTCCTAATCTGGACTCTTTACAATCTTTGCCAACGGAAAAAGGAATCATTGACGGAAAAAGGAATCATTGATGTCAACAGTTGAATTAACCTATGATTTTCTGAACAACCCTTAATTTGAGATGCATCAAGAGATTTGGGACAGTTGATGGTAAAAATTTGTAAACACAGTCAAATGATGATATTTCTAAAGATGTTGAAACTATTTCATATATATACTATGTTGAAAATATTTTTCCCTGATAAGGAGTTGAGTGAGCA
Source organism: Asterias amurensis (assembly GCF_032118995.1). Taxonomy (NCBI): domain Eukaryota; kingdom Metazoa; phylum Echinodermata; class Asteroidea; order Forcipulatida; family Asteriidae; genus Asterias; species Asterias amurensis. The sequence continues at coordinate 6,424,447 of NC_092655.1, read as the reverse complement.
ATTCATCACATCATAATTTTTTAAATGTTTCGATGATTAAGATCGACTTGAAGGAAATCACTCAATTGGACTATTTGTCCATATATATTTATTTTGTGGTTAGTTAATTTTTGGTCATAAGTGTGAAGTTTTCCTCTCTGTGGTTTAGTAAATCTTTGGTCATAAGTGTGAAGTTTTCCTCTCTATAAATTTTTTTGAAAATTTATTGGAAAAACTACCCCCTACCCTACCTTCAAAGTGTTGTATCTTGTTAATCTTCGGTTGCTATGCATTGTCCATTGGCTTGTTTGAATCCAGTCCGTAGGCGCTTATGGAATTTTTTCGTTGAACTCAGCTGTACACTGGCTTAAAAAAATTGTTTTGTTACATTATGAATAAATTTTTATTGAGTTTTTACTCAATGGTATATAGTCATTACACACTCATTTATGTTTAATATTAAAAGATTTTGTTTTGTTCAAGTTGATCTTTAATGATAAATGCTCAAACTACCCTTGTGCGTCATTACTTATTATTTAAAACCTAAATAAAGCATTGTTTTGTTCTTTGTTTGCATGATACAGTGAGGTTTGTCATCTCCACACATCACTCAAGTAGATGTCTGAGACCTCCAGTGTATAAGCTTCCTAAACAATGAACAATAAGACTGGTAAATGAACTGCTCTCTCGTTTATAAAAGGTAAGGGGAACTCCTGAATAATACAACATTTTATCAGTTCATATGTAAATTTGTCCTAGTTCCTTTTATCAAATTTGATATCATTTCCCCTAGGTAGTTCCAACTATTATTTAATGATTGTGTTTGGGACTAGGAGGAGGGGCAAGTGAGATGTATCGAAATCGGAAAGTAATTTGGGCGCAGGCTTGTAATCCAGAGGGAGTATGGGGAATTCCCTCCCAAAATTGGGGAACAATGAAGCTGGCACAGTAGAAGAACTCAAAATTGGGAAACAATGAAATTGGGGAACACTGAGGCTCGCACAGTAGAAGAACTCAAAATTGGGGAACAATGAAGCTGGCACAGTAGAAGAACTCAAAATTGGGGAACAGTGAAATTGGGGAACAATGAAGCTGGCACAGTAGAAGAACTCAAAATTGGGGAACAATGAAGCTGGCACAGTAGAAGAACTCAAAATTGGGGAACAATGAAATTGGGGAACAATGAAGCTGGCACAGTAGAAGAACTCAAAATTGGGGAACAATGAAATTGGGGAACAATGAAGCTGGCACAGTAGAAGAACTCAAAATTGGGGAACAATGAAGCTGGCACAGTAGAAGAACTCCAAATTGGGGAACAATGAAATTGGGGAACAATGAAGCTGGCACAGTAGAAGAACTCAAAATTGGGGAACAATGAAGCTGGCACAGTAGAAGAACTCAAAATTGGGGAACGATGAAATTGGGGAACAATGAAATTGGGGAACACTGAGGCTCGCACAGTAGAAGAACTCCAAATTGGGAAACAATGAAATTGGGGAACAATGAAATTGGAGAACAATGAAATTGGGGAACACTGAGGCTCGCACAGTAGAAGAACTCAAAATTGGGGAACAATGAAGCTGGCACAGTAGAAGAACTCAAAATTTGGGAACAGTGAAATTGGGGAACAATGAAGCTGGCACAGTAGAAGAACTCAAAATTGGGGAACAATGAAGCTGGCACAGTAGAAGAACTCAAAATTGGGGAACAATGAAATTGGGGAACAATGAAGCTGGCACAGTAGAAGAACTCAAAATTGGGGAACAATGAAATTGGGGAACAATGAAGCTGGCACAGTAGAAGAACTCAAAATTGGGGAACAATGAAGCTGGCACAGTAGAAGAACTCCAAATTGGGGAACAATGAAATTGGGGAACAATGAAGCTGGCACAGTAGAAGAACTCAAAATTGGGGAACAATGAAGCTGGCACAGTAGAAGAACTCAAAATTGGGGAACGATGAAATTGGGGAACAATGAAATTGGGGAACACTGAGGCTCGCACAGTAGAAGAACTCCAAATTGGGAAACAATGAAATTGGGGAACAATGAAATTGGAGAACAATGAAATTGGGGAACACTGAGGCTCGCACAGTAGAAGAACTCAAAATTGGGGAACAATGAAGCTGGCACAGTAGAAGAACTCAAAATTGGGGATCACTGAGGCTGGCACACTGGTGCGTGTCCATGAGTGTACGTTATTGTTGCCCAACTCATTTCAACGCCACACTTGGGTTGTAAATGGGTCTAGGGATCTTACAGAAGCCGGTTGTTTTTTTGACACCCTTAGTTAATATATTATGGTCATTGTGGCTTAAACAAAAGAAATGTTGACCAAGCAACGAGAATTGACCAAACTCAAGAATTAGATATCTCAGCTTGGCATATTGTGTTTGTCAACCCACCAATCTCGTTAACACAATGAAACCATTCCGATCATGTTTTACTCAATTAAACTCAATACACATTCTATTGCCAAGACCTAAAATGTTAATTTTGTTCAAGTTAAAGGCAGTGGACACTATTGGTAATTGTCTAAGACTAGTCTTCACAGTTGGTGGATCTCCACACATGCATAAAATAACAAACCTATGAAAATTTGAGCTCAGTCGGTCGTAGAAGTTGCGGGATATTAAAGAAAGAAAAAAACACCCTTGTCACACAAAGTTGTGTGCTTTCAGATGCTTGATTTCGAGACCTCAAATTCTAAACTTGAGGTCTCGAAATCAAATTCGTGGAAAATCACTTCTTTCTTGAAAACTACATTACTTCAGTGGGAGCCGTATCTCACATTGTTTTATACTATCCACCTCAGCCCATTACTCGTTACCAAGAATGGATTTATGCTAATAAATATTTTGAGTAATCACCAATAGTGTCCACTGCCTTTAATCTTTATTGGTAAATGCTCAAACCACACCCTGTGTAATCCTTCTCCCTTATTATTGTTCATAAGCAAAATAAAGCATGATTTCTTCTCTGTTTGCAGTGAGGGTTGTCATCTCCACAGAGGTCAACTCATTAACCAAGTAGATGTCTGAGACCTGCAAGTTGATGAGCTTCCTAAGCTTCCTAACGATGTATAATTAGTCTGGTAATTCAATGAGAGCTGCTCTCTTTTATACAAGGTAAGGGGTAATCTTGGACAACAAAACGGTTGTCGGTTCATAAATCTGTCCTAGTTTCATTCTATCAAACTAAGCATCACTTTCCTTTGGTTAACTGTTACTTAATGATTCTGTTTAGGACACGGAGGAGGGGCAAGTGAGTCGAAAAGCAATTGTTTAGGGCGCAAGAATGTGACCCAAGGAAGGGGAGTGTGGCAGCTCGCTTAAAGTTGGGCAGAATGGTTGGAAAGAGCTGGGCACAGCAAGGAAAACAGTAAATTGGACTAAGAGATAAACAAAATAGACCTTTAACCCTGTGATGACAAACCCATGTCGAATTTGAATTAAATCCTCAGTCGGTCGATGCCATTTGGGAATCCCATTGCAGTGTTTGAACATACATATATGAAGGTTCTCCATAGCTGGGAGTGTTCCGAAATGGGATGGGAAGCAAGTTCTGACTGAAACAAACCTTCTTTTTTTTTGTAGATTTCAGAATTAAGCAAAATATTTTGTTTGACACTATTGAAAAAGCTACAGTTCAGATGTTTTTATTTTTTTTAATGGAATTTATTCAAACCACCCTTTCCACCATGGACAGCTGCATTGCTTCTCTATATTTTTGTTAACCAATTTACTCATCTATAACCAAATACAGACAATGTCTTGTCTTTTAGATAACCTTATTTTGCACTTACATACAGTGTACTATCAAACTGCTGCTGTACTTGAAGAAAAACAACACCACACTCCTATTTTGTTCAGGTTTATCTTTAGTGGAAAATACTCAAACTACCCTTGTGCTATTCTCCATCCCTTGTTTGCAGCATATTGCAGCGAGGGTTGTCATCTCCAGATAGGTCAACCCATCAACCAAGTAGATGTCTGAGACCTGCAGCTGATACACTTCCTAACAATGTACAATGAGTCTGGTAAATGAACTGCTATCTCAATTAAAGGTAAAGTTGCACCTGCACAATGAAACAGGTGTCCGTCTATAAATCTGATTTTCTCTTCTATCAAATTAAACATCACCTTGCCTTGGTAGTTCCAACGGTTAATTATGGGTGTAGTTTGAAACAGGGAGGAGGGGCAAGTGGACACTATTGGTAATTGTCAAAGATAAGTCTTCTCACTTGGTGTATCTCAACATATGCATAAAATAACAATCCTGTGAAAATTTGAGCTCAATTGGTCGTAGAAGTTGCAAGATAACAATGAAAGAAAAAACACCCTTGTGTGTACTTCTTTCTCGAAAACTACGTCACTTCAGAAGGAGCCGTTTTTCACAATGTTTTATACTATCAACCTCTCCCCATTACTCATTACCAAGTACTTACTTGGTAAGGTTTTATGCTAATAATTATTTTGAGTAATTACCAATAGTGTCCATTGCCTTTAAAGTCACCTGGAAATAGAATTGTTTTTCTTTCAAACATAAGAGTATATGCTTACAAACAATAAAACAATTTTTTTAGTAATTGTTTGTCACGATTTATGTGTTTAAAAAATATATAAAGTTGTTTGGGGGGCTGACTCCGCCTACCCCTTTTGTGACGCAAATCGAGGCAGACTTTGCCTGCAATGCGTATAGTAAACACACGTGCAAAGTACATGTACGTCCAAGTCGTGAGTTGGTACGTTTCAAAAAGTGTTTTTCTGCATTCAGCAGCAATACACCTGGTCGGCATTGCCGGAAAAAAACAAAAAAATCTTTTTTTGAAACGTACAAACTCACGACTTGGTCCGTACATGTACTTTGCAATTGTGTTTACTCTACGCATTACAGGCAAAGTCTGCCTCGATTGACGTCACGAACAGCGCCCTCTCGGGTCTGGGTCTACTCTTAAATTTGTAAATAACATAAGAACTGATTTTTTCAAACCGTAGTTAACTGTTTATTCACATTCCACTCATCAAAACACATATATTAGTGACAAAAGCTTTATTTTGAATAATACCACTTCCAGTGACTTTAATGTTAGGCAGAATGGTAGGGAGCAGCCCAGCACAGCAAGAACAGAAAAGTGAATTAAGAAAAGAAAAAAGAAAAAAAAACTTTTACCCTGTTAAAGAAATTTGAACGCTATTATTGACAAAATGCCTCGACTTTACCCCTTGACGTTTTTTAAATTGTTGACCCTTTTTTTTTTACAAGTTTCAATAATTCACTAAATAAAGCTTATATCTCGGTCCAAGTTGCATTAAAAGGCATCAGTAGAGCCTACTGCATCATTTTAGAGCATAAAATCAAAACTTTGGCCCAAACTTGACAAAATGCCTGTTTTTTTTTGTTTTTTTTGACCCTTTTTTCAAGTTTTAATAATTCACTAAATAAAGCTTAAATCTTGGTCATCAGTAGAGCCTACTGCATCATTTCAGAGCATAAAATCAAAACTCAAGGAGAAAATGCCTTGGTGCATGGCTCTTATGAACACAAAGCATACAAGCCTGCTCTTTGTTCCAAAACCTTGAATGACTAATTGGTAAGTCATCCATTTTCACAGAATACAGTTCATAACTTGTTTGCATTTGACAAGTATAGTTTATAATTGTTTGCATTTAGGCTAGCTGCAGACACACCATCATCAGATGAAGTCTACCTCTCCATCAGAAGTAGATGCATGAAGCCCACCATCAAGATTCAACTGAAGTCTTCATCAACAGGTAAATTGAACTATATGAACAACCATTAAAGGAACACGTTGCCTTGGATCGGTCGAGTTGGTCTTTGAAAAGCGTTTGTAACCGTTTTTTATAAAATACATATGGGTAGAAAGATGTTGTAAAAGTAGAATACAATGATCCACACAAACATGCCTCGAAATTGCGTGGTTTTCCTTTTACCTCGTCGACTAACACGTCGGCCATTTATGGGGGTCAAAATTTTGACTCCCATAAATGGCCGACCATGTTAGTTCGCACAGTAGAAGGAAAACCACACAATTTCGAGGCAAACTTGTATGGATCATTGTATTCTACTTTTAAAACATCTTTCCAACCATATGCATTTTATAAAAAAAACGGTTACAAACGCTTTTGTTTTGACCAACTCGTCCGATCCAAGGCAACGTGTTCCTTTAACTTGAGATGCATCAAGAGATTTTGGACTGTTTGATGAGAGGCTATAAGATAAGTTCGAAATAGTTTTTTTCTGACTTGTACATCATTTTGTTCAATAATGTTAAAACCTGTTTAAGTACAAAGATTCACAACATAAAACTGAAAGAGTGGAAGTGTCACTGAATCCAAACCCAACAAAACACCACCAAAGTGTACATGCCCCAAAAATGGGCAATCGTTTGTGTTAAGCTTATGTTAAAAGCAAGTGTTTTGAGATAAGTTGTATGGCGCCCTCTTATGGCCAAAGTATTATAAAGTATTATTATTTGAAGCAGTTGAAGGAGAAACAACAACATACCCCTTTCAAAAAATATTGTTTTTATTTTGTTTTCATTTAGGCTAGACTTGTACAGACACGTCATTGTCAGATGAAGTCTACCTCTCCAGAAGTAGATGTAATATGTAGGATGGGCATGCTGCCTTGTGTCAAGGTACAATGATGTATTCTCCAGCAACAGGTAAGCACCAGTTTCAACATGTAGGTTCAACAACTATTATGGAAAAATTGACTGCTATGAGGGGTACAGTTAAAATAATAGACCCAAGGTGATGCTAAAACCATGACTATGCCCGAAGCGAAGATGAGGGCATAGCCATGGTTAGGCCATCACCGATGGGCCTATAATTTTAACTGTGACCCGATTATTAAGCAGTCAATATTTCTTTTATATACCGAATGAAGATTCTTCTAATCAACAACACTCTGACTATACGGTAAGAGGTCGTCTGCGAAGAAAGGACGCGCCGTGACACGGAACGCTAGTCGTACATTTTATACATATCATAGTTGCGTTATTTTCAGGGCGGGCATAGTCAATTTACTTTGCCCCTGGCATAGTCACTGTGATGTCATCTTGATAGAAAAAGGAGGCATAGCTATTTCCATGACTCCATTTTTAACCAATCAGATTAGAGGATTTTATGAGGTATTTAAAGTTATTTATGAGCCCCAAATGTTCCTTGTTTGGAGCGACTCTTTACAAGCTTACAACAGCCATTGGAAAAAAAAAGGTTTTATTATTATTATTATTTCATCTTATCACAGCATGCAAAAGAAAGATCACATTGTCCTTATTGATGGTAACTGCTTGAGGTGGGCTACATCCAGTAGCCTTAGATCTCAAGGATTTGTTCTCCTTAGGGGGGCCCTGTAGAAAAAGGCAAAACAACAAAAAATGGAGAAAACTAGTCTGAAGTGTCAACAGCCACTAGGTAATAAATATCAGGCTAGATTAGATAGCTCAGTTGGTCGAGCACCAGCCCAAGCTTCGTTAACGAACTAACGGGTATTCATACAGAGTTGACAACTCGTCATGATTCTGCAGAAAGTTCCTGTAAAAACACTTGAATTTCCATGATAAACAAATTTTAAAATATTTGTTGAGAAGTTTTCCCCTGTTGACTTTTATTTGAATGTTGTCAAAATACATACATGCTTCTTGTACACAATTTCCCTGATTGCAAGGTGCAAATGTTGTCTCTTGTTAAAGTGTTCTTGTCACACTATATCACTTGGTTTGCCATTTTGCATTTCCATGAGTTAGCTGGTTAATGTGTCATGATACACCACCGATTGCCTTTCAATTGAAATACATGGTGCTTGCAGAGGCATCCCGCTGAACACACACAGTGTGACGTTTTCAGCTCCACAAAAATACTGGTGTTTAGGAAATAGCTCATCAAAACGCTTGGAAGAAAGATCAGCTTTATTTTGCTACCAAAACAAAAAGTGAAGTGGACTCCACAACAATAGTTTCAAAATATTGTTACCCAAACATTGATGTGTCTTTAGCAAGTACTACGTAGAGAATCAATCCCCATGCACATGCTTGAGTGGGATATGAACCCATGACCTTTACCATTCTAGAACAGATGTCTAACCACTAGACCACTGAGCTTACTGACCTTGACAAAGTAAATCAACTCCAACCATGTTTTGTTTTCTTCTAACACAATTTTGGCTGAGGGGTGAAAGTTTTGACTTACTACAGTTGAGTCATTACTTCAAAAACACTATCAAAGAAATGTGGTCAATATTTTTTATTGTGCTTTTAAATAGCCTTCTTATGATCACATCATAGCTACAACTTGAAAAACAGCACGAATTTTCACAAAATACTTGACTTGTTTTTTATTTTATTTTTGCATTTAGGCTAGCTGCGGACATGCTTATGTCAGATGAAGTCTACCTCTCAAGAAGTAAATACATGAAGCCTATCATCAAGGTTCTAGGATGTCTTCATCAACAGGTAAATTAAACTTTTTGAACAACCATTAATTTTGAGATGCATCAATGGATTAAGGACAGTTTGATGATACTAGGCTTTAAAACAAAATGTAAACTACTTTAAAAGGGATTTTTCTTTTACTCTAGTTTTATTTCAAGACCACTCCTTGACGTATCCTGACGTATCCTGTTTGATGAGAAGCTCTAAGACAAGTTCGAAAATTCTTTTAAATGTTTTTTTCTGACGTGTACATCGATTTTGTTCAATCCGGTTAAAACCTGTTTAAGTACAAAGATTCACACAAAAAATCTGAAAGTGTCACTGAATCCCAACCCAACAAAACACCACCAAAGTGCACATGCCCCCAAAATTGGCAATTATTTGTGTTATGCTTATTGTTAAAAACAAGTGTTTTGAGATTAGTTGTATGGCGCCCTCTAATGGTCGAAGTATTATAAAGCATTATTATTTGAAGCAGTTGAAGGAGAAACAACAACATAAACCTTTCAAAAAATATTGTTTTTACTTTGTTTTCATTTAGGCTAGGTTTGTACAGACACGCCACTGTCAGATGAAGTCTACCTCTCCAGAAGTAGATGTAATATGTACGATGGGCATGCTGCCTTGTGTCAAGGTACAATGATGTATTCTCCAGCAACAGGTAAGCACCAGGTTCAACATGTAGGTTCAACAACTGTCGTTATCTATGGACCCCAAATGTTCCTTATTTGGAGCAACTCTTTACAGGATTACAACAGCCACTCATAAAAAAAAACGGTTTTATTGTTATTATTTCATCTTAACACAGCATGCAAAAGGAAGATCATATTTTCCTTAATGATGGTAACTGCTGGATCTTGTTAGATCTCAAGGATTTATTCTCCCTGGGGGGCCTGTAAAAAAAGGCAAAACAACAGAAAAGGGAGAGAAATAGTCTGAAGTGTCATCAGCCACTAGGTAATAAATATCGGGCTAGATAGCTCAGTTGGTCCAGCACCAGCCCGAGCTTCATTAACAAACTAACGGGTACTAATACACAGAGTTGCCAACTCTTCATGATCTGCAGAAAGTCCCTGTAAAAACACTTGAATTTCCATGAAAAGCAAATTTAAACATATTTGTTAAGAAGTTTTCCCCTTTGACTTTTGAATGAATGTTGTCAAAATACACCCATGCTTCTTGTACACAATTTCCCTGATTGCAAGGTGCAAATGTTGGCTCTTGTTAAAGTGTTCTTGTCACACTATTATCAACATACATAACATCATTGGTTTGCCATTTTGCATTTCCATGAGTTAGCTGGTTAATGTATCATGATACGCCACTGATTGCCTTGCAATTGAAATACATAGTGCTTGCAGAGGCATCGCGCTGAACACACATGGTGTGACGTCTACAGCTCCACAAACATGCTGGTGCTTGGGAAATAGCTCATCAAAACACTTGGAAAAAGATCAGCTTTTCTTTGGTACTAAAACAAAAAGGAAAGTGGACTCCATAACAATAGTTTGAAAAATATTGTTACCCAAACATTGATGTGTTTTATTTTTGCATTTAGGCTAGCTGCGGACATACTTATGTCAGATGAAGTCTACCTCTCCAGAAGTAAAAACATGAATGAAGCCTACTGCAAGGTTCTAGGATGTCTTCATCAACAGGTAAATTGAACTTTCAGAACAACCATTAATTTGAGGTGCATTAGGGGATTAAAGACAGTGGACACTATTGGTAATTGTCAAAGACCAATCTTCTCACTTGGTGTATCTTAACATATGCAAAAATAACAAATTCTGTGAAAATTTGAGCTCAATTGGTCGTCGAAGTTGCGAGATAATAATGAAAGAAAAAACACCCTTGTCACACGGAGCTGTGTGCGTTTAGATGCTTGATTTCGAGACCTCAATTTCTAAACTTGAGGTCTCGAAATCAAATTTGTAGGAAATTACTTCTTTCTTGAAAACTACGTCACTTCAGAGGGAGATGTTTCTCACACTGTTTTATACCTCTCCCCATTACTGGTTACCAAGTAAGGTTTTATGCTAATAAATATTTTGAGTAATTACCAATAGTGTCCACTGCCTTTCAGGCAATTTGACGATACTAGGCTTTAAAACAAAATGTGAAATACATTCCAAAAGATTTTTATTTTACTCTAGTTTTATTTCAAGACCATTCCTTGAGGTATAATCGTCACCATGCCTCGTTTAACACTAGTCCTCTGACTGCAAGCCAGTTCAAACCATGTAGCAACAGTCAATATTTCACTCTTAGTGGTCTTGCTGGCTTAGTTCATCTACATGTATGTAACATCAAGGATGAACAATTAAGTGCAAAAGTTGAATGACCATTCCAATGTAACAAAATTGAGGGGTCGCTCGCTAGCTTTTTCATGAGCGCACAAAATGAGCGTACATAATGTACTGTTTTTGACATTTTTTTTCAAGTTTCAATAATTCACTAAATAAAGCTTTAATCACGGTCCAAGTTGCATAAAAAGACATCAGTAGAGCCTACGGCATCATTTTAGAGCATAAAATTAAAATTTTGCCCAAATTTGACAAAATGCCTGGACTGACTCCTTGCGTTTTTTTTTTTTTTTTTCAACATTTGACCCTTTTTCAAGATTCAATAATTCACTAAATAAAGCTTTAATCGCGGTCAAAGTTGCATTAAAAGGCATCAATAGAGCCCACTGCATTATTTTAGAACATAAAATTAAAACTCAAAGTTTGGCCCAAATTTGACAAAATGTCTGGACATTTCATCCCTTGCGTTTTTTCAAATTTTTGACCCTTTTCCGAATTTCAATAATGCACTAAATAAAGCTTAAATCTCGGTCTAAGTTGCATAAAAAGCCATCAGTAGAGCCTGCTGTATTATTTTAGACCTTAAAATCAAAACTCAAAATGTTGCCAAAATTTTACAAAATACCTGGACTGACCCCTTGCGTTTCTTTCAATTTTTGACCTCTTTATCAAGTTTCAATAATTCACTAAATTAAGCTTGAATCTCGGTCCAAGTTGCATAAAAAGACATCAATAGAGCCTTCTGCACCAGACCAATTTTAGTGGTGGGCAATAAATCAAATTTTGTTGGAAGTCTACCAAGGGCAAGGGGATCAACAAAATTATTCATGTTTAATTATGGGGCAATTATTGCTGAAGTGGGGCCAGGTTTCCAAACTGTTTGTGTCATGGGGCCATGCAATAAGTTGAATGACCTTTGGATCATGTTCTTTCTCACTCCTTATCATGAGCTGTGTCTCAGACCAATACAAAGTGGACAACATTTAAAATCTGTGCTGGGCAGTATATGTATTTTGCTCAGAGTGCTGGGCACAAATTAAGAGTCCTGGGCAGGCCCGCCCAGCACTGCCCACCGTGACTACAACACTGACTGCATCCTTTTAGAGCATAAAATTCAAACTCAAAATTTTTCCCAAATTTTACAAAAATGCCCTTTTGACCCTTTTTTCAAGTTTCAATAAGTCACTTAAAACAAAGCCCTATATTTTGGTCCAATTTTAATAAAAAAGGCATCAGCAGTGCCTATTGCATCATTATAAAGCATAGAATCACCCAGTTGGTGGAGCATCAGCATTTTCAAGTCCTGCTCTAGTCAGCTGTTCTTTGTTCAACCCAAAATTGTTACAACATACCCAGTCAGTTTCCTGTGTGGTTTACTAGAGTTGATAAAATAAGATTTTGTGCGACTTATGCGTAATTGATTTTATTTGTCTGTACTTTGAAGGTGTGCCGTGTGCAGATGATGTCTACCTGTCAATTCCTGAATCCTGCAACAGTGCCACAACCGAACAGAGGTATATGCAGGTGTTTTACACTAACCTCAAAAAGTGGTCTGTTTTTGCAGCACTTATACAAACAGAATACCTCACATGCCACAACATTGATGGGGAGTTTATGCGGACACCAGTCTAACCCGTTTTGCGTGGCTGGTCCCTACAGATTGATTACAGATTTTAAAAAATAGGAAACATGTTTTTGATTAACAACACCCTTATATAATTTATTCAGCACTTTCCCTAAAGCATACCACCTATGGTGAATTGTAAAAGTTGGTTGTATGATACAGATATTTACACTAATTATATAGATTGCAACAAATATTATTAAGATGCTGACGAACCAGAGAGTTTGATGAACTTCTCATGTCATTCTCAAAAATGTCATATCATATTTGAAAGATACATTTTTTAAAGTCAAAAATTGTAAGTAAAACAAACATTTTTTTTTTTAAAGAAATCAAGTAACATTTATGGTTCTTGATATTAAAGGCAGTGGACACTATTGCTAATTGTCAAAGACTAGCCTTCACAGTAAGTGTATCTAAACATATGCATAAAATAACAAACCTGTGAAAATATGAGCTCAATTGGTCGTCGAACTTACGAGATAATAGTGAAAGAAAAAACACCCTTGTCACACGAAGTTGTGTGCGTTTAGATGGTTGATTTCGAGACCCCAAGTTCTAAACTTGAGGTTTTGAAATCTAGTTCGTTGAAAATTACTTCTTTCACGAAAACTATGGCACTTCAGAGAGAGCCGTTTCTCACAATGTTTTATACTATCAACCTCTACCCATTACTCATCAACAAGAAAGGTTTTATGCTAATAATTATTTTGAGTAATTACCTATAGTGTCCACTGCCTTTAAGATGCTGACGAACCAGAGAGTTTGATGAACTTCTCATGTCATTCTCAAAAAATCTCAAAATTGTCATATCATATTTGAAAGATACATTTTTGCCAAGTTTAAGTCAAAAATTGTAGGTAAAACAAACAGTTTTTTTTTAAAGAAATCAAGTAACATTTATGGTTCTTGATATTAACCTTGCGAGGGTAAATGGATACCTCCATAAGAGGGTCTGATCATTTGACCTTTCCCTATTTTACCTCTATGCGTTTGTTTTCTGTAATTTTTTTTAGTACTACATTCTCAAAAGCTTTTTAGGGAGAAATCCATAATGGAACCATTAAATATCATTGAGGCATTGAAAACATCAAGTTATAGTGGATAAATAATTTATTGATTTGTAAGGTTTAAGAAAGCTTGATTGATGTTAAGTAAATCCCAGGGCCCAATTTTATAGAGCTGCTTAACGGTCGATTTTGTGTTTCACGGGCGCACCTAGCAAATTTTTCATTTCAGAGCCTTGCTTAAGCAAGGTTTTTTGCTAAAATCGGTAGGCAAGCAAAAAGGGTCCTTAAAGCCTCTTTTTTTGCTAAAGCACACTGTTTAAACACAGCGCATAGTGCACATCATTGCAATACTTTGCGTGTGCATCAGCGAAGCTGTGTGTGTTTTATGTGTCTTTTTTGCTTAAGCAATCGGTCTAAAATGTGGCGCGCACTGTTTGTTTACGTGCTTAAGCTACCAACCGCTTCTGATATAAGTTTATGCTTAAGCAAATATTTTTGCTATGTTAAGCTAAACAATTTGCTTACTGTTTAGCAGCTCTATCAAGTTGGGCCCTGATGCAATCTTACCCCTTAGGAATGTAATTGTAAAAAGTAAGCTCACCATTTACAAGCAAAGTACACATCGTGTGTATTTGAAGTTGGAAATCATTGATTAAATGGATCTAATTCATATCATAACTACTTGCATAGTGCAAATAATTTAAAGGCACTGAACACGTTTGGTAATTGTCAAAGACCAGTTTTCTCACTTGGTTTATCCAAGTTCAAATAGGAATAAAAGGCTTCTGGCCAGAAGCCTTTTATTATTCTACTGAAAAATTACCTCTTTCTCAAAAACTATGTTACTTCAGGGGGAGCCGTTTCTCATAATGTTTTATGCTGTCAACAGCTCTCCGTTGCTCGCGTCACCAAGTAAAGTTTTATGCTAATACATGTGTACATTTTGAGTAATTACCAAACGTGTACAGTCATATATATTATCAAACAAGACAATTGAAATAAGTCTAAAATAACACTGAGCAAAATAGTGTAAAGAATTTCAAGATTTCAAGTTATGAAAGTAATAGCCTTAAGTGCGTAGATTAATTATTTGTATCTTATTATTTGGAGTTGTCAAATAAAATTACTCTATAAATGTAGCAAAAAATCTCTCTCCTTCCATTATTTTACGTGCATTATTGTAAAAGTAATGTATTATGGTTATAATTATTAAAGTTATTTGATTCTAGCCTAGAAATGAACTGGTCCCACTCAGTGATGTAACAAAAATGACAGCAGAAAAAAGGTCCATTATCCTCTAAAAAAAAAAAAAAAAAAACTCCACCAAAGTGTAATAAGATCACTTAATTAATCCATTTAACGGAAATTAAAATACCTTAAATTATTCAGCCCAAAACACCAAGTAACACCTTTAAGGCCAACCCTATCCACACAGTCATATTTTCAATGCAAATAATTATAACACTTATTAAAATACATTTCTGAAAAACTGTGACCCATACAAAACAATGAAGATACCTGCCTTTAAATTGAAACTTTATGGTGCAATTTGTCACACCTTTAAGCCACCAAAAAAGACCCTACCTTTAAATCATACCTTAAAACTAAACGATTTAAATATTTAAAAAATGTTCCACCCCTTTAAACTCAATTTGAAAGAAATTATTACTAAACCTTTGTGACACCTTTAAACCACCTAAAAAGACCCTACCGTTAAATGGTACCTTAACATAACCGTTTCAATATTTTAAAAAAGTTCCACCCCTTTAAACTCAATATGAAAGAAATTATTCCTAAACCTTTGTCACACCTTTAAACCACCCAAAAAAGACCCTAGCTTTAAATCGTATCTTAAAATAAACCATTTCAATATTTTTAAAAAAGTTCCACCCCTTTAAACCCAATTTAAAATTAATTACTACTAAACTTTTGCCACACCTTTAAACCACTCAAAAAATACCCTACCTTTAAATCGTACCTTGAAATAAACCATTTCAATATTTTAAAAAAAGTTCCACAACTTTAAACTCAATTGGTAAGAATATATTACTAAATCTGTGTCACACCTTTAAACCACCCATCTCAACGAGTCAAGCCGAACCCCTCATCCCAAACCATCACCCTAAGCCCCCATCTCAACGTGTCCATCCCATCGCCCCAAGCCCTCATCCCAAACCAACCCCCTAAGCTCCTATCTCAATGACCAACTCCAAAGTCCCCATCTCAAATAGCCCAGCCCATCACCCTAAGCCCTCATCCTAGCCAATACAAACCATCACTCCAAGCCCTCATCACAAGTCCTACTCACAACCTCCAAGCCCTCATCCAGACTATCCAAGCCTATCACTCAAGTCCTCATCCCAACCAGCCCAGCCCATCACCCAAACCATCACCCTAAGTCCTCATCCCAATCAGCCCAGCCCAACCAACTCAAACCATCACCCTAAGTCCTCATCCCAACCAGCCCAGTCCATCACTCAAACCATCACCCTAAGTCCTCATCCCAACCAGCCCAGCCCATCACCCAAACCATCACCCTAAGTCCTCATCCCAACCGGCCCAGTCCATCACCCTAAGTCCTCATCCCAATCAGCCCAGCCCAACCAACTCAAACCATCACCCTAAGTCCTCATCCCAACCAGCCCAGTCCATCACTCAAACCATCACCCCAAGTCCTCATCCCAACCAGCCCAGCCCATCACCCAAACCATCACCCTAAGTCCTCATCCCAGCCGGCCCAGTCCATCACCCTAAGTCCTCATCCCAACCAGCCCAGCCCATCACTTAAACCATCACCCTAAGCCCTCATCCCAACAAGCCCAGTCCATCACTTACACCATCACCCTAAGTCCTCATCCCAACCAGCCCAGTCCATCACTTAAACCATCACCCTAAGTCCTCATCCCAACCAGCCCAGTCCATCACCCACAGCCTTCATCCCAGTCCATCACCCTAAGTCCTCATCCCAACCAGCCATGCCCATCACTTAAACCATCACCCTAAGCCCTCATCCCAATCAACCCAGCCCATCACTTAAACCATCACCCTAAGCCCTCATCCCAACCAGCCCAGTCCATCACTTAAACCATCACCCTTAGCCCTCATCCCAACCAGCCAAGCTCATCACCCCAAGCTCTCATCACAAGTCCAACCCAACCCCATCACTCCTAGCATCATCCCAAGCCCTCATCCCATCCAGCCCAGCCCAGAAGCCGACTTACTATCCAGCAACCTCCTTGGCCCCTCAGCACTTAGAAATTTTACTCCCCAAGCCAAGCTCCAAGGCCCTTGCTCAGCCCTCAGATCAGCTAGAAATCCAAGGGTCTAGCCTTGGAGAAAATATTTTGAAAAAATTTCTAAGTCAGCCATTTTTAACTTCATCACTCCAAAAACCGTTAGTTTTTCATAACAGCTCGGTAGCACAGCAGTGAGAGAGTGGGCTTACAGAGCTGAAGGTCCCCGGTTCAAGCCCTACCCATTTTTACTAAAAAATATTTTTTTTCTTATTTAATGGTAAAAAAAGGCTCCCCAGGGGATTTGAACCCACCCTGCTCACAGCTCCAGGATTCCTGGAGCTGTGAGCTAGCCCACTGCGCTACCTGGCTTCTTAAAAAAAATTCTCGGAACTAATATTTAAACCTTAGAATGGAAAGGTAAAATAAAAAATAAAATAAAATACACCCAATGACCTTCGACCTTTACATGAGCTACAAAAATTAAACTACTAAAATTAAACAACTGTGTTGGTGTCCATTAAAAATTGAATTTAAATCTAACTAATTTAGTCAAGTTAAATAATTACTGATACGTTACATAGCGATACGTTACATAGCGATAAAGTATGATACACCGATAAATAACGCCTATTAATTATGTCATTTAAATCTAACTTATTTAGTTAAGTTAAATAATAACCCGTAATTAACGATACGTTACATAGCGATAAAGTATGCTACACCGATAAGTAACGCCTAATAATTATGTCACTTAAATCTAACTAATTTAGTTAAGTTAAATAATGACCCGTAAATAATGATACGTTAAATAGCGATAAGGTACGATACACTGATAAATAACACCTAATAATTATGCTATTTAAATCTAACTAATTTAGTTAAGTTAAGTAATAACCCGTAGTTAATGATACATTACAGAGCGATGAAGTACGATACACTGATAAATAATGCCTAATAGTTATGTTATTTCCCTTAATTGCCACCCCCCCCCCCCCCCTCCCACTAGTGAACTTTAAATCACAACACCCTGGAATTATTTTCGCACCTTTAACTTGCAGTCTTCATCAGCAGGACGACTCCGATGTAGCATCAGTGAGATGGCGAACACGTCGATCCCGACACCGCAGAGTTTGTATCGCAAAAAAATATTTCGACTCGACCCGACGTTTCGAACCCAGCAGAGTCTTTTTCGCCGGCAAAAGCTAAACTTGTAATAATTAGAGCGTTTTTTTTACGTAAAGTATTAATTAAATTCATCTACATAGATAGAGTATATACATTAATTATATTATTCATAAAATTAAAACTTTTAGTAATTGTTGTATCTTAATTAAGAAAGTTTGAAACTACATGTACTACAAACTTATACCCCAACCCACCCAATAGTGATAACACTTACTCAAATAATTAGGAACAAATAACATGTTACTTTTTACTGTAGTTTAAAGTGATAACATCGAGCAGTCTGTATAAGCCTGGAGGTGGACCCCAATTCCCAACTTAATTTATTTTGTCTCATCTGTTACCCCTACAAATGATTTTATTAATTAGTTAATTAATACTTAGGTGTTTGCCAATATTTTATCAGGGTTATTTTTTAACATTGTTCATGTTTAAATTAGTTCTAAAAACACATTTCATTGTTAGTATATTTATTTTTACATGTTAGTTATGCATTTTTAAAACATAGGCTTGTTAAGAGTTAGATAATTGTAAAATTAATGTAAATCGACCTACATGTATAAACATTTTGATTTTAGTTATTAAAGCATTTTAACAATGTTATTACATGCGTTTAATTTTGAAAAATATTCAAATTATTTTAGATTAAAAAAAAACAAAAAAACATGGTGATATAATGTACAAAAGTAAAATGTATTTAAATAGTCTTAACAATTAAATTTAATTACAACTCAATTTCGTTACTGATTGTTAGTAGGAGGCATTACACTACCTTAATCACATACTTATTGTAATATTCATGAACTACTAAAGACAATCATCACAAACATTTGTTATTAATTAAATCATAGAGAGCTATTTCTTTTCAGGTGTTAGTAGAGAGTATAGCATACAGTTAATGCAATGAAAATAATTAACCATGTTTACTCATTCATTTTTCATACATATTACTAAAATACTCTTGTAATGTGTAAATTGTTTGTTAGTAATATAACCATTGCAAGCTATTTCTTTTCATATGTTAGTAGCATGTATAGCTAGCAAGCACTTAGAGCAATTAAAATAATCTACCCATTTACTAATAATGTATATATTCAAGTACTTTTGTAATGTGTTAATTTTTTGTTAGTCATCAAATAATAGAATGCTATTTCCTTTTAGATGTTAGTAGCATGTATAGCTAGCAAGCATTTGGTGCAATTAAAATAATTGAACATGTTTAATAATTCATTGTTAATATATGTATATATATATTTTAGTGTGTCAATTTGTTGTTAGTAATAAAATCAACCCATCAGCAGCTGCCTCGCTTCAAGAAAAATCACCTTGTATTTTTTTACCGAAAACAAGAAACACAAGACACTTAAATGAAAGGACAAAATAAATGGACAAAATTTGACACTCTAAAAGCAAACCACACAGGAACATTTAGCATTCCTCTTTTAATTTTTTTAATTTAATTGTCGTCTTCGTTTATTGTGTATAAATTTTACATTTTTCAGTATCATTATCATTACAGTCCTGTTAACTTCTTTTGTCCTAATGATTCTGGATCTTGACTGTGCAGAAGCAGCACACACCTCTGCACAAGGCAGAAGTAGCACGCACCTCCGCATCAATGCAGAAGCGGTAAGCACCTCCGCATCAATGCAGAAGCGGCACGCACCTTCGCATGATAAGTGCATTCTCGCAATGTCACCATTATAGGAGCTGACACTCCCATGATAGGAGACAGACTATAATGGGATACACTGCAAGACATCATACTGGGGTGACACGCCTTCAGCACTTGGTCATCTATAAATGGGGGTTAATTGCATCAACATTTGTTTTCTTTCATGGGGGATTTCTTCAACATAAGTAACTGATGGGCTATCTTTTCCTGAGTCCAAGGGAGTTTGACCATGAAGAAGCAGCACTACTTCCGCACAAGGCAGAAGCGGCACACACCTCCGCATCACTGCAGAAGTGGCATGCACCTTCGCATGATAAGTGCATTCTCGCAATGTCACCATTATAGGAGCTGACACTCCCATGATAGGAGACAGACTATAATGGGATACACTGCAAGACATCATACTGGGGTGACACGCCTTCAACACTCAGTCATCTATTAAGAGGGATTAATTGCATTATGAATTGTTTCTTTCATGGGGGGGGGGGTTTCTTCAACATAGTTAATTGATGGGCTATATTTTCCTGAGTCTGGGGGAGTTTGACCGTGAAGAAGCAGCACGCAGCTCCGCACAAGGCAGAAGCATCCTGAACCTCCGCATCAATGCAGAGGTGGCATTCACCTCAGCATCAATGCAGAAGCAGCACGCACCTTCGAATGATAAGTGCATTCTTGCAATGTCACCATTATAGGAGCTGACACTCCCATGATAGGAGACAGACTATAATGGGATACACTGCAAGACATCATACTGGGGTGACATACCTTCAACACTCTCCCACCATTGACGTAATTTATGTTCAATACATTCTACAAATCATTTATATTTAAAGCAAACCATTATACATAAGTACAGTTGAAAGTACACCATTGCAAGCATTTTTTTGTCATCAGATTTTGCTGATTGTCATCCTGGTTAGCTTAGTTCAATTAGCAGGGCTACCATCGTGCAGGTTCCAGGATACCGGCCCCACGCGCTTTCTGAGATCGTAAGAGCCAATTGCACCGCCCCCTAAGTGGGACGGGTCCGGTCCACTGTCCCAACTTCGGCGCCAGGACAGCCTCCCTACTCTTAGTAACGCGGTCCCTAGTTGAAAGGACTAGGGACTACTTCCGTTGGTCAACCATACTTGTGATAACACCGGCACCATCCTAGCAGATGAGGAGCCCAAATGCACCTTTAAGATCAACCACCCAGTGGCCCGAGCCGGAAGTAGGACCCCACATGCCACGTGCAAGTGTCCAGGTCCCTTTTCGACCGCCGCACTCCTCCGTCAATTCCTTTCGACCGCCGCACTCCTCCGTCAATTCCTTTCGACCGCCGCAATCCTCCGTCAATTCCTGTCGCCTGCCGCACTCCTCCGTCAATTCCTTTCGACCGCCGCACTCCTCCGTCAATTCCTTTCGACCGCCGCACTCCTCCGTCAATTCCTTTCGACCGCCGCACTCGCTAATTTCATAGCATAAAAACCGCATTTGTGCTTGCTTGCTTATGGTGTACTTATGGTGCTACAAATAAAACAGCCCACTATAGGACAATTACAAACATTATCAATATCAAAATATTTACACTGTCTCAATATTGATGACAACCAGTTGCTGGATTGTTCTTTCATGATCTATAGATGAACTGCTTTAAAGATGTCTTATCATACTGATGTTTTGATCTGCGTACCCTGCAGCCTTCAAGATGTTAGTAGAGGAGGTTCCCTCTGCACTTGATTTCAGGGAACTAGGAGCTACATCTCTAATCCTGAAAGGAAAACATACAAAATACATAGTAAGCCAACAGTGTACAAAATCTCATGCAGGGTTGATTAAAAACCTTTTCTGAACTGACCATATTTTAACAAGTTTGAATCAAGTACATTGTGTATGGTTTTCTTCTTAACCCGCGAGGTAAATGATTTCCCAACAATTATGAATACATTTATATCATTTAGGAAAAAACACAAGATCAAGTAGAGTCCAACTTATATAAATTTAACATTTGAAATCATTAATTTTTAATAATATATATAATCAAATACTTTTGTAATAATTACTTTCTTTGTTAGTCATTAAATCATAGAGAGCTATTTCTTTTTAGATGTTAGTAGCATGTATAGCTACCAAACACTTAGTGCAATAAGAATAATTTAACATTTTTAATAATTATTTTTTTTAAATATATATTGTTAAAATACCTCTGCATTGTGTACATTTGTTGTTAGTAATAAAATCTTAGAGAGCTATTTCTTTAAGATGTTAGTAGCAAAACTTAACAGAACTAAAATATATATATATTTCTAATTCTAAATAAGAAAAAGTTGTTTGTATTGGAAGCTGGTTGTGTTGGTTGTTATGATCAGTAATTTGTATGTACATTAATAGATAGTAAACTTGTGGGTACAACCATGTGTAAATCTCTTAGGGTGAGTGTTAGCTCTGAAAAGAGGCCATTGGGTCTTGACGTTTCGAACAGTATTCTCTGCTTGTCTTCAGGAACATTGTGTTTGGTTTTCGGCTTAACAGGGGTTAATGATTTCCTAATAATTATGAAAACATTTATAGTATCATTTAGAAAAAACCCACAAGATCAAGGAGAGTCCATCTCATATAAATTAAGGCTAGGCCTAGACATCTAATTGTTAACCAGTCAATGCCTTTGGAAGCTGCAAAGCTACCCAAACGCAGGTAAAATGCAAAAATGCATTTTCTTTGAAATTCCCATTAGTAAATAACATGCATTCTTGTATAATTTGTTCATTAGTGTTTTCATTAAGCCAAAAATAAATAAACGTTGAAAGCATCGAAAGGTACTCACCAGACATATGTCTTCAGCAGTTTCTCAAAGGATTTTTCCACGTTGATGAAAGTCACAAGCCTCAAGAAAATCGAATCAAATTTTAACGAAGAGCTAAAAACCTTGTTTTTTCATGCGCTCGCATTAAAGATACTGCTGCCGGAGCATCAAACATGAGTGCTCTGCCTTTTGTGTTTACACGAAAAGTTAAAAGCTCACACCTAAACGTTTTACCAAAAGGGAGAAAAAAACAGCCACAACCAAGAATTGAATTTTCACAAAGTGCCAAAAAAAGGTATTGCTCTAACAAGTGGTGTTATCTACTGGCACAGTACCAAAAGTGTGTGCTCAGGCTTTTGCAATTTCTTCACAAACTTTAAAACATACGTGTATTCGCCCGACGTGCTGCACACAGATCATGTCTTGTACAGTTTTCTGCGTTTATTTTTTTACTGAATGAGTACAACTTAAAGTTTAGACAATTCATTTGACTGGATTGAGCTTGAAATAGTATTCAAGGACACAACCATCACAGCATGAAGGGAGAGGCGAAGAGCCAAGATAAAGAGAGTAGTGGGGCAAAGGATTCCATATTTCACCTATGCCAGGGTTGGTCGGACCAACGCCGGACAGAAGAGCAAATGAAGACTATAACAAAGTCCCATTTTGCTGGAGGAAGAAAAAAGGCCCAACAATCAAAGCATGGAAGGGAGAGGCACAACACATGGAGGGTAGTGGGGTGAAGGATTCCGCACTATCACATGTGCCGTGTCGGTTGGACCAGTGCCAGACAGACCAGACGTGGATTTGATCATAGTCCAAGGTTTGCTATTAAAGGAGATACAAAGGACCCAACCATCGTAGCATGGACGGGAGAGGCAAAACGCCAACATATGGAGGGTAGTGAGACAAAGAATATCCCACTATCAACTGTGCCAGATTGGTTGGACCAATGCCGAACAGAAGAGCAAATGTGGACTTGATCAAAGTCCAAGTTTGCTTTAGAAGGATTAAGGGACCCAACCATCATAGCATGGATGAGAGAGGCGCAAAGCCAACATACAGGTAGTAGCGAGACAAAGAATATCTCACTATCACCTGCGCCGGACTGGTCGGACCAATGCCGGACAGAAGAGCAAATGTGGACTTGATCAAAGTCCAAGTTTGCTTTAGAAGGATTAAGGGACCCAACCATCATAGCAAGGATGAGGGAGGCGCAAAGCCAACATAGAGAGGGCAGCGAGACAAAGAATATCTCACTATCACATGCGCTGGGTTGGTGGGACCAATGCCAGACAGAAGAGCAAATGAGGACTTGATCAAAGTCCAAGTTCTCTTTAGACGGATTAAGGAACCCAACCATCATAGCATGGATGAGAGAGGCGCAAAGCCAACTCACAGAGGGTAGCGAGACAAATAATATCCCACTATCAACTGTGCCAGATTGGTTGGACCAATGCCGGACAGAAGAGCAAATGAGGACTTGATCAAAGTCCAAGTTCTCTTTAGACGAATTAAGGGACCCAACCATCATAGCATGGATGGGAGAGGCGCAAAGCCAACATATAGAGAGTAGCAAGACAAATAATATCCCACTATCAACTGTGCCAGATTGGTTGGACCAATGCCGGACAGAAGAGCAAATGAGGACTTGATCAAAGTCCAAGTTCTCTTTAGACGGATTAAGGGACCCAACCATCATAGCATGGATGAGAGAGGCGCAAAGCCAACATACAGAGGGTAGCGAGACAAAGAATATCTCACTATCACCTGTGCCGGATTGGTCGGACCAACGCCGGACAGAAGAGCAAATGTGGACTTGATCAAAGTCCAAGTTCTCTTTAGAAGGATTAAGGGACCCAACCCTCATAGCATGGATGAGAGAGGCGCAAAGCCAACATATAGAGGGTAGTAGTCAGTCAGTATATTCCACCACGAGTCCTCCCAACTGTAAAGAATGCCATGAAGGCTAGCCAGGTGCAAGGGGTACTGCCTGAAGAAGAAACAATAGAAATATAGCAGTGTTGCATCTTACGACAGGCAGTATATTCCCCAAGATTCCTCCCAACTGTAAAGAATGCCATGAAGGCTAGCCAGGAGCAAGGGGTACTGCCTGAAGAAGAAACAATAGAAATATAGCAGTGTTGCACATTACGACAGGCAGTATATTCCCCCAAGATTCCTCTCAACTGTAAAGAATGCCATGAAGGCTAGCCAGGAGCAAGGGGGGTACTGCCTGAAGAAGAAACAATAGAAATATAGCAGTGTTGCACATTACGACAGGCAGTATATTCCCCAAGATTCCTCCCAGCTGTAAAGATTGCCATGGAGGCTAGCCAGGAGCAAGGGGGTACTGCACGAAGAAGACACATAAGAACTATAGCAGTGTTGCATCTTACAACAGCCAGTAAATTCCCCAGATTCCTACAAGCTGTAAAGAATGCCATGGAGGCTAGCCAAGGGCAAGGGGGGTACTGCCTGAAGAAGATACATTAGAAATATAGCAGTGTTGCATATTACGACAGCCAGTACACTTCCCCAAAAATTCACTCAGCTGTAATGACTGCTAAGGGAACAGGGAGCAATGGGTACTGCCTGATGAAGACAAATTGAGATTATTGCTGAGTTGTCTCTTTTGACAGCCAGTACTTTCTCCAGACTCCCCTGTGATGACCCCCAAAGGCGCAAAGCCAACTCACAGAGGGTAGCAAGACAAATAATATCCCACTATCAACTGTGCCAGATTGGTTGGACCAATGCCGGACAGAAGAGCAAATGAGGACTTGATCAAAGTCCAAGTTCTCTTTAGACGGATTAAGGGACCCAACCATCATAGCATGGATGAGAGAGGCGCAAAGCCAACATACAGAGGGTAGCGAGACAAAGAATATCTCACTATCACCTGTGCCGGATTGGTCGGACCAATGCCGGACAGAAGAGCAATTGTAGACTTGATCAAAGTCCAAGTTCTTTTTAGAAGGATTAAGGGACCCAACCATCATAGCATGGATGAGAGAGGCGCAAAGCCAACATATAGAGGGTAGTAGTCAGTCAGTATATTCCACCATGAGTCCTCCCAACTGTAAAGAATGCCATGACGGCTAGCCAGGAGCAAGGGGGGTACTGCCTGAAGAAGAAACAATAGAAATATAGCAGTGTTGCACATTACGACAGGCAGTATATTCCCCCAAGATTCCTCTCAACTGTAAAGAATGCCATGAAGGCTAGCCAGAAGCAAGGGGGGTACTGCCTGAAGAAGAAACAATAGAAATATAGCAGTGTTGCACCTTACGACAGGCAGTATATTCCCCCAAGATTCCTCCCAGCTGTAAAGAATGTCATGGAGGCTTAGCCAGAAGCAAAGGGGGTACTGCCTGAAGAAGAAACAATAGAAATATAGCAGTGTTGCATCTTACGACAGGCAGTATATTCCCCAAGATTCCTCCCAGCTGTAAAGAATGCCATGAAGGCTAGCCAGGAGCAAGGGGGGGGGGGGGGGGGGGGGGGTACTGCCCGAAGAAGAAACAATAGAAATATAGCAGTGTTGCATCTTACAACAGTCAGTATATTCCCCCCAGAGTCAACCAGGCTGTAAAGAATGCCATGAAGGCTAGCCAGAAGCAAGGGGGGTACTGCCTGAAGAAGAAACAACAGAAATATAGCAGTGTTGCATCTTACGACAGGCAGTATATTCCCCCTTGATACCTACCAGCTGTAAAGAATGCCATGAAGGCTAGCCAGAAGCAAGGGGGGTACTGCCTGAAGAAGAAACAACAGAAATATAGCAGTGTTGCATCTTACGACAGGCAGTATATTCCCCCTTGATACCTACCAGCTGTAAAGAATGCCATGAAGGCTAGCCAGAAGCAAGGGGGGTACTGCCTGAAGAAGAAACAACAGAAATATAGCAGTGTTGCATCTTACGACAGGCAGTATATTCCCCCTTGATACCTACCAGCTGTAAAGAATGCCATGAAGGCTAGCCAGAAGCAAGGGGGGTACTGCCTGAAGAAGAAACAACAGAAATATAGCAGTGTTGCATCTTACAACAGGCAGTATATTCCCCCTTGATACCTACCAGCTGTAAAGAATGCCATGAAGGCTAGCCAGAAGCAAGGGGGGTACTGCCTGAAGAAGAAACAATAGAAATATAGCAGTGTTGCATCTTACAACAGGCAGTATATTCCCCCAGAGTCCTCCCAGCTGTAAAGAATGCCATGGAGGCTAGCCAGGAGCAAGGGGGTACTGCACGAAGAAGACACATTAGAAATATAGCAGTGTTGCATATTACGACAGCCAGTACATTTCCCCAAAAATTCGCTCAGCTGTAATGACTGCTAAGGGAACAGGGAGCAATGGGTAACGCCCGATGAAGACAAATTGGGATTATAGCTGTGTTGTCTCTTTTGACAGCCAGTACTTTCCCCAGACTCCCCTGTGATGACCGCCATGGAGGCTAGCCTGGGAGCGAGGGGAGACTGTCAATCACTATAGTAACACTGGGTTAAGATGTTGTTGTCGTGTGCCAAGCACCAGGCAGGTGTGGTTCTAAGAAGAGAGGGCTGGGTCATAGTTGACTTGGCAGAACAGTTTGCCAAACAACATACACAATTTCTTTGCATGATTCGTCATTCTAAAGAAAATGACTAATATTACCTTATGTCAAGAGCAAAAACATGCGGAGGTAAATACTCAAAATATATTAAGGGGAACTTGCCGTTAACTGGATTGTGCAGCTCCTCTATCATAGACCTGTCTTGACTTGTTGATGGGTTGATGTATCTGGAGATAGCAAGCCTTTCTGCAACACAAACAAAATTTAGAAGTTGCAGTAAAAAACTACCACTACCCTCAATTACCCACAGTAAATAGTTTAAGGTAAATTGATTTTCCCGTAATAATAAAATATAAACTGCGTGGACCAACATTAAAGAAGACTGAAAACTAATCCAGAGGATTAGCTTTACAAGTATCACCTTGTAAACCCTCAGAAGGTGGTCAATAATTGGGTCTCAGAATTTCATAATGCAATAACATATCTTTCTGAACGTTTGTATATACTGGGCGCCTTGAGTACCTTTTGTGGTAGATATGTGCGCTATATAAGACTTTGATATTATTATTATTAAATATAAAGTATAATACAGGCATAAAAAAAATGCGCTACAGT
Source organism: Asterias amurensis (assembly GCF_032118995.1). Lineage (NCBI taxonomy): Eukaryota > Metazoa > Echinodermata > Asteroidea > Forcipulatida > Asteriidae > Asterias > Asterias amurensis. Next base: position 6,397,024 of record NC_092655.1, on the reverse strand, counting down.
ATTAGTAGGCCTTAAACTGCAGCGTAGAAACAAAAAAGAAAAGAAACATAGGCCACAATTCATTTTCAAGATATCTTTATGGCTTACCTTGGACAGGGCCTCAACGAACGCCCTTTGTTCTTTCCGTTATGGTCGTTGAGGGCCACATTCACCTCCTTCCGCTATTCTTGATTCAAAGTGTTTGGCCAAGAGTAAAGGGTGCCCTCACTTGGTGGAACGGGATGATGACAAGTGAAGCGGAACAAATTAAAAACAACGGCTATAATCAAAGACAAACAAGGAGCATTTTACCAGGTCTAGTTCCCGACCTGTGCGTCACAATAAAATCGCATTTAGGTACTGTACTTGCATGACGGCTTGATGATCACCTTGGACATAAAAAACAAAAACAAAAACAATCGCAGACTGGCATTTACGGCGCGCCAAGAAAGGATTAACGCTGAGTCCGCGCAAAAAAAACAAAATGGGAATATAAAAAAGGCGGGGTATAGGGTGAAAGTGTTGTGAATTTACCTTTTACTGGCAGCTCCTACATCTTGGCTAGTCTTGGACATCTATTTGTTGAAAGGTACATGTCTTCAAAGATCCTCAGTCTAACTACAAAACAAACAAATCTATAACTTGCCAGATTTAGTGTTTTAGACCATTAATAATAAACTACAGCATTTATAAGGCACACTTTACTGAGAAAGAGAAACATTCAAAGGCGCCGGTCAAGTTTTGTCAAGATGTTGGAAAGCAAGCAAGAACAAGTGTGTTTTGAGTTTCTGCTGGCCTGCTCTTGTTGTACGGGGTGTCAAGAGATCGTGTATGTAGGGTGGAGCTGAACCATGTAGTGCCTTGAATGTGAGTATAATTATTTTGAATTGAATTACCCATCATTTAAACATTTAAATTCAGCTACTTTGGTTACTCTTGGCATTTTCTTTGCATTTTCAATCAGAACTAAATGAAGGCAAAACATTGAAAGCAGCAACAAAGTTGTTCACCAATAAGCTCTGAGAATGAACCTTGTGTGCCAACGAAGAACCAACAAAATCCAACAGTTAACTTGCTTTTACTGTTGGATTTTATTGGACACTTTCAATCACAAATAAATAAAGACAAATCATTCAATCAAACAGAATGGTGTATAAATGAGCTCTCAGAATGAAACCTTCTAGCAAGTGAGAAGCAAAATTTATAAACAGCTGATGATTGGTCTTGATAATTTGGTTCGACATCCAGTTTCAAAAGTGACTTTCCAAAAAACTTGACACATTCAACCATTAAGTGTTTAAAAACATTAAGTATCGGTAAAAAAGCCGGAATCAATCCTATTATTCCCTCACTGGCTTATTTATTAAGTAGACTGCCTTACCTCTGAAGATTGTTCCTCCAAATTATGTCTCAGCAAAAGTTTCAAGTGGAAGGCAGTCATCTTGAGTGTCTGGAGAAGTCCCCATCTCTGTCCAATGCATCTTGTGATCTTTTCCATCCTAGTAGGTGGGCATCTTAACTGTATGGATGGTTCATCAACTTCACCTTGCCAGAACAAGACATGGTGGCCATCTGAAAGAGAAAAAGAATTAGAGCAGGAGTAAGTGAAGGTACTTTGAAAAACTGTTTGATGAATGCTACACTTGCTTCTGTCTGAAGGTATGCCGATCTTCTGCAGAAGAAAATATATTTCTCCCCCATCGCAAGCCAAGAGCAAGTGGGCACTGACGGAAGAAGACACACTAGAACTATATTTAAGTTGCCTATTAGGAAAGGCCGTACTTCCCAAGAGTCCACCCAGCTGTTATGATTACCATGGGGGCTAGGTGGGAGCAAGGGGCTAGACGGGAGAAAGGGGTACTGCCTCATGAAGACACACTAGAACTATAAAGGCGTTGCCTGTAAGGAAAGCCAGTACATTCCCCTGTAGTCAGTCCAGTTGTAATGACTATCATGGGGTAGCAAAATAGGGTACTGCCGGAAGAGGCCACATTAGAACTATAGAAAAGTTGCCTCTTAGGGCCAGTATAATCAAACCCCCCCCCCCCCCCCAAGTCAGCCCAGCTGTAATGACTTCCATCGGGGCAAGCTGGGAGCAAAAATTGTACTGCCCAAAAAGGCCACACAAGAACCCAAAAACAGTACATTCCCCTAGAGTCAGCCCGCCTGCATTGACTGTCGTGGGTGTTAGCCGGGAGGAAGGGGCTACTGCCCAAAGAAGACACCCTAGAACTGTAACAATGTTGCCCGTTACGACAGCCAGTACATTCCCAGCAGAGTCAGCCGTTATGCTGTTATGACTGCAAAGGCAACAGGGAGCAAGGGAGTACTGCCTGAAGAAGACACATTGGAACTATAGCTGTATTGCTCTTAACACACCAAGTACATTTCCCTACATTCGCCAGTCTGTAATGACTGGTATGACTGCTAGCCAGCAGCAAAGGATACTGCCTGAAGAAGAACATTAGAACTAAGGCGCTGTTGCCTTTTTCCACAGCCAGTATGAGCCAGCGCTGCTTTTGTGCCTGCCATTATAGCCAGGAGTCGAGTATTGATACCATAAAAATAGAGATAGCAACAATCCCTTTATTTCACTGACCTAATTCAGTAGAATGCCTTACCTGTTAAGACTGTTCCTCCTTTTATGTCTAAGCCAAACAAAAGCTTCAAATCAAGTGGGATCCCTGTCCAATACATCCGGCAGACACTTCCATAGTAGGAGGACATCCCAACTGTATGGATGGTTCGTCTAACAAGATATGGTGGATATCCCATGCAGCCATCTGAAAGAGAATAATAATATAGTTTGGGGGGCTAATCGTCCTTACTTGCAGCTAGAGCTAGAGCTGAATTGCGAAGGACACAGCTACAACGTGTTCGAGAAGCAGGCATGCAAGGGCGCATTCAGCTGCCAGCCACATCAACCCATTATGACCATGGAGCACAGCCAAGATCAAAAGTGTTTGAATTTTTCCTGAGGGAGGAAAACCGGATAGTCTGGAAAACCCTCGTGGCACAGCAGAGAACCAATGCACAACTCAACTCACATATGGCCCCGACCGGGAATCCAACCGGGGTCACCTGTCTGAAGGCTGGCCGATCTTCTGCAGATGGAAGGATTTCTCCCCCAGCAAAGAACAATCCTATATTTTGACTTTAAAAGGTTTATAACTGAAGAAATTCATGTGTTCAGACCTTTATAAATATTCGTTATCCTGGGATGGTAGGATCAGGGGAGGGGTACATCTTTTGCGGAGCTAGACGACAGCTCCAGCGTTGCATTCACCACACCATGACTACACTGAGGGATGACAGCCTGCAAGGTAACTAATAGAATAGTGGACACTATTGGTAATTACTCAAAATAATCATTATCATAAAACCTTTCTTGGTAACAAGTAATGGGGAGAGGTTGATAGTATAAAACATTGTGAAAAACAGCTCCCTCTGAAGTGACGTAGTTTTCGAAAAAGAAGTAATTTTCCACGAATTTGATTTCGAGACCTCAAGTTTAGAATTTGAGGTCTCAGAATCAAGCATCTGAAAGCACACAACTTCGTGTGACAAGGATGTTTTTTTTTAGTTATCTCTCAACTCCGACGACCAATCAAGCTCAAATTTTCAGAGCTTTGTTAATTTATGCATGTTGAGATACACCAAGTGGGAAGACTGGTCTTTGACAGTTACCAATAATGTCCAATATCTTCAAAGATACTGTAAATAAATACCCTCAAAATAGTACTGGGCAAGCTTGTTGGTCTAGTGGTTAAGAAACCTGGAGCCAATTGTATGGCTTTGATTCCTACATAATTTGGTCATCATTATCCTCTTGTAGGGTGAAAGGCAAAATTCTGTACTAGCTTTTCATAAGTGAAGAATGCCTCCCGAAGAACATGACGCATATATTACACACAAGCTGAAATTCCTTAAAGGCAGTAGAAACTATTGGTAATTACTAAAAATAATTATTATCATAAAACCTTTCTTGATTACGAGCAATGGGGAGAGGTTGATGGTATAAAAACATTGTGAGAAACGGCTCCCTCTGAAGTGCCACAGTTTTTGAGAAAGAAGTAATTTTCAGAGAATTTGATTTTGAGACCTCAAGTTTAGAACTTGAGGTCTCGAAATCAACCATCTAAACACACACAACTTCGTGTGACAAGGGTGTTTTTTTTCTTTCATTATTATCTTGCAAGTTCGATGACCGATTGAGCTCAAATTTTCACATGTTTGTTATTTTATGCATATGTTGAGATACACCATAGGTGAAGGCTAGTCTTTGACAATTACCAATAGTGTCCACTGCCTTTAATTTGGCACTAGATGAAAATTTACAAAATACTTTACATACTTATATGTAAAGTATTATGTTATGGAACTTACCTTAAACTAGGGATTGCAGCCCCTCTGTCATAGGTTGGTCTTGGACATCTATTTGTTGGCGGGTAGACCTCTTTGGAAATGCTTAGCCTTCTGCAACACAAGCAAATCAAACAATTTCCAACAAAAGGTGTTCTCAAATATTTTATCTTCAAGTACGGATTCAATCAGATTCGCAGAATGGAGTGGTCATAAAACCCTATATTGCTCGGCTAATACCACTACCTGCATCTTGTGTGTTCTATGTCACGCGCCAAGTTTGCTTGAAGATAAATACGTTATCACAGCGCGCTCGTGGAAATGTGGAAAATAAAGCGCGTCTGCGTCCCATATCCAACTCGGTCTTGGCCTCGTTGGATATGGGACACAGAAGCGCTATATTTTTCCGTATTCCACTCGCGCTTGTGTGATATTTTATAATGTATTGGTAACAAGCTGGAATCAGACTTGAGGCTTTTACTGTCGGTACTCTCACAAGAATTGAAAAGAAAACTTTGAAACAGCAATGAAATGGTAAGAGGAACTCCTGCATAAATCAAAATTGTTCAACAGCATTTCAGGCGGGGGGTCCAAATGCCTGAAATGGTTCTCGTAATGGTTGGTGTTGTTATCATAGAGTTTTCTCAATGCAACGCATGACTAAAAATGCGAAAGAACAGGAGTTGATAAAGGTCCACTGAACTATTGGATGGATGCCACACTTGCATCTGCATGAAGGCTGGTCGATCTTCTGCAGATGGAAAGATTTCTCCCACAGCAAGAACAATTCAGTAGTTTTACTTTATAAGTGGATGGTACTCTTTTGGTTATTAAAAGAATGCATTAATTCAAACCTTTACAAAACTTCTCTCTCATTGGATGGTAGGCTCAGGGGAGGGCGTACTGCTCCAGCGTTGCATTCACCACACCATGACTCATCTGAGGGACGACAGCCTGCAAGGTAACTAACACAACAATGTCTAATCAATTTTTAATCGCATAGTACAAAATAAATAGCACTGAGCAAAGTATTTGATCTAGTGGTTAAGAAATCATTACTAACATCTAAGGCTTTACTTTCTGTATTACATGTACCTATATATAATGAAGGATGCCGAGAAACATATGATGCACTAAACACAAGCTGAAACTCCTTGTATAGTACGTTAAGTTCAGACTTTTCTGTTTTTTTTAAATCGCTGATTGGTTGCTTTAGCAGAGGCATGCAAGGGCGAATCCATGATTGTCAAAACAGTGGGCCTTGATATTTTTTTTTCAGAATGAAAGAGCGCGCAAGGCAGCAATTTTCGGGGGTCGACTGCTTTTAAACTAGAGAGTGCCAAATTTCCATTATAAAGCCAACTGGTTTGAACTGTGTTGATTGTTTAATGAAATTTAGATCTGGGCAGGGCCAAATTTCATGGCTCTGCTTACCGTAAGCAAAGAATTGGCGCTTACGCAAGCAGTGAATTCTGCGCTCACGTCAAGAGTATGGGTTTGCAGAGAATCTTTTGCTAATGCACGTGCGTACTCCACAATGGGAGACTAATAAATTTGAAGGAACACGTTGCCTTGGATCGGTCGAGTTGGTCTTTGAAAAGTGTTCTGTAACCGTTTGTTGTAAAATGTATATGGTTAGAAAGATATTGTAAAAGTAGAATACAATGATCTACACAAATATGCCAAAATTTTGACTCCCATAAATGGCCGACCGTGATAGTTCGCGACGTAAAAGGAAAACCGTGCAATTTCGAGTGATACTTGTGTGGATCATTATATTCTACCTTTAAAACATCTTTCTAACCATATGCATTTCAAAACAAACAATTTCAAATGCTTTTAATAGACCAACTCGTCCGATCCAAGGCAACTTGTTCCTTTAAATCCATGTTTTAAAAAAATTATTAAGGATTGTTAACATTTGCAGAGAGAGAATATGAAGGTAATTTTGTTACTAAGATGCAACACTGACTTCCAAGTGTTAATTTAAAATTGAGGTTGACCCAGGAATTTTTTATATAAAATTAAAAAAATGAATTCCATCAAGCGAGAAGAAATACACAATGAACAAAAAACCAGCGTTCCATATCAACAGCTGATAAATTTTTTAGTTGAAAGTGTTGTTATAGGCCTACATTTTACTGCACTGATCAATACAACTACCATGTACAAATTTTTTAATAATTTACTTTTGTGTATCTTTATTTTCCCCTGCTTTTTCCTCTCCCCCTCCCCTTTTTTCCTGAGAGAGGGGGCCTGCGCCACCCCCCCACCCCACCCCATGCCCCCCTCTCCCCCCTGATGCGCTCCTCAGGACATCTCTTTTAAAGCTCTCCAAAATAAAGAGCCCCATAATCTATCTCTGCGAGATCTACAATGTACACTCAGGGTTTGGGTAGTTTTTCTACAGTTAATTTATATTTCTTTACAGGTCATTCTTGTTTAACTTTTGTTTACAACAAACAATTCACTGGTAACCAAAGGTCTAGGTTTGTTCCATGTTTACAATGTGTACAGCCTAACAGCCCTGATATTTCACGGAGGCAACGAAGGTGATTGCCTTCATGCCCCCTGGTCAATGCCTTGGTGCCCTTGCAATGCTCAAGTAGAAATTTTACAATTTCCCCACAGGGTGCCCTTTACCAAGGCGAAAATGCCTTGGTGCCCTTGCCCTTTCAAAAACAAAGCATACAGGACTTGCCTAACCATCTACACTTTGCTGTAAACAGACTAATGCACATGCCCCCCCCCCCCCAAACGATGTCAGTTAATTAAATACTTAGTGCTATACCTATTTCCACATAAATAAAATGAAGAAAATACTAAAAAGGAGAGGCTCGTCCCATATAATATTGTTCCTTGTACATGTTATAAGCCTTTTCGCAGTCCCAGCGTGCATGAGCAGGAATTGCATAAAGACGAGTTTCTAGAGATAAACAATACAAGGCTTCTCGTAGCGAGGGCTTTATAACACGCATAGTTGGTAATGAGCAGGTGTTTTGGGGGATAATTTCTACGAATTCCTTAAAAACTGTAAATTAATTTGCTTTTTAAGGGTCGGGGTGACATCTGAAGGTATTGTTTGTAATTGTGTCAGGTCAACAGAGGCAATTGACAACCAAGGACCAGAGGAACCAATTGACAAATGTGTCAATAAATGGATTTTTGGGGAGTGACAGCGAGGATGTGGGGCTTAGTTATTTCACTTTTAAAAAGGGACAGACATTTCCTCAAAACTTGTTGTTTGTGTGAAATGTGATGGTAAGCATAATTCCGTCCCTCACGTTTGTCCCTCACTTTAAAAACGGTGTCATGCATCCAAGATAAATTTTGTTGATTTAATTAAGTAGTCTCATTTTGTCCATCCCCTACAGGGAAATTTTTTCCTTCAATCACACATTTTTGAAGTGCTCCCTCTTTTTCCTTGTGTGAAACCAACTTTCAATTTTTGACAATTTCTGAATCATTGCTATTCATTTAATTATAATTATAATTCAAGTTTCAATAACAAAATTGAAAATGTAAAGAAATAGCAGGGTTTGTCAATTCTGTTGATGTCCGACCCTCACGCATAAAAAACGTCCCCTGCCTAAAATCCTGGACATAACTAAATATTATATTGATAATGTGTAATAAAGATGCTATGTCAGATTTTTGGCCCCAAACATTAAAAAATAGATTTTTTTTTATTGAATGGTATTTCAAAGAGTATCACCTGCTCTAACAAAAAAAAGTTTATCTTTTACTTTTAATGGTCAGGAACCATGACAAAAATTTAAAACGTTTCTTATAAAACAAACGAGAATTGGTCACGTAATATATTGTCGGGATCCCGACAAAAACTAATTTTGAGCACTTTATTTCACTGCTACTAATGATTAGCGGACTTTTTCGAGCAATGGCTCAAATGAAAGCTTATAACTTTCTCGACCCCCATCAAAATACCTTTTGAATTTTAAATCAAAATTTTGGGGTCAAATCGGCCAAAAGTCTGACATAACATCTTTAAAGGCAGTGGACACTATTGGTAAATACTCATAATAAAAATAAATTATTTATAACGCGCCTTTTCCAAAGGAAACAAATCGCCAATTATTTTTACTGCAAGGTGAGTGGGACAAAGATTTTTTTAAATATGAGACCCAATCCTTAGCACACCATGTAAATTATGCATTACACAACACCTGGGACCAACGGCTTTATGTCCCATCCGAAGGACGAATCAATTGTTAAGTGTCTTGCTTAATGGACACTATTGGTAATTACTCAAAATATTTTTAAACATATAATTAAACTGACTTGGTAACAAGCATTGGAGAGCTGTTGATAGTTAAAAAACATGTTGGGAAACGGATCCCTCTGATGTAACATAGTTTTCGAGAAAGAAGTAATTTTCCATGAATTTGATTTTCAAGACTTCAGATTTAGAATTTGAGGTCTCGAAATCAAGCATCTAAAACACAAAACTTCGTGTGACAAGGGTGTTTTTTTCTTTCATTTTTATCTCCAAACTTCGACGACCAATTGAGCTCAAATTTTCCAGGTTTGTTATTTTATGCATATGTTGAGATACATCAAGTGAGAAGACTAGTCTTTGACAACTACCAATAGTGTCCAGTGTCTTTAAAGGCAGCGGACACTAGTGGTAATTACTCAAAATTATTATTAGCATAAAACTTTTCTTGATTACGAGCAATGGGGAGAGGTTGATGGTATAAAAACATTGTGAGAAACGGCTCCCTCTGAAGTGCCACAGTTTTTGAGAAAGAAGTAATTTTCAGAGAATTTGATTTTGAGACCTCAAGTTTAGAACTTGAGGTCTCGAAATCAACCATCTAAAAGCACACAACTTCGTGTGACTAGGGTGTTTTTTTCTTTCATTATTATCTTGCAACTTCGACGACTGATTGAGCTCAAATTTTCACAGGTTTGTTATTTTATGAATATGTTGAGATACACCAAGTGAGAAGACTAGTCTTTGACAATTACCAATAGTGTCCAGTGTCTTTAAGGATACAAGTGTCACGGCTGGGGATTATACAAGTATGGACTCACCTGAGCAGTTTGAGTTTGTAAACTCGCTGTTCCTTCCTTGTCTTTGAGCTTGCATGCTTCACACTGAAGGGAGGGGTCACATGAGCATGTTCAGTTGTTCTTTCAGAACAGTTAACACTTGTAGGGTAAAAAGCACCATTCATTTTGTCGATAGTTGACTGTAAGAAATAACAGCCAAACAGTTAATATATGTGACCATCCACCACCAATGGGCTGTAAAGTTTACACTTTTACTGTGATGGGCTTAATGCATTTTTGGAGAGTGTAATTAGCTTCAAAATGACACCATCCACATGTAAATCAGACTTTTCATGACGAAGTTATGATTTCTCAAAGCCACCTACTTTTTTATTCAGATTTCTCAAAGATTTCTTGAAACCCAAACAATTTAAAAGGCTCTGCAATGTGCAAGTGCGACTGAAATGTTTACAGGAATAATTTCCGCAATTTGACGATTGTGTGCACATGAATTGTTTGCGCAATTTGAAGACAATGCAGAAATGGTTTGCGCAATTTGACAATCGTGCGGGATTGGTTTAGCGCCCAGCCAAAATTTAACCCTGTACAGAACCCTGTATTACTGTGACAAATAGGTTTTTTTTCGTTTAGGACGACGGATGGTTCTGCGACGGTTTACACCATGGCCGTCCGTGTAACAAGTATCCAGATTTTTCAGGTCGACAAACTGTGAGTTGATAAAAAAACCAGGCAAATTCGGTATGCAGACTGCGCATTTGCAAGATCGGTTGTACATTGTACCCAAAAGTTAAGGTTGTAGGTCAAATGTGTAAATATTTATCAGTAAGTTTAACCGACAAATGTCGGTTTCAAGCACAATGCAGAATCAACCCAGGTACTGTTGTAGAAATTGAGGGCATCTGTCTTCAACACATGCGCAGCTAACTCCATGTATCGTTTTCACCATCGCAGAACCATCCGTCATTGATAATGAAAACTCCCTTATGTCTGCTCCAGACCAAATATGGTCGATGTGACTTTGTTACTAGGCCTGTTTTATTATTAAAAAGATTTTATAAATACATCCTTTTATGATTTCAAAAAAAACAAATAAAGAGTAGGTAGGCCTATCAACTTTAAAGGCAGTGGACACTATTGGTAATCGCTCAAAATAATTATTAGCATAAAACCTTTCTCGGTGACGAGTAATGCGGAGAGGTTTGATAGTACACATGAATAAAACATTGTGAGAAACGGCTCCCTCTGATGTGCCTTAGTTTTCGAGAAAGAATTAAATTTCCATGAATTTGATTTTGAGACCTCAGATTTAGAACTTGAGGTCTCAAAATCATCCATCTAAACGCACACAACTTTGTGTGACAAGGGTGTTTTTTTTTCATTGTTATCTTGAAAGTTCGATGACTGATTGAGCTCAAATTTTTACAAGTTTGTTATTTTATGCATATGTTGAGATGAATGTAGGTCACTTCGTACCCAAGTCACTTTGTACCCAAGTCACTTCGTACTACAAGTCACGTCATATGTGAATGAATTGTACGGTTGTTGAGACCATGCAGTTGAGACGATCAAAGCATGGAGGTAGAAATCATGATCGAAAGAAATGATTTGAAACAAACCTTCAGGTTTTTTTTTAAACCAAAGTGGGGGATTGTTTTTGTTATCAGCACTGGTTATCAGTAAATAAAACATTCACTTTTTAGGAGAGTTTAACAAAAAACTTGTAGTAATTTACGGAGGAAAAGCTTGTGTAAAATATGCCCTCAATGAGTGCTATATATTCTCCGTCGGACAAGTCAAGAACAGAGCCCGTGAAATATAATTAGTGTCAATGTCCACATGAAAGCAGGGGTTGCCCTTAACTTTTTTTTCAACTGGCCAGCAGGACCAGTTGGCTTGATTTTTCACTGGTCCGCCAGGCTTTTGACAGGTCCGTCAAATTTTTTGTATGTTTTTTTAACTAAAAAAATACTGTTGTATACCAACTGCTCGATTTTTAATCGCCGCTATTTCAAAATTCAACATGAATTGCAACGTCAACTTAACTGCACTGGAAGCCATACTTTATTTATGTGTACCAAGTTATTGTGTTCGTAAGGGGGCTCACTAATTTGAGAGTATTTTTTCTTTAAAAAAAGTAATAACAATAATCTTACTAAAATTAATTTAAAAACAGGTCAAATTATTTGTGAGAGCAAATTGGAAAATTTAACATGATCTTTATTTAGGTAATTTTTTAGTCTACGGTTTATTGTAAGCATTGGACATCGAAGTATTCTCAAGTACGAAGAACATTAATTTGTATGAATTTGTTTTTATTGTTTTACTTAACAAAAAAAACACTTTAAAACCGACTGTTAAAAATATTAACTTTTTATGTATTGCCTTCAAATCTACAGTGGGGAGGGTTTACGTGCGATCGCTTAAGTTATTTTATCATGTATAAACATTGCCTGTTTGTACTTTTAATATTAAGTATTCATAAACACAATACATCGTACCGATAACCGAAGTTCCCAAAATCTTCCCACTTTCGTCCAGAAAAAAAACCAACAAAAAGTAGACATCAAAATAGTTGCAACATCCATGGAGAAGCATACGGCGTGTTACGGTATTTTTTTAATTATGTGTACGGAATGGTCGGTGCCGGCGTCTGTTTTAGTAAGAAAAAATTCATTTAAAAGCAGCAAAAACAACTGCGCCTTTGTTAAACCATGGAGGTGTCGCATTCGAGAACCCAAGTATTTCTTGAAATTTGAACCCGCAAAACCGAAGCAACCGCGCATTATATTTGACCAATAAAACCATGGAGCAAAACTAGATCGCCCAACGATCGCCCGCAAAAAAAAAACAAGCCCCAAATAACAAAAGAATTAAGCAAAATCAGGACGGAAGAACCATACTAATCCCAATTAAATACTCCTTTTTGCTCATCCAGAGTATCCTAACTTTATAATTTTTGTTCAATGAAGCCTCACCGTCTCGCTCGTTTTTCGTAAACACGCTAGACTCTTTTCCCCACACGGAAATCTGCTCTGTTGACGACGACCATGCTGCTGCTGACAGAATGTGTTTTGCTTTGTGGTCTTTTGTCAAGGCAATTAAAGCTAGTTTTGTAAGCTATCGCGTACTTTCACCAATAGAGGGCGTCTATTCTCACGCTATCGAATAGTCTGAAACGCCCTCTAGCGATCAATGTTTCTTACTACGAAGACTACAAGCATTTGCGTTGCATGATGGGATTTTGCGCTGTGTGTACATGTGTATGTGTTATCGTGGGAAGTTTGCCAGCGTTCAGCGGCACTTCGGGTGATTTTTTTACGTTTTATCCAAACCTTGAATGAATGTTTTTATGTTTTATTCGAGCCTAAAAATATTTAAATAATAGTCATAGTTCTGTAGTACCGCTGCCGATATTTTTGACTGGTCAGCCGGACCAGTTGGCAAGGTGTTTCAGCTGGTCCGCCGCGATTTCTACTGCAGTTTGGCCAGCGGACCAGCGTTAAGGTCGAACCCTGGAAAGAAAATAATGAAGGCCGTCCACTGCTCCCAGAGTTAGCCAATTGGGGTATGAAGTGACTTGGGTACGAAATGACTTGGGTATAAAGTGACTTGGGTATAAAGTTACTTGGGTACAAAGTGACTTGGGTACGAGGTGACCGACATATGTTGAGATACACCAACTGTGAAGGCTAGTCTTTGACATTTACCAATAGTGTCCAGCCAGTGCCTTTAACGCTCAGATACCTTTTGCGTATCGTCATCAGCACACGCCTTCACTTTTTCACTCATGTTTATTTACAATTTTTTTTTATTCGATATGAAATAATATATCTAACTTTCCTCAATGAAATACCCCTTTTTGTGAAGAAGTGGTGGCGCCATACGGAAAGTTAGTTCCAATTCAATTCACTTTATTATTATTATTATCAAATCCAAACAAATAAACAAAACAATCCAATAGAGTAAATAAAGTATTTGTAGTGTAAATGATGATTTTTGTTAACTGTTTGTTTGTGAGTGTATGTTCTTGAATGTACGGATTTCTAGAAAAATAACAGACCTAGTCATTTTAGATACAGAATGTTTTCCCTCGAGACTAGACTGTGAATGCTCAAAACATGTGACGACGGCGGGTAAAATCGCCATCTTTAAAAAACATTTTCCCGTTTGACCAACGGGAAGCTCATAATTTGTGGAACTCTCAGACGCTATACAAGAGTATCAATTCGAATTTTCAAACAAGAAATACCTGCAGATTCGTTAAATTCATTTAAAAGAAGAAAAAGTTGTTGTAAATGAAGAAATAAAAGACATAATATGACCTTAGCTTACTCACGTTTCATCCCATGGTTGCCTTGTTGGAAATCCAGTCTTACACATGCGCATGTGCGGGTGCTTGGAAAAACCTCGTCCCCAGGGTCGGGGTTGTGTAGAGCGTACGAGGTGGAAACATGGTTGGAAAATGTGTTGGAGCCCTCTGTTGACATTTATTGACAAAGTCGTTATGCCGTTGTTTGGGATGATTGTTTTGAAGATTGTTTAAAAGAAAAAATAGGAACGATATCAAGTGATGTTCACACGTTAATATGTTCATGTCTTAACACAAATTTGAAGACAACCTACACATTGTAAACCTTGAAGATGTTCATGGTGGAAAACCTCCCCTGAGAAAACAGTGCCTAAAATTCAGTACCGGATTTGTTTTTTTAGCAATGAGTATATGCAATAGAATTTCATCTCTCGATCGATCAGGAACCCAATGTTTACAACCAGTGAACATTATGATGGGTTATTTTATTCAATCGACTCCGATAACCGATTAGGTTTTAAATTTCACCAGTTTGGTAATTCACTTTGGTAATTCACCATATTGTTTGGAACACACCATTTTCCTTCCTTCGTGGTCAGTTTATAGTGTGAATTATGTTCTCTACTGACAAAATACTATAAAGGTCGCCCATTAGCTTAAAGTACAGGATTCGCAATCATTAAACAAAATATCAGATTACGTCGTTACCCCCCCCCCCCGGTCTCCAAGGAAGGGCGGAGGGGGCTGAACGCCCTTTTTCACAGGCACACAAAAACATTATTTTTTTGTCCCCGTACCACAAGCTTATAAATGGAAAGAAATAGCACAGTACTAGCACAAACACAAAACAAACAAACAAACAAACAAACAAACAAACAAACAAACAAACAAACAAACAAACAAACAAACAAACAAACAAACAAACAAACAAACAAACAAACAAACAAACAAACAAACAAACAAACAAACAAACAAACAAACAAACAAACAAACAAACAAAAAAACAAACAAACAAACAAACAAACAAACAAACAAACAACCCAACAAACAAAAAACAAAACAAAACAACAAACAAATGCCGAAAATTGACACTGCCATATTTCGTTTCAACGAAAGAAGAGACGTTGTTTTATTTGGGGGTTTTTGTGGGGGGGGGGTATGGTTGGGGGGTACAACTGTTGGATGTTGACGCAGTTACACACACCACCACAACCGCTAGCCGCACAAGCCCATAAATTCTCGACAGTCCCCAGTTCTATCTCGCTACATAAATTTCACAGCTCAATTTGGCGAGAAGCAAATTTTCCAGGCGGATGTAGTTCATGACCTTTGCTGACCCCGCTCCCTTATCATTTTCATTATCCCCTTGTCATAACAACGCGAAATCCCCCTAAATAAATGACGTCTGCATAGAGCCATGAGAAAGGCCATATTGCACTTGCTTTCAATGATGACTTTAAGATGGCGCGTTGATATTTATATTAAAGGGGGTTTTACAGTAAAATAGAAACATCTGATTTGGGTTTTTTCAAGGATAATGAACGTAGCGTATAACTTCGTTTTTTTTAGCCGTTCTCAGTTGAAGACATTTGGGGACACTATTGGTGGCAGCAAACTTACCAGGGCCAAATTTCGTAGAGCTGTTTAGCATAAAAAGTTGCTTTGCATGAAACTTCTTCCTTGATAAAAACAGGAGTACCAACCAAATTTTCATTTGTTGCATATTGCTTGTTACAGGTATTCAGCTGTTTTTTGCTTATCCTGAAAATCACGTGGAAATTTTGTTGGTAATCCTGTTTTTATCAAGGCAAACATTTTCATGCTAAGCAAATTTTGTGCTAAGCAGCTCTATGAAATTGGGCCCTGGTAAATCCATTGTTCTCAGCAATGTACGCTTGCTCAGATCTTTGTTATCGATGGAAATTTACCTGGTAAGTCTGCTGCCACCTAGCTTTACTTCTAACCAAGAAAATTGTTATTGACATTCCTTTTGGTTATTTAAAAACATTAAAAAATTGCGGTCCAACTACAATAGCATTTTTAGTTCACAATTTAAAAACACATTCCAAGCTCACACATTAAGAGTGATTTCCAAATGGTCACTGGATACTAATACTCAAAATAATCATCAGCAAAAAAAGGTTACGAGAGCTGTTGATAGTATAAAACATTGTGAACAACGGCTCCCTCTGAAGTTAACATACTTTGGGAGAAAGAAGTATAATTTCACACCTATAATATGAATCTGAGCCTTTTTCGGCATCTGAAAGTAAACACATTTTGTACAAAAGGTTTTTTATTCTTTCATAGCTCTCTTGCAACTTCGATGACCAATTGAACCAAAATTTTCACAGTTTTGTTATTTTATGCATATGTTGAGATACACCAAGTAAGAAAACTGGTCTTTGACAATTACGAGACAGGTCCAGTGCCTTTAATATAATACCATTTTAAAGCTTAATTAGAAGCGATGACCACCTGTATAACACACAACACACATTTGAACCAGCTCAAGCTCGTAAAGACACAAAAACCTAAATCCACGTTGAATCTAGAATCCATCACCCCATTGTAATGCTATAGTGAGGGGACCGTCCATCATTACGTCTTGAGAACCCCCCCCCCCCCCCTTTACCCTCAAGACAGGAAAAACCACCAACAGCGAGACACATTCTTCATCAGAGTCTTGTCTGTCTCCTTAACCAGTTGGGGTCAACGGGAAAACTATTAATTTTGTTTCAGTCGAGATCCAGTGTTTATGAACCGCTAACATGTTCCCCCCAATCAAGGCACATAGACCGGCGTTTTAAGACAAATAAACGGGCTGGCAGCGTGCTGGATTGCACGGCATCGTTTGGGGGTAAAGAAACTCGGCGAGTTTAGGCATGTTGGGTCTCTGCCCGATGAAGCCATCACAGATTTAGATGCCAAGGGAACAAACTTTCTTTTAAGCTTACAAAGTTATTTACGATGCCCAAATGTGACTCTTATTGGGAGAATGACTCCTGAAGTATGACTTTGGGAAGAAGTTTCAAAGTTTTTTTGTTCACTTATGTTATACTAGGCCAGGCCTAATAACAATTAAGGCATTTTGATTTGGGTGAATTTTTGTTTGATTTAGAAAGTGTGTAAGGTTGAAGAAGCTGCAAAGTTTGGTATTCACTTTGGCATTTTGGTTTAGGTGAACTTAACCTGCTTGAGAAAGTGCGTAGCCTATAAAAACTAAACCGGGCACATTGTGACCAAAGGAAAATACGTAATCGGTTGCTCTCAAAGTGGAGAACAATACTTCATATCTTGACGTCAAAACAGAGAAAACAATACTCATTTAATACACGCAATCAGTTAACGCACAAAGAAGGTTCACACTTCGTAAGCATAAAAGGTTACTTAGCACAACAAAATAATGCTTACAAAAACAAGGTTACCAGATCAAATACTACTTTATGTGTGCCAGATGTAACTGGTATCCTGCTCAGTTTTTCCTAGCAGACAAAATTATTTAGCATTATTGTAAAGCATCCCTTCTACTTCTTGTAACTGAGGACTGACAAAGAACAACGCGTCTTCGCTGGGATAGGCCTACTCGATGTGACTGACAAAGATGATTTGTTTCATACGATTGCAATACCAAGGCTAAATTGTAGGTCCTTTCTCTCAGTTTCTGTAGACCCACTGAAGTTTTTAAGGGTTCTTTTTCTACGTTTCGAGCAGCTTGTTCCTGTAGTCTTCATTTCGTTTGTTGTCTTCTGTCTCACAATACTTGGTAACTTAACGTTCGTTTGTATCACCTTTCAGCGGCAGCTTTCAACTAAGAATATAGTAATTTGCTTCTTTTTTTATTTTTAGATTTACCCTATCCAGCGTCAAGCTTGAGCGACCGGCCAGAGCGACTATCCCACGGCCACTTGTTCGCCGTGTGATTGCCACCTCCCCCGCCGCCGTCTCGTTGTGTCAACCGTTGATTTCACGCTCGTTGGTGCGTGAAGCGAGAGGCTGTCACCTCGCCAGCCTCACGGCTTTATCGCCCCGGTTGCATACCTCCATGAAAGTTGGGACAATTTGTATTTACGTTGGCCAATGGTGTTTGGATGATAACATTTCTAACGGTTGCTTCCTGACCCAAAAATACTGGGAAAATCGTGACTGGTGGGGAAAGTCGTTGGTTTAATTGTCGATGGTAACTGTCAGGGTTAACGACTTTAATAGTGCTCAATTTGAGTTGATAGTTTAAGTTCTCATGGTGATAACAAGTCTTTTAAAATTTTATATGATATTTTATGTTTTTGAAATAAATGAAAAATTGTTGAATAGGTCTATGTGTCAACGATTCAATTTAAGATGAAGTGTTGTAATTATAAAAATAACCAAAATAGCAAAATAAAAAGCACGGGTTACGGTAACATCATCATAAAATGATTGCTCTTCGAGTTGTGTGATTCCACCAGAACCGGTAATTCTTCGACGTTTCTATCAGTATGCCCTCATTTCATCTCATTTCATTTGTCTGAATGACAAGCCACGGGCTCTCAGAAAAGCGAACTGATAGCCAAGAACCCAATAGAGAGGAGACAACAGAGGAAGGAAGTTTCAGGTTTAGATAAGGGAGGAAACCCCGATGCGAACTGTCTCTAGCTACAGGGTATAGTTGGTCGACACTGCTCTAGAATTACAAGAGTCGTGGGTTCGAATCACACCCGAGTAATATGCCTGTGATATTGTTTTCGCAGGGGAAGTACATGCATTGCTGACACACATTGGTGTATGGGTAAAACAAAACAAAATATTATTTATCCCCGATGCAAAACATGATTATTCCAGGAAAACACACGCAGTCGGATTAATAGTTACATGAACTGAAAACCCAATAGTGCACCGACGTGATTCGAACCGGGGTCCTAGAGATGGAAGGCCAGTCAATATACAACTGCGCCAAACCGACCATCTTCATGAGAAAAACAACAACAACAACAACAACAACAACAACAACAACAACAACAACAACAACAACAACAACAACAACAACAACAACAACAACCACAACAACAACACCAACAACAACGACACCAACACCAACAACTACAACAAAACTTCGTTACGAACTTTGTTTTCCAGCTTTTCGAATTGCATTTCCACAAAATGCATTGTCTGATGTTTTCTGAAAACCCAATCCACAAAGTACACCGACGTGGTTCGAACCGGGGATCAGAAAACAGTTTGGTTTGGTTTCAAAAGATAGGTCTGGTGAAAGGGGGCAGAATATTCGGTTCCTATAATTCAGAAATTAAATCATGGATGAAGAAAATCATTCAGTGGCCTCCCTAACTCGCACTGGTGGCAGTCTCTGTTTTTATCAACTATGTATACGAGGGATCACCAAGAACCACAAACCATGGGATTTGATCACCCTTAAAGTGCACAACTTTCATCAGCATTAAAAGAACATCGGTTTGAAGAAGAACAAATGTTTGCACGACTAAAAGACGATTTGTGAGTATTTTCATGACAACTCCACTAATTTCTTGTTTTTTTTATATTTTTTACAATACTTTTATTGAATATTTTCAAATAATATTTACATCATTCTATAGAATGAGCATTAGGCATATACAATATCTAGATAGATCTTGGTCTATAATTTACATTAACTACTGTCATAGGATACAAAGGATAATTAACATCATTGTGTTCTGGAAGAGAACATGTTTTCCCTTCGTCTGGAACAAACCACCTGTGAAAACTATTAAATTCGGTAGTCATTGTTTCCAGATAAAATAATCAAAACTGATTATGTTTTTCCAGGATCTTAAAGGCACTTGACGCCTTTGGTAATAATTGTCAAAGACTAGTATTCTCACTTGGTGTATCCCAACACACACAAAACAAATCTGTGAAACTAAATGTGTGTGCTTTCAGAAGTCATTTTTGTTATTTGAGTGAGAAATTACCTCTTTCTCAAAAACTACGTTACTTCAGATGGGGCCGTTTCTCACAATGTTGTATAATATCAACAGATCTCCTTTGCTGGTTACCAAGTAAGTTTTTATGCTAAAAACTATTTTGAGTAATTACCAATAGTGTCCATCATTGCCTTTAAGTCACGTTCATATCGGGCTTGTTTCGATTGTTGCAATCGAAATAAGGACAATGCATGACAACATGTCACAAAGATAACAAACAATTATGAGTTCTTATAAATAAATATATTTCAGCATTCTGGTAACCTCACCAGTGCAATGCAATGTGTGACATAAATGGTTTAGCACCTAAGTCGTTTGGTAATGAACTATGTTTAACTCTGATGGGGGACAACATTACAATACATTTTCATATTCATGATGCAGTTATTTCATTCATTTATAGCCTATGTAGGCCTAACCATAAATATCATACATAAAAAGCAACAAATGTCCTGCTTTTGAACTACTACCTGGGCGGTATGGTAAAGAAAATCGGCTCGGACTAATACTCTATTTTGAGTTCTTAAGTTGGTCCCTAGACAGTTTTAAGCTTGTACGGATTTGACGACCTCCCCAAAACTTTGTAAAAGATTACATAATGTTTTGTGTTTTCAGATGTTGTTGGTGTGACTTGTTGGTTGCGCAATCCACCCAACCTCTTAATCACATCAGGTTTTAGAAAACAACAATTTGAAAACAAAATCATAAAAACATGTATTTTTCTGAAAGTCTATTTTGTGTGTATTAGTCTCTGTCATACTCTAGTTTGAGTTCTTAAGTTAGTCCCTAGACAGTTTTAAGCTTGTACAGATTTTGAGACCTCCCCAAAACTTTGTAAAAGATTACACAATTGTTCTGTGTTTTCAGATGTTGATGGTGTGACTTGTTGGTTGCGCAAACCAACCAAACTCTTAATCAAATCAGGTTTTAGAAAACAACAATTTGAAAACAAAATCATAATAACATGTATTTTTCTGAAAGTCTATTTTGTGTGCCTTTGTCTCTGTCATTGTTTGTTGGGCGTTTGTTCGTGTGTTTGTTTGCTATTTAATTTTTTTGTTTTGTACTGTTTTTTATTTCTCTTGCCAACATATTGGGCCCAATTTGATTTTACAACAGTAACAACTTGCTTAGCTGTTTCAACTGGCGCCCTGTCATATTTGCTTTTTAACAGACTTGTTTAGCATTATATTTTCTGCTTAGCAGTTTCCAGTGAAATCGCGCCCTGGGCGTGAATGTCCTCTCACCCTCGCGACCCATCTGCTGACCTCGCCCGGCCGTCCAGACGACAAAAGGCACCGCCACTAAATCCTATAACGAGAGCCATACATCTATACAAAGTGCAGAATGGTTTGAATTTAGACCAGCGATCATCAGTGAAACCATAGAGTAATCAATATGGTGAACTCTATTAGTATTAACATCACATCCCTATAACGAGTACTGTTTTTTGATCATTGGTTTGGGGTTGTGTAATCAACCGTTTAGTTGTAAAGACACTGGACACTATTGATAATTGTCAAAGACAAGTCTTCTCACTTGGCGTATCTCAACATAATTATGCATGAAATCACAAACCTGTGAAAATTTGAGCTCAACCGGTCATCGAAGTTGCGAGATAGTAACGAAAGAAAAAACACCCTTGTCGCACGAAGTTGTGTGCTTTCAGATGCTTGATTTCGAGACCTCAAATTCAAAATCTGAGGTCTCCCGTGGAAAAAATACTTCTTCCTCGAAAACTACGTTACTTCAGAGAGAGCCGTTTCTCACACTGTTTTATGCTATAAACAGCTCCCCATTACTCGTTACAAAGTAAGGTTTTATGCTAATAATTATTTTGATGAAATACCAATAGTGTCCACTGCCTTTAAAGGCAAGTTATATCTTTGTCTTTTGGAACCGTTCGATTGTTTTAATGTGTAAACCTGTAAACATTTCATTTATAGTGCACTGAAGGGGTCGCGTTTTCGAGATAATGGGTGAATATGTCAACCAAGGAAGAATAATCCCTGTAGGAATACACAATCTGAGAAACGTTTCTGACAGATACGTTCTTGGTTCAAATGTTTGGGCATAAAAACGGATACATGTAAAAAATAAATTACGAACCACATTACCTCGAAGTGAACTGTTTCTCCAAAATGTGTTATACTAACGAAAGCGGATGTAGAGGCTTCTATAACCAGGGGTTGATTTCACAAAGAGTTAGAACTAGTCTTATCTCGAGTTAGGACAAGTTACTCGTCCTAACTTAGGACTAGTCACACGTTTTGTATATCTCCTAGGACTAGTCCTAAGTTAGGACTAGTTTGTGAAATCGACCCCAGGTTTTTATTTCCAATAGGGAGTGGTGACCAAACATATACCATCCATTCGAAACTTTATCACAAAGTAAAACTGTACACTAATGGTGCTTCTGTTTCGGAGAAAACAAAACCTATTTGATTTGGTTCTAAGTAGGCCTAGCCTATCACTATCCGGTGTTCTTTCCAGATATAATAAGCTTTTTGACGATCGGTGCCAGTTTGAGTCCAGCTACAAATTCAAATTTTCAACATTCAAAGTAGATTTATTCTTCCAACTTTCACAACTACTAATGTCATTGACTAGTGAAAACAAAAGAAAAATCAGAAGGATATTGGTTTTACCTTGAAAACTAAAGAAACTTTATTCTTGTTATTTTTCGCTGACTAAAAAATAAATGACATCAAATGGAAAGAAATCTCCAGAAATGTATAATCCAGAAATGTATAAGAGTTCTATGACCGAATATCGTTTTTTACCCTCTTTCGTCCAAGTTATTGTTTTTCGTGCAGACAACAAGCCAGGGCTACGTGTAAGTATTTGTGGTTGTGGCTAGTCATAAGAGCTTCGCATACAAAAATATCACATAAATGCCCGATAATTCAAGGACGAGTCAATTGAGGCAATTAGTCATCTCTTTGCCCCTGGTCATTGCCTAGGTGCCCCTTGAAATGTTAGATTTTGTTCCCTCAAATTTCTGAGGCGCCTTCGTCGTCCATGGGAAAACTGCCGCGCCCGTACAATAACACAGCCTGTAAAATGTTTATTACTTTGAATTAATATATACGTTACACGTTACCTATTATACAAAGACATTTATATAATATAAAGAATTTTAGGGGTGCATTTTTAATGACCCCCTGAAATACAAAGCACTAATTAAGTTGGCATGGGTTATACATAACCTTAAACTACCACGAGAGGGCCGGGTTTATAAAGGGTGCGTTCGATTGGCTTCCCAGGGTCGACCCCGGTGTTTGGCGTTTTCTTTTTTCAGGACGAACGTGTGCAGATAATTACCCACGTTCGTCCTGGAATTAAAACCCGCCACACACCGGGTTGACCCAGGGAAGCTAAACGAACGCACCCTATAGCTGTGAAGAGCAGTTCATAAACGATCAAACATATTTGACATTTCGTGGACGCGTTAGGCTTTGTTGAATCAGTCACTCTTCTTGTGCTTACAAGAACCGACAGTCAGTAAAGCTAAGCTCGCCCCTCTCCTTTGCCTTACAGTGGCAATGAACTTTAAACTATACTAAGCAGTAAACATCTGCTTACATGCTTTATATAAACTGGGTTTAGAGAGATTTGCGGTAGCACCATGTGAATATCTCTTTTGGGTACTGGTGGTTCTGAAAAGAACCAGTGGTTTTTAGAACCACCACTTAGTCAAAAAAAGATATTCACATGGTGTCATCGCAAACTTCTTTTTGTAATATCATAGAGCAGCGGTTATACTTTCACCATGTAAAAGTTTCAAATCCTACATAGAAACTGGGTTAATAGTTCTAATAGCGAGGGATACGGCAGTGTTTATTTTAACGTTGTAAACGTTCGAACGTCAAATGTCGTAACTGTCAGATATTTCAACGGCAAAGCTTCGCAAACTCGGCGAGCGATATCCATCTTCGGTCGGGCGGAACAACACTGGGGGTGTGGCAATACAACTTGCGCAACCAGTGCATGATTGGACTATACTTTTCGTCATCAATGGTTTGGCTTAAAAGCATATCACTGTCCTCTCGGCCTAGCAGTACAGCACATCCAAGGTCTACCCTACGGGAAAGAGCCCTAACTTTTTGTTTTATTCTCAACTTAGGTTTCGTAATTTCACCATGTCCTGACGGCTTGTTGTATATTACCGGGTTGAGAATAAACGCTGGCGCCGTTGGTATGCACTCCACCTCCCGCTGGTAACCCACTAGGGTACGTACACGCATTGACATAACGTCCATTAGATGTCACTTGGCTCACTCCAGAGTTGTAATTACCACAAGTGTACCCGTAGGGTGGGGGAGGAGGTGGCGGGGGAGGTGGGTGTGGCGAGGGCGTGGTGCCTAGATTCCCAATGCATGGTTTACCGTCCCGGACGAGTACGGGCACCGCCACCCTGCGGGGAGGGTACTGCTGACCGGCAAGCTCGAGGCTCTTGTCCTGCCGCTGGCGCTTGCTCTTGTAGCGTCGATTCTGGAACCATATTTTGACCTGGGTTGGTGTGAGTTTGAGCAGGGCTGCGAGCTGGTCCCGCTCCGGTGCCGAGAGGTACCGCTGCTGCTTGAAGCGCCGTTCGAGCTCGTAGACCTGGGCCTGGGAGAAGAGGACACGGGGCTTGCGTCGCTGGCGGGTTTTGGAGGGTGGTTTGTTGCTATTGTCCCCGGGCCCTCCCAGCTGGTGGTGGTGGTTGTGATGTTGGTGGTTTGCGGTGTTCCTCTTTGTTTCCATGGATCGACACACCTCTTGGCATGAAACTGCTACATAATAAAAATAATACAACACTTCCATCAAAATGAAAAACTTTGTTTTAAAACTGTACCCGTCGTACATTGTATATATAAGTTGTTTAACCTAAATAATAAGTAAGATTTGAAACTTTCCACGGTGGAAGAATATCTAAAGAGGGGATTTCGGTAACACCATGTGAATATCACAGCAGTGACAGTTCTAAAAAAGAACCGGTTTGCGATTACTCAAACCATTCTGATACACTGGGTTACACACCAATAAACTCAATTGTATGATTTTACTTCTGCAACTTGAACTAATGTTGCTTAAGAATTTTTTTTTCTTTTAAAGTTATGAACTTACAACTTTTGGGTTTACCATTTCAATTCCTGACAAGGCATATGTGTTTCACTTTTCAAAAGTTTGTTTCCTTACTTGCAGGATCTGTTAAATTAAGTTAATTGAAATTATCACCCTAGTGGTTTGTGCAGTGGTTCACCCACTTCACTCTGCAGCACTGACCCTCAAGTACATTGTATTTATTTACCGCTCTTCAAATCGGCCCTTCAAAACTACCCCCACTTGAGCGCCAAGCGGCCATACAATGAAAAAGACTACGTAAGGCAATTGAAAACTATTAAAACAGGAGGGGAAAGTCTCTTTCAATTTCAACACTGATCGGATCTACTCTGTAAATTGTCTAGCACTTGAGGAGTCTTTAGTGTGAAACGTCACTTTCCACTCGTTACAAAAAGCTGTGAAAACAACCCCTAATTGAGTGCTTGCGTGAGTGTTATTTAGTCAAGAAGTATTAAGTATTCTGATGAGTATAGGTACTTACTCTGGTGTTGGGATAAGGATGGAACTTTCTGGTCGAGAGGAGATGAGGATGCTGGAGCAATGTCTTGGTAGCCCAAGGTAGGGTAGGAGCAAGACGATCTGGCATCTTCAGAGGTAGCTGTTATATCACACGGGAAAACGGTGTTCTCGACCAGGAACGACTCATCGGGTAGAGGGAAGAGATTGTGTTCTTGCTGGTAGGCTTGCATGGCCGGCGTAGGGTACCGGTGGTGCTGTTGCTGAGCGAGACACAGGATGTCTTTGACCGAGAAAGGAGTGGTGGAACCGGCCTGGGCGGTAGAATGGTAACTCATAGATTGTGGGTAGTATCCGGACATCATACTGGAGTCCTGCATTGTCTCCGTTAAAGTAAACCCAGCACATTTTCGCGTCAACATTTTTTTCTTCTAGTTTCTTTTTTTTTAGTGGTGGTGGTGGTGGTGTTGGTGGGGAGTGTTTTTTTCTTTCTTCATTCTCTTATCATCATCGACTGGTCCATTACTTAACGCACCCCGGCTGGGTAATATCTAGTGATATTGTGATTGCTGGTAATAGATTGCATTAAGTCTGGGGCGGGAACCATTAGCGAGAAGTCACAGGGTGAAAAATGAGAGAGATTTGGTGTTAGAGGGGGGGGGGGGGGGGTTCAGAGTGTCTTCAGTCAAGTGTCAGCCTCTCTCCGTTCCGTGTGTGCGTACTACTCAGGAGCGAGGTGATTGGACACAAGTGCCGTGAAAGAACCCGTGTTGACAGACTAGACCATTTAATCAATTAGGGCCCAGTGTATAGTTGCACTTAACTTCGGAGCCATTCACTGTCAATATTGTTTAGCTGTAGCGGCCTTTCATTTACTTAAGTTAAGTAAATGTTTAGACCGGGATTTAACATTGGCTGCTCTCGTAGGGAAAGCAAGCAACACAAGCGCCAATTGTGCTAATGATTCCATCAGATTATATTGATGAAGACTTTGACGTCGAAATATCGCCTCCTCTCGTCTGATACTATTTTCCCTCTCGGTTGAGGGCAGACCAAAAGGCCACGAGAGGGGGCGCCTAGCGTCACCATCCCACCTTGGTTTATCATCACCAAGTAACAGGGCCAAGTGACCCCCCCCCCATAAAGTCTGACACTTGTTACTGCAAGGAGTCAGCGAACATGGGAAGAGGAGCGACCCCCTTGGGGTGAATTTTAGGGATTCGGCAGAGGCGCGTCGTCCGACCTAAAAAAAAAAAAAAAAGAGTGACACAAATTGTCCTCGCCGTAATTCTTGGTAGACTACACATTTTCAGGGGCGAGACACCGACGCCTTCCACCAGACCCAGTGTTTGCTTTAAGACGGGAGAGGACAACCATCCAGAGGGGGAGACAAGCAGGGGACAACTTTCTCTTTTTGGTCTTCACTCCTTCGCTAATTGGTGGTAGACCGGGGTTCAAACAGGGCCATTCCGGACTCTGCCCTCCCTTTCGATGTAACATAGCGGCAGCTGGATTTCCTCGTTGGCTAAACTTCCGTGCCTGGATGGCACTCTAAGCATCCCATTTAGTTTTTATTAATGACGTTGTTTAGTGGGGCTGCGTTATTTATTCGACTTGTCCACACTTTTGGTTCTTGGTGATTTGTCCCATGGCTGTTTTATTTTGAGTTATAGTAGGGTTTGCTTTTAAGGCCGGACGGACGTTGGGACAATGACTCTGTCACTTCTCTGGACTTGAAGTGACGGCTTCTTATAACGCAATTAGGTTAAAATATTACTTTTATTGGACGATTTATTGTGAAGTTAATTGAAAGTTAATGGTGTGATACATCATTTTGGAGTGGGTTTTTAGGGGTGTGGTGGGGTGGGGGTGGAGAGAAATTCATTCAAATTCTCTTCTGTTAACGTGTTGAATGTTTTATTCATCATGTACCTGGTTGATCGTTCACAATATTAAAAACTGGCATATATTTTGTCAGCTCTAATACTGTATAAACTTCATCCAGAATGTGTTCATATTATTGTATTACAGGCAGGATGACAGTTTGTGGTTTGGAGGTGGGGCCTGGGTTTGGGCCTTGGGGGAGGGCGGGGGCACACTCAGATGAGATTATTTCGACTCGGGCATGTTAACCGTTATTCACGCTATGAACACGGACTTACAGAACTTGGCCCTATCTATAGACAATGTGAACTTTGTTTACAATAAGTATGACCTTGTGCATTCTTTGGGTATTCTGGCAGGCAAGATACTGCACTGGTCCTATGGGAAAGTTGACATTTTGTGTCATAATGTCCACATAAATCCAAGCCAAGAGTTATGAAAATAATAGCTGGACGGGTTGTGAGATGTGCCCCCTTTCACCATATCAAAAGTTGATAAGAATTAGACAGTGCAATCTCCATAAAAATATAAGATTTTTTGTTTTCTTCCATTGAGCTGTGTACAAATCGTGCCTGCAGGAAGTCCAGGTTCTTTGGCTCTTTTGTAAACATGTGATGTTACTGGTCACATCGTCTATAAGATAGAAAATTAGTTGAGGACAACAAAAATGTATTAAGGTTGCCACTCAAACCACAACTTCCTAATGTCTAATGTGTTTACCCCACAAACTTTTAAGCACAAGTGTCTGCTTAAAAGGCAACTCACTGAAAGGGGGTCATGTTTTCTGCTTACTATGATTGCCGCCGTGTAGGCCTACCATTACTGCCACCTCTTTAAAGTACAAAGTTCTTCTAGAAAACCACATCCGATGTCATAAGGTCAGAACTTCCCAGTGACAGTTAGGACACAAGTGTCATAAATAATCCATAATTAATATGATGTTGAAATATTGGACGGAACTTCCATTTAATTGTAGAGGAAATATAGTGTTTGTCCATTATAGTATTGCGAAAGTTTGTGTCAAAGGCCGAGTCACACTCAGAATACGCCCACGCTTATTTAACCAATCTATATTGCAGGGCGTGCCTTTTTCTTCGTTCTCCTGTTGTCGAGGACTGTGTGACCCGGGGCTTTTACCCACATTTTCCCCCTCTTTTTCTTTCCTCAAATGTTCAATACAACGGGAAGACAAATATGATTTGCAAAGTCTTCTGACACTTGCGTCGTTCCGCCATGTACCGGCACTCCAAATGAAAATGGCTGCCACATTGCATCGCATCCCTTCAAATAAGCAGACAATAAAATTGTTCATCTCACCCTCGTTTGAATCTCAAAAAAACACTTCAAAACAAACAGACAAACACAAACCAAAGCAAAACAAAAAAACCTAACGCTATCCATTAAATCGACTCACTGATGCCAAACAGTACTCGAAAACCAGCAGTACCTGAAAATCACATTCGAAAAATTAAACAGTGTTTCTGGCAGTACTTGTTTTCCCCAATATATTCTTCCAACCCTCCCCGATTTATTTTTGGTATTTTATAAAAAAGTTCAAGTGAGAGTGCTATACGTCGATTACTGGGAGATGACAAGTCTGTTAATCAAATAAACAATGAGCCTACAAGGTTAAACCCGGGAGGGTGGAAGGGGCCCGACGGCTCGCTGTGGTTGTCTCAATATCGGAGTGATCATGCTACCGAGGGATTGAGGAATTTTTCCGAGTTGTTAATAACTTCCATCAGCGAAGTGGCAAGGGGAAAATTACTCCGTGTACTTTGGGTTTCCCTTGAACCATGGGGCCCAGTTTCATAAAGCCTGTAGGCACAACAACTTGCTAAACACATAATATTACTGCTTAGCAGAACCGGTTGCCGGCCAAAACTACATTTGATTTGCATTGTTTCCTTTTTTGTGGGGGAGGGGTTCACTCGTCGACAATATTACTTTTGGGCGTTCCACAATGGAACTTTTTGGGCGTCCTACAGTCATTTGCTTTTAGTGTTTTGGGTTTGTTTTTTTGTTTGTCTGTCTGTTTGTCTGTCTGTCTGTTGTTTTATTTGAGGGGTTGTTTGTGATGGGGTTGGGGTTGGGGTTGGGGAGGGGTGGTCAATGACGTTGAATTTTAGAATGAAACATCTTAACAAGGCGGTGTACATGCACGCAATAATGGGTGCTATATCACTTCGCTCCAACAAATCCCCTTACAAAAAACTAGCTCAAATTAACATTGCCTACACTCAAACATCACATTTGGAAAATAAGATCATTAGTTTTTCCCCACTTTGCAAAGTGTGTGTTTGTATTAGGTCTCGGAAGAGAGAAAAAAATACCAGTACACACATTATCAATCATCCAGTTTCTCTAAGAAAATGTGAGCGGTTCAAAACGGTATCAGAACTAGGCCTATATCACCAAACCATAACAACGTCTCCAATCGGCTTTTGAACCTAAGTTTTATTGCAAACGTTAACATACCCTGTTTGAATTCCATTAAGGTGTATGTAAGCTTTGAAAATAAACAAGAATAGAAGAGGGACAATCCACCCTATTTAACGGGAATTTCAAAGGGTCAAAAATGTGACTCCAAATGTAAAAAAAAAAAAGGTGTTTAAATCGACACCATACTTCGGAACATTCTTCATCCTGGTTTAAACTTGAACTTGTTTTAAAAAGGGGGCGTCTGACTCCTTAAAGGTGAAATACGTCTAGGAGGTTCTGTTTGAGCCCTATTATGGTTTAAGGAAAAAACTACCCCAATTCATGGTCAGCTAAGCCCTTATTTCGGATCAAACTAGACCCATCCGAGTCAGATTGACGTATTGACCCTGCATGGGTCATTGGTCAGGTTAACCCCCGAATGTAGGTCATGCTGACCGGAAATGGGTGTGACCCCTGGGGGAATCCAGGTAAGAACTTGAACTGCACCCTCAGGTCACGCAGTGAAAAATAGTTCTTAATGAAGTACACAATCTGAGAAACGTTTCCAACAGTAACATTTTTCAGATTAAAGGCAGTGGACACTATTGGTAATTACTCAAAATAATTGTTAGCATAAAACCTTACTTGGTGACGAGTAATGTGGAGAGGTTGATGGTATAAAACATCGTGAGAAACGGCCCCATCTGAAGTGCCATAGTTTTCGAGAAAGAAGTAATTTTCCACGAATTTGATTTCGAGACCACAGATTTAGAACTTGAGGTCTCGAAATCAACCATTTAAACGCACAGAACTTCGTGTGACATGGGTGTTTTTTTTCTTTCATTATTATCTCGCAAGTTCGATGACCGATTGAGCTCAAATTTTTACAGGTTTGTTATTTTATGTATATGTTGAGATACACCAACTATGAAGCCTAGTCTTTGACAATTACCAATAGTGTCCACTGGCTTTAAACATCTTTTGTGATAAAAAATTACATGTTTTTCTATACCACATTACATCCAGGTGAAATGTTTCTCAAAACGTATTTGCTTTATAATACTTTTGAAAGCTGTTGTACTTCTAACTTTTAAGATTGTTTATATTCTTGGTCCTTTCTTGTAAACTGGGCCCGATTTCAGTCTGCTAAATGTGGAAGTCTGCGCTTACATCCCATGTTATGTGATCTACAGGGCTTGATAAGCTCATAAATCCACGGAAACAGAGTCATGAAGTTGGACCAGCTTCTTTTCTTCCCCATGCCTCTTACTTAATATCACTCAGAATATCAAACACAAGAGGGAAGTTGAGTCCAAACTTAAAAATCTACTCTCATTAACAAAACCCACTCACGCGCTCTGGCTTAACCAATCTGGGAGTTAGGAGTAAATATTATTTATTGTTATTAATGCGTCTGTTCAAACAAACCCCATCCCTTCTCTGATGAATCTACTCAAACAATAAAGACTGATACATTAATTAAATGTGTCACTATATAGTCCATGTGATCAAATGACTCGGGAGTTCATTATACAGAACGGCCCCAATGTAAATACGTAATTCCAGCCTTTAAGAAAAACAACAACCCGTAAATTGTTACCCAAGCGCAATGAATAGGTGGTGATTTACACCGAGTAGATCATGTTTACATAGAAATATACAGCACAAGTAGATCATGTTTACATATAGAAAAAACAATGCCGGTATGTGCTTCTTGCATCGCGCACTAATTATAGGGTGTGTGAGCCATCTTTGGCACGGCGGGCAAATTGAGTGTACCGGCCTTGTCAAAACAGATTGGTTATTGGTTAAATTTCATATCATATTTTATTGCTCGGCCGGCTGGCCTATTAAGCAAGATAGTTTGATTTATTCCTACGCCACTATCTAAAAGATAAGATTTGCGCAATTTTTGATAGTGGTTTTTGAAAAGAACATTTCAGACATTATTTGACTGTTTATATTTGACGAAAGAGTAGATAAATTTAGACTGAGTGAAGATAGAACATTCTACAATTTGTGACAAGAGCGACAACTGGAATCAACTGGACAACCAAAGGGGGAAATTGTTTTTTGGAAGAACTGTGCACCCTAATTTAGCGAAGAGACTTTGACATATGTGGCAGTTTTCTTTCTTGTATAGGAAACTTCGGTTAGTGTTGGTTCTTTTGGAAGAAACGATGCACATTCTCATCCTTGCCTGCCAGGATATGCCGTGGAATGTACAAGGTGCACACTATTGGTAATGTTCACAGACCAGTCTTCTCACTTGGTGTATCTCAACATATGCATGAAATAACAAACCTGTGAACATTTGAGCTCAATTGGTCGTCGAAGTTGTGGGATAATAATGAAAGAAAAAACACCCTTGTCACACGAAATTGTGTGCGTTTAGATGGTTGATTGCGAGACCTCAAGTTCTAAACTTGAGGTCTCGAAATCAAATTCGTGGAAAATTACTTCTTTCTCGAAAACTACGTCACTTCAGAGGGAGCCGTTTCTCACAAGGTTTTATACTATCAACCACTCCCCATTACTCGTTACCAAGTAAGGTTTTATGCTAATAATTATTTTGAGTAATTACTTATAGTGTCCACTGCCTTTAAACAAAAACCAAATTGGTTCTTCTTTTTGTATCCAACCATTAAATGATTTGGTTGCTAATTAATGTTATGATCTTGATTCTTGCTCAAAGTAATTTTACAGGATTACGGATAAAAATCACAGTGCTTTAATATTGTCTGAAAACTTACTGATTATGAAGTTCATGCAAGAACCTTTGTTTTTTGTGAGTATTTCACTGTACACTGCGGTCATATTTGAGTAAACTGTGTCTGAAAACGCAATCATCTGATTTTTGGTTGTTAAAATGTCCTAACCCAAATTTACGGACAGTATGTTTACATACTGAAAGTTGTGCATGGTTCTTCACTATCTCCTGACTCGCACAACTGATGGGGCCAGAGTTTTCACAGGGCTGGTTGGTCATTTCATATGATTTATCTCACTTAACATTAATTAATCACTAAAACATTCATTAATTTGGTTTCAAACGAATTGAAAGCTATTCAGCATCTATGCTATACTAAAAGTTAACACAGGCGAAAATTAACACCAATATTTTCCTATTTGTTGCAATACTTTTCGGGTGTGTCCTACTAAAATAAATCATTTCACGAAACTCGATAAAACGGTTGCCGTAACATCATTTGAACCCTAAACTCTATTTACATTCTCCTGCATTCCTGTCCTCTCTTATCGATGTCCTAAAGACCGAGAAGTCAAGCAAGGAGCTCGCTGTTATCTCAAGAAGCGTCTAGCCCCTCCATTAAGGATCGTTGGCCATGATTTAAACAAGATTATGATAATGGTTTGCATGCCACCCTGAAAGAATACACACTGCGCCCGATTGCTCCATGGCTCATGGAACTCGACGGTTAAGATGGCATACTGGGCCCAATTTCATAGAACTGCTTGACTCATTTCTGCTAAGCATAATTGAGCAGGATACCAGTCACAAATTGTATATGTGACATGGTTATTTGGACCAACATCGTTCTGGGCAAAATTTCATAGAGCTGTTTAAATGTGATTGACACATTTCTGCTAAGCATAAATGAGCAGGATACCAGTCACTAATTGTATATGTGACATGGTGATTTGGACCAACCTCGTTCTGAGCAAAATTTCATTGAGCTGCTTAAATGTGATTGACACATTTCTGCTAAGCATAAATGAACAGGATACCAGTCACAAATTGTACATGTGAAATGGTAGTTTGGCTGGTAACCTTTTTCTTTGGTAAGCATAATTTTGTTGTGCTTAGCTTCTTTTTGTGCTTATAAGCTGATTAGGTTGGGGGGGGGGATGGGTTACGACGGAAAGAATTCAGTCTTCACCAAAAACTGATGTATCAAAACTGAAAGTGTGGTTAGACACTAACTTTAGCAACAACTGTCAATCACAGTTATACGCCAATCTTTGTGGCTAACCAGCATACGTACTTAGCATATTGACACAAACACAATGCATATTTCTTTACTATTGTTCCACATAAATGTACCTATTGTTCCATCAATGCATATTTCTAATGTTCTTACAATGTATACTTCTAACTATTGTCCCACACTGTTTGTTGGTGACTTGTACATGTGTATGTATAAAGTTACAGTCAAACTTTAGGATTTTATTTCGCAATAGTGGGGGAGGAAATGGGAAGATTCCTAGTGTCAACTTGTGAAGCTTTTATCTGGATTTTAATCCTTGACTTGGTAGCAAACAGTGGTGGCGACAGGGTGGCTACGGGAACGGGGTAATGATGCGACAGTCTTGCCTGCCCCAGGAAGGCGCTTGGACACCGCTTGGCCCCGCTCAGTGCCCCGGTGTTTATACTAGTTGACCCGTAAGTTCCTTGTGTCACTGAGAGATGTATAGAGCCCTAAAGGGCCTTCTACACTACCGTGGTGTGATCAGATTTTGTCTTCAGATTTGGAAAATCAGTGGTGGAGGAAAAGTGAAGTCACCAATTGTGGAAAACTATATTGCACAACGGACACACATCAGAATTAACCATGCATGGCAAAATTTCATAAAGCTAGCTGTCAAAGCATAAAAACTTGCTAAGCACAGAAAAGTCTTGCTTAACAGAAACAGGTTACCACTTTTTACCAGTCAGAACTACATTTAGGTTTATTTGTTGTGGCGGGTGCCCTACTCATCTTTTGGTTGAGAAATTGTGCCCAGATATGTTTGTAAAAATAATTGAACTGGTTTTTTAATTACCGGAAAATTTGAACGATTATTCTAAGAGTATTTAACAATAAAATAATTGAGTACGGTTCGTGGGACAATTGAATATGAGATGCCCGTGGCCAACTCCTTAATTTTTCTCCTGGGGACGATCAGTAAACTGTTCGAAACGTCGATACCAAACCGCTCCCACAACAGAGATTGAGTACATGGCTGTACTGCCAATTTACTATTATTATTTTCTAGTTACTTCTCATTGTTCACACCATGCAAAGTTTACACCACTTCTTTTTCTGATATAAAAAAAAACACCCAACCAATATTGAGCGTCCCCTTTAAACTGGATAGAAATCTACATTCCTGAGCTCGGAAACCAGAGAAGAAGATTGACAAGGCAAAAATAAACTCCAAATAATTTATTTTCGAACTGTGAGCCCCGTGTCAGTTAAGCCAAACTTGTCTTTTACAGAAAAACAAGACCCATCATAGAGAGAGCAAAGAGAGGGGAAAAAAACCTTGGGGATGAAAACAATAAGTCTTCCCCCGCATGTAAACAGTAGAAACCCGCTGGCAGTTTAAGCAAAACCTTTATAGATCAAACAGGTTGGCTGACAGTGTGGTAAAAATGTTGATATTGCACAACAGAGGTTGGCCCCTCAATTTCTTGTGTTGGTCCAGTGTTTACCTTTGGTTTTCTTATTCGATTGTTTTAAATCCTATATAAATGTAGATTTATAAAATTGTTTTCAAAAGGAGGTTGCGTTTTTGAGATATCGCCGAGACTTGCGGAGCGATGTAAACACAATCTGAGAAGCGTTACGTAACGCTTCACATCAAATTCAAATTTTGGGGCATAAAAACTGATATAGTATTTCAATGATCACATTACTTTGAAGTGAAATGTTTCTCAAAATCCGTTATATCGAAAGCAGGCTTAATTATTACCACAAGTTATTGCAATTCATTTTCAGTAGAATCGTAAACCTTTCCTTTTAACAGACTTTTTCATTTGGAGGCAAAATACAAACGTGGAGGGGGGGGGCTTTGTATCGAACCAATGAACGCATTTTGTGCGACATCATAAGGGGGGGGGGGTGATGGGCAAGGGTTCCGATGGGGTGTCCCCCCCCCCCCCCTCCCCCCTTACACCTCCATTGTTTCAATCTCGAGGAAAGTAACACTATCTTTGATCTTGTCCTTCGGATATGTAAAGATGTGTGCCTAGGACACATAAAAGGCGTTAAAGGAACACGTTGCCTTGGATCGGACGAGTTGGTCTATAAAAAAGCGTTTGTAACCGTTTGTTATAAAATGCATATGGTTAGAAAGATAATTTAAAAGTAGAATACAATGATCCACACAAGTTTGCCTCGAAAGTGCGTGGTTTTCCTTTTACTGTGCGAACAAACACGGTCGGCCATTTATGCGAGTCAAAAATTTGACTCCCATAAATGGCCGACCGTGTTAGTCGACGAGGTAAAAGGAAAACCGTGCAAT
This sequence comes from Asterias amurensis, assembly GCF_032118995.1. NCBI lineage: Eukaryota > Metazoa > Echinodermata > Asteroidea > Forcipulatida > Asteriidae > Asterias > Asterias amurensis. Next base: position 6,361,264 of record NC_092655.1, on the reverse strand, counting down.
TTCGAGGCATGTTTGTGTGGATCATTGTATTCTACTTTTACAGCATCTTTCTACTAAGCATATTATAACAAACGCTTTTCAAAGACCAACTCGACCGATCCCAGGCAACGTGTTCCTTTAAGAGAAGGGGGTTTCCCTTGGGCCACTAATGATCACCCTGTTTACCAGTAAGGCAAGTTTGTGTGCTTACAAACATAGTAGCAAAAATGCGGATGAAACAAAACTATATTTTGGGCCAAGTCACCGGGGCAGGTAACGGGCAACAAGTGCGTATGGATGCCTCTAAGTTGCATATAATTGTTATGTGGTGACAAGATACTATCAAGACGTTCGTGTGTCAACACTTCAATTGAAATGCTGGTTTGACCGTAACTCCGCTAACAAGAACTTTTAAAATATTTACTTTATTTACTTTACTTTGTAATGTACTGCGGTCTGAACTTTATCATCACACAAACTCTTAAAGTCATACAACTCGTACAAACTGACACAAACTTGAGAGTGCTGTCTAGTCGGGGTTGGCCGATTGGTGGCGCTAGGCAAGTTTTACTGTATGTTTTTTCTGTCTGTGTTCATTTTTTACTAACATGCCATCCAGGCACCCATGGCTCAATATTTTGTTAAAATACAAAAATTGCATAATCTTCTCTGTTGATTGAACCTTTGTGAAATCAAGTAACCACTGTCTCCCACTGCCTCATGCTCTTCCTCCGTTTTTTTTAACGAAAAGTTCTCGACAGGGATCAAGCAAGGCGTCAGAGGTCCCTGCTCGATGGTCTGCAGTTGCAGATGGAGGAAGCAAGTGTTAGTCCAGCCATAGGGTAGAACCACCATACTGCCTGCCATGGTCAACCCAGAGTATCTTCACAAATCTGTCTAGCAGCAGCCCACCACACCCACATGCGTGACCCAGTAATTCACAACAGCTCCCGGGGCGCTAATCAGGATAATCGCCTCGTTACAATGTTTGTTTAACGAACCTCGTGTAAATCATACTAATTGTTAGGGGGCAGGTAGCCAGCAAGGAAGTGGTTGGCTGGGGCTTGAATCTGTGGTTGGCTCCAGTGTAACTGATGGGGAGACAGGGGTATCATGCAGGGGGACTGGGCTTAGTGGTGAAAGGGTCCCCTGTGCTACTTTGGTGGACATGGGTTCGGAGACTAGACGGGTTTCTTTTTAAGAGACAGAAAGTAAACAAAGTCTCGACCAATCGCACCTCTGCAGCGTCTGTTGACTTAGCCATGTCTCCGGACAACCTGGGACAACCCTTCAAATTGGTTTCCAGCATGACATGGTGGTCTTGGTCGCTCTTTCTTAATCTGAATCTCTGTGGTAGTCAAAAATCATCCTAACGGAAACACCACACCAATTTTTTGTAGAGAAGACAATGAAGAAATTTCAGTTTTAGACGTGGGAGGAAAACCCCGAAAACTTATGCAGTCAGATCAGAGGGACTGAAAAAAAAAACAATCCACATACGCGATTTTTTGGCAAGACGAATCAAGACGAATAATATATAGCGCCCTCTCACGCCCAATGGTTTCAGATCAATTCAGCCGATCCAAACGGTTCCATTGCCGACCCCAAACAGTCATTACTCATGCTTTCAAGTTCAGTGTCTTAACCAATTGACCTTCCTTCATGGTCTTTCCAGCCTTGGTTCAGATGTTTTAAAGAATTTGCCAAGAACAAGCCTTTTGTCAAGCTCCCTCCCACCATGTTGTAACACCCCCTCCCCCCCCCCCCCCCCCACTCCCCATCCGAGTATAGAAGCATTCTGGGTGTTAATAAAAGAGGAGTCCGATTGTTTTGCCTGTTCACCCTTGAGCTTGCACAGTTTACAAATTAATAAAATTTTGAATATGGCTTTGCTTAGCAAAAATTGAGTGGGCCACCAGCCACAACAATGCAGCCTTAATGCAATTTTTGGCTGGTATTATGTTTCTGCTAAGCATTGCTACTCTGTGCTTATCAAGTTGTTGTGCTTACAGGCCTCATGAAATAATTTGGCCCAGAGTAGGGGTAACATTGACGTGTTTTTTTTTCACGGTCACTTTCTCTATCCCCACGAAGTTCGTGCTGCTTGACTTTGTGTTAGGAAAAAAACAGAGATTCTCAGTTTATTGTTTTATCCGGCACGAAAACAAACCACCAGTCAATTATTCTTGTCAGTCTATGAAAGTATTTAGGAACTGGCAATGATTTTTTGGGGGGTGGTGAGATTCTGCTAGTTTATATTATCTGCGATAACAACAAATCGCTGAAGGGATCTGCTCAAAGGAGAAAACTAGAGTCACTTTTTACTGTGGAACTCTGCGCTTATTACGGCCCAAAGAATCATTTGTTTAATACAAGATCAGGTAAGCGCGAGTTTTGTGGTAAGCAGAGCCATGAAAGTGGACCCCAATAGAGTGATTTATTTTAGGAAAAATAGAGAAATGGAAGTCTGAATTCGTTGCAGAGTTAAAATTGGAGAAACCTATCTTAGTTATAAGTATTCATTTTTGAATAATCATAAAAAGCACGCAAACATGGGAATAGTATGGGCATATGCCTACAGGGCCTATGCCTGTTGTTCCTACAAAATAATAAGACGACAATTTTCAGCCACGCAGTGCGGGGATTGACAGCCTTTTTCACGACCTTGTACTGAACGTTGAAATTAAACTCCCACCATGGTGTGTGACCAGATCGAGGCTTGAAGGTAGATTAACAGTCTGCCCCCCCCCCCCCCCCCCCCCCGTTGTATAATGAGTATAGGCCTAAATATTGTTATTTCACACAGGAACAGGAAACCTGACAAAAAATGTTAACAATGTTTTTCGTACGTAGCCGCTGCACCTTTAACTTCATCAGCTTTTTTAATGTTTGGACAACCACTTTCAATAACAGGCAATCAGGCGACCAACGGTTAGTAGCTCCCCTGTGTCTTTCCCTACTAGAACAACTCGGGATCCATTAATCATGTTTGTCGATTACTTTTCTCATCTCATCTCCATACACACACAATCACACCACACACAATTTATTAATTGTCCGCCCTTGTTTCTTCCTATTATAATTATTTAAAGAACTCTGTATGTTTGTTTAATCGCAGATTGAGGGAAGGGAAAGAGAGGGGGGGGGGCTCCATACAATCCCAGGCAGATTGGACTGATAATTTGCACAGAAAAGTGACAGCAAATAAACAATGTGTGCGGCTTAAATGTTGTACTTAATTAACAATGGTTTGTCCCTGTGTATATTAAGCAATGTGGGCTGATATAGTACGTAAATGATACGGTTGGGTACAGCGAACAGTAAATGACAGCGAACCAGAAATTGCCTGTTCTATAATTCATTCGTTTTGTCAATAATTATTTATACAGAGAAAAGGTCTTCTAACGGTAGAAACAACGCATGAGTTTCGGTTGACAGTCATTGAAATATGTATTCACTAGTTAGACAATGGAGTCACATCAGTTATGATTTGGGGGCTCATTCTGGATAGGCCGACCGGTGCATTTCTGTCACTCGAAAGGGATCCACTCCAATAGTGCACACGACATAACTGTTATCCCTTTTCAGTGTTTTGTGTTAAAGACAGTGGACACTATTGGTAATTGTCAAAGATAAGTCTTCACAGTTGGTGTATCTCAACATATGCATAAAATAACAAACCTATGAAAATTTGAGCTCGATCGATCATCGAAGTTGCAAGATAATACTGTAAGAACAAATACCCTTGTCACATGAAGTTGTGTGCTTTCAGATGCTTGATTTCGAGACCTCAAATTCTAAACTTGAGGTCTCGAAATCAAATTAATTGAAAATGACTTCTTTCTCGAAAACTACGTCACTTCAGAGGGAGCTGTTTCTCACAATGTTTTATACTATCAACCTCTCCCCATTACTTGTAATTAAGAAACTATTTTAACTATTTTGAGTAACTACCAATAGTGTCCACTGCCTTTAAGCTTACTTTTGCGGCAAAAAAATTACGGCTCAACCGGTAACCAAAACGAAGATCGTTATCAAACGAACTCCACGATGACTAGTAAAAACACAGTGTCCAAAATCATGCGCAAACAATTACAAGAAGTTAACTTGTAAAGTCAACTACTTCCTCAATGTAAAATAATATTTGCAAACGATAAAGTTTGCTTGAAGACTTTGTGTGTGCCCCTCCCCACCACGGGGGGGGGGGGTAGCCTTTCACCCAGTATCAACCACCAAGAAGTATCACGGACATACCTCCATGACAGACCAACAACTCAAAGGTACTTTTGGGTCCAGGAAGCAAGATCACGCTATCCTTCCGAAGTTTGACTATGAAATAATAAAGGAAAGGTCTACAATAATTACATTTATTTTTCAAACGCAACGCACTACAACCGTAGAGCAAGGACATACACACTCCCCTCTCCTAACCAGCAGGCCCACCCAACCCGGAAACACCTCTTCAAATGGTTGGTATACTTTAATACTCAAAGAGATCGAATTGCGGAAACACAGCTTTATACCCTAATCCTGGCTTCAAATACGAAGATCCAAACTTGAAGACTAAATCCAAATATATAGAGGACAGTTCTGGTGATCGTTTGTGATTGTCAAATAATTGTTCTAAACCGAAGACACAATGAAAGACTGAAACCTGATTGCATCCCGTTGAGTTATCACTTCACTCTCGACCGTTATTATCGCATAAATACCAGCAGTATATCAAGAAATTCCAGCTCATCAGAATTCCCAGAAGAAAACAATAACATCATCTCCCATCGTTCCACTGCCTGTTTGTCATCGACATGTTGGCTCCCATACAATGAAGGTCCATTGAGTGACAGTAGCATTGAACGGAGACGATGGAGATGAGTGATAGCGCCCTCATGCGTTGAAATATCACCCTCTTGTACAAATAAATCATTATAAACCAGAGAGGCTCGGAAACCCGCACCCAGTGCTTGGTGACTTGATCCATTATTTAGGGAATTCGTCTCATAGCCCAGCTCACTGTTAATTGTTTGTATGCTCGATGGATGTATACACAAGATTAGTGGACCTCCATCATTATGTTTGTGGATGTAAGCCTAATGTGCCCCCGGGATCAAACCCCCTGATGGACGCGAGATCACCCCTCACATCGTCACGCTACTCCCCGCTCCAGGCCCCAAATCGAGCCCAACCTCTTCCCGGGTGAATACACCGGTGTGCAAGGCCCCTACGGGGTACTCTCTCCCCGCTAGGAAATACAACTCGCCCCGTACTATTAAGACCGTTTACAGTTAAGGGCCAGACTTGAGGATAGTTGTCAAGTACGAGGGGAAATCCGATGAAAAGTAAGCGCAAGTATTTGTTGACATATGGTCCGCCTGCAAATTACTTATCACAGTGTGAATTCCCTCGAGTGAGCGCGCCATGTCTACGGACCCAGCATGACAGCCAGCTTGATGCACATTTTACCAATGACAAGCGTCGTAAGACAAGACCAGCGAACCGAGGTTCGGAGTAAGACCAGCGTTCATTGGCTGGCCGCGGACACCGGTCAATCTCACGTCAAGTTCGTGCGGTGGGGATAGGGCCGGGGACCAGTCACCTTGTCAAAATAGCCTTGAACGGAGACCACCCAATCCGTTTTGGCAGCTCTCCTGCCATGCCTCATAAAACTCCTTGTCGTCCACCACAGCTTCTTTTTCTAAATAAAGACACCCAAAACAACGATTGAATGTCATACCACGAGAACTCTTATCAAGAACACTGCCTGTTTACAAGAACATTCCTCAAAAACCAAAGACTTAAACAAATCACTGATGGGTATGTTATACCATAGAGAGAGGGCTTCATGGTCCTTTCTCTAATGGTTTAAAAACAACCATGGAGGTAGGTACAACTTGTGTCTCCAAGTTTGAGGTTTCTCACTTGTCAGACTAGTCAGAGTCCCATGTATTGTCTCACACTTGATCTTTCTCCTCCCACATCTTAATTAATTGGGCTATTTATTTGGTGTGGTAACAGTCGTCAACTTGCTAATCTTTCATTAGCCGTGATAAGCGCTATTAATCAACCCCTACCACTGTTTCGTGACTTTGAGTCAACTGTCAAGCAGTCAATCAAACTTGCGGTTATGTGGGATAATTGTTCCCTAATGACCAGAGTCAATGACTTGGAGCGGGTATCCCTGTATGCTTAAAAGATTTTGCCCCAAAGATTGAAGCAGAATACCACGTTCACTTTCATATTGTTCATTAGCCTTCCATTATGAAAGTTCATGTCCTATTTGAGTATGGGATTGGTGTACATGAAAGCCTGTGTGTTCAAGTTCCCCTTGTGTGCTTACTGGGTCTTTTTTTCTAAACTTCCCCTCCCCACACCATTCAATACTGTTTGTAAAGTGTTTACTTTCCTTTTTAACGGTTCAGCGCCCAAACTATAGGACAACAAATTAGGGGGGGGGGGGCATAGCGGTATACCATTGTTTCTGTGGGCACCTCTGGCAAGTGAAAATGCAGTTTACCCTTGCACATCTCTTAAACGGCCCCTTATCAGCGCCTGTGTTATGCCATTTACTATTTTCATAAGATAAAGTGAATGTAAAAACAAATACAATGTCTATGTGTATATGGAAACGTGTTTCGAGAGCTTTGAAATTATCAACGGCCTGAGTACATCAGGCATCGAACAAATTCCCTTTTGTTCAATGTACGAAGGTGGGTCACGGAACTCTTTGTATATTTCAGAAAATGGTAGGAATAGTTTACAATAATGTACAATCCTAATTTATGTTCTGATTTTAACTTGTATCACAACGTCCGCGGATAGACAAACTAGTGTCTTAGTGAAGCAGTAATATCGTTTCTTCAGTTTTGCCCAAAATTAACTGTAGTGTAACACGGACAATTTTCTTACACTTAACAAAAAAACATTTTCTAACACTAAAACACAATTTTCTTCTCACGTATGTCAAGATATATTAATATCCGACACGATATGTTCCAGTGGATGACACTGAAACATAACAACAATCATGATTTGAAATAAGGTGTAAACTATATATGCAGCTACTTCATTATTGTTTTATAAGACTTTTAAATGGACTTAGTAAAAGTTGAGGCTCGGAACTATGTGGTTGTGGCACAAGTTTGTTCATCACTTCTAATCAAACTATAACAGGGGCACTTTTGAAATGCCTCAATACCACACCATAAATACATCACTCACTGAAATCATATTTCCTATAAACTTATGACATGTCATTGAGAGTATAAATGAGCACTCAAAAACAAAATATGACACCGACACCAACTACTCGTTCTGATATCTTCGTGACATCATGACGGACAGGCAGGCTCCTGCCGCAAGACCCATCTAGCTGGCGCATCAGACCAATGGCGAATCAATTAGATTGAATTGAACCACTTAGCCAGCAATTCAGACAATTGGATAAGGTGGTAGATAATCCTTCGCCATGGTACAACCCCAGGGCCTCCCCCTATGATCGGTTGCTGGATGGAGAGAGTTGGGGGGGGGGGGGGTGCTCCAATCATCAGCGAGTGAGAGGAGAGCAGGACCCAAGAAACGCACTGTGTGGTTTATGCGGGTACATTGTTTGGAAGGTGTGCAGTCTCTTAAACGACTGTTGGCCAATGAGTGGCCGCGTACGGCGTTTGGCTTTAATTGCGCTGATCTCCTCCCCATGCTACCCCTCCACATGGTTCTTAAGCACACTCTTGAGCTGTCACTCTCACTCACTTGCCAGTCAATTTGACCAGAGATTAGCAAAGGCAGTCGCCCAGGTGAAATTGATGGCCCTCTATCGCCAACCAGAACGCCGTGGCTGAAACTTGATGGTTGTTGGTTGATCTTCATTCATTACAAGAGGATTGGTCGCCGGAGTTGTTGCCCCAGAACACAAATTATCCTCCTTTGGAACTATTCATCTCACTACCGTTTTGGGCATCTTTAAAGAAAAAACTGACACCATCACCGAAGAAAGGTAACACCATGGTCGGCTCGTCAACAGTCCCCCGGACCAGCGCGTCTCTGACACCCTTCACGATTTTAGACATTCTCGGTGCCCGTCGTAGTTCAGAGGGCAGCTCATCGGGAGGAGAAGGGCCACTTCCACAATCACCAGTGAAGCAATGTCGGCGACTCGTTCCAGCACCGACAGACCCAGCCGCAGCATCGGGGCTCAAGATTCGAATTCCCCCCACCACGTCCGAGCGGATGGACGCGGTGCTTTTCCCGGCGTTTGTACGGCACGCTGAGCAGTTATCATTGGAACACATTTCCCACCATAAACTCCCATCACACCACCATCTTCAAGCACCGAAAGAAGAGCTTACAAGATGCCTGTACTCCTCTGACGTCGAGGACAGTCTCCTACACGAAAGACTCGCTTCTCACCATCACCACAAAGAGGGTATGGAAAACTCTTCATCCGGGGAGGAGAATCAACGACCGGAATCAAGACTAATTCATTCAGGTAAATGCCTACACTTTGCACGAAGAGAATGCGGCCTTGAAAAGATTTATAACCGCATGACAAGCCGCTCGAAAGATGTTTAATATTGGCATGCCTGAACTTCATTTCCACATCAATTCTAAGCCAAAAGCCAGCAATGCAAAATGAGAAATTGTGTGCAATGAAGAAAATCTGCAAGTTCATTAAAAAAAAAAAAAAAAAAAACCACATAAAAAGATTTTCACCTGGTACAAATATTTCCGGTAGAATTACTTTTTTAACAAAGTAAAAATGATTTCAAAATGCAGTGTCAAATCTACCACATTTTGGGGTAAATAGTACGCAATTTTCCTGTGTAGGGGCCATACTAGTATCTTTCCAAAGCAAACTTAACCAGAGTTTTCGAAAGATTCCATTCTCTTAAATTCTCCAGTTTCCAAATAACCAATCAATAAACCTTGTGGCAATTAAACTGTTAATATTAGCGTCCGTTAATTCCTGTCAAAGCTCTGTAACAAACTCATGTTCTCCCTCAGTAGTTTTAAAAACACTTGCTTTTTAAGTGGCTGATGGTCATGTAAAAGTCTTATAAAAGTATAAGGCAGTTCGAAAGTCATTTCCAAAAGTGTTAGCGGTCGCCGAAAACAATTGCCATTTGTCACACGAGACAACTTTTGCAGGCAACTTTGAGGCAACCAACTTTAGGGCATGCTATGTACGGCAACACTTTGGTTGCACACTAGTAACTTTTCAAACAATACACCAAGAAAAATATGTGAACTTTCAGTGAATGAATTTCCTTCTTGGAGATTTCCTGGAACTGGTTGCATGTAAACTGACTCGTGTGACATGACCCGTACTGTGCCGATAATTGGCAATTAACTACGGGCCTTTATGATTGATTAATAATAAGTTACGCAGACTTGATCAATTTAAGACAGTTTTAAAAACCTCGGCCCTTTTTAAGTACTGGATCAAAAAAACATTTAACTGAAAAGAATTTATTATTAATTGTTTCTTGCCAATTGCAAGAGTCAACTTGTAAATTATATTAGTTTACTGCTATCCTTTCAAGTGTTGTTGTTTTTTGTATTTTACTTGTTTTGGGGTTGGTGTTTTTGCACGTCGCCTATATATACATAAATACATAACTCACATACTTTCCTAGTATCTAAATGCGTTTTTATAAAATAAAAAAATATATACATATATCACCTAATTGGTTTGCGGTAACCGAATATATGTTGAAACCTCACCAATCAATGCCTCAAATCCCGCATATCACACCATATAAATACTCCAAAGCGGCCGATTTTTGTTTACGGTATGTTAAGTAAACTCAAATTAAAATTGAACTGCTTGAAAGCCATGTTGAAAAAAACCGCTGGGTCCCTTTTAAAGTACTGAATCAAAAAAACGTTTAACTGAAATTAGGATATTTTATTATTAATTGTTTTGTGCCATTTGCATGAGTCAACTTGTAAATTATATTAGTTTACTGCTATCCTTTTAAGTGTTGTTGTTGTTAATTGTATTTTACTTGTTTTGGGGTTGGTGTTTTAGCACGTCGCCTATAAATACATAACTGAAATACTTTCCTTAAACTCAACGCGTTTTTATCAAAATAATTACAAAATATATCATACCTTATATAACCAAATATATACTGCTACCTCACCGAGGAATGCATCAAATCACACATATCATACCTTATACATAATTATAGCCAAAGCGACCGTCGATTTATTTTTACGGTATGTTAAGTAAACTCAAATTAAAATTGACTGCTTGAAAGCCATGAGGGTTTCAGAGTTCTTACTTGAAGTGTGTATTCGGATTGAGAGACAGGTATTTACTCGGGGGTTTTCCAGGAACTTTGTGCATTGCACTTTTTTTTAAGTGGACACTTCATGAACTTAAAAATAATGCACCAGCTTGATTGCGTCTCTCTATTGGTCTTATCTGTATACCACACCAATACCAAGCTCAAAAACCTCAAAGTTTACTGCCTCCTAATAAAAGTATTGGAATCATGCAGTTCGTGCCCCACAGTGGCCAATCCTACCAAGAAAACATACCATGCTAGCTTATTATTGCGTTCAGTATCATGAGGGCAGGACCACCAAGTGTTGAAGTTTGTTTAACGGTTAAGGGTGTGCTCACAGTGCGACGGGGGACTGTCACAGTCAATTATGCCCCACTTATGGTTTCGTGTACTCTGTCTGTACCTATTTTAATGCACCCTCTTTTGTCCTTTAAAGTCCGGTTCATACTTCCTGCGAATGCGAAGCGAATTTTGGTGACGCAATGTACGCGCTTTCTTTCCCTTTGAGACGCAAGAAATTCGCTTAGTAAGAAACATTCGCAGGAGGTGACTGTAAGCCTGGCTTCAGTCATCTTATTGTGTATTTTACCGTTGTAATCATAATTGTAAGTGCATTAAGATTATTTGTTGATGTAATGCAAATTAAATAATATTGTTATTTTTTTATTATAGATGATGGTGTGATCGAAGAGGATGAAGATGACGACGGTAAATCGCGTCGCTCGACCGGGTCAACGTCGTCTTCATCGACGACGTCATCCTCGCAGAAGGAGGGACGCAAGAAGCGCTCCAGGGCAGCGTTCTCCCACGCCCAGGTCTTCGAGTTGGAGAGGCGATTCGGACACCAGCGGTACCTCTCCGGACCGGAGCGAGCCGACCTGGCCGCGGCCCTCAAGCTCACCGAACAACAGGTGAAAATCTGGTTCCAGAACCGACGCTATAAGACCAAGAGAAAACAGATGGCCGTGGATATGCTGTCACCTCCCCCGGCTAAGAAGGTAGCCGTCAAGGTGCTGTTCAGAGACATGCCGGTGCATTCACCGTTTTTCCCGGAGAACACTCTCCCGCTATCCCCTGCTTACCACGGACTCGTCAGCCAGTTTGGATGCCACACGTACCCGCCCATATGTGGACACACACCTTATCAATTAAACAGTCTGCTCTTTGGGCAATAAGCCATTCTGAGACATGGTTGACACACTTATATGACATTAGGTTTGGGTAAATTACACCTAAACCAAAACAGTACACTCTTATAGTGTCCGCCATACCTCAAAAAGGCTAATAACTATCGAACACTACCAACCATCAAAATGGCTAATTACGTTCTTATTGTAAATAGATATTAACTAAGTATGCTTATTATATTGTACATGAATTTTTAAAAATCATATTGATCAGTAAAATCTGTACAATGTAGAGGTTAAATATTTATCTGTTGGATTGAAAGGAGGCGGGACAAAGGGACAATTACTTCCCGTTTACCAAAGAGGCTTCCACCATGCTTTCGTGAACTTTACTTTATTCCAATTTTACTTACTGCACGAAAAACTACGCACACTTAGAACGCATGTAATACCGGCAAAACCGGACTCCACAAAATTGCATATTTGTATCTTGAGCATTCTTTAAGTTGACGAAATTACCCAACCCGATTAGAAAGTTGGACATGTTTTGTTATGTAAGGCCAACTTTAAAAAAAGTGTCATAGCCAAGGCAAAATCATTGCGTAATAAACTTGTGTTTCGTTTTTGAACAGCGAACCATTTGTTGCCCGACAGGCCTTTTGATTTCGGAGTCAACGAAATATTAAGGGTTTTTTGGGTCTTGCCCGGGGCAAAGAAATCGATGAAAGAGTCGTTGTAGTGTATTCAATGTATAACACAATAGGCATTGTTGTGTTTAAAACAAAGGAGAAAATATTCTAAAATCAGTCTTTGTTTGATCAACGCATCCTCCAGAAGACATTCTTACACAAATAGGTCAAAGTTGAATCGCGGCATGTTTTTCGAATGTGGTTTTTGCCTTTGGCTTCACAGGCTTGTGTCAAAACCGCAGAAGTATTTTTGCTATTCAAAAAATCCATCCAGATTTGTTTGCTTGGCTGTTCGTGTAAAGTCTATTTATTGTTTCCCCCATCTGCTTCTTCGCCCACTCGACTATAAAGAAAATCAAAACTGGAGAAGGCTTGTTTCCTTTATTTAAAAAAATTGACGATGGGATCTATCGATGAACAAAGAATGACATGTTTTGCAAACAATTAACTAGTTGACTTACATCTTCAGCGGGGCGGTTTTCGTTTTACTAAAACTTCAACATTGAATGCTTATGTTCTGAATTACCGTTTCATCACAATTAAGCCAGCCCTTCCACTTGGTAATCGCATTTTTGTATTTTCCCCTGTGCACATTTATTAATTAGTGAAGTAATTAAGTGGCTCATTTTCAATTTTAACGAAACAAATTGTAACATGCGACTTAACGCAGTACTACAAGGGGGCACGTTGCCTTGTACTTCATGAACTAAGGCCATATCCGAATTAGCAGCCACACCTACGGCTACAACTGTTGCTAAGGGTGTTGCTAAGGAAGTCCTATACCTCAATACGTCATGATGATGCAGAGATCTAGCCGTAGCTGTAGCCGCAAATCCGGACACGGCCTAACACCGTCCGCCATTTTGCGGAACCAACTGACTCCACAAAATGGCGGACCGAGTTAGTTCACGAAGTACAAAGAAAACCACAGAAATTCGAGGGATATTTGTGTGGATTATTAGCTTTTATTCTACTTCTAAACCATCTTTCCAACCATGTTTCAATTCATTTTATAACAAATGCTTTGTTATAGCCCAAGAGTGCCCAATCGACGGAAATGTTGTCCTCATTCAACCCAAACCATGCATTCACTTCCATTGATCAGACGTCTTAGCAAGGAAATGTGTAACTATAAAATTGTAAAATAAAATTGTAAAATATATAACAAATGTCATGTACGATGAATATAGATATATGTGAAGGTAGAAAATATATAAAAAGCTATAATAACAACTGATGTATTTTGCCCAGGTCTATTTGTACGTGTAAACGTTGGTGGGTCATGGTTAATATACGTCGGCATTTTAAGCCGGCTGTGGGCGTCCACTCGTGAAAATAAATAGTCCGTCTCTCCAGTTATAATTTATTGAGATAAATATACACAAGAAGGTATAACACAATGTGACAGGGGTCTCTTAACTTAAGTAAAGACAATTTCCAGAAAAACACCCGTCGTACTTGAACTCACACTTAAACTCTTTTTCCCGCGTTATTGACGGATTGTTTACAAGACATGCATTTAGTCACGGTGGTGTTTTTTTTCCGTTTTGAGTTTTTGGAGTACTTGCTCACGGCAACCAACCGGGATTGTTGTAAATGGTTTTGAGGGGTTTGAGGGTATCTTTTTCCCGATAGGTTATCGTTTCTTTGGGTATCAATTTACATGTTTGAAATTTAGTTATGGTGGTGTTTTGAAGTACTTGATCACCACGGCAACCCAGCTGTAAATGGATTTGGTTTTGGGGGTATCTTTCCCAGATATTTTATACATCTTTTTCTGTGGCTATCGACTTACAAGTATGACAATTATTATTAGACTCCACCGTCATGTTTGATCATAATCAGTTTGGGTCAGTGGGTCCCTATAGTGTCTCTAAAACTCGGCATTTATCTCATCGTTTTTGTTCTCCTGAACCTATCAGAGCATACTGATCGAAAAGTCTACATGCATATATAAACGTTTACATCACGCCTTTACAAACGTTTATCTATATTAAAGAACGGCGCGGGACCATTATTCCACGGAAACTCATAATATAGGGCTAAATATAATATTATTGTTGATTGAAAACGCAAAATGGTGGGCCATTCAAAAATAGAGCCAGTCAAAAGAATACACTAATGAAAGATTGAAGATGTGGCACAAAGATGGCGCTTGTGTGAAGATTTATCATTTTATAAATCAGCTCATCATTGTTCTAGCCAGGCAGTTCAGTGTGGGGGCAAGGCAAGCATGGGGCAAAGACTTAATATGGGATGGGCCGCAGGGGGGGGGGTCTTATATTTAATGTTTAGAAACATTCATTTGTGCATTCTTTTCACTCTCATTTTGGGGCAAGAGGGGCAACGAGGGCAAGATCTGAGCGGGGGCTATAGCCCCCTCCTGCCCCTTCTGCTAACGCCACCGTAGCTCTATGGGCAAAGAGTACAGAAACGCAATACACAGCGGTAAAAGAGGCATTCACCAGCCATGCACATAAGACAGCATTGGTAATCATTTAAGTTAGCAGCAAAGTGAAGTGCTCTTCGAAGACATATTACTTCAAGCAATGGACATGGGTAAAAAGACAGGGGCCACTTTATGTAAATCTTGCTGCTCAGACATCCCGATATGTGGAGATGACGCAAGTAACTCACATAAACCAGAAATTCCCGTTTCGCCCACGACGTCTCTCAAAATAAGGAAGAAGGAACAAGTAAACAAAATCACATGAATTTTGAACACCGTTGCGACATTCACATTAGTGTCACTGAACCACTCTCCATCGTGCAGCATCGGTTATCATTTAAGTTAATACTAATAAAGGAAAGTGTTTCTCTTCAAGACATCACATTTCTTCCACAACATAATCTACCAATAAGGAACTAGGAACTAGAAACACATGAACTTTGAACACCCTTGCGACACTCCGAATTATTGTCACTGAACCACTCTCCATCGTAGAGTTCGTCTCCTTCTCCATTTTCATGTACGATTATCTCGTTGACGATAAAAACCAATTTACATTTCGTCCAATTGAGTGATTTTATGTTTGTATTTAGTATTCCAGTGTTTAATCTGGGGAGCGATACGCTAAATTAATAATGTTTGCCCATTAACTTGAGAAAAATCTGCCGATTGTCCAACAAGACAGGACCCAAGCCTCTGCTATAACTGATCACTCTTAATTAATTTGTTATGACAGATTTACATAAGTAATTTTTTATCCACTTGGGCCCATTGCATGGCCAAGCTAGCACCAGGATATAAACCAGTTGTCTCCTATCTTTGACATCATTAAGACTGGCAGGAAAGGATCACACAGTGACTCCCCCCGTGCCAATACCCCACCAGTGTTGTTTTAGCAGTTAGCCACGGCAAATACATTAGCGTAGTCAATATTGACACCGCGCTTACGGTGTTGGCGCACGGGTGAATAGTGAGCTTTTTACCCGTTGGTCTCTCGGTCGCTAATCCGGGTGATCCCGGACTTGGTAAGAATACGCGGAGTGTGTACACTCCGCATATCGGCGCACCGAAGCCGCTTGCTTTCATTGGGGGCTGTGTGTGCACAACAACTTTAACATTCTGCACCGATTTACTCAATCTCCCCCCCCCCCCCCTTCTTTTCTTTTGCGTCTTTTGTCCTGGAAGGATTCCGTTTGTGTTTCTCAGGGACTTACGAAGTACTTGCTAAGTTGTGTGCATAAAATACTTGTCAAAAGTCCTTCGGTTAGATGCACAAAAAAAAAAACTTGCACAGAATGGTGTGACACATTTAATACCCCTATCACTTAGTGCATCCCAGACAGGCTGGCAGACAATGTCAATAATTTTCACGCTGGAATTCACTGAGACGGTTAAAAAAAATTCACAAGTAAAGTGAAAATTTTCAAACTTTCATTGAGACTAAGCCAAAATGTGTGTGCTATAATAAATACAATTGTTGCATTTGAAAGCTATATGCAATGTTGTCAAAGCCTACTTTTCAATCAACTTAATTTAAGAACCAATTGATGTGTGAATATTACCGCAATGTGCAAGGCACCTTTGCCCGCTATCGCAACAACTTTGAAGGTGAGACATACAACATAGGCCTATACCAAAGTTCAATCCCTCAAAATTCAAAAAACATAAGCCCTGTTATACATGGTATTTAACGAAGAAATTATCAACAATTTAATGTAGTTTTCACAGGTAAATGTTATAGTGTTGCTGTTGAAAATACTCAAAATAACCCAAATGATGATAGACTTTCATGAAAGCTCTCCCCTGTAGACGATCACAGCATCTGATCGAAACGTCGACACAACAGAATCTTCTCAGAATCCCCTCAGTTTATATCATGAGAGATCATGAACACAGTGTTACCGCAAACAAACAAAAACATAAATTATTTCTTAATGCAAAGTTTCAAATCCTCACCAGAGTTCTCTCTGCTCTTGGCTACTCAGTAGCTCAACACAAAACACAACCAAACTCAAAATACTCAAAGTTGACTCCTCTCTTTCAAGAGCCGAAGAAACACACAGCACGACAAAAAAACTATCATGAAACCCGCTCACTGTAATCTTTGGTTGCTATGGTTTCCACAAACAACTCCCCGCACACAAACAAGTTCACGAGGGCTTCACGTTGCTCGAGTGACGGCCTTTTCCCCTTGTTGTACAATATGCTAACAGCGGTGGCTCAAGCTGCAGTTGGGTCATTGTCCCACTTGCAGCGTGGATGTGTAAATTTATATTATAAGTAAAACAAACTATTTAAAGAAAGTAGCGCTGGACTTGAAAGAACATTTTACTTTTCAAGTCATCAGGTAGGCCTACCCTTTAGGTAGGCATACAATAAAACCAACATGTGAAAGTTTCATTTAAAAAAATGTAATAACATTTTTTAGATATCGCCGAAAATCCAGCGTTTCTGACACAGTAACGTTTCTCAAATTCAAAATTTCGGGCACAAACTTATATTTTACCATAACCACATTACTTTGAAGTGAAATGTTTCTCAAAATACTTTACCCTAAATCGAAAGCTGTTGTATTTCTAATCAAGTAAGTTTGTATTTCCATGAATTTTAGAATTGGCTGCAAAACACTTTCCCTTTAAAGACAGTGGACACTTGTCAAAGAACAGTCTTCTCACTTGTTGTATCTCAACGTATGCAGAAAACAACAAACATGTGAACATTTGAGCTCAATCGGTCATCGAAGTTGCGAGATAATAATGAAAGAAAAAACACCCTTGTCACACGAAGTTGTGTGCTTTCTGATGCTTGATTTCGAGACCTAGTTCTAAATCTGAGGTATCGAAATCAAATTCGTGGAAATTACTTCTTTCTCAAAAACTACGTTACTTCAGAGGGAGCCGTTTCTCACAATGTTTTACACTATCATCAACCTCTCACCAAGTAAGTTTTTATGCTAATAATTGTTTTGAGTAATTACCAATAGTGTCCACCGCCTTTAAGCCTACAAAAACGGCCAGTAAACACCGTTCCAAAAAGGGATGCCTGTCTAGGATGCTTTTTGGAAGGTTGGTGGTGTAAGTGCTCGATCTATACCACTCGTAGATACAAACACTTGAGGCTAGTCTCAAGCACAACGTAATCATAGAGTAGGGTATGTCCTAATCTTCAAGATGCTGGGATTTCAACCACACACGGAGAGGTGTCTCACAAATCAACAAACTAAAATACGTATAACTGACAACAAAATAATGGATAGACATTTAGCAGCCATCTTGATTTTCCTCAGTCAAATTGATGAAACTAAATTGAGGTGCAGGTCTGGACTCAGGCAATGTTGGTTTTCTCTTCAAACCGATGCTACACTAAACTTATTGTAACCACACACACACACACAAAGATGGTGTCTTCATAAAACAAACCAAATAACATAGAGAGTGGAAAACACCAGAAAGGAAGAAATGAACCATACGCCATCTTGTTTCACCCTTCTCAAATTTGATGTCGATAAAACAGAACAGAACAGTGTGATCCCATTTTGGTGCGGGCCTAACATGACAGTGAACGTGCACAAACAAAAGTGGCTCAAGACCAACGGACCATTACATCTGTGAAAATTCTGTAAAGAATAGGCTCACAGAAGCACTTAAGAAACACAAACTGTCAACATTATTCAAACATCTGAACTAAACAGTCTCGTGGTCAGTGAGATGTTTTTCAAAAAGCACTCCAAAAAATGTGCTTGTTTAAAAAACAAAAAGCTCTCAGATGCACACCTAATGGTATATTTTTTCTCAGTTTGTGGTTTATAGTTTGCCATTACCCACTGGGTGGTCAGCATCCCTTCGACATCACCCTGTCACTCTTGTACCTTCTTGACACCCATCCCAAATATGTTGTCACAGGAAGAGCCCTCGGATGTTCCCATTCACTCATGGACTGAGGGGCCAAGAGCGTCACCACACACCCCTCTGTCCCCCTCAACAACCCCCGACCATAACCCCTTCAAAACCATGCCTGCTTTATACACAAACCAGTGATGTGTTTTTGGAAACTCTATTGGTTATTTTCTTAACGTTCATGCCTCAAACTTTCCCTCTGAACAAATATAAACACGTGTGTATTGGTGCTAAACTGTACTGGTAAGGTCAGTGAGACGCTCCATTGGTTGTGTATATGAGGTTGATCAGAGTATAAATTTGGTGGTCAAACTGCAATATAACCACATCAGCTCCACATTAAAGTGGTGGGGGTTTCACAATAGGAGCTTTAAGTGAATTTTTCAGTCATGGCTACAATAATTTTTGTAGGCACTCCTTGCAAGACGATTTCATGATTCAAATTTTGCGAAGCCATATAAAGAAGTCGCCATTTGCAGATGCGGTGGTTTACATGGCAACACTGATTCTTTTCAGAGTGATTTCGATTCAGAAATCAAAATGTCTCAATTATTAAATGCAATTAAATCTCGGTAAACAAATACTTGATGAAAAGATTGCGTGAGCGTTCAAACACTTGTTAAGTTTCAAAGCATTACCATATCTACATTTAAAGGCAAAGTGTAGGCATAGCTTTGGGTTTTTTTACCGATAGTTTTCAAGTATTATAAATGTAGATATACTGTTCAACTATAACATTGGATTTTAAAGGTGGTATAGCGTTTGTAAGATATTGCCGAAAACCTGGAGCATATATTTTCAGGCAGGAAGAATAATCCGTAGTTTGAAAACACACTATGGAAACGTTCTTAAAATTGTTTTTGTTTTTTAATTCGTTGAAATCTTTTTCTCTAAAACCTAACACACCTTTAAGGGGGAAGTGCTTCTCAAAATAATACTATACATTAACAACAGATATACAGTGCTTCTTAAGGTTGTATGGTCATTCATTTTTAGAGTAACACCAAAGGTGACCGTCCCTCACGTTACGAAGGTAATATCTTGATTTGTTTACGCTACGCCAATTATACTTGCAATGAAGTCATTGTTCACTGTATTTATACATTTTATACATGTTTCTTCAACGGGAGATTGTTCTCTGCAATGACGGTAAACAAGAGCGACTGGTTTTCAAGTCTACCGATCACAAGTAAAAGTACTGCACGAGTCCCAACAAGGATTCGTTAAAGGCAGTGGACACTATTGGTAATTACTCAAAATAATTATTGGCATAAAACCTTTCTTGAAGACGAGTAATGGGGAGAGGTTGATGGTATAAAACATTGTGAGAAACGGCTCTCTCTGAAGTGCCATAGTTTTCGAGAAAGAAGTAATTTTCCACGAATTTGATTTCGAGACCTCAAGTTTAGAACTTGAGGTCTCAAAATCAACCGTCTAAAAGCACACAACTTCGTGTTGCAAGGGTTGTTTTTCTTTCATTATTATCTCGCAACTTCGATGACCGATTGAGCTCAAATTTTCACATGTTTGTTA
This sequence comes from Asterias amurensis, assembly GCF_032118995.1. Lineage (NCBI taxonomy): Eukaryota > Metazoa > Echinodermata > Asteroidea > Forcipulatida > Asteriidae > Asterias > Asterias amurensis. The sequence continues at coordinate 6,341,305 of NC_092655.1, read as the reverse complement.
TTTTATGCATATGTTGAGATACACTAAATGTGAAGGCTAGTCTTTGACAATTGCCAATAGTGTCCACTGCCTTTAAAGAAAAGTATACAGACAGCTTTGGTGGGAATCGAACCCCAACCTTCCACATGTTTTGACTGCAGAAAAGAATGAAATAACCAGCGAACCGGGGGGGGGGGCTTGCCTTTTCATGAGAGGCTGTTGAAGACATTTGATTCCAAACACCAAACGATATCATCCACTTTATCTCTGACCCATACCCGATTTCAATTTATAGTAAAAAATGCATTTACAAACAGTTTATAACAAAAACAAAATGGGACAAACACTTTACTCGTCGTTTCAAGGGCGGCTGTGATGTTTCAACGAGGCAGGGATGCCGTAACTCGGAGGCTATCGCCCCCCAACATCAACCCCCCTCCATTGTGGCCGCGATAAATCTGACATTTGGGACAAATGACTGTCCATCTGAACGGTGTACCACCCTGATCGCTAAGTGCCCAGTGCGTGATATTGTGTAAACCATGTCACCCTTATCATGAGGTTTCAAACGAGAGTGGTGCTGGGAGAGGGAGAGAGTGGGGTGGAATTCCAGGTGAGGTGAGAGGCCCTCAAGGCTCTGGTTGTTTTCTTATCTCGTCTTGACAACCTTCTCTCACTTACGAAATATCTGAAAGGTTCTTAGCTTAAAGGCACTGGACACTATTTGTAATTATACTAAAAATAATATTTTAGCAAATAAGTACTTGGTAACGAGCTGTTGATATTATAAAACATTATGAGAAACGGCTTCCTCTGAGGTAACGTAGTTTTTGAGAAAGATGTAATTTCTCACTCAACTATTTCAGCTCCTGAAGCCGTTTTTAGGCAAGTGAAAACACACATATTAACTGTCTGCACAATGGTGTTTGTTTCTTATTCTCTTGCAACTTCGATGACCAATTGAGTCCAAATTTACACAGATCTGTTATATTGTGCATAATTGGGATCCACCAAGTGAGAATACTGGCCTTTGACAATAATTACCAAAGGTGTCCAATGCCTTTAAAGGGAAAGTGTACGGCCACGGAGATAGAAAACCATTCTTGTTTTGTTAACCAAGTATGCTCTACAGTCATATCTCAACTTAATGCATTTTGATTGACAAGAAACTTCATCAAACTAATCGGCAACCAATTACCGGGTTGTTTATTTTTTGTGGTTATATTATTTGCCTGTATGGTCAACATTAGGCCATAAGTGTTGATTAGTTATAGCATGTTTACTTTCGCTTATAACGGTTTCCATACAAAAACAAATTCGGTGGGCATAATCAGTCACCAATATTCCTTAGATTTGTCTCTATACATGAAATGCTATAAAAGCAAGAAAAAAATTCATTTGTAACCATGAAGGACTGCGAAGCCGCAACACTCAGTTCTGGCTTTCATTTTACACAAACACAATCATTAAATGCATATACATGATTGGTATAATATGGATAAAAAACATCATCAACACACTCTGGCTGAAAGCATACTTATTTTTCATTCTAGATCAACTGTTTTCTCTGAAACATTTCACTCTGAAGTCATATTCAAGAAAACTGTATCAGAAATCCTACATGTTAAACGCAACAGCTTTTTTGGTTGTTTGAAATCCTATATAAAACCGCAACAGCTATTCGTTTGTTCAAGGACAATGTGTTTATATACAAGTTGGAAATTGTTCATGGTTTTTCACTATTTTCTCCTGGCTTATACAACAGGTATTGGCGAGGAATGTTCACAGGTTTTTGATTTCATGTATGGTTTGCTCACACAAAACATGAACACTATATGCGGCTATTTTGGTCAGCTGTATATACAAATCCTGTATGATGCCTAATAATACAATGACTGAAACAATGAGGATAAAGCAAAACATGTTTGGAAACACTCTAAGAATGTATGCAACATTAGAAAAGCACATTGAGGAATAAAGGGACAAACAAATCCAGACCGGGTTAATATTTTCAAGCGAAATCAAAATACAGTGTCTGAATTTCCACCAACGCTAATCCAAAAACGAAAGTCCCTAACGCACCTTTAAAACACGCTTCGTTTATACAAACCATTAATTATTTTGCTAAGAGCTATAATTTCACTTCAAACTGCCCTCTTACGAGCACTCCCCCAAACACATCACACATATTTTCCAGCCATTGTTAAGTTGCACTTGCCATAAATATTTACACCTGTATTTTTGTGCGTCTTTTTTTTGATGGCCGTCCGATTACCGCGGTTTAAAGGGAAGGTATGTAGGCTACGTTTGGAATTGGGTATCATTCTTTAAAATAATCGCAATAAACACTTTTGGTTTAAGAAGCCCACAACTGTTTCAATAGGTAGCACTTATATATGACAACTCTTTTCAAGACTGAGAAGTCTCCCCCCCCCAAAAAAAAAAAAAAAAAAAAAAAATGAAAAAAAATCTACTCCGCGGAGGAAGGATTATAGCCTATGCAAGACAGTTCTCTAAAAAAACAAACTCAGGCAAATATAAATACACATGGTGTACCGTAAGCCACATTTTGTATAGCTTTCAGTAGTATGAAGCATTTTGAGAACATTTCACTTCTAAGTAGTGTGGTTATGAAAAAAGATATCATTGTTTATGCTCCAAAATTTGAATCTTGGAAGGCCGTAACGCTTCTCATTTAATTGTGTGTTCCTATAAAGATTATTCCTCTATAATATACGCTCCCGATTTTCGGCATTATCTGAAAAACGCGACCACATTTTGAATTTGAATTTTTCACAGGCTAGTTTTATCATAGGTATAGCTAATTCTACCTCCATGGTTTTATTGTGTATTATATACATAGCCACCAATATTGTTTCTGAAATAGAAACTTTGATTGGCTGTTATTTTCCCGCTTCTTTCTGGATCCTTCCCTTAATCCCTTTCCCCTCTCTTTTTCTATAAATGGATATGTATTTGTTTGTACTTGTTTTATGCCTCTGAAGAAGGTCCGGTTTGGATCGAAAGCTAAGGCCACCTACCCTATTCATTATATATATATATACTTATCTAAAGAACCGAACGGTCCCCCAAAAAACATAGAAGAACTATGCCTTTAAGCGTGGTATCTTTTTTTAAATGTTAACACTGGACCCCATACCTGAGCGCTGGATGTAAACATAAAACCAGGGCCCGGTCAATTAAAGTGTTTTTTTTTCTTCTTCATCTGTTTTAGGTTCCACACCTGTGAAACACACGTCAGCGGTATGGGTGGTGACATACCTGAGCGGGGGTTCAATAGGTCCCGAAATCAATAAAGACAACATTTGTCAAAAAATGGACAAGAACATTTGCAGGGGGGTTGATTTTAACTGCGCGCCATTTTCAGTTTGTTTTAAGGGATGTCTAATTGCTATGCGTCATGGAAAAGTTTATAGTTATGCGAGCATTTGAAATACCATTCAAGGATTAATTGAATTGATTTGAATTGAATTTAAATTATTCAATTAAATACAGAGTGTATACTTTCGTTTACATTGGCAAAGACCAGTATCCTCATTTGGTGTATCCCAATATATGTGTAAGATGCAAATGTATGCACCTGTGACAATTTTGGCTCATTGGTCACCGAAGTAACAAGAAAATAAAGACAGGAAATGTATCACCCTTGGGGTGAAATCAAAGATGGTCAGTTTGCAAACTTTCTCTAAGGATTTGCTCGCGTGTTACCCCCTTTTGTCTCACACATTGATGACGTCACTCTGGGGTTGTTTAGCAGTTCAACGTCAGGTGATCAAACTAAACCGCCAAAGACAATTTTACGCCAACCCACATCTGGAATCGCCAAAACGTAACGAGATGAAAACCATCACGGTGTAAAATGCGCTGTGAATTTCTCCTTTTTACATGTTGCGGTTTTATACCATCTGGAAAGCCCATGATGGAGACAGATATGGGAAAAAAGGTATAATATATATTTTTTATAAGGACATAATAATGAGGTGTTTCAACATCAAATCAACAATGCCATAAAAGATTAACCGTTTAACAGCTCGCAGCTATAAGGGAATGGGTTGGAACGATAACAAATATTTCCATCAAATTTTACGACGCGTAAGGTGAGGTTTATATTACAGAGCATGTACCTAGTGTACAGTCTTGAGAACAAGACTATAAAGCTTCTAACATACCGCTTTGTTTGACGTGACGTTGACTTAATTATAAATGTGACTTCAAAAATGAGTTGACATAAGACTTTGTGGTCCATACAAAGCCGTGTGACGTCACATAACTGCGCACTCTCTGTCATGAATAATTTCCATGCATTTGGCAACACAGGGTCTGGTCTTGTGAAATTCCACACATGATGTCCAATAGGCTTGTAAACTTTTGGGGAGTTTTAAAATTAACTATATTAAATACGTAGTCAACTTGTGGGTACAAACAAGTATTACATGCACCTATTTTTGTGTGGGAGTGAAAAGAACCAATGTGGTTTCGACGTTTCGAAAAGTATACTGTGTTCGTCTTCAGGAGGGCCTGAAGTTCTTTGCGAGTTTGAATTATCAACCCAGGAGCATATAGATACGGGCTGATAATAATTTATTGGGGAACACACATTTGAGTGGACCTTTAAGCTTGTTTAAACTACCTCGATGCGGTTGGGTTGACCCACAGCGGGCGCTTCGTGAAGACAAAAGTGGCAGTTAAGTGCCATCAGGCAAGACTCTGGTTGAACTTTGATTTCTTGGGCTGTAACTCTTTGGATCGAAACATCATTTATCTCTCATTAATTTCACAGAGCCCGGGAGGATAAGGGGTTGATAACAAATTCTCTTTTTGAGGGGTGGGTAACTCGTGTGAACGAACGGGTGAAGCGTTCACACAAAAACTGGTCTTGCAGAATTGTCGTTGTATTGCAAGTAAAGGGGTCAAATCACCCCCACCGAAGTGCTCAATTTGAACAAATTTTGTACCAAGGGAAAGCCCTTCTCAAGGGCTCTTTTCTCCTTCAAGTTGTAGCGATTTTAAAGGAGGAGCCAGTGTCCAGGGCCCAATTTCATAGAGCTGCTTAAGCACAAAATTTTGCTTAAGCAAAAAATCATCCTTGCTTAGTAAAATCAGACTACCGGCCAAGACTCCACTCAATTGTTATGCTAAGCAAACAACAGCTAAATACCAGTCACAAGCAATGTATATGGCATGAAATTTGGCCAGTAACATGTGTAAAATAAGCGAGCTATTTTCGTGCTTAAGAAATCTTTTGCTTAAGCAGCTCTATGAAATTGGCCCCAGGAAGTAGGGTTACTACAGGCACAGAGTTACCAAGCTTTGAGCTGCCTATCAACACAAAACGCCAAGCATACCCGCCGAATAATACTTCGAAATTAATTATACGGTATGTTTGACGATAACTCCTGAACTGTATAAGCATTTAGAGAGACAAAATGTGTATCTAGCTCTCACTAGGCAATGAAGTAGGGCTCAACCACCAACAAAATAGGTTTGTACTAACCATAGAGCAACCAACACACAGACTCTCCACGACCCATTCTCAGAGTCCAGAGTCCCGTCAGTAATTGATTATACATGACAAGCCTCTCAGCCCAAGTTTGAATTGTCCATCAGCACCCAGGTACATATCATGTTTTGTCATCAAAGAAATTCTTCACCGTAAAATATTATAAAAATCTTTTCCCGCGCGTTGAAACAATAATCAAGCCGGGCCCGGTCGGGTTTTGGTTGTCTCCAGTCAACGTAAACCGTTCGCACATGGCCGACCGGGCGGCTTGGGTTTGGTGGTAGTAAAGGTACACTCACTTTAAAGGAATGGTTCTACCCATTAACGATGTTTTTAGTTTCTTTTTCTTCTTCATCCTTTCAACTGCAGCCTTCATGATTGAAGATAGTCGTACTGCCAGACACACGGGCGAACCCCTTCTTTTAGCGATAGGTGTGTACTAGGGTGTCTTTTACGTGCGTTGATAGTTTTTATAACAACACACGGGGCCTACAGCTTTACGTTTCATCCGAAGGACGCCGCAATGGTTTCTAAAGGCTTATACCTTATGAAATTAGCACAACTATAATACCTACACTAATTCATTCGATGTATAGGGCCTTGGTGAGACGCACGAGTTGTTATTTACCGAGTAAAGGGTTAGGAAATTATTGGGAAATGATGTCTATTGAGATGCAATGATTAAGTTGGAAAAATAACATTATATCTATTGTACAGGTATGATGATAAGCTTTAAAGGCATGAATGTTTTCTTATAATTGTGCATCTTCCTTCATCCGAAATTATTAACCTAATCACGATTAACCCAACACCAAATCCAACTAATCCAAAATAACTCAGATTCAATGAAATACTTTCCATACCCTTTTTCTATACCTTCCTACCATTAGTGTCCAGTGTCTTTAAAGATGAACCACGATATACTCCTTATAAGTATTATTGTTATTTGTCCAACTTAGTTCTGTTTTGCCTTTAAATGGTGAAGCGATCTACGGTGACCAGTTTGGTTTACACTTCAACTTTTATCCACACATTGACAAACATGCGAAACACTCGTCACTCGTCGGCCTTGTTAATGTAAGCCTTAAGTGACTCTTGGACCACGTTCGAAGCCTAAACACCGAACGGCGCACAGAGACACTTAGACCAGGGACTTGGCATTTAACACTTATTAAGGAAACCAAGTATGAGTGGTGCACCGGCTTGAAAGACAAACATAGAAAATCTTCGAATATTTTGGGTATCCTGGGAGGTGTGTCCTTACTTTATGGTTATAATATGGCCCTTTGTGACATCTCTTTCGTTGAGCCTTTTTCCCACCCACTTTAAAGACGACGAGGTTATTGTACATAAACATTTACAAACCACTGGAAATATTATTGCTTTAACTCTCCTCGGGTTGGTATCTCTCTTTTTAACTTAGGGACCCCTATTATTTGCCAGGCGGTTGTTTTTCTCTAAAGTCTCTTGCTGACTTTTCAAGACTTATAACTTCCTCTTTTGAATTTTGACAGCACAGAGACTTAAAACTTCTTTTTCTTGCTTGAAAGTGTCCTCCTGCCTCTGCCGTGGAATTTGAAAAGGGCTGAGTTTTTACAGGTGTGGGGTAGTGTTTAGGGACGCACAATGGCCAAGGTGTTAGGGAGTTGTGTTTAATTGTGTCATGGACAGACCGCCCACTGTAAACAACCCGGTCTCACCCAAATGATTTTAATGATCGTTTCTTCACCCCGAAAAATTCTCTTCTTTTTCCTTCTCTTATTACAGGGGCTTCTTCTGTTAATGATGAGGGCTCAACACACGATGTGTGTGGTGGAGCTTCCCGGGGCATATTGCTTACCGGTACTTTGTTCGACCGTAAGAACAGCCACAATGCCCGGTGATTTTTACCTCAGTGGGGAAGGTTCATCCCCTGGACAACGGGGTCCCCGCGATGAACGCAGGTGTACGGGGACTTGGGTGCAGGGGGAAAGGGTCGACATTGTCACCGCCTCACACCGAACAACAGACGGGGGATCTTCCGCCCCATTGCACCGCATTAAGACCAGCAATTAGGGCACCATTATACAGGAGTGTTATACCCAACACTTCACGTGAATCGGCCCGTCGTTAAACTCTCTAGCGGTTTCACACTTTGCGAATAATCTCCGGCTATTGTGAGAGGCCGACTGGTACTTTAGGCTCCTTTGTGCCCCGGTGATGGCCTCATAACGCTGTCATGTCGATTCATCGGATCGTTAATGCCTTGTGTGTTCCGTTATTTTGCCCGTGGCTGACTCAAGATAGTTCAGTTTATTGACACTTAGTACTCCCCTTCTTAAATTAAGCTAATGAGGCGGAGCTCTTTTTTTACGAGGGGGATAAAGAAATCGAATGGAATTTCATACGTAAAGAAAAAACGCCTATTACAAAAACAAAGAAGTAAGCATCACACACTGATAGTTCAGACGGATTTGCAGAAAAAGTCCATGGGCTATATAAGGCATGTGCAACATATTCAAAGTAAATGTAGGAATCATATACAAAGGACGGAACCATGGAGAAAGAAAATAGAAATTAAGGTTGTTTACAGGTTAAACATATTAATAGATTCCAAGACGCTTCCAAGACGCTTCCAAGACGCTTCCAAGACGCTTCAGACAAACGTAAGAAGTTTTTTAAAGACAGTGAGTTGTCTTGTTATCTGATTCTTTCTTTGACGAACTTTTCTCAGCGAAAAATTCTTCTTTTTCTCCAGAGAGAGAACACAAACAAGGATGATGCAAGATAACTTCATCCACGGGAGCAGATGATGCGACAAGACGAAAACATTAAGAAGGGTGACAAGAAGCTAATTAGGGAAGAGAAAGATTGCCAGAAGTAAAGAAGGGGACTAATTTTCACACGAAATGACGCGGTGTAAATAATCTGACAGCATAGACCCCAGTGATGGGATGAAAACTCACAATGTCGCGTTTTGTTTCTCAAGAGGGGTGTTCCACCGGAGTCCAACCCCTGACTATACCCTGCCGGAGGGGGCTTAGGGTAGCCTATCACCCCCCCTAAAAAGAGATCTCATGGTGTTTTTTTTTGTTTGGTTTTTTTTTTTTTTTTGGGGGGGGGCTCTCCTTTTTTAATGATACCTCATGGGACAGCAAGTGGGCCCCGTCAATGGGAGTCCAATAAAGTCAATGATCTCACCTGTCACTCACGAGGGGGAAACATCTCACTCTACCGGGTGAAATAATCACATTGATCTACCCCTACTTTACTTTATTTCTCGTAAAGGGGTGCTTCTTTTGAGGGTGAGATGCTTCTTTTTAAAGGATAGGCCCCCTTCATGGACTCCATTTCCGGGCGGTGAATTGTGGAGTGGGGATGATGGATTACTACTTATATGGCGGGTTTAGCTTTGAAAACATTTACGTGGATGTATTGTGCAGACGTGTTTGCTTTAAACACTTCAGAAGGGGGGATTTGTGAGGAGTGTTTCTTTCGGAGTTGCTGTTTATCGTTCGGGGTGGGTTTAAGACGCAATTAAGAATCGCATTGTCATTTTGTGGTATTTGAATGTCCAAAAGTTTGTATCACCGGTCGATTTGTGTTACTGCGTGTGTATGCGGCAACTTTAATAAGAATCAAGGTTGCTATATCATATGTATTACAGATATAAGTGACAAGGGTCGAAAATCGAGCCTGGTCAACATTCATACTCTGAAATCTACTCCGCAGCAGTAGAGTAAATATCAAGACAAGTTCGCAAAGAAATTCATCACTATTCCCATCATCATTATTCTAATGAGGACTCGGGTTCACATTAAATTTGTTTGTACTTTTATATTTTGTCATTAGTCAATGTTACTTTTCCAATAATATGGTATAATGATTAAATATATTCTTCAATATTGAAAAATCCTGTTCAGTCATGTAAAACTCAAAACAAAGTTGAGGCCAACTTGGTCGCAGAAATTCGAGCACTCCGTACAATATTAACAAGTTGGTTAGTGTGCTCCGAAAGGAAAACACTAACGACAAAAACATATGCAAATCTTTAAGAAGGTTTTGAGAAATTCAGGGGGAGTTTACAGGCTTTGAACATCACCAGAAAAAATACAAGTTTGCACAAAATGTGGACTACAAAATGTGGACTACCTCCACTGTTAATGTTTTATACGGAACTGATGTTTGCCTATTGAGGATGACTATAAGTTCTTTGAATTGAATTGAATTGAATTGAATTGAATTGAATTGAATTTTGTGATTGCTTTAGGCCTATACTTCTCTCAAGAAAATGTGAAGGTTCATGAGAAATTTTGAGAATATCCTGGAATCCGGAAAAAATCCTATTATAAAATCACATGCCTGATGACATAAAGTTGGAAGAGGACCCTGTTGTTCAAAAAGAGAAAGAACTTCGAAACAAAATTTAAAGTCTCAGAGACTTTGAGAAATCCTGAAATCAGGAAAAATCCTTTAAGCAATCACAATGGTATAGAGTTGTATCCTTCTTGTTTTACAAAAAAAAAAAGGACAGCAAGAAAGAAAGAAATCTGCATCCTGAACCGATGCGTGTCCCTCCTGTCATGGTTATAACCTAAGTCAGAAAGCGAGCAAAGTTCAATGTCAGATTGCAGACACACCCTCTCGAGAACTGAGACCAACTTGATGTTAGTAGAACAACAAACAGTCCTCTAGCTCTCAACGATAATGATGCTGACTTGTGTCCCGAGGAAAAATATACAACGGACTCATATTATGTCAATCAAGACGGGACTGGGTACGGTGGCCTGTAGAGGACATCAAAAGAGCAAGAACCATGCTATCGAAAATCATAAATTGGTAATTGACATAGACCAGTATCATCACTTTGTGTGCTCCAATTAAAAAACAACGGGAAGATGTGAAGTTTTGGGCTCTTTGGTCGTGGCAGTTGCAGCAGAAAATAATAAACAAAAAAAACCTTGTTGCACAGAACTGTGTGGTTTTACTTATTCAGCTGTCGTAGAGAGGACTCGGGTCAGAACGATTACTTTTTAAGTAAAACAGCTTGTGTTTCAAGACTACGATAACCGATTGAGCGTAAACTTTCACAGGTTTGTGAGTCCGTGGAGACATGACGAGTGTTGGAATAAAGAAAGTTATGATCGAGGCAAATCACATTAAAAGTCACAGGTTATAAAGGAAGCTCGTGCAAATGTGAATATATGCTAAAGCATAGTCACCTTCCGACTCACTTTAAATGTAGGATACTCTTCGTATAATTACTCGCTCCACTTATTGCGAACATAACAACTTATATTCGGTAAGCAAGTGAAAGTTAAAGTGTGTATGTAACATTTTTAGAAACAATTCTATCAAAAATATGTGTTTCAGTGAGAGGAATTTATAAAACATTTCAATCTGGGAAACGTTTCTGCATGAAACGTTTCCCAGATTGTAACCCAATTACGGACTATTCTCATGGATATAACATCTCCATATTTTCGGCAATATTTTCGGCAATATCTCTTGACATGAAATTTTCAAAGGTTTTATTTTGATTGTTTTGGCCTATATTTACATTTATACAGAATCGAAAAAAAATCCAACAAGTCCAGAAACCACATTTACATTTTGTCTTTATAAGCATATAAGTTAAAAGAACATTGTCATCTCAAAGCTACCGTATTGAACCACAGGCCCACCTTGAACAGCTCGCGTGATACACCCCCAAGGGTTACACAACACAGCACGACTTGCGGAGGCAGCGTTATAAACACATGTGTGTATCGCCACACAGCACTGCTTGCCCGTTATGATTGACAAAATACCAATCATATCGCAGGATACGGGTGCTGTTTGCTGTCGGTTGTCCAAGTATTTGAAAATATGACGGGATGCCGGGAATATTTTGCCCAAATACTTGAAAATCCCGATGAGAGAGGAGTGTTATTGATATTGAAATCATATCTGACCATTTAGAAAGCAATCAACTCGTGCTTTCCGAACTGAACTGGGATCTTGAAAGGGAAAACGGAAGTGCAACCTCTTTATGTATACTTGGTTAAAAATAATACAAATATTTCCCAATGATTTCATGACGCAAAATAAACAACTCAGATTATCTTAAATAAAATAGGAATGACGGTGTCGCTCCATGTCACAAGAGGACGCCCTTTGGGTTAAAATTGGGCGAGCTGATTACAAAGAGCATGTTCCTCCTTGGAGTGTCGTGGGTGTCTAAAGGGGGGGTACGGTCATCTGCATATTAAGCGGGTTTCAAAACGGGGTCATGCTTGGAGTCCTGGACCTTACTTCATAAAACAGCATTGATACTGCTTAATTTCTTTGAGCGAAAAGTGAGTAGGGTAAAAAAGTTACTATGTAAACTTTATGGAATGCTGGCTGGTTAACATGTTTCTGCTAAGCAATATTATTTTGCTTCAATACAAGGTTTATTAAATTAGGCCCAGGAAATTTCCTCGTTTTTGCGATTTTGTAAGGAACAAAGTACAATGCCGATTCTAGGCATTCCTTCCTCGTGGGTTTGTGAATACATATTTCGAGACCAAATCCTCAATTGACTGGCATTAGGCAAACCCTTTCTCCTTCTTCATCACACAAAAAACACCTCAATCTACAGCACGAACCCCTTCCCTCGTCAATCAACGCCCCAAACAGTTACCACTTCGTACCACAGTAAACACTTTCATGGTGCACCCCTTTTCACTGATAAACACCCTTGAAATAAAAGCCTTTCAGCTCATAAAAAACGGACCGTACAAGGTTGACATCGAAAACAAAGACATACTACGAGAACTTGGTGGATTATTTTCCCCCAAGAGCGGACCCCCCTCCAGTCGCATGCCGAGCCTACGCTCCCCTTGCCCCACTACTTTTATCTCCTCACTGCCTCTCTCCATGGACTTCTCGTGATGAGCACACTTCAAGCTCATAAAACACGGGAGTTAATGAACGTTGACAAAGAGGATGTTATCGCCGACTTGAGAGGCGTGGATGGGGAGGAGATGGCATGGATTAAAGGAAACACTTCAACAACAATATGGAGTAATCAAGAGGGGAAGGGCAAGTTTGGGGATCAAGTTGTGACACATCTTGAAGTGTAAAACACAAAGGAACAAAAGAGAGACCCTAAGAATTGTTTAATCGCCTCGCAACATCTTCAAGAGGACTTTGGCAATGTCCTGCTGAGAGGGTATGACAAAGACACGACATGGTGTGAAACCCGCCTTCAGGGTAAACGGTTCTGCTTAGAAGACAAAAGATGAAGCAAGCAAGATTGTTTACTGACATCATGATTGACATATTTTTTAGTTTGCATTCAGTTCCGGTGGGGTGATCATTATTTTTCCCCAAATTAAACCATAACCACACAAACTCAAAAGTGATATTTACATCAAATTAACCAACACAAAATCAAAGCAATATTTGTTTACTTGAGAAAGAAAACCAACCAAAGATGTAACGAGATATCTTCCCCAAAACCGTATGAATTATGAAATGCAACTCTATAAATGATATAGAAAGTGCGAAGTAACACTTAATGGGGGTTTCTGTTTTCTGCATGTTAAATAGATAATTCCAAGAAAGCTTTGCCTATTCAACAGTACAACAAACAAACGAATACCAACTCAAACGAAACATGTTTCAAACCATATTCATGCAGAGGTGACCAACGGACATAATGCATTACTGCTTGCTGGTCGAAAGTAAGTTTTGGAACACATGAAGGCACTAAATTACAGGAAAAAATACAGTTTTGCTGACCATAAACGGAGTTTTTCCTTTGAAAATCTAAACACAAGACTACAGGGGTTAAACGACAATGGGCAGTAATGATGGAACATGACTATTTTTAAAAGATGGAGGTGTGACACATTTCTAAGGTGTGATACACAAATGACAAAGGAGACATAGATATATAATGGAGGGTATACTATCCAAGAATTCCTTAAAAGCTCCACATGGTGTTTACTATTAAGATGTTACCTGAAAGGTGCTGTTATAGCGCCCTCTGGAATATATTATACCACATAGCGGCAGACAGACATCTTGATTGACCTAATGACTGACAGGCTAGATCTTTTGTGATACCACTGCTGTTTTCGTCACCCTTTTTTTGTGCTATTTTCAGACAAGCAATACGCAAACACCACTCAGTACAAATGACAAATAAATCAGACTTAGTCAATATTTCGTTGTAATTACACAGGACAACTCATATGATTGGAGTTCATTGTATTAGTTACTTTTGCAAAAGTCAAAATCGGGAAAGACGTAAACAATTTTCTTCGATAATCCATGTTCTGGAGTCTATGGTCTTTGCTCTACAAAAATAAGCATGGCGCATGTGTCTATCATGCCAAACTACTCTGACACTTTCACACGCACAGCGCCCTCTAGTTAAAACTCAGACGCATGGTAATAAATATCATGGATTAAAACAAAACAGATAACACATTGATAACAGATTACTTACTCTGAAAGTAATAGAAATAAATTATGTTTTCATTTAATAAACAGCATTTCAAAAATGCAGAGCTTTGCGGAGTTCCCTTGTTGGGAAGATCATCTACACAAAACAAACAAACGTGCAGTCATGTGCAAAATTAACCTGCATGCATTGGGTTACTTCATGGAGGCAATTGCCTCAAATGCCCTTGGCCCTAACTGTTTCATTGCCTTGCTGCCCCATGTGAAATGTTCTAGCAGAAATCTACACTGCCCTCAATGGGGGCCCTTTATCAATAAAAACAAACTGCTTTGCCCAAGAAGAAACAAGGTGTCAGGTTTTAATATTTTAATTCAATAGTTGATCAAGATGCTATCCAACCATACTAATTTATTTAAATTACCCCATGTTCACATATTTACTGTTATTTTATTAGTTAAACTTCTGTATTTAAGTTAAGACCTGAAGTGCAGGTCTGTGTCAGAGTCCAAGACCCTTTGGTCCGAGACCAATACCTTTCGGTCCAAGTCCATGAACCTTTGCTCCAAGACCATGAACCTTTGCCTTTGGTCCAAGACCAAGACCCTTCAGTCCCAGATCAAGACCCAAAGGTCCTGGACCAAGCCCTTTTCCTTTGGTCCTAGACCAAGACCTGTTGGTGCTGGACCAAGACCCTTTGGTCCCAGATCAAGACCCTTTGGTCCCAGACCAAGACCCTTTGTGTCCCAGACCATAACCCTTAGGTCCCAATCCAAGACCTGTTGGTCCTGGTCAAAGACCCTTTCGTCCCAGACCAAGCCCAATGCCTTTAGTCCCAGACCACCATACCTGTTGGTACCAGACCACCAAACATGTTGGTACCAGACCAAAACCCTTCGGTCCCAGACCAATACCCTTTATTCCCAGACCAAGACATGTTGGTCCTGGACAAAGACCCTTTGGTCCCAGACCAAAACCCTTTGGTCCCATATCATGACCGGTTGGTAACAGACAAAGACAGGTTGGTCGCAGACAAAGTTCTTTTGGTACCAGACAAAGCAGTTTTGGTCCCAGACTAAACCCTTTTGGTCACAGACCAAGACCCTTTGGTCCCAGACCAAGAACCTTTGGTCCCAGACCAAGACTACCTTTATTGTCGGTTAAAAAAAAAAGTACTTGCAAATGATTTAAAACAGAGTAGCATTGCTGCATTTTATTTCATTCATGCGTAATGATGGCTCGGCCCTGTTTCATTACCTTTTACCTTAACGCTGGGAAGTATAAATTGTCAAATTAACTAAGGCAGAAACTGAACATTTTGAAGAAAAAAAAATTCCCTGATCTTGAAATAGTACAGATTTAAATTTGATGATTACATAAACATTATATGTCATTTACATTATGTGACACCCTATGCCAAAATCAATCACTTCTCAGATATAGTGAAACCGCATTCAAGGCAGGTATCAGGTAAAGACAACCAAATATACGACATGACATCAATGCGATGTGAGGTCTTAAACATCCCAGATTTTGCTTAAAGCCATTGGACCCTTTCGGTACAGGAAAAAAAAAAAAAGTTCACAGATTTACAAATAATTTACAGGGTTTACAGAAGGTAATGGTGAAAGACTTCTCTTGAAATATTAGTCCATGAAATGCTTTACTTTTTGAGAAAACGGTAAAACAATATAAATTCTCGTTAACGAGAATTACGGATTTGTTATAAACACATGTCATGACACGGCGAAACGCGCGAAAACAGGAGTGGGTTTTCCCGTTATTTTCTCCCGACTCCGATGTCCGATTGAGCCTAAATTTCCATATATATTTTTATATATAAGTTGTGATACACGAAGTGTGGGACTTGGACAATACTGTTTACCGAAAGTGTATAATGGCTTTAATACTTACTGTAAGCCTAAAAATTCCCCAAAATAAGTCACTTTAGATATCGACAATATAAATTTCTCAACTAGTAACAGCCGCGCGACTTACAAATTTAGTTCGCCATCTGCAAGATGTCGCTCAATGGCAAGTATTTAATAATTTAAAGCTCAAAGCTCTCTCTCTCCAATTGAACTATCTCTCTGATTCTCTAAACTAAACGCCAACATCCCATAAACTGGTCAGAGTTCTGAAACTGCCGCTGCAAGAACTCCATGACAATTTAGAGAGCAAAAAGCTCTTTCCAGCTGAATCCACTTATTTATGCAAACCAGGCCTACAATTACACGGCCTCTGTTGCCCTGGTCTTGGCCTTGCGGGTGCCCCCTCAAAAGATTTTCCAATGAAAGTGTCCTATGCAAAATGAAAATGGCCTTCACTCTCAAGGACGTAATTCAAAGCCTGGAAACCAATAACTTCTAAATAAAGCTTTCATTGCAACTGCCTCTTTGGTTTCAAGGAAGTTAATCACAACTTGATCAAACTTTAACCTTTTTTAATTTTTGGAGGAGCACATGGGGGTGTTACTCACAACCCATATGATGTTAGTTTCTATTCAATAGTAAGTAGGCCTAACTCATGATTCAATAAAGTTATCGCTCGCAATTATACATCCATACATTATAAACGTTGATGCCATGCTATAGGCTGAATCAAGCGACTTCAAATACAACTATGGGTATTGGCTGCAGAGGCAGCGTTGCAGAATATGTCTTCTCAAAATCACGCCATAGCAACTGCTAAAGCCATCAAATCAGACACAGCTATCAAATCTCTCAATATTAAACAAACAAAACTGAACATCATTAGCTGAGTTTCATTGTGATCAAGGCTCAACTTCATAAAGCCTGTATACATAAAAATGTGCTAAGCACAAGCAAAAATATTGCTTAGCAAAAACTAAGTACAAGCCAAATATCCATAAAGTTTACACTGTTGCAACTGGTGCCCCTACAAATTTTTGCTTAGCAAAGAATTTTTCTAAGCAGTGTTCTCTGCTTAGCAGCTGTATGAAATTGAACCCAGGTGAATAGGTATAATAACGATACAGGGGCACAAATCTTTATCTGCACATAACAAAACTTCATCAATGTGTAACAAATATGTGTCTTTTACCTACCAGCTACACCAAGCATCATTTGCTAACTTGTTAACAACGCTGAAGGGTGTTCGTCAATTTTACTTGGGCTTTGTGGATCAGATTCTGGTACCTTTGGAAAATCGGCAAGGAAGTCCTTCCCGCTTGCAGACGAATCGCCCACTGAGAAAACAAGAAAGAAGAATATAAAATATAAATTGTTATCTTACAAGAGAGACAGTCGACCTGTATTTGCTTCTGTGTCAAAATAAACCCAGAAGTGGGTCAAATTGATGCATAATCCGAGCTGTAATCTCATCTATAATCAGTGTCAGCAACAGCAATGAAATCGAACACAGCCATTGATTTGTTAGGAGAACATCAAAATGGCGTACTTAAAGGAACACGTTGCCTTGGATCGGACGAGTTGGTCTATAAAAAGCGTTTTGTAACCATTTGTTATAAAATGCATATGGTTCGAAGGATGTTTTAAAAGTAGAATACAATGATCCACACATATTTGCCTCAAAATTTCGTGGTTTTCCTTTAACTTTGCGAACTAACACGGTCGGCCATTGGCCGACCGTGTTTGTCGACGAGGTAAGAGGAAAACAACGCAATTTCGTGTGATACTTGTGTGGATATTTTATTCTACTTTTAAAATATCTTTCTAATCATATGCATTTTATAACAAACAGTTACAAACGCTTTTCAAAGACCAACTCGACCAATCCAAGGTACCGTGTTCCTTTAAACAGACCAAATGGCTAAAACCAAAATTATGTATTGCCAATCCAAAACTCCATGCAGGGACAATAACCAGACCTTGAACTTTGCTCTTGAAAGAGCACAGCAATTTTCTTCTGGTATCTGGGGCAGTATATGAGGAAAGATAAATAAATTTGTATTTGAACTGTACGAAGGGCACCACAAGCACAAGCAGGCCTGATAATTGGCGGAGGCAACAAAGGCGTTTGCCTCCATACCCTCTGGCCTTGGTGCCCCTTGAAATGCTCCAGTATCTTTTTTCTCTCATAGTGTGCCCTTTACCAAGGAGAAAATGCCTTGGTGCCCTTGCCCTTTCAAATACAAAGCATGCAGGCCTGCACAAGGCACCATGATGATTGCTGTGGGTGCCGTTGTTTAATTCAAGACCTAAATAAAGTTTGTATTCTATTATCTTGTGTTGTATCAGTACTTTTATTACCTTTGCTTTTTGGCGATGCTACAGTTTGGTTTTCTAGAGGAGTTGATTCATCAAGGAGTTCGGCAAGTTCATCTTCAAGTAGCTCAGTGTCAAACCCAGCAGAGAAGGAAACGGACTCGTCTATTGCTTTGTTTCCGTGTGACATTGCGTCGTCTATTTCAGCACATAACTCCATTACCTAGATTCAAGATTCAAACAAATAAAACTCAATCAATGAGAAGCCCATGCATGATTGGCTTGTAAAAGATCCTGGATGAAATCTGAGTTTAAGCAACACTGGCAGTTGTCACGGCGCACTGATTTGGAAGCAATGCGGTACATTATAAAACTTGGCATAGTTAGGTGTTAACTACAACATGGCGACCCTGCCTTTCACCTCTGTGGACCCTGGTTCCAATCCAACCTTGAACAAGAGCCTGGCATGCGGATTAGGTTTTCAGTTCCTTCCCGATTGCGTGGATTTCCCCATTCAGGGTTTTCCACCCACATCAAAAACGGTGAATATTTCTTCCAAATTACTAATCGCCGTCTTGTTTATGATACTTTGGATATATGTAACGCAAATCAATGACTATATAAATAACTTAATATATAAATAACTACCATAACAACACTTTCTCACCTCTTGAACTTCTGACATTGTATCATCTACATCCTCTGGTGTAAGTTGATTTGTTTTCATCGTCTGTTTCAACGCACTAGCTCCTGCTCTATAGGCTTCGAGAGTCTACAGTCAAAATAAAAAATAATATTACCAATTTGGGCAATTTTGCAGGTCTTTACAACACTTCAAGAGTTTGGCAAACATAAACATCAAAATAAAAATACATCAGAGCTTTTAATACAGTTTTTAGGAGCAATAACATTGATAAGAAAGTACAATATTAATGTGAATATAGGCCTATCTAGTTTGATATGGATTTTTATAAATTTGGGTGGTTTAAGTGGGTCTTTACACTCTATGGGTTTGGAAAACACCATAGTTTAAACAAAAAGCAACACAAATGATTAAATATCTAAATAGAATCAAAGGTAAATCAGGTTTCATTAACAAACAAAATATAAATTGTTGTACATTACAACAACAACCAAGCAAGCAATAGCATTACTTTTGACTGCCACAAGAGGGCAGTGTTGAACATTGCACAGGCATCAGTGTGTCTGTGTTTTATCATGTCTGTGATCAAGATGGCCAAAAGGCACATCATTGGTCTATTAAAGGAGACATATATGCCGAGTTTGACCCCTATGATCACCCTTTTTTTCAAGATATTCAGTGACATAGATAAACGTCTTAGGAAGAAAAAAAGAAAAACATAAGGCACAATGTCAATATAGCTACCGGAAAATCCTGATGGTCTACAATGGGTGCGTTCGATTAGCTTCCCGAGTCAACCCCGATCTGCCCCCGGGTCAGCCCCAAGTGCCCTGCTTGTGGAACGGGTCACTTGGGGCTGGCACGAGGTGCATGACGCCACCACAAGAGGTTGAGTGATCGTACGATTAGCTCTTGTCAGGGGCTCATCCGAATGAGCACCGCAGGGGCGACACTGGGAAGGTAATAGAACGCTCCATGTAGTTGGTAAGACATCTGCTATAAAATAGCAAAGGTCTTGGGTTCGAATCCCACTTGATTAATATGTTTGTGATTTTTTTTATACTTGGGAAAGTACTGATTATACAGTGCGGGTAAGGGGTAAGGGTAAGGGTAAAAACAAAAATTAATACCTCTACCGGGCAGAGATAATAAAACCTACCATGTTATTCGTCTCCGCTCCATGTATTTGGTCTCGGAGTTGTATGAGTGTATCTAACATGGTCTCTTTCTTATCCAGAGACCTCTCCATCAACTTCTTTCTCCTCAAGATGTTCTTGGCCTTTAATAATCAATAAGAATTCAGGGAGGTTGTTAAGGGGGATTGTTAAAGGCACTGGACACGTTTGGTAATTGTCAAAGACCTAAACTCTCACTTGGTGTATCTCAAGATACATGCATAAAATAACAAATCCGTGAAAAATTTGACTTAATTGATCATCAAAGTTGCAAGAAAAAAATTTAAGGAAAAACAGCCTCCTTGCACAATGGTGTGTGCTTTCAGATGCCTGAAACTGAATCTTTTTTCAGTTACAAATATTTCAGCAGCTTTGTAAAAATTAAAATTTCAGTTTTTACAAAGCTGCTATTATTTGTCTTTCTTGACCTACAATTGGTGTACACTGTATCAACAGTTTGTGCATTTTGAATTTGAACTAAAGAACACCCAGGTTAACTGCTGCTCATACCAGCAGCAAAAGGTAAACAAAATCTTCATGACTTTTTTTTAGGGGGGTTGGATAGCTGAGGGGAGTCATAAAGAATCAAAGCATTGGAACTCACCGAAGACTTCAGACCCTTGCGAATGCTTAGAGACGCCTCTGATCGTAGATTCGTCATGTCTTTGTGGAGTTGTTCTATTTGTTTCTCCAATGAATCAATTGTTTTCCTTAAACTGTAAACAAAACAAAAATATAGATTGAGACAAAGGTACAAAACAAAACTTTCAACAAAACGGTTTGAGCAAACATAGGGCTGGATAGCTCAGTTGGTAGAGTGCTGTCGAGATAATCCGGAGGTCGTTGGTTCGAATTCCACTTTAGTCAATTCTTTGTTCAACTCCCAAAACCAGTTAAAAATTTACACAGTCAATTTCCCTTGTGGTTTTTATTGATATCTGAAACAAAAAGTTGCATCCCCTTCACCTTAAGGTGATCCCCTGGCTGCCGCTTCCCAGGTTGTATCATAGTTTGGGTGTGATCCCTGGCTACACATCAGATAAGGGTTGTATGGCTTCTGCCTGGCATCCCCGAACAAAAATATAGACAAAGTAGAGAGACCGCCAACATAGGGCTAGATAGCTCAGTTGGTAGAGCGTCGGCACGTTAATCCGGAGGTCATTGGTTCGAATCCCACTCAAGTCAATTCTTTGTTCAACCCCAAAAATCATTTTAAAATTTACCCAGTCAGTTTCCCTTGTGGTTTATATTGTTCAGCCCGAGTAGCGTCAACTATATACACATTGATAATAAAAAGAGTATAGAGGCTCTACCTTAGTACACCAAGTTCCGTTTCTGTGAGTGGAGACACATTTGGCTGGTTCTTGCTGGCAAATTTTACAACCTATGAGCAAAAGAGAAATGTTCAGATTTAGATTTAAATGAAGCAACACAAAAAAGGGAACAAAAGATTACCAGCATAAATAGAGAGAAAGAAAAGACCAACTGCATGGTACATGTACATTTACAGCGAACTTGGGTTGAGTTACACTCATCCGAGATTTTTGAATTTTTGGGAGGGCAGTCAATTATTTCGGCAAGGGCCAAGCGGTCTTAGGTTTTAAATTTTGGGAGTGCCCAAACCCACTTGTGGAGAACACGTCTTTATTGAGACAGTACTTTGTTTAGTTATGTTCTGAGGCTGATGTAATTATCCAGAATGCCCAATTATAGATTCCCAATTGGGCATGGCATTCACAGCTGTATTATGAATTTGGGCAGATGGTATATTATTCCCCTGATCAACATAGTGTTCATATTTTTGTGTAATAATAGAACAAACCTTTGAACCATTTGACTTAACCTGCTGTTTGAGTCGGGAATTGTTGATAGTTGTAAGGGCCTTAAGGTCAGTGGAATATTGGTACCTCTATAGGACCTTGGGCATTCTTAAAGACAGTGGACACTATTGGTAATTGTCAAAGGCCAGTCTTCTCACTTGTTGTATATCAACATATGCATAAAATAACAAACCTGTGAAAATTTGAGCTTGATTGGTCGTCGGAGTTGCGAGATAACTATGAAAGAAAAAAACACCCTAGTCACACGAAGTTGTGTGCTTTTAGGTTCTTGATTTCGAGACCTCAAATTCTAAACTTGAGGTCTCGAAATCAAATTCGTGGAAAATTACTTCTTTCTCGAAAACTATGTCACTTCAGAGGGAGCCTTTTCTCACAATGTTTTATACTATCCCCATAACTCGTTACCAAGTGAGGTTTTATGCTGATAATTAATTTGAGTAATTACCAATAGTGTCCACTGCCTTTAACACCATGTCAACTCCTTTTGACTTTTGAGTCAGTATGCAGTCCGACATCCAAATGGATAGGCGCTTATGTTGCTAATCATTCACAACAACATTCCATGGACCACACTCCAGGTACAAAGTGAAAGTTAATTGTCACTAAAAAAATGATTTCGTTTTATTCACTTTCTAAGGTTAACATAGATTTTAAGAATGATTTTGTTTTACTCACTTTCTATTGAAGGTTTACATACATTAGATAAAGAAAATAAGATTAATTAAAAAGAGAATACCATCAACAATTATTATCTTTAAACACACAGTTGAACATTTCTGATAATTTTTAGGGTCATCCAGGTGAAAGCAATAATTATTTTGAATTTCCAGGTCCACACAGTTGAAATCTGCTTCGCATAAATGTTTAAAAACACATCTTGATTTTTCTTAAGTGCCCTTTGAAAAATGAAAATGGCCTTGCCCTCTCAAAGATGAAATTCCAGGCCTTGGTACAACAATCTGAAACTTGACATTGTCTTCTCACTGTTTCACAATACTTGCCATTTTTGAAATTGTCCATAGTTAAAATTCTAAATCTTACAAAAACAAATCACTTAGATCAATGTAAACAGGTCACATGTCATGCATGTATTTCTACTACAGCCCTGAGATGGAGGAAATTGAAGCAATTGCCTCCATTGCCCCTGGTCATTGCCTTGGTGCCCCTCAATGTGGCCTTCACCACGGAAAAATGCCCTCTCTCAGGGTGTCCTTCCCCTTTCTCAAATGAAGAATCAAGCCTGCTTCTACTGTACCCACAGCTACTGTGCACCTAAGACACAGTTAAACAAAAAAATAACGATAGTTTTTAGTAATTTACTATTTCAAAAGTGTTTTCTTAAACACTCTGTTGGACATTTGTAATAATTATTTGGTTCTTTTCATCCCGATAAAAAAAAAGCTTCAATATGTTTTAGATTTCCAGTTTTGACTCCTTCAATTAAAAAACACACCTAAATTAGTTTGCAACCATTCGTCTTCCATTCAACAATAAAACCAATAATAAAAAATAAAAAACCTAATTAGTTCAGTTAATGATTTTGCTGATCTTTGTAACTATTTATCTTTCATTCAACAATAACACCAATAGGCCCCTGTAAGTTTTTTAATTTCAAAACAAAATCCCTGACCGCTTGTAAAAGTTTGAAACAAACATGGAATTTCTACGATCACTTCACAACACATAACATCAGTTGATAACAGCTACTATATCAATGGCTTTTTGGGTTTGTTTGTTCCCTTCCTTCTTTTCAATTGACTATGTTGACTTGAAAAGCCTGCTATGATGCATTCTTTATATAATGTGTTCATATGAAGAGTCTTGGGCCATTTTTTATAGTTGGTGAAAATTAACACTTCCAGTTCAACGAGTCAATTAGGTATTCCCCAACCCTAGGAAAGAGTTCAAGTTAAAATTATGTGGCGTACTTTTATGCTGCATTTCTTGAGGGACTAACAATCCCCACGCCAGTCATTCCACTTTATTCCTTGTCCCTGTTCAATAAGTTGAAAGTTACAAAACTTGCCGTATTTTCATGCTGCATTTCTCAGGGAGTATCTATACACTTTGCGACTGAAAGCATAAATGAAACCACCAGGCACCTTCATATCGCTCGGCACAATTCACATCAACAAGCCATGCATCATTGTCCTGATCCTTCGTTGTAAATGAATGTCCATGATGTGCCAACATTGTATCACTAGCTGTACTCTGATTATCATATGAACCAATCTGGAGAGTGTACTTGTCACCTGTAACAGCAAACTCACCATAAGAAGCCCAAGCTGTGTTGGACTCCCAATCTTCCATTTCTACTATGAGTTGCCATTGAACCGATCCAGTAAGGTCACGCAAGGTATCATTCCCCAACCAAAACTCACTCTGAAGATCACCAAACCCCGATTGGTAATCAGCCCAGGTACGGTAAAAGTCAACAGTTCCATCTTGTCTCCTCTGGAACCCGATCCAACCTCCTCCATTTGTCTCCATGTCACAGTAAACTTGAAACCCATCAGTCAGACTTGCAGAAAAGATGGTGTATAAACCATTGCTGTGGTAACCAGCTTGATACAACTCGAGGCAACTGCTGTTCTTTGTAGTGCTGTGTAGTGAAAATGACTAAGTTTCCAAGTCGTCATCGTAGTAGACGCTTCCTTGAATCTCAACAAAGTCATCAGGATTGTGAGCTCTGCCGGCATTACTCAACAGACAAACATTATTTGTAAGATAGTTGAATGATACACATTGTGGATCCATAGAGCAGTCTCGCCCACAGATCACAGGAGAAGATACAGTCTTCCACTGATACACATGATTCAGTAAGGCATGATTTTCAGCCAAGTAGAGTGTGTTGATGAGCCGTTGGTTTTCCCCCTGGCAGGTTTGTACCATCAAAACCAGAAACAAGATTATGATCATAACTTTCATGATGAATGTTTACGGATTTTTTTTCAAAGAGAAAGTGAGGGTTTTCCCACTTTACTGTCCGTGGAAAGTTGTCCTGAAACGGACAGTTAGTCTTTGACATAGAAATATCAAATAAAGCAAATGAGGCCAAAAGCGGCCCGGACCCCACCCTGTAAGGCTTTGCCCTTAGAGGTGTATTGCACTGCCACGTCTGGACAGACACTATCTGCAGACACACAAATATCTAAAAGTGTTACTGATTGCAGTCAACTTAAGGTGTGACCCCCCCCCCACCTGAATCAGCGCCAGTTGAAGCACAGCACTAAGGACACACAGGGAGTGTTTTAAATAACAGCACACAATAGAGCATTATACACTCACTGAGGCTAATGTATCTGACTGTGTATCAAGTGCCTACCAGAGACTACATACGGTACGTTAAAGTATTTCTTTAACTGCACTAAGGTCACAAGAGTGTTTTAAATTACCACGCACAATATAGTTTTATACGCTCATTGATGATGATATAAAACTCCTGGATCTGCGCTGGTTGAAGTATGCCACTAAGGACACAAGATAGTTTTAAATGACCGCGCACAATAGAGCTTTATACACTCACTGACAATGATGTACCAAGCACCTAGCATAGACTACACTTTTAAACAAAGGTGTCGCACACACGCAAATGCGTGGCAAAATTAATGTGTAACGTAATCATTACATAGGCCTACTGGTACTCCATGTACAAAAAGCACCCGCCCGGGGCCGTACACATAACCGTAGAACCTCAGTGCAACTTGACCCTTTGCGATACGAAGCCAAATAACGCGACAAAATTTTTTACTAGATTCTTCACTTACACAGCCAGCACAGAAATTTGGTGCTTGCACAGTAAGCAGTGAAAGGTGATGGTAAGCGCAGTATTAAGCCGTAAGCAGAGCAATGAAATTGGGCTCTGACAGCAGTTGACAAGATTCAACAGGAACTGAATTCTAAACAGTCCTCACCTTTGAGCCATCTGGTATGACTTCTACATGGGCCTTCTTCATCTTTTGCAGGTAGAGAAGCACAAGGTCAAACGTCATCTCATCACCACAAACATCTTGACATGCCTCTCTGAGAGTCGTGTAGTCCACAAGATTGTCCATCTTCTCACACTGACGATGGGTGTCTAAAATGGACTCTGAGATTTCCTAGATAAATTGAGATGAAACAAAATTTGATTTTTGAATTTTTAATTTTTTTGAAAGAGCAAGGACATACTAATTTGTCAAAGGGCACTTATGTGGCAAATGTTCAAGTCTATGTGAAACTTTTGAAGGGCCAAGACCAGGGCAATAAAGACATGGCCTCCATAATGATGTAGCCTTTATGTGATCTCAGGCAAAATGGAAGAAAAATGGAGGGCATTTTGCGATCGATTTAAATGCGCAAACTGGGAGCAAGCTGAAAAAAGTGATTTATAACTAAACTGAATTGAACTGAAGTCCGTGTCACAAGATTAAAGGGTGTGTCCGATTAGCTTCCCCGGGTCGGCCCTGATACATTCAAATAGCTTTGACGTCATTCCAGGGGCTCACCCAGGTCAACCTTAAGTGCCCTGCTTGTGGAACGAGTCACTTGGGGCTGGCCCGAGGTGCATGACGTCACCACGAGAGGGCGAGTGTTCGTTCGATTAGCTCATGGCAGGGGCTCACCCAGATGAGCACACTGGGGTTGACCTAGGGTAGCCAGACGAACACACCCAAAGTGTTAACTTGAAATCTTAAAGTTGGGATTTTGGAATGCAAACACCAGAACCCTCACAACACTGAAATTCTTCACTGGGTCTTTCAAACTTTTGTTTTATTTTGGGGCTGAAGTGAAATACAAGTGGAAGACAATAATTTAGTAATACCTTCAACACATCCATGAGAATGTAGCTTCCACTTAGCTTTGACTCACTGCCCTTAAACATGTAGCCAACAGCCCATGACACTGGTCGTCTTAAAAACTGATGAACACCCCAGGATAACCACGATGCATTCACGCTGTTTTTGAATTCATCAATGCTGACAATTTGTCCATTGCTACTCAAAAGAAACAAAACAAAACAATGGTTAGTTGTAGTTGCATTGCTTTTAAGGCAGTGGACACTATTGGTAATTACTCAAAGTAATTTTTAGCATAAAAATTTACTTGGTAACGAGTAATGGAGAGCTGTTGATGGTATAAAACATTGTGAGAAACGGCTCCCTCTGAAGTGACGTAGTTTTTGAGAAAGAAGTAATTTTCCACGAATTTGATTATGAGACCTCAGAATTAGATTTAGAGGTCTTGAAAATCAAGCATCTGAAAGCACACCATTTCGTGTGACAATAGTGTTTTACCTTTCATTGACGACCAATTGAGCTAAAACTTCCACAGGTTTGTTATTTTATGGATGTTGAGATACACCAAGTAGACTGGTCTTTGCCAATTACTAATACTGTCCAGTATCTTTAATATATGGAATGACTGTCTCAAAAGAATAGACAATTTACATTCTCAATAGGCCGATGAATGAATAGTGTTAGTTTCTCCTCGTCAGTATCTGCACTAAATGTAAGCCCCACATGAAACTGTTTGTTCATTCGGGGTATATTTTACAACATTAAATAAAAGTCCCTCTAAAAAATGGCTGACAATAATTTATTGAGTGGAGTATTATTTAACAGCAAATGTCTGTAGCAGTTGTGAAGTCGGTGAAGTCCTATACAAGAAACAGGGAAAATGGCCATATAATTTAGGACAGGCATTAATTTTAACAAAACTAACAAAAAATACCAAATTTACCGCATCACATTTCAGCGACTGGTTTGCAGAAAAAAATTACCAAAATGTGTCGTTCTGGCCTTCGATTAAATTAAGCTTTGTTATTTGCTGTTTAAAGTGGAATGATTAACTACGGTTGTACACCCTTCATAAATACCTCAGAGAGTTTCGCTATTCCTATTGATTGAGAGTACGTGGGGATGTTTAATTAAACAATTGATAATGACCAGTTTTCGGATACTACACTGTGCTAGTCCTGATGTACCACGTTTCTCGTTACGACGCAAGTGAGTTGGTCGCGGTGTGTATGAAAGGTAAATGACAAACGTCTTGCCCCAAGACTATACGCGCATGAATGCATATCCAAAATACTGTCTCGAATGTATATCCGAAAACATGCAACGCACTCGTACTACAGAGCTCAAGGCTGCGGAAATTGGATAAGTTTTACAGAGTTTCTTACTAAAATACGCTTTTTAACCAAAAAGGCATTTAATAAATGTGACTCATTCTTAAGTAAACTGCCATTTAAACCCGTGCAGGGTCGTGGCTTAGTTGCGATACATAACCCTCCTGCCAACGGCGGCAGGAGAGTTAAATTAAATCGCAACTAGGTTGTGGCTGTGCAATATAACTTATAAGGGCCCTCGACTTCGGCTCAGGCTTTTAATCACACGGCAACGACCCTGCCGGTTTTTTAACAGCAATTTATTTTAAGAACTAGTTGCTACCCTTTTATTTATTCCCTTATTTATTTAAAAACAGGGAAACTCAAATACTTTTACTAATTTGGAAGTTGCTTTTAATAAAAAATGTGTTTATTAATTTATTTTATTGAGGCCTATTTTTTATTTATAATTTTGCAATAAATAAATCTCACTTTGCCATTTCTCGAAGGACTCTATCCAATCCCATAGGTAGCCGACCTTTTCTTCTTAACCCTTCAGCTGCTCTGTCGCACTCAAACACAGCACATCTCTTCTTTTTGCATCTTTCCTCGATCAGCTGCGACCAGAATTTAAGTTTATTGTCCCAGTCTTTTGGGTTTACTGTCCTGTTTTGCCGAAAGTCCGAAAACAGATAACTCATGCGTTCGTCGTCGTCCCAGCACGGCGGAAAATACTCCGTTTTCTTGGAGTCCCCAGCCATTCAAGAACTCCACCGTCACCTACCGGTTGATTCAGACCTGAAAGTGCCGTGTTTGCAAAGTTAAACAGCCTAAAAATGTAATTTATTTGTTTGTTTTTATGTCAATTGTCATTCTTTACACCAGACGACATTTTGTCGCAAATGTTGTAAACATTTGTGACGAGTCTGGTTGCAGACAGATTTCCTTTATGTAACCATATGCATTATTTACACACGAGAAGAGGCGGTTACCAGATTCTATTGGATTGCCCAATACCTCGCTTGTCCAACAAAATTGAGGGCGCTGATTGGTCGAAACGTGGAAGCAAATTTAAAGGTCCAATTTGTAGGGCTTTCCCCATCGCAGAGCAGCTGAAGTAAACACTTGCTGGGTTGTTTTTGAGTCGATTTCCTGATATCTGTTGAAAAGATCCGCGATCGGAGGATCTTTTCACTGCAATGGATAACGTGTTATGTGACGGTCATGGTAAGGTTTCATTTGGGCTTATTTGATGGAGTAAATTAAGAAATTATAGCGTGTTTTTGTCATGCCAAATTATAAAAATGAACACGATGAACGGGTTTGTGCGTCCTTTGCTATGCTGACATCAATAAACGGTTCACAGTCAACAATCAAGTTAATCAACACATGACATCGACAGTCGACACTGTCACTGATCATGGCGAAGTAATCGACATTTTACTGTACAGTCTTTTTTGTACGTTTCTATTAACTTTATAAATGTAATGACGGTTAAAAATTAAGAATAAAGAAACTTAGAAAGGAGTGTTTTATTTACTCATTCCTGGTCGACAAACCATATATATTTTACATAGGCCCTATTGGGGAAAGATCTAATTTACTCAAATAAAAAAATGCTTTTTGGGGTGGAGGGGGGGGGGGGGTGATTCGATTATAGGATACGGAAAGTTTTCTAATCATAATTCTGTGCCAATACCTCTGCTGTGTTACTCCCTCCGCTTCTTCCTTGTCCCTAAATGCCCTACGGAGATGAAATCATTTTTTTTTCGAATGAAACGCTTTTATGCCTAGACTTCCCCCAGTTTTGTCACTTACTTACAGTACACAATTTGTCGTGGAGTGAGGAGAAGAGAGTATTGGAATGGAGGATTAATAAAAAGCCACACGCTACATAGTATTTGCCAAATGTGCTGGAAGCTTTCATAAATGTTAGAATTAATCTGAATATTTCTATAGGAAAGCCATGTTTCCTGAAGACTGGCACGAAGGAAGGACCAAACAAAGGCAAGAGTTATTACATCTGCAGCATCGGATTGGGGAAACAGTGTGGATACATTTCCCCAGCAAGGTATGTAGTCGTACGCTAAAGACCTTTTTAAAAGTTTCACCACAAGAAAGACCTAGAATTACACAGAGACCATGTTGTCTCTTTTGCCCCAAGTATTGGCCTTGGTGCCCCATAGTTCAAAAGGATCCAACCGACTTAGACTTTCAAATGGAAGTGGCCTTTGCAAAATGGAAATGGCCTTGCCCTCTCAAGGATGAAATTCCTGGCCTGTTGACCATGTCTAGTTCAAGGTTGCAAATCATAACCATTTGAAAAGTGAAATATGGAACAGTAAAAAATGCTCACAAACTTTAAAAACATAACTTCCTTGTCTTGCTGGCTGGTCACTGAATGTGTTTTGTCCTTTCTTTCTTTCTTTAATTTTAAAGAAATTGACATATTAATTTTGTTTTCTTGTTTGTTCAGGCTACCAGTTTCTTCTTGCCTGGTACATGATGATAATGTTGTGGAGCTACAGGCACTTGGGACCAGCTCTTCAACTGGTGAAGAGAAGTAAGCAAAAATCAGTCATTCGCCTTCTGTGGGAGACTGCCAAAATCAGAAAATGACCCCTCTTGCTGCTGATAGTCACACTGCATATATTGGTGAAATTCACAGAAAACTATGAAAGTTAACAATCATCTTTTCATTTCCAAAAATCAGTTTGAGGCCTGATACTTCATGGAGGCAACAAAGTGGATTGCCTCCATGACCCCTGTCATTGCCTCTGTGCCCTTGAAATGCTCTTCAGTACAAATTTACAACTTCCTAGTAGTAGGGTGCCCTTTACCAAGGAGAATATGCCTTTTGATGAGCTACCGCTAGACATTTAATGGTTTCTCTCTTCTTCTTTTTTCATCAAAATAAAAGATTTATGAAAGCTACAAACAAACATATAGGTTGCTAAATTTAGTTTATCTTTTAATTTCTCTCTTTTAGACGTTATTTTCGGTGCAGTAAGTTCAGGGAGATCGGTAAGGGTTGGTGTGGCTCAGTCGTCATCAACAAATCTTACCCAAAGGTAAGAGTAAAGATGTTTGACAGTGTTGTTGTGTTTCAATACATGATACAAGTTTGGCTGACAACATGTACTGCAGCCGATTTCACAAAACGCTAGGATTAATCCTATCTCGAGTTAGGACGAGTGACTCGTCCTAACTTAGAATTAATCTTAAGGTCTGCCGTGCTACAGTGCAGGGTTGGGACTTGTCCTAAGTACTAAGATTAGTCCTAAGTTAGGAAGAGTTTGGTGAAATCGACGGCTGGACTGATAAGACCAGTTTGATGTCTCCGTCCTTGTATATGTTGCAAAGCATGTTACTTAACGGCAACAAACTTCATACATTTCCTAAATATTCCTGGTGAATTTGTACAACTAAAAAATGTTACTCCTTACTACTACAGGTTTGTAATCTCATTCTTATTGTTTTTTTCCCTTTGTCCATCACAGATGGATACCTCAGGACGCCAGCCATTAAAAGATCGGAACGGATTGCATGATAAGGGTAAATCTGATAAGCCGATCCAACACAAACCCCATCAAGATAACACCGCTACATCAAACCACTTCAAGCTTCCTCGAAGCAATCCCACTTCTGACACTACTTTACAAGGTGTTGGAAGGCAAGAAAGACATGGCTTGTCAACAGTGTATGTGGATCCAACCCCTAGTCGTTCAGACCTACCAAAGAAGACCGGGACAACAGAGGAAAGGAGAGTGTCTCATCATGTGTCACAAAAAGCGACAATCGATGAGTTGTCTGAGAGCTTCAGCTCTCAAATGGCAATTTCTGAGGCTGATGATGTCTTTGAAGAGCCTGTTGCTGGCCCTAAGAAGTCATCACAAGGTCTGGAACCAAAGAGTAAAGGAGCTGTAGGACATCATGTAGAGATGGGAGAAGCTGGAAAGGTAGGGATAAGAGAGGGGCAACACCAACAGGCTAAGGCAGTCAGTCGATCAGCTTCCAGTTCTGTCTCATCAAGCAGCTCAAGATCATCCAGTACAGGAAGCTCTGTGTCTTCCACACTGGGGCGCAGCCGTCCATCAACCGTCCCACCCCATCAAGAGCGACCAGTTGTGCCAAAGCAATCCACCACATCATCCATTCAGAGCAGACAAACCCAATCCAGCGAAGTTATCGATCTAACATCAGCCGAGCAAGCCCCTTCATCAGTGGCCACAAAACCCCAAAGCAATGGAGCTAGGGCGATTCCCTCTACCATACACTCCATCG
Source organism: Asterias amurensis (assembly GCF_032118995.1). Taxonomy (NCBI): domain Eukaryota; kingdom Metazoa; phylum Echinodermata; class Asteroidea; order Forcipulatida; family Asteriidae; genus Asterias; species Asterias amurensis. The sequence continues at coordinate 6,309,177 of NC_092655.1, read as the reverse complement.
CCCCTGCTCCGAGCGTTACAACCGGGCCGGTGAATCTCTTTCAGGCCTATGGGAAGACAACCCAACAGGGATTAGTAGCTTTAGAAGTACAGCAAGATCTGCAGCTAAAACATCGACTACTTAGAGATCTTGACAAACAAAGGGTTAGTACAAATTTTGACAAAGCTGTAAACTCACAGTTTGCACATTCAGTATATCTATTATGTTTATCATATATTTGCAAACAAACTTAAGTACTGAAAAAACTCACTGAGAGCTCCTGCTGTAAACCAAAAACAAAACTTCAATGGATGTTAATTTGCATGTGGTTGGAGATAAGAGTTACAATAATTGTCTGCAAATCTGGGTTGGGCTTTTTTTCTCAGATAAGTTTAAAGCAACATACTTCTTTTTTTCAGGATGTAGTGAAATCTGTTCCATTGTCGATGCTACCAGACAAGGGTGCTAAGCTTATTCAGAGAGTATTGACTACAGAAGCAGAGATCAAAGCTGTTGATGCAAGACTAAAGAAAGCCCAGACCAATGGTACAGTATGCATTCATATACAAACATATAGTGGCATAGTGTATCGTGGCCGAGCGGTCTAGATCACCAGACCAAAGCTCTGGTGTTGACAGCAGCAGAGTGTGGGTTTGAATCCTGGTCATGACGCTTGTGCCTTTGAGCACAGCACTTAACCAAAAGTTGGGAAGGTAGTGCATTCTGCTCTACCAGCCCGGGTCATCGGGATGATACCCATGCCTACATTGTTACAGACTTAGGGGATAACCCTGTTTCAGCCCCAGGAGTAGGTTTGGTTCAAACGAGCCCATGGTGAAAAATACAATGAAGCCTCCACTTTGAAGGCACAATCCATGGCCTGGTGATGTTAGCAATCTTTCTCTCAAAAAAAATTAATGAAAGATTTCTGTCTGCTGCCAACGATGGTGCTCCAAAGTCTGACATTGTTTTTCCAATTTTTGTCAAACTCTTGGAAGTTTACATTATTCACCCCCTTTTTGTCCTAGGAATGTTTCCACAGCAACTATTGAACGGCAAACCTCTGGCCATGACGTCAGCCTCGGGGGCCTCAATTCAGCAGCAACAGTTTATGGCATATCAATTTGCAGGTAAACATTATTGCCCGTCATGGCCGAGCGGTCTGGCGCACTTGACTCAAGCTCTGATGTTTTTGATGAGCAGAATGTTGGTTTGAGTCCTGGTTCTGACACTTGGCCTTAACCATTATTATTGCTTTGTCTTTTTGATGGGGCGTGTAGTCCTTGGCCCAATTTTGTAGACTTATTTACCGGAAAGCAAATTGTGCTAACTATAGCATAAACATGTCTGTGTGTTTCACAAAGGATGAACAAATCTGAACTATATTGTCAAGATAGCATTTAAAGATGCCACAAATCTCTGTTGCTTATTTCTATTGCCACAACCAAAATAAGCATGTTGTAAAAAGGTACAAAAACCACACAAATTTTTTGCAATTTCTCTAAAAACATTGGCAGTGTGATGACATGTGTAGAGATTGCATGTATGGTTTGTATGTAATTCATTAAATTTTTTCCCCAAAACAAACTTTGAATTAAAGTTTTGCCCGAGTCTTTCACCATTGAGTAGGCTTACAAGTACGTAGTTAACGAGTGTGAGTGGCTTCTAGAGTTGTGATTAGTTTGATTTTGCTTTGCAGCCCAGCCACAGATCCAGACTCTGTACGGAGGACGTATGACCAGCACCAGGCAAAAAGAAGTAGGAGCTATCACTAACTATGCAATCGAAAAACTACACACGTAAGAACGTTATTCTTTCCCTAGATATAGACCTGTTAGCGTTGACGTTGGCCACACACAGCTGCCAACTCTTCCTGATTCTGCACAAAGTTCCCTGAAAATAAACCAATCCTTCCATGCGCTTATTAACAATTTGAAAATCTCCCTGATTATGGAAAGTTTTTCCCTATTATGTTGAATGCAGTTCTATAGATAGTCTTCCTGATTGTTGTACACATCTCCCTGTTTCGGGAAGTGAAGTTAATAACAAGAAGTCTCATAGATTCATTGAAGTGAAAGTAATTTCCTACCTTCTGCCCAAGTCGTAGTTGAAAAGCAGGGGTGGGTTTCACAAAGAGTTATGACTAGTCTTATCTCAAGTTAGGACCAGTTACTCGTCCTAACTTAGGACTATCCATGCAGTTTGTATATCTCCTAGGACTAGTCCTAAGTTAGGACTTGTCCTAACTCTTTGTGAAATCGATCCCCGGACAGTTTTTTTTTCAGAACTGAGAAGTCTTCCGAATTCCACAAAATCTACTCCGCAGTAGAAGAATATAAAGCAATTGAGAAGTTCTGAAAAGAACATATAATCTACTCAGCAAGAAGATACGCACATGGTGTTATCGCAAACCTAATATTTACACCAAACAAGTTTTGTTTTTGTTATATTCCCTTAGATCTCTACAGACATGCCCTTCTGCTGACACAGAGACTGATGACCCCAAAGGGTTAAAGGTCACACTCATGACCCATCAACGACAAGCTTTGACCTGGCTCATCTGGAGAGAAAAGCAACATCCTTGTGGAGGAATTCTGGGTAAGTAGCTATATATATAGTTGAGGCAACTCGGGCCGAACTCGACTCGAGACGTTGTGACCTTGGGTTTGTCCAATGTTAGAAATTCGTCTCTGCCATCCAGGCCGATCCAGGGCAGCTTGAATAGCTTGATCGTATTGTAGGCCGGTGGCGTTGAGGTCATCTATAAGCTGTGATATGTATTGCAACAAGCCCACGACAAAATGAATTCATCAAAATCAATCAAACTTGGCCGATGGGTTGTGATGAACTTGAGGATGGGTGGACACTTGGAACATATTATAAAATAAGATTTGTAGGTTTTAAGTCCATCATACTGAATGAGCTGTTATGACAAAAAAAACCAATAACTAGTGATACAGTTATTTAACCAGTCGGTGTTCTTATTCGCTCGGCCACGGCACGCCATGTGGTAAAGAGAAGGTTAACTGGCCACCTAGATTTCAGCATATATATATATTTCTGTAAAACTGTACCTATTTCTATATCAATCTTGCAGCTGATGATATGGAGAGACAAAAAAACAATATAACTGGTGATACAATTATTCAACCAGTCGATGTTAGCTCAGCCACGACATGCCATGTAGTAAAGAAAGGGTTATCTGGACATGTATATTTTTCTGTAAAACTGTACCTATTTCTCTATCAATCTTGCAGCTGATGATATGGGGCTCGGCAAGACCCTAACAATGATCTCACTGACTCTAAGGCACAAGCAGCAGGCTGCTCTACAGGACAAACCAGAAACAGATTCTAAACCAAAAGGTAAGATAAACCTATTGTTATCGTTTATCCTTAAATCATGTAAATCACAAGGATGTTGAGCATCAAGCCATGTGTTCTTGTGGATTTTCCCCGCCAAATTTGAGCCCTGCTACCACGAAAGATACATTCATGAAAATGTGTTACTTAAAATTCATGTGGCAAGTAAAACACACAGATCAGTGCACTTCTATAGATTGTTATTTTAGCTGGGATCCATGGGAGATCAGTGAGTCTTACTGAATGGATTTCGCAGGATAAACAAGAAATAAATAAATAAATAAATAAATAAATAAATAACCTGTCAGGTGAGCACTGCCCAGCCACAATCATGGGTCCTTTTTTTGTAGCAAAGCCACCAAATGAACAAATGATACATTTTGAGTAACTCTCTGCAGATGTATTTAACTCAACACTTGTTGTTTATCAATGACACTGCAATTGTTAATTCAGATATAAATAACATTGAGAAAACTGCTATATTGGTGGTTTTCTAACTGTTGTTTATAAAATGGACACGAACAAGTGTGTACCGATATCAAAACAAAAAACCTCAAGCTCATTTTTGTTTGAACTCTGCAGACCAGCAAGGCTTTATTACCTCCCAGGGGACCCTGGTCGTGTGCCCCGCCTCTCTAATGCTACAGTGGAGCAACGAGGTGGAGAGACGCTGTGCACCAGGCTCTCTAAAGCTGTGTCTTTACCACGGAGCCAACCGCGAGAGAAACCCCAAGAAGTTAGCCAAGTATGACATGGTGTTCACTACTTATAATATCGTCAGTAAAGAGTTGTCTTTCCTCTCGGCCAAGGATAAGGGTGAAAACCCAGTAGAGGTAAGCCTTTTTCAGCTCTTCATCATTGTCTCATCAAAACTGAATCGGAATTATATAGTCAGGAAAGCATCCTAGTGGAAACATCAAACCAATTTTTTTCTGGACACGACAATGAAGAATTTCAGTTTTAGACGTGGGACGAAAACTTCTATACGGAAAAGCTTCGCAGCCAGGTAGGGACTAAAAGAACCAATCCACATTTAAGGCTCCAGTCCGGGCTTGAACCAGAGTCCACAGAGTGGAAAAGGCAGGGATAGACACCAACTGAGCCAACCTGACTGCCCAAAGGTTACTAATGGCTTTGAAATGGGTTCGAATCACAGTCATGACACTTTGTGTCGTTCAGCTATAATTGCTTCTCTTCACCCAAATGAGTACATAAGAGGGCAGAGATGATAGCACAGGCTGTTTGGTAGCACAGGCTATATACTCCCCAAGGGAGCTGAGATGGTTGAAGTAATAAAATAAATGGCACAGCATGAGTAACAATGATTGACAATCACTGAGTGATGAAATGTTCAATATTATTTTATCATTCCCCTTTGTAGGACTTGCCATCCGGCGGAGATCAGCCCATGCTCCTGAAGATCTGCTGGGAGCGTATCATCCTAGATGAAGCACACAGCATCAAGAACCATAAGAGTCAGACAGCCATGGCGATATGTCGTCTACGCGCCAGAGCCCGCTGGGCGGTGACGGGCACACCCATACAGAACAACCTACAAGACATGTTCTCCCTACTGAGGTTGGTCAAGGTTTTGCTTCTGAACTCCAAATGTTCCCTAAACTTATCGAAACCCTACCCCTAACTCTGACCCTGTGAAGCAAATTTCGATGTCACATGGCTTGTTTTGCAGGAACTGAGCACAGCTTAACTGTTGCAGTTTAATCGTTGCGAATTTGTGACGTCAAATCTGTATTGCAAGTAGGAACCGGGCTTAACCCTCACTCTAACCCCAATCTCTAAGAAGAGCTATACTTACAAAGCTTTGCAGTAAAATGCAATTTTTTTCATTTTTTTGTTTTGCAAAAAGAGCAATGATAACGCTAACCTAAATGTTAAGTCTAACCTTAACTCTTTTTTTTCTTCATTTTCTCCTATAGATTCCTGCGATGTTCTCCATTTGATGAGTATCAAGTATGGAAGAGACAGGTGGACAACAACTCAAGTGAGTGAAACAACGTCAACCTTCCCTTCTCACAAAAAAAACTGTTACATTCTTGTTTTATATACATGTACTTATTTTTCTCATAAATTAGATCATGGTAGTTGAATTGGTAAAACTGGCGTCTGAACATACGCTTGCTATTGAGTTAGAAGGTTTGGTTTACAGGCATGATAATCTTCACACTTTAGTCTGTTTTCTGATTTTGTTTGCCCTTGGAAAAATATGAAAAATTGGGATTAAATAGACTGAAATGTCTATAACAGCATACACCATGTGTACATGTTGGTCAGTTAGGCCTATTGTACTTGATAAACTACTCCTACATTTTTCCAAGCACCAACGATCATGCCTGAGTTTATGATTGTGAGTGGTTTAACAACGAAGTCACCAGCATTTCTTTTCCCCTGTAGAATCTGGCTCTAATCGGCTGAATATTCTGGTGAAGAATCTGCTACTGAGACGAACTAAAGACCAGAAGAATGCAGCCACCGGCAAACCACTGGTAAGAACTCTCAACTTATTGGCTAGAAAATTATACAATTTTGACCTGGGATCAGGGCCCAGTTACACAGCTAGCGCAGAAATGTTGCGCTTGCACAGTAAACGGAAAGTGGTGATCGTAGGCGCATAATTCAGCTGTAAGCACAGTTACGAAATTGGGACCGGATAGCCTGAACATATCTGACGCCACACTTCGAAGCTAATGACTTACGCCAGATATCTGCCATCCATCCATAATCACCTTTGACCTTGCATCATTTCACATGGCCCTCATCATTCTGGAGATTCAGAGTTAAATCCAATGTACATGTGTAAACATAAAACCAACACCTGTCCGTATCCTAATCCAGGTGACCAGTCTAGGGCCCCTGTTGCTTTTAGACAATAAATCAATATTGACTATCTGTTTTTTCCATGTAGGTGGCGCTACCTGATAAGCACAGCCATGTTCATGAGATCGAGCTATCCCCAAATGAGAGACGAGTCTATGATAAAGTCTTTGGTGATTCAAAGTAAGCTGTGATAGTGCTTTATAATGATTACATAATAAGAATACTAATAATATAGTGCTTTATAGTGATAACATAATAAGAATACTAATAATATAGATATTTGTAAAGCGCCTAATGCAAAAGCATTGAGTCACATAAAGAGAACAACAAAATATACAATGAGTTAAAGATACAACACAAGTAAGCAGATTTCAAATAAGCAGCTTCAAACAAATGAGTTTTGAACAGAGACTTAAAACAGTTAAGAACTAGTCTGGTGAATATGCACAGGGAGACTATTCCAAAGAAATGGAGCAGCGTAAGAAAATGATCATTGACTAAAAGAAATGGAAGAAGCTTTTGTAGTTGTAGTTGTGGTAGGCAAAGATTGTTGAAATGAACGAAAGTCCGATGAGTCAGTCCTTTGAATTGGGATGACCATCACATAACTTTATAATGTATCTGTTTTGTGTGGTGTTGTGGTAGGCAAAGATTGTTGAAATGAACGAAAGTCCGATGAGTTAGTTCTTTGAATTGGGATGACCATCACATAACTTTATAATGTATCTGTTTTATGTGGTGTTGTGGTAGGCAAAGATTGTTGAAATGAACGAAAGTCCGATGAGTCAGTCCTTTGAATTGGGATGACCATCACATGACTTTATAATGTATCTGTTTTGTGTGGTGTTGTGGTAGGCAAAGATTGTTGAAATGAACGAAAGTCCGATGAGTCAGTCCTTTGAATTGGGATGACCATCACATAACTTTATAATGTATCTGTTTTGTGTGGTGTTGTGGTAGGCAAAGATTGTTGAAATGAACGAAAGTCCGATGAGTCAGTCCTTTGAATTGGGATGACCATCACATAACTTTATAATGTATCTGTTTTGTGTGGTGTTGTGGTAGGCAAAGATTGTTGAAATGAACGAAAGTCCGATGAGTCAGTCCTTTGAATTGGGATGACCATCACATAACTTTATAATGTATCTGTTTTGTGTGGTGTTGTGGTAGGCAAAGATTGTTGAAATGAACGAAAGTCCGATGAGTCAGTCCTTTGAATTGGGATGACCATCACATAACTTTATAATGTATCTGTTTTGTGTGGTGTTGTGGTAGGCAAAGATTGTTGAAATGAACGAAAGTCCGATGAGTCAGTCCTTTGAATTGGGATGACCATCACATAACTTTATAATGTATCTGTTTTGTGTGGTGTTGTGGTAGGCAAAGATTGTTGAAATGAACGAAAGTCCGATGAGTCAGTCCTTTGAATTGGGATGACCATCACATAACTTTATAATGTATCTGTTTTGTGTGGTGTTGTGGTAGGCAAAGATTGTTGAAATGAACGAAAGTCCGATGAGTTAGTTCTTTGAATTGGGATGACCATCACATAACTTTATAATGTATCTGTTTTATGTGGTGTTGTGGTAGGCAAAGATTGTTGAAATGAACGAAAGTCCGATGAGTCAGTCCTTTGAATTGGGATGACCATCACATGACTTTATAATGTATCTGTTTTGTGTGGTGTTGTGGTAGGCAAAGATTGTTGAAATGAACGAAAGTCCGATGAGTCAGTCCTTTGAATTGGGATGACCATCACATAACTTTATAATGTATCTGTTTTGTGTGGTGTTGTGGTAGGCAAAGATTGTTGAAATGAACGAAAGTCCGATGAGTCAGTCCTTTGAATTGGGATGACCATCACATGACTTTATAATGTATCTGTTTTGTGTGGTGTTGTGGTAGGCAAAGATTGTTGAAATGAACGAAAGTCCGATGAGTCAGTCCTTTGAATTGGGATGACCATCACATAACTTTATAATGTATCTGTTTTGTGTGGTGTTGTGGTAGGCAAAGATTGTTGAAATGAACGAAAGTCCGATGAGTCAGTCCTTTGAATTGGGATGACCATCACATAACTTTATAATGTATCTGTTTTGTGTGGTGTTGTGGTAGGCAAAGATTGTTGAAATGAACGAAAGTCCGATGAGTCAGTCCTTTGAATTGGGATGACCATCACATAACTTTATAATGTATCTGTTTTGTGTGGTGTTGTGGTAGGCAAAGATTGTTGAAATGAACGAAAGTCCGATGAGTCAGTCCTTTGAATTGGGATGACCATCACATAACTTTATAATGTATCTGTTTTGTGTGGTGTTGTGGTAGGCAAAGATTGTTGAAATGAACGAAAGTCCGATGAGTTAGTTCTTTGAATTGGGATGACCATCACATAACTTTATAATGTATCTGTTTTATGTGGTGTTGTGGTAGGCAAAGATTGTTGAAATGAACGAAAGTCCGATGAGTCAGTCCTTTGAATTGGGATGACCATCACATGACTTTATAATGTATCTGTTTTGTGTGGTGTTGTGGTAGGCAAAGATTGTTGAAATGAACGAAAGTCCGATGAGTCAGTCCTTTGAATTGGGATGACCATCACATAACTTTATAATGTATCTGTTTTGTGTGGTGTTGTGGTAGGCAAAGATTGTTGAAATGAACGAAAGTCCGATGAGTCAGTCCTTTGAATTGGGATGACCATCACATGACTTTATAATGTATCTGTTTTGTGTGGTGTTGTGGTAGGCAAAGATTGTTGAAATGAACGAAAGTCCGATGAGTCAGTCCTTTGAATTGGGATGACCATCACATAACTTTATAATGTATCTGTTTTGTGTGGTGTTGTGGTAGGCAAAGATTGTTGAAATGAACGAAAGTCCGATGAGTCAGTCCTTTGAATTGGGATGACCATCACATAACTTTATAATGTATCTGTTTTGTGTGGTGTTGTGGTAGGCAAAGATTGTTGAAATGAACGAAAGTCCGATGAGTCAGTCCTTTGAATTGGGATGACCATCACATAACTTTATAATGTATCTGTTTTGTGTGGTGTTGTGGTAGGCAAAGATTGTTGAAATGAACAAAAGTCCGATGAGTCAGTCCTTTGAATTGGGATGACCATCACATAACTTTATAATGTATCTGTTTTATGTGATGATGTTTTCTATCCATAGATCTAAGGTACAAGATTATATTCGCTTCCACGAGAATAAGGAAAAGGGTCAAGGTTCACACGCTCCAAGCAGAGCACCCTCTCTATTCACCAGCGCGGGTGGGGCCTCTACGGGCGGGGCCGCTGGTGGTAGCGGAACCATGCGAATGGGCGGTGCTGCGGGCGGAGTCATGAGCGGCAGTCATATACTTGTCTCGCTGCTCCGACTGAGACAGTGCTGTGGTCACCTTAGTCTTCTTAAAGAGGTACAGTAAGCCTTTAGTAGGCGCGTGTAAAAATGCATGCATTTCGTTGTAATACATTTAAAATTAATCGTGTTTTTATGTGGTCAGCCTAAACTGCACAGTTAGACGTATAACAAGATCGAAAAACGAATGAAAGGGGTGCCAGTTGCTCTATGATTTGATTTGTCTTTTGACAGCACGCTTTGCGCAGTCTTAAAACACAGAACCAATCAACTACAGGACTAAAATATCCAATATATTTTGATACTTTCAAGTCAAACTTCCAGGGGTTACGATCGAGCATTTTTAGGCATTCTTGGAAAGAAGGAAAATGGTGCACCGAGATCGTACACCACTTGAATGATAGGTTGTTATACAATTGAAGAGGTACCTCAAACCCTTACTTTCTGTTCAGGCAGTAAACACGGAGAGGTTTTCATGAAGTGATGATGTACGTCCCTTCAACGAGAGGTTTTTATGAATTGATGAGGAACCTCATAATCTTCTTTACAGGCAGTAGACACAGATAGCTGTGAACCAGAAGGTATTGATCTAGATCTGGTTGGTCAGATGAAGGAAATGAACATTGAGGAGGAGGAGGAGGAGGAGGCAGGGGAAGGTCCCAGTGGAGGAGGGATTGAATCGGCAACCAAGACATCCATCTTCGACAAGAAAGTGGCAAGCACAAAGGTGAGGCTTTGCCGATAGGGTTCTGCTATAACTCCGCTGCCTTTTTCTCAAAACGAAATAGCACGAGGCCCCAATTTCATACAGCTGCTTTAAGCACAAAAAGTAGCTAAGCACAACAAAAACGCTTATCAGAGTAAGGTTACCAGCCAAACTACCATGTCATGTGTACAATCTGTGACTGGTATTCTGCTAATTTCTGCTCAGCAGAAAATTTATGCGGTCTCCCTATTTTGTCAGAAGCCATACAACAGTTAGCTGTCGTGTGGCCAGGGATCACACCCAAATATACAACAGTACTTTCAACCAACCAACATCAATGTTTTTAAGGTTTTCCTTCTTTAAAAAACCCAGATACAAACTGTCCTGTCAGCTCTTAAGGAAATCCGCCGCGACAGCCCGCCGGGTCGTCCCATGAAGAGCGTGGTCATCTCTCAGTGGACTAAGATGCTAGACATCATGGCTGATCATCTGACTAGGGCCGGCTATCGATTCTGGAGCATCCGCGGCGATATCCCCCCAAAGAAACGCGGAGAGGTCCTGGAGGATTTCAACACCAACCCTCGGGGGCCAGAGGTCATGCTGGTATCACTGAGGGCCGGTGGGGTCGGTTTGAATCTCATCGGGGGAAACCACCTGTTTCTTTTGGACATGCATTGGTAAGACCCCCAAACAAATATTTCAATTATTAATGCTGGCCTGGAAACAACATGCAGGCTACAAAGGCCATGTCCTCTAATCCATTGCCCCCGGTCTTGGCCTTGGTGCCCCGTCAAAAGATTCACATTGACACTAAGATTTTACAAAGGACATGACGGAAGTGCCCTTTGCAAAATAAATACAACACCAATTTGAAATCCAAAACATCCAATGCCCCTCCCCTGGCATGCGTTTGAATATGAATTCAAGAGACAGGGAAAATAAGTAAAATTCACTCATGTAAGCAAAACAGCAAGTTTTGTAAAAAAGGCATTCCTGCACTTGCCACGAGGGAGAAAACACACAGTAGCGCGCTCTTGATTCTTGGTTTCCTACGTTTCCCAAGTTCAGCCACATTACTTTTCCTGTCATTGGCCGGCGATACACTCTATACCATCCTACTGATGTACAGTTTTTTGATAAGTATCCAATCCAGTCACATTGTTTTCTCCTTTCAGGAACCCTGCATTAGAGGACCAGGCCTGCGATCGTGTCTATCGCGTTGGCCAGAAGAACAATGTCTCCATCCATAAGTTTGTCTGCAAAGACACCATCGAGATGAGGATACGAGAATTGCAGAAGGCCAAGTCCAAGCTGGCCACGGATGTGCTCTCAGGGTATGTTTGTCTGTTTGTCTGTTTGTACTTCGATATAGATCATTACATGGCTGAATATTGGCAGTGTCGTGGCCGAGCGGTTAAGAGCACCGAATTCAAACTCTGGTGTTTCTGATCAGCAGTGTCCTTAAGCAAGACACTTAACCATTGCTTCGCCCTTTGGATGGGACGTAAAGCCGTTGGTCCCATGTGTTGTGTAACGCATGTAAAAGAACCCAGTGCACTTCTCGAAAAGAGAAGGGATTCGCCATGGTGTTCCTGGCTGTGGCTGCTGTATGCGCCGTAGCACCTTGTAAACTCTTATAATGTGCTAAATAATTGGGTCTCAAAATTGACCCTTGTTTGGTAGATACGTGCGCTACATAAGACTTCGATATTAGCGAGCATGAATGAACAGTCGCAAAACTTGATATCCGAATGTTCTCCAAATTCTACCAAATGCAGTTATCACAAACTGCATGTTAATTTTATCAGTAAAAAGTTTTGCTTTGTAGTGCTTTGGGCTACAAAACAATTCCACAACTGAGTGTTTGTGATTATAGTGTTGTAGCCACGATGGGCAGTGCTGGTTCATTTGAGACACAGCTAATGATAACGAGTATCATATTTAATGAGAAAAAACACAGTCAAAGGGCCCTTCAACTTATTGCATGGACCCATACTCAAACAGTGGCAACTTTGCCCGCCCTTGGTGGACTTCAAAAACAAATTTGATTTATTGTCGACCTCTAAAATTCGTTCTAGCTACAACTCTGTTTGCGACATGCAAGATCCCATGCGAAGCATAAAATTTTTACTACTTAGTCCAATCGAACCAAACAAAATATGCAGTTGAATTTTGAAGGGTACGGAATGTCAGACACGCCTTTTTACTTTGCTTACAGTCATTAAAGCAATGGTTATAAAGTAATAAATTGACACAGCACATCAGTTTATGAATTTTGCTCGAGAGTTTTTCTTTTGGCAATCTTTTTTTGATCCTAACAGATATTTTTTTTTCCTCCAAAACAGAGCTCGATCCCAGAGTAAGAAGCTCACCTTAGCCGATCTACGATTTCTCTTTGGCGTCAACTAAATTCAAAAAGGTAATAAAAAAACGCAACAAGCATCGACATGCTCGACGAAGACAAGACACCATTTGGGACAATCAAAGAAGTAACTTCATTTATAACAACATTTTACTTTCGTTTTGTCAGCATTTATTTTTGTATGGTACAATTTATATTATAAGTGGATCATCGGTATTGGAGCAATTTTTACAGCCGTAATAATTTAGGCTTTGCAGTCATTTGGATTAATAATTTGCTTCTTTTTGTTATACCACATCGATTTAGTTTTAGTGGAAGTCTGAATATTATTCTCAATAATATTTACAACAAATTGTAAACTTTTTTCAAAGAAAATAAATCGACCGAATGGACAAGAAAAATAAAATAAAGTATTTGTTCTAAATGTATTCTAAACATTTACTGACCACCAATAATTTTTCAAAATATAAAAATAAAATGTAGGTCTCAAATACAAGAAAATCAAATACTACAAATACTACGAGAAATGAAACTACCTTGAAAGGAGTCAATATGCATTATGGTTGATTTAAAATGATTGGTTTCTTTTTCTGGGAACTTTCTGTGGAAGCAGAGGATTGACAGCTCTGCAATTATTTCTTAGATTTAACTGTTTGAAGACAGTGGACACTATTGGTAATTGTCAAAGACCAGTCTTCTCACTTGGTGTATCTCAACATATGCATAAAATAACACACCTGTGAAATGTTGAGCTCAATTGGTCGTCAAAGTTGTGATATAATAATGAAAGAAAAAACACCCTTGTTACACGAAGTTGTGTGCGTTCAGATGGTTGATTTCGAGACCTCAAATTCTAAATCTGCGGTCTCAAAATAAAATACGTGAAAAATTACTTCTTTCTCGAAAACTATGTCACTTCAGAGGGAGTCGTTTCTCACAATTCTTTCTCGTCACCAAGTAAGTTTTTATGCAAATAATTATTTTGAGTAATTACCAATAGTGTCCACTGCCTTTAAACAGTATTTGGTACAATGAATCTACACTATAGAATATAGAATTTTTTTTTTTTTTCAAGTACTGAAAAACTAAAGAATGCCTTGACGTACATTTTAAAGGAATACTATTCTATTTGAAGTAAACTTTTTGCATTGTTTGGAGTTGGTAAAACTATGTAGCACTTAAAAACATTAGAGGCAGTTTGTTTTCTGTACATATACAGTATAATGTTGAATAATGCAGAGGTAAAAGACTTTAAATAAAAAGCAGGAAATCTGCTTGAAAATTTACTGTTAAGAGTGATACATTTTGTATTTTGTTAAGGAACAGAAATTTCAGTCCATAGAGAAACTTTGCACATCCAGTAAACACCTGAACTATATACCATTGGTCTAATGTGTTTTGAAGCTTCTGGTAACTGGCGTTTACTAGTGGTGTATCTTCCACAAAAGTCCTTATTTGTCAAAGGTAAACTCAATCATTTTTCTTATTGAGAACCATTTCAGATATAAGGCCATTTTGATTGTTACAAATTTTAAACACTGTTTACTCAGTGGTCAAACCAATGAACAAAGCTAAAATATGTTTCTGGTTGGGGTCGCCAAAACGAGCCCCCATGTAAATTTTCATTGTAGGTCCAAGCACACTTTCGAACAGCCCCCAATAGACACAAAAAGTTATTTTGTTCATTTTGAATGAACCGGTTTTTCTGTAAAGCAACTATCCATCTAGTAAACTTGACACATTCGGGGGATTTTTTTAAATGATAATTTAAATCAGCACAAAAAGATAATACACTCCAGTTCGTGATCAAAATAATATTGCGACATGTCCACTTGCCCAATGCAAAGGAGGGGAAAAAAATCCCACATAAATTATTTACAAACCGTAGTAATTTAAATAAACTTAAATTCTTTACTGTATTCTATCAACAATTTATAGTGTACCTTTTTTATGTACATAGAAAATTTTCTGTTAAACACAAATACAGAGGAGCTGTGGGAATGAATGGGAGACTTTGGAACACTAGCTGGCAGCAGACTTACATGTACCAGGTTAAATCCAATTGCTTACGTAGTTCTGAGCATGCACACATTTCTGCTAACCATGGATTTACCTGGTAAAGTCTGCTGCCACATACATGTAGTATCCCCAAAGTCTCCCATTCAGAGAATTAACATTACAATTGAACCCCCCCCCAGCCCCTCCCACAACTTCTTCCCCTACCTGACTAGCCCCAAGTAGTCACCTAGTTTGAGACTTCCTGCTTTAACTTAGTCTTGAGATCAAGTCAATAACTGTTAAGCCCGGTGTAGTTATGGGGACGGTACACATATCCTCGATCCCAGTGTGTGTGCGAGTCAGTCACGATTACTGCGGACCTTGCCACGCGCTACCTAGGACCGTTGCATGATCGACAATCGCACTGAGACAGTTGCACGGACAGCAGAATGTGTGTTCGGGGCAGCGCTAATGACTTGTCATCAAGTCTAGCGTTAAGTTACTATAAGGCTTTGTAAATATATACGTTTATTTACATATGTAACATTGAAGCTCGTGGCGTACACGGTATATTCAACACTATAAAGCACAAGCAAAGATTTTATGTAGAGAGTAATGTTAAACCCTCTTATGCGACTTAAAAAGACACATTCAAGTTACTGAGCAAGAGAGTGCTTTTATTCTTGATAGATCTAGCCAGGCTTCGAGTACAATTAAGTTAGAAGGGATTATGTCCCAGAGCTCTGTGCGAGTATTGTTCGGTATTTCAAAATCTGTTAATTTGAGAAATACTGTAAATTCTTAGGGCTAGTTCAAACGGATATTGTCAACTTGAATGTATAGCCAGAAAAATATAGACAAATTATTAAAAGAAAGAAACAAAGATGTAAGAGAAAAATACAGGTAAAATACGACCAGTCGTTTCACTTCTGTGGGTGAAGACATTTGAAAGAAACAAAGACGGTTGATATTCAAAGATGAGGAATAAAAAAAGAACAAATTGAATCGCACCAATGAGACAAAAATTGTTCGTGTAAATAGCCAATTCTGTTGAAATCCCAGAGTAAGTATTATAAGAGGACATTTTAGCAGTTAACTGTATGCCTTGTGTCCTTAAGCAAGACACTTAACCTTTGCTTCGTCCTTGAGATGGGACGTAAAGCAGCGGGTCCCTATGTGTTGTGTAAACGCATGTAAAAGAACCCACTGTATTTATTGAAAAGAGAAGGGGTTCTCCCCAGTGTTCCTGGATGTGGCTCCTTTATGCACCATAGCACCTTGTAAACCCTTATAAGGTGCTAAATAAATGGGTCTCAGAATTCATCATTGCAGAATTCATCAATGCAATCTGTCTGAAAGTTTGTATATACTCAGCGCCTTGAGTACCTTGTTTGGTAGATACGTGCGCTATATAAGACTTTGATATTATAAGAACCTCTGACCCGATGACCTCTGACCCAATTGATCCTGACCCAATGGACTGCATTTTTGTGAATGATTGTTCTATAACAAGGACCCTAATATTGTTCAAGCTCATAATTTTTTGTTGATACATTACTATTTTTCTTTTAGTAATAAAAGAAAAGTCCTGATAAACATTAAACCAATAAATACTATTGCAACGCAAGTTGCGAGGTAGGACTGAAAAGTTTATGAAGGAGTAAAGTTACTGGATATTTCTGGTGGGGTAATTCATCATGGGAAGAAACACAAATTTAACACAAAACATTTAACTTAGATTGACAGGACAATTAGTCTGGTCCCCTCTTTGTATTTTTTACTATCATTAGTATCCTATAGGAATACAGGGATATAGATCAAAATGGCCACAGGATGACAGCTTATCTATAATATGAGTAAGTTCATGTTTAATAATATTAAGATAACTTTTTTTCATGTTAACCAGCTGCATTTCAAAATTTGTCTTCACAAAACAAAATTAAATATTGTCACGACATTTCTGCATCGGGACTAGCGACGTACATGTATGCATCTTCCTTCTCCCCACACCTCAGAGTTGACTGATCTTTCAGAACTATCAACCCCAGAGGTAGTATGACAGAACATGTAAACTACATTGTACCTGTGTACTGTGCAGATGCAATTCAACGAACGACACCAGTTTGCAGGCTGGCATAGCGCATCTATCCTTCAAAACCATACGGATAAAATTCATAGGTCAGACAGTAGGAAGGTTAAGATGTAACAACCACCACGCCCAGCGATACACATTAGATGATGTAGACCTATGCACTACAAGACAGCACAGGCATCGATTTCCATGACGCATTCCGCACTCTTGACAAACATGCTCCTCACAAAATGGTGTGCAAAGTACAGTGCCACGGCACAAAGTGGCACGTCCACACGCGATGTAACCTTAAAGCAGCAAAAACAATTGTGTATTTCTCTAACATTTATCCCAGATTTTCACACAAATCCTTAAGCACTGATATACCTCTCTCGCGCAAGATTAAGATGTTCTTACAAACTCGAGACCTAACGAATTTTGCACTGACGAGACGATACATTCATACAAGCTCAACTCTAAAACCGTTGCTTGCCGTACAGACAGAAGACTCTAAAACGGTAAACGCTATTGCAACCTCCTGCAAGGAGAAAGAGTTCATATTGGTTCGAGGTCAAGCAAGGTCGCTCCTACTGGTTACCCTATAAGAGTGTACCCCATAATGACCCAATTCAAACAGGCTCTGTGAACGCCTCAGTTCAAGCAGAGGGCACACAAGACAGCACCATCGTTAACAGTTTAGATAATTTCAGTGTTGGAATGGAGTGACTTGAAACATGTAGCATCTATTACAGACTCTGACTGGACTCAGCTGACCGTAGCGTGGCAATGGAACCGAGTTGGCTGAACAACGATTGCAGAAGATCTATTAAAAAAGAATAAAATCAAACAAACACACTCCAGTTTTATTGAAGAACCAAATTTTTGCACATCACTAACTACATTAACAAAATGTTACTGGTAAATCAAAGATCAATCATGTTATTTGACCAGCTGCCCTCCCCCTCCCCTTTACTAGAAACTATGCAACCTACTTGTTTATAATGCTCAAATATCTGTCTT
The DNA here is from genome assembly GCF_032118995.1 of Asterias amurensis. Taxonomy (NCBI): domain Eukaryota; kingdom Metazoa; phylum Echinodermata; class Asteroidea; order Forcipulatida; family Asteriidae; genus Asterias; species Asterias amurensis. Next base: position 6,291,485 of record NC_092655.1, on the reverse strand, counting down.
TCATGTTTAAATAATACATTAATACATTTGTAAAATGTGTTGACTTAGTTTCATGTGTGTGAATGTAACTTCATTTGACTGCTTGTAACTGCTTATGCACAACTGGTTGTAACTAGTTTTTTTTTACATCAGGTAATGCATTAAAGACTATACATGTTTGAAATCTGGGCTCCTAGTTCCTGTGGGCAAAGAATATTTGCTGAAAGGGCTACTTGCCCGGTGGGCTACTCAAAAAAAAAAAAAAAAAAGACTTTTTTTAAAAGATAAGCGGAAGGCCTGCCATTCTAGAGATTCTTACCCTTCCGCAGTTCCTACAGTGATGTTTCCGTCGGAGCATTGTAAATAACGCCTTACATGAGGTACATTCAGTAGCACTGTCATCAGGAACCCACAGTGGTGGGTCTACAGGAACGGCAACAAAGTTAGGAGCAAAAGAGAAGAAAAACAAATTAATTTTTCAAAATTTGCTTTCAGTATTTAATTTCTTATATTAAAGATGCTTAACTTAATAAATTGATAAAATAAATGAAGGGGGTCAAATTGTATGTAATGCGGCCAACGTAGTATAATGTACTATTTGTAATTCTACCCATTTAAATAAAAGGTTGTTTACTGAAGTTTACTGAGTTTTTTAATAAGAGTGTATTTTGTAAATATTTTTAGTGTAAACTGCCATAAAACTTTTTATAAACCATTCAATACATGTAGTACTAATCATTATAATACCAATAAATACTGGGTGGAAAAATCCAATGAGTAAATAACACATAGGACAATTGACAATGCATCAGAAAGAAGAAGAAGAAAAAATAGAGAAAGTTAGAGACTTTTTGACTGAGTACTACAAATTCACCACACATCATACCATATTGCAGGCTAGCATAGTTTATATATTATTCAAAACGACAGTGGTTGATATTGAATAGTTAGACAGACAGAAGAGGGATTCAAGTCAAGTTAAAAAGCAGTAGACACATTAAGAATTTGCAAAATGCTGATCAAAAGAGATCAATTCTTTAAACAATAACAACAACAACACATAATCAGATTCAACAATACATTTGATAAAACATTGTAATCAAAAAACATTGAGCATAAAATGTTGAATTATGCATCAATCACATTTAATATAATAATGGCAGGATAATATCTGTGGTTTAATATTCAAAACCACAGTGGATGAAGAGTCAACAGTAGGTTAAAAAGCAGTAACCACAACAACAATTTGCAAAATGCTGATTAAAATGAGAGCACTTCTTCATACAATAACCACATAAAACAAGAATGAAAAAATACATTTCATAAACATCGCAATCATAAACTTAATGGTTAAGCAAATAAACAAAAACACTGAATGAGACACCCACCTTGGTATGCCGTTGTCCGTCTATTCCGTGAGCCACTCCGGTGTCTCTTTCTCTCTTTTGGCTCAGGGGTGGAGCCGTCGGACACTGCTGACGTCTCAGCCACACATTCAACGACCGCGTCGCAGGATGATGTGCTGCTAGACGGTTCCTGAACCTGGTCGCCAGTTGATGAGGGTCCCTGGTCATCATTTTGGGATTCCCCACAGGCAGAGCTCTTAGAAGCGCTCGACGTGTTCACTATTTCAGAATTTTCATTTGAGAAGACGTCCTCGTTTGAGACTGATCCGTTGGTGGGTGCGTTACTCTCGAAATGGACTTTGCCGTTCGGAGGTGATGATTTCTTTTTTGGCGAATGATTGTGGGTTTTTTCGTCGGTGCCTGATGCCGCAATGCCGGCACCCGACGCCTCGTTTATCTGCTCCTCAGCTGGACTGTTGTTTGTTGTTGTTTCCTCGACGGGCATGTAGTAAGGTTCTGTGGCACACATTATGAAGACTGTCTTGAGGATGTTGCGCAGATCGCTGGCATAGTTTGTCTGGAGCTGATCAGCAACACCTTCAATCAAAACAAGATCAAATTACTGCAAGGTGGACAATTTGCGGAGAATGGTGCACAAAGTACAAAATGCAGTGGGAAGCAGAGCAATGACATTGGCCCATGATGAGTTATGCCACACTTTCAAACTATTGTGCATCTATTGTGTCAAATGGTAAGTGCAACTTGAACGACTCCATGAAATCGTGCAAATATTTTGTCTGTAAATCGAGCCTACCAAAAAACTGCGACTGTGCTTAACATAGTACAGTTGTGCTAAGCAAAACCAAACTCAGCATACATTCACATACCTGCAATACAGACAAAGAGCCTGTGCACAAGATCGCTTGAGCTTCTGAAATGGGACCTCATCTCCTGTCGAGCGGCAATCTCCGCTGCCTCTATCGCCATGGCGATCTCAAACTCATCATTGTTTTCAGATAGATAGGACGTACTGTCACTGTCACTGATGGACAAAAATCATGACAACTTTCAATGGATGGCAGATTTATTTGATCAATTGCATCGTCAACAACACAGAAATGGCAATTTTTAATATGTTTTTTTTTTTTAGATTTGCCTAAGAACAAACAAATTTCAGAAATCGACTGAAGTAAAGAAAATATCATGCCTGATTATTATTACAATTACCTTCCATCAGACTCCCACTGATAGCTACACACTTCATCATCCCCTCCACAGCACGATGACGAGCATGAACTGGACGACCCATCATTATCGCCGTCACCATCACCGTCTCCCGGTACCTCCGACTGTACCTTCACCCGCCTCACACCGCGACTCCCTTCCACTCGATTTATTGCACTTGCTGAGATGTCACGATTCGGCGTTGATGCGCGGGAGGACTCCTGGTCCGACATGGACGACCGGCGACCAGACCCATGACGAATCCTCTGAAAGAATGAGGTGGGCTCGCTGTGGTTGTTTGGCGACGGGGAATCCAGCGAGTTCTGGCGGATGATTCGAGACGGCGACACAGGCCCCTCCGAGGTGAAATCTAAGTGATGTCTGTTATTCACCGTGGGACTAGTCCTGGCCCCGACGAGGCTCAACTCAGTGCTCGGCTTCCCTTTACCGAAAAACGTTGGGGCAAAGTCACTCCCGTTGGGTGTGGTTATAGGTAACGGGCGTTCCCCATTTGTACTCACCCCTACAGAGTCCTGTAAATGCCCCGTCTCTATTCTAAGCAGGCTTGGGTTTGTTTTACTGCTGTGAGGCACAGTTTCATGACTGTGGACTCTGACGAGTCCACCATCGCCATTCAGTTCAACCTCCACACTGTTCTGGAGCATCGGTGGCACGTTTATGAACAAGTCCATAAGCTCCATCTCTGGAGCTGATCCCAGTCCGCTATCTTCCCTCGTCAGGCGAGGGGGATGATTGGGTCTATCGACCCTGTCCCCGTTCACTGCAGGGGGTGCTTCAATCACGGGAGAATTCGTCTCATGATTACTCTCCTGATTTGAATTCCTCAGCGCAAAGAAGTTATTGTTTTTCAAGTCCCCGTTCCCTTCCTCTTCAACCTCATTATACCCATGAGGCGACGACGCCGCCCCTTGCTCCACTACTGCATCAGAATGATTCCTTACAACTTTAACTCCTGATGTTCGTGGCGAAGGAACCCTAGCATCACTCCCCGAGGCCTCGCATGGCAACCCCTCCTCCTCGACGCTCAGCACCTCCTGGGAGAGTTCGTGCCACGACTCGGAGAAGCTCAGCCTCTGCATGAGATCAGCGCCCTCTGGTGTCGACATGAAGCTGGAGCTGATCATGGAGCATTCTGTCATCATGCTGTCGCAAGGTGACAGGCAGATGGAGTCCGGGTTGCGGCTGGTGCGACGTGACCGACCGGAGCGTGGGGTGTCGTAGTTCAGACTCATCTCGTTAAGTTGTTTCTCGATATCTTCCCAGGAGTCTTTGGTGCTGCACAGTGCTTTCTCTAGGAGGATAAGCTCCTCCTCGTGCAGTGTTTCCAGTAACTCCCTGTAAATAATAATAATAATAATAATAATAATAATAATAATAATAATAATAATAATAATAATAATAATAATAATAATAATAATAATAATAATAATAATAATAATAATAATAATAATAATAATAATAATAATAATAATAATAATAATAATAATAATAATAATAATAATAATAATAATAATAATAGTAATAATCATAATAATAATAATGGACATTTATAAAGGGCCATATCTGTCAGAAAGACACTTCGGGTACACTTAGAAAAAGAACTCTGCTAATGACGTTATTTAAAGCTATTTAAGACCAGCTATAACAAGCAAGTTTTAAGGTTAATGTTGAAGTTGGACATGTTGGAGAAAGTACACAAGGCAATCTACAGGCAACTAGAGAATTAATTTACAGTTGAATATTAACATATTATTCTTGGAGATCGTGACTGATGTGCTACCCAAGTGGTCCTGTAGCACGCACTGCAGTTGGTGGACTCGTGTGACAAGGCCCTAAAGCTACACAAAGCACAGTGAACCAAGGGGCATCAAACAGTAGGTTACTTGCTAGGCAGGCAGGCCAAGTGTCAAAGGGTAAAGGTCAATCCCTCTGGATCAGCCACTGTAAGCCTCACCCTGCTAATCATACAAGAGGATTCGACAACCGGTTGCCACCATCAACACAACTGATCCTGTTACATTAAACAGGGTACCATTTATGCCGGAGGAGATTGGGGTTATTTTGAAAAAATCACAGGGAGAAAACGTCAAGAAAACACAACTCACTTTATCTTGAGGAGGAGACCCTGAAATGGTCTAAACAATTCAGATATGTAACGAGAATCCCTCTCCATATTCAACGGTCCACTTGGAAACACAAATAGTCCACTATAAAGAAGAAGAGAATACATCATCCAGTACAAAGTTATCAATATAAACCACAAGGGAAACTGACCCCCAAAAACCAATACAAAGTTCTCAGAAGTAAACAAATCGGTCACAAAATAAAAACCCTTTTGGGAATTTTGTTTTCAATCTCACAAATTTGTGACAGATTATTTGCCTCTTCTCGAATTCTGTGAAAAAACCACAGGCATATTACTTGGGTGGGATTCAAACCCATGACCTATACCACAACCTAGAGCACTTAGGTGTTAGGGTAAAACAAAATCATATTCTTTATCCCTGATGCAAATTCAACATCTATTAAATTGTTATGCAAAACGAATGTCTTTTTTGGTCACAATTCTTAAATTTTTGTGAAGTGAGTGATTTTTTTGCAAACTGTTTTGAACACGGCTTATCTGACAGCCTCATGCTCTCGCTCCTGTATTGTACATAGTTAATTCCTAGTTATTAATTTATTATTTGCTTTTAGTTTACATTGTTTTTCTGTATAATTTAATACACTTTAGATTTGTTAAATTTCTATGAACTGTTTAATTCTCACAATTGTTTTTTTTTTCTCAACAAGAGTATGGAATAAACGTGTATTGAATTGAAGCTCATACCCAACAATAGCGAGTCTTGGTATAGTGAACATCAGCGCCGGGTCATAGTCATCCACTTGATCTTGAGTTACGTAAGCCTTCTTCAATGCCCTGGGAAAGAGGAAAGTACAACGTACGTTAATGGTGGGAAAACAGGATTAGACCGTGCAAGTCTTGTACATAAGGGAACTTTGGACCTCTTTGGTCCCATAAGCCTTTTTGAGGTATGGCGGACACAATGCTACAACACTGTAAAGTTGTGGTAAATTTGTGTGTATTGACTATAGAAATAGAATGTATGTTATTCAGTGAAGTGCGCATTTTAGGAGGCGCAGCGTTTACACGTAAACCTAATGACCACCAACATGGTGAGCCTGGCATCAGTCGCGGCGTGTGACGCGCGCATATCACGTCCACCATACCTCAAAAAGGCTTATGACGTTGCTTTAACAGGACACAAAATTTAGCACTTTTAAAAACGTATTTGACTTGCACAGCCTACATGTACAGATAATGTGTTTTTGAAACAACACGACTTAAATCTCAGCTTCTCAAAACCATCACTTCTACATTTTGTACATGACTGTCTTTCAGAAACAGCTTTAGTTCTCACTTTAAACACAGTGAAAGCTTCAACCATTTCATCAAAATTGTTGTTTGGACCAACTCACAATATCAATGATTTACTTTCAGTACATAATGGAAGTGTGGAAGTGTCATGGCCGAGCGGTTAAGAGCACCGAATTCAAACTCTGGTGTTTCTGATCAGCAGAGTGTGGGTTCGAATCCCCAGCCGTGACACTTGTGTCCTTAAGCAAGACACTTCACCATTGCTTCGTCCTTCGGATGGGACGTTAAACCGTTGGTCCCATGTGTTATGTAACGCATGTAAAAGAACCCAGTGCACTTATCGAAAAGAGAAGGGGTTCGCCCCGGTGTTCCTGGTCCGATCGGCAGCAAATTGCGCCACAGCACCTTGTAAAACATTACATGGTGCTATAAGAATTAGGTCTCATAATTCAAAAACAGTCCCACATCTTGCAGGAAATACTGTGTTACAGCGCCAGGAGCGTCACTGAGTGACGGACATGTGCGCTATATAAGAAGCCACAATTATTATTATTATTATTTATAATGTAATAGGATCCTTCCTTAGTCAACAGAATCCAACACCTAGGTGACTCCACACCCAAAATGTTTGACTCTTAAGTATGAGAGTAATGTAAGGATGATTCTATGTAAGGCAGTTAACAAGTATAGTCATCCATACAACAGAATCAAACAAAACACACAGCTGGATTTTGAAGGGTTTGGGGTGGTCGGGATTCAATATACAAGAAAATGCAAAGTGAGAAATACAATCATTTTAAATACACAAATACATAGATAATAAAAACATATTGTAAGCAATGCAAAATTACATACAAAAAAATGAAATATCTTTTAAATCACATTGAAATAGAAATGAGGTTACATCAAAAATGCAAGAATGAAATAGCAGAACACAACAAAAATTTGATATCTTACAAAATTACAATCAAAACTGCATTGTAAATCACAGTGTAATGGACACAGACAAGTCATAATATTTGGACCCAATGAAAACACTATGAACATTTCATACAGTACAAAAGCTGACCAATAATTGCTTTTGTAGACTTCCTAAGGCCTTATACATGTAATATTAATCTCTCAATATTTTAGTTAGAAACAAATGTTTGAAAATCAGATTAAAATATGAATAATATGACATCGCACAGATACATTGTACAAGTCAATAAGGTACTCCTATACTTGTGAGATTTGGAAAGCTGATATGAATATATAGAACATGTACACTGCCTGGTGAAAATGCCATCTATTCGTGCTATGCCTCAGGCCAGGCATACCACCATAATCAGAGCCCAACAGGGCGCAATTTCAAGGCTCCACTAACCGCACCATTTCCCAATCACAGGATTATTGCCAACTTTCAGAATGTGCTAGCTATGTAAGCGAAGAATGCTTAAACATAGGGCAAATTTGGTAACGACCCTACAGAAAATTGCATTATTTTGTATCCCACACCCTACACGTATTAGTTATAATATTCCCAATTTAAGCAAAAAATCCTTGCTTACCTCTGAAATATGCTAACATTAAATGTGAATTGAGTGCCAATTTTACACTTGCGGTAAGCAGAGCCATAAAACTGGGCCCTGTTTGAGATGCACTTGGGATTTTGTTATCATGGCTAAATATTCTAACACCAAGGTGCAAGATAAGAGTGTCATATCGAGACTGACCTGTCCAGAGTCTCACAAAAGAGAACGATGACGTCCTGCTGAGTATCATACTCTCTCGCTGTCTTCACGGGGACCATGGCGCTCACGTAGCTCAACTCGAACTCGGCAAACATCTCATCAAATTTCCTCAGCCCATCCTTCACCTGTGATTAGAGAGAGAGAGATAGAGAAAAAGCTCTTTAAAGGCAGTGGACACTATTGGTAATCACTCAAAATATTTATTTACATAAAACCTTTCTTCGTCCGAGTAATGGGGAGAGGTTAATAGTATAAAACATTGTAAGAAACGGCTCCCTTTGAAGTAGCATAGTTTTTGAACAAGACATAATTTTCCCAGAATTTGATTTCGAGACCTCAAGTTTAGAATTTGAGGTCTCGAAATCAACCATCTAAAAGCACATAACTTCATGTGACAAGGGTATTTTTTCTTTCATTATTATCTCGCAACTTCGACGACTGATTGAGCTCAAATTTTCACAGGTTTGTTACTTTATGTATATTAAGTTGAGATACACCAAGTGAGAAGACTGGTCTTTTACAATTACCAATAGTGTCCACTGTCTTTAAAGAATGTGTAAATTCCTAAACGATAAGTTACGCCAACCGGTACAAAATGTTAACAACATACACTGTAAGCGTGGATCTCCTTTATATTTCCTGAAACAATGAAACCTATGAAACTTATATTATAGATTGAGTATTTATGGGCGAGGGCATTTTAACACAGATCCAGCTTCTTAAAGCATTGCAGCTGATGCCATTCTCAGCTCTGTGTGCTGAATCTGTCTGACCTGAACATCAATAAATCCCTAAAAGCCACCAAACCATCTTCGCTCATTTTTTTAGTAGCTCTGTGTAGACATTATTATAGCTGAAGCTGACCACAGCAGTTTCTCACAATGTGATGTTCCCTAAAGGCTACGGTAGAATCCTCCCTCATTACTATGCAAGGCACTCAATGAATATGCAAATCTCATTCTCAGCTTAGAGTACACAGGACTAAAGCTCTCTGACAACACAAGTTGACTACAATTCGCATTCTCTAAAGGCCAAGGTACTATCAGAGCACTCGATATATGCAAATCAGTTTGGAGCACACAGGGCTAAAGCTTTCTTATCTCACCAGTTTCCCACAATTCACATGTACTATGATCTCTAAATACAATCCTTCCTCATTACTATGCAGAGCACCCAATGAATATGCAAATCTTATGCTTCTGACCTGACCTGCTTCTCACATTACTTAAATCCATCATCAGTGGAGATAGGGTCTTATACAGGATGTGATTCTTGAGCTGTCTGACTCAGAGCAGACATTTTATTCATAGCTTTATGTTCTCTAAAGGCCACCGTACAATCCCTCCTCATTACTATGCAGAGCACCCAATGAATATGCAAATCTTATGATTCTGACCTGACCTGCTTCTCACATTACTTAAATCCATCATCAGTGGAGATAGGGTCTTAATACAGGATGTGATTCTTGAGCTGTCTGACTCAGAGCAGACATTTCATTCATATAGCTTTGGATGTGTGTGGCCTTTCGATGAACCCCCGACAAGCTCATTGCAAAACTAGGGGTCATAATCATTTTCCTAATGTAGCGTAACTGTAAGGCGATGATGATTTCCTCTTGGTTTTTCTACACGTCTCTGATCAACATAGATATCAGATTCCCAACATGTCTGATGAATAATCGGTGCAAATAGCCAACGCTCACATGCCATGTGGGCAAAAGCCATTCCAAAAATGCATACAAGTATTCCCTGTGTAGCAAATTGGGCAAATTAAAATCAAAATGGACAACATAACATGCATAATTTGCAGGCAAACCTTGAAAAAAATGACATCTAGCACAACATTTTAGAGACAATAGAAATATGGGCAAAAAAAACCCCCCCAAAGCCATAGCGGTGTTAGCTGGACTCTCTACTCTACCTGAATACTGCAGGCTGGATCTTGCAGTGGTTTTCAAATTGGTTTTCGATTCCATTCCCAGTATTTTCTTGTTTGTTCTCTGAGCACTTTGCATTAATTGGAAAAGGTAGTTTATAAATGTTATTATTATTAAGGGGCGTCGCTAATGCATGATGACTCGACAATCCAGTCATAACCATCTATAGACGCTAATTCAGACATGGAATAAGTATTACAAAAAAAGGGTTTGATAGCGCACCTTGTCACTGTAGTGGTTGAGATCCTTGTAGCACTGCTCCCTTAAGATACTTCTTAAGACATCCAAGCTCCTTGTAAGACCTCTTGCTATCGGCCGTAATGCAGCACTCTCTATCTCACGGTTCATAATAGTGGAGCCGGCAGCCAGACACTGGATTAGATTGCATGAGAACAAGGCACAGTTGTATCAAAGACCTGTAAGTTTCTTAAATGGGTAGACTTAAAGGTACTGTACAAGTACAGCGGACAAAATAGTCGCAGACAGTGTTCATGTGTGGTCAGCCATGGAATAACAAACCTGTGTTATCACACTATCTGAAGGCTCAGATTCTGTTTCCATTATACACAGAACTGGCAACATTCAAGTATGAAGTAAATGGAAATTTAAGCTTGATTATGTGGCCCGGTACATGCCCCCCCCCCCCCCACTCTGTCTTCATTGTGTTGTTGGCTTCTCAGGATTAGCATTCCGCACTAATGCTAAAAATAGAAGCCATGTACCCAAATCTCAGACAAAGTGTCAAATTTCACTAACACACGAGCCTGTACATGTCAAAGTTTGATGTTTACTGGTGAGTACTAACTAGTGCCATTTGGCGTGTCCATGATGCAGTGATCACGTAAACCCCGCTTCATACTTCCTGCACATGCTTCAGGCAAAGCGAATTTGACGTCACAGGCCTATTTTCGCTGCGAATGTTTATAAAGAGTTGAGCACATTTCGGTTTTGTGGCAACATAGTTGCTATCACATTCGCAGGAGGTGTGAATCTGGCTTTAGTGGGTGAATGTTTGTCTGACAGCTGGGTATTTTGAGCAAAAGTGGTGTGGTGTCATTAGTGTGGAGTGCTATTCCTTAGAGATCTGTTGTTTGTTTGTGTGGGTTTGTTTTCGCTTTTTTTTAAGGGTGTTTTGGGTCTGTCTCCTTGTGTTTAAACCTAACACCAACATTTACCCAAACTTTCCACAGCAACTAGATTTTGATCACTACTTGGAAATTCGTTCTCAGATTACATTCAAGGTTAGTGCATGAATGGAACCCATACAGCCCAGGAATTTGTGTTTCCCAGGCCAGTGCAGCCAGCCATAGCCATTGCTTACACACTGTGTTTGAACCACCCTTTGTAGATGATTTGGTAAGGATTGAAACGCTGTTGTGTCTGTAGTAAAAGCTAAATCTCTACTCACATCAACAATAGCTGGTTTTCTGTAGTTTTCTGAAAGGAGAAGCCTGATGTTTGGATCAGACAATGAGAGTGCTAGTTTCGTCTATGATGGATAGGCTCAGTTCCATTAGGAAATTGCTTCATTTGACTCCTTTCACAGAGCGCGCGGCCAAACTTTGCATGAACCAAAATACTCAAACAGACGCAATATTTAACCCACTTCTGTTTAACAATAGAGCACTGAGGTTTAACCAAGAAGCTGAACATCTTGAATTGACAACTTCTGAAATGCTTTTCACATTTTGTAACTGTCAAGCCTGTAATTTCATTTTTGAAGGCAAGTCCATTTTGCAATATTGTAAAATCTTGAAGTCAATGGGAAACTTTTAAAGGGGCACCAAGGCCAGGACCCAGGGCAACTGCATGTAATTCCGCGCCAGAAATGATATAAATCACACCACGCAAAAGTGAAGATAGTTTAAACCAAAATCTCTGTTTAAACCTTGCTTGGTCATCCATTTACCTGTTGAGCCTCGAGTTCAGGACAACAGTGAAAAGAAGCATTATAAACTCTCACACCCCCTAAAGATTTCTCCATTCTACAACCTATTCTCCCCTCATGTACAGCAGTAACCCTCAATGACCCTCCCCCGCAAAAGGAAAACAAATCCTCTAATAAATTCCCGAGATTCCCAAAATACAATGAAGACAAAATAGGACGGGTGGGGGGGGGGGGCGGGATACAATATACACGCCATGCCACATCAACTAAATGAAACCTACATTTACACATACAAACCTGACAAACTTCTCTGATTTCATGTCGGTGAATGGCCCACATGCCCGCAGGCAACACAACAAATGCCTACCTTTTGTGAGTCATGAACTGCCCTACATCTATTATGGGGTCCCTTCATTAACAACAAAAAACAACTTCATATATATAAAAAAAAACATTCCTGCTAGTACTACCTGAAAACACTTTGCACGAACCGAGCTGGCACATTGTAGTATTTAAAGTATTTTTTATCCACTTTAGCCTTTGACAAGGACTCTGCATTATAGGGTTCAAATATGAGGAAATAAACAATTTTGGGGGCATTTAACCCATGTCATATTGGTTGGAAGCAGTGCAACAGCTAAATCTAATTTGTTTTATATTCCTGAAAGCTTGGAAAATATCACAAAAAGGTTTGTGCTTTCAAAAATAAATGGCTTTGCATGTTAAATATACTGATGTCTGAAATTCCTAAACCATTTCTATCAATTATTATCTGTTAACATGGTTAATGTGGAGGCAGTTTCACGTACCTCTGCGCCAAACCATAGCTGGCCAGCGAGGCTGTCTTGCAAGACATCGTCAGGGAACTTGGCCCTAAAATCCCGATTGGCCCTCTCGTTTACTATAGCGTGGTCCATGACCTGTTCCACAATCGCTACAAGGGGAAAAATCAGAGAAAATTATCCAATGTGATATAAAACAACATCTTCATGCTGTGTATCTTAAAAAACAGTGTCATATGGCGTGACTTCAGTTCAAATATACACTTTAGGAACCAAAACTATAACTACAGTAAAAGCCAAGTTACACAGGACCGGATAACAAGAACAAACGATAATGATTAAAATGCACGCCCTCGATTGGTTGAAATGCTCCACGCAGAATATGCCCACACTCATTCAACCAATCGAGGGCATGCCTTTTTATCTTTATCGTTTTCGTTCTCGTTATCGGGGCCTGTGTGACTTGGCCTTATTGCTATAATATAAGAGACAAACATTTTACATGTGCATGTAGGTGAAAGTCTTCGCACCAAAATGTATCCATATAATCATATAAAAATGAGCAATTATCATATTTGTAAGTTTATGCACAGAAAACCATCACAGTGTTTGTCAATTGTCAGAAAATTGTGCATACAAAATTTAATTATGCCAACCATATGGAACTTTGAAAATGTTTTCATACAATATTGGTTTTAAAAAGGACACACACTGTGCACAGTTCATTTTACAGCCCTATTAATTTTTGTTCAATACCCGCAGTGCTTGATGACAGATACATAAAAAACAAGTATAATACCGGCTGAACACTGGGAACTCTCCAAGCATGTAAATTACAATATTGACATGATTAAAAACATCCCCATGTTCTGCGATCATTCATCCTCTTAACAGCTTGTTACTGATGCTACATTTACAAATATTTGTTCTTTTATTAATTTAAATGGAGAAGATTATAAACTTGTTCCTTAAAGGGAAAGGGACGTTGATGTAAGACTTAATGTTATTCATCCTCTCAGTTTCAATCCAAGTCGGGCACGGAGGCAACCAAGGCAACTGCCTCCATGCCCACTGGTCATTGCCTTGGTGCCCTTGAAATTTCCAATTTCCCCATACATTAAGGGTGCCCTTTACCAAGGAAATACCTTGGTGCCCTTGCCCTTTCAAAAATTAAGCATACATGCCTGCAATCCACAAAGTCTAAAAGCAACCACTAAAAAATTGAGTGATTATATTTTTATGTGAAAACATCACAACAGTTTGTTTGATCAGGGACTTTGTATATTTATTGATTCTGGGTTGAAGAAAAATTGACTAGAGCAGAAGTTGAACCAATGACCTCCGGATCAATGGTGAAAATCAGCACAAACCAGGATGACACTTAGACTATCGCAACAGAAAGAAAAAGGTGGACTGGAGCAGCCTAATGCAGCGGCACGCAACGAGCAACATGCAACGTGCAACTCGCTCTTACTTCCAGGTCAGTAAAATATTGATTGGATTATGTTCAGTCACCACAACAACTGTGGGCAATGGAATTGACATGTTAGCGGTCAATTTATGCAAGTGGGGATGAGTATTTTTGAGTTTCAACTGTAAGTGCTTAAAAAAAATAGCACAAAAAAAAAAAACTAGGTGATTTTGCCAGTAAGGACTTAATGCTGAGCAACTTTTCTCTTTTGTTTTACATGGACTTGACAAGTCAACAGGGGCCGGCTGCAGAGTAGAGATGAGCAGGATACCAATCACAAATTGTACACATGGCATACCAGTGGTTTTGCTGGTAACCCTATTCTGATAAGCATTATTTTGTTATGCTTAGCATCTTTTTGTGCTGAAATAGCTCTATGAAATCGAGCCCAGGTTTTTACACAGTTCTCCTAAAATTCACTAATGCTTCAATTTGCATAATACATTAAATCTTGCACCTCTAATCAGAAAACAGTTAGCTTTGCTTCGAGGGGAGACACGCTGCAGTCAGACGAGCTTGTATGTAATTATGTAATGAATCCAAGCAAAGAAGTTCACAGGAAACACAGCGATAATGCTGACAGGGAACAAATCAACAGCTCCAACCAACAGTAGTGACATCTTACTTACCGAGTACTCTGTCTTGGCACGTTCGGAGTTGATTAACGAGCAGCGTGCATCTCTCCGGGTCTTGCCTGCCGTCAAAGCTGTCCAACTCCTGAGACACCGCGTTAAGCTCCTCATCGCTGAAGTAAAACTGGGCCAGTAGCTGGTTGTCCGTTTTCTGAAAGGTCACAAATTTCCAAGATTTAGTTTCAAAAGTTTGTCACTTGAAGCCTGTTATTTAACACAATTCCGCTGTAATGAAGTTAGTTACAAGAAATCCCCTCGATCCACTAAGCAAAAGCAGCAGTTCTGGCTTATTTCCAACCTTCCGCCCTAGTGGTACATGTACAAGTAGGTTAATAGCAGGAAGGCTCTTTTTAGAAACGAGAAGTCTCCAGAATTTTGAAAATCTACTATACCAAAAATAAAGTACATGTAATTTTAAAGGAACACGTTGCCTTGGATCGGACGAGTTGGTCTATTAAAAGCGTTTGAAACCTATTGTTATGAAATGCATATGGTTAGAAAGATGTTTTAAAAGTAGACTATAATGATCCACACAAGTATCACTCGAAACTGCACGGTTTTCCTTTTACGTCGCGAACTATCACGGTCGGCCATTTATGGGAGTCAAAATTTTGACTCCCATAAATGGCCGACCGTGTTAGTCGACAGGGTAAAAAGAAAACCACGCAATTTCGAGGCATATTTGTGTAGGTCATTGTATTCTACTTTTACAATATCTTTCTAACCATATACATTTTACAACAAACGGTTACAGAACGATTTTCAAAGACCAACTCGAACGATTTTCAAAGACCAACTCGACCGATCCAAGGCAACGTGTTCCTTTAAAAACAATACAACCAAGAAACATAGCACAATAGTAGGTATGTGAAAAAATAAACAAAACATCCGAGTTTGCAAGATGCTATAAATTTCACTCCAGGGTATAAATCTTCAGTTAAAAACTTACTTATATTCCTTTTTAAAAAGAAAAACAAATTGAAAGCACTTGAGTCGGGCTATGTTGTACATTTGTACAAAACCAACAACTTTCATCTGCAATTTTTAAATATTAACTTTTATTGCTTTTATTGTTATCCGACAAGATGATGGATTGGAGATAAGAAACCCAATAACTAATTTTAAAGTTAACCATTTAGACTTGTTATAATCATAACAAGATATAACATACAGTAGCATAAGTACCGGTAGATGCTTAAGTACACTGGAAATGCTAGTCGGCAACAGATGGAGTTTTATTGAAAAAAATGACCCCCCCCCCTCACTTTTTTCTGGATAGGAGTGCACTGTTTGGCAGGGCTGATACTTTATGGAGGCAGCAAAGGCGATTGCCTATGGAGCGCCCTGGTCATTGCCTTGGTGCCCTTCAAATGTTCCAGTAGAAATTTACAAATTCCTCATGCCCTTTACCGAGGAGCAAACAGGCCCTAGTTTGGTGTGTGATAGTAGGAAGACTAGACAAGTTCACCCAAACTGAATATTCCCGTACAAGACTACAGTAGCAAAAAAAGAACTGAACGTTGGACAGAGTGGTGTCTGTACTGTCCATGTGTACCTATGCTGAAGTCTAAACGTGTGTTATTCCACACATTGACCTGGCCTGGCCATCCCTGCAACACCACTTCATTCATAAACCACAGCTGCGTCCATTGACTGGACCATGGACTATCAACTCATTAAAATAAAATCCCACCAGAAACAAGCTGACCGCAACGCAAACCACAACTGACCTCAGCCTTCCACTCTCATAATGAATTGAAATTTTGCTATTGAACAAAAATTGAACTTTACGGTTCACAGTCTAATGAAAAGACGCAGAAGAAAAAATTACAAACCCTGTCAGCAATTTGTTTGTAAACAAACAATCACAACAATCATAGTTTCCTGGAAGCAGCAAATTCTGTATAATAATATTAAAAAAAGGGCCAGGCACACTCCCATCTTTTATTTACTACCGTTTCTTTAATCACTGCCATTTCTTTTATGCACTGATCCTGCTTCTTAAAAATCCACTGCCGTTTCTTTTATGCACTGACCATTTCTTAGAACCCGCAGTCCAGTTTCTTTTACACACAAATAGTGTGACCTCCCTGTTCTGTGGTCCAGCCAGCCCGATGGTCAATAGAAGTGGACACAATACAAGGTAAACATCTCAGCACAAATGAATAGCTGGTGGCTCTTAGCATCTTACGGGTGTCTTTAAATGAAATTTATGAACATGTGCACCAGTAACAGGTACTGTAAACAACTGGACCCCTACACGTGCAAAGGTTGGATAGTTCTAACATCTCTATCCTTACTCTATGGTTCTAATTGTACATAAAAGGGCCTAGTGTAAATGTGCATAAAGTCAGGGTGTACATTTGGTGACTATTCCAAAGGTTAATGACCATAAAATACTTATTTGGTATTGGCTTAGCATTGGAGAGTTGTTGGTATTATAAATACATAATTAGAAAGGACCACCTTTAAGAGTAGATATTGTAATGAAGTTTTGAAGAATATTTTCAACCCAAAATTTAAAATCTGAGAAGATCTTCCGGCAAGAAATATGGTTGATTTACAACCCGTACATGTACAGCCCTAGTTTGTCTACTAAGCACACTGCACTTTAAAGTATGTCATTGTCACACTTTTTTCACAGAGCTGGAACACGTAGCAGACACACGAGCCATGCGGGGTTCAGCAGCTATATTTCAAGTCATAAACTACCTTAATGATACGCCAGGGCTGCTTCCGTATGGCCGACATTCACCCTGCGCTTCTCACTGTAATGCAGACTATGTACACACAGTCTGGTGACCCTTAATGTATGAATGCATATAACATTATGTCTGATGTTTTACACGAGATGAAAGAAGTGGACTGTTTAAATTAAAGAAAGAAAACTGGGTGTTTTTTTTTTTTGCAATGATACCTTAAAATGGCAGATACTTGTATCCGCTGTTGGATAATAAATAAATAAATCAATCAATCAATTAATCAATTAAAACACACATGTATAAAACACAACATAATACTACAACTAAAATATCACTGTGTTAATATCTTTGATTTCGAGGTGTTTATTTAAAATTTTCCCATTATCATGTGAATGTATGCAAATTACATGTTTGCATCATCTGGGTAACAACAGTTTGTTTATTCTAAATAATTTTTCTATTTTGCAATAGTGCTTACAATACTGGCATTCCATGCTCACAATACTGGCGCAGGCCTGATACTTCAAGAAGGCAATGGATGCCTTGGTGCCCTTGAAATGCTCCAGTAGAAATTTACTATTTACTCATAGGGTGCCCTTTGCCAAAGAGAAAATGCCTTGGTGCCCTTGCCCTTTCAAAAAACGAAGCATACCGCCCTGCTGGCGTTTCAAAGCTCATCAACCTTTGTACAAGGAGATTTTATAGAGATATGAATGAGTCAGTAGAGGAAGCTTGATTGACACTGAGAAGGAGGTTGTTCCATAGGGGTGATAGCTCAGCTGCGGCGAAAGCCCCTTGAAGCCATTGGACACTTTCGGTAAACAATATTGTCCAAGGCCCACACTTTGTGTATCACAACTTAATAGAATAACAAACCTGTGAAAATTTAGGCTCAATTATTCATCGAAGTCGGGAGAAAATAATGGGAAAACCCACCCTTGTTTCTGCACGTTTCGCCGTGTCACGACATGTGTTTAAAATAAATCCACAATTCTCGATATCGAGAATTGATATTGTTTTAATGTTTTCTCAAAAAGTAAAGCATTTCATGGATTAATATTTCAAGAGAAGTCTTTCACCATAACCTTCTACAAACCCTTTAAGTCATTTGTAAATCTGTGAACTTTTAATTTTGTTTCTGTACCGAAAGTGTCCCATGGCTTTAACCATACATTGTACATTACTAGTAACAACACAGTGTCTACACACATAATCACGTATTTATGTGCAGACCCTTTGCTACATGTCTGATCATTTCAAGTGTTTGCAGACTATGAACCGGAAATATTGTACTCATGGCAAAAAAAATTGGAATTCGTTCTCATCTTTTCTGTCTCTAATTGAGCTATCCATATGTGACGCTCGAACTCAAACATCTGTTACAGTCGTCAGGTGTGACCTTCCTTTAGTGCCATACCTTGAGGGGTCAAGGTGTGGATTTTCATGGGCCAGTAAGTGAATCCAATCACACCATATTGTTCATTAACACTGTGTACAGTTTAGACGATATTAGCTGTTCACAATCGGAGAACAATTCCAGGTTTTCTATTAATAAATATTGATACAATGTCAGATTTTCTGCCGAGGATGGCTATATTAAGGTCATTCTGTGTATGCTATACCAGGCATTGATGGTTGTGTATTATTTTTGAGAAACCACACGCATGGTTGCATACAAGTTCCATTTATTTTAAATACTTTTTTATTTTATTGTGAATTATTTATTCAAAGGTGAACTTAAAGGCAGTGGACACTATTGGTAATTGTCAAAGACTTCCCTTCACAGTTGGTGTATCTCAACATATGCATAAAATAACAAACCTGTGAAAATTTGAGCTCAATCGGTCATCGAAGTTGCGAGATAATAATGAAAGAAAATTAACCCTTGTCACACGAAGTTGTGTGCGTTTAGATGGTTGATTTATAGACCTCAAGTTCTAAATCTGAGGGCTCAAAATCAAATTCGTGGAAAATTACTTCTTTCTCGAAAACTATGGCACTTCAGAGGGAGTCGTTGCTCACAGTGTTTTATACCATCAACCTCTCCCCATTACTCGTCACCAAGAAAAGTTTTATGCCCATAATTATTTGGAGTAACTACCAATAGTGTCCACTGCCTTTAATAAAGCCTTAACGAGGAGTCCAAGGTGGCAGGAGCACCAGGTGCATTGAAAATAGAGGAAAAAATTGTTTAAATGCTTTGATCCATCTTTTTAATATCTTCCCGTTTATTCTGAGATGGGTTTACCAAACTACAATCTTTTAAATGAAAGCATTGGAAAGTCTCCAACATAGTGTTTTGATCACCTCCTGCAGTCGGTAACAGTACAATCATGGTGTGCACCGACAACAATTTGAGCCATGTGCCCCCGCCCCCCCCCTCTCTATTTACTACACTTGTCGTGGAAGAACAACAATATTTATGTTTCCGGCATAAGGCTAGGTACACTGTTTCAGTAAATGTCAAAGACAAGTCTCCTCACTTGGTGTATCACAAAGATATTCTTCCTTTTAAACAGCTTTAAGTTATTGAAGTTTCCTTTAAAAAAAACCACAGCCACTGCCCTACCCCTAACCCAGGCCTGATTCTCCACGGAGGCAACGGAGGCGTTTGCCTCCGTTGCTCCTTGCCATTGCCTTGGTACCCTTGAAATGCTCCAGTAGGAATTTACAAATTCCTCATAGGGTGCCCTTTACCAAAGAGAAAATGTCTTGGTGCCTTTGCCCTTTCAAAAACGAGGCATACAGGCCTGCGTAACCCCAACACATTAATGATGCCGAGTTCCCTTTCTATTGGGAAGATCATCCCAACAAACAAATAAAAAAACACCAATCTAAAGGAACAAACCCCATCTTACAAATAGTCATGGCTTCCTTTACAGGGTATGCCCACACATTGGTTTTATGGTTGGGGGGGGGGGGGTATTTAACGATAGTTTCTTTATCCATAACAGGTCTCTCCGAGTACCTCACAGTGCGTAATTGTTAACCCTGATCATTGGGCACAGAACTTTTTGAAACCCCCGTACCTAATTTCATAGAGCTGCTTAAAAGCATAAAAAGCAGCTAAGCACAACAGCATTATGCTTACCAGAATACCTGCCAAAATACCATGTCACATGTAGGCCTACAACTTGTGACTGGTATCCTGCTCATTTCAGCTTAGCAGAAATTGTGCCCCGAGGATCGAGTACACAAGACCACACCACCTTATCACAACTTTGAGTCCGGTGCGCCTGGCCACGAAAAGCCACAACACTGTTATGGTATACTTTTCTACGAAAACAAAGTTACATAATCGTATAATTCCCGATTCCCGATTTACATTGTAACCCTAACTCCTGGAAACTCTTTTATAAATCAGCAAACCATGATAACAAGATCCATTCATTCCAACTGCCCAATCCTGCTATCCATGGATGGGCTAGATTCCTTTTATGTTTGTTAGGGTGGTTATCTAACAGAGGTTCAGTCACCTTTTTTCACTTTAATCAGACAAACCTTTTCCAAGGCCAGCTACATGTATATTTGGAGGCCTGCTATCAGCTTTTTATCAAGTTAGTTTTAGGAGAGAAGTGAACAGTACACTATTTTTGTAGACAGTAGATTTAGCCAAACTTGTTTACATTAAATGAGGTGGGTTTGAAAATGTCTGTTAGTTTCATTAAAAAGTTTACACAATGCATCAAACACTTTCGATCTTGGCTGTGCTGGCTGGCAGCCAAAGGCGCCCTTGCATGCCTGCTTCTCGAACATGTTGTAGCCGCGTCCTTTGCAATTCAGCTCTTAGCTGCGAGTAAGGATGATTAGCCCCCCCCCCCCCAAATTATTATTATTATCAAAATCATATATTTTAAATGTCCTACTAGATGCATGATTCTTAATATTTTCACAATATGCATTGTATACTTGTCTAAAAACTGAATCAACAAAAACTACTTGTAACATTATAATAAAAAAAAATTAAGGAAAAATAATTTTAATGTGTTACGCATAATTACCAAATTTAACACAGTTAGCATGACAGACTCCTAAAGACAGAAAGACTATAACATTTGGCTGAGAGTTGTGCATGGCGCGTATGCGATGGCATATTTCCATCATTTGACCTCAGCAATGACAACCGATGCAAGGGGTTTATTCAACAATTAAGTAAAAACAACTGTCTTAGAACACTAAAAAAGATGGAAAACGAGGACATTGTCAAATAACTTGCAAGCCTCGTTCTAAATAAACGTAACAACATGAACAAATGTTGCTTCCGTGCCACAACATTGGAATCTTTCCAAGGCAAACAATGCCAAAGACAACACTATTTTTAGAAGGCCTTCAAGGCCATCTTACATTTCATTGAGTACATTTAAGTAAAAAACCAAGCATGCTGGGCCCAGTGGCCATTGGGGTTTGTTTTGCAACTTGGATTGTTATTGTCATGTGACTGTGTGTGTGACTCAGACCCAGTAAGCTATTTGGAAAATTTTCCATTTGATGTCGGATACTTTGCCCTTTTGGTACAGCGACTATTTAAAGAAGACAATGTTATTTAATTTTAATCTTGATAAGCAACATTGTAAACAAGTTTAGCAGCGCCAATATTCGATACAGCTTTTAGCAGGTAGAATGACCAACAGTCTGATGACCAAGTGCCCTGTAATTCTCTTAGAAGGTCGTAGTATTTAGGTGACCTGGGAATCGGAGGAAAATGCCATGACAAAAGAATTGACTGGAATAATGCTTTCGATTGTAGCTACGGAACGGAACGTAATCTGTACATAGAATGTCCTTGCTATTCCAATTGCTGGTTAAACTGTGAATAATAACAACAAAACTGACAAACCTGGGAATAAACCCTCGAGGGATTCTTATTATTATAATTGAGTTATCAAAATAAAACAGATTTACACTATGTATGATGATTGGATGCTGCCTTAAATTTGACTCATGTAAGCTGATGTTGTGCAAATTGGTCCAGGGGTGGATTTCACTCCTAACTTAGGACTAGTCCTAGGCAATGCTAAGAGATAGGACCAGTCCTAAGTTAGGACCAGTAACTCATCTGGTCCTATCTCTTAGCATTGCCTAGGACTAGTCCTAAGTTAGGACTACCTTTGTGAAATCCACCCCTGGCCCAATTTCATACAGCTGGTTTTAAAGCACAGAAGTAGCTACGCACAACAAAATTATACATTACACAATATGGTTACCAACCATACCATTACCAGTTCACAGTGACTGATAGTCAGATAGGGATACCCTCCTGAAATCTGCTAAGCAGAAAATACTGAAATTGATGAGCAGTATTTTCTGCTTTTAAGCACCTATGAAGTTGGACACTGGTCCTTTTCTTTTATTAAAAATAAACAAAGCTTGGCATTTTTTATCCTTTTTTGTAATTTTTTGAACCTTGGAGAAAGCCAAGTTTTTTTTGTAGGCACCAGCTCTGATCATTTTTGTAAAATTGCAGTTCATGATATTAATTAGTGTCAATTTACATTCATTGAGTGTTGTTTTAAGTTTTCATTTTGGTGGAACTTGGTGGACAATTGTATTTATAACCAAGCTTTGTAATCAAGTGTTTATGTTTAGTGGTAATCGGCCTTGTAATGGCTTTACCGACCTAATTTGAAAAATGTGCCAAACCGAAGAGTTCCGGAACCAGATGCTAACGTTCGACATCCATTTGTTCATTTCCCTTTCATCAGGTTATATCAATTCCCTAAAATTCAAATCTATTATAAATAGAGTGTTATCATAATTTAATAGTCAAAGGGTGTCAACTGCATTATAGGCCTAGTGTATGTAAATCAGGGAACAGTTTCTCCCACAAATTTTCCATTATAGCAAAATATTAAGACTTTGAATTTTAAGCCTGATATTAGGCTGTGTAAACAAATCCTGCCTGCAGGAAGTCCGGGGGTGGATTTCACAAAGAGTTAGGACTAGTCTTATCTCGAGTTAGGACCAGTTACTCGTCCTAACTTGGGACCAACCATGCAATTTGTATATCTCCTAGGACTAGTCCTAAGTTAGGAGTCTTTAGGACTAGTCCTAACTCTTTGTGAAATCGACCCCAGGCTCTTTTGTTAAAATGTGATGTCACAGGTCACATGATCTGTACACATGCCTAAACCATCAGCAGACAAACTAAGCTATCCCGGGATTTAAACAGCTCAAGGTGGTCGATAGATTGAACAAGAACCACCCCGACAAGGTTAAACCCTCTCTCCCAAAAATAACTTGCTTTGCCAGCATTTATAAATAGAATTCTAACAATCTGCAAGTTTGTGATAAAGAAAAAATTGCTGAGTAGTCATTGTGAAATCTTATGACATCTTCCAAATTATTGTGCAATTGAGCGTTTTTCTCAGTGTACACATAGTCCTGTTACTAGCCAGAAATCAGGGCAGTGTATGGGGGTCAATACGGCTTCCCTCATTTTTATCTTTGCTGTGTCAACAAAAGCAAACATTGGCACTTATCGTTTCAAAAATGTAAACATAAAAAAAGAAGTAGTGACGCGATAACTGAAGGATTAAGGCGATTATCTTCACAAGGAATGTAAGGTTTTGGTTAACCCGATGACATCATCATCGCCCTATATCAGCAAAGCACACAACTGGGGTTTGTTTACATGGCTCCAGCCACAATGGCAGGTTATCGCGTGGATTGTGTTCCAATCTTGTTCGGACCTCTCATTGACTGGCAGGACAAACCTGGAGTGCTAACATTCCATTTAGTGTAACTCCCCGAAATTCTTGCATCATAAAAATCTCATGGTCATCACTAACAAATAAATTGCTCAACTGATTAAGTGGGGTGTCCTGTCGAATTTACGCTCCCTGCAAAATACTTATCTCTCAAAACTTTGCCCTACATCATGGACAGGACATTATGTTGCAAGCAACTAAAGCTCGGACAGCACTTCTATTGAGAGACAGTACTAGCAGGTACTAAGCTAGTTTTGCTTTCACTTTCCCATTGCTGCGTGGGAAACAACCCCTGTATTATAAATTGTGTGATTAGATTATATGAACATGAAATTACTGTACATCATGTAATGTAGAAGTATATTTATAGCCCTGAGTAGGCCTGTACAAAAAAATGTACACCTTACTACGTACAGTAGACAGACTGTGTCGGTAGTGTCGTCTTTTAAAGTGTGAATAAACTACTTAAAAAACGCACAAGGCAAGAAAATAACAGAAGCTGGCCAGGCACACACAGTATTCAGTATCCTATTTCAATGGTTTCTAAATGTCATACATGTACAAAGTAATATGTAGTCTGACTGAGTACAAGTCAGGAAACCACTTGAATCATAGTAAACACTCAGTATAAATGCTATTTTTGATTTGACGTTTTAATACTAGTAGTCCTAGGGATATGAATGAGTACTAGGTAGCTGTCTTCATGTTTCAGACCATACATAGCAGGCCCACACGTTACATGTAAAGTTCAATGATTTGAGTTTATAATACATTTTATTTACAGGGCCTTTGTCATAACAAAACTAATACAGACGCTCTAAATCAAGTAATGTATGTGTCCCCGCCCCCCCATGGCTGTACACACAACATTATGGCAGAGCTGTGTGTGAACATAAACATCTAAGGTTCCAGGATGTAAAATCCAATCACATGACTGACAATGAATGTGTATGTTACAAAATCAGGTTTTCCTCATTTCCTAAAAGACTTTGACGGAAAATGAAACTAAAAATCTGTCGACCAAACTCCCTTTTTAGCCATACTTTGTGTCATAAGGTGCTTGTTTTAAGTTTTTCGTCAGCACTGGCATGGAAATTTGACATTCATGAATAATTTTCATTCATATTTAAACAAAATGAGTCTATGAACATCACACACACAAAATGTAAAAGAAAAAAGACAATTGTCGCTGAACAATCACAGAAATTGTCTTAACCAAAGACAATAGCGAGGTTAAGCTGCACGCTACGCAAGCAAAAACATCAACGTATTGGTCAACAAATTGTGTCATTTGTACCTGACGTGGGAAATGGTTATTTCACAAATGCTCGCGTAATGGCAGCTAATTATAAACCTCCCTAAATACAGGATATCTCAAAAACGCGACCACCAGTTAAAATTAAATTTTCTCAGGGTTATTTTATTGCACAACCCTTCCTCCATGAAACAACTACATTTATTAAGGATTATAACAATTGAAAGGTTCCAAGCAAAGGAATACATTACAATAAGGTTTATCGCGATTCAGAAACGCACTGCATTGTGGGAAGGAATATGGGGCGGTTACTATGCAGTTTGTACGACTCGCACACGCAACGCCTTTACCTTTGTGTAGGTTCAACAGCGCCCTCTCTTGATATTTTGCTATTCGCGATAAACCTTATACAATGTCTCAAAACTTCTAAACATGTCCAAAAAGAAATAATTATGCGACTGCACTCTGCATTAGGAAAAGTTTCCGTATGGCGCCACCACTTTTTCATTCGAAATAAAATAATATAGTATCTAATTTACCTGATTTATATATCCCTTTTTGTAAAAATGAGTGAAAAAGTGGTGGCGCCATACGGAAAGTTATCCCTGCATTATTTTTGGGATAATTTTCCGTATGGCACCACCACTTTTTCACTCATTTTTACAAAAAGGGATATCTCATTCAGGGTTATTAGATACTATAGTAGTGGTGGCACAATACAGGAACTTTTCCTTGTTTTGTACAAACCGTATCAACAATTATCAATGTTCAGTTTTTCAATACACAGATTATCCTTCTGTCCTTGAATTGAATGAAACCACACTATACATGCTATTAAAAAAAAAAACAGTTAGTGACTTCCTGCAATGCCGAAAAATTATACAAACTATAAATTATAACGGTAAGTTAGTAGTTGACTTTACCATATCCTTAGCTGCCAACACCCACGCAGCAACTGGCTAGCTAGGCCGGCTTGAAGCTCCTACAAACCGCAAGCATTTTGTGTCTACTCGGTCTACTCATCCCATGACCCGATTCACACAGCACTAGTCACGCGGACATTTTATACATCTTGAAACATGCTGCTGGATCAGACAACATTTTCTCCGGTTTTTTATCCTAATTACCCACACAAAATACTCACTTTTGGTTTGTACAACCACTTGCGTATTGACATCATCTTGAAGCCGAACAGCGCTAGTTAGTTGTCATAATTCCAAGAGAATAATGAGTGGTCGGTATGTGAAAATTCAGACTTTGTGGGCGTTCGGTGCGAGAGTGAAGTCTTTTTCCAGTCAATGGAAATTTATGAAAACATTGCAATGCGTGCTTAAATATGACCCGTGACATTTGTATTGCCTTACCGCTGGTAATCGCTCTAAACAAAACAACGCTATGAGATAATACGGGGGACCAGTACCTTCCGGTAAATACGGTGTCCGAAAAAGGCCATCGCTCAATTTCATGAACTGTTTAAATAACAATAAAACAAAAAGGATTGTTTGATAAACACACAGTAATGTTTAACAAACAGGGGAATCAGTTATAATAATCTAAATAATAAGATATATTGACTGATCACTTTTTTTCTGCGGAGGAATATTTGTTTTCTGAGGTAAATAACTTACAAAAAGGCCCAACCCACCCCAGCAAGCTTCAAAAGCACTCCACTGTATGCCAAATATGTGGCAGAGGGCAACCCCCCCCCCACCCCGCAATGTTTCCATTCATTCACACAATCTTGTCCTTGTGTACGGAACAACCAACCAAATGATTGTAGCCCAAACTCCCTCACGAAAGGCGAGCAACAATTTTCCATCGTACAAGTTCCAATGGGGGACAGGACAACATAAACAACTTTAGTAAGCAATACAAATTGACAAAATACAGACTGCATGTAATTGTTTTTATTTCAATTCAATAAATAATTTTATTTCATAACAAACTTGCTTACTCTGAGGGTAATGACCCTGATCCAAAATGCCTTTTTGTTAAAAAGATGATAATGGTTGAAGCTATGTACAAAGCTAAAATGTGTGTAATTATACCCCAAATCACCCAAATTATCGTTTACACCAATTCCCATAATCAAACTTTTTCTTGCATAAATTATCGAAGAAAAACCAGCTCAATGCAACTCCTACATGGGCTTCTGGTAATAGGTGTGAAGTGGGCGGGGCTAACAGAAGAATTATGCCGCACTGTCCAACACACTCATTTTTTTTACTTTTACAAAAGTCCCCTTTTTGTTCCTTTTCTCAAATCTTGCAAAAAGGTTTGACATTCAGTACAAATGTAAAGTGAGAAAGATAGAGCTTGTAAAGCTCATTTTAACTGGATTTTGGAAAGTTTATTCAACTTCTACTTCCTGGACAGACACCTAGTTATGTAATGAAGGACAGAACTGTTTCCTCAACCTAAGAGATTCAGTGAAACTTTATCATTATATACAGCCATGCTGTCTCTGCATGTCAAATCTAAACCAAACTAAACCCAAGGACAATAGCCTGGCACCTAGAAAATCACTGTAATAAATCTAGTAACTGTTTATGGGGAAATTTTACAAAGCTCTACTGGTATGAAAACACCCCCATATGAAAACAATCTGTTTGCACAATAAAGTAATTGTCACTTATACCTTTATAGTTTTAACCTCTCTACACAACATTATCTGCCTTCAAACTTTCTTGGTGACTGATTTAATGGTGTATGGATACACAATAACACAAGTTTTGTAGAGGTCACAAGGTCAAACTGAGTGTTTGGATCCAGTCATTTTCAATTAGACCCCTCATGAAAATTAGGAATTGCTCAGAAGTCTCTAACCTCCTGTTTAAAACAGTGTAAAATTTTCCCAAGTGTGATACCCTTAAGAAAAGGAACCACTCCATTTTAAATGAGCGTGCACACAAAGTAGTCACTTTTGGAAGCCAGTCAGCATTGTTTGTTGGTACATCCCGACCAGGGGTTAGTGACGACAGGTATACGACACGTTGCTCATGGTACGGAGGCCGACGTCACTTGTTTTTTAAAGAGCAAATTAATTTCATCATCTAGTGATCACGGAACACACCATCATACAAGACTAATGTTTTAGTTAAAACATCAGAAAAAATGTTTGGCCCTCTCAATTTTGGAAAGCAAATTGATTTCATCATCTAGTGATCATTGAATGCACCATCATACAAGACTAATGTTTTAGTGAAAACATCAGGAAAAATGTTTGGCCCTCACAATTTTTTGGAAAGTTTGACCACAACTGTTAATGACACTCTCTGCTGGATTTTAACAGATGGCAATTGAAAAGTTACACGTCAAGCCTGAACATCCGACATCATCTGAGGATTGTTAATTTTGCCAGAGATCTGCTGTTCAGCCCAGGTGCATAATCACCTTTGACCTCGCATCATTCACATGTCTTTCTAGTTCTGGAGATTCGCAGTTAAATGCGACTTACATGTGTATACATATAAAGCCAACACCTGTCCTTATAGGGGACCAGTCTATTATACATCTAGCTTACATAAAGGGCATACTGTCTGGATGATTGATGCAAGACCATTCCACAAGAGTTGTAACTGGTATAAAGGTAGCCTGAACATCTGACGTCACCCTTCGAGCCTTGTGAATTACATCAGAGAGTGGCCTCAAGCCAACGTCAGTTTTCTGAGGGTCACATGATATGAGCCAACTCGCATTCATTTCGCAATAAAATTCTACATATACATGGATGTACATGTACTCTATACATTGTCGGATGGTACGTTGTATCCAATGATATCGCTGGCTTTGTAAAACCAGTACTTGTCTTTATCCTTGCAGATGAGGACAGGAGATCAAGTCTTGCATTCCATGCTTAATGCAGATAGATCCATCGTGATATGACAATGACAACTGTGACCCCTGGAAGTTACTGTCACGTGGACATGTTCATGTCAATGTGATGCTCAGCTGCCACTGGCACCTGCTGCTGGCTCTGCTCCCATCTCCGAGCTGAAAGGGACAAGAAAAAGCTCTTGCTGAATAATTTGTACACAATTTAAAAGATCGGTTTTGAGTATTCAAGATGGCAGTTTCAGATTGTATAAAAGTAATAAGGTTTTGGATGTAGAGCGAGAAAAAAAGCAATTATCAGTCTGCTATAATATACAGAATTGGTGAGGCATTATAGGATTTGAGGCATTGCATGGTGAGGTATCAATATATATTTGGTTTGCATAGTTGTTTAATTCTTATCTGAAAGCTTACTAATAACTAGAAGAACTAAAACTTAAATAGTACTAGTACTCCAATACTTAAATAATGTGAAGCGCTTTTGGACTCCCTCCGAGTGTGAAAAGCGCTATATAATTATTGTTATCATAGCGCATTTCACAATGTTGTCTTAGTGCGCTTTACATTTTAGCCCTGGTCATTGGGCTAATAACATTCCCTTAATTTATCACAGCTAAAACTAGTTTTATCTGTGAAATATTTCCCTCTAAAATCAAGCCTGGAGTTGCACGTAGGCCTTAGTCCCTGTCGCCATGCCCCTGTTTGCAAACAGAAAATGGCCTTGCCCTCTCAAAGTTCAAGTTCAAGGCCTTTGAAATGAAGTCATGTTCGAGACAACTGTATCTGTAAACCTACAACAGAAAACGCAACTTTGAGTTGTACTTACAAACGTAATACAACTCCAGCTGTTGTCTGAGTCTGACTTTTTTTAGTTCTTCCCTGTAGCGTTGTGTTCTTTCTTCCATTGCGGCTGTCGGCCGGGTGAATAACCTGGCAAACATTCCAGTGTGTCTGAGTGGAACAAAGAGAGATTTTAGAAGATGAGATAAGAAAGGATGAGATTAGGAGTTTTAAAGGAATATTTAAGAATTGGTTGTTGCTAACAAAACAGTTGCTGGCAGCGAGGGCACTTTATGTAATCCCCCATTCATAAACTGACAAACCTGAAGAAGTTTGAGATTGATCGGCCATCTGGGTCACAAGAAAATAGTGAAAAACTAATCACACATTTTGCATGACATCGCTGCAAAAAGATTTTATGAATAAAATGCTCACTGAGCGATTAACTCAAAAAGCAAAATTAGATAATTGTAATGTCCTAAATGTCCCCCATTGAGAAACAATGTTTATCAATCAGCTTTTTATAATCATTTAAAAGCGAAACACTGTCATCCAAAAACACAACTTGCCATTGACTCACCTCTTTAAATAAACGAAGAACCATACAGACACCACAATGACGATCATGTAGATATTGGTGGCTTCATTCCAATGATCGATGTGCACCTCTGGCGGGAGACCATGATTCTCACTCGCCATGTTGAATGCTGATGATACCTTTGGTATTAATCATTAACGATTACATTGACATTGATGAGCTGTTGGGAGCTTGAACAAGCTGAAAACAAATAGCGAAAAATGAAAATAAAATACTTGTTTACTTATAGACCATGTGAACTTTGTTTACAATAAGTGTGATCTTGTATATTCTTCGAGTATTCTGGCAGGCACGATACTGCACAGATTATATGGGAAAGTTAAATTTTTGTGTCATAATTTCCACATAAATCCAAGAATTATGAAAGTAAAAGCTGGACAGGTTTTGAGATGTGCCCCCTTTCATCATATCAAAAGTTGATAAGCGTTAGACAGTGCAATCTCCATAAAATATAAGATTTTATGATTTCCACCTACAGGCTGCGTACAAATTTTGCCTGCAGGAAGTCCAGGCTCTGTGGCTCTTTTGTAAACATGTGATGTCACAGGTCACATCGTCTATAAATTACTAACTGGTAAATTTACAGTGCAGTGCCAAGCCCACCTTGTTGAGCTTTTAATGGCTCTCATCAGTCTCACACAGTCTGTAAAACAAACAAAGAACCTGTAATGGCCAACTGTGATGAGACCGATGTAAATGAGAGCCATTAACAGCTGAATTTCAAGGTTGTGAAAATGTATTGTGTGTATAATAAGTTGCTCTCTCTTCTTCACAGGTTCGACTCCCGGTGTCATGACAAAAACTGTCCGCTGGCAATAAGTGTCCGCTCATTAGCATATTCGTTGTGATTGGCCAAGCGTCTATGACGTCACATTGTAGTAAAAATAGTGTCCGCGGTTAGCGTGCATCATCAATGCGTGCCTTGCTTCATTTTTGACATTTTAGTTTTACATTTTTGTGACACTTTCCTGCTTGTATTTGATTATAAGCATTCGTATTATTTATCATTTATCACTTTTATTCGTATTTTTTAACCTGCACTTTTTAATTACAAAGTAAAATACTAATCTTGACATACTTTTGAGATTAAGAGTTCGTCTATTTTTTAACTTGACTTGTGTGCTTGAAAGCATTCTTGGTTGTATGTTAATTTTTTTTATATAATAAATAATTCGTAACCTTTAGCACAATCCATACTAGTTGCGATAACATAACCCTCCTCCCGACGGCCGGCCACCGGGAGGAGGGTTACGTTATCGCAACTAAATCCGTACTTGTTAAACCTGCACTGTTTTACCATAGTAAAATACTAATCTTGCATACTTTTGTTTTGAGAGAAAGTGTTCTGTTGCGTGTTGGTCTACTTTTTAACTTGGCTTGTATTTGAACGCTTGGTTGTATTTGATTCTAAATAATCAACACGACGCAGCATGCATGGGCCTGGCGCCCAGACACTATTTTTTGGGCGGACACTATTAGTCACGCAATCCGTGTCAAATAGTGTCCGGGGTGTACTGTGCATGCTCAGCGGACACTTATTGCCAGCAAACAGTTTTGGTCATGACACCTGTACTGCATTGTATTATTTGATTGATTACACAATACAATACTAAATAACTAACTTCTATTTTCTATCCATTTCTTCCTCCAGCATAGATAACAGATAGATATATGGAGACTGGTGAGAGAGAAGGCAGGATCGAGGAGAGATATTTTAAATAATCTTTTTAAGTTTCACTTTTAGCAAAATAATAATTTTTTTAAACCGGTCGCCATATTATTAATACTACTATTATATTATAAAAATTAAAATTAAAAAACACTTCAATTTTTTTATAAAAACAGGCAGAAATTGGTTGCGAGGTCGTGAAAGTTTTCCTCCAAGTCGACTGTCCACTTACCTTATTCGAAAAATCCAAACATTCTTGACTTTTGACAGCCAATTAAGCCAAAACAAGTAAAAGCTGGCACATAACACTAACAGACAGAAACAAATGTGTTGTTCTACACAATATAGACTGGTGCCGTATTGAGACTGTATGGTACCCTGTTAGCGTCAGTAGTCTTGGTTCAAGACTCTTTGGATTGTCACAAGAGGGCGCGCACCCCGAGGACCGCTAACTTTCTCGGCTTGCTTTCTTGGGGTGTGTTAGCGGTCCCGGTTGATAGCGCGTTGAGGTAATAGTGCGCCCTCTTGTGACAAACCTAAGAGAGTCTTGAACCAAGACTACCGCATCAGCCGCGTAGTCAAAAAATAGAACACATACAATACAGGGAGGTTTCAAAATGTCTCCTTACTCATTTTCTGAAGGTAAATCAGATTTCTCATTCACCTTCAGAAATTAGCGAAATGAGACACTCGTCATCTCCCTGTACTGTATGTGTTCTATTCTCTGAATACTCAGCTGGACAGGAATATAGACTGGTTCCGTTGTAAGACTGTATGGAACCCTGTATACCCATGACGTTTGTTTGTGTATCGCATGCAGTAACAAAAACAAAAACAAAACTATTTTTTTAACAGAGGTAGAGCAAAAAGGTCACAAAAGTTTGTTGATAAATTAACCCATCATCGTTTGTTTACTTCAATTACCTCAATACTTGCTTAAATGTTTCCGGATATAAACAGTCACAGTTTTGGTGGTCAGCGGTCAAGTTGTTACATATTTGTTACATTTTTATTTTCCAAACAATAAATATTAAAAAAACAATGTAAAATTAAATAGTTCAGGTTGTTGTTTGTAATTGATGAGTATCATCATATACTAGGCTACTAGCACGACTAGGAACAACTGTCCCTTTTCTTATTGCTCTATGATTTTATTATTATTACTATTATAATTATTATTAATTATTATAATAATTTGTTTTTGGTGGGGGGGGGGGGGTGAAAGAAAATGCATACCAACGCATTAATTAGTGTAGTACGTAGGCAAGAAATGGACAATCAAAAAAGATTATGATGGAAAATGTAGGTCCTCATTACCCACTCAGTTTAAAAAAGAGCTATCAGAATTCTGCCATGTAGAATTAAAAGAATGGACACAAAAATGTTTATTCCATCTTAATTAGTATCAAGGAGTTCAACATTTTATTTTTAAAGCAATGTACACAAAATTAAGTCTACATTTCCATCTTTAAAAAAACATGTTTCAAAGATAGTGATGTCACTGCTTTAAAGGACACTTACTTTACTTGGTAACAGGAAGAAATAGCTGTTAAAAGTATAAAAGATTGTGGGAAATGACTCTCTGAAGCAACAGAGTTTTTTAGAAAGGTTTTTTTTGCAACAAGGGTGTGCTCTTTCGTCATTTTCTTGCATGGTTGAAGAGCCCAAATTATCACAGATTTGCTAATTATATTTTATATGTATGCATATATGTTGGGATACACCAAGTATGAATACTGGTCTTTGCCAATTACCAAAGGTGTCTAGTGTCTAGTGTCATCAAAACAACTTCAGTTTGCTTTCTTTGCCTTATTATCAACACCTTGTCCTTTTGGAATGTTAACTTAAAATATCAAAAACAGAACAAATAAGTGGAAGGTCTGTCAATTTTTTTTACTTTAAAGAAAGGAAAAATTACAAAAACTGGAATACAAATTGTTACAACTGAATTGAAAGACTTATTAACTCGGAATTTAACCATTGTAAAATTTGTTCAAATAAAACTGTTCATTTATTCCCATGCCTCATTTTTAAATGAAAGAAAACAACAGTGCCCTAAAACTTCTTTGTTTTTAAACATCAACAATTTTCCACCTTTTTTCTCTCTCACATCATTATGTAAACTTACTTAAAAACTAAAAAGATTAATGTACAAGTCTTGATTCAGAGTTATTAAATAATTATGGTTTTTATGGACTAGTTCATAAGATTATGGACTAGTTCATAATATATATTGGGTGCGTTCCATAAGTTTACACGAGTTGTTCATTAGCCATCACGTGATACTCGTGTCTTCCCCTAGTGTCAGCCACCACAGAACCAGGTACCAGGGGGCTCTGGTGACTACCACGAGTGTTCCCCGGTACACCCGGGAAGCCAAACAACCACACCCAATATGGACCATTGGTAAATAGAGACAGCTTATCGGTGGCCATCAACCGAGGCAACTACATGTAAAGAGTTTCGGCAGTTCATGCTGTGGTGGGCCCAATCAGCAGATTGGCACTTAGGGCTGCAGTAAGTTTGCTGAAGACACAATGAGCACTCGAACTGACCCACCAGTCCGCAGACGCACAGCTTGGATGTGTCTGTTAGGAATAGGAGAAAAGAACAAAGAAAGTTTAAGTAATGATTGAAGCTTTGCATGCGTGATGGATAAGAATAAACTATAAATAATGGTTGCGGGTACAACCATGTGTAAATCTCTTTTAGGGGAGTGTTGGCTCGTCTTTTAAAAACAGAAACAAGTTTGTTTTTTTTTTTTCTGAAGACTAGCAGAGTATACTGTTTCAAGCGTCAAAACCAAACCAGCTCTTTTCAGAGCCAATACTCCCTCTTAAGAGAATTATTACATGTTTGAACTCTCAAGTTTACTTTAATTTATAGTTTATTCTTAGAAAGTATAAGTTTTTAAGCTTTGTATGGTGTCTGGCCAAAATCTGCATCCAAAATTCGTATCAGTTGGTGAGAAAACAGGCCAGTGCAAGCACAACGCCCCTTATCTTCAAAGGAACTTCAATCCTACATTCTGATTGAGGTCACGTGCATGTTTCACGCACAAAGATCAGCTATCGTCCAATGATTTGCTTCCTTTGGCCTCGGTGAGAGCGTTGTTTGGCCGCAGTGAGAGTGCCTTTTGAAAGGATGACGTCATATGCATATGAATGTTTAAGAGTGCAATGGTGAGAATATTTTCATGAGATGAAAGATGGAAAATTTCATCTGTCAAAGAATGAAAATTATTCTCTCCATTGCATGAATGCAAAACATGTATTACTTATTGACCACCGACAGACAGGACCTGGGTGTAACGTCCGTGTTCGGAATAAATACCTTGGTCCTTGACCCAGCGGATCAAGACACTATCAGCTTGGTAGACTTCAGAGAGGACCAAGTTCTTCTCCTTAGCCCCGTCAATGTCCTTTAGGGTCTCGTGCATCAAGATGAATTTCTTGTCTTGGAGTTTAGCGGGGAGGGCCCGCGTCACGTCATCTCGGAGGTCATGCATTGTGCCGACTTTGTTGGCCTCGACGGAGCCAAGCTTCTGGAATTTGCTGTGTGAGTTCTTCGCCATGATGATCATTTGGACACGGTCTTCAAGAACTAAAATATGAAACAGAAAAAAGACTGTTTATCAGGTATACAAATTTGAAGGTGTTCTAAAAAATAATTAAGTATAAAAACAAACTTGGGGGACAAGGGAGTAGAATGAAGCCGCGGAAAGCCGAGCCATGCAATGAGCCCAGGGTTTGGCAGTTTGAAGTAAGGTCAGGTCTGGAATTTCACAGAGGCCACAATGGCTATGGTCTCCAATGCCATGGTGTCGATTCTACAAAGAGCCAAGATCGATCTTAACTGTAAATCAATCGCAGTTGCTAAGTAAGGTGTGATGTCACAATACTAACAATTTGTCTTGCGATGCATTGAATTGCTTTGTGAAATCGGCCCCTGGTCTTGGACTTGTTGCCCCTTAAAGGGAAGGTACACGTTTGGTAGTTACTCAAAACAAATATTAACTTAAAAACTGACTTGGTAACGAGCATTGGAGAGCTGTTGATAGTATAAAACATTGTGAGAAACGGCTCCCTCTGAAGTAGCGTAGTTTTTGAAAAAGAGGTAACTTCTCACTAAAATACTAAAAGACTTCTAGCTGAAGTCTTTTATTCCTATCTGAAAGCACACAAATTCGTCTAACAAGGGTGTTTTTTCTCCCAACTTCGATGACCAATTGAGCTCAAATTTTCACAGGTTTGTTATTTTATGCATATGTTGAGATACACCAAGTGAGAACACTGGTCTTTAACAATTACCAATAGTGTACCTTCCCTTTAAAAAGTTTCCACTTATTAGAGTGCCCTTTGAAAAATTAAAATGGCCCGGCCCTCTCAAAGAGGAAATTCCAGGCCTGTAGAAGGTAGAAGCAAATACTGGACAGAGCATCATGGGTCTCTATTCTTACGTCGTTCTTGCTGTCCAGAGGTTTCAGTGAATCCTGGAGGCAGAGCGGTGACTTCAACCTCAGGGGTACGCCTTGCTGTGTTTGGAGTCAAGCGACCATTGAGGTTCGGGTCTTGGTTTCTACAGGGAGAGAAAAAGATAAGATAATCGTTGATCCAACAAGCTCCCCAAATGCACCCCTTAATAATAATAATTTGGGGTCCTTACTCGCAGCTAGAGCTGAATTGAGAAGGACGCGGCTACAACGTGTTCGAGAAGCAGGCATGCAAGGGCGCATTCAGCTGCCAGCCACATCAACCCATTATGACCACGGAGCACAGCCAAGATCGAAAGTGTTTGATTTTTTCCTGAGGGAGTAAAACCGGAATGTCTGGAAAACCCTCGTGGCACAGCAGAGAACCAACGCACAACTCGACTCACAATGGCCCCGACCGGGAATCGAACCGGGGTCACCTTGGTGAGAGGCGAGCGCTTTACGCACAAGCCAACCGTGCCACCCAAATACTTCAAGGCATTAAGGTAAAATAGTACAGAGATTCGTTATTAATTGTATAATTTATTTGGTGTGACTACACATCTAACAGCACAATAATTGCCAACATCAGGACAAATTGGAAACAAGAAGCAATGCTCAGTTTTAGATGTAGGAGGAAAACCCCAAATGGGGGAAACCCAAGCAATCACTTAGGGACTGAAAACCCAATCCACATCCAAGGCTCCGGTCAGAGGTGAAAGGCAGAGAAAGAAACCACTGAGCAAACCTGATCCCCAACTTGTAAATCGCTGCGAGGAAAACAGAACGCTTTACAGGAATTAACAAGATAAAAATCAGTACATAAAATAACCCTCCTCAATTTACTTCTCCCCTACCCCAAGTTCCTCCCCCTACCCCAAGTTCCTCCAAGTCTTTCCCCTACTAATCAATCTACTTACAGTGATCTATCCTGACCTTCATCCTTAAAGTTGGGTTCGGGCAAGGGTACAGCCTCAACCATGTTCCGCTTCATACCTGACCAAATCCAAAAGAAAACCATACACATTTAAACTTTGTGTATTATGTACGCCATGTTTTGGTGACCCTTTATCAGAAACAAGTCTCTGACATAGAACTCGTTGACCAAAACAATTTCAGAGAGTTGTGCGAAAACGAGTCTGTAGACAGAAACAGTTCAAGGCATAGGCAGTTATTTTGAAAAACTAATTTTAATACAAATATTGAGTGGCTCAGAGTGGAATGGGAGGAATATTATCGCAAGGTAAAATTTGGACTGAAATGGAACAGTTTTATATAACTGACATATAGATCCTTGTCATTTGATGTATTTTAAAAGTATCACATTATGAAAAATCACACAAATTACTGACAACCAAAAATCATTTAGAGCCGCGTAGCGGCAACAATGCACAAATCAGATCACAACCTTTTGCACAGGTGCTCCTTTGTTTTAGCAGTGGCGCGGCGGCGCAGAACTGCTCAAAACATTGGGAACAACGATGATCCTAACTGTTGAATGGGAAATGACAAGGATCTGTATGTCAGTTATATAATCTAAAATAACATTTCATAGCTGTGCGAAAATGGGTCTGTAACCAGCAACAGTTCATGACACTTGAAAATTAATGTTCCAAAAACCACGATGCCTTTTTTGTCTATAATTAATGGCACTAAGTCTTAAAAAAGTTATATTCACTTAAAGGCTCACCTCTACACTTGCAGAATTTCCATGCGGTCAACACGATGGTTAGTAAGATAACGGGGGCAAGTGAGACAATAACTATAATGACACAATCAGGAAAGGGTGGCTGCAGACAAAACAAATGAAATATATAGTAATGATAATAATAGTTGCTTCTTAAGGCCCGGTCCCACTGCAACATTAACGAGAACCATAATGATAACGACACAAAGAGAACGCATTCTGTTAGTCTTCTGCGTAAAGGAATTCAACCAATTCAATTTTTTCTCTGTGTGTCGTGATCGTTAACATTGTCGTTATCGCTGCAGTGTGACTCTGCCTTTATAGTGCTCAAATCTATCACTCAGTACTGCTCCTTGGTGCTTTAGCATTCAGTATTCTTCTCTGCAAAGTATGCAAAGTTACTTTTTTAAAGCATGAGACCTATTCCTTTACAAAGCCCCATGCAATGGTTTACAAGGTGCTGTGGCGAATATGCAGCCAATCAAACAAGAAACATCGCGGCGAACCCCTTCTCTTTACGATAAATGCACTGGGTTTTATTACATGCCTTAAAGAGCACATCCGACATACTAATTAATAGTTGGTTCTTAAAAACAGTAGATTCAAGATTGTTGTATGTTTTGAGATGTGTTTGAGTTCAACAGTCCCCAATTGCATAGAGCTGCTTATTAGCACAAAAAGGAGCTAAGCACAACAAGATAATGCTCACTAGAATAAGATTAAGATTACAAACCAAACTTTCATGTCACTTGTCCAATACCTGACTGGTAGCCTGCTAAGCAGTAAATTGCTATCAGCAATAAACTGTTGGTGTCAAACATTTACTTTGAACATGGCGTATTTTAACGTTCACGTTAAATAAAGATTTGATTAGGACAGTGAATTGTGAACCTTACCGCTTTTTTTGCCTGTATTTCTGTTGTGGTAGCCTGGAAAAAAGGAAAAAGAAATTGGATTGTCTGTTATAGGACTACAAAGGATGAAGTTTGTGATAATTTACATCAACTGTCAACTTTCTTTAAATTTTGGTTTTACCCTTACGCCGATGTGTGTTAGCACTGTATATTCATTTCCCAAGTTTTGTGAAAAAAAACACAGGCATATTACTTGGGTGAGATTCGAACCCACGACCTTTCCATTTTAAAGCAGTGTCACACCAACTAGAACACCGGGAAAGTATTGAGTATACAGTGCTCACACACATCTGTGTCAGGGTTAAACCAAAATTAATATTCTTTATCAACAATGCAAGTTTTACATCTAATAAATTGTTGCGGTACCCGCTGCCAAAACATAGGATTCAAACTGCCTCTAGCAGCCGGGCAATCTCGGTAGTCAGGTTGGTAAGACACTGCTCTAGAATTGCAAAGGTCTTGGGTTTCCAATCCCACCCGAGTACTAAGCCTGTGATTAATAAGACCCATAAGTTACAAGACTTACCGCTGTCGTTTCAGATGGTTCTGTCGTCTTCATAGCATGGAGAGAAAAACATTTGAAAAGACTTCATTAACTGTATACATTGGATGGTATTTTGATGCTGAAAAGAATGCTTATTATTATTTGGAATATGACTGTTTTATGATGACTGACTGAAAGTCAATAAATGTGCAGTTTGTAATAATTATCAATATAAACCACAAGGGAAACTGACTGGGTAAATTTTGAAATGATTTTTAGGGTTGAACAAATAATTGACTAGAGTGGGATTCGAACCAACGACCTCCGGATTAACGTGCCGGCGCTCTACCAACTGAGCTATCTAGCCCTATATTGGTGGTGTCCCTATTTTGTCAATATCTAGTCAATTCTTTGTTCAACCCCAAAAATCATTTCAAAATTTACCCAGTCAGTTTCCCTTGTGGTTTATATTGATATCTGAAACAAAAAGGTCGCATCCCCTTAAGGTGATCCCCTGGCTGCCGCTTCCCAGGTTGTATCGTAATTTGGATGTGATACCTGGCTACACGGCAGTTAACGGTTTATATGGCTTCTGACTGGCACCCTGAACAAAGATATTGACAAAATAGGGACACCACCAATATAGGGCTAGATAGCTCAGTTGGTAGAGCGCCGGCATGTTAATCCGGAGGTCGTTGGTTCGAATCCCACTCTAGTAAATTCTTTGTTCAACCCCAAAAATCGTTTGTAATAATTGTAAGACTCGTAAATCTTACCACTGTTGTTGCTGTTATTTCAGGCATTTCCTTCGCTGTAGTCTGGGGAAAAAAAATGAGAAAGACATTATTGAATAATTGTATAGTAGCCCGCTTTGCAAGAACGTCCCTTATGTTCCAAAATTGACTTTCTGAGATCAAACATAGAGGAAAAGGTCATACTCTAAGCTTTAATTTGGTGTCTGTTGGAGCTCTACAGCATCTTGCACTCTGGAGACTGACAATATTATACATTGTAAAGATTTTAGTAAAGTACAGGCCTGTGTTCGCTTCGTTTTTGAAAGGGCAAGGACACCAAGGCATTTTCTCTTTGGCAAAGGGCACCTTATGAGGAAATTGTAAACTTCTACTGGAGCATTTCAAGGGCACCAAGACAATGGCAAGGGGCAACAGAGGCAATCGCCTCCGTTGCCTCCGTGAAGTATCAGGCCTAGTACCCTAGCAACAAACACTTTCTTGCTAGAATTTGCTTCTGAAATTTAAAAACATCACAAGACATAATGGGGGTGTCGTGGCCGAGCAAATAAGGGTACCGAACTCAAGCTCTGGTGTTTCTGTTTAGCAGAGTGTGGGTTCGAGTCCCGTTCGTGACACGTACTTGTGTCCCTGAGCAAGACACTATACTTAAAACTATAATTGCTTCTCTCCATCCAGGGGTAAATGGGTACCTGTGAGGGCAGAGATAGTTCTTGTGATTAATTTAATAGCTTAGTAGCGCATATTTGTTGCACAGGCTTCACACTCAGAAAGCTGAAATGGTTTAAGGAATTAATTTAGATGGCCCAGTGACCAGAGGTAATAAAGTTGGAAGCGCTTTGAGACGCCCTGCGGATGTGTAAAGCGCTATATAAAAATCAATTATTACTATTGTAAAAGTTATCCTGCACAGGTAGACAAATTACACAGCAATGTTCTTTTCAATTTATTCAAAATCTGTTAATGTGTAAACTTACCTCTTCGCCGTATGTTACCGCGCCCACCTGCAGGTATTGGACTGGGGTTAGAGTGTAGCCATTGAACGTCAGAGTAATGTCACCAGACTGAATGTCGCTCCAAATTTCCTCCTGGGTGGCATTCAAGTCTCCTTGGATGTCAAACGAGACTAGAATGGATCCTAGGATTGGAAGAGAAGGATTCAGTTTTAGAAACGTTTCACTTCATGAAGTTGTCCAAAGCAATAAAAAGGTAGAATTCTTAACAATAAAAACTTCCAACAAAATAACGAGGCAAAATGCAAACAAATTTTACAAGTTGACGTTGAGTGTAAAAATGTATCATTGGACGATAGCTGTTCTTTGTGGGTAAAAATGTTCCCGTGACCTCAGCATACTTGTAGCATTTGGCGTTATGCAAGGGGATCTATTGGTTTCTATTGCCCCCTGCACAAAAGCGAAACGCACCTTCGAACAATGCAGGTCTTTTTCGGAGTCAAATCTCTTGTGCTTAATTTTGTGCATGATTTTTACTCCCAAAATGGCGGTAAGGAAAATTGCATGTGCTGCACGTTGTGCAATAGGTCTATTATACAAATATTGACTGCGTCGAGTGCTATGGTTAAAACTATGACTCCCGAGGTGATCCCCGTAGCGTTCTATTTTCCTGAGGCGAAGCCGAGGGAAAATAAAACGCTCCGGGGATCACCGAGGGAGTCATAGTTTTTAACCATTGCACGAGTAAAAGCAGTCAATATTTGTTTTACAACACCCCAAACATTTCTAAATACTGTACTATTATTATTAAGTTACAAACCTGAATGCTACAATCCACGGACGACGCGAATACAGATTGCAAACACTTTTACTGAATGTGTTCATGTAGTGTCGTGCAATCCGAAATGGTTACAGACTATTAATTTGTCATACTCGCACACGCAACGGACGTCTGGGTACTGCACGCCGTGTGCTAGTCTGTCGGACTAGCGCACGGCGCCATGTGCTAGTCTTCGGACTAGCGCATGGCAAACCGACGGCCGTCGTCTAGCAAAACTAAGACATGTCATGTGACGCGCTCTAAACCAATGAGCAGGCAGAATACTTGCAAGGGGTGTTATAAATGTATATATGCCAGTGGAGTGAGTGGTGCAAAAATATAAACTTAAATGTGAACAAACATGCATTATACCTCCAGCTAATGTTCTTGTTAGCAACTGAACCGTTTGTTTATGAAGTTACCTTAAAGGAACACGTTGCCTTGGATCGGTCGAGTTGGTCTTTGAAAAGCGTTTGTAACCGTTTTTTATAAAATGCATATGGGTAGAAAGATGTTGTAAAAGTAGAATACAATGATCCACACAAACATGCCTCGAAATTGCGTGGTTTTCCTTTTACCTTGTCGACTAACACGTCGGCCATTTATGGGGGTCAAAATTTTGACTCCCATAAATGGCCGACCATGTTATTTTGCACAGTAGAAGG
The DNA here is from genome assembly GCF_032118995.1 of Asterias amurensis. Taxonomy (NCBI): domain Eukaryota; kingdom Metazoa; phylum Echinodermata; class Asteroidea; order Forcipulatida; family Asteriidae; genus Asterias; species Asterias amurensis. The sequence continues at coordinate 6,248,803 of NC_092655.1, read as the reverse complement.
AAAACCACGCAATTTCGAGGCAAACTTGTGTGGATCATTGTATTCTACTTTTAAAACATCTTTCCAACCATATGCATTTTATAGAAAACGGTTACAAACGCTTTTGTTTTGACCAACTCGTCCGATCCAAGGCAACGTGTTCCTTTAAACTCAAGCAAGTGTTTTAGCTTTAGCAAGCACAAAAATGACTTTTCAGTAAAATAGCTTCATGACATTGGGCTCTAAGTTTACTAGACTGGCAATGTCCTGTGCACAAAGTGCACAAAGGGGCTAAATTACCTCTCTCGATTGATACATTGCTGATCTTAACACCGCTATATCTGGCTCCAAAGTAATTCAGAACGTAAATCTCAAGCTCAGCCTCGTACCCGGCAGCCACCAGATCGTAATCTCCCGGGAACAGCAGTTTGAGCCGACGCACTGGCCCAGTGTAGTAAAGCTGCTGATTGGACACCACATCGAAGGAGTCGACCAATAGGGTCAGCTCGTAGACACTTGAAGGCACTGTCACCACGGTGACCTTTAGGACATAGCTGATGCCGGTCGCGTCGATCGTCAGGTTGGTGAAATTAGCCTGGCCAGTGCTGAGGTCAAAGGTTGTTTCTAGTTGACCTCCTAGCTGACCTATGTAGTTGGCAGGCATGAAGAGGGCCATTGTGGCATGCCACTCAAGTCCCTGTAGATCATGGCAATAAAAAAAATATTAACTCTTGAAATTTGCCAGTTTAAAATTGTATTACTTGTCCGTTCACTCTTTTGGTCACCATAAAATCACCTATTGATGGCAGGTCTGAGGAGAGCCAGTTAATAGTATCGTCATCAAGGGTCATCATCAGCACTATTTGGGGGTCCAAAGATTTTGCACTCCTTGATTAATAAGACTGGGTGGAGCTGCACAAACACAGATCAAAAGTAGCAGTGCAAATTTTGCAAGGATTCTGTTTGGTACGACTGTATCGTTGCAAATTTTGCACTGCTATTTTACTACTGATTCTTAGCTAAGACTGGTGCAAGTCTCGCGCATATTTTATTTTCTAGTGGGTTTTGTGCATAGAGTTATATATAAGAACTAGAGGGCGCACTGGTGATGCTTCTTGCACAAACGCGACGGGACCTCAAGGAGACACGCGCGCCATTATGCAGGCGCGTTGAATATGAAGAATACGTTGGAGTTTGTGTTTATTGAACACTGACGCGATGCTGTTTTGTCAACTTACAAAATGGCCGCACAAACACACGCTAAGCAATACCTGTTTGTTCAACTTAGAAAATGGCCGCCTGCGCACATACGGGGCGCGTATATAGGTCAGTGCGCCCTCTAGTTCTTATATATAACTCTATGGTTTTGTGTGATCTCACCTTGGTCATGAGGTCTCTATAAGGAATCATCAGCGTAATCTCATCTCTCAGCTCAATGATCACCTCAAAGGTTGTGTTTTCATTCACCATGTCCGGCGCCCTCAACGCCGACAGGTAATACGGCCGCACGGCCACGTCGAAGGCATTGGAACTGACCGCAAGACTGGATGTGTTGGGCTTGGTGACAGCAAAGTCTAAAATGACTCCTGATACAGTCAAGTCCATAGTCAGATCTGTGAAGTTGGCCCAGCCACTGATGAATGACACGGTCAGGTTTCCTGAGAGCTGGCCGCTTGTACTTGATGGATTCATCGATGCCGTAACTTGCCAGGGATTTGAGGCAATTCCAAGTTGGGGGATCATAATTCCCTGTAGGAAGGTAAAAAAAGTTGTTTGATCAATGATGACAATAATTATGATATTTAAGTTAGCTTTTGCCTCGATGTTTCCTGCAGGAAAAAAATCTGCACAAAGATACAAAGACAAGTTTTATCAACGATCCTGGCCAAGTTTCATAAAGCCAGTTTGTAAGCACAGAACAAATTTACTTCACAGAAACTGGTCACCAGCCAAAATTCTACAAAGTTAACCGAGTTGCAACTTGTGCCCAACAAAATGTTTGCTTGGCAAAGAAAATTGCTATTAAGCAGTATTTTCTGCTCAACAGCTTTATGAAATTGGGCCCTGCTGTTGATTTCACCAATTTCTTTCTAATTTAGGGTTAATCTTAGGACGAGTTAAGTTCTGTATTAATAGGCCTTAAGGAGCCGTTTGAACACATCCTAAGTTAGGACGAGTTACCTGTCCAAACTCGAGATTGGATTAATCCTAGCATTTTGTGAAATCGGCTGCTGGACTCTTACCAGTGCATCCACGGCGTAGATTGAGGGCTGTTGAATGAAGGGAGCTCTCTCTCTGGCCTCATCAGGTTGTGTGTAGATGACTAGGGATTCTGCAGTGCGATAGACAACCTCAACTACAAACTCAGCATTCTGTTTCTCTTCGATCTCATGCTGTATCTCAGAAACCCTGACAGAAACAAAAATAATAATAATAATAAAAATAATAACAAAGAATATTTATAAGGCGCCAAAATCCACCATTAGGTGCTCAAGGCGCACAAGAGGGGAAACCACACACAGCAAAGGAAAATTAAGCATAAAAAGGATAAGTTTGGTGAGCAGAAAAGACAACGTGGAAACAAATGCAGACCAGTTTGAGCCGTGTGAAATACAACGCGTGGTGTGTCATGACCGAGCAGATAAGAGCACCGGACTCAAGCTCTGGTGTTTCTGATCAGCAGAGTCTGGGTTCGAGTCTCAGTTGTGACACTTGTGTCCTTAAGCAAGACACTTAACCATTATTGCTGTGCCTCCAGATGGGACGTAAAGCCATAGGTCCTGGGTGTTGAATATTTCTCGTAAAAGAACAAAGTGCACTTATCGTAAAGAGAAGGGGTTTGCCCCTGTATTCCTGGTCTATGAAGGAATAGGTCTCATGCTTAAAAAATGTAGCTTCAAACAACAAAGCTTACAAAGGTCCACTTTAGTCTGGTGCTTTGATTGCTCAACACATCCTTTATGATTCCAAAGAAATATCAAACATGAAGAAAAGACTCTACTCACGTTTTGGTCCCGTTGGGTACATCACTGGACCCACCTGTTTCATTGGTGGCATGCACACCTCCTGTGGGATCGACGGGTTCTGCAACTGGGTCGGTCATAGACATGGAGGTAAGCGTGATGTTCAGTAAACCTCCGAGGCTTCCTGACTGTAAGTCGTCAACCAATAAAGACTGGACCTCAACCAATTGGTCAAAGTTTAGGGCGGTACCTGGTGCTGGTGCTACAAAGTACAGAAAAAACATTTGCACAAAGTAATGGATGAAGTCTTTAACATGAATTCCATTTTCATTTCAAATTAATAACACAGAAAAATAGAAGACTTCATAAAGACAAAAAGTTTTCAGAATGTTGCTTGGGGTACATTTACTTTTATTTCATCTTACTAAGCTCGTCTTTGATACAAATTATGAATCAACTCATATATTTTGTGTCTCTTCGTTTTTCTTTTGGGTTAATGAAATTTAGAACCAATGTTTGGGGGACAAATATCTAAGTTTACTGAAAACACTTTCAAACACCAGTTCTTTTTAGAATCAACATACCTAAAAAAGATTTACACATGGTGTTAAACCTCACCTGATTATTTAAAATAAATACAAAATAAATGCTCCCACCATGCCAAGTTTCCAATTCTACTTAGAAAACACTTTATTTAACTTGTTCATTCAAATAAAGGACTGAATCTTCAGTCCTGAATACTCACTTGGGACATTTTGTGGGGCCGGTGTAGTTGCATTAACGCTCGTGTCATTCTGGGTCGTCTCTGAGCCCGGTGACTCAATAGTTGGTGCTGGCGGAGGCCCGATCTCAATCACCACCTCAGTTTCGCCGCCAACAGCACGGCGTCGTCGACGTCCACTCGCCTCGCTGACCACATCCACGATGCGGATCTGCGATTTATCCACATTTAGCAGTCCGGCGAGATTCCTCACCAGATTCACCTCGAAGAAGTCGTCGACGGTCACGGCGGGGACACCGAAGGTGACCATGATGACGGCAGTGGTGCGGATCTCAATGGGCACTGGACCCTTTATAAGCATCCATAGGGTCTGGGTTGTACGATCAAAGTAGTTCTCGCCATAAACACTAGAGGTGACGGAGGGATTGTATTGGTCGGCAGGTAGGTTAGGATCCTTTGCCTTCCAGGTGAAGTCGCCAGTGCTGAAATCGGCATTGTTGGGGTTAACGTACCGATTCTGAAATACAAGACAAGTATCTGGGATTCTTACACAATTTTTGAAACAAGAAATACTTCTGGTTTAATAGATGGGTTGCACATGCTGTCATTGACCCCCATCGTTGACAAAACGAAAGGCTTTTATTGGCTGAGAGTTGTGTGCAGTGCATACATGCATGCACTTTTCCTTTGTTTATCATGGCGCTTTATGCAATCCATCTATATAAGGAACAATACTTTATACAATCTTCAAAAAAACACACAATCAAACCAAACTGTGTAAGTTTCATCAAACTTATTGAAAACAACAAATTCAAGTTCATATTTAGTTACAAGTTTTTCTGTCAACTTTAAAGAAACTGAAAGAAATATATAGGATTTAAGGCATTGCATGGTAAGGTTTCAACATATATTTGGTAAGCTGCAACACCATGTGTGTATCTACTTGCCAGGTAGAGTCTGTGCTTAGAGAACTGTCTTTCCTTATTCTACTACTGCGGAGTAGATTGCTCAGGTTTTCGGGAGACTTCTCAGTTCTGAAAAGAACTGTCCTGCTTTTTAACTATTACCTGGGCAGATGGTATAGAAAATAGGCTGGGACTACTACTTTAGCGTAAGGATCGTAATTAACTGTACTACCGCGGAGTCAGTTCTTAAATTGGTCTCAACGTTTTGACTAGCTTGCTTTAGTCATCGTCATGAGACTGAAAGAAAGATATTGTACAAGGAAATGTTACCTGATAATAAACATCCAATCGTTGGGGATTGGAGTACCAGATTCCAATCACAACAGCTTGGCTATCAAGAGAGTTTATCAGATGGAAACGAAGAGTCTGGGGATTGGTGCTGGTGAAGTAAACCTCGTACTCCTTCCCAGTGGCTATCAAGGAATAGAACGTACTGATACGTTCCTGGCATGTGTACCTGTAGAAGAGAGTACAAGGTTGAGAAATTTGAGATTTAGGAAAACTGATTTTTGCCAGTCTCGAGTCACGCTGAGTCCCATGGTCCGAGTCCTTGTCAGGGTGCTTCAAGACTGATTCCAAGTCTGAGACCACAACAAATGGACTCGAGAACCCTTCTCAAGTCTGTGACTGGCTTCGAGACCTCCAGCATAAGAATACAAGATTGAGAAATTATAAATTTGGAATTGGTACTTAACATTTCTAAGGATTTTCAACATACTAGGCTTGTGCAAATAGTTGTCGCTAACCTGAGAGCAGCGACTAATAACAATAAGCGTAGAAGGCGCATGGTAAGATGCTCCATGGAACAGGGTCTCCGAGTAGTAGTTCAAGACATTATAAAAAATAACAATATAAAATTCTTATAAAGCGAATTTTGAAATAGCTATGTATCAGTTCGTCTTTCCTTGAATCTTTCTCAGCTCCCTGGGGAGAATACAGCCTGAGCAACCATAGCGCTCTAGTGAAGCTTTATCATACACAATATCAACCTCTTCCATCGCAGGTACCCATTTATACCCCTGGGTGAAGAGAAGCAATTATGGTTAAGTATAATGCTCAAGTACACAAGTATCAAGAGCAGGACCCGAACACACACTTTAACCACCAAAACTTGAATTCAATACTCTAAACCAATCGGCCATGACAACCGAAGTTAGGCCAACTTACCCATTACACCATCCCGCATCCTGTGGACCGTTGATTAGGTCCACATAGCCGTCAGTGTACATGGCCAATGGTGAAAGACGTCTGATTTCAGTGTCTGCATCCATACTCTCTATAACCAACATCATATGGTCGATACCGTGGCATTTATAGGCATGCCAGTAAGAAATCCATTCGCACTCGTTGTTTTTTCCTCGGTAAATACCTACAATTAGGGGTGAAACCACACCATAAATATTTAAATGTCCGAGGTTGTCCATCCAACTAGCAGGTAAAAAGAGGGGTGTTAGATGTTTCTTTCGACACAAACGGTTACACAAGTTACATTAATCAATCGGAGGGGAAAATAAATTGTAGAACAGTAATGACTCATAAGTAATAAATAATTATCTGTATTTATAAGCTTTCGTAGCAACTACTTCATCAGAGTCAACGAAGGTTCATATCGGTTTTCATTTTGCAAAGAGCACTTCCATTGGAAATTTCAGAAGTCAATGGAAATTTGTTGAAGGGCAGGCAAAGAAGGCCATTGCCTCCATGCATTTCCAAGGGCCTGACCTTCATTGTCAGTTTAGCATCGTACATTTCTGCAACAGCTGCCTCACTGATTAGAAGTTTCCAAATTCATTCATACATTTCTACATTTATTTTTATTGCTGCCCTGCATTTACATATTTTAACAAAGTTTGTCGATTAGATTCAAAATATGAGTACCGGTAGGTCACAGTAATACTTGGTAACTTAGGAAATAGATCGGTCTTGAGCTGCCACTTCTGCCTCCTCCACAGACCACCCAGTGCCCACTCTGGAGGGGTCCCTCTGGATTACATTTTCACTTACCTTTATTTGGTGCGATATCGTCCACTGGAATTCGCGACCCATCCGGTCTGGTCAGCATGACCTTTGGAATACGGTAATCACCGAGACCCCGCCGGGGATCGCCGTTCCACTCGTACGCCGAGTCGGGGATGATTGTTCCCGTTGCGCCAAGTAGGGAACCATCAGAATCCCGGAGTAACACTTTCTTCAGACCGTCACAGTCCATGTCCACACAGTCGGATGGGTTCACAGCGCTGAAAATAATCATTTTAGTTTGGTCGAAGACTGGTCACGTAGGTGTGTATTAAAGGAGCACGTTGCCTTGGATCAGTGGAGTTGGTCTTTGAAAAGCATTGTTATAAAATGCATATGGGTAGAAAAATACTGTAAAAGTAGAATACAATGATCCACACAAACATGCCTAGAAATTGCAAGGTTTTGCTTTTACCTCGTCGACTAACACAGTCGGCCATTTATGGTTGACTCCCATAAATGACCAACCGTGTTAGTTAACACAGTAAAAGGAAAACCACGCAATTTTGAGGCAAACTTGTGTGGATCATTGTATTCTACTTTTAAAATATCTTTCCAACCGTATGCATTTTATAACAAACACTTACAAACGCTTTTTTATAGACCAACTCGTCTGATCCAAGGCAACGTGTTCCTTTAACATGTGATGTAAAGACCGACTGTGTAAACTAGAAAATAAGAAACCCCTAGACAAGCACTTTGTTGTGTTGAAAGTAATGTTTGCACATGTGCTTGTTGTGCAGAAATAGCGCTCATGACTGTCACTCAGTGATGCTTTAGATGCTTCAACATTGAGTACTTTTCCTGCAAGGTAGCGCAGAGTTTTTTTTTGTCTATGCTATTTTTATCAATATTGTTATCTTGTAATGCCACATTATTCAGCTTCGTGCTGCCAGTTGGTTTTTTAATAAAAATGAATGAATGAAATGAATGAATGAGTTATAATTGTAATAGACCGATCCAGTAGGCTCTGCCTAAGACGCACGTGAGAGCAATAACATGTGGAGCTCTCCAATGCCTTTCTGCACGACTCTTCCCCGCGCGCCAAGATACGCGCACGCATGTCGGACCTTCGTTGCGATGTGATTGGTCAATACGCAATGGGGCAGAGCTTAACGGATCGGTGTCTTGCTTCGCTTCACCAAAAGATAAATGGGTACTTGTAAGGGTAGAGATGGTTCATGTGATTGTTGTAGCTTGGTACACTACAAATAAGGCAGCTCAGGCTGTATACTCCCCAGTGAGCTGAGATGGTTCAAGGAAAAAATAATTGGCCCAGTGACCAGCCGTCGATTTCATCAAACTTTTCCTAACTTAGGATTAATCTTAGGACTTAGGACGGGTTCAGTTCCATATCAAAATACGTAGGATGCATTGAACTCATCCTAAGTTAGGACGGGTTACTCATCCTACATGTAACTCGAGATCGGCTGCAGGGCTAATAATGTTGGATTATCATGAGCATCACATAATTGAGCACTTTAGAAGAAGCCACTGTTATAAGGTGTTTGGGCTCAGCCATTGGAAGCCGTTGGGAAGTATTGAAAACTATTGAAAGTTGCTTCAGACTATTTTGGAGTTAGAGAAAGGAAGCAGAAACTGCTCTTACCGTAGGTTCGGTATGTGAATGTATAATTTACGCCTCTCTTCCACATCTTCAAATGTCAAGCCCATCGTAAGCATAGGGTGCATTGCGTCTTCACTCAATCTATTGGTCATGATCGCAGCATCTGGCCGTCCACAATATGTACCAAATCTTCGAAACACTACATCTGTTTTGTTTGAATAAAAGGGAGGGTATTACGCTCGTAATCACTCTCAAAATTGATTATAACAAAAAATATTGGTTTTAGAAGCCCCAGTGTTTTACACAAGTATAGAAAGCATTTTGAGAAACATTTCACTTCGAAGTATTGTGGTTGTGTCCACAAAGTTATTGTACGCGCAAGCCCTCACTCTGTAGACAGAGAGAGTGCGCGCATGCAGTAACTGGGTGAGAGTTCATCATTCCATTTTACAGCTATAGGCCGGCCATGATCACGATGACAAAGCCACTTTAATTGAAAGACGATTTTCTAATTTTGTTAAAAGAAGTGGGTTTTTTTTCTTGTGCAAAGTGAAATTTCTTTATTGGTACTTTATTGACGTACCCCTCCTCCTTTTGATAATTGCACTGGATTCTTTCACATGGGTTAATTGCACAATATAGGGATCAACGGCTTTACGTCCAATCTGAAGGACAAAGCAATGGTTATGTCTCTTGCTTATGGACACAAGTTTCATGGCCGGGTATCAAAATTATCATCAAAATGATGAAATGTTAAATTTGCATCGGGCGATAAAGAATATTAATTTTGGTTTTACCCATACACCTATGTGTGATACACTGTATACTCAGTACTTCCCTGAATCAAGTGAAAAATATCACAGGCATTACTCCAGTGGGATTTGAACCCACAACCCTTGCAATTCTAGAGCAGTGTCTCACCAACTAGACTACCGAGATTGCCGTAGCTAGGTAGCTAGAGATTTCCCGGTAGCTAGAGGCAGTGTCATATGATGACAGTTTAAACAAACTTACCTGCGAGCATGCTTACACCATTGAGGGTCGGGTAACTTGTGACTGGATGAAACCCAAAGAATGGCGCCAAGTTTGGTAAGGACATAAAGCTGGGCCACACAATGCCAGTGTGCCCTCCACCAGGGGAGTAGGGCGCCCTCTGTATGCTGCTGTGGCCCGAGTTCTCTGGTGGCACCATCTGGTTTTGTCATGTAAAGGAGGGACAGAGATGAAGCAAGATCAACAGAGTACACAGAGAAATCACAACATCAAATAGTTTTACAAAAAACATACTCAATGCATGTTATACTCATACTAATATTCATACTGATTTGCCTTTGACCTATTGCCGGACTTCACGTGAAAATAACCAGTTTTATATAGCGCTTTCCTCACCTGAAGGGCTTCTCAAAGTGCTTCCAACATTATTATCACCCCAGGTCAAAATTCCAGTTGAACCTAGTTAAACTGGGTTTAACTGGAACTAGTTGAAAACCAGTTGATAAACTAGTTGAACAAAGTTAAAACCAGTTGGTTTAATATGGAAAATGGACAGAAACCAACTGGTTTATAATTTCAACCTAGTTGAACACAGTTAAACCTAGTCCAAACCAGTTGGTTAATATGGAAAATGGACGAGTTTGGTCACTATCCAATTGAACCAGTTGACCCCAGTTAACTAGGTTCAACTGGAATTTTTACCTGGGACGTGGCCTTAATTCATTCCTTAAACCATCTCAGCTCCCAATTGTATGCGCCACTATGCTAAACCAATCACAAGAACCATCTCTGCCCTAACAGGTACCCATTTACCCCTGGGTGGAGAGAAGCAATTAAGTGTCTTGCTCAGGGACACAAGTGTCACAACCAGGATTTGAACCCACACTCTGCTGAATAGAAGCACCAGAGCTCGAGTTTGATGCTCTTATCCGCTCGACCACGACACCCTATGTTACTTGTTATGTGTATTGTTTGTTTTTCATGACAGCTATTTTGTCCTGCCTCTGTCTGTCTGTCAATAGGTTAGGGCCATAGAGCTATACATTGACTAGAGCACTAACTTGCTTTGCGTTTTGTAGCCAACCTGGGTGCAGACATGTTTGATGTGTTGCGTGACTACACAACGATTTTAATTTTAAGAGAACATTGCCGCGTTTTTTTTTTTACATTCGGCGTGTGCGCTTACAAACGCGACTGCCCATTCATGTACGTCTGCGCTACAAAACCGTAAGTTAGACTTGATTGACGTATTAAAAAAAGTCAATGTGTCTTTTGAACATTTCGCACATGACGCTCGCAGTTTGTAAGTTCACCAGCAGATTGTGCGCCCACATTTGCTGCATTTTTTGGTTTGATGACACATAGAATAGAACAAACGCACTATCATGCAAATAGCCGTACAATTGCCGCACAAAATTTCAAGCTTTTGTATTGGTTTGTACACAAACATGGATGGGCCCACAAGTAAGCAGGAGTTAGAGTAAAGACAAAAATAGCAAGATTATAAAAACAAAAAGTTTGAGATGTAATCTACCCCAACTGAACAAAGATTGATGAAATTAGTTGAATCAGTGAGGTGTCGTGGCCGATCGTTTTAAAACACCGGACTCAAGCTCTGGTATTTCTGATCAGCAGAGTGTGAGTTTAAATCCCGGTCATGACACTTTTGTCCTTAAGCAAGGCACTTGACCATTGTTGCTTTGTCCTTCGAAAGCGATGTAAGCTGTGCTGTGTAGTGCACATAAAAGAACCCAGTTACACTTATGGCTATTGTAAGAGAAGGGATTTTGTGCAGCATGGGTTTACTCAAAGCCCAATTTTCTAAAGCTGCTTAAGCACAAAATGTAGCTAAGCATAACAAAATTACGCTTATCAGAAAAAGGTTACCAGACAAACCACCGTGTCACAAGTACAATTTGTGACTGGTATCCTGCTCATTTAGCAGAACATATTTAAGCAAAATATTTCAGCAGTTCTATGCTGTTTGGCCCTGGTGGTTATTACAGAATACATGATCTAAGCTGGCTTATGGGTTTTACTTACTTTGTCTGCTATGCAATCGAATGACTCACTGACACCAACGATGAGTGACTTCTCGATGATGACGAACTTGTCCGATGTCCTGTGGGACACGGCAGGTGGAGAGAACACCAATGGAAAAATGGCAATGTTGTTGTCGACGAAAGTCATGCCTGTTATAAGAATACTTGAATACACCTAAAGAGTTCAACAACAAAAAACTTAAGTTGTGACGAGGCCTATTGTTGATTTGGTTTGATGTTTAGAATTTAAATTTAAAGAGGGGCGGCAAGGTCAAATTCAGTTTTGCGATGCGGAGAAGAAACAAATAACATGTCTCTAATTTTGGTTTTTACCCATCATACGCCGATGTGTGTTAGCACTGTGTACTTCCACTTCCCTTCCCCCCCCCCCCCCCCCCCCCGAGTCCAGTGAACAAAATCACAGGAATCATTATTACTTGGGTGGGATTCAAGCCCAAGACCTTTGCCAATCTAGAGCAGATGCCTTACATACCGGAACACCGAGATTGCCCACCAAGGTTGCCCAAATCATTTAATCGATTTAATAGATGTTAAATTTGTATCGGGATCAAGAATATTTTCTAGTTATATAGTGGTATACTCTGGATGAAAAATTATTGGTCTTTCTGTTTTTGTTTTTGTTTTTAACGTCGCCAATAAATAAACATACAAATGGTCACACCTGGGCGTAGATGCCATAGTCCCAACACTTGTAGATCAAGAACTTGGAGACCTTTGAACATCTTGGTTCGCTGATTCTAAACATATGAATGCCGTGGAGAGTTGAATGCCCGACGTTACCGTACCAATCCGTCAGCGAGTTGGGTGGATAAAAACACCTCTCTCCTTTGATCTGGTAGGCCACCCTCTCAGAGCCGGCCACAGTGTTGTTGATGAGGACCACCTGGTCCGCTGACAACACCTCGATGCCGGCAGTCCACATCAGGTTCTCTTTTTCATAGCGGTCTTGGTAGGTTCCCGGGAAAATGACCAGGGTCACCAAGTTATGGATGAGTCTGTTGTTGATTTCCTCCACGATTATACCTGGTTGAAATTTGGCTTATGAATATACATGTACATCTACTCAAAATAGTCAAACCCTTTGGACTTAAAGGAACACGTTGCCTTGGATCGGACGAGTTGGTCGTTGAAAAGCGTTTGAAACACTTTGTTATGAAATGCATATGGTTAGATAGATAATTTAAAAGTAGAATATAATGATCCACACGAATTTGCCTCGAAATTGCATGGTTTTCCTTTTACTTTGCGAACTAACACGGTCGGCCATTTATGGGAGTCAAAAATTTGACTCCCATAAATGGCCGACCGTGTTAGTCGACGAGGTAAAAGGAAAACCACGCAATTTCGAGGCATATTTGTGTAGATAAATGTATTCTACTTTTACAACATCTTTCTAATCATATACATTTTATAACAAACGGTTACAAACGCCTTTTATATACCAACTCGTCCGATCCAAGGCAACGTGTTCCTTTAACATAAACACTGGTAGGATTTGAAACTTTGCATGATGGAAGTGTAACTAAGAGAAGTTTGCGGTAACCCCATGTAAAAATCTCTATAAAGTAGTATTGGTTGTCCTGCAGATGTTGAGTCGTTAACCATCCCTTCTTTTCAGAACCAACATTAACACGATCCCCAAATTGTGCTACCGCAAACCTTTCTAAGAAAAAAACTGGTGTTAAATAACTTCCCATCACTCTCTTTATCCTGCTCACTCATTTTCTGATAATCTATAAATATAGTACTTTAAACAACCGATCCACTGCTATATTTTCATCCTTCGAAGATCGGCCTGTCGGTAGCCTAATCGTTTTACCAACCACAGGTTCCTCTGCCTATTTTGCATTTCTTAAATATAAATTTTTCATGAGAAATTCAATATTTACGCATGGATGACTAAAGTCTGCATACATGCTTGGATGAACAAACCTGAGCCGACGGTGTGATGCAACACGTTATCTTGTAGAAGGACTCCCTCGGTGCCGTATACTCCGATGGCCGGACTAAAGCCGTTGTGGAAGCTGCAACCTTTGACGAAGGACGGGTGAAGCTTATCCTTCTCCCCTATATCCAAGAAAGCCAGTGAGTAGCGTGGATCGTAGAAGTCAGGAAAACCCTCCTGCCCGGTGTGGAAGAACTGAACGTTGGAGATGCGGGCATATCCTAATTTGATACAAAAAAAATATAAAGATGGAATTGGAATTAATTGGAATTGATAAGATGAACACTTTCGCTAAATTATCTCATACAAAACGGAATTTAAACAGACATATTCAAGATGGTAGAGAATTGTCAGTGATGAAATGCAATTGTGGGACATCACCCCCAATCTATGCCACACCTTCTACGATGCCCAGCCCTTGAGGAGCAGTGCTGCCTTGAAGACCTGGGCCCAATTTCATAAGGCCTGTAAGCACAACAAATTTGCTCAGCATGAAATGTCTTCCTTGGTAAAAACAGAGTTACCAACCAAATTTCCACATGATTTTCAGGATTTAGCAAACAATAGCTGAATACCAGTATCAAGCATTATGCAACAAATGAAAATTTGGTTAGAAATCCTGTTTTTACCAAGGAAGAAATTTCATGCTAAGCAAATTTTTGTGCTTACAGGCTTTGTGAAATGGGGCCCTGATGGCAGCAAACGAGAAGTCTGTGAGATGCATTTGAAGAGTAGATGATGAACTCAGAAGAAGAAGCAGCCGGCTTGAGTGTGGGGAGGAAAATTGTTGCAGGGTACCTATGGCCATACCTTCCTGGCAAAGCTTACCTTTGTATTGAGTTCCAGACTGGAAGAATCGTCCGACCAGAACACGGGCCCCATAGGACTCGTCAAAGAGAAGGTCGTAGTCATTTCCTTCTATCTTGATGTTACGGGTCAAGAGGCCGACCTCTGCTGCCAAGATGTAATCATCCTTGAACTCGGCTAATTGATAAAGAATAAAAAAATCAAAGTATGAGAAGATAGTTTTAATGATAATATATAATAGGCATGTTGTGGCTAAGCTATTGGTAATTACTAAAAACTAATATTAGCATGAAACCTAACTTGGTCACGGAGTAATGGGGAGAGGTTGATAGTATAAAACATTGTCAGAAACGGCTCCCTCTGATGTAACGCAGTTTTTGAGAAAGAAGTATTTTCCATGGGGTTTGATTTTGAGACCTCAGATTTAGAATTTGAGTACTTGAAATCAAGCATCTGAAAGCACGTGCAACTCCGTTGACAAGGGTGATTTTTTTCTTCATTATTATTTCAAAACGACCAACTGGGCTCCAATTTTCACAGGTTTGTTACTTTATACATATATTGAGATACACCAATTGAGAAGACTGGTCTTTGACAATTACCAATAGTGTCCAGTGTCTTTAAGAGCACCGAACTCAAGCTTTGGTGTTTCTTATCATCAGGGTGTAGGTTCGGGTTCTTGTCATGAAACTTTAAAACTGTTGTTGTCTTGTCTTTTGGATGGGACGTAAAGCTTTTTGGTCCTTTGTCTTGTGTTATGCATATGAAAGGACCAAGTTACACTTTATCGCAAAGAGAAAGCCTTTGCCTCAGTGTGTCTGGCAGTGGCTGCTGAATGCTCTGCAGCACCATATAAATATGGTCTCACTCATAATTAGGAAAAATCAACAACCTGTCTAAGTTCTGTCTGTTGAAGCATCTGGAGTACCTAATAGGTAGATCATGTACATAGGTGTGCTTTATAAGACTATTTATTTATGATTTTTGGGGTTGAACAAAGAATTGACTAGAGTGGGATTCGAACCAACGACTTCCGGATTAACGTGCCGGCGCTCTACCAACTGAGCTATCTAGCCCTATATTGGCGGTGTCCCTATTTTGTCAATATCTTTGTTCGGGGGTGCCAGTCAGAAGCCATACAACCGTTAACTGCCGTGCAGCCAGGGATCACACCCAAATTACGATACAACCTGGGAAGCGGCAGCTAGGGGATCACTATTTATTTATGTTATTTTAATACTATACAGATCTCTCACTCAATGGTACAACATTTTTTTGATGTGACACAGAGAGTTCTTTATCAAGTCTGGAAACAACATTGTGATGAAGATAATGTGTTTTTATTCTATTTTCCACTAACAGTGGAAACCGCGCGCAGCCAGCGCTGTACAAAACGTTCTCCTCTTTGAAAACAACTCCTTACAGAATGGTGTCTTGTGAACAACTGACTTAAGATTAGGAAAAAGACCCAAAGGAAACAGTGTACTGCATTCATGGGCTATGACTAAGCTAATGAATAATTATGAAACAACGAACAATACAAAGGAATATGCAAATGAGACTAGTGCCATAACAAAACCAAACGGGTTTCACCTGTCACATTGACAAAACACATCCCGCTCTTACCAGAGTGTTTGAATTCAAATGTTCCATTAATCTTGAAGGTTGAAGAATCTATGACAGCTACAATGGTAAATGTCTCTGTCTGCCAGGATACGAAAGACGAAGTAGCCACAACGATCTCATCACCAACGACCCAGTCAGTCTGAGCTACCACGGTCAGATTGTTCTGTCCTGGGTAGACAGTTGCTGATAACTGGGTCCAGTAGACAGAGTGGTTCTTGCCATGAAGGTCCAGACCACCAAAGACACCTAAAGGGGGAACAAAGATCAAATTAACTTGTTCACTTGAGATAGTTGACCTGGGCCCAACTTCATGGCACTGCTTACTGCCAAGTTCTGCACTTACGATCACCATTCTCCGCTTTGTGCAAGTGCCAAGTTGCTGCACTAACTGTGTAAGGAAAGAATGCCCAGTGACGTAGAGAAGGCAAGTGCATTTTTCTTATAAGCAAGAATTCC
This sequence comes from Asterias amurensis, assembly GCF_032118995.1. Lineage (NCBI taxonomy): Eukaryota > Metazoa > Echinodermata > Asteroidea > Forcipulatida > Asteriidae > Asterias > Asterias amurensis. Next base: position 6,232,702 of record NC_092655.1, on the reverse strand, counting down.
ATGTTAACCTGTGAAACACTTTTGGCATAAGCGCTGAATTCCCTGCTTCCGTAAGCGCCAATTCTTTGCTTATGGTATATTGAGCCATGAAATTGGGCCCAGTTGCACCTCTATTGACTGTCTTACAAGCCATTAATAATACCTTTCAGACTGTTAAAGGTATTTCATTTGTGGTTGTTTTTTTTTATTTACGTTACAAAAGGGTGAAAACAACGTTTTGCTCAAAATGGGCCGACCATTGTACCTAGTTGTAACCGTGTTCTCGCTACTACGGTGCTCGTATAATCCATATTTAAATGCATTGAAACATGCACGGGACAGTTGGGATCAGCAAAACAACTTACCAATATTAGTGTATATTACTTACCAAGAGCTTTAGAGCCAAGGTTAGGCCCGCTCGGCAGCAGCTGGTCCGGTGTAAAATGGTTCCCATTCAATAAGATCTTGATGTCGTGTTCGAAGGGATCAGACTCGCTGAATCCGATAATGAGACGTCCACCATGGATCAAGATGTAGGTGGCTTCAATCGTGTTGTCCATACTGTCTTCAATCTCTAGGTTGCCGTAGATGAACAGCTTGTGCATAACGGGAAGTATTACGTCAGCCACCATCCATTTATCTAAATCAGTGAGAGCAATAGTTACTTTACAACTCCAACCACAGTCTCCTGACGGTGACTTCAGCAAGCTAAACAATGCCACGGTAGTGAAGCTGTTACAACTATTAGTAAAATCATAATTTGAGGAAGCTAATAGACCGCATCGTTGATGGAACATGCAAGCATGAGGCTATCATTGGTTGTGAGTTGTGCGCAGCTTGTGCATGTTTTGCATTGTTTGTCATCAAAGATAGATGTTAAGGCCGTCATTTGAAATCCATTAATCAATGAAGATGATTGCAAACGCATAAAACAAAAACACCATAGAACACCGACTTAGTTCGACCCAACTTTGTGTCCAGCTTCTCAACGAATCATCTTCAAGCTGATGCTCATTGTCCACAAAGCACTTAATGGCAAGGCTCCCCACTATATTTCTGAACTTCTTCAAGTTTACACTCCATCAAGAAATCTTCGATCAAGTTCTATGCTTCTTCTCATTGAACCCAAGTCTCGACACTCATGGGGAGACAGGTCTTTTTCTTCAGCTGCGCCACGCATCTGGAACTCTCTACCACTTAATCTTAGATCTTGTCTTTGTACCACAACATTCAAATCTCTTCTCAAAACTTATCTTATGTCACAGGTTTTTAAAGACTAATTTTGTTGTGTCTGTTTTTCTTTGTTTTGTTTTGTTTTGTTTTGTTTTGTTTGTTGTTGGTTTTTACTGCGCCTTGAACACCCGGCAGGGTGGATACGTGCGCGTTACAAGTCTTATTATTATTATTGTTATTATTATTATTATTATTATTATTATTATTATTATTATTATTATTATTATTATTATTATTATTATTATTATTATTATTATTATTATTATTATTATTATTATTATTATTATTATTATTATTATTATTATTATCATTATTATTATTATTAACGAACAAAAACATTTGCTTTCGGTTGAATGGTTAAACTGGTGAAGTGGATTGTTTGGTGTCAGGGCCAAGTGGTTCAGAGCATCAGGATTAAGTCAACAGAGTGTGGGTTGAACCCCATTTAGGACACTTATGCCCTTTGGCAAGATGCTAGAGGTTGATATTGTGTAGGAAAAAGCCACTGGCGAACCACGGCAGCTCAGGGCTGTACAGTATACTCCCCAGGGAGCTGAGATATTCATTTTATTGGCCCAATGACCAGGGCACTAATGTAAAACGCATGAAACGTTATTGTGAAATGTGCTAGATAAGAACTAGTTATTATTAAATATCCCAACCCTACTTTAGATAAACACAATAAGAAAGCACAAACACCGCTGAGCTGACCACATGAACAAACAATCATGGTAAATAACCTCCTAGGATCTGGACATTGTCGCCATCTTTAGGAAGGTTTCCATCGCTTCCACCAAATCCATCTTCCACGCCTTCCCAGGAGGACACTCGAGACCACAGGACGGACTCCCCGGGTCGTCCTACCGGTGGCGGCATGGGAATAGGTCGCACACAATTCTTGAAAAAGCACTGGTAGACTTCCAAGTTGACCTTGCGATCGTACGGACTGAAGTTCTCTTTGCCGGAAACTAAAGTAAAAGAAAAACATATGGGGATGAACAGAGAGAAATTCACTAGAGCAGGGTTGGATTTCACAAAGAGTTAAGAGTAGTCTTATCTTGAGTTAGGACGGGATACTCATCCTAACTTAAGACTAGACATATGTTTTTGTATCTCCTAGGACTTTAATTAGGACTAGTCCTAACTCTTTGTGAAATCGACCTCAGGACTTCTATGCAACAAAATAGAGAAAATGGCAAAAGCGGGGACACCAAGCTTCTTATGTGTTTTTCAAGTTATATTTTTGTTCACACTCCAACTAATATCTCAAAAGAATCCAGCTGATCAGTTGAGTGCCTGATGTTCCTAGACAATCCCAAGGCATAAGGGAAGCTGACTTTGTAGTTTTTTTTTGTTCTTTTTAATATGTTTGGGTTTGAACAAAGACAAATTGACTGGAGTGGGAACTGAACAACGACCTTCGGATTAATGTACGGACGCTCTACCAACTGAGCTATCTAGCCCTATGTTGGCAGTCTCCCTATATTAGTAAATAACCTTTCTTTCTGAAAAAAAATTATACACTAAGGGCCTTGAGTACCTTGTTAGTAGATAGTATAAGACTGATATTATTATTATTGTTATTATTTTCTTTATATATTTGGTTTGCAGTAACACCATGTGTGTATCTACTTGTCAGGTAGAGTTAGTTCTTTAGAGAACTATTTTGCTATGTTATGTTATACTACCGCGAAGTAGAGCTATCGGGTTTATTGATTGATACCTTACCTCGCAATGCCTCAAATCATATTTTAATATCTTTGTTCGGGGTGCCAGTCAGAAGCCATTTTGTTTACATACAAAGACAGCTAGTGTTATAGCTCTTCAACATTGTTAAAGAAAAGTAATGTGACTTACCGATGTAGGTAAATGTTCTGGTGTCTTTGTTAAAGTGCCAATCGCCATTCTCATCACTGGTATACGTTGGCACCTCTTCAGTGCTATCCTTGACCACCCCAATCGTTGCAAATTTATCCGGTCGCTGGGTGAAGATATGGTTTACCAGCGAAAAGTCCCCATCCCTGTAATTATCGAAGCGGGCCTGGTAGGAAATGTTGGTGACATGCTCTGCATCCTCAAAGACGAGGTTATAGTTGTCTCCGTTGATGAGAGTAATCATCCAACCTTCTGGATGAGAGATCCGCTTCTTGCGGAACGGTATCCGGCTGGTCCCGTAAGCATTGGTGAAGAGGGTGTACTTGAACTTAAGTGAGGTCGGGGAGGGCTCATTGAAAGCCATGCGGTGGAGACGGATGGTGGTGTCACAACTAGTGCCGTTTATTGAGCCGACACTAAAGCCAGCGTCCACCGCACAATGGTCAGGGTGGAGGTTGGGGTTGCTGGGGAGAACGATGTAGTTTGCGTTCCCTGACAGCGTGCCATCATTGTCCTCAATCCAGCACTCGTGCGGCCACTTGAAGGCCACCTTGTTCGGAGAGTTGAGAAACTCCAGACGCTGTGTGCGAAGTGAGAAACCTCCTTGGTTCTGCTTGCAAAGGGCGCATGCTCGGATGCTGGCGCAGCGATCCTGGTCGAAGTTGATCAGCTTGGCTCCATCCACTGTGAAACCGTTCGTCATGGGAGCCTGGATGCCAGTCACTGTGCACTCTTTTGATATGTCACTATAAGCAATGACAGTTAGATCTCTAACTAAGGCGCCATTTTTGAGGAATGAGGGTTCCAAGCTGTGGTATTCAACCCCCGCCTTCTCAGCGTTCAAGATCACGAAGCTGTGGAACTGAATGAAACCGACGGAAACAGCCTCGGCCCCGCGCTCTACCTGCCAGGCGTAGAAGGAGTGAAACTTAGCCGGTTCAGGCTTCCAGGAGTCACATTTTCCGCCGGTCTTCGGGGTGTAAACTGGGAAAATCCACAGGCCATACTGGCCAAAGGCATGAGCAGAGTTATTTCGGAATTCCCCGAGGGGAACCATACGGGGACAGATTGACTTCGAATACGAAGGCCCGCCAGGGTTTTCGGGCATGTTGTACCAATAACCAAAATGGGATCCGCCGGCCGCCGCATTATGACGGAGAGTGTTGTTGGGATTGGTGACCCAAAAAGTAGCCGGAGTGATGTCCACATTCAATAGACTACTGCTCGGACGAACGAAAACCCCAAGATTATACTGGATGATGTTCCCGGTCTCGATACCATCTTCCAAGAAAAAGGCGTGTCCCATGACGTAGTAGGCGACGTTGTGTTCTACGAGGAGGTTGTGAACAGCATGAATAGTGACGGCACGGTTGAAAGTGTGATGGATACTGCAGCCACGTACGTAAGAGCCTGTCACATCCCCGTTAAGATGGAAATGAATCGGGTAGCGACCCAGCCGGAAGGCTTGACCTGCGTGAGTGACCTCTATGTAACTGATACGACCTTTGACAAGCTGTTTGTCTTGGTACTTTGCAAACAACATGATCTGTGCACCAAACTGATCGCTTCCGGTTTCTTCTCCAAATCGACCAAGGAAGCAGGTCTGAGTGGCATATGGGTCTGTAAAATTAAGGGAACAATTAAATCTTACTTTCATTTTTATTTTGGTGCCCCTTCAAAAGCTGCCCTTTGCAAAATGAAAATGGCCTTGCCCTTTGAAAAAAATGAAATTACAGGCCTGCATTGAGCCAAATACAACGCCAAATAATGGTGGCAGTCTCTCTATTCCATTATGGCACATTTGGTGAAGGTGTGGAACCAGGGGTTATACAGAAACAACCAGAAAGGGATTTTACAGAGCAAGTTTTCCAGAACCTGTTGTCGCTCTTTAGTCTAGATAGAAATGATGGAAAGGTTTCTTTTTTCTTTAGATTTAGTACTTACCGCTGTCAAATTCTGCCCGACATGCTGTGATCGTCTCCGTCCACTCTTCCTGCACTGACCCTCGAAACTTGACGTTGTGCGTCAGCAGCCCGACTTCTGCGCGCATTTCCACAACAACGCCCTCTATTGTCTGAGAGATGCCAAGATGCTCGTACTCAAGTGCTGGTTCGAATGTCACTACAGTACCGTTCGCAGAAACAGCTGAAGGATATTAAAAATAAAACATTGAAACTACTATTGAAACACCAAGCTGGCATCAGCCAATCTCTCTCACACATGCACAACTGAGAAGTCTGCTTAAATCTCAAATATTAGTCTTTTATCTGAGGTTATCAATTTTTTACTCTTTGGCTGAACAATTTGTTAAATGTCTTAATATTTTGGTTTTGTGTTTTTTAAGTTGTTATACCCATTCTTTGTGTAAGTTTATGATTTATTTAAATGATACCATTGTTTTTCATTGTACATATTTTTCGGCTACAGGCCACCATGTTTGCATTTTTTTTTATTTTTTCTTTCGTGAGGGAAACTTGTAAAATGAAATAATTTTCTTATCGTAAGAGTAAGGAGTAAGAAAGGTTCCTTTTCTCCAAATATCAGCCAAAAGGGACTACTTCATATTCTCAAACTAGGGAGTTAATATATTATTATATTAAATGACAGACCTGTGATGAACACGTCTTCATTTTGCTTCTGGCTGTGTCGATGTCCAGTGGTTGCGATTACGATTTGATCGCCAGCCTTCCAGGTCACAGCTAGTTGAAGAACCAGTTGGGTGGCACCAGCCTCGGCCGTCTGGGCCAAACGTGTCCAGGTCACTGGGACATGCATTCCTGAAAACATTTTCAGCAAAATGTACATTGACTACAATGTTTCATTCAGTTTTTTACATTGATTTGAATGGAAGAAAAGGGACATGACACCATCAGGTTCAAAGACACTGGAAACCTTTGGTACATGTCAAAGACCAATCTTCTCACTTCTCATATGCATAAAATCACAAACCTGTAAAAATTTGAGCGCAATAATTACCAATAGTGTCCACTGCCTTTAATAAAAACTCCCTAGTTTGAGAATATGAAATAGCCCCTTTTGGCTGATATTTGGAGATAACTCCTAAACACTTGAGTAGTGTAAAAGATAATCCAAGTAGAATGCAAGATAAATTTAAATGACAAAATCTTTAATGAACTAAAAATCAGCAGTTTTTTACGAAGTATTATTCTCTAATAGCTAGTGCAGAAATTCAGAGTTGCACAGTAGGCGGAGAATAGTGACAGTAAGCGCAGAATTCGGTGGTAAGCAGAGCAACGAAATCGAGACTCGACTCACCATGGAGGTCCAGAGTGCCGTTCCTGACAGCCAGTGTCTTGGCTCCAAACAGCGGCAGTTCCTGAGAGCGTAGATGGCCATGCATCATAATGGTAGCCTCATGCTGGAAGGGTTCCTCCTCCGTACCGACTTGGAGGGTACCTCCATCAACGATGAGGATGTTCTCAGCATGCAGTTCAATGTCTGCCTCGTCAAACATCAGTGTACCCCCTGAAAGATACAACAACAACAACATCCCATCATCACTTAAAGCCACTGGACACTTTCGGAACAGAAAAAATAAAAAGTTCACAGATTTATAAATAACTTACAGGGTTTACAGAAGGTAGTGGTGAAAGACTTCTCTTGAAATATTAATCCATGAAATGCTTTACTTTTTGATAAAACATTAAAACAATATAAATTCTTGATAACGAGAATTAAGGATTTATTTTAAACAAATGTCATGACACGGCGAAACACGCGGCAACAAGGGTGGGTTTTCCCGTTTTTCCCCTGACTCCGATGACCAATTAAGCCTACATTTTCACAGGTTTGTTATTTTATATATAAGTTGTGATACACGAAGTGTGGGCCTTGGACAATACTGTTTGCCGAAAGTGTCCGATGGCTTTGAAACAAGAGCATTTATTTTACATTACCCTGAGTATGATTTCAAATCTCGCTTCACTGGACTCAAGAAATTACCTTTATCTTACAGATGCGAAATCCACGACCTATTCTACTTTTTTAGTTGAAGAATCAAAATAGTGGTTAATTCTTATAAAGCACTCATATCCATCACTCACACTCAAGGCGCTTTAACATTCAGTATTTACCTGCATGGTAGGGTTTACAAGGTACAGCCAATCAAACCAAAACAAGGTACAGCCAATCAAACAAAACAAGCCAGAAACACGGGGAAAAACCCCTTCATGTTCTTTCATGTTCTTTCATGTACATTATTACACATCACGGAACCAAAGTGTAAAATTCCATTTGTAGGACAAAGCAATAATAGTTAAGTGTTTTACTTAAGGACACAAGTGTCACCACTGGGATTCGAACCCACACTCTTCTGATCAGAACACCAGAGTTTGAAACTCGTGCTCTTATTTAGGCCATATACAACACGCCATCAGAGATGGAACATATTGATGTCCAACTGAATACTAGCCAAGGCCTACCTTGGATAAGAAGCATCTTCAGGACTGGGGTGGAGACGTCAAGAAGTAACAGCTGTCCTGCAGGGACTATGACAAATTGGCCCTCTGTTGGTGGGTCTTGGCTACCCCAGGTGTATCTGGAGGACCACACATCGATGTAGTAGAAGTCTGCATTGTCCTGCGGTTAACACAAAATTCCACGTTAAGTGACAAAGTTTCAACATTATGAGAAAAAAAAACATTAAAGAAATTCTGAGTTTGGCCACAAAAGCTTTGAAAAAATAAAACATCAATTTTATTGAGTACGTTTACATTGAATTACTTGGGATGTTCAACTTTATAGATTAGCATTTAATCTGCCTAGCGCAGTCAGCAGCACTACTGTATCGTGCATGATCGAATTAAGTCCACTGAAAAAATTGAGATAACAGGTGTGAGTTGCCAGACGAAAAGGGTGTTGTTGTCTAGCCCCTTTCTTTACTCTTTCTTGTAATAAAAAAGAATGAAATGTTTGACAAAATGAAGATGCAACCCTGCTTTAACATCCCACCATCACTTAGCCATGAGTGGTCCCACCTTCCAGTCAGTTGGAAACGGGGCTCTACAAAGCTGCCCAAGCCACAAAAAGGCCTTGACAAAAGGCTATAACCAATTCTCAGCTTACCTGTGTAGCGATTCCATTATTGCCGACTTCAACTCTGACTTTGAGCCTCTCCGGTGGGCTACGGATTCCTGTCTGACAGATAATCTCTGTTGTTGATTCAGACTGAATGGTGCATTCTGATCCACCGATGGATACAATGTTCCCAGATGACCTGAGACACACAACAATGGACATTGAGAAATATTTTCAATACATTTGAGCTCTTTTCACACTATTCTATTCCACGGGGTTGCCCCATTTAACTTTCTATATTTTGAATCTGTTCATGTACACAAATTCAGCCATGGCCGTTTGGTTAAGAGGATTGAATTTAAAGATGCTATGTCAGATTTTTGGCTCCAAATGTTAAAAAATATATTTTTTTAGTGAATGGCATTTCAAAGAGTATCACCCGCTCTAACGAAAACAACTTTTACTTTTTATGGTCAGGAACCATGACAAAAATTTAAAATGTTTCTTATAAAACACATAAGAATTGGTCACGTGATATATTGTCGGGATCCCGACAAAAACTAATTTGGAGCACTTTATTTCACTGCTACAAATAATTGGCAGACTTTTTCGAGCAATAGCTCAAATGAAAGCTTGTAACTTTCTCGACCCCCATCAAAATACCTATTGAATTTTAAATCAAAATCTTTTGGTCAAATCGGCCAAAAATCATACATAGCATCTTTAAGTTCTTTTGGCTGAGTCATCGGGGTATGGGTTCCAATTCCTGTCATGACAGTTCAACTGCTTCTCTTCACCCAGGGGTAAATGGGTACCTAGTGAGGGCACCCAGGTGTCAATGGGTACCTGTGAGGGCAGAGATGGTTTTTGTGTTTGTTAGCTTCGTGCACTACCTACTTGGCAGCACAGGCTGTATAATCACCAGGGAGCTGAGATGGTTTGGGGAACGAAATAAAATGGCCCAGCGACCAGGGGTAATAATAATGTTGAAGTGCAATAAGCATCACTGAGTGATGGACCTGAGCGCTATTAGAAGCCACTAATATTATTATAATTACAAGCCCTGGGGTCTTGTGGATTTCCCCCCCAAAATTCAATCCCTGTGTTTCTAAGCTTGTTTTTGACTGGATGTTTTCTCCATATTTCGTTTAAAGCTTACTGAAAACCGTATCCAGTGATACGAAGCGTCGTCCCTCCAGCTGTACCGCCACGACGGGGCTCAACAGAGTCGATGACCGGTGTAAGGCTCGTCTTGTAGGTGAAGGCATCTGACTGGGTGACCATTGCACCACTGGATAGAGTGGTAACCACGTCACAGAGAACATCACCGCTACCCGAGTTGGACGGTACCTCGCACTCAATGAACGCGGATGAGAAATCACTGATTGGGCAGGTGTTATTGCAGACCAGGACCACTGCTGTCTCGTCATAGCCAGCGCCATCTATCCTCAGAACTCTCCCACCACCAAAACTCCCTGGATAAAAGTTTTATTCAAGTCATAAATGTTATAGTTTATTGGACAAAATCGATTAGATTATATTTATACATAACACCCCCAAAAACCTTGTCATTTGATTTGAGGATTTGTGGTTATGCAGCATTCATAAATCGAATCATTAAATGGCGCACGCCATAAACCATTCACTTTGGTTCTATTCCTGGTGCATTTTCATCTCATCATTTTTACTTATTGCAAACTTGACACACTATGATACACAGCAGTGCAAACCACACACAGAGTGAATGCCAGAATACAGTCTAGCACATTCTATTTATTCCTCCTAGTTTCTAGTTTTCTAGTTCCATTCCTAGTATTATCCTCCAATCAAATGACAAAGACCTACTTGGATTTTAGAATGCAACATCTAATGAATGTTTTGCACTCAGCCATAAAGTGAATATATTGAACTAAAAAGTCGCATCCCTTCTCTTATCACTTCCCAGCTTGTATCGTCAACTTGGGTGTGATAATATCTGGTTATACGGCAGTTCTAGGTTCAATGGCTTCTGATGACTAGCATCCTAGAACAAACTTTGTCTCCGATAAACACTTTAACCGGTATAAAGTCAACTATCTTCAATGTCAAGCTTTGAGACAAACAAGCCCCGATAAGCAATTCTTTAAAGAATATTCCTGCCTCATTATGTCAGATCTCACCCCTTCTCGGGGCATTGGCTCCACCTCAAATAAAAACCCACCAACTCACCTTCGATTGGCGAAACCGAGTCAACTCTCAACTCATACTCAAACTCGGTGCCATTACCAGATAGCCCTTTGTCTACGATGTAAACCACCACTGCATAGGTTCCGGCCGAGTGGGCACCTACATCACATACAATCGAGTCTATGGCTGTGCTGGTGACTGTACAAGCCACGTTGTCGATCGAGACGGAGACGTCGGCTACGTTGGTGCTGAAGCTAGAGCCACTGATGGTTATGCTTTGGCCAGTTGTACCTGCAATGAAGAGTGAGAGCAAACCTTAGAGTAAGACCATGTTGCACGAGACAATTTACAGGAAACCAGTTCCAAGCAATCTCAATGAAAAAAAATAAAACATTGGAATATTCACATATTTCATTGGTTTGAAAGACTATGACGTTTGACAAAGCTGAGAGTGTGTGGACTTACCATTAGCTGGTGTGACTGAAGTGATTGTGGGTGTAACCACAGAGGAATAATCATAACTTTCAGTTGGGTACTCTTCCCCGTTGGAGTACACGACAAGATCGACCGTTCCAGCAGAATGGGCTGGCGTAACGCAAACAATCTCAAAGAATGTCACGCTCTGGACGACGCATGCGGCTCCACCAATCGTGACAGTCGTGTCCCCATCCACGAAGCCATTACCAAGGGTACTGATGACCTGGCCTCCTTCTGTGCTGCCAGTACTTGGGGTGACACTGTCAATGTCCTTTGAGCTGAAGAGAGTATTGCTGGTAGTAAAGAAAGCATTACCACTACCGCGAATATTGACGATTACAACCTGCTCGCCGACCGGAACATAACTGACATCGCATTCGATCACATCCTCCGAGGCAGAAGTGACTTCACATTTGATAACGCCAACAGTAACACTGATCAACGTCGCGTTATTAACGAATCCTGACCCGAGAATGACGAGTGAGGTGCTTGGTCCGGAGACCGTGTCCGGAGAGACGTCATTGACCTGCGGGGTCAAGCCATCCGAGAAGCTGAAGCCACAGTTCCCCTTGCAGTCTGCCGATACTGAGTTAATCTGCAGGGTAAGCTCTGCGTATGCTGGATTGGAAGCCGTCGTACTACATACCAACTCTTTATAAGATACCAACTGGACGAGGCATCCGCTGTTGCCGATCCACACAGATACTTCCTCCGGTGAGCTGGCTGCAAAACCATCCCCAGTGATGGTGATTTCAGTCCCACCGCTCAGTGATCCCTCATGAGTAGACAGGGCGTCAATCTGTGGTCTGAGGGTAAACACAAGCTTGGATGGCACCGAGATCTCATTCAAGGCAAGCCCTAAGTTCTTGACGACTACGGTGACAACCTGAGGAACTCTGACCAACATGGTGTCTTCCGTGTCAATGAGACACGTCAGGGAGACGTTGGTGCTCGTCTGAGTGACGCAGGAGTACTCTCCAATGCTAATCTGATTCTCACATGGTACATCACTGAATCCTGATCCTGTGATACTGATAACTTGGTCTGGTGTACCCCTGTAAAGATAAAAACATCAATTACACTCACTAATAACAATAATAAATAATAACTATGTTCTTATATTGACCCATTTAAGAATAATCTTGGATGTGCCATTTTGTTGGTAAATGTCAGCGTGTGTTATTCAGTGAAGTGCGCATTTTTAGGTTGCGCGGCGTTGACAAGTAAGCCTATTGACCACCAACATGGTAAGCGTGGCATCAATCTTCGCTTGTGACGCGCATGTAAGGGATCAATAGCGCATTTCACAATAACCGTATCAATACGTTTTACATTAGTGCCCCGGTCATTGGGCCAATTATAATAACATTCCTTTAATCTTTCTCAGCTCCCTGGGGAGTATACAGCCCTGAGCTGCCGTCTGGCGCTAGTGTGTTTTTACACAATATGAAAGCTCAGATAGCTTAGTTGGTAGAGAGCCGGCACGCTCATCCAGATGTCACAGGTTCATGTCAAGTTAAAGTAAATTTTTCTTTGTTCAACCGAAAATTATTTACAAATGATCCAGTCGTTTTCCCTTGGTTTATTACTTGGTAATAATTTTGGTTTTAACCTTACACAGATGTGTGATAGCACTGTACTTGTACACTGAGTACTTTCCTGAATGCTGTGAAATCACAGGCATAATATTACTCCAGTGGGATTTGAACCTGCGACCTTTGCATTTCTAGAGCAGTGTCTTACCAACTGTCATTGGCTCCCATAGCAAACTTATCAAGAGGCAGGACATATGTTTTTGAGAGAACGTTATCTTACATATTGGGGCTGATATCTGTGATAAATGGGGTGCTGCAAGTCCAGTAGGTGTAGCAGAAACTGGGTTCATCCTTTTTGACAGGCTTTCGAAAAGTTTCCCTTATTAATAATAATATCAAAGTCTTATATAGCGCACGTATCTACCAAACAAGGTACTCAAGGCGCTGAGTATATACAAACTTGGTCTATTCTGCTGTTACAGTTTACAATGCATAGTTTGGCGCATCAAACTTATCAAGAAGCAAAATATATATTTTTGAGAGAACGCCATCTTACATATTGGGGCTGATATCTGTGATAAATGGGGTGCTGCAAGTCCAGTAGGTGTAGTAGAAACTGGATTCATCCTTTCGAGCAGGCTTTGGAGAGGTGCATGTTGGGTGAACTGAAGCCGTGCCAGGACAACTTCCCGATGCTTCTGGCTCTGAAGCACCTGTTATTAAAATATCAACAATATAGTTTTTTTTGCAAATTTAAAATCTATTAAATATAGTTTTTGTGATTGTGATTGGAAAAAGTCTTCATAATCAAATTACTTTTTCAAATTTGCTCAACAAAACATGGACAGATTGGTTTATTTTCAAGAAAACTTTCTGAAGAATCAGGGAGACATCAGACCAGACTTTATAGGAAGAACATCCTTTTCATCTGACAACTGTTACCTGTTATCTTTATGTAATTCCTTTTCCAACAGTATTCTTTACTTAATTATACACAAAACAGTAGGGCTGCTGAATGCCCCAGGCAGATAACCGGCTCATCCATTAATTGTAATGACCCAAGTTATTCAATATATACAAATACTAGGTAAAAAAGACGTATACTTTCCCAATTTTTGTGGCCAAACTTGAGAACTTTTTCATGAAGCTTTCCTGTAATTCAGAGCTTTGTTTAGTGGTTTTTAATTTTTTTTTTGTGGCATTATCATAAAAGGAAGAAATTGAAATCAGCTGAACAAATTCATGCCTGTAAGACAAATCACATTCCTACCTGACATGGTGACATGCAGAGCTTCGAATCCAGCGACAGTAAGAACGAGTTTGTGGTTGGTTGACTTCGACTCTTTGACCTCGATGGATCCCTTCATATAGACCTGACTATTATCATCGACAGGTCCACTAGAGTAATGGTAGGTACCCGGGGCAGAGAACTTGTGGACAAATACACCTTCAAGATCATAAGGAAAATGTTAAGGAGAGTTAAAACAAGCATACCTTAAAATAAATTTGACAGGCCACTCTAAGAAGTACTCATGCTACATTGAGAACGATACACAGTGTCAGCCTTGTCCTTTTTCAGGTTCTGTACCAGTCGCATTGTGAGGTGTCATAGCCTATCGGTTTAGAGCCGTGACTTGTGGTTTAGTCACTGGGGTATGGGTTCGACACATGTGTCCTTGAGCAACACGCTGTACTAAAACTGCTTCTCTTCAGCCGGGAGTATAAATAGGTACCTACAAGGAAAAAGGTTGATGATGTATTTGAAAAAGCGTTTTGCGCGCCAGAGAAGCCCAGGGCTGTATACTCCCCAGGAAGCCCAGGTCAAAATTCCAGTTGAACCTAGTTAACTGGGGTCAACTGGTTAAATTGGATAGTGACCACACTCGTCCATTTTCCATATTAACCAACTGGTTTGGACTAGGATTAACTGTGTTCAACTAGGTTGAAATCTAGTTCCAGTTAAACCCAGTTAAACTAGGTTCAACTGGAATTTCGACCTGGGAGCTGAGACAAAATTACAGGAATGTTATTGGCCCAATGACAAGAGCACTAGTGTACATTGATATGTCATTGCTAAAAGCACCATGTAAGAACTAGATATTATTATTATTTTTTTTATTTTTTTATTATTATTATAACCCCCACCCCCCCCCCCAAAGAACTCGCCTTTTTGGCTCCGCTTTCCACTGATGAATCCCTGGCCGTCGTAGTTCACAGCGTTGCTGTTGGCCGTTTGCATGACGGCGTATCCGATACCAGTCACATACTGGTCCACAATCCACTGCCAGACTACCTCGTCACCCGCCGTCACGCTCAAGAAATTTGGGGTCCACCGATAACCAATACCGTAAACTGAAAAGAAAGCAAAATATTTTTACATTATAGGAAAGTACCATGACGAAAGAGGCTAGAGCAAAATTCATCTGACAACACCTGTTATATTCATGTGATTGGAATTCCTTTTCCTAACAGTTGGCTATTTGATTGGTCCTAAGTTGGACATGTCAACCAATGAGAGCACAATGTTTGCAAGGTGTTTGTTACCTTTTTGGAGAGAATCTTTCTTGGTGAGTTTCTCTTTTTTTCACCTTTTTATCTGTGTAAAAGGGCCTTGTCACATGAGGCAATTTACAGGCAACCAGTTCCAGGCAATCTCCAAGAAGAAAAGCCATTCACATTTCAAGGTTCACAGTGTTTTTCTTTGGGACTGGAATACATTTTCTGAAGAATGACTCATGTGCTACCAAATTGATACTGAAGGAAGCATTGCAGTTAGTTGCCTCCAAGTTGCCCCGTGTGACAAGGCCCTGTGTTCATTATACAGGCATGCAACTGCCCTTTAAAAAAAAAAGACACAACGCAAGTGCGGAGCGAAGCAGCCGAAACGCCACGGGACATGATACCCACAATGGTACCCTAGAAAATGTTGAGGTTTATTATGCTCTTAGGTGCATTGTTAGCATGTTGTACAATGTTGTTGCCAGGCATATATTAGGCTTTAAAAAAAAAAAAAAAAAAAAATTAAAAAAAAATGTTTTTTTCACGTTTTTTTTTTTTTTTTCCGTTTTTTTTTTCCTATAATAAAAACAAAAAGCGGAATTCCGCGGAAACGCGGAAGAGTTGCATGCCTGATTATACATGTGTTTAAAGTAGTAAGGTGTTTACATCATATGATAGCAGTAAGGTAGAAATTAGTTCATATAAGAATTATTATATTTGACTATAGTTGCTGATAGAATACTATTTCGGAAAACTTACTCTCATGCTTGCCAAAATTATTCACATGATGAACCCGCCCTGAGGTAGTCATTTCACATTTGATCTCGTCGTCTGCCACTGAGGTGATAACGCATGCGTAGTCGTCCATGCTGACGGTGACATCGCTGGCATTGGAGCCAAAGCCGGCCCCAGTCAGGGTGACCACTGTGCCCCCTTGGGATGACCCTTGGTCAGGGAACATTCCGGTCACTTCAAGCTCATATTTAAACTGGATTTCGCTGGTTTGTAAAATAAAATACAAGAGAGAAAATGTCTCAAGGGAACTGAACCTTTGGTTTTTTGAATCGATCGATTGTTTTTAATATTAAATGAATGTAGACATAGGCCCTATACAATAAAACTAACCTGTGAAAGTTAAAAAGATTTTAAAGAAAATCCTGAGTATTTATGTTCCCGGCAAGAATTATACTCCGTTATTGGAATACACAATCTGAGAAACATTTCCGACAGTAACATTTCTCAGATTAAAATTTTGGGGGATAAAAACTTATAGTTTTTCCATAACCACAAAACTTTGAGGTGAAATGATTCTCCAAATGCTTTTTACTACCAAAAGCTGCTGTACTCTAATGTACTCTAATGAGGTAAGTTTGTATTGCTAAGTGCACAAGATTCAAGCTCTTGTAGCTGAGACAATAGAGTATGCGTTCAAATCTCATACGAATTTCCTTAATCATGTTTGCTATTACAGGATTTGAGGCATTGCATGGTGAGGTATCAATATATATTTGGTTTGTGGTAACACCATGTGTGTATCTACTTGCCAGGTAGAGTTTGTTCTTAGTGAACTGTCTTGCTTTATTCTACTACCGCGGAGTAGATGTTCAGGGGTTCGGGAGACTTCTCAGTTCTGAAAAAAACTGTCCTGCTTTTTAACTATTACCCGGGCGGATGGTATATAGCAAATAGGCTTGGACTACTAATTTAGCTTATAGGATTGTGATTAACTAAACTGCCGCGAAGTCGGTTCTTAAATTGGTCTCAACGTTTCGACTAGCTTGCTCTAGCCATCGTCAGAAGACTGTTTGCTATTTATGCATTTGTTAAAACTAAATTTGTTACAGAGAAAGATTTACATACACAGCAGCAAAGCCCTGGTCGGTAACCGTCAATTCAATGTAGTAGACACCTGGAAAATTGGCCGGTATGGTGCACTTGATCTCAGTGTCTGTTTGAACTTCAACCTCACACTTTGCGCTCCCGATTTTGATCTCTGCACCACTGACTCCAAAACCATGGCCAGAGATAACAAGGAGGTCTCCACCTGAAAAAGAGTCAAGTGGGTGGGGAAGAATTGTTGTCTTAAAAGAGAGACTTGAGATGGAAGGTGAAAGCAGACATATCAGGTAAACTTTCAGGCTGGAAGAAAACAAGAGGGCCCAATTTCATAGCGCTGCTTAACATTTTCGTGCTTACTGTAGCAGAAACATTTGCTAAGGTGCAAGCCTATTTCACAGGTTTTCGCAAGAAAATTAGGCGGCCATCTTGCGCCTTCACCATTTATTTCCATTGTCAGCTTGTGATGTCATTTATTTTCATGCAGTAAGCACCGGAAGTTTAGCATGCCTTTTCGTGTGCTTTCGGTTAGCATCATCGCTATGAAAAGGAAATCATACAGTAGCACAAAATGAGCCGTTACGCAACTCTATGAAACTGGGTCCTGTTTATAAGTTCACTTGACAGACACAAATTAAAATGCTTTTAAAAATATCATTTCAATGTCTCATAACACTCTATACATTCTGATTAAAGCAACCTCAAATTACCACGAACACTGGAGACATCTTGACTGATGGCAGTGATTGCTGGGGTCAGCGAGGTGTCAAAACTGAAGAAGTCCTCCTTCGTGATTGAGTAATCATTCACCACGATGACCAGGTCTACAGTGTGGATTGAACGTCTCCTCCGACGTGATGAAACCTTCAAAGATAATGAAGAAAAAGACGCAGCAATAATGCGCAGGTGTCATGCTTAAGAACACAAGTTTCAAGACTGGGACTCGAACCCACACTCTGCTGATCAAAACCACCAGAGCTTGAGCTCGGTGTTCTATCCGTTTTTTATATAAGCAAAATAATAATTCCACTAATAATGTCTAACATTCACATCTTTTCCAAAAAAAAGTTTCAAACAAACACACAAACAACCTCAAAGACGAGACACCAACCTGAGTATCTAATGAAATGACGCACTTGATCAGGTCATATGATGATTCCTTAATGAGGCATGGCAAACTCCCAACGGTGACATTGACATTGGAAATATCCTCACTAAACCCATATCCTGTGATGTCTACTTCTGTACCACCTGGAAAAAAAGTCAAATAAAAATCCATTGTGAAAACATATGACTTGCTGAACAACAAATGAAGACAGAGTGGACAGTATTGGTAATTACTCAAAATAATTGTTGGCATAAAAATTTACTTGGTAACATGCAACAGAGAGCTGTTGATAGTATAAAACATTGTGAGAAACGGCTCCCTCTGAAGTAACATAGTTTTCGAGCAAGAAGTAATTGATTTTGAGACTTCAGAATTAGATTTTGAGGTCCCGAAATCAAGCGTCTGAAAGCACACAACTTCGTCTGGCAAGGGTGTTTTTTACTATTATTATCTCTCAACTTCGATACTTTCACAGGTTTGTTATTTTATGCATATGTTGAGATACACCAAGTGAGAACACTGGTCTTT
Source organism: Asterias amurensis (assembly GCF_032118995.1). NCBI lineage: Eukaryota > Metazoa > Echinodermata > Asteroidea > Forcipulatida > Asteriidae > Asterias > Asterias amurensis. The sequence continues at coordinate 6,214,429 of NC_092655.1, read as the reverse complement.
GACAATTACCAAAAGTTTCCAGTGTCTTTAAACATATACAGTCTACTATTTTACAAACGAAATACCTAAACATAAAATGAGCAAACAATAAAAAAATTGACATGAAGATGTAGATGAGGAAGAAAGGTGACCAGGTGGAAAGAAGAATAGTAGATAATTGTTTTGTTACAGTTTCCATTGATGTTTATTATATTGTTTTAGACTGATATAAACAAGTTACATCCCATTAGAAGGATGGTACCCTGACTGCCCCTTCCCAGGTTGTATCACAAACTTGGGTGTGATCCCTGGCTACACAGCAGTTAACGGTTGTGTGGCCTCTCTGAACAAAGATACATATTGACAAAAAGGGGGACTACGACATTAGGTTAGGTTAGGTTTATTGTTCCCACAGTAACGTTGTAAAACAGGCAATAAGATATACATGTACCAAATAATACAGTTAAGCCTGGAGAAAATAAATACACTTTTATGATACTGTAGGGGAGCTCACTAAGAGTGAGTCCCATAGGACTAGATTGGTAGAGTGTCAGAATATAAATCCGGAGGTCGATGGTTCAAATCCCGTTCTAGTAGACTTGACACTTACGGCAGTGCATTCAAATCAAATTCAAAAGTCAAATCAAATCAATCAACATTTATTTCCATACAAACACAATATACAAATACAAACAATAGGATTTAACAAGACTGAAAGCTGTATGGAGGCATGGCCCATTAAAGCAAAGCTTGTAAGCTGGGGTGCCTTTTACAATACAAAGGAAGGTAATAAGATCATTTAAATTATAAAACAATGCGTATAGTGACAACAATAACATCAAAACGAGACGGATAAACAAAACGCAAAAACAAACACCCAAGAAGACAAACAAACACCTCAAACTAACACCTCAAACAAAACCAAACAACACCCCAACAAACAAACAAACAAACAAACAGTGATAGTGATAACAAAATTAAACCCAAATAATTGTTCACTTTTTCTCTTACCTGCTTCACTTCCCACAGTTGGGCTTATATCAGTTACTCCCATCTCGTATTGGAAAGTTAACGATCCTGAAGCAATAAATAGAAAATCAATACATTGGTTTAAAAACAAGTAAAAAACAATGAAAATATCTTGCTTAAATCCACGAATCCAGTGAAATGTTTCTCAATATGCTTTATACTGTAACGTGGAAGTGTTGTGGCCGAGTGGTTAAGAGCACCAAATTCAAACTCTGGTGTTTCTGATCAGCAGAGTGTGGGTTCGAATCCCCAGCCGTGACACTTGTGTCCTTAAGCAAGACACTAAACCATTGCTTCGTCCTTCGGATGGGACGTAAAGCCGTTGGTCCCATGTGTTGTGTAACGCATGTAAAAGAAACCAGTGCATTTTTCGGTGTTCCTGGCTATGGCTGCTGTATGCGCCGTAGCACCTTGTAAACCCTTATAAGGTGCTAAATAATTGGGTCTCAGAATCCATCACTGCAATAACCTATCTTTCTGAAAGATTGTATATACTCAGCGCCTTGAGTACCTTGTTTGGTAGATATGTGCGCTATATAAGACTTCGATATTATTTATACTATCGGAAGCTGATGTAGGCTTCTAACCAAAAGATTTTATTGTCATTATTTTTAGGAGTGATTATATACCTTCCATTTAAGGTAGGAGAAATAATATCATAAATGATTTCAGGATAGACTCACCATTAGGGTATTCTGCATAACCTCTCCCGTCGACTTCTACCAAGACATCAAACACGCCTGCAACAGACTCGCCAACGGAACACGAGATTGACGTCTCGCTAAAAGACGTGACCTCACACACTGCGTCGTTGAGGGTGACGTTGTTCTCGCCGGAGTTAGCGCTGAACCCGGATCCAGTGAGAGTAAGGACGGTGTTGAGGAAGGCAGATCCTTGTGATTTAAAAGAGTCAATGTATAAATAATAATATTGAACATTTCTAGTGCGCCATGTCTGTCAAGGATGACACTCCTGACACAATAACCCAAGAACTCTGCTGTACAAAAAGACAAGCATTAAAGGCCAAGGTCATGACTTACAATATATAGATATGCTTTGAGATGTAAAACAAGTATCTGCTTGTCAGAGTTGCAGTGTGAGTCTGTTCCAAAGAGATGGCCAACTAAATGGTCACCATTCTCCACTTACCGGGTAAGTGTTGAATTTCTGCGCTTGTTGTGTATAAGCAACAAATGCTTAGTAATGTGAAGTACGTCTGCACAAAGCAAGAAATTCATCGCAAGCCTGTACAATACGTGCGCATTCCAAGTCTTATTATTATTATTTATTATTATTATACCCTTACATTAAGCTTGGATTTTTCTGCTACTGTAAGCGCCGATATTTCACTTAAAGCAGAGCCATAAAATTAAGCCCCATTGACTTACCTATGGACGGACTTGAAGAGAATGCTTTAGGCGTGACATCATCGCTGTACTCAAAAGTGCATTGACCCCCTGAGCAGCTTGATGGGATTGAGTTAACGATAACCTCTACCTGTTATAAGTAATAATGACAAAAACAGTTTGGAAACTGGCATTTTGAGACGCATTAATTGCTTTGCTAATCAGAGTAACTTTAATTGTTTTCTGTTTTACTGCAAAACAAATTGCAATTGTATTGGAGATGATATCCATATTTTATAACACCACAAATTCTGATGATTTTTACAATTGTTTTCACCCAATGTATTTATTAATGGCAATAACAGTGTGAGGATTCTGTCGTCAATGACCTTATCTGGTGGTTGACTGCTGTTAATGAACCACGCCTTCTGGGCTGTTCAATATAAAACAGCGGACAACCACCAACCCACTGAAGACTGGGTCCTCACACTATTATTGCCTAACAATTAATTGCAGCATTTCATTTATTGTTTTACCTTTATTGCTATCCATCCACTACCCTGTCATTATTAGTTTTAAAAGCTGAAGGATTTTGACTGATTGAGAAAGCTTACCTGAGGTTCACTGTGTGGCACTCGGAGGAATTCCCCAGGGATGGGACCCATGAACAGCTGACCCTCCTCTATACGTTGACTGTAGACAATCACTTCGTGTCCGGTCAGTGTGCTACCATCAAGCTGTACACACACGAAAGATACAATACATAATATCAACATGGGTATGAGTTGGATCTTTCCCTGCCTTCGACCTCAATGGACCCAGGATCAAATCCCATCTTGGACCAGAACCTTGCATATTGATTGAGTCGTTGTGTGTCCCGAAGAAGGACGTAACAAAAAGTTACTGTTGAGAAAGGGTGTTAGCGATTGCATGATTAGCCTGAACATCTGACGTCACACTTCGAGGCTTGTGAATAACGCCAGAGACTAGCCTCCAGACCAGCGTGTATTTTCACCTTTGACCTACATTCATTCCACATGAAGATACGCAGTCAAATTACATGGCAGACGTGACAGCAGTGTACTGTTTGGGAATGGAAAGCTCATGTCACTGCCAATTATCCAATGATATCATTGTATCCAATGGAATCACTGGATCTGAGTAGCAGGGACCTGTCTTCATCCTTGCGGATAAAGACAGGAGCCCAGTCTAGCGATTGATGTGCAAAACTGTGCTTCGTGTGAAAGTTTGGTTGGTTTTCTGCCATTCATAAGTCATGACAGAAAGGTTTAATTCAGCATAGTTGTGAAAACAACATTTCTTCAGGATAATTCTAGCAACAAAAATGTAACATTAAAGCCTGATTGTTTTTGTCAGAGGACTCATTATATTGCTTACGGCCTTTTGTTAATGAAAAAAGAAATGTCTACCTAACTATGTGTGTTAAATTACATTTGCTACACACCTGGTGCATTCTGGTGCTTTAGTACTCAATTAATATTAGATACAAGTTGGTTTTACGTTTGTTTCTTTTATTTGGGGTTTGTTTGTTTAGTTGTTTTGAGGTTTTTTAAGGGAGGGAGGGAGGGAGGGGCAGATTCACAATCTTGAAAATGAGAACTTTTCCTACGGGGTGGTATTTTCTAACTCCCTTTAGAAAGGTCTAGTACTTTTTGTAGGACAAAAAAAACAATGTTCATAGAATTACACTACACTTACACAGTTTGAAGATAATGATGGTAGCAAGGTTTCCTGGAAATATTACTTGCTGAGGTGCTGAGAAATGAGTAAAACAATGTCATGAAAATAACTTTCCTGTAAGTGATCATGAGACGAAATATCTTAGCATGTAATAACAATTTTTTGTGACATTGTTTTACCCATTTCTAAAAAAATACAGCACCTCAGCAACTAATATTTTAAGGTATGCTTTCTACTATCAATATCTTCAAACTGTGTAAGTTTAATGTAAATCTGTGGACATTGTGTTTTGTGTTACAAAAAGTAGCCAAATCCTTTAAGGGTGTTCTGGGAGGGGCGCTTTTTATGTCTAATAATAAGGGGAAAACCTGGTAAACCTACCTCCATTAAAGGTTGTCGTCCACCTTTAGAAGTCCACTCTATTTCCCAAGAGAGACCGGCACACGTCCCTTCCCGGAAGACTTCCAGTGAACCGATGTCCAGGTTGGCTTGCAGAAGCTCCTTAAGTTCATCAGCAGTGGCCTGAGCAGGAACTTTTGACCAGAGAGGTTGGGTGCCATAATAATAATGAAATAATATTTCAAAAATTAGAATGCATCCATTACATACAAAAGGCCAAAGGCACATAAAACCTGTTTCAGACAGGTGTGCCAGAGTCGCGCCGACCAAATAGATAAGGAGTGACTCTAGGTCGACCGGACTAAATTTTGGTTTTTGGACAGACAAGCTTAACATAACATTCACATTGGCTTGGCTCATGACAAGATCGACGTCTGAAACCAAGGGCACTCCAGAGTCGTTCAGAACGACTGCAACACTAGTCGATTACCACTTCTAGTGCGTCCAGTCGCTCCCAACTGTTTCAGACGTCCTACTATCATGCCCGACTTTGTCGTACCTTGAAACACCTTGCCATACAGGCCGATGCCAAACATTCCGCCGACTGGTGGGGTGGCACTCACTGTGCGGGTGACTGAGATAGGAATACGTTGTGGGTTCACCTGGTCTGCAGCTCCAGTAATACCAATGAGGGGGAAGTCATAGCCGCACTGTGCTGGCGTTAGGGAGACACTGAAACTCTTGGCCCGTTTGGTGACTGATGCGTCTGTGATGAATATACCATTAGGCATTGCAGCACGTTGCTCACGTACATCTGTGTGTGGAAAAACAAAAAGTATGGTATGTTGACTTAGCCCCTTTAAAGATTTGCCATGATTTGAAAGTGGGAATAGTTCAAAGTATTGATATTTTTATTTGAAACCTCTTAGTTATTATACGGTAGTTCAGTTGAAGAGTTTTTGTCTCCAACTAAACTACAGTATAACTACCATAATGTTTCAAATATATTTGTTATACCTCGGTAACAAACTGTGAAGTTTGATTGGTCGAGAACCAATCATGTGACGCGCATCAAAAACACATGCTACATGGCTCAACGGGCCGGGTAACATGCAAAGTGATTTCCAGCACTTTGTACGAAACAACCGTGTGTTCGAGGGAATTGTTTCTCAATCGTCTGCTTATTAAACAATGAATAGTCCGTCGTATTAATGTTTGAAGACGTCAACAGAACTTCGAGAAGAGGAATAACAATCATACAAAGGTATAACAAAACAATTGTTGCACGCTGTGACTGGGGTCCATGGGTTTTGTACACACTCGATTGCCATTTTCCCCCTTGGGTGTACAAAACGCCATGGACCCCGTCACATCGTGCAACAATTGTATATTGTCAATGGTAGAATTTGACACTAAATAACAACCATTTGTTATTTCGACAAGATCGACAAAAATAAATCAAGAAATTTACAGAAAAAAAAACTGTTTAGAGAGCATCCTTATGTATGGAGCTAAAAACCGGACCTTGAAAAAAGATTCAAGATCGCCTTGACAGCACATCTGGGCCCAATTTCATGGCTCTGCTTACCGCCGAATTCTGCGCTTACGAACACGATCCCCCGCTTACGTGCAAGCGCCAAATTTTTCCGCTAGCCTTGTAAGCGTAGAATGCCTAGTAGCGTGGAGTACGCCCGCTCAGAAGCCAAAATTCGCCGCTAACCTGTGAAATAGGCTTGCCGTTTGCACAAAATTCCCTGCTTCCGTAAGGGCCGATTCTGTGCTTACGGTAAGCAGAGCCATGAAATTGGGCCCAGCAGGCTTCATAGAGCTGCTAAGCACAAAAAATAGCTTAGCATGAAATTTCTTCCATGATAAAAACAGGATAACCATCCAAATTTACTGGTATTCAGCTGGTGTATGCTTCTCCTGAAAGTCACATGGAAATTTGGTCAACATTCTTGTTTTTATCAAGGGAGGAATTTCATGCTAAGCAAATTGTTGTGCTTAGCAGCCCTGATGTGTTATATTGGAGACTTTTGCCCCCTTATAGAGGACCTAGACCACTCAACTCAGCGATGTGATCGATAGAAATATGGAGTCTGATATTAAGGACCATCCCAACATGATGAGGGATAAACGCCTCTGGCGTGACGTTGTGAATGGAGTCTCGACTGTGACGGCTAATTGATGAATGATGACAGTAATAGACAGGGAATGGGTTTCTAGTGGGGTGATATCAGCCTAAAAAACTCACAATTTGGAACAGTTCTTCCAATGTAGAGATTGTCGATAAATAAATCACGTGCTTCGTTCCTGAAGATACTGAGTCGTTCTATCAGAAGCGGTGTGCCCCTCAGAGCGTGGGAAGACATCCAGGTGCTTTCCACCAGGGCTTTCAGGTCAACACAGCTATAAGACCAGCTGAGAAAGTCACAGACCAAAAAGATATCATCAAGAGGGCCCAATTCCATCAAGCTGTTTAGCAGCCATACTGCTTAGCAATTTATTTAGCAATTTATTTATTTATTTCAGTTTTATTATACAGTTTCCTTTGTAGTTTCTTACAAGTTATATAATAAGTTCACTTTATAAATATTTTAAAAGAATTGTTCTGTAAATCACACTTATCAAATTCCATCAAGCTGTCTAACAGTCATACTGCTTAGCAATTTATTTATTTCAGTGTTTATTTCAGTTCTACTATTCAGTTTCCTTTGTAGTTTCTTACAAGTTATATAAGTTCACTTTATAAATATTTTAAAAAAATAAATCACACTTATCTGTTCCTACACAACAGAACAGTCTATTGCCACAAATATCTTGATGTCATCAACACAACAAATTTTGGATTTTGGGAGTCGGTTCCCTGTGTAATGTCATCGCAAATTAGCATTTTAAGCGACACAAGCGCCTTTACACAAACCATATATTTACCACGAGAGGTTTGCCCTAACGCCATAATGAACCAGTGGTTTACTACCCAAAATTTCCATCAGTATGCTTTTATAGTCTTCAGGAGACGTTCAGAGATCACTGATTGAAACATTGAATTGTCAGCCACCGGTTCTTCTTAGAACCAACACTACTCAAAAAGAGATTTCCATATTGCGCTAGCCCAAACTTCTCTTAGGTATACTTCCACCATGCAAAGTTTCAAATCCTACTCATATATTTACTCCCAAAATGGCAGACCTCAGCTACCTTTTTAAACCAATTTTTGTTTAAATAAATATTTCCATCGTATAATGTTTATTTCTATAATTGCTTGTCATTGTTTGTTTGTTTTACTTTGCTGATTTTAAACTTATTTTTATACCTTGTTGTTTTTTCTGTTTATCTATATTTTAAATGTTTCTCTGTATTAGCGCCATGATGGAGCAATGCTTTTGATGGATATGGCGCTATAAAGGTCAAAACATTACCGATGCCAGCAGGGATAGGCCTATGTAATAAGTAACTAATTAGTTCTCTGTTGGTGGGACAGACGTATCCCCATACTTCTGTTTGGGCACTGGCCTGGTGACCAGTCTTTTTTCTTTGTCCTTTTCTTCCACTCTGTACTTTTTAACATGTGTTCTGCGCCTTTTATTATTTTGTATGTAAGGGGCACAATATAAATTTTAAATATTATTAAGTATTATTATTATTATTATATCAATTTGTACTATTATTATCAATGCAAACTTGGTCGTTACATAGTTGCATCCAAATTTATATCTGAACTTCAATAACTATCCCACCCACCCATCCATACTTACACTTCTGAAGCCAACAAGTTGTTATCGGTGACTTTCAGCCAGTTATCTCGATCATTGAAACTCTTATCAGTCCAAAGGATTCTCAATTCGAAGAAGTTCTTAATTGGGCCACGGTGACCAAAGCAAAGCTGGGAATCAAGAGAGAAGTAAAAATGTTATAGAAAGACAGCAATTCTTAATTGGGTCATGGTGACCAAAGCAAAGCTGGGAATCGAGAGAGAAGTAAGAATGTTATAGAGAGACAGCAATTCTTAATTGGGCCATGGTGACCAAAGCAAAGCTGGGAATCAAGAGAGAAGTAAGAATGTTATAGAGAGACAGCAATTCTTAATTGGGCCACGGTGACCAAAGCAAAGCTGGGAATCAAGAGAGAAGTAAAAATGTTATAGAAAGACAGCAATTCTTAATTGAGCCACGGTGACCAAAGCAAAGCTGGGAATCAAGAGAGAAGTAAAAATGTTATAGAGAGACAGCAATTCTTAATTGGGCCACGGTGACCAAAGCAAAGCTGGGAATCAAGAGAGAAGTAAGAATGTTTTAGAGAGACAGCAATTCTTAATTGGGCCACGGTGACAGGGAGAGTTAGATTATTCTAGAGACAAATCCAGTAATTACAGATCATGGTGAAATTTCAAGAAACCAGCTCACACCATTGATCATAATACCTTCACCAGGTCATGTTTTTGTCCTTTGTCTTTCTGTCTAAATAAAATAATAGTTAAAGAAAAGTTAATAAGTCTTTCTTACCAAAATGCCAAATAAATGTAACTTTTTGCTCACTTGTGTTGCCATGGTAAATCTCAAAGCCAATAGTATTTTTTTAGTGATAATGCCTTATCGTGATAACATGTATATTATGGGTTGTGCATGTACGATTTATGACACTTTTTGAGCACATAAACAAGATTGTACATGATGAAAAAGGCGCTTTCGGAATACATGAATTAGATTTTACATAATTTTACGACCATGGGACTGTGAGTTAAGAAAAGTCCTCCTGGGCCCAATTTCATAGAGCTGCTAAGTACTAACAGCTTAACATGAAATTTCTTCCTTGGCAAAAACAGGATTACCAACCAAATTTCCATGTGATCTTCATGATAAGCAAACAACAGCTGAATACCTGTAATAAGCAATATGCAAAAATGGTAATCCTGTTTTTGTCAAGGAAGAAATTTCATGCTTAGCAAATTGTTGTGCTAAGCAGCTCTATGAAATTGGGCCCAAGTCTCTTCACTAACCATTCCATTGTTCCTCACATCATAAGGTGCAACAGTCTGTGACGATCCCGGCTTCGACGTTACGCCGGCATAGTAGATATGAAAAGGATTCCTGACCGACCATCGATCACAGTACGGTTCTTCATCATTGATGACCTCACCGTCTGCGATACCAGGAGGGTTCCTTTCGTAGTCCTGAACATAGACTCCGCTGACACTACCGACTGTTTTACATTTGACGCTGAACATGTCCAAGAGAGCACTTTTCATCTGGTGGAAACGAAAAGTTAATGAATGACAATTATTTTCCATCTGTAGAATCAGAGAATTCAACAAATAAGAACTTTAAAAAAAATTGTTTAACCATACACCGATGTCTGTTAGCAATGTATACTCAGTACTTTCCCGAGTCCTGTGAACAAATATCACAGGGATGTTACTTGGGTGAGATTCGAACCCACGACCTTTGCAATTCTAGAGCAGTGTCTTGCCAACTAGACTACCGAGGTTGCCCGGTAGCTAGAGGCAGTTCGAACCCTATGTTTTGGCAGCGGGTACCGCAAAGATATAAGAGATGTTAAATTTGCATCGGGGATAAAGAATATTAAATTTTTTATTTTATTTTACCCATACACAGATGATTTTTTTTCTGAGTACTGAGTATACAGTGCTAATACACATCGGTGTATGGGTAAACAAACAAATTTAATATTCTTTATCCCTGATGCAAATTTAACATCTTTTATATAAGTAAGAACTTTATACTATTTATTTTGCCGTGAAACAATATCTTCAAGGAGATAATGTAGTTTGTAAAAAATAGTCGTTGAACGAAAGCTTTCTGGTGTGTAAGAATGTGTGCATCACGTTTAAGTGGTCAAACAATGCGGTCACCAGGGGTGAATTTTGGCAGGTAACACCAATAATGGTTTCGGCCCATGGCCAGTGATCAGTCATTGGCAAGTTCAACATAAACAGTTGATGGTTACGACTGCGAAAATGCACCCCAGTGGTTGTTTATGTCCAGACAATCTGAAAACAATTCCAAACAACGAAGGGTTAAACTATTTGCATAAGTACCTCTCCGGCTGTTGAGTCTGCTGACAATTCAGATGACATCATATTATCATAAAGAAGACGAAAATTGCTTAGCGATGGTACAAATGAGCTTACTCTTGTGACGGTCACTACAAGGTTTGGGTCACTGAGACTGACCAATAGCAATGGAAGATTCTCTGGAAATAAGAAAAATATGAAGCGCTGATATTTACGCGCTGTGAAAAAAAGTAGCAACTTATTATCAAAATCTTTTAATAACATTTGATGCTTTGACAATAAAAGGAAAACTGGATGATAGAAGTTTGCTTTGCATGAATCTACTTTGGCATAATGTGGCCAAAAGGATAAGAATACCAGACTCAAGCTCTGGTGTTTCTGATCAGCAGAGTGTGGGTTCAAGTCCCAGCTGTGACACTTATGTTCTTAAGCAAGACACTTAACCATTATTGCTTTGTCCTTCGGATGGTACATAAAGCTGTAGGTCCAGTGAGTAGTGTAATGCACGTTAAAGTATCCAGTGCACTTATTGTGAAGAGAAGGGGTTCGCCCCTGTGTTCCTTGTCTGATTGGCATAATATTGTGCCACAGCAACTTGTAAACCATTACATAAAGCTTAAAGGGAACAGGAGTGGATTTCACAAGGAGTTAGGACTAGTCTTATCTCAAGTTAGGACCAGTTACTTTCCTAACTTAGGACTATCCATGCAATTTGTATATCTCCTAGGATTAGGACTAGTCCTAACTCTTTGTGAAATCCACCCCAGGTCTCTTACTTCAAAAAAAACTTTACGGATGAAGTCCACTTGTATACTGTTAAACACAAAACAAAAACTATCCCTGCCCTCACATTTACCTTTTTACTCCAATGTGAAGGGAAGCAATTAAAGATACTATTCGTTTGGCCACTCACTCTTACAAAAAAGTTTGCCTGTCCAATCATAAACTCTTTTTACCTTCTTGAATGTGAAATACAACGAGGTACGTAGCAGAGAGTCCCTCATCTGTCTTGGTGACTGTCACATCGTCAGAGCCCCTTGCTAAATTCAGTGCAGACTGCAACTCCTCTGCAGAGGCCGTCAGATTGATGCTACCTAAAAGAAGATACATCAAATAATAAACCATTTAAAAACAGTTTTGGGCTCCAGTAAAGAAAAAATTACTGGAGCGGGATTCAAACCAATGACCTGATTAATGTGGCATCGCTGTACCAACTGATCTATCTCTATCTATGGGATAAATCTGTGCAAAAGTGAGTTTTTTCTTTCAGTATTTTCTTGCATTTCGGATGACCGATTCAGCCCAAATTTTCACAGGTTTGTTATTTTATGCATATGTTGGGATAGACCACTTAAGAATACTAGTCTTTGAGTAATTACCAAATGTGTCCAGTGCCTTTAAAAAAAGTTGATACTTAGAATATACTTTGAATTTTAATTTGTACTCAAACAAACCTGTCACATTGGCATTAAACTGCAATGTGTAGTGTCCAGCGCCATTGCATTCTTCGCCGACATTAGTTGCTGTTGGGCAGATAGGCAACTCAACATAGATCTCCTGAGTTTCGATCGAAGGGTCTTCGATAGTTAGAGTCTACGAGTCAGGTGAGAAAGAAATGAGAATGATTCAAGCACGAATCTGTGAAAATATTAATAATAAAGCTGTGTCCGAATTGGCGACTTCGGCTACAGCTATGGTTAGGGCGCGCGTCTGCCATTCTTCAACACTGACAGACGTGCTGATCTAGCCGTAGCTGTAGCCAAAATCGCCAATTCTGACACGGCCTATTAGTGGCTTCTTATATGGTGCTCATATACGTCACTATATGACGCTTAGGCGCTTCAACATTCAGTATTTTCCTGCAAGGTGAGTGTAAGGCTACGTTTGAAGTATGACACCAAATCCTTTTACATTGCACCATGTATTGGTTTACAAGAAGCTGTGGCGCAATATGCAGCCAATCAAACCAGGAACACCAGGGTTAACCCCTTTTCTTTTTCGATAAGCACACTGGGTTCTTTTACATACGTTACACTACACATGGGACCAACAGCTTTACGTCCCATCTGAAGGACAAAGTAATAACAGTTAGGTGTCAGGACACAAGAGTCATGACCGGGACTTGAACCCAGACTCTGCTGATCAGAAACACCAGAACTTTAGTCTGGTGCTCTAATCCGCTCAATCACAACACATATTATGTACTTGGAAGTTAGGCAAGACGAGTTCTCAAAAGAACACAATCTACCTGTCAGCTAGTTACACACATAATAATAATAATAATGGAGTCTTATATAGCGCTGGTATCTGCCACAAAAAGGCGCTCGCTCATGATACAAATAAACAGTTCAAAAGAAAGGAACAGAATAAGTTTGTAGAGAGTCGCTGGTCAGTATTTAACTTCAAAGAGGTGAGTTTTTAGGGCATTTTTAAAAGAAGCTGTTGTATTTGCATGGTGTAACCACAAACACAATATATTTTGATACCTCACATGCAATGCCACAAATCCCATATATCACGATGTTTCTATGACAATAAATGCAAATTAGGAGACTAAGCTATCGGCCAACCAGGGCTAAGCATACCTGCTGCTCAAGCAGCACGGTGGACGTTGTGACAATCTCTTGCACCTCATTGGTTGCGTCAGTTTTATTTGCATGGGTAAGCGGGACATCATAGAAGACTACACCCACTTCGATGTAGTCACGCCCTCGTAAATCTTGGTGACGAGCTTCCATGTAGTAGCTTTAAAAGTATCAAATAAAAATTTGTCAGTATTTTGCCACAAGGATGTGGAGCTAAGTGTTGAAGTATTAGGCCATTCTTCTTTACAATATGCAGCCAATGAAACCAGGAACACCAGGGCGAACCCCTCCTCTTAACGATAAGTGCATTCACAACACATGGGACATATGGCTTTACGTCCCATCTGAAGGATGATGCTGATGGTAAATGTCTTGCTTAAAAGTACACGTTGCCTTGGATTGGACGAGTTGGTCTATAAAAAGCGTTTGTAACCGTTTGTTATAAAATGCATATGGATAAAAAGATCTTTTAAAAAAAGAATACAATGATCCACACAAATTTGCCTCAAAATAGCTTGGTTTTCCTTGTACTTTGCAAACTAACACGGTCGGCCATTTATGAGAGTCAAAAATTTGACTCCCATATATGGTCGACCGTGTTAGTTGACGAGGTAAAAGGAAAACCATACATTTTCGAGTCATGTTTGTGTGGATCATTGTACTCTACTTTTACAACACCTTTCTACCCATATGCATTTAATAACAAACGCTTTTCAAAGACCAACTCGACTGATCCAAGGCAACGTGTTCCTTTAAGTGTCCTTTAAGTGTCCAACTGGGGCCCAAACCAATACTTTGCTGAGTTGAAACACCACTGCAATGGGTTCTGAACAATTTATAAAAACAAGAACAAAATCATGACAATTCATGAGCATTTATTTACTCCGTTCTAGAGACTGTTTTGTGGCCTTTTGTCCAACTGGGGATGAAGAGGATTTAGTTTTAGTGAAAGACTGTTTTTGTTTTTTGTTTTTTGGGGTTTTTTTTTTAGGGGGGGGAGGTGTCAGTGACTATCCTGTGCAAACATAACAGAAACCGTGCAAACCTTTGATTTCCATTGAGAGTGAATCTATCCGAGACTTGGGTGTTCTTTGAGCGCCAAGACGAACTGTAACTCTTTAGGGAAGCAATCTTTGTCTATCAAAAAAGAAATTATACAAATATTATGAGTGCAAGCGTTTTGAGGATATTTACTGGGAGGAACAAATAAGTTTTTAAGGAGTTTCGGGCAGTGTTAGGGGTCAAGTGTTAAGATATAACTCATGCACTAGGGCCATGTCACGTGAGGCAACCAGTTTGAGACAATCTTAAAGAAGGAAAGGCATTCACATTTGAATGTTCAAAAAGAAATTCTTGGGGATCGAATAACATTGTTTGAAAAATGATTCATGTGCTACCAAAAAGGGCTTGTAGTATACACTGTAGTTGGTTGTCTTCAAGTTGCCTGCAAAAGTGGCCTCTGTAAATGACAAAGACCAGTAATCTCACTTGGCGTATCCCAACATATGCATTAAATAACAAACCTGTGAAAATTTTGACACATTTGGTCATTGAACTTGCAAGAGAATATTGGAAAAAAAACACCCTTGTTGCACAAATTTGTGTGCTTTCAGATTGCCTTATAAAGGCTTCAGGCCTGAAGGCTTTTAAGGTTTGAGTGAGATATTATCTCTTTTTCAAAAACTATGTTAGGGTGCATTTTCTCACAATGTTTTATACTATCAACAGCTCTCCATTGCTCAGTACCAAATAAGTTTTTATGCTAAACATGTTTTTTAGTAATTATTGCTGTGCCCAAAACGCACACTAACTGGGGGGACAGGTCCTTTGCGCATGCTGGACCATTCCTATGGAATCAGTTGCCAAAACACATTCGGGATAGTGGCACCGTGGACACTTTTAAAGACAAATTGAAATTTCATTTGTTTCAAACAGCTTTTCAGTAGTTTATTTCTTGTGTTTCCTTCTGTTGATTTGTTTCTGTTGTCTTCTTTTCATGCACTTTGAGCACCTTTTTAGGTGGATACATGCGCAATATAAATTTTCCTTATTATTATTATTTATTATTAATAGTGTCCAGTGCCTTGAAAGTCAGCAGCATAATCTAAAACAAGCAATTTGCCTACCAGGTGAGAAGAAGTCCCGTCTACCCCAAGCCAGAGCTCTCCAGCATGGTCAGCCTTCATTAAGAACTCATACTCTCCTGTGCGAGGCGGAACAAAGAAACCGGTGAGACGAGAGATGAAGTAGTCTTCTTCACCGAAGAGGTGTTCTTCCGTGGAGCTTGCCTGAAGCACAACGGTGTGGTTGTAATCGGTGGCATTCGTGGCCCATACCGCTTTGGAGAGCCTTTTGAGAATGACGAGGGAGTTAGTGCCAGGGATTCAAAGTTGCTGTCTAGATATTTATTAGGAAACTCCTATTGCATTTTAAATCTTATTATAACTTTTATTAGTCCGCCTCATACATGTCTTGTATATTCACTTAATCTCTGTAGCTAGGAAGCCTAAAGAAACTTGTGTGACAAGAGTGCTTGTTTTGTGAGCCAAAAACACTAGGGTTAACTCTTAAGGCCTGGTCCCACTGCAGCGATAACGAGAACGAGAACGGTAACACTGCCAAGAGAACGCATTCTATTGGTTGAATGAGCGTGTGCGTATTCTGCATGAAGCAATTCAACCAATAGAACGCGTTCTCTTTGCGTCGTGATTGTTATCGTTCTCATTATCGCTGCAGTGAGACCAGGCCTTTATTCTTTTCATGATGGTGTTCTGTCTTTTTCTTTTTTTACCTGCACTACCAAGCCTAGGACAGAAATTTGTTGATAAAGCACCCTGTTCAAGGACAGAAGTGCCACAACTGGGACTCAAATCCACACTCCAATGCTCAGAAAACCAGAGCCTGAGTCTGGTGCTCTGAACTGCTCGTCTACGCCATGCATCTGAAACATTCTACCACTTAATCTTGGATCTTGTCTTTGTACCACAAATTTCAAATCTGTTCTCAAAACTTATCTTATGTCACAGGTTTTCAAGGACTCATTTTGTTGTGTCTGTTTTCTTTCGTTTGACTGCGCCTTGAAAACCCAGCAGGGTGGACTTGTGCAACATTAGGACTTGCCTTGTTTTATAATTCAATAACTTACGATACTGAGGTGTCCTTCCAGACCTCATACAGCAAGCCTCTCTCTCCAGGGTACAGTGCCTTGGTAGAGGGGGCTGCTCCAGTCACACAAAGTATCGCTGTAGAACTAATGTTGAAAATCCTACAAGGGACACCTGTTTAAAAAGAAATAAAAGGCAATGTTCATCATTCAAGTTTTGGAAGAGTAAATTCATAGGATTTGAAACTTTGCATGTTGGAAGTATAACTAAGAGAGGTTTGCGGTTACACAGTGTGAGTCCTCATTTGAGTAGTGTTGGTTCTTTACACCATTATCGTCCTTCCGATGGGACGTAAAGACGTAAAGCCTTCTTATTCTTATTCTTAATCTTTATTTGGCCATTAAAGCCATTGGACCCTTTCGGTTCAGGGGAAAAAAAAAAAAAGTCACAGATTTACAAATAACTTACAGGGTTTACAGAAGGCAATGGTGAAAGACTTCTTTTGAAATATTATTCAATGAAATGCTTTACTTTTTGAGAAAACAGCAAAACAATATAAATTCTCGTTAACGAGAATTACGGATTTATTTTAAACACATGTCATGACATGGCGAAACAAGCGGAAACAAGGGTGGGTTTTTCCATTATTTTCTCCCGACTCCGATGACCGATTGAGCCTAAATTTTCTCAGGTTTGTTATTTGATATAGAAGTTGTGGTACCAAAAGTGTGGGCCTTGGACAACACTGTTTACCGAAAGGGTCCAATGGCTTTAAATAATTACAAATACAAGCAGACAGTATGTCAAATAGATAATATAAGTACATGTACAAAAGTAAATACAAAGCAAGAAAAACAGTAAGGGCACAGGAAATTACAAAACAACCCTAATGTGATGGCCAGGATCAACAAAAGTATAATAAAACACTGTAGCTCGAAAGCCTGTTAATCCAGTCGCATAGGGAGGCAAACACACTATATAAAATACTCTCTTTGGAAAATAATAATAATTTGAAATAAATATAAAATACAAATAATCTGTATACACAAAGCACAATTTAAAGTAACAAAACCAAGACCTGAAATTAGACAAGCAACTAGCAAATAAATAAATAAACAAATAAAAAGTTAAATAAAAAGTATTAACAAGTAAATGAATAAATAATTAGAAAAGTACATGTAAAAAGAGATGCAGCAACAACTAATTCAATAAAGGGATGGATTTAACAAAAAAATAGGTCACTCAACGAAAACGTTCATCAAGCAATCTCTTTTTCCACTATAAATACTCTTACATCAATAAACAGATGATTAAATATGAATAAAGGAACCAACAACCAATCGATTAATAAACAACAAATAAATGAACCATGTGTTGTTCAAAGTGCCGGCGCTCTACCAAAGTTCACATTAATCCAGAGGTATTAGGTTCAAGTCCTGCTCCAGTAAATCTTCCTTTCTTCAGTTTAAAATCATTTTACAATTTACCCTGTCACTTTCCCTTGTGGCTGGTGACTTGATGGAAAGAACGTTGGATCAGTGAATTCTTACCTCCAACGCGTACAATGGTGTCAGACTCATCAAAGAACTGGCCAGTGATGGTCAAAATCGTACCTCCTTGCGTGCTACCGACTTTTGGTTCAACATCCAAAACATCTATAGGTGGACAAGATTGGGTAACAAACAAAATAGACCAATCAAAAAAATATACCCACAGAATATCAGATTATCTTCATATCTTCTTAGGGATAAGAAGCTGTGCTTATGGGCTGTTCAGTAAGCAGACTTTTTTTGTGAAACAAAATTGACATTGACCTCAAAGAATTTCTATTTAAGAATGTTCTTTAAACAAAGAAAATTAGCAGTGCTTTTAATGAAACATCAACCCTTAAATATTTAAAGGTAAAGACACTCACCAGCATGGGTTTGATAGTGGTACAGTTTACTCTTGCCACTAACAAGGAGGGCGTAATTGTCAGTCTTGGAACGGCCATACTCATCAGAGATAATGAAAGCAATCCTTTGAGATGCTGTAAACAGGAAAGTTATAATTTAGAAGTTTGTTAAAGGCAGTGGCCACTATCGGTAATTACTCAAAATAATTATTAGCATCAAACCTCACTTGGTAACGAGTTATGAGGAGAGGTTGATAGTATAAAACATTGTGAAAAACAGCTCCCTTTGAAGTGACATAGTTTTCGAGAAACAAGTAAATAGATATCGGGACCTCAGATTTAGAATTTGAGGTCTTGAAATCAAGCATCTGAAAGCAGACAACTTCGTGTAACAAGGGTGTTTTTTCTTTCATTATTATCTTGCAACTTCGACAACCAAACCTGCTCAAATTTTGACAGGTTTGTTACTTTATGCATATGTTGAGATACACCAAGTGAGAAGACTGGTCGTTGACAATTACCAATAGTGTCAAGTGTCTTTAAAATGTTTATAAGATTGTAGACTTTGTCAGGAAAAGCGAAGACTGGTCCCCTGTCCTTATCTGCAAGGATTAGGACAGGTACTGGTTTATATATACACATGTCTATCAGATTTAACTGTGGATCTCCAGAACCATGGAGGCCATGTGAAATGATGCAAGGTCAAAGGTGATTATGTACGTGGGTTCAACAGCAGATCTCTGGCAAAATTCATGAGCCTCCAAGTGTGAAGTCAGATGTTCAGGCCAAGTATGGTTTGTAAGTAATTGAGAAAACTGCTAGGGTCCCTAAAATAGCAAACAACAAAGACTTTGAAACAAAACTGCTTTTGAATTGGTAGATAGAAGCAGGCTTCTAGAAGATGCCTCCATACTTCTTTAAACGGTATGAAGTATGGAAATACCAGGGGTGAGAGTAATTTCTAATGAAAAAGTCTGAAACTTGGATACAAATTCAAAGGTATGTTGAAATGATGCCATTTCTACCGTTTGGTAACCCTTGGGGTTATAGATTCCAAGGAGCTTTTGGAAACAGTATCCAAAGCACTAGAGAAGTAGACCAATACTATGGATTTCTTTATTTGTGGAAACAAATATTGCCTGATTTTCTTCACCAGGCCGACATAAAAAGTCTGAATTCAGCCAAAAGTCTGAACAATCTCATCCCTAAAATACATGTGAGTTTGGATTGAATCAAAAACTGCAAAATGGTGACACTCATGAAAATTAAACCTAACCACTAGAATCAACAATTTTAAAATTCTTTATATTTCGACAAATTAATGTCACACAAAAAACTAGTCAACAATTTCACAATTACTTACCAATAAATGTTCCTTTAGGAACACACTCAATGAATCCATTTTGGGAACCCACTCTATCCAACGCAATATTGTACCTTCAGGAAGGATATGTGAAAAAAGGTTTATGCAACAGCAGCAAACCTGACACTAGTCTTGGTCCCAAGACCATTGGTGTTGCGCGGTCACACACAACCAACGTTTTGATTATGCACGGCAAAAACTGTCCACGCTTGTTATGAACGAACGCTAGTGGGCGCTCTGTTTCTCTGCCTTAGATCTCACCATGTCCTGTGCTCACCATTGTGAGATCTAAATCAGAGAAACAGAGCGCCCGCTAGCGTTCGTTCATTACAAGCGTGGACAGTTTTTGCCGTGCATAATCGGAACGTTGGTTGTGTGTGACCGCGCAACACCAATGGTCTTGGAACCAAGACTAACCTGACACAACCATATGACGTTGTAGGCAGGGCCCAATTTCATAAAACCTGTAAGCACAAAAATTTGCTAAGAATGATAAAAAAAAGATTACCAACCAAATTTTAATTTGTTGCATATTGCTTGTTACTGGCATTCAGCTGTTGTTTGCTTATCCTGTAAATCACGTGACAATTTGGTTCGAAATCCTGTTTTTATTAAGTAAGAAATTTCATGCTAAGCAAATTTTTGTGCTTACAGGCTTTATGAAATCTATTTGGCCTAGGGCAAAAGACTATATTACAGAGAGTCCAAAGACTGCGAAATGAGGGATGATTTCTCAGAATGTGGACTTCAAAGTAAATTTGGAGCACATAAAATAATTGTGAATACAATTAAATGCTTGATGTAGCAGTTCAAGCCATGTTGAGAAGCAGATGATTTCAAGTTGATGTTTAGCTCTTTTTATAATTTGTGGGCATTTTTTTTGTGGCTGGTGGTCGGAAAATTATAGCAAATTCAAAAACGTTTCATAGTGCATCAATATCTCAAAAAAATATCTGGGGTGCTAGGAGAACAGCTCCCCAGATACCGGGTCTAGGATACAATATGTGTAGTACTGCTAGAAACTTTAAGGCTCCAGCTCATGGGGGAGCCTTATAGTTTCTAGAAGTATGCGTCTAGATTCACAGCATTGCATTGGGCTACCAAAAAAATACTAAGACAATCCACCTTCCTTAATGGGCTGTTGTGGCTCTCTCAAAATGTTTGTCACATCATTTACAGTTGTTGTTAAGGGACCCACACATAACATTCCAACAAGGTGGGCTAACTCTAAGACAGCTCCTTGCTCATCAGAGTCATACTGTTTACTAGTATTAGTAATAGAATACTTCACTTACTTTGACAGCTTCAAAATAAAGTGTTTATATTTCTTATACAGTTGGTGGACTATGTTTTGTTCAATACTTGACTTACAATTCATTAGTCTCAGGATCGAATGGGTCACACTGGTAATGTCCCCAAAAGATTCTGAAACAAAGAGAACAAACAACTGAATTACCACTGTTTACTTATTAAACCTTTAAATTAATCGAATGATTTCAGCAAAAGAAGGTTAGTGGTGGGCCACCAGTTGCACCAATAAAGTTTTAACTGTTGAGAATTTTCTATTTGGCAAGATTTTTCTATGCTAAGCAAGTTTATTGAATAACTCTCCGTATGGCGCCACCACTTTTTCACCCTTTTTTTACAGATAACTTTCCGTATGGCGTTACCACTTTTTCACTGATTTTTACAAAAAGGGATATCTCATACAGGTAAATTAGATACTATATTGTTTGATATCAAATGAAAAAGTGGTGGCGCCACACGGAAACTTTTCCTGGCGCCATACGGAAATTTTTCCAGTTCATACCTGCTGACAGGTTTTCATAAAATTGGGCCTAAGAACACAAGTCAGTGTGTCAGTGGTCCATCCATCTAACGCGTCACGTTTACGATGCTAACTGATTTGCACTGTAACTGTGCACTGGTTGGACTGGATGGATGGGCCATCTTTCTAACTAGAATATTGCAAACACGTCATCATGATCGCATGATTTAGGGGGGTAAAATATACTTCAATTAATAAATATACCAAATGCATGCTTTAATTCAATGATATCACAGCTTAAAATAAGTAAAACAGGATGGATTTGTTCACTTACCGCAGACCCTTTTCGCGCACCAGGGCGCTGCCATTTTAAGTGAAATGCATTGTGGGAATAAACAAACACTACTGCGTCGTCTGCTAGTAGGGCGCCGCTGTATGCCGGTCTATCCCGTTGGCCAAGAATACTTTCTTAATACACTTTCCAAGTTCCGAATAAATGTAAGTTCCCGTTTACTTTACCACGAAAATTTCTTACAAAGTAACAAATGTTATCCAATGTTGTTGAATAATGGGTTGGAAGTGGTTTTTTATTTCTATTTGTGTGGACAAAGTTTGTTGTGCAGTTTCGCCAGATAGTGAACCCGAATTTAACATGTTGATAGGATATGAAGTTTCAAATTCGTGCTCTTAATATAGCATCAGCAACAAAATGGTTTGGGGCACCCCAAATTCTTTTTTTTACATAACGACATAACTTTGAAGTGACATTTTTCTCAAAAACGGTTGATGCTATCAGAAGCTACTAAAAATGTATGCTTATATTGCCATTAATGTTGTGAGTGATTAAACTATACCTGATAATTTGTCTTTTGCCTTCATATTCCCCGTCTTCGTCCTCCAGTGCTTTACTCGGATCATAAACATCGGTTATGATTTTACCATCAATCACAACATGCGCTCCTGATACCATCAATGAGATGTTTTATTACTATTAGCAATGGTGGTTTCTTATCATCAATGGTTTGTTGTACAGACATTTACATCACGGCATCAGCCGAATTGCACGTAACTTTACAACAGCAGTATTTTAAAACACTTATGAAAGCACAACGTGAAATAAGAGGTATCATACAGTTTAACTAGTTTTTCTTTTAGTTAAACTTAAGGTAGAGTGGTTGGCATGGTTTTGTCAAACGTAATGCTGGTATGAAACGCTAGGATTAATCATATCTCGAGTTAGGACGAGTAACTTGGATTAATCTTAAGGTCTGCATGCTACAGGCAGGGTTGGGACTCGTCCTAAGTCCTAAGATTAAAGGAACACGTTGCCTTGGATCAGACGAGTTGGTCTATAAAAAGCGTTTGAAACCGTTTGTTATGAAATGTATATGGTTAGAAAGATGTTTTAAAAGTAGAATATAATGATCCGCACAAGTATCTCTCAAAATTGCACGGTTTTCTTTTTACGTCGCGAACTATCACGGTCGGCCATTTATGGGGGTCAAAATTTTGACTCCCATAAATGGCCGACCGTGTTTTTGGACGAGGTAAAAAGAAAACCACGCAATTTCGAGGCATATTTGTGTAGATCATTGTATTCTACTTTTACATCATCTTTCTAACCATATGCATTTTATAATAAACGGTCAAAAAACGCTTTTTAAAGACCAACTCGACCGATCCAAGGCAACGTGTTCCTTTAATCTTAAGTTAGGAAGAGTTTGATGAAATCGACGGCTGTAATTATTAAGAAAATTACACCATTTACTTATACTTGTGAAAGTTTCAGCTGAACAAAGATTCCATTTTTCAGAAGACAAAACAAAACCAGCAAGGTAATTTTGATCAAGAGTGTCACATCCATATGGGCCTAATTTCATAGAGCTGCTAAGCACCAACATTTACTTAGCATGAAATTTCTTCCTTGATAAAAATAGGATTACCAATAAAGTTTACACCTGTTGCATGTTACTTTCTTTACAGGTATTCAGCTGTGGAAATTTGGTTCGGCATTCCTGTAATGGGGGGGGGGCGGGGTTCAAACGAGAAATTTCATGCTAAGCAAATTGTGTTTGTGTGCTTAGCAGAGCTATGAAATTAGGCACTGGTTTCTGGCGACAGTGCAATAGTACCAACCGCACCTCCCGCAACATTCACTGGACGAACTTATTCATGGGCAAGAAATGAAACCAACAAAAGTCGCCTCTATAAAGTGAAAGCAAAAATACAGCCTTTCTTTCCAAATAGAACGAGAAACGCTGGAAACATACCTGGCAACCCACTTGAAGGTTTGATGGAATCTATGGTGGGAGTGTTGCTGTCTTTATACTGTTAGAAATTAGAAAAATCAAAGCAAAATTATTCCAACTTCAGTTTTTTTTTTCTCTTCAAATTTGCATAAGAACACAGTGGTACAATACGAAAGTGTTACAGGCCGTCAGGGCTACGAAAAGCCGAAAGAAGGTTCCTTATTAATTATGATTATCCTCAGTTTTCAGAATTCGGGAGACTTCTCATTTCTGAAAAGAACTTTTATTTTACAACAAAGGTAGACACATCGGCCGGGACTATTATTCTTTATAGTGGACCGATGGGACCTCTCGTTGTTTACTTCACTACCGCGGGTGAGTTTTGTTTGTCTCAATAGTTATATTATATTATTTATTTATATTATAAGATTTTTTTATATAACTATAAAAGCCTGGGGCAGAACAATGACACATACGTTAAAAGGGCATGTGCAGTAAGACTCCACTGGTGTCCCATCTACGATGACGTATATAGTGTACTCGCCCTCTTCGCCCACAGACCTATAGAAAAGAACATAAATTAGAGGGGAAATATAAAATTAAATTTATACACACCAGGAACCTTTAATATTTGTTTAAAGCTTTAAACAATAGGCAAGTTCCCCTATATTTTTTGTTTTATGGCAGCCAATTCATCTCATAAAAGCTTAATCTCAAATGCATAAGCTGTACGAAAGAATGAGCCTCCTTGACCTGAAGACTATAAGACAATTTACGATTCTTTAAAATGTGCGCAAATACACCAAACTTGTGAATGGAGACAATACAATTTAGACGTTACCTCGTGTCGCAAGTGATCTGTTCCTTGTTACTATAGTAAGGCAAAACATCGCACTCGATGGTGGTGAACTCGGTTCTTAGGAACACCAAGTTGCCTTTGTCTTCGTTGCCAGCTCCAAAACTAAAAGGATCTGGAGAAAAATCTGAGGACCGGAACAAAACATCCCTGATTTTTTTTTGTACATACAAAGCATATACATTGTTACACATTAAATCCCATGCCCTCTAGAAATTGACTGTACCATTGAACCCGTATTTCTGATAGTTTTAACAGTTTATTTACGAACAAAAACTTCGCCTTACCTTCCCCGTAAATTGTCAAGCGAGTTGCCCCAGCTAAACTGCCGGAGGTCGGTATGATAGAAGTCACTCTGGATCCGCTTGCTGTCAGAAGAAAAAACAAGGACCCAAAGCAATACAAACAGATGGATGATACAGATGATCAAAAGTTACTTTTAATATAACAAAGTACCGTTTCGAAATTTCCTCAAGACCTTAGTTTTGCCTTTTAATCTTGTATCAGTTAGGCCTAACCCATTTCTACAAACATTGCGATTAGTATGCGGAAACAAAATGAGCAGAAAGTATTAAAAGTGGTGTCCAGGTTTTCTTCAAGGCGCGTCGTCTATCAGTTGGTTTGTTGTATCCGTTTGAAGCTATAGATTGGACCGAGTTTTGTCTTCCTAACTTTGCAAGAAACGTAATACCAAAATATGTTTCTAACTATCGTAAAATGAAAGATCTTACCAGTATAAACTCCCATCAGAGTCAGTAGAACGATTAGCTGCAGCAGCAGCAACGTAGGCCCACTGTTCTTCAGGGACGCCATGCCGGAAGAACCCGTTCAAATATCCCGCACTGATGGGAGCTAGCTAGCTAGCTGTGTCCACAGAAGATACAGCTAGGCCCCTATACAAAGTTGTAGCTGTGTCCACACCGTACTAAAAAGTTCAAGTTCAACAATAGCAGACCC
Source organism: Asterias amurensis (assembly GCF_032118995.1). Classification (NCBI taxonomy): domain Eukaryota; kingdom Metazoa; phylum Echinodermata; class Asteroidea; order Forcipulatida; family Asteriidae; genus Asterias; species Asterias amurensis. Next base: position 6,189,225 of record NC_092655.1, on the reverse strand, counting down.
TTTTTGACTCGTCAAACTATTGCAGAATACAGTCAACCGTCGTTTCAGGGTGTTCTGGATGTAAACTTTAATATTTCCATCGTGTTTTCTTTGTCAGTCAGTCAAAGAATAAATAGTGGCTCAGGGGGCAAAGTTCTTTTTTTGCACCAAAAATCAAGGCCGAATTAAACATTATACACAACGTGGGTATGGCTTGAATCTCAGTCAATGGCAGACCGAAAAGCACGCGCGCGTGTGACGAATCGTAGTTCAAATTAAATTCACGCTCTCTGAAACGCGCGCGCCCGTGCGTGCCGGGCGCATAGATATAGAATAGAATAATAAGATCGGCCGCGCGTACATACGCGGGTTCTGGCATGGGGGCCCCATTGCCTATCTCCCGTGTACATTTTCTGTGCGTTGCCGTCAGCACGTGACTTTTTGCCATCAGCACGTGACATTTAGCGTGTCAAAGGCCTATCTCCCGTGTTCATTTTCGCGCGTTACATTTCGAACGTGAAATTTTAACCGCGTCCATAGCGAAACAAAACTTGTTCTACACAAGCAATGGCGCGTATGTACGCGCGGCCGATCTAGTTATTTAATTCTATGGGTGCGTTCGTTTAGCTTTGACGGGCTCACCTACCTGCTGGGTGGGTCAGCCAGCCCCCACCGCCCTGCTTGTGGAGTGGGCCAGATAATTCACCAAAAGAAAACGCTTAAACCAGGGCTCAAAATCCACATAATGAACACGTTAAGGAGGGGGGGGGGGGGCGCTGCACCGAAACGCCTGGCCATAGATTATGGGTGCGTTCGTTGAGCTTCCCTGGGTGTACCCCGCGGTGCTCACTCGGATGAGCCCCTGACAAGAGCAAATCGAACGATCACACTCGCCCTCTCGTGGTGACGGCATGCACCTCAGGTCACCCCCAATGCCCCCCCCCTCCCCCATCGGGGGGAAGCGGGGGGGGGGGGGGGGGGGTCGGGTAGAGAGGAAAAATTAGTATTTTTTTGCGCGAAACTATATACTGCGGTATTCCTATTATGTATTCGTCCTGCATGGACACACTCTCTTGAGATTTCTAGCAACTTTGTATACGCTTCAATGTTTTTCACTGAAATGTACACGATTTAAAACTTGAAGTAAGAAACGTCGAGTACTTGAAGTAAACTTATTTCCAATTTTGGAGCGTGTTCATTTCTAAGGATAATCAAAATTAGAGCTTTGTTCACCATTCTGTACAAGAGTGATGTTCTCGTGATCAATTATTTTATCTGTCTTTAGCTTTTTTAGAGAGCCATTTAGTTATTCGTGGCTCCCAGGCTGAATGTTTTCAGCTGTACATTGTTTTATCGTTACTCACAATTTTGCGAAGGTGGTGGTGTTTCGGGTACGTAGTTGAAGTCATGGTGGGATAGGAAATCGGACTTGTTCATGAAATAAACGTTTTAAAATAATTATTCACTTTATGCAAATCTTTATTTAAAATTTGCATAAAGTGAATAATTAATCTAAAACGTTTACTTCACGTCCAATTTCTCGAACTACTTCGCACCATGACTTCAAGTACGTATCCAAAATACCCACTTGCCAAGTTGCGGTAAGGGGTTGAAATACTTTAAAACAACACTTGGAATAATGTTCAAAGCCGACTGGCCTATTCGCACGAATAAACCACTTAAAACCGGAACATGCGGACACATCCAGCCCCCGGGGGCCACGAAGCTCAACGTGGCTCCCTAAAGAAGCTAAAGGCAGATGAAGAAATTAAAAAGTGGTAGGCAAATTTAGAACTATCTCTCATTAATAGGCTCTCCTCGGCTCTCGAACATTGATAGCTGCCCTATATTAAAGAAGGGCTTCATGAGAAAAATATTAAGAATAGCCTAAACGTATCCTCCCCAAAAAACCTACTGGCTGAAAGGGGATTTCTCTAACTGCCAAATTTTACTTGTTGTTTTTAAAATTCAACTCACAATAATGTTTAACTATTTTTTTCCCAAACGTCCATTATTATACACGCATGAAAAACAAGTTGAAAACCTTGAGTGGCCGAGCTTGCTTTAATCTTCAAAAAGGATCCTTTTTAAAAAGGAAAAACAAACTCTTTACTCTTACCTTTTAAAAATCTTTAAAGAGAAAAAAGGAAAAACAAACCCTATACCCAGTACCGTTTGTTAATCTTCAAAAAGGGGAAAAAAAAACACCTTCACCCTTTACCATTAAAGAATCTTCAAAAAGGAAAAACAAACCCTTTACCCTTTACCTTTTTTTAATCTTCAAAAAAGAAAAACGAAAAACAAACCCTTTACCCATTACCATTTTGTGTATCTTCAAAAACGAAAAAACAAACCCTTTACCCATTACCATTTTGTGTATCTCCAAAAAAGAAAAACGAAAAAACAAACCCCTTACCCTTTACCATTTTTTAATCTTAAAAAAGGAAACAGGAAAAACAATCCCTTTACCCTTTACCCTTTTTTAATCTTCGGAAAGGAAAATAGAAAAACAAACCCTTTACCCTTTACCCTTTTTTAATCATCAAAAAGGAAAAAGGAAAAACAAACCCTTTTCTCTTTACCGTTTGTTTATCTTCAAAAAAAAAAAAAAAAGGAAAAACAAACCCGTTACCCGTTTTTTAATTGCCTGTTTGGCGTTCCTTAACACGATCATCGGTAGAGGGCTTCGTTTTTTCTTTTCCGTCCGTGTGGATTCCAAAACGGTAAAAGGAAAAGGGTTTGCTTTTTCCTCTTTCCTTTTCAAAAATTTGAAAACTGAGATAGGAACGGGAATCGGTCGTTTTGGTTTCCTTACAAAGCTTTGGGAGGTGATTAAGGGGGCAAGGTTCGTTTTCCTTGTTCTTTTTACGTTTTAAAAAGGGAGTGGGGGTTCGCTCCGCCCTCTGAGAGGCAACCACAGTTGATTTAACACAGCGCCATCACACGTCGTGCTGGAAGTGTTGTTTTGTTTACATTACTACTACTGGGAAAACCCCTTTCATTTGAGAAATGGCGTGGTTTCGAATTCTGCTCCTATTTCTCCCAATGTTGGCGAAGGGGATAGGCTCTAAGGTTCCAACAACGAACGGCACAGAAGAAATCGACAGGCGATTGTTTGTGACTAAAAATCTCCTCGACAAAGACAACACACCAGTAGCTTTCTACACATCGGATGGTACATTGCTATACAGCAATGTCACCTCACCGAATCTCCCTCTCGTACGATCATGGGTTGACTTGGGAGCACCCGTGGGTCTCAAGGTGGTTTCAAACCCGGTTGGTTTGCATTCCAGCGACAATCAAATCCAGCTTTTCGCCCAAGCTTCTGATGGCCAAGTGTACACGATGCAACAACTACCTGGAACAAAAGCGTTCAACTTCGGCAATTGGACCCGCATCTCAACGTCCAAACTGGCCTTCGAAGAGGGAGCGACATTGAATGGACTTGACTCGGTCAGTGTGGGGATCTACAAGCACCAGATTGTGGTATTTGCTCGTACTATCTCCCATAAGTCTACCCTATTCTGGTGTAAGGGAATCAAAAAGAAATTCTTGCGTTGGGAGAGAATCGGTGATGCCACGCCCTATCTTTTTTCCGATGCTACGCCCATTTATAATCCTTTCAGTGGTTATTTTGAAGCGTTTGCCGTCATGAGTGACGGATTCGTTCATCGAACATGGCAACGAAATGATGAGGTGTGGGCAGGATGGAGAGTCATGGGTAAGAAAGTTTGAATCTACCTGCTAAACTAGACCCGGTAACTGGGTCTTTATTTTCTAGAAATTTGTCAATATAGTAATACGACCAATATTCCGATAAGGACAAATCTCGAGAACAAAAAAGGAGCACAGCGAAAAGCTTGATATTGTTTTTTGCTGGAACGCAAACCAACTTGGTTTGAAACAAACCCTTTACCCTTAACCGTTTTAAAATCTTCTAAAGGAAAAAGCAAAAACAAACCCTTTTTATACTTTACCGTTTTTTAATCTTCAAAAAGGATAATAAAAACATAATGATCATCTCCCCACTCGCCAATTGCTTTACACGTTTTTTCTCTTGCGTTTTCACAGAAGTTTGCCCAAGGTTTGGGATATAGTCGGGTGCTGTCAAAATAACAGTATCCAGACGTTGATTTCTCTAGACTGCTGTCTGTCTATTGCTTCTTTATGTCTGTGGGTAGAACCTTTTTGCCATGACATGAATCCCTACTACTCACTGTGAATGAATATAGTCGGGATTGGCCTGATAGTTGGTAAAGAATACCCACCTATGCCGAAGTTCTCTGAAATCCCTGCGTTTTGCTTTTGTTTGAGTTTTATGTAAATTACTGTTTGTGTGTCGGTTGCAGGTGACTGGGCACCAAAACAAATAAAGACGAGTCGTCCTGTTGCCATAGTGATGTCTCAGAACTTCTTCAATGGCTTTCTTCAAGTCTTCGCGCTTGGAGCAGACGGAGTGGTCAAACAGATTTGGCAGACGACATGTGACAAGGTGGACGATCTTTGGGGCTGGTGTACCTGGGGCTTGTGGTATGACCTCGCCAGTAAAATGCCGCCTACAGAGGGCGCTAACGTCATCGCGCCAGGCACGAATACTCATCATGGTGGAGAGCTGTTTGCCGTAGACACAAGTGGAGTGTTAGTGTTCTTGATAATTTTGATGATTTGGAATTATTTGTTTAATAGGTGTTTGTTAAAGCCATTATACACTTTCGGTAAACAGTATTGTCCAAGTCCCACACTTCGTGTATCACAACTTATATATAAAATAACAATCCTGTGGAAATTTAGGCTCAATCGGACATCGGAGTCGGGAGAAAATAACGGGAAAACCCACTCCTGTTTTCGCGCGTTTCGCCGTGTCATGACATGTGTTTATAACAAATCCGTAATTCTCGTTAATGAGAATTTATATTGTTTTACCGTTTTCTCAAAAAGTAAAGCATTTCATGGACTAATATTTCAAGAGAAGTCTTTCACCATTACCTTCTGTAAACCCTGTAAATTATTTGTAAATCTGTGAACTTTTTTTTTTTTTCCTGTACCGAAAGGGTCCAATGGCTTTAAGTTGCACCAGGGATAAAGAATATTCCTTTTTGTTTTACCCATATACACCGATGTGTGTTAGCACTGTATAGGCCTACTAGTTAGTACTTTCCCAAGTTTTTTTGGTAAAACCAAAATGAATATTCTTTATCCGCAATGCATAAATTAAATCATTTCAGTAGTCACTGCTAAAACATAGGATTCAAACTGCCTCTAGCAAGTAGGCAATCTCAGTGGTCTAGTTGGTATGACACTGCTCTAGAATTGCAAAGGTTGTAGGTTCCAATCCCACCAGTTTGAATTTTTCTCTCATGGGGGTCAGAAATAAAGAGTGGTTTTATTTTTTGTCACATTATGCAATTCAAGAAAAGTTTCTGATTTATTTTGAACAGAAACTATTAGCCTTTTCTAGATATGGTGGTGAACACCATATGACTACAATTACAGACAAATTTACCCAAACCAAGCAGTGCACAATTATAATTCTTCCATAAATAGCTGTATACCCTGTGCCAAACCAGCGTGAAGTGAACCTTAGCTACGCCACACCCTTAACACAATGCCTCGCATTCCATAGTGCGCCCTCGGCCTTAATGTAGCCCATGCACCGTGAAGAAAACCAATAATGTTTTCTTTCACACATGGTTGTTCAACCGAACATATTTGAATTAGTGTCCACCATAACTCTAAATGGCTTATGGAGTTGTGCCCCAATGATTTTGTTTTTATTTTGCTTCTTCAGATTGTGGTATTCTTGGCAGTCTCAGCGAGGTGCTGGCTGGATCTCATGGGACAAGGTACCTAGAGCCAACCCTATTCAGCCTATCGTCACTAAACCCTACGTCACCAGCGAGGACAAGTTGTGGTGGACTGTGTTTGGTTTAGGCAAGGATGGACATGTAAGTAATGCATTGTGAGCCTGTGCTGCAAAAGGTGAAGAGACGGAGCAGTGAGTATGTGCAAAACTGTATGTCTGCCGATTTGAATGTGTAGTGCTGTGGCCGAGGGTTGGTTAAAGGCAGTGGACACTATTGGTAATTACTCAAAATAATTATCAGCATAAAATCTTACTTAGTAACGAGTAATGGGGAGAGGTTGATAGTATACAAATATTGACTGCTTCGAGTGCTATGCGCCAGTAGTTGTTATAGCGCCCTCTTGCGAGGGGTTTGTCTTTGTTTACATCGCCATCTTTGTTGTTGCGATCTTCTCCGTCTGTAATAAAAGTCCTTGGATAAGCATTCTAATTGGTATTCTGCTGTGGCTACTTTGTGGTGTTGCATCCCTCCTCTTACCTTGGCGATGGTTAAAACTATGACTCCCGAGGTGATCCCCGGAGCGTTCTATTTTCCCGAGGCGAAGCCGAGGGAAAATAGAACGCTCCGGGGATCACCGAGGGAGTCATAGTTTTTAACCATTGCACGAGTAAAAGCAGTCAATATTTGTTTTATAACACCCCAACATTTTTAAATACTGTACTGTTATTATTAAGTTACAGACCTGAATGCTACAATCCACGGACGACGCGAATACAGATTGCAAACACTTTTACTTACTGTGTTGCATGTAGTGTCGCGCAATCCGAAGTGGTTACACACTATTAATTTATCATCCCAGTATACGCAACGGACGTCTGGGTACTGCACGCCATGTGCTAGTCTGTTGGACTAGCGCATGGCAAACCGACGCACTATCACATGGCCGTCGTCTAGCAAAACTAAGACATGTCATGTGACGCGCTCTAAACCAATGAGCAGGCAGAATACTTGCAAGGGGTGTTATAATATAAAACATTGTGAGAAACGGCTCCTTCTGAAGTGGCGTAGTTTTCGAGAAAGAAGTAGTTTTCCACGAATTTGATTTTGAGACCTCAAGTTTAGAATTTGAGGTCTCGAAATCAAGCATCTAAAAGCACGCAACTTCTTGTGACAGGGGTGTTTTTTCTTTCATAGTTATCTTGCAACTCCGACAACCACTCAAGCAAAATTGTTCACAGAATTGTTATTTTATGCATATGTTGAAATACACCAAGTGAGAAGACTGGTCTTTGACAATTACCAATAGTGTCCAGTGTCTTTAAGAGCACCACACTCAAGCTGGTGTTCTTGATCAGCAGAGTGTGGGTTTGAGTTCGGGTCTTGACACTTGTGACCTTGAGCAAGACACCAAAATTGCTTTGTCCTTTGGATGCGACATTAAGCTGTAGGTCCCGCGTACTAAGATTGGTAGTGCAAGTAAAAGAACCAGGGGTCGATTTCACAAAGAGTTAGGACTCCTAACTTAGGACTAGTCCTAGGAGATATTAAAAACGTACGGCCAGTCCTAAGTTTGGACAAGTAACTCGTCCTAACTTAAGATAAGACATAGTCTTAACTCTTAGTGAAATCCACCCCAGAACACTTATCCTGGAACAGACTTCTCTCGGACAATGAATGGTGATCTCCCCTCAGCCACACAAGTCTCATGGCAGACCTCTGGGATGTGTATGTGCTGATCGCTTTTACAAGTTCTTAATGATAAAAAAAATGGCATGGAGGCTCTGTGAATAATGTAACGTGTTTTTTTTAAGCAACAAAGTAAGAAGAATGCTGCAATCGAGCCCTGTTTTAAGTACAAGACAGAGAAAGACAACAATTATTTGCAATGGATTTGCATAAAAGTGCTTCATTATTGTTGATGAGCATGTTGGGGCGGTTCTTGAGCATGTGATGCTGACGCCATACACAGGGGAGTCATTTTTTGTGAGGGGGTGGTACTTTCAGAGTGAAACTTATCGCCGATTCAATAATGTTTTTATCCCTGTACACATTGTAGGTGGCTGTGATAGAACAATATAGGTCACTGACTGTAGAACCTGGGAGAGTGGCATCAGGAGCCAGTCTCACAGCATCTTGGTCGGTCCCTCTTGATGAAGCAACCAATATGGACTGGATTGGTATTTACCCAGCTGGCACCAACAATGACCAATATGTGGATTTTGTGTGAGTTTTCTTAAGAAATATTAATTCTGTAAGAGTTACTCCAGGCTTGATACTTAACGGAGGCAACAAAGGCTATTGCCTCCATGTCAGTTTACAATAATGAAAAAATGTTGTTGTTTCGCAGGTATGTCCAAGGGGAACAGAATCCAAAAAGTTCAGCTGTACATGAAGGAAGTGTTAAGATGGCATCCCTGTTACCAAACGGTAGATATGATGTACGCTACCTAGTCAACCGACAGTTCGTCAGTGTCCTCAACAAAAGTAAGTATAAAACTGAGCATTCAAAAACAAATTCTTGAAATTGTTTTATTCATTTCCCAAAACTACAGCACCTCAGCAAGTAATTTTAAGGGAAGCTTTCTACCACCATTATCTTTAAACCCTGTCTAAGTTAAATGTTAATCTGTGGGCAGTTGTGTTTTGAGTCGTTCAAAAAATACCCAAACCCCTTTAAAGGAACACGTTACCTTGGATCGGTCGAGTTGGTCTTTGAAAAGCGTTTGAAATCGTTTGTTGTGAAATGCATATGGGTAGAAAGATGTTGTAAAAGTAGAATACAATGATCCACACAAACATGCCTCGAAATTGCGTGGTTTTCCTTTTACCTCGTCAACTAACACGCCGGCCATTTATAGGGGTCAAAATTTTGACTCCCATAAATGGCCGACGGTGTTAGTTCGCACAGTAGAAGGAAAACCAAGCAATTTCGAGGCAAACTTGTGTGGATCATTGTATTCTACTTTTAAAACATCTTTCCAACCATATGCATTGTATAAAAAACAGTTACAAACGCTTTTGTTTTGACCAACTCGTCCGATCCAAGGCAACGTGTTCCTTTAAGATTTAGGATTTTAATTTTGTGTGTGTAGGTGTGGAATACTACAATGGCAGTCACGAGGAGGATTGGGTGCAGGTCTACCGGGGAATATTCCTCGGTCTGGGCTCCAAGAACACCAACATCAAAGAGTGCGTGGAGGATGGGAACAAGACCGTTGCCGCGTTCAGAAGGTCTTTCGAAGCTTTTGAGGAAGGACAGGTGAGGATCAGTATTGTAGCCAGGGTGGGCGGTGCTGGGCATGCCTACCTAGGACTCACAATTTTTGCCCAGCACTCCGAGTTACATTGTGGTGCCCAGCACAGATTTTCGCTAGAATAAATCAAAATATTGTCCACTGTGTATTGATCTGAGACACAGCTAACGATAAGGAGTCTTGTTGTAAAACCCACTTTCTCTTTTTCCAGGTGTATGAAGGACTCCAACTGTTCGGAACGGCCCTCATTGATGTCAAGGATACCCTGATTGCTTGCTTCAAAACCGACATCGTAAAAGCCCTGGAGAAGTTTATAAAGGATCTGCTCTCCTGCACGGTAGGGAATTGCGTGAAGTTTGTTATCGACACCCTAGACGCTTTGCTCATCTTTTTCAATAATATTTATGAAATCTTTGGAGATATTCGTTCCGCCTCCAATGCGTTCGGTTTGATTGAAGGGTATGAGCAAGGAGGTCTGTGTATTGGAAGGGTCGTCAAAACTTGTATTAGTCAGCCTTAGAAATGTCAGTCGAACAGAACTTTCAGTAACAACACTTAGATTATATGGGATTTAAGGCAATAATTATTAGAGTATGGAGATTTGAGGTAGCATGGTGAGGTATCAATATATATTTGGTTTGCAGTAACAGCATGTGTGTATCTACTTGCTGGGTAGATTATGTTCTTTTGAGAACTTGTCTTACTTTTTATTCTACAATCGCAAAGTTGATTTTTTGGAATTCAGGAGACGTCTCTACTATCGCAGAGTAGATTTTCGGAATTCGGGAGACTTCTCAGTTCTGAAAAGAACTGTCTTGCTTTGTAATTACAACCTGCACGGAAGGTAGGAAATTCGCCGGGACTTCGAGGGGACTTCTTGTAAGTAATTTAACAACTGCGGGGTGATTTCTTAATTGGTCTCAATGTTTGCTTGCTTTAGTCATCGTAAGGACACTTAAAGTAGTTTATTAAAACCTTACTTGGTAACGAGCAATGGAGAGCTGTTGATAGTTTTTGAGAGAGGGGTAATTTCTTACTCATAAACTTGAGGCTTCAGGCCTGATGAAGTCTTTATTATTTTTTATCCGCAAAGAAACCCACTCTGTTGTGCAACGAGGGTGTTTTTTCCTCTATTGTTCTCTCGCAACTTTGATGATCAATTGATTCCGAAAAGGCCTTTAATCTTTAGTCGGCCAACTTCACAATACTTTTCATGAATTGCTTAATGATATAAAGAAGATAGAGTTGAAAAGTAACTTTTTAACAGCTACCTGAGCGGAATGTTTTCAACAGAAATGGTATTTTTACTTGTTTATAATGAACTTGTTCACCATTTTAATGTAATTTTGATATGTGTACACTTCTGCACTTTTCGCAATTATCGATTAAAAAATCAGGCCCCTACCTAAAGGTTTTTTGAAAAACTAAAAACACTTCTGCCGTTGAGAGCGGGCGTCAAAGGACAATGCCGCTGACGTCATTTGTGGGAGTTTGCTTTGTTATACATCCACGCGGCAACAAAGCGGCTTTATCTACTTATGACGTTTTGAGAGTGGTTACGTAACGGGGCTTTTCGCAAATCTCCCAGAAAAGCTCTGGACAAGGGCATACAAAATGATTGTTTTTTTACACAATTGAAACCTATTTATAATCATATGACTCGATTTCCTTATTCATCGAAAACATTTTAAGTGGAATTCAGCAAAGTTCACGACTTGACATTTTCGTTCAAGCAGGTCTTTAAAGAGAAATCATTTCTAGCAAAAGAATTATTTTTATAAAAGGTTTTCTACAAAAAGAGGCTGGTTTTCTATAAAAAGGAGATAGTAGAAGACAGACAGAAGATTGAAATGCAAAGAGTAAGATTTTGAAAAGACAATTTTTTAGTTCTAATTAAGTTTTTGTAAATTTGCTTCAAAAGCGAAATCTTGTTGAAATACTGTAGATGTTTTACCCATTCAACTCTGTGTTATTATTTGTTTACATAATAACAATTAGCTGGCCAACTACTTATATCATTATTTTGTGTAAATTGCAAAGTATATTGAAGGAACACGTTGCCTTGGATCGGTCGAGTTGGTCTTTGAAAAGCGTTTGTTATAAAATGTATATAGGTAGAAAGATGCTGTAAAAGTAGAATACAGTGATCCACACAAACATGCCTCGAAATTGTACGGTTTTCCGTTAACCTCGTCGACTAACACAGTCGGCCATTTATGGGAGTCAAATTTTTGACTCCCATAAATGGCCGACCGTGTTAGTTCGCACAGTAAAAGGAAAACCATGCAATTTCGAGCCAAACTTGTGTGGATCATTGTATTCTACTTTTAAAACATCTTTCCAACCATATGCATTTTATAACAAACGGTTAAAAACGCTTTTTTAACCACGCAATTTCGAGCCAAACTTGTGTGGATCATTGTATTCTACTTTTAAAACATCTTTCCAACCATATGCATTTTATAACAATCGGTTAAAAACGCTTTTTTATAGACCAAAAGTGTTCCTTTAAAGTACACTTTTATTTTTTGTATATTATCCAAGTTGCCTCTGATCTCAGATCTGCTAGGTTGGATCTCATGTGCCTTAATTATTATTGATGAATATTAGAAAGAATATTGATTAACATATTAGGAAAGAATATTGATAAATATGTTAATTTGTTTACATACAACGAGCAGCTGGACAAATGCTTATATTGAATCTGAAATAAGATCTGCTAGGTTGGATCTCATGTTCCTTAATTATTATTGATGAATATTAGAAAGAATATTGATGAACATATTGGAAAGAATATTGATAAATATGTTAATTTGTTTACATACAACGAGCAGCTGGACAAATGCTTATATTGAATCTGAAATAAGAACCTGTTAGGTTGGATGTCATGTGATAGGTATTTAATTATTACTGATTGTTATTAGAAAGAATGTTGATCAATATGTTTAGAAATAATTCTTAATAAAGTCTAGTATTACACGATTCAAAATGTCAATTGTCACAGTTTATGCTGGGTAGTCAATAAGATATGGGGTTCGCCCCAGTGTTCCTGGTTTGATTGGCAGCATATTACGCCAAACCATTACACGGTGCTACTTCAGGGTGCCGTGGCCTAGCGGCTAAGAGCATCAGACTCAAGTTCTAGTGGTTTATTGGGATGTGGGTTCGAATCCCAATTGTGACACTTGAGTCCTGGAGCAAGAGACTTCACCTTCTCTCCACCCACGGGTAAAATGGGTACCTGTGAGGGGAGAGATCGTTTATTTGGTGAGAGTGAGATTTGCGTCACTCTAGGCGTCATCTGATTCTGTTTACAGACTACCTCTTAGCGGATTTAGATCTCATGCAACCCTAAAAGCCTGGGGTAATATGCAAAAGCATTTGATAGTTACTATAATATTGTGAGATTTCTGCTTTCAGATGTCTAAAAAGAGCTTCAGGCCTGAAGTCTTTTATTAAAATATTTAAGTAAGAAATTACCTCTTTCTAAAAAACTATGTTACCGTTTCTCACAATGTTTTACACTATCAACAGCTATTTTTTTGTAATAAATAACCAACAGTGGCCAGTGCCTTTCAGTAAATAGAATGAAATGTCAGTGAACTGAGGAGACATCAATGAAAAAGTCAATAGATGTTTTTTGACGACTGATGTCTGTTTTTAGCTTATTCCACTCGGACTCTACTTAAAGATAGAAAAAGAAGAAGGAAAAAAATCCTAAGCCGGGCATGTTTCACATCAAGTCCTTGTGCTGTATAGCCCAACACTCTTAAGCTCAAATCCTGGAGACTTAGAGGTTGGGAACATTTTATCATAGGAGCTCTTGAAACGCCATCAAGGATGAACAAACAAGTCTTGATTGCAGATAAGAACGGCCAGGGACATCAAGTCTGAGTGACTCTAATGGAAGGTTACGTACAAATCCAAGCATACATTCCACGCTGACGCCAATAAGAGTATGAACAAAATTTGTTTTTTTATTAAGTTGTTAGACTTTTTTTTAAGGAATCCGGGTTGTTGAGAGTGAAAAGCTTGAAATTATAAATTAAACAAATCTTGAAGACTTGTGCGTGAGCATGTAGTCCCTTTTCATGGAGCCTCATGCTTTAAAATCATCAAGTTTTTAAAATAAAACCATAGGGAAATAAGAAAAGACATGGAGAGAGAACTTCAGAAAGGAAAAAATAATAATTTGGGGGGCTAATTGTCCTTACTCGCAGCTAGAGCTGAATTGCGAAGGACGCGGCTACAACGTGTTCGAGAAGCAGGCATGCAAGGGGGCATTCAGCTGCCAAGATCGAAAGTGTTTGATTTTTTCCTGAGGGAGGAAAACCGGATGGTCTGGAAAACCCTCGTGGCACAGCAGAGAACCAACGCACAACTCAACTCACATATGGCCCCGACCGGAAATCGAACCGGGGTCACCTTGGTGAGAGGCGAGCGCTTTACGCACAAGCCAACCGTGCCACCCAAATGTCTTCATTTGTAGGGATTGTCATAATAGTTCACCCTCTGTCACATTTAGTTGGCAGTCTGTCAAAAAATCACACTATCTAACTCCTGTTTGTAAATAATTCACAGCAAACAATAATCTAATAAATTTCTTCATTATAGAGACAAATTTATTTTTCTCACAAATCACATTTTGTTGTTATTGTACATAATAAATGTACACTGCTATACATGAAATAAATTACGACAACATTTACTTTTAAACTTATACACATTCATAAGTTAATTGTGAAAAAATGATATTACAAACAATCTGTTACAATATTATTGCACGTTATTACTTAATTTCGCTAAAACTTCCCTTTGATACTTTCTGGAAACTTTTTTAGTGTTGAAAAGCTAAATCATTTTCCCACTTCAACTGACTTGGAAGGAAGATCATGTTGTAAGGGATGCACAAAGCACTTGCATGTTTACATGTATCTACAGCTATGTTAAGTTTAAGAAAAGAGCCAACTCGTCAACTCATCACAAAAGAAATTACTGCAAATTTTTGCTAAATTGTCACTGGCAGAGTGTTTACAAATTTGCTAGCTCTATTTAAAAAATAAGGGGCCTGTTAGACATTAAATTAACAGACGGCCACTGGCTTTTGTCTTGTTCCCTATGTGCATGAGCAATAAGCAGTACAAATTTCCATAGCGCTAAAGAGGGCACAGAGTATATTGATCTCCCAGCCTCGACTTGGTTACTATTGATGTAAATGTGTGGTAAAAAGATGGCCGCCACACAACAGTTATTTTAAGTAGTATTGGTTCTGTAAGACTAAGAGAATAAGGAGTACAGATTCCCATCATACCAAAGAGGGCTCAGACTAAATTGATTTGCAAGCCTCAATTTCGATGATGTAAATGGTTTGAAAACAAGATGGCCGCCATGATCAAAAAGAGTTATTTTAAGTAGTATTGGTTCTGTAAGACGAAGAGAATAAGAGCAGATCCCCATCAAATCAAAGAGGCCTCAGACTAAATCGATCTTCCAGCCACGATTCCATTACACTGATGTAAATGGTTTGAAAACAAGATGGCCGCCAAGATAAAAATAGAGTTAGTTTTAAGTCCCATTAGTCCTGGAAGGCTAAGAGACCATACATTTGTAGCTTCTAATTGTGGTTAATCACTAAATGCCTTCAGTCTGGTTGGTGGTTTCCCACAAGTGGTTTTCCACTGTGGTTTCCAGAGGCAAGTTTTCCACTTTGGTTTCCAGTATAAGCTTTCCACTTTCTGGTTTCCCCTGTAATTTTTCATGTAGGCGGTAAACATCTCAAAGGATTCATACTTAGTTTTCCCCTAGTGCCAATAAAAGATTGTCACAAGTTTGCTCCACGTTAAAAGGTCATATCTATTAAACTCTATTGGTCCATGGGTACTGTATAAAGATATAGCTTGCTTGATTCAAAATAAGAACATTGTTTGTGTATAAAATTACAAAATAAGAAGTTTACGAAGTATAAATGAGAGATCAGTGGAGCAGTTGTTTTTTTATCGGTAAAGTAAACTCTCCAAAAGGAATGTTTCTACCAAGAAGCGAGTTGAATGTAGATGACAAATAATCAGTGTTATAGGTCCTCAATGCAGATTGGTTCAATGGAGGTGAAAGGCAGGAAAAAAAAACCACTGAGCCAACCTGGGCCAAATTTCATAGAGTTGCTTATGCGGAAAATTGTTGCCTAACAATTGGCTGCTAAGCAGAAATGAGCAGGATACCAGTCACAAAGGGGCTACTGTTAACATGACACTTTGACTGGTAACCTTAATCTGGTAAGCACAATTTTGTTGTGCTAAGCCGATTTTTGCGCTTAAGCAGCTCTACGAAACAGGGCCATTGACATAATTTCATAGAGCTGTTAAGCAGAAAATTCTGCTTAATGACAAATTCGTTTTATTTAAAATTATAGCGATGGACTTAAAGTGTTAAAGTGGGGAAAGATCATAGCTAGGTTGGAATGTTCTGATAACTTTTGATCAAGTACTAGGAAATTAAGTGTTGTTTGACACTTTCTTTGGTTTAAATTAACTATGAAGATTAAGTGTATAATTAAAATGGCGATGAGTTGAATGAATATGTTGGAATGATTAACGACAACTGTTTTAAATGAGAAATGTTTTACAAACACTAACATCAATTTGCACTTACCTATATATTCAAACTAATATATTACAATTGATATAGATTTATTTCATATAAATATTATATATATATATAGATAAATATTAAATATTAACAAAATGGGGGTATCTATGGAACTAAAGAACAAGTAATAGCATTCATGTACAGGTTTTAAAATTAGTACTACTTTTAAGTACAGTATAACAGACAACTTTCATTTGCTTATTAGGAAATCGATTTTAAAATTAGGGAAAAATAATGAATGACTGCATCTTGTTTACTAAAGATATTGAATACATACAGTTCAGTACAGAGGCCTAGTTATTTCAAAACTTTACAGAGTCATAAGTATAGCTTGAACAGGCAAGAATAAGTTTCTAAAAAAAAAAATACTTTGGGCTGTTTACCAAAAGGGTAACCATTAGTAACGGTTAATAATGTACTGTACATTCCTTAACTTATTACCAAATCGTTAACGACTTTAACCTCAACTGGTAAAAACATAACTATTACTTTAATAATCAGTTATGCTAGTTAGTTAAAGGCAGATCCAAAAAGAATCAGTTTAAATTACTGACCAGCACATCTCTTACGTGTTATCAATTTATTACTGACTTTAACCAGATACATGTATAACTATTAAAGCATAACTATTACCGGTTGATGGTTAGCAAAATGCTAGTTACATGTAGTTTAAGGCAGAACCATGAAGAACTGTTTTGACTAATTGACCAGCAAGTCTCTTGTTTCTTTAATTTGCACATTCTAATCACCACCATGGCACAGTTGTATGGGGTTATTTTCACCGTTAATAATGAATTTCTATAAATCCTTAGTAAGTTTTTGTTTCTTTACCCCCCCCCCCCCAAATGGGAATTCTTAGTAAATGTACGATTGAAACTTTGATTTATATAAACTCATAAAGAATTCATGAGAATTTCTTTATATGCACGCCTTTAGTCATGATTGGCCCTGCACAAATTGTACAGAAAAAGGGATTTATTTATTTATTTATTTCCTTTATTTACCCAGGGTGAGCCAAATCAGTAAAAAATGGTTTCCATTTGGGCCCTGCGAACAAACTTACTTGTTAAAAGTAAACATAAAATCACATGATAAAATAGCGATATAAAAATGACGTAAACATTTAAGGAAAATAAAAAGCAATATAAACAAAAAATAAGAGTAAACAAAAAATATTACAAGAGTAAATTTTATAAACTGTCACAGTAAGAGGAGGTTGTTAAAAACAAAATAACCCGTCCCTATATAGATATGTAGGAACTTAATAAAGGGATTAGATTTTAAAGAACTACTTGAAAAACCTATGCATTTTTAAGCTAGATTTTCCCCTCGATTTGCTCCTTTAAATATTTATGATTATCGTAGCTGGATGACTTTTATATAAATGGCATATTGCATCCACTTTGTTTAACTACTCAGAAAAACACATCAATATGACAGAGTTAAACTAGGATGAATATATAAACATGTTTAGTTATTAACTAGTATTTATAACTAGTATTTAATACTAGTATTTTGTAACTAGTATTTATAACTGGTATTTATAACTAGTATTTATAACTAATGTTACAGATGGTTTGCATATTTTTATCGTAATTCCTACAGTGAATCAGAGATGCCATGCAAAAAAAAAGAAAGTGCGATACGCATGAGAAGAAAAAATGTCATCAGATAACAAAATCGGAAAGTTCAGGCGAGGACAGATTGGTGTGGGCTCACAAGGTGTTTGTATACAAATCTCAGAGGAAATTACACACAGGGTAGTACTAAAAATAGAGGGAAAATATCACAAAAAGCATGCACGGTAGTGACACGAGTAGGAAAGTGTATTATTTGGCAAATCCAGTAGAGGATTCATGGCCAAAATAACAAATGCCTGGAATGTAAATTGTCAGAGGTCTGACAAATCCACTCGGAGGAATCCAAGACAGGATTCAGAAAGGAATTCTACACATGGAGAAGGAAGGGTTACAAAATAATGGCAGTTTGAAAAGTAATACTGCATTGTCAGCTATTTTTGTGACACCATTGGGTTGTTTGACATTGTTTTGGGACTTCAAGACAGGATCAATAACAGACCTTATGCACATGACGACATTTGGGTAGGGCGCTCTCGCTTAGAGGTCAAACAGAGGTTGTTCTTTAGCCATCCTGTGCAAAGTGCGTATGAAACTGCGTGTTTCTATTGTCTTACCATTGGTTTACCTCTAAGATGACAGTTGAATGGCGTCAATGCATAAGGTCTAAAGCACTCCACACTAATGATGTCACTTTTGCTGAAAATACCCGGCTGTCAGACAAATATTTCAACACTCGCGCAGACACAGCATCATCAGCACGCCAGACTACAGTAGTACTATTGTAGCACACTCAGTACACGCGTAACATAAAGCTTGGCCATGTACGCACGCTCGTACTGAGCTTTCATGGTAAGCATTAGTGCTGAGCACTATTGGGCCATTCCCAAATGGGCCAGAGGGTCGATTCCACCAAACTTTTTCTAACTTAGGATTAATCTTAGGAATTAGGACGATTTAAATGCTGTATCCAAAGGCGTAGGACGCATTGAACCGATCCTAAGTTAGGGCGGGTTAGTCTAGCGTGGGATGCATTGAACCCATCCTAAGTTCGGGCGGGTTAGTCTAGCGTAGGACGCATTGAACCCATCCTAAGTTAGGACGGGTTAGTCTAGCATGGGATGCATTGAACCCATCCTAAGTTCGGGCGGGTTAGTCTAGCATAGGACGCATTGAACCCATCCTAAGTTAGGACGGGTTAGTCTACTCGTCCTAACTCGAGTTAGGATTAATCCTAAAGTTTTGTGAAATCGGCTGCAGGCATTGTAAGTTCAAACACAATTAGTGAGGGGAGTGTTTTGGAGGATACGGTTGGTGGAGGGTCCCTGAAAAAAATATTCAGGAGTTACAAGTATATGGAATGGTGGGGGCCTCTGACAAAAACACTCAGTAGTAATGGGTTTTCAAAATGTAGAATGAGGCATTCTGTCCATATAGAATTACACCTATCACTGATAAAACTAAAGTTGTAATCACAATATTCATTTTCCATGTTTTTACTTTGTATTTTTGTGACAAACTTACTATAACTTTGGTCCAAAACACTGGAGCTGTTATTTCAGTAACTGGGCAGGAATTGGAGTTGATAAAAAATGTCAGAAACTTTGTTAAAATATCAATGAATCCATAAACAAAATGTTCTTTGTGTTCTAACATTGGTGAACCATTCCAAAAGAATAACATGGCATTTTCTTTGTGTAAAACAACAATTCTTGGAATGATCTGATCATGTGCATTACTCATGACATTAAGAAGAAAAAAGTGTTTAAACAAAAAAGTATTTCACAGCCAAATAAGCACACTTCAATGCTCAAGTGAAAATAAACAGCAGTTTAATTAATATGTAGCAAAATAGTGTTTGGGTGAATAAGGTAGGTTCTGCACAGCCATCAAACATAAAAACTGCCGGACAGCAAAATAATCCACCATGATTACAACATGCAGTAGAAAGCAAGGGGAACTCAACACACAAGTGACTTTGAGAGACAGAGGTTCAAAAATGCAACGATAGGGGGGAATGCAGAAAACAAAATGGCGGAGTAAGCAAACAGGGTGTGTTGTGTGAATGCAATACGCTACATAATCACTAAGTACTGCTTGTGCCTTACTTGCCGAAAAAGCTGCCTATTTTCTCTGTGAGTGGCGTGAAAAAGTTCACAACAGTGTCCATGATACCTGGATTAAAAAAGGAGATCCGGGGGAAGCCAAGGAAAAGAAAGAAAAAATAATGGATAAAGAGATGACGAAAGATTGATAGAGAGTTGAGATGATGTGCGTGAATGAGTTACCAATAAAAATATTACCAAGAAACCACTAAATTCTACGCAAACACAGACCCTTTCTTTTATGTACCATCGTTATAGTGTCAGTGTTTACAGATATGGGATTTGAGGCATTGCATGGTGAGGTATCAATATATATTTGGTTTGCGGAACACCATGTGTGTATCTACTTGCAGTAAGACTATGCTCTTTCGAGAATATGTCTTGCTTTATATTCTACTACCACACAAGGAGTAGTTAAAAAAGCAGAAAAGGGTTTTAAAAATTCCTAAAAATCTATTCAGCGATTGGAGATAGAATATAAAGCAAGACAAGTTCTCAAAAGAACATAATCTATCCAGCAAGTAAACACACACATATAGTGTTACAGCAAACCAAATAATGTTTATAGTATCTCATACATTTATTCAAGATAAACTTTGTAAGCATCACTCCTTTAACAGAAGCAATCCACTTTACTATTTCCCCTTCGTACACTCTCTCATGTCTGTTAGTTTTCTCAAGAAGCCTGATCAAATTTATGCCCATCCACAATATGTTTATCCTTTCGTCCTTCTTAAGGATTTTAAGTCAGCATATTTTAAAGGAGTACTGTATGCGAAGATACTGCAGGAGTTAATACAGGATTAGGGACAACATTTCTAACATGTAGTTGATGAGTATCATGTGTCTCAGAGCTTTTTTTTTATAGGTTTCATTTTTGAAAGGGCAAGGGCACCAAGACATTTTCTCTTCGGTAAAGGGCAACCTAATGAGGTAATTGTAGATTTCTACTAGAGCATTTCAAGGGCGCCAAGGCAATGCCCAGGGTGGCATGGAGGAAATTGCCCACGCTGCCCTCGTGAAGTATCTTTCCTGTTCTCTACACATTCAAATAAATCTACAGTATCAATTTATGCCAAGTATAATTTCACTAAAACATAATAAGCCCTATGGTTGTCCATATTTTTTTCAGGGGGGGGGGGGCAAAGTTTCAAGGTTTTGTGCATCTTGTTTTTAGGCTGACAAAAAGTATGTGGATGTTAACCCTCAATACCAGCTAAACAAAAGAAATTATCCACACAAATAGTAGTTTTGAACAACGTTATCAATATTTTACCTCTCCATTGAAAAAAAAACTAGCAGCAGGTATTCCAAATGCTTAAAGGAACACGTTGCCTTGGATCGGACGAGTTGGTCTTTGAAAAGCGTTCTGTAACCGTTTGTTATAACATGCATATGGTTAGAAAGATATTGTAAAAGTATAATACAATGATCTACACAAATATGCCACGAAATTGCGTGGATTTCTTTTTACCTCGTCGACTAACACGGTCGGCCATTTATGGGAGTCAAAATTTTGACTCCCATAAATGGCCGACCGAATTTTGAGTGATACTTGTGTGGATCAGTATATTCTACTTTTCAAACATCTTTCTAACCATATGCACTTCATAACAAACGGTTTCAAACGCTTTTAATAGACCAACTCGTCCGATCCAAGGCAACGTGTTCCTTTAACACCATAGGGTCTGGTTTCTTTTGATTAGTAATTCTGCACTGACGCTCGGCATTTTCCAAGAAAACTGGCAAACGGATTGAGCCCGGGCTGTCAGCAGCTCGTAATCAATACATTGATAAATAATTATTTCCAAGATGTCAGGCATAAAGTACACCTGGGCAGGCTGTTACCAAGGTACCTTATAAATCAGGCTATGATAAGTTAAAGTCCATGTCTTGAGTACACAGTTGTTTATACGATTCGCATTGCTTTGTTTTTGAAAGAGCAAGGGCACCAAGGCATTTTCTCCTTGGTCAAGGGCACCCTATGAGGAAATGTTTAGTTTCTACTGGAGCAATCAAAGGGCACGAAGGCATTGACCAGGTGGCATGAAGGCAATCGCCTTCGTTGCCTCTGTGAAGTATCAGACCTGCTGTCTGAACACAGCCACCGTCTCTTTAAGATGGGACATGAATAAATGCATTTACATTGGCAATTACATGCAGTGCCGTTAAGATGCGCTTTCACCCCATAATGAATTCACATCGGGTCATTTTGACTGTCAGTACTGCTAGCCTCTCCCCAAAGGGGCCCCAAAGACTAAAAAATCCCATCAATTATTCTTACATCTTTCAGTGAGAATTCAGCATTCTAACATAAAATACTGTTGTAATTATTCTAAGAAGAATGGGGGAAAAAGAAATTCTGCACTATCAAGAGAGCTTAAACAAATGTTTCAAGAGTTTATAGGGAGATTTGTGTACATTGAAGGTTGTTAGTTTCAATATCACACACTATGATTTTATGTAAGTACGGAAGTATCTATTTACAAACAATATAAGTAATATTTCAGATTGTATTTCCAAAACAAAAACTGCTTACAGTGGCTCATAAGCAAGTAACTCCAAATAAACTTGTCTGAACACTACAGGCATTTAATAAGTCTCAAACAAATAATCCCTTTCCATTTTGGGCTTTTGTTGCTCTGGCTTTTCTTTTAAACAACAACATAGTTTGAGGGTTTGAAAATTAAAAAAATAAAGGAAATTAGTTGCGTCTTTAAGACCATTCTAGCATGCATTATTGTGCTTCACTTGCATTGGCCATGCACAGAGGTTATGTGAGTCATTCAAGCTCATGCAATGAACACTGCTGTTAAAGGTGTTATACACGATTGGCAGTGAGGACAAAATAGATGCAGACAGCGTGTCATGTTTTGTGTGATAAACCATACATGAAATAACAAACCGGTGGTAATTTGGGGTTTAAATCCATTGTAAGTCGTGAGTAAATGTGAAAAAAATAGGCACAATTTCATTATAATAAAAAATTAACAAATTTGTCTTGCAATCCTACCTTATGTCAGATTTGTATTATGCATCTAAAACATTTGATTTATTGTTGCATTATTAAATATGCAGCAAATGTTGCTGCCAAACTAGCAATATTTAAGGGTCATAGGTGGGTAGAAATATATGGTACAGAGAAGCTTGGTACGGAACAAATCTTTTTCCTTTTCCTTTTCTTTAATTTAAGTGGCAAAGTCAAAAGAATATCGATGTTAAAGATGGGAGTGCCTCATTTTGGTCTTTTGAAGGATGTGCCACAAATAAATATCTGAAATCTACTCAAAGCTAAATAAAAAAATATACATTGTTTTTCATCATCACATATCGGTTTAAACACTCAAACCTCAGAGACACTTTTGACAATATTCTTCTCAGAATGAAAGAAGAAAAAAATGAGCATCTCAATTTGTTCTTTTGAGCCCTGCCGCACCTGGAAAAACAGATTTTGCCCGAGGATATCCGTGGCATTCTGCGGTGAACACAAGACCCTCGCGTTCATCCAGGGATTTGAGGCTTCTAAAAGGGATGGGACACCATTCAGCCAGGTACTGATCGGGTTACAATAGAATAAATACGCAGGGAGTGACGGTCGTTTAAACCACAATGCTCGTGTAACTAAAGATGACTTTTCAATGGTCAGGGTGGTTGAAAAGAGAAATAATATCGAATAAAAAAAAAAGGGGATGAATTCCTGTTAGTGTTGTGATGCCTTATAAATGATGGGTTTAGATAATAAAAAAGGATGACAATAAGAAGTGTTTTTAGTGTTTTCATTCCACACACTGCTGCATGTATATAATAAATACATGAGGAGTGACTGCCGGACAATGCTAGTGTAACTTAAGATGATTTTTGAATGGCCAGGGTGTTTGAAACAAGAAATAATATCCCCCCCCCCCAAAAAAAAAGGCTGGGATATGAATTCCTGTTATGATAACCTTATAAAACAAGGCGTGATACATCACAGAGTCAACAGAAGTGATTGCCTCCATGCCCCCAGGCCATTGCCTTGGTGCCCTTGAAATGATCGCACAGAAGAAATTTACAAACTCCTACTAGGGTGCCCTTTATCAAGGAGAAAATGCCTTGGTGCCCCTCTGCCCATTCAAAAATGAAGAAAAACAAGCCTGGATTGTGTCATTCCATGAATTTATTATTACATAATCAGCATCACACCAATTTATTTTTGACTGATTAATATGTTCCCTACAAGTTTTGGGAATCCAGCAGTAGATCAAAAAGCCTGACTTGATGGGCAAATTGCATTTTAGCCTGTGCACGCGTTTAGGCACTCAAATTATTAATGCAGCCATGTTATTTCCTTAACAGTCATCCTATGAGTTTTGCGATCTGCGCATGCCACATACAGTTTTCACATGAAACACACTGTGTGTTCAAAATTAAATGTAAAGATGGATGCTTTAAATCACATTGTAATCTATCTATAAAATTCAGAGAAGAAACGTACAACAGTATTTATTACAGTGCAGTCTTTAAAAAGACTGATTTCAGATAAAAGTCAGAAATATGTATTCCACACAGACATCAATGCGGACAAAGCTATTACTCTTAAAGACACTGGACACTATTAGTAATTGCCAAAGACCAGTCTTCTAACTTGGTGTATCTCAACAATGCATAAAATATCAAACCTGTGAAAATTTGAGCTCAACTGGTCGTCGTAGTTGCGAGATAATAATGAAAGAAAAAACACCCTCATCACACAAAGTTGTCTGCTTTCACATGCTTGATTTCGAGACCTCAAAATCCAATTCTGAGGTCTTGAAATCAAATTCATGGAAAATTACTTCTTCCTCGAAATCTACGTCACTTCAGAGGGAGCCGTTTCTCACAATGTATAATACTATCAACGGCTCCCCATTACTCATTACTAAGTAAGGTTTTATGCTAATAATTATTTTGAGTAGTTACAAAGATAGTGTCCACTGCCTTTAACGAGAGACATGCTCAACACTGCGCACTTATTATATTTACAGATGTTATCATTAAACATGTCTAGGTATAGAGTATGTACAATTGAGTATTTGTGCTATTAAGGAATGTAGGCCATAATACTGATGTGAGGTGCTTTTAGTTAAAGAGGTCTATGAAGCACCGTAAAGACAACTAAAAAATGTTAGGCTTGAAAAATTGGACGGAAGACTTGGTTTTGTACGAGTTCCCTTGTACAAAAACACTTGTTTAAGAACAGCACTGACACAGACAAGTACATTTCTCAAACCCATATCTCTAGATTTATAAGTAAAGTATCATTCAAAATTATTGTCAAACAATTTCATACAGTGTCCAAAACAATTCATGTTCTCCAAGAATTTTTTTATGTTTTTCTGGATTATTTGTACCTTCGTGATTAACTACTTAGTAAAAAAAGACAGACAAAACTTAATTTGTTCTAAGATGTGTTTTTTTCACTACTCTAGTATGTAAAATAGAATGTTGACGTCAACACAATTGAAAACTCAGTAGGAAGTGTCGTAACCGAGCAATTAAGAGCACCGAATTCAAACTCTGGTTTCTCTGATCAGTGGGTTCGAATCCCCAGTCGTGACACCTGTGTCCTTAAGCAAGACACTTAACCATTGCTTCGTCCTTCGGATGGGACGTAAGGCCGTTGATCCCATGTCTTGTGTAAGGCATGTAAAAGAACCCAGTGCACTTATCGAAAAGAGAAGGGGTTCGCCCCGGTGTTCCTGGTTGTGGCTGCTTAATGCGCCGTAGCACCTTGTAAACCCTTATAAGGTGCTAACTAGTGGGGTCTCAGAGTTCATCACTGCAATAACCTATCTTTCTGAAAGCTTGTATGCCTCGAGTACCTTGTTTGGTAGATTTGGCGCTACATGAGACTTCGATGTTATTATTATTAAAAATGTACCTTGCCTTTTTGTATCCATATGGCCTAACATAATGTCAACAGATCTGAGTGGCATGAAAGAAACACCACACCAACATCAACAATACAACATACTGACTGTCATTGTCTATTTACAGTAACGAAAATGTCATACTTGACAACTTGTTCAAATGTTTACTAAAATTGTATAATTTGTTTGGTTTTCAGAAAGTGGGCATTTCTCAAGCCAAGATTACCAGATACTATAACAAGAATTGCTTTGTAAAATGTCGAGCAATAGTTTGATTTCATTGTTGCCGCCCTATAAACAAAATTGAATTAGCATTCGGTACAAATCCTTTTACTGATAAAATTAGAGCATGTACACAAAAATTACACTGTGCACAAAGACCTCTTAGAATGTCTCATCCTTCAACAGACTCTTAAAGAATCAAGAAACACAAGAAGTTGTCAACCCATTTAAAGACATCCAACCAAATTGACAATCAAACATTGCAAGTCCAAATTGTAGAAAATTACCAAATACCAATAAAATATGTTGTTTTTAGTTTCAAGACAACAAGTAGCAAGCTGTACACAAATTCAGACAGGTAAACAAAAACTAATGACAAAATCCCAGCCCATGACACAAGTGTTCCAGCGAAGTAATCCCTTTGAAATATCAAGCGGACAATGCAAGTCCAAATTGAAGAAAACTACCAAACACGAGTAAAATATGTTGCTAATTGGTTTCAAGTAAACAAAAACCAGGTTGTATGAAAAAAAAAATTAAAAAAAATATAGATTAGAAGGTAAACGAAAATAAAATAAATAAAATCCTAGCCCATGACACAAGTGTTCCGGCGAGGCAATCCCTTTGAAATAACTATCGGACATCGCAAGTCCAAATTGAAGAAAACTACCAAACACTAGTAAAATATGTTGCTTTGGTTGCAAATAACAGGCTGTATGAAAAAAAAAAAAAAAAAAATTTATAGATTAAAAGGTAAACCAAGAAAGAAGAAAAATCCAAGCCCATGACAGTGTTTCAGCGTAGCGATTTCTCTGTATTCCCTCCGCTCATTTATCCACTGTGATGTGGCAATGTCAAGACAATCCCTAAATATGCAATGGCAACAAAAATCCTTAATGAGATGCATTATGATGGGCACCGGTTACTCCCATCCAGCCTACATGTTAGCCACGGCCGGTGCCATGCCACAGCGACTGATGTACAGCAATGCCTACCCAAGAAGGCCTCCGTTATAAGAGTAAACGAATATAAATAATATCCTCAATCCGGTCCCTCACTGACGGCGACGTTAGGAATTCTTTGCAATTTTAAGTGTTTGTCAGGTTAAGTGGACTGTTAGACAAGCATTCCTCATCTGTGTCAATTCTATCAAGGCTGGTTGCAACACGTTAAAAATTCTAAAATATTCTAAGGCATTTACATTTAAATATCCATCCTTTGTGACAAATTGCTTTTTCAACAAAATATTTTAGGGGATTGTACAATGGCTGATGTAGATACAGCACGAGGCCAATTAAAATGCGAGGCCAATTTAGACTATTTTAATTTATGCTTTCAAGTAGCTGCTTTAAAATTCTTTACACTGAATATATCTCTATTTTCTCTTAGCAATACACTAAAAAACCCAAAATGTTCTGAGGCATTAACATTTAAATATTCTACCTTAAAGGGCTTTGTGTCAAAGCAATCAATGGTTTAGCGTCTATGATTATGAATCACACAAATCAAGAAATTGTGATTCAGTAACTAGACGACAACAGTTATTCTTGTCATTTGAACTTGGCAGTTATCTTGGGGATTCAAAACCTTGTAATCACAAGTCCTTGCAGTCTAACCACTGGACCACAGTGACCAATCTTAGTTGTTGTTTCTAGACCCTACATAATGTGGACTTTTTTTATTCTCAGGTCTACACTTCATATGTGGCGTTAAAACATAACCTGTAAAACCAATTTCAATTTCTATTTTGATTATTATCCGAGCTTACATCATCATTAATTACTACCTGCATATTCTATAACAATATGTTTTGTTCATTTTGTTGTTGAACAACTGCAGACAGAATTAATAGTTTTACCACATGTTAAAAGGAAGGTACACGTTTGGTAATTACTCAAAACAAACACTAACTTAAAAACTTACTTGATAACGAGCATTGAAGAGCTGTTGATAGTATAACACGTTGTGGGAAACAACTCCCTCTGAAGTAGCATAGATTTTGAGAAAGAGGTTATTTCTCACTAAAATATTAAAAGACTTCTAGTATTCCTAATTGAAAGCACACACAAATTCGGGTGTTTTTTATCTCACAACTTCGACGCCCAATTGAGCTAAAATATTCACAGGTTGTTGTTTTATGCATGTTTTGAGTTACACCAAGTGAGAAGACTGGTCTTTGACAATTACCAAACGTGTTCAGTGCCTGTAAACCTAAAGTGCTAACTTATCCTTGGATTTAGATATTAATTTTAATGGAAATATATTTTCAGAATAATATTTATTTTTAATTCAGAGGCAAGTATATGAAGATATGTTGTTTCAAAACTGTAAAAAGCCAAAAAGAAAGATTTTTTTTTCTGTGAAATTGGTATGTACCACTTAATTGTAAATGTTTTTTTGGGCGCTATAATTTATGTAAATGTATATATGATCTCTCAATATGGAAAACAAATTCTGGTGTGTAATTTAATAGCAGTTTAATCATCAGTTATTCTGAGAAGTTATATGGATTGATGGAACTCAATATCCTGTATGCATTAAATGAAATGAACTGAAAAGGTTCTCAATCAGCCAAAAAACGATGGTAAGTCATCATAAGCAACAGGGCCCAATTTGATGGTGCCGCTTAGCATGGAATTCTTTGCTTACTTACTTACTTACGGTAAGTGCATAATTCACGTTAAGTGCAGATTTCGCATGAATGTATCATCTGCTATATTTTTGTTTCTATTATTTCATACAGAACCCCCCAAAAATAAACCTTATTTTCTCAGAATGTCAGAATTTTTTTGTCAAAAACCACAGTCTGAAAAATACACATCAACACCTCACTTAAAATGATGCACCTTCTTCTTATGTTACAATCAGTGGGGTCTGAGAGTGTTTCTTGACAATATTTCTACATAAAATTATCAAATTGCCGAGAGGTTTTTCTGAAACCCCTTTTATAACACATCACTGTCAGTGTAAGATGCCCTGAGCTAGCTAGTCAGAAATGAACCGTGTATAGTAGATCAATAACATCCTATGCATACTCCCTATTCTGCATAATGGAACGCTCCTAGCACGACTGATTGACACTTGTTCTTGTTCCTTAAACCCCCGAATGTAAATCAGCCAGTCCGAAATTATGTAAATCATACCAAGTGAGTAGCCCTTTTACAGATGGTATCCTCACACATTAATGTTTCCAAACCCGAAATATGTTCCTGCATAATGGAACGCTCTTGTTACAAACCAAATAGCACGTCAGATGGACACTGCCCATCATGTTTTATGTATCTAGTCTGTATCCATTTGTAACAATTCAGGGACGTAATAAATTAATCAGACCACAAACGTTAATTGCAATCTCCCAGTTTGCAATGCTCAGTTTGTTGTGCTTAGCGGAGTTTTTTGTGCTTACAGGCTTGGCCCGGGTCTATAATGCAACCCAACCTAGTCACTATGTAGACACGCATGCACCTCGCTCTACGCCTAACACGCCTGCATTCCCAGTATTTGCAAGGATGTCTTTGGTTGAACAGTATGTATTTAAGTTGAGAAAAAAAGTAAATAATAATAATGAATAACAACTTGCTCAGGTTTTAAGTAAACATTTTAAGCTGTATATAAATATTTAAAAACATATATACACGTACAACTATTCTATATATACTATCTGACAAAACAACTATAAGAACAAAACTCTAGCAATGTTCATTGCAACTATAACAACAATCACTCTCTACAAATTAAAAGATTTCAGTAAAAACACATTTTGTTCCACCTGCAGTATAAATATCTTCAATAAAATTAGTAGCACTCGGAAAAATTGTTTCCCCCAACAAGAAAGTGGATGAAGATCAGACAGAATTGACGGAAAAACACAAAAGTACACTCTGTCTGAGGTGGGATTTGTGGGTTGAACAAACAGCACCAAATGTGTTACTTTCACCGTGAATGGTTGGTTATTATTGTTAGTAACA
This sequence comes from Asterias amurensis, assembly GCF_032118995.1. NCBI lineage: Eukaryota > Metazoa > Echinodermata > Asteroidea > Forcipulatida > Asteriidae > Asterias > Asterias amurensis. Next base: position 6,159,783 of record NC_092655.1, on the reverse strand, counting down.
ACTGCATTCACAAGTCTCACACATATCGACACAGCACAGGCAAAAGGGCAAGTTTAAGAAGTTGGGTTTCTACAGTTCAAGAAATATATAAACCAACTTTGGGTGAAAGTTTGCGTGAACTTCAAGTCTTATTAAACAATTTATGTAGTGGTTTGGAAACTTCATGTGCAAGACAGACTTTCATTTACTACATACATCGATAAGTAGTTCACCATGCAGGTCATTAATACTAAGTTATAAAAATCTAAAATTAGTTCTTTGCATTGATCTCATTTGTGGTTGTTTTAGGGAATAGACTCAGGTCCAGTGAGCATGGTAAGAGTGGCATCAATTTTGCACACTTGTAATATCAATAAAGGATCGACTACAACAAAATGGCGTTAAATGAAATCAAAGCAACAGCATAAGCCTGATAGCACACCTTGTTCTTCCTCCTCCTCGCCTCCTGCCATGGCTGCCTGCATCTCAGCTGGAGTCTTCTTCTTCCTTGAGATACGCCCAGAATCGTCAGGCTCAGCGACCTCGTCCTTCTCTAATGTCTTTTTCTTCAAGCCATACTGAAAGACAGAGGTGATTATAAAGGACCCACACTGTTAGAAAAGGTTTGTGAAAGCAAGTTCGGCTGAACGTGATCGTCATAAAATTTCTAGCTGACGTCACCACTTTTGGCTTATAGCATGCTCACATATGACGTCTGCACGTACGTACCCGACGTGAAAAATGGTAACTTTCTTGTAAGCTAAAACAGGAGATTTCAACAAAACAATTTTCTGATGTTATCGTTCCAAGTTTTTGTTTGTGTAATGGCAGCTAAACCTCCCTAGATTCAGAATACATGCAGTCCAGGGCCTAGACTGGGATCAAACTGAGATGAGACACTGGGACACTTATGGTAACAGTCAAAGACCAGTTTTCTCACTTGGTGCATCTCAACATGCAGAAAAATAACAAACATGTGCAAATTTGACCTCAATTGGTCGACGAAGTTGCGAGATAATAATGAAAAAAAAAAAACGCCCTTGTCACACGAAATTGTATGCTTTCAGATGCTTGATTTTGAGACCTCAAATTCTAACTTTGAGGTCTTGAAATCAAGTTCGTCGAAAAAGGCTTCATTCTCAAAAACTACGTCACTTTAGAGGGATCCGTTTCTCACAATGTTTTATACTATCAACAGCTCTCCGTTGCTCGTTACCAAGTAAGGTTCTATGCTAATAATGATTTTGAGTAATAACCAATCCCAGACGAAGCTTAACAAAGTGGCAGTCTCTTTGTGTCGCCATATTGCTCACCTTTTCTCGTATTCTTTGTCTCTCTACTTCTCTTTCTGCCTCCATTTTATCATGTCTCTGTTTGCGTTCATTCTCTTGTTCCATCCGCGCCTCCTCAATCAGCCGCGCCTGTTCTGCTTCCTCCTCCGTCATTTCTTTGCCACCGAGGCTACCGAGCTCACCTTCAGTAAAATATCAAGAACGTTTTCAGGGATATAACTTGGAACACATACATTTTTTATTCTGAGAAATGCTTTTCGTTCATCATGTTAGTTGACATTTTTAGGTCTGCATTGTCTTGATTTAAGTTTTGTTTAGTTGTTAGTGTTTAAGTTATAATGGCATTTTATATATTTAAATATTTAGCAGCTTGATGTAAAAAACAAGCCCAAGGGCTGTCCTACTTCTTCATTCAGTGCAGGGTTTAAAGCCAGTGGACACAATTGGTAAAGACTAGTCTTCACAGTCAGTGTATCTCACAAAAGCATATAAAATAACAAACCTGTGAAAATTTGAGCTCAATCGGTCATCGAAGTTGTGAGATAATAGTGAAAGAAAAAACACCCTTGTCACACGAAATTGTGTGCTTTCAGATGCTTGATTTCGATACCCTAAATTCTAAACTTGAGGTCTCGAAATCCAATTTGTGGAAAATTACTTCTTTCTCGAAAACTACGTCACTTCAGAGGTAGCTGTTTCTCACAATGTTTTATACTATCAACCTCTCCCCATTACTCGTTACCAAGAAAGGTTTTATGCTAACAATTACTTTGAGTAATTACCAATAGTGTCCACTGCCTTTAAAAGTAAGAATTAAAATGGAAACATGAAGGTCTTATCCTGATTAATGAACAAGAGGGCCCAGTTTCATAGAGCAGCTTAAACACAGAAAGTAACTAAGCACAACAACTTGTTTTGCTTATTAGACTGAAGTTACCAGCCAAATACCATGTCACATGTACAATTGTGTACTGCTTATTTTTTTGCTTAGCAGACTGTTGTCTGTAACAAAAATAGTCATAACATTTACAGCAACACCATGCTGATAGAACCCAATCTCGGTGGTATCACCACAAAATTTCTTATTTTTAGTGTCTCTCCACCATGCAAACTTTCAAGTCTTAGACTACAGACATTCATCATGATGCAAACATCTTGAGTTTCTCCCATTGATAGATCAATGTTACTAAACCGAGGCTGGAAGAACAAAATAGTCTGGTTCCTATTTGCAAAATGATTATTAGCATTCATGATTGTCATTCGATATGAGCAACAAGACCAAAATGGCGGCAGCATGATAACGATCTATTGTATGCTTCAAATGACATTAGGCAGCACCCAGGTCAGACGGATAAGTTGTTCAAAGGCCAGTGAAACCACACATTGTTACAAGACGCATATTACACAGCTCAATATTGCGAGACATATTTAATGAGATTCAACGGAGCGATTCTTTGTCGTGATCGCTGGCCTAATTTATTCAAATGAGATGCAATATGTGTCAAGAACTGTATTACGCAGTATGGAATTAGTGGAGCATACGATCTTTAATGCAGGGCGAAGATGTGGAACAATACTGTTCAACCCCTATAGGACTCTTCAACATACAATGGATGCAATGCATCAGGCACGATTATGTTTCTTTTCATTACAATTTCTGCGAATTTTCTGTTCCACCGTTATCTTTTCCAACGTGTGTTGTTATTAATTTCATATTCATGACTGTTTTGAGCGCCTTTGAACAATTTTGGTTGATTTTAGCGCTATGTAAATTTCTTCTTCTTCTTCGCTGTCCCCCCCCCCCACTATTTATTGAGAAGTTTTCCATCAGAATTGTTCATTTTTTAAACGACATCTTCATCATTTGATCATGAAGCAGGACTGATCACTACTAATTGCCTCTTTCAATAACTGTTACGTAATGTAAATTGTTTCAATGTGTTCTTTTCATCATGATTAAAGATATCACAGTAAGAATAAAACCACCAGCGATTGAATTTCAATCTGAAAGCTTAACAGATTTAGTTCATCCTTGAACAATTTCCTTAATTAAATAAAGTCATGTTCAAGAAACTGTATCTGGGGAAAAACGCTGATTATGGATGTTCTTCTCCTAACTTACAGTGTGAGCCCAAATTTCTGATTTGTTTTGGTTAATCACATAAAACTAAACACTGCCTCTGACTATTTTGTCAGCTCAACCAACCACATAGTTGTCATTGAATTTCCTGTGTTTTATATACTTAAAGACACTGGACACTATTGGTTATTGTCAGAGACCAGTCTTCTCACTTGGTGTATCTCAACATATGCATAAAATAACAAACCTGTGGAAATTTGAGCTCAATCGGTCATCGAACTTGCGAGATAATAATGAAAGAAAAAACACCCTTGTCAAACGAAGTTGTGTGCTTTCAGATGCTTGATTTCGAGACCTCAAATTCTAAATCCGAGGTCTCTAAATCAAATTCATGAAAAATTACCTCTTTCTCAAAAAAAATAATCCACTTCAGAGGGAGCCGTTTCTCACAATGTTTTATACTACCAACCTCTCCCCATTACTCGTTACCAAGTAAGTGTTTATGCCAATCGTTATTTTGAGTCATTACCAATAGTGTCCACTGCCTTTAAATACTGCAATATTTTTGAGTAGGATCTGATAATTGAATAACGTTTTTTTTTTTTATTATATTGGTATAAGCACATAATTTTATGGGGCATTTAAGCATAGAATTCCTCAGTAAGCACATTTGAAATATTAAGGCAATAGACAGAGTCCAGCAGTTTGGTTGTTGAGTAACCATGTGGTATTGGATTTTGTCAAGAGACATGAAGCAGCCTAGTAAGTCTCTCCAGGGAATCAAGGTTAAGTGCTTTTATATTAGAGTTTATTATCTTCATGAATATAAATTTTGAAATAACATTGCCATAATATTGTTGTCTATAATGATTGGTGCGCTATGGTATAAAGCTAAATCCCAAGCAGTTAAATACATTTTCTTGAAGGTTATTTATCCTTCAAGTAAATTGTTTGATTGTTGTTTTGCTGGCTTTGTTAGCTTGCTTCTCTTGCTTCTCTATTTCTAAAACATTCTGCTCAAAAATGAAAGATTTTCTCTAATTGAAGCCAACATGATAAATATCGCATTGACATTTATCTAAATATCGCATTGATGACAGCTCAATCTTTTGAATTCAACTTAATGATATTCATGCTAAAAACAGCTCTGAGACCCCTTTATGCAAATGTATTTTAATTAGTAATGATCTCTTAACGAGACAACAGCACAGCAGATGTTACTGATTGACAGAGAGATCTCATTATAAAGCTCAGGGGGGGGGGGGAGCGTTAATCCACACAGAAGAAACCCTCGCCAATGTACAGCATACAGCACAGCAATGGGCTGCAGATAATTGCAAACTGAGATCAACGTAGGAGATGAAAAAAAAAAAAACAGACTGGGAGGAGAAAAGCGTAGTCAATATGCAATAACGCCAAGTAGGCTGGCATGCTATACATCCCTCCATAGATATGTCACACAATGCCACGCTAGGGTATAAGGAATGGCTATACGGCACCGGGGGATTGCCACGCCACAAAAGGACTTAAACTACATAATGGCCACTGCACAAAAGGGGGTGGCAATGGCGATATTAGAGGCATGAGGCTCGCAAGTATAGAGTTACTCCTTGATATACAAGTCAGATTTCTTGGCAATATCTTGCTGCTAGTCCCCGGCGACCCGAAGACAGAAAAAAAAAAGAGTGTTTTCTCGGACTTGTATTAAACTAAAAAATTTCATCTTGAAGAAAATAATAATCCGCCTGGTGCTTTACCTGGCGTTTTTTTTCCCCCCGCACAAATGGAAGAGAGCCGTAAATATCTCGTAGGTCTTTCCAATTGAATTATTCATGTCACTATAAGCAGTCAGAGGCTGCAGGATAAAAATCCCTTGTAAAATTTTTTTTTTTTTATAAATACCTTGGGAAATTTGTGAGCCGCTAATTTAGCGTCTATTTTGCAGAGAGCTCAGAGTGCATTTTTTGTATTCAATTATTTCTGTCAATGCACTCAAGCTTTGACAATCAACATTTTTCCCCCAAAGACCGATCTGGAATAAAATATATTGATTTCTTAAAGATGCATTCTTGGTGTGTTTTTTCAAGAGAAAACACGTTTTAAAAGACTTTCACCCGACTTAACACGGGAAAAACATGTTGTTTTTTTAAAGTTTTTTTTTTTAATTAAGTAGTAGGACTGGAGGCCACAATTTGTAGTAAGAAGCCAAAACACATAGCACTTATGTTTTCAATTTCTTTTTGGCTAGATACAGTTAACAAATGTGTCATACAGTAGACACAATTTTAACATTTGCAATTTGTAAATATTTGTATTTTTCTAATAAATTTGAACAGCTGGTTATTAAATTAGATCCGTGCAGCATAAAAATAATTCACACTAAATCTTTATTTTTTTTCATGAAAATCAAACATGAATCAGAAATTCACAGACATGTATTGAATTTTTTTCAGAACATCCCTGCAACAAATTATAATTTCACTGAAAAATTTACCAATCCATCTCTGAAGCTGCGTGGCTTAGGTTACATCGGCCAGGATTTAATTTAATTGAAATTCATGCCATGGAGATGATGTTCCATGTGCAATCAATAAAGATAAACATACACAACAGACAGTTATGAAATATCATTTATCTCAATTAAAAACTGCATGCATTTAACAGAGTCTGTTCTTCTTGGGAATATTGATTTCTTTTTGTTCAAATCATGCATGGAAATAGAAATAACAACACTAATAATATTTACCACCTTTAAAACTGCATGAATTTAACCAAGTCTGTTCTTCTCAGCATTATTGATTGAATTATAAAAAAAAACATGGATAAATGTAGTAAAAAAAAACAAAGTAGCTTATGGCCATACAGAATACAATCTGCATAATACGGAGCTTTTTAAGTCTTTAATATCATTTACATTAAACCTTTATGAATCTAACCAAGTATATTTTTCTCAGCAATATATTAGTTGACTTTTAAAAAATTGAGCCTAGTAAAAAAAACGTACCATGTTTCTTAAGTGTTCTCATGGAATTATGTACAATCTGCATACTGAGCCCATTGCAAACAACACACAGCCATACCACACCTTCCTTTGATATTGATTTAGCCGACCCAAATTAAGCGAAGAGGCTGTAGGTCAGTGGCTGTCATAAACAGACTGTATAGAGTTGTACTTCAAGAGCACCATGTTTATTATGTCTCTGGGTTAACTCTGTCTGGTTGTCCTTTGTCAGACTCCAAGTGATTGGAAAAAATATTGAAGGGATAATCAACAATTTTTCCAGCATGTTTGTTCCACAAAGACAGAGGACACGCGCAAAAAATGTAACCTGACATAAAATGTTGAGTGTTATTTGGTTTTCATCAACAACAGTAGAACAACTTGATTTGATAGAAATTTTACCTTATTGTTTATTTTGGTGTGTTTACTGATAAAGGAAAAAAATTGTCAGTTTGGCAAAATTCTTAATTGTTTTTAAAGGTAAACAGATGGGGTCAAATCTTATTCTCAGGTTTTGTTAATAAAATGTGAAACTTATTTTACTTTCATATTATTATTTCCATATTATATTTGACTTTCCCAACAATGTAAAAAATAATTTGTTTTATAGCCATGGGTCCGGAAAGTTTAAATATGCAGGAGGGGTCCGGCAAGTTTAAATATGCAGGAGACTTGCAGTCTATTGCAGTTAGCAAACACAAACCACTATGTTTTATTTATCAACAAAATGTGACTGAAAATCACAGAAACCTTGAAGCTTTCAAAGAAAGCTTCATTTTTAAAGCTCTTTCATCCCTAAGAAAAGAAAATGCAGAAAGTATTGACTGTTTTTAAAGAGAAAGCGAGTTGAAAACACGAAGAGATTCTTAGGTGGAAACAGTTTAAGCCAAATCTTTCAACTACTCTTAGTGTTATTGTGGAGCAAGTTTTTGAGGTCAGATATTTAAATGCAAAACAAGAAGTTGTTAAAGTTATTTCAGAAAACAGACTTAAAGCCAGTGGACACTATTGGTAATTACTCAAAATAATTATTAACATAAAACCTTACTTGGTGACGAGTAAAGTGAAGAGGTTGATAGTATAAAACATTGTGAGAAACGGCTCCCTCTGAAGTGATGTAGTTTTCGAGTAATTTTCCACGAATTTGATTTTTAAACCTCAAGTTTAGAATTTGAGGTCTCGAAATCAAGCATATGAAAGCACACAACTTCGTGTGACAAGGGTGTTTTTTTCTTTCATAGTTATCTCGCAACTCCGACAACCAAACAAGCTCAAATTTTCACAGGTTTGTTATTTTATGCATATGTTGAGATACACCAAGTAAGAAGACTGGTCCCTGACAATTACCAATAGTGTCCATTGTCTTTAACCATGCAACAAAGTTTGTTAATTTAAAGAAGTCAGACCATTGGTTATCCGTTTCACTCCTCAAATACATGAAGAAAGTAAGCATTGACATGTTAAGTGACAGTTGAAGCTATTACGGTATTTCTTTGTTGGTTAAGATGTCATGAAGTCTTCCTTAGATATTTTGTTCAAACTTGCATTGCAAAGGCCAGAGTAAAACTCCGCTCAAGATTGTTGACACCAAAATGAAACATACATGATTACTTATGATGTTTGTAACAAAAGGTTCCGTTTATTGAGATTCTTAAAGGGTGATTGCATGCAAACAAAGGGAAGGGTTAGTGCAAGAGGAAGTCAATAAAAAGTAAATTTGACAAAGATCTCAACCAGCTACAATCATGTTTCAACACTCAAAGATCACATCACACAAGGAATATCAAGCAATCCTTGATTATGCCATGGGTTCCCAGAAATTGGTGGGTACATTTTTAAGAGCTGAATAGCACAAAGATATCTGATCTCAAAATACTTGTTATCATTTGTGGACACCAGGGCTCAGCGCTATAAAGCTGCTTACCAGCAGAGAATGATGCTGAACAATTTTCTGCTAAGCAAAAACAAGCAGAATGCAAGTCACACATTGTATTTTTGCTGGTAACCTCATTCTGGTTACAAGCATTTATAATTAGGTTGTGCTTAGCTACTTTTTATTATTATAAGCAGCTCTACGTGTATGAAATTGGGCCCTGCACAAACAATTATTTTTAGAATGTGGAAGATGAAATCAAATGTGCAAAAGTTATCCCTACTGCAACGATTGGTTGTACAAAAATAATTATTCACAAAAAAGTGCAATCTTTTCCGACAGATTGTAATTGCTCATTCTATGATACTTTTGTTCTGCAAAAAATGACATATTGCCACCTCATCTTGCTTGGTTTGTTTGTCCTGATGCATAAATGCAGCATCTGGGTTCCAAGTTTTTTCCTTTTTTTTTTATGAGCAACACAGATTTGAAACCATGACCTTATAAAAAAGGACTTCATAATTCAACATAATTTAAATGACAATAATCAAAGTTGGTGTGAAGTTTTTAAATGACTGCATTTTCTTTAGGTGGCTTTTACCAAGGTGTCCTTTACCAAGGTGTCCCTTTGGGTTTAACTGAGCTAGGTGAGACCTTTGCCAAATGGAGTGTCGTGACAAACACTTACCCAGTAATTGAGACATTGACTATCAGGGGGTATCAAAACACCGACTCTCAGACCAAAGTATAGGCAAGGAGTTGGTGCATACAAGAGAGTCGATCTGGAGCTCTGCACTACCAGGCCGCATGAGGGATGAACACATGACAATAATCAAGGATTACTATACCACAAAATCACAAACTTGAACAATTGATATCAAACCCTTCCACTTTACCTTTAACGCTGTCGAGCTTGTTCCCCAATATCATCTTTGCTGCCATGCCCGCCATCTTGGAAAATTAATGACGTGTGCGATCTTGCCAAAAAGCACGTAGGTCTAGATTTTGTTTTGTGTGTCTGGCGTTCAGTTGATGCAGTACACGTACAAGAAAATAATTACCGAATAGTGGAGTCGTCTGGGAGTTGAGAAAGCGTCTGAGGCAATCACAGAATCTGAAAAAATACACAAAGAAAAACTCAACTGAAATTGAAGTCGGACAAGATGGATTCACACTCTTCCTACAATTGAAAGCAGGGACCAGCTCGGAATATTCATATCAGGCAGCTCTGGTGTGGAAATGTCAAAGTCCGTTTGCGAAGGGTATAAACATTTATTGCTATGACATTGACAGCAATTCATTGTATGTTGGGCACACACTAATTATGTGTAGTCCTCAGAGACATTTTTCAATTTGAAATTGTGTCGAGAACATTTCCAGAGTCTGTGTGTCACTGTCAGCAACCTGGCTTCCATGCAAGGATAGGGCCAGGAATTAAACATGGCCATGGCCTTTAATGCCCTATTCATGGCCTTTGTGCCCCTAACTCTTCAAGCGATTCCCAAAGTTTTGAATGAAAGTGCCCTTTTTCAAAAATGAAAATGGCCTTGCCCTCTCAAAGTCAAGAATCCACCCAGGTCAAAATTCCAGTGAACCTACAGAACTGGGGTCAACTGGTTCAACTGCAAGGTGACCAAACTCTTCCATTTTCCATATTAACCAACTGGTTTGGACTAGGTTTAACTGTGTTCAACTAGGTTGAAATTGTGAACCAGTTGGTGTCTGTCCATTTTCCATATTAAACGAACTGGTTTTAACTGTGTTTAACTAGTTTATCAACTGGTTTCAACTAGTTCCAGTTAAACCCAGTTTAACTAGGTTAAACTGGAATTTCGACCTGGGCAGGCCTGAACCACCACCCACACCAACCCCAAAAGAATATTGGCCAATGCTCAAACAGGATTCCATACACCATCCTACAGTAAACACATGTGCTAAATAATGCCATGCCCCCCTGAACTTAAAAATTATTCATATTTTAATAGATATTTAAAAACCAAGCAGCCACAATAACTGATGAGAAGGATCATAAAAGAAAATTTCCCCAAAACATAGTTTGTAAAATTCTTTGATACATTTTACAGAGCTGCCAACATTTCAACTTGCAATCAGGGACACAAATTTAGGAGAAGTTTAGAATAGCATTCAACATAATCAAAAAATTAATTTACTATCAATTAACTATAGAAGACAGATTCCCCTTTAAAATAGCAGTCATTGTGGGTCAGGTATGAAGTGCTGTTTAAGTTGTTTTGAAGTGTATGCGCGATGTTGGCACAGTGCGATAACTACGCACTGTTTCGCGACAATTATTGGTATTGACTGACAATGTAAATATTCACTGCAGCTCAGCTTTGAAAGAAAAAGGTTAGACATATGGAAAGAAATGTGTTAATAACATTTAGTTAGAAGGTGTTGTTCTTTATCAGATTAAATAAATTGTCAACTGTGGAAGCTGCAAATGTTTAACTGTGATGATGGATTTTTTTTATTTGTAAAAACAATACGGATAAATCTTGTTGTCTCTGATTTTATGTCTTTTTAAAAATTGTCAGTGGAAGATGATTTCCGCATCACTTTAACCAACAGGGGCGAAATGGTTAGTTAGAACAGTGCAATACACCCCGTCGTGTGATATGGACCGTGCAAATGTATGACATCACACTGTTGTTGCCATGGATTGACCATTGAGAATCAGGGATTCAAATTTGCTTGAAGATAAAGAGGAACCTCATAGTCAACAGACTCCATTTTAGTAAGGGCATTGCCGCAAACCATAACCAATGGGCTTTGGCCCTGTCTGTTATAAGTAAATGTTTGTTATTCTTATGGGCTTCAAGACATGCAGGCGGAGCCTAAGCGTGAGACAGTGTTTCCAAAACGGCCATAAGTGACTTATCCATCTACAGAACTCTCAATTTAAAAATAATTGTTTGAATGCACAAAATGAGAAAGTTTCGCTGAATGTGTGCAATTAAATTAGGATTGCCTGTGGATTTGGTGGAATCTTGTCTGAAAACAATTCAAAGTATATTAGCGACGAAGAAATTGCATTTATATAAAAAATATATATCAATAATGGATTACTTGTTGGGGGGAGGGTTGATGGTGTTCTGTAATAAAAAGAAACTAGTTCATTTACAAACTTGTCTGGTCATTATCATCCTAAATTATCACATTTGTCATCGTCATCAAAGTCTCCTCCAGAATGAGTCATCACTCTCTCCAATAGTCAAAATCATCGCTATGGCTACGCATCATCTCTTTTGTCATTACTGCCTGCCAGCCTCCATGAGCACACAACCACCTCACATAAATACATCAAGGTGATGTAACACACGCCATTGCATTGCACCAATATTGCAAATAAATAACTCTACTAAATCATGGTTAAAATATTAAACACCAAATAAATACTCTGTTCTGAATAATTCTTATTCAAACCGAGTCCATTGCGAAGGACCGACAGAATACTGGGATGAAAATATGCAATCCTCCCCAGCTATTATTATAAGCATCTTTGTCTATATAGATCAGTCGGCATTGAGGATCAATTACCATGTAAACACTACATGCACAGAGCAAGAGCAATGCAACAAGACCGCACATGCACGTTCACCCGCCTACAACAGCGCTCCAGCTCACCCGTCCATCGTACGCGTATTACGGGGTCCTACTCACCGAATTCACCCGGCTTGTTTTACTCTCCACAGCCCGGCCTGATGTTTTCTTTCAGGTCAGATCGTCAAATTAAACGTACAAAAATAGTTCCTCATCATTGGATGGCTTAATCTGAGAAGAGGTGAGGTTGCAAAGTGCGATTATAGTCACAGTAAAAAACTGCAAGCTAACTGTATCCTCACTTACTCTACAGCTGTCACAGTGCAAACTGATGGCGGGTGTGTACGTGCGCGGCGCGTGTGTGTGTGGATCGCGATCGCTCGCGCATGTGTCTTATGCATGGGTTGGCTTTGCGACGTAAGCGTAGTAACCGGTCACTTCGGCAACACGGAAACTCGACACCAACGAACTCGTCGGCGCTTATAAACTCGGCACCAACACGCGCACAGTACACAACATTCAAATTCGACACCCGTCAAAACCGAGGACCTACTTGTAGTTGTTGCTAAAACGGGGTTAAAACTATTATTATGTTTGAAAAAAAAGAAGAGTTATGTGGCTCATGTACTTTCCTAATAACTTTATATTTTTATTAACTAATAAGTTTTAGGTGAGGCCTAGTCTAGGCCTATCCTATAGTTAAAGTCGCGCCATGGGTTGCGGAAAAGAAATTGAGCAACAATTCGGGGGATAATATTTGATATTTGAGCTATTTGATCTTTTCTGTAAAAGTTTAGGGTATGGGAACTTTGAGGCACTGTTGAAAATGAAGTTGTTTGACACCAACCTTTTATAATGACAGTTTTTCATCATATATTTCACGCAAGCGGCCGAGAAAAGAGCCATTGCGTTAATCAAAATAACCTAGCTAGAGCTTTGCAAAGATTTGCTACTGATTTTCTTAGCTCAACAAACATTTGCTTAGCAACCGAGAGCACTATATACAGTTTAACCATTAGCCATGCTGCATTGGTCATTTCTTGCTATTATAGCCAAGAAATTTACCAAATATGGGCTATTTCTTGCTTTAGCCGAGAAAGTTACCAAATATGGCAGGCAGAGAGGCCTACCCTGTCCGATCCCCCCCCCGGCCCCACCCCTCCCACCCGTCAACAAAATTTACACTGGAAAATAGCATGACACCCCAGGCGTCACTCAGCGGTTTTGATATAAGCCTTGCAGTGGGTACCAGACTGTTTAAATACCACGTATGCTTTATTGTTGTATGTTCGCGCCATCTTGGGGAAACTCGGGAACGAAAAGGGTGTTGTTGTGGTTCTTGTTGACAGGAGCGGAGAAAAGGGCACCTTGGGGTCCGTGAGTGGGTCTAAACAACAGCTGTGTAGAGGTGAATTGATTTTTTTTTCTTGCGAGAAGTTGTTAGTTGTTCAATCAGTATAGAAATAGTATAAGGAGCTGCACAATCTCAGAATGTTTGACTTTCATCATAGAGCAATTTCTTTCAGCGTAAATTGAGACGTATAATTTGTTCAAATGTCAACTACTGGTCAATAAATAATTAGAATTGCTATATGATTATGAATTGCTTATTATTAAGTCCACGCATTACATTACATGTACATGACATTGCCTACTCTTAGAACTATCTCACTGCCTGGTTCACTCCGCTAGTCTTGGCAGTTTTGTAGGATGGAGGTTCTATTTAATTTTAAATTAGATCTAATCTAATATAATTAGTATTATTACTATTACATATTTATATCCGAAAGTCGAGTTCTCATTGGTTCATTCATCACCACATGCTAGGTGTTATTTTTTGCTAATTACCAAGCGCGCACGTGAGTATTCACGGAAGTGGTAAATGCGCATGACAAGACTAATAGTTCCCCAGGAACTATTTTACTTGTCATGCGCACTACCATTGCGCGACGTCATCTCCGGGCGCTATTGATCGTGGCATTATTGTGTAAACACGCACGAACAGCGCTCTCTTAGCGACATCCAATACAATACATAAACAAACTTATCATGTGCATTTTGTTTCACATCGTTTTCTCTTGATCAAGACTCATGTTCCTGTAACTGAATGAAAAATGTACGAGGTATAGTAAACAAATATAACATGGTTTGTTTCAGGTGACTAGTGGATGAGCTCCCCTCAATATTGGAAATTGACAAACACATTCCCTCAGCTTCGCCTCGGGAACTAGTTTGTCAACGTCCATCAGGGAGCTAATATCAACTAGTCACTCTCAAACCATGTTATATTCGTATAATATTCCAATAGATGCCATGACATTTCACATTTAAATAATAATATTGACATCAAATAAATAACAGGAGTAAAATTCAAGCTCTATAAATTATTGTAACACCCCTTACTAAAATTCTGCTTTTACTATGTAAATAAAATTCTGGTTTTCAGGTACACAAACAGGGGTCTAAAAGCCTGGACCCTTAGTTTAACTACCCCTTCTGGATTGAGAACAGACAGTGTCCAGTCATGAAGATATTCCTGCTGAAAGCACTGCTGCTGCTCCTGTTCCTCGTCTTGCTGTTCTTGATCCTGCGGGTTCTCGAGGGAATTGCTTGGTATGAGACGGGGTTGGTGATTTCACAGATTGTTGATCCTCTCTCCCTGAGTGTACGGAAGCTCAAGGTGCTACTTGATGGCCGAGGGATAAGTTATGGTGGGGTTGTTGAGAAGCAAGAACTGACCTCACTTTTGCAGGCATCAGGTGAGATTGTCAGGCTTACACAGTGAACTACATTAATATGAATAAATTATTATATTCTAATGAATAGGGTAGACGGCCTTAGCTTTCAATCCAAACCGGACCTTCTTCAGAGGCATAAAACCATATTATATTATATTATTATATTCATTTCTTATATGTTACTCTTCTACCCCGGAATATGAGAAAATTCTCAGGTCTGAAAAGAACTATCCTGCTTATTAGCTACTACCTGGGTGAAAAGTCATGTAGAAATTCGTCCAGGACTACTACTTAAGCTTTAGTGGATCGAGGGGACTTCTTGTTTTAGTGAGTTCTTAATTGGTCTTAACGTTTCAACTAGCTTGCTCTAGTCATCGTCAAAAGAACATACCTGGCAAGTAGATACACACATGGTGTTACCGCAAGTGTATTGATACCTCAAAAAGCAGTGCCTCAAACCCATGCACTGGAGATCTATTAAAAAATTTTAACAACAAATATTTTACCTTTCTCTTGTATATGTTTGTAGGTGATGTAATGGAAGGGGAACTCCTCCTGTTGGAGCGGGAAGAGGAGGAGGAAGAGCGGAGTACCAGCTTCAGCAGTGGTCCCCACTTCTATGAGGAAGTAGAAGACAAGAAGGACAGCATCTGGCTGATTCAGGTAGGAAAACTTTATATAATGGGAACAATAATGGCCTTATTTTCTGTCTAAAGGCTGAGTCACACTGCAGCGATAACGAAAATGATCACACGAGGCAAGGGAATGCATTTTATTGGTTGAATTACTCCACGCAGAATACGCCCACACTCATTCAACCAATCGAGGGCATGCATTGTTAACATTCTTGTTTTCATTCTCGTTTTCGTTCTCATTTATGTCCTGTCTTTTTTATGTATGTCTAACTGTTTATAGGCTGGGGAACAAAAGCTGTTGCTTCACACTTTTATAAAATGTCTATTTACTATCAATTTGACTATATTATTACAAAATTGAAACCAACGGTTTCTTTCAAAACCACCCCAACTCATTTAGAAATGAACATTACACGGTGTTGCCACAAACCTTTCTATAAACAGTATGCTCAGATCGTCTTCTCAACAAAAGCCATTTTGAGATATGGTGAGGACATTCAATCATCTGACACTATTAGGTTTGTAAACTTGTCTGTAGACACCCAAACCAAACAGTGCACTCCTATAGTGTCCACCATACCTCAAAAAGGCTAATTGAGTTGTCAACCAACCATCATATCTAAAGGATTCGTCAATAATGGTTAAGTGTTTTGCTTAAGGACACAAATGTCACAACCGGGCTTTCATAGTTATAAATGTTATAAATAAATTTATTGTTTAAAAATGCAATTTCCCTCTTTTGTCATTTTAATGCAGGTCATCCCCAGAGGTAACTTTCCTCTGCTAGAAAAAGAAACCTGGAAGACGGTCATCAAGAAAGTCTCTCATTTTGGAATCCGAGCTGGAACCTTCGACTGCTCTCATGACAACAGGTACGTTGTGTGTTGCCGTCTCTTCTCTTTGTCTAAAAGCATCTGGGTGTCTGTCTTTGATTGTTTCTTTGTACCTTTTTTACCAGGCATGCAGCTTCTTAGCTTTCCATTTGGTGTCGTCTCTTTCCCAAAGGTCAATTTCAATTTTGTGATCTAATTATTTTATTTATAAAAATTTGAAACAAAATTACAAGTGGCTTATCTCAGAGTACCAATCCTTCAGAGAATTATTTCCATCTGAAATACTAGGAAAGACGGCAGAATAATGATTTGATGTTTTCTTCCAGATTCTGCCGGAAGAGAGGATGGACACAGCCCATACTTATACTGGCTACACCGCAAGGACTGAATCAGAAAGACTCTGTTGTCATGGCAACCTATCCCTCATCCAATCTCAAGGCTTCAAAAGTCCTCAACTGGGTCAACAGTAGACTAGCCAAGACAGTCAACACAGTAGATGAAGGCCAATTGGTGAAGGAATGGCTCAAACTATCAGACGGCAAACCCTCAACACCCCCGATTAAGTTAATCCTTTTATCCGAAGAAGAAGATGCTGAAGCTCCGTTGTTTTTCTCGGCCATCAGTTTAAAGTATTCCGGGCGAGTCAAGTTCAGACAGACATTCATAGGTGACAGAACACAGAAACTGCTATCGGAAAACTTCAAAATTGAAACTAAATCGTCCCGTTATCTTGTCGGTACTCCGGAGGGTTTCATATTGTACGGAATGGACAATGGGGAATACCTGAACCATCGCTCTATGGACGTCTACTTACGAACCCTGTACCCACAAGCCAATGATTTCTTCATGCTGTCCTTTATGATCGGAAACATGCTTTGCGTCTTGGAGATTGCCGTGAGCGGGGATGATGTCCTTGCCAAAAGGGTCTGTCATTTTCTTTGGGTGTGGGCAAAGTACAATGCCATCCTGATAACGTTATGGTTACCTCTACTTGCTCTCACCCAGATCCCATTCCTTGACCCCGCTTTTCAGTTCTGCCACAAGATTCTTAGACTATGGAGCCAGACTGGCTTGGCCTCCCAGATTCGGTGCATGTGGATCATGCATAGTTACCACAGCGGTTTAATCGTGGCATCATTTCTCTTCTTCTGTGCTGTGGTCGGCTATTGTCAAAGTCGACTCTCCAGCACGGAGAGCGAAGCACAAGAAGGAACGTCCAGTACCGAGTGGCTGCAAAGCACTATGGGTGATTATTACAATATGTTGGTGCGTCCGAGCCCTGGTTACACTCCTGTCATACTAAACAATGCCCATGTTGAAGCGGGCGTACCATGGAATCCCATCAACCCGCTTGGGTTCCCAAATCTCTTCCTGCTAGCAGACAGGTCGCAGGACTACGTGAAGGATCTTCCAACTTGGTACTACCAGCGAGAAATCAAAGACGAGCCATCGATGAAGAGCTTTTTCAGAAATGGCTCTTGCTGGAACGTCTGCTCCCCTGACAACAAAGACAAACGTCATCAGGAAAACTGTCAACTTTTGCGAGAGTATTTTATGGAACGAGACAAACATTTGAAAGAGTTTAAAGAGGCTGAGAAGTATACAAAGCGAGGGAAAAAACATTCTTGTAAAAAGTGGCTTCCTAGGTTTGTAGATGACCCTCGGAGAGGTGAGCCTTTCTTAGTCACTGACGACCACAAAGTATCTGATTCCTGTAAAGAGGGGGCAATCTTAAATCTACCACCAGAAAATCTTGGTAGTACATCTTTAGATGTGAATCAAACTTTTACAAAGAATGTCCAAACTGAATTTGAGAACTCCAGCTGTAAAGAAAATCCGCCCGGTAACGGTCAGGGCAGAGTTCCCATTTCAGATAAAAAATCTAAAGAATACGTCGACGTGAAACCAATATGTGATTGTGATTTGCTTGACCTTCAAGCCAACATGGTTGACCATGGCTTGGGTGATGTGGCGACCATCAACCCGTGGCCAGAGGGCATGATGAAGAGTTCAGAGTGTTCCATTTGTCTTGAGCCGTACATGCAAGGCGTGGAGCTCTGTGGCTTACCCTGTGGCCATGCGTTTCACCAGCGCTGCGTCACGTTGTGGCTGACGAGTAATCGTAACCACTGCTGTCCAAACTGTCGATGGCCGGCTTTTAAAACTAAAGGCTCCAAATTGTCCAAACACAAAGATTAAATTTAAACAGGTTTAAATGAAAGGTTTATACCGTGTGTCCTATTTTTAGCTTGGTTTGCAATAGCACTGATTCTGTTTCATAGTGATTCCTGTAGCATTGCTCAGAAATTTAATTTAAATTTGTTTAAACCCTCCTCATCTTTAGTATGTTCCTTTCATTAATCCCTGATGTATGATAAAGGTGTTTTTTAGGTACAAACACTTAAAGACACTGGACACTTTTGGTAATTGTCAAAGACTAGCCTTTACAGTTGGTGTATCTCAACGTATGCATAAAATAACAATCTGTGAAAATTTCAGCGCAATCGCTCGTCGAAGTTGCGAGATAAAAGACCCAGGTTGTCACACGAAGTTGTGTGCTTTCAGATACTTCATTTTGAGACCTCAAATTCTAAATCTGAGGTCTCAAAATCAAATTCGTGGAAAATTACTTCTTTCTCCAAAACTACATTACTTCAGAGGGAGCCGTTTCTCACAATGTTTTATACTATCAACCTCTCCCCATTACTCGTAAGGTTTTATGCTAATAATTATTTTGAGTAATTACCAATAGTGTCCACTATCTTTAAAGGTAGGTTCATTGATAATTTTGGCAGTCTAAAACCAATCTATGATACCTATAAATGTGATAGTGAAGCAAACGAACCACCGTACAATTTTGCACGTAAGCTACCATGTAGATGTATTAATGGTGACATTTTAAAAGAAATGTTTAGTTCCATATTTTAGAGGAGTGCTTAGTGTGAATTGATATAGAAGAGTTTGCGGTAACACCATTTAATAACAATCTCTAAATGAGTTGGGGTGGTTCTGAAAAGAACCGTTGGATTAACTCGACGTTTCGATCAGTATGCTCTGATCTTCTGGAGAATGCTGGACTCTGATGCTGCATGCTGCTTAAGTACTAGGCGGTTGATCAGTGGTGATGCACGAAGGCGGGAAATATAGGCGGGAAGTGAACTCGATGATGCGTGGTGAAACCTGTTGTGGAGCCTTGGGTGGACCCCAACTCATTTAGAGATTGTTATTACATGGTGTTACCGCAAACTCTTCTTTATCTTATTTCCACCATGCAAAGTTTCAATCCTACTTAGTGTGAATTGCTAACCATGACGATTAATACAAAGGTTGTTATTTGTGTGGTTTTTACTGTATCAGGAGATTGATTACCGAGTATACAAAAAATATATGTCAGAGACTGTTTGTCTGAGTAGGGAGAAACTATGGATAAGGCGTCTCCAGATCATTCAACCCCATGGTCTGAACATCCAAGGAGGAAATGATTAAACAACTTGTTTGCCCCTCTCTCTCCATTTCTTGCCACTAGACTTCTGTTACAGCAATATACTTGTGTGTGTGGTGGTTGTCATCTAGTTTTTGAGAAAAAGTTCATCCATTGGCAAAAGACATAACTAGGTTTTGTCAATCTAAATTCATGTATCCTCAAAACTATTAGATAAAACTTTAATGTTGGAAATAAAGTTGGTACTTGTACAGTAGTGCGACTATACATTTTCATTTTGGAGTGTGGTAGGGAGAGGACGTAAAGCAGAGTTTTGTGTTTGTTGGGGGTGTGGTTGGGGCTTTAGAAACCATTTGCAAGAATGTTAATTAATGTACTGAACCATACATTATATTGTGGTGTGGATCGGGGATTGCGTTGTACACAGCTTTAAAGGCAGTGGACACTATTGGTAATTGTCAAAGACTAGCCTTCACAGTTGGTGTATCTAAACATATGCATAAAATAACAAACCTGTGAAAATTTGAGCTCAATTGGTCAACGAACTTGCAAGATAATGAAAGAATAAAACACCCTTGTCACACGAAGTTGTGTGCGTTTAATAGTTGATTTCGAGACATCAAGAACCTTAGGCATCGAAATAAAATTTGTGGAAAATTACTTCTTTCTCGAAAACTATGGCACTTCAGAGGTAGCCGTTTCTCACAATGTTTTATAACATCAACCTCTCCACATTACCAAGAAAGGTTTTATGCTAATAATTATTTTGAGTAATTACCAATAGTGTCTACTGCCTTTAAACTGTAGCGTTGATCGGGGGTTGCGTTGTACACAGGTGTAAATGACACAAGGATGCAAATAACTTGCTGTTCTGTCTCTTTGTAGCTTTATTTACACTCAACAAATCATGAAATTACACCAAGCAGAACCCTAAACGAGAGGACAACCCTCTCTGGCGAGCCGGTTTACCGATCGGCCTGCATGGGCGTCCAGCAGTGCTCCGAAGGGAAGTCATGCTGGCTCCCCCTACTGGTCGATCAAAACTTTTTAACACCGTCTGAATTACTTTTAGGTTTAGCAATACCAAACCAATCCCAGTTTGTTTTTCTTCGGCCTCGGATTCAGTCAGGGGGGGGGGGATGGTTTTTTACACACCCCCATGCAGTTTATGTAGAGCATAGGTGTAGTGGACTTGTAAAAAAACACTTCAATATTGTTTGGAAAACCAAAAAATTGTCGGAGTTTATGCAACAAAAGCATTTCAAAATGCATTTTAATACATTTACAGGTATAATTACATTACACGTAGGTACATGTTGACAATGTTGTGGAGGGAATTGAATAAAGAACACTGTAAAAACAATTTTGCTGTGCTTTGTTCTTTTTTCTGTGTCACTCATTTAAGTGTCTCATTTTTAAGTGTCTCATTAAAAACAATTTTGTTTACAAATGAAATCGACAGCTTCTCTAAGTTTTAATGCAATTTGTTACTTAACCATTTAAATGATTACATGACCGCCAGTTGGACAAAATTCTAAATTTGGTAAAAGTAACCGGAAACAGGTCAAGTCTTGTTATCTGTTTTTCTTTGTTGAATTGTGACATTTATTTCACTTTCACAAAATATAGTTTTTATAGCCATAAAATACATCGAAGTATTTAAAGAAATAGAATCGTGCACTGTAAAACTCAAATGGTTTGGACCAAGTTTGTCCCGGAGGTTTGAATATGCGCAAGACTTGCACAGTCTGTTGCACACT
Source organism: Asterias amurensis (assembly GCF_032118995.1). Lineage (NCBI taxonomy): Eukaryota > Metazoa > Echinodermata > Asteroidea > Forcipulatida > Asteriidae > Asterias > Asterias amurensis. The sequence goes on along the minus strand of NC_092655.1, from coordinate 6,138,589 downwards.
AGACCACACCATGCGTTAAACAGGTCCTTTCATGAACAAAAATCAAGGACAAACTTCTGCAAGCTGTCGGTTTCCACAGTTACATGTTGCCTTTCATTTGCCATCTTTCCTTGGCTTCGAAACCCCAGTTCAGTTTCTTCTTCTTCCGCTTTGATTTCCTCTTGGTTTCTTCACTCTGTGAAAGAAAAAATGTGTTTTTGAAAGAAGAAAACAATTTCAAACTGTCTTCAGTGTCTGTATGAAACAATGTACAAAGACTTGATCCCATTTTTAACAAGAAAGGTTTTTCAACCTCTGGATTAACATGCCTGTGCTCTTCCAATTGAGCTATCTTGTCCTAATGCTTCGGTCTCAATATTTTGTTGATATCTTTTCAAGCTTTGTAAATGTTGGTTCTATATTTATTTAACATCTTTGTTTGGGACGGCCAGTCGAAAGCCATTCAACATGCAACTACTGTATAGCCAGGGATCACACCAAAGCTAGCAATATACGCCTCTGATAATATTTATGCATGAGGTACGTCACAATGCTAACTCAAAACGAGGCGATGGGCGCAGCCACTGCAAGGGATGGGGGAAGTGCGCCCATAGCCTCATTTTGGGTAAGAATTATGACATCATGCATAAGTATTAAGAGAGGCCTATAGCGTGTGAAACGGCAGGTGAGGTATCAGCAAGAGCACGTTAATCCGGAGGTTTCATTTCCAAGTCCCGCGCGAGTCAATTGTTCTTTGTTCAACCCCAAATTATTTATATTTAACCCAGTCAGTTTCCCATGTGGTCTATTACATGAAAAATAATGAATGGTAGGCCTGGAAATTCAAGTAGACCATGGCTTCCGTTGCCCTGATCTTTGCCTTGGTGCCACTCCAAAAGTTTCCCATAGACTATCTGATCTTCCCATTGGTAGTGCCCTTCTCAAATTGAAAATGGCCTTGCCCTCGAAAAGATGAAATCTCAGGCTTTATATGGTACGACTAATGTATGTGTTGACAAAATGTACTGATAGACGAGATTGTCAGGGCTGAGGATTTATTAATGATGTCTTTGGAAATCTTAAACCATTACCTCCTTCCATTTCAGATAGTCCCTTGCATCTGCTGACTTGGCTATTTTACAAGCTAGGTCTCGTTTGGCCAACTGGTCACTCAGATCTTCAGCTTCTTCAAACTTGCCTTCCTTCACAGCTTGATCAAGTTGCTTCTCCAAACCACTCTTTATAAAAAAAAATTAAAAAAACAGATTCCGGTTTCAACTTTTGTAAGACTAGGACATAAATGTATTGGTTTGTGGTAACTCCATTTGTCTATCTACTTGCTGGTAGATGGTGTTCATTTAAGAGCTCGTCTTGCTCTATTATATTAAGGGAATCAATGTGTGGTGAAGAGGTTTCCAACTAGTAGTTTAAACCCGCCGAGGCCTGGTTCTCGATAATTTTACCGAGACGAAGTCGAGGTAAATTATCAAGAACCAGGCCTCGGCGGGTTTAAACCACTAGTTGAAACCCCCCCCTTCATATGGTACAAACTTCTTCTGATAGCGCCCACTTTTGAATCGCCCTTCTCCAGCCCATGTTAATTTAACATATTTGGGGACAGAATTTCCGGCAGACAGAATTCCCTGGGACACTGGCACTGGAAGGGACCAAAATAATCAGCCCCCTTTCTGGCACACAGTAACAGTATTCATTACTACTAATTTTGTCTTTTACCCATACACCAATGTGTGTTAGCACTGTATACTCGGTACTTACGCGGATGTGTAAAAACCAAAATTGAAATTCTATATATCCCCGATGCAAAGTATTCATTGCTGTTTGTGGAGAATGGGAATAATTATGACAAATATGGCAGCAGCATGCATGTTAATTTCACCTTGTTTGGATTGTACTGGCCATGGTCTATCCCCTGCTGTATATGCTCATTGACGTTGAGATGTCTCTTGAGGGTGTTCCAATGCTCTTGGTGTTCCTGGCTAGGGGCCTTTTCCTCACCTTGAATAAATGGATACAAATGTTTACATCTTGTTAACAAAAAATAGCAATCTTGGGCATTCAGCTATAATAGATAATTGCACTGCTTGAGGATAACTCATGGTCTATCATTTGACCTAGGGTTCTTTCAGGATTTTTCAAAACGCTGTAGCTAGGATTCTGGGTCTAAATTTGATCTATTTTAAAAGCACACAGTGAAACAAGGTCCTCGACATGTTTCCACTTGGTGTTTGCTTTGGTTTTAAAAGCCTCTCTATGCAATTATTAAGAATGAAATCGGGTATATCTTTATGATTTTTAAAATGCGTATCAACCGCAACTTGTGCTCATCAGCCCACAAATCTTGCGTATAGGCCTGATTTGCTGCAAGAGGAGAACCCCGTTTGGTCACCACACAATTCCACATGATTTTGCAAGCACAGGTCATGAATAGATCTCCTCCCCACCTCCTCCCACATCTTAAAACATATGTGTCAGGAACTACCAGTATTTTTACTTTGAGAATCAACACCCTTGTTTTGTTTTGTTGTTGAACTGTCTCCATCATCAGTCTCTTTCAGGTTGCTTGATGATGGGCCAGGCGGGCAGGATAAAGAAGCATCTTTTTGATCTGAAAAAAAGGAAATGTTCCCAGTTTTAGACACATATATTAGCTCAAATCCTGAGTAAATACCGATATAGTTTATTCACTGTTCTCTACGTATAAAATACACTTATCTTCACTGCTCACAGGCATAGCAGAAATCGTATAAGTTCAACTATGCCCTGTTCAAGATTTGAAATTGTCTGGGCAAGTTTTAAACTTTGTATGAGTTTGTACAGCGCCATCTTTTCTTTACTACGTTTTTAAGATGACTAGAAAATGGGGGAGGTACAAATACAATTGAGGAAAAGGAAGAATTTTACAAGAAAGAAGGGTTGCTATATATATATATATAGGGCTATTTTGTCAAGTTTGTGATAGTTGCAGTTATCTTAACCCGTCCCTTGGACCTCATCCCTCCAGACGGTTGTAGACTAGACTCTAGAGGGTTATGATTATCAAAACTATAAAATAAATGCGAGTACCTGAGTTTTTAATTCTTTGCTTTTTGATTCCATGTCTTGTACTATCCTTAGACTTGGAAGATTCTGTTCTACGTCTCTTTAGCTTACTGAAAGTCTGTGGAAATATAGAACACAATTTCGATTTATTTTACCATTTCATAAACGATCACTCGTCTTTATGGTAACACGCCAAAGCCAAATTTTGTTCAAGAATCAAGGTTTCACATTAAATAATAATAAAACTTAGATTAATAATAATATTAATAATGAATTGCAATTGTTCAACTTCAATTCAATTTCAACAAAAGAAAAGGTTTAAGTTTTTAACTAACTTTAAGTTTTAACAAATCGTTTGCACAAATTGAAGTAAACATGACAATAACTGAAATCCTCTGGGCTTACTCATTAATTATCTTGCTTCATACCAGTGGAAAATATTTAAACGAACGAAACAAAAATAATTGAATGATCAGTGATTTTGTTTACATTGCATTGTTGTTGTACACACCTGCCAATGTTGTTGAGCTACACCTCTTGGTGGCGCTGTTTCACTGCTGTCAAATGCTGCGTTTGAAGCTCCGCATAGCCGACGGTGGTCGTCACTCTCGTCCGTGAAATCCCCTAATTTTACCTCCTCAGTTTCGCTGTCACTCGACAAATCACCGAAATCTGGAACCGCAGACCACATGGATATTATTTAGATGTTGCCCAACGCTTTAAGGTGAGTTGGAGAGCTTTAAAATGTACATTTTCCCACGAAGTTTGGCTCACAACCCCGTGTGTGTGTATTTTTGCAAAAGAGAGAGAGGTCATCGCCTGTCAAGTCATGAATATTCATAATTCTTCGGAACTCGACCAATCACCCTTCGTCATTGGCGGTGAGTGGAACCCAGGCGCGCGGCGTGTATCAATTTTTTTTTTATAGACAACACCTGTTGTTTTTGTTTCCAGACAAAACAGATACTTATTGAGTAAGTGTGAAAATATGTGGATTATGACTTGTACTTTGACAATCATAATAGGGATAACTTTTCGCATGGCGCCACCACTTTTTCTCTAATTTTTACAAAAAGGGATATATCAATCAGGTAAATTAGATACTCTATTATTTTATTTCGAATGAAAAAGTGGTGGCGCCATACGGAAACTTTTCCCATAATAGCAACAACATCACTCTGAACTGAGCACGGAGGGGAGTCATGTGGGGGAAGAATTTACCTAAATTATTCAGCCTAAAATTATAATATTTATAGACCGAGTTTAGAGACTTTTATTGTATTATTAATATCATATTGCTTCACCTTGAAGCCATTATACACTTTTGGAACAGAAAAAAAAAAAAAAGTTCACAGATTTACAAATAACTTACAGGGTTTACAGAAGGTAATGGTGAAAGGCTTCTCTTGAAATATTATTCCATGAAATGCTTTACTTTTTGAGAAAACATTAAAACAATATTCAATTCTTGATAGCGAGAATTACGGATTTATTTTAAACACATGTCATGACACGGCGAAACGTGCGGAAACAAGGGTGGGTTTTTCCTGTTATTTTCTCCCGACTCCAATGACCAATTGAGCCTAAATTTTCACAGGTTTATACAACATAGTGAACTACTTATATTGTAATTTGAATGTAATTGACAAACTTTGTCAAGTTTGAAAATGTAAGGGCAGCGATGAAATAAATAATGATTATTTTTTTATAAGGTCTCTATCTTTTAACAAATGCGAGCATCACCAGAAATGACCCAAGAGCACCTCGTTAAAAATAATAAAGGGGGACATCGTTTCAAGTTCAAATCTTGTAAAATGTTGCTGCATTGGAATTAGGCTAACCACATTTAATCCTTTGGAAAAGTTTCTGAATGGCGCCACCACTTTTTCATTATAGATATGCAATAATAATTAAGTATCTAATTTACCTCATTGAGATATTCCTTTATGTAAAAATGAGTGAAAAAGTGGTGGCGTCATACGTAAAGTTATCCTATCCTTTTAAGTTTTATAAAGAGTTGCTGCATTAGAATTAGGCTACACGTATCCTTTTTTAAAGAGTTGCTTATGCACTAAAACAACTGATTGTAATTAAGAAGTAGGTTTGATTCATAGAAACCATAAATCTGCCTCAGGATAGCCAGCAGAATTCCAAACATACCATCTCTTGTCATTTTGTGGAGTAAAAACTGTAAAAAAAACTTGTTACTCAAAAACAGAACTCAAAGTGCTCGATCAATCGGCAATAAATAGGCAAATGTCATCATACCCCTGTACATAATCCTTCCTACAATTTTTATAAAAGTTGTTTTGATTGAAAACTCTTTTTAGTTTTTGCCAGCACTTTTGTTAGCCTTGACTCTCAGAATCTCACACAGTTTCTCTTGTGTAATTAATCTAAGTATAGGTGAGGACACTGATATAAACATAGACCTAGTCGGGTTACTTCTAAAACAAGCAATGTTGTTCAGGAGCAGCCATGGTTGAAAGAAGGGTCACACAGCTCAAATGAAGCCATGAAACCATGCATGGATGGAATGAAGTCCATAAACATAAACCTTGCAACTTACACTTGTAGAGCTCTCCATGCTTGCATGAACCCTGTGTTAAATACTTGAAGGACTTGTACTGCCTGAAGTAATATGATAGATTGAGGCCACCAGCTACAGCCGGCTGTTGCTAAGGGTTTTGCTATGGGTGTTGCTGTGAATTTCCTATTTCAATGAATGACGAGGCAGCGAACCAGCCATAGCCGTAGCTGCCATTTTGTACACGGCCCAAGTTTTAAAGGCACTGGACACCTTTGGTAATTGTCAAAGACCAGTCTTCTCACTTGGTGTATATCAACATATGCATAAAATAACAAACCTGTGAAAATTTGAGCGCAATTGGTTATCACAGTTGCAGGATAATAATAAATTAAGAAACACCCCTTGTCACACGAAGTTGTGTGATTTAAGATGCTTGATTTCAAGACCTCTAAATCTAATTCTGAGGTCACAAAATCAAATTCGTGGAAAATTACTTTTTTCTTGAAAACTACGTCACTTCAGCGGGAGTGGTTTCGCACAATGTTTTGCACAAATACTCAAGGTTGTAGCTACCACGGTCGGAGCCGGTCGGCTATCACCGGCCCCAGCTTTTGCCGACCGGGATCCAACAAAAAATATCAAACTCCGACCGGCATAAATTTATGTGAAACTGTTTTAAATGCCATTGAAATAAGTGAAAAATAAAGAAAACAATCCTGTAAAACTCCTAATTAGGTGTGTATTTTATTTCTGTAAAAACAATCAAAACAATTTTCTCTCCAAAACCGCGATGTTCTCCGTGATTGTTTCTTAAAAATAAGCCGCTTGAATGCTGCGAGTTCATGGAGTACTAAAAAAAGCACGCACAATCTCCGGCGTGCGTGTAGTATCCATGATGCACAAAACCACATGGTAATACTCAAACGGTCGCCCACTGGTTCATGCAGCATGCACAGCACATAACACACACAGTCCGAAGTCCATCTTAACCAAGATTCCGCACGCTGTGATTGGCCATTGATGGCTGTTAATAAATCCATATTCATGATCTTCTTGGCTAGCCTTCTTCACAACACACGCTCACGAACGGAGTAAAGAATTGGCGAACGTTGTGCATCACGCCTGCAGACTGTATGCACAATGCACAGCCTTGGAGGAGTTCTAGTAACATGGACAACTTCTGCCAACAGAGGGCGTTGCGGGCCAAAGTTCATTGAATTATTTCTCAATGTGTGTTGTTGACCGATCGTTGATTCACGAAGATTTTGTTGCAAACGGAGATCAGAACATGTTCAAAACAAACAATTCTCAAACAACAAGTTCATTCAAATGGTTGTTGATAATTTAGGGCATAAATTAAGAGATAAAGTCGTCCAATTTTAGGGACTTTTTTGTACCATACATGCAGCAGGCTAGTGAAAAAAACCTGCGGGCGATCAAGAATTTTGGTTGACTCGCCCGGCGGGCGGTTGAAAACAAAGTTATTCTGATGGGCGGACCATGTTGGTGGAGTCGTCGAAGTTGCATTAAATTTTTATTTAGAATTTTATTTAGATGATTTTCCTGTCTATTAATACTTGTTGGAAAAAAAAAAGGAAAAGACAAGAATCAATTTTTGAGTTTATTGAATGCACTTCGTTGAGAAATTGTCAATGAATACAACAACTCAGTGAAACATGGCTTTTCTATTTTACTAATGTGCTCCTTTTTGAAATGGAATAGTCTAGATTTTGCGGCAGTGATCGGACATGTGTCCCGTCATCCTGTGTTTCTGAACTTGTCTCTCCACTCTGCATTGCCTTCTGATGAATATATGCAACTGCAAGCTTTTCAATTGATAAATTCAACACTCAAAAATTCTGCCTAGTAGTCTACCTACCCTATTTTGAGATGGGATTTAAATCGTAAACAGAATATTAATTTTATTTATTTTACCCTAACATTTTACTTTAAAACTTAATAAGTATTTATTTTCTATGGCTCCCTGGACATGTTTTTTCCTTTGACAATGGCTATGTCAAGGCACAAATAGGTAAGAGAGAGCCTGGGGAACCCATCAAAGCTTAAACAAAACCTAAAAATCTTCAGCTTCCAAAGAAGCCGGGTTGTGAGGCGCTACGCTGCCCCTACATGTACACCCACCCTCTCGACTATGCTCTCGACAAAATTAGCCGGCATCCAATTTGCCCTAGCTACAACCTTGCAAATACTATCAGCCTCTCCCCATTACTCGTTACCAAGTACATGTTAGGTTTTATGCTAATAATTATTTTGAGTAATTACCAATAGTATCCACTGCCTTAGGAAATGGGATGGTGTACAACAAACTTGGTTGTAGACTTGAAGTGTACATTTTACACCTAATATCCTTGAGTGTTTACCTAAACAACTCCCAGCCAATGTGTACACTTGCAAGTCTTCATCGACCTCAGAAATGGCTTTGTTTGGGCTTGTGAATTCAAAGGCAAAGGGTATTTGAAGTGGGGTGTATTAGAGCATAGAGAATAAGCTATCCAACTGATTGGCTTCATATGATTTGGAAAGAAAATTATATTCCAAATAATTTTTGCTAAGGACATTCCAAGTTTGTTTTTAACTCATTCTGCTTTATTTCTTTTAGCTTCTTTCTAGTGTTGTCTAATGTTGTCTTTATATTAATAATATTGTAAATAATTATAGATTTTTAATATAGGCCAGGAACATTGGAATTGAAGGCCTACAGTTTTGGTCAACTTTTTTAATTCCAGGCAAATGTCACTGGCTTTTGTTTTGTTTATGTTTGTATTTTGTATGTGTTTTTATGCCAAATAAATAATAATAAAAATAATAATGATAAATTTAAACTCCCTTTTAGTACTTTTCTCCGAAAGACACAAAGACATCTCCCTTACGAGAGTCAAATTAATTTGAACTTTTGTGTGTATCTGCAAGAATTTCATGGAATTTCTTTCACAATATTTGTTTCATCTTCATGTATGTAGATCTTTACTCTTTTATTTTGTCTATTTTGTTTTCATACAGATGGAAATTTCAGTGGATACATGACAACTTTAAACTGATAGAGCTGAGGATGTTATTAGGGGATGGATCAATAAGTTCCAGAGTGGAAAACATTTTGCGATAAAAAGAAAATTATAGGCCTACTTCATACGAAGAGGGAATGTTGTAAAGCCACGATCAACCTTGGACATTACGCAAATGTAGCTAAATATTGTCATATTATTTGGCAACTCAATGGTTTACCTTGCTTGAATTGATGAGAGACACTCCCGACTTCAGGGGAAAAATTATGATTCTGAGGAAGGGACTGTGAGCTACGGAGTAAGAGGGACGGAGATAAAACCAGCAAGATGGGACGAAGCTCGGACGACCACCAGCGAAACCTGCAACGGTTTCACCATAAATCCAAGATCTTGTTGAATACAAGAGAGAGAGATTACCTTCATGATGTCTTGAAACAGTATCATGCAAACAAGTAAGTGTGTAAGATGCCGGACGGTGTCAAAGATCTCCCCTCATAGAACAAAGTTGTCTTGTCCGTGCCAAAATGTTGTATCCTAAATATGGTGATTTAGTTTACAAAATAGAGGGTCTTTAAATTCCCTTTATTATTATTATTTCACACGAGGTTGAAATTGTTTAACTCGCCTAAAAAATAACCCAGATGTCGGACAAAACAAATGTACACAAAAGAAGTACACATGAAGATGTACAAAGTTTTCCTCACAACATTTTCTTGTGAGATACATTGTTTTTGAACTGATACAACAGAACAGGTTTAGCATGACCTCTGTGTAACCATGGAGGAAGGTGTAACTCCAGGCCTGTTACAAAACCCTTTTTATACTTGACAAAAGAAAGAGCAATCAACTCAGCAAAGTAGATATTGATGTCCTGAGGCAGAGTCTCTCCCAAAGGCTTTAAATGACAGCACAAGACACCATGTAAACCATTAAAAGCAGGTGTATCAGCGTAACAAAAGCAGTCAAGTGGAAATGCTTAAAAAGGCAGACTGTGCTCTGAAAGAGCACTTTCTTCTGTCTTATTAAAGTGGGGGCGGGGAGTGGTGAGGGTAAGGACTAACTGGTTTATCCTCAAGAGATTGTCACAAAAAAAAGAAAAACGAAGACAGAAAGACAAGAAAGAGGAGAAAAGGGTAATGAAGTAGTGAACAAGGCAAGCTAAAAAGGGAGACATCTGTGGGAAAAAAGGGAAGGCAAAGACAAGTTGTTAATCATTTTCTTCTTGGAGGTTCTAACCATGGGGCTGCATAAACTGGAGGCGCCTTATCCACTGGTACTTTTCATAAGATTTTCTGTGAAATGAGTTGGTTCTGAGAAACATTACTCGCCATCAATACTCTCAGGCCTGGAATTTCATCTTTGAGAGGGCAAGGCCATTTCATTGGAGAAAACAAATAAAGTATGGGAATCTTTTGAAGTGGTACCATGGCCAAGACCTGGGGTGGATTTCACAAAGGTAGTCCTAACTTAGGACTAGTCCTAGGCAATGCTAAGAGATAGGACCAGTCCTAAGTTAGGATGAGTTACTGGTCCTAACTGGTCCTAACTTGGTCCTAACTTGGTCCTATCTCTTAGCATTGCCTAGGACTAGTCCTAAGTTAGGACTACCTTTGTGAAATCCACCCCAGGGGCAGCATACATGTAGGCCATGGCTCTGTGGCATCTGAGAAATAGACCGATCCAGTAGGCTATGCCCACAACGCATGTGTGAGCAAGAACACGTGGGGCTCTCCAATGCCTTTCTGCACAACTCTGCTACGCGCGCCAAGATACGCGCATGCATGTCAGACCTTAGTGTCGGACCTTCGTTGCGTTGTGATTGGTCAATACGCAATGGGGCGGAGCTTAATGGATCGGTCTATTCCAGGCCTGCTGTACTCCTGCAATGCCTCAAATTATTGGTTCTATTTTTTCCTCCCAGGGACCTAAAGAAACTGATGAAATGCCTCCTGACCGTGTTAGACACTCCGGCCAAACTTGACCTTCTCCTCGAGGTCAGGGGGCTCCTTCCCAAGGTGCACCTTGCCCAGTTTGATTGGCTGGCCCCGTACGCCAAGATGGCGCATCCTGTTATTCTCAGTGGAGGGCAAAGTGGGGGTACCACCACCAACGGCAGTGTTAAGCACATGAGGAAGACGCGAAGCGATGGGTCTGTCATCAGAGGTAAGAGATGTACACAAATTTTATTTAAATTTATGAAGTGGCTCAAGTGCCTACCGGTCAAAATTCTGTTTCAGAGACTGGCACTCATAAATATTTTGTTTAAAAATTAAACTTATATATTTTGTTTTTTTCAAACCAAACAAAGTCTGACCTCTTCAATCATATATAATTTACACGGTTTGCCATTAACCTTTTTCAGTGACAAGCCATAGGCAGCTTTTAGTTTTTACTGGCATGTACGCTTTTCCACTAGTCCATAATTCATTATAGAAAGAGATGCTTTTCAACTTGAACGCTGAACTAGCCAGCCAGACCACTTGGCGAGAATGTTGACTGGTCCTCCTGTGTTTTGAATAGCATTTGAAAACCCTCCCTGAAAACCTCAGGGAAATACATAACATCTCCATTTTCCAGCAGCAACTTAAGACACACCTGTTCATACTTGCTTTCACTACCATTTGAGAATTCCCTCTTCTCCATCTTGACCAGCGCCTTTGAATGGTTTTATACCAGATTTAGTGTGCCTTTGTATTTATGCTATGTTATTATTATTATTACTTGGCCAGTGAATCATTAAAAGAAAAAGGAAGTGCGCTGTGACCAGACTCTTGCAATGATTGTCCTTTAAAATAATACGTTTTAACAGGACCGCCTGTTTCACAGTGGTAATTGCAAACCTCGGGCGGTGTTACTTTATGGTTTGTTTTTTATCGAAGTGACGCATCTGGTGACCTACTTTTAGCTCAGCGTTTTCACAAAGTGGTTAATCTCATAATGCACTGCTTACTGTGACTACATTTTGCATTCTTGTAGACTGCATTGAGTTATTGATTCCTAATAAACTGATTTGCCACTTTGTGACAAAGGCAGCTCATATCACGGATAGTTAGAAATGGCCACTCAGGAACTTAACCTTAAAATTGCTTTTTCAAACTTTGGTCTTTAGAATTTTCAATTTATTCCTGAATTCTCATGACGTTCAATCAAAATAAAATTTCATTTTAGACCTAAGTTTGACTGGTGCAAAAATTAATCCCCTTTGGATTTTACGAGACCTACTTGTTTTTATGTTCGATGACATTGCATGATGTATGTTTCTAATTACTCTCAGTATTGTGAGTAGGCCTATCTAATTAAAGGCAGTGGACACTATTGGTTAAATTACTTAAATAATAATTAGCATAAAACCATACTTGGGAACGCGTAATAGGGAGCTGTTGATAGTACAAAACATTGTGAGAAACAACTCCCTCTGAAGTAACAAAGTTTTTGAGAAAGAAGTAATTTTCAACGAATTTGATTTCAAGACCTCAGATTTAGAATATGAGGTCTCAAAAGCAAGCACTGAAAGCACACAACTTCGTGTGACAAGGGTATTTTTCTGTCATTATTATCTCGCAACTTTAATGACAAGTTTGTTATTTTATGCAAATGTTGAGATACAGCAGGTGAGAAGACTGGTCTTTGACAATTACCAACACTGTCTAGTCTATTTCAGTATCAAATGAAATAATATTGTTTACACCATTTTTATACATGTGAGGTAGAGACCCCTCTTTCTGGCGGACTCTGCATGTACCTATTGAAAAGATGCCAGGCATGATGAATACACACTGCTTACACTAATTACAATTCTGGTTCATCCATTCGTATCAAAGCCTAAAGCAAGTGGGTATTTATTGATTTTAATTCATTGTATGATGGGCAAATAATATCGATCCCATTATACACTATATTCAGCATTGGATGGATCTTTGTAATATTATTGATTGAGTTTCTACTTGTTTACCATACAGTGTTCCAGGGAATTACTCATTTTGTATTCCAAAAAATGTTTTTAGATTACTGAGAAGAGGTTTAAATTTTTCGGGGCGTTAGAATTTTCTGAAAATCTCATTTGAGCACTAGGCTAACATTTTTATGAATGAAGTATTTGTTAAAGCAAACACAAAGGGGATAAAGAAATAGTTAGTTCACAATGTGTCCAAGCAATGTGTTTATTTCTGGTGATGTATGACACTAAAAAATCTGGGATGTACTGAGACTGCATGCAAGCCTTTTGCAGAAATGTTGACAGACATAAAATCTTATCTTATGTGAGAAGTAAACAGGAAGAGTAGGTCTAATAACCTCACGGTCCAGTCTTGGTGCATTTATTTCTTAGTCCAAAACATGGACAACTCAGATTTGATTTAGATTAAATTTTCACTTTTAGACTTAAGTGATTTTGAGGATGCAATTTATACATTAAATCTCTTGATGTATTTCCTAAAAGGTTGTATCCACATTGAGCTGAACACATAGTCACAGACGGTGTTCATGTTTGGTGGGATCAACTGGTGGTACATGAAATAACAAACTTGTCAAAACTTTTTGCTTTTAATATTGTGTGTGTCAGGAGAAAAATAGCAGAAAACCATCACATTTTCAGCAAATTGTAAATGCAATGTCCGCTTGGTTTTAAAGACAATGGTCACTATTGGTAAATGTCAAAGACCATTCTTCTCACTCGGTGTATCTCAACATATGCGTAAATAACAAACCTGTACAAATTTGAGCTCAATCGGTCATCGAAGTTGCGAGATAATAATGAAAGAAAAAAACACCCTTGTCACACGAAGTTGTGTGCTTTCTGATGCTTGATTTTGAGACCTCAAATTCTAAATGTGAGGTCTTGACATCAAATTCGTGAAAAAAAAACTTCTTTCTCGAAAACTACATTACTTCAGAGGGAGCCGTTTCTGGTCATGTTTTATACTATCAACCTCTCCCCGTTACTCGTTACCAAGTATGGTTTTATGATAACAATTATTTTGAGTAATTTTCAATAGTCTCCACTGCCTTTAACAAATGAGATCAGTTGTTGTTGTTTTTGTTTTTGTTGTTGTAGATTTTCAGATTTTACAGTTTTCTCAATTTTTTTAATCTAATTTCAGAGGTAGATATTTCAAAGAAAGAAATGGTTCTCTGTAACTTCACAATTAGATGCTGTCAGACTAAACAACGATGTTTTTTGTCCTTGTGCCAATCCTGTATACTACTTTGAATTGAAGGACTGCATATTACATGTCTACTAATACTAACAGATTAGGGACCTATTAGATTAATGCCTGGTAGCTGCACATACAAAATGAAAATGTGCTACATTACTGATTGGGAAAAAGCCATCAACAGAAAGTTTCCTGTTTCCTTGGCAACAATCAAACACAGAGCACTGGGTAAGTCCCTACATCACTGGCTGCGAAGCAAACCAGGCTGAGAGAGACCTTGTTAAAATTCACTGGAGTGGAACAAGAAATGTCCTTCAACTGGGCTTTATTCTGATTATTCACGCTACAATTGCTGTGGTGTAATGTCAGCATTGTGTTCATAATAATGTATCAAGGTGTCAGAAACTGCATGTACGTTGCTGTAGAGTTATTTGTACTGTACATGTATATGTCTGTCTAGTGAGATTAGGATTTAAGTTGATTGTTGGTGGTCTCATATAATGTAATTTTGGTAAATATTTAGTTCTGAGGAGAAAATTAATAATAAAGTCACCCGTGTTATCATTTGTAAGAAGTGCTGCTGCATAAAAAGTGCCATCAATATGCCCTTTAATTGTCTACAGCTGGAATTTTCTCTATTAATATGATTAATTTATTAATTGATTTATTTATTTATGTAATAAATTATCTTTTTTATGCAAGTTCACTCTCCAAACAAGGCTAAAAGCCACTCTTGGTAAGGGGCTATAACCAGAAGAAAACATTTAAAATAACTGTCGTCAGGCTTCTGATTTGGGTTTTGCCATGGATGGATTGCACTATTGACCAAATTCACCTGACGTCATCATCAGAATAATCTTGGATGTGCCATTTTGGTGGTCAATGTCAACGTGTGTTATTCAGAGAAGTGCGCATTTTAGGCAACGCAGCGTTTACATGTAAACCTATTGACCACCAACAAGGTGAGCGTGGCATCAGTCGCTGCGTGTGATGTGTGTGCAAGGGGTCAATACAAGAATATTGTTTTTGTTATTGTGATAGATAAATACACAATTAACTAAACACAGAATGACCTTGCAACGCTTACTCCTGAGGCTTACTCCTCAAACACTTGACTCCAGATGTCAGTTACCAGGAAACCAGGGTAAAAAATGAAGAACAAAACAAATTGTCAATTATATTGACATTTCTTCTCTTAATTGCACTCATCCAGGTACAAACGGTATCCATGCCAACCCATCCACAGTTGTTCGCATGGTAACCATTGACAAGGACAGCGACACGTTGGGATTCAGCATCTACGGTTGCTCGGAGCACGGCAAGGGAATTTTCATCAACTCCGTGGAGCGGGGCTCAGTTGAAGGTAAGCACTTCATGACAGTGGGATAACGTGCCTCTGAGCAACAGGGATAGTTACATTTTGTTGTTCCTGACCTTGGCAGTATTGTTTGGTCCTGATGTTGGGTATTTTTCTTGTGTCCTTCCCAAGGATGACTTTTTGTATTGCCTGTTCCCTTCCTACACTAATTTGTATTGTTTTCCATGATAATAATTCTGCACGGTTCTCTTTGCTAGCTAGTTGCCCCCCTGGCATCATCTTTGTGCACTTGACCAGGGGGCATGGAGGCAATCTTTTTCATTGCCTCCCTGAAGTTCATATCAGGCATGTTTACTTTCTGCATATTTCTCAACTACAAGTTCAATTTTTTTTTTTATGGCTTGCTTTGCTCCCTTTGGTTGTTGTTGTTTTTTGGTTTTTTTTGCCTTTAAAAAACATACGTTATTCTAAGTTGAAAAATTTTAAATTCAAGTTTGACTTTAGTGGGAGAAATCACTTGCAAAAAAGCGGTATTGCATCTGTTGCCTTATTTAAGTTTTTACACCATTGTTGAAAGTATTGATTTGGTTAATATAGACTTCTTGTCTGCTTCTTGTTTTTTCTTCTTTTTCTGCAGAATCTCTTGGGCTTTGTGCAGGGGACCAGATCCTAGAGGTCAACAACATCGGTTTTGATAACATCACTAGAGGCAGTGCATCAATGGTGCTGCAGGGTAACAGTAGACTTCGCATGAAAGTACAGCACTTGGGAAGAGTGCATGGCAATCGCATGGCGAAAGAAAAAACATCTTGGTAAATAACATTTTCATTTATTTTTATTAATTTTAAAGGTAGGGTCATATATTGATGCATACTCCAAAAATTATTGATATTAATAAAAACTTATTTAGTAATAAACAAGAAGCGCTGTGCAGCTGTGGATAGTAGAAACTATTTTGAGAAAGGATTCCCCTTCGAACTAATATAGTTTTTTTTGTAATTGTTCACCCAAAAACTTGCCAATCTGAGAATGGAATTATACATGAATCGTTTCTCAGACTTGTCAGCGTTGATTGGAAACTCATATGTCCATGGCGTCCATTTGTGAATGCTGCGGCCAGATGAATTGTAGTGCTCTGTTTTTGTGTAAGTACAGCACAACAGATCTGTGCCAATATGTCCGATCCCAATCAAAACATTTATTTAAAGTGTCTTGCAAAAGGTACTGGACACCTTTGTCAAAGACTAGTCTTCTCATTTATATGCATAAAATAACAAACCTGTGAAAATTTAAACTCAATTGGTTGTCGAAGTTGTGAGAGAACAATGGAAGAAAAAACGCCCTGTCGCACAAGTTGTGTGTTTTCAGATGCTTGACCTCAGCTGAGGTCTCAAATTCAATTCAAATATTTTAGTGAGAAATTACTTCTTGCTCAAACTACAATACTTCAGAGGGAGCCGTCTCTCACAAGTTTTTATACTATCAACAGCTTTCCATTGCTCATTACCAAGTAAGTTTTTATTCTAACAATTATTAGGAGTAGTTACCAATAGATCAGTCGGCCAGTTCACCACAAGGAAAAGGTAAAAGAAAATATAAAAAAATGTATCAACCACTTAAATGCTCATTTTCCTGTTTCAAAAACAGGTATGATACAGTGCAGCGGATGATCGTTGCTGGTGAGTTCAATGATGTGGATCCTTCCCACGCTGCCATGGGAGGAACGAGGCTGCTTAGCGGTGGAGACGAGAGACGTGTCATCATCACGCTGTCTTCCAATCGTTGCATTGGGCTCAACATCAGAGGCGGAATGGAATACGGGGTTGGGATCTATGTATCAAAGTATGTTGCACCAATTAAGGGAGAAATATTTTCTTTTTAGCAGTAGTTGCATTGGGGGAAAAGAATATTAATTTAATAATAAGAACAATAATAACCTCTCCTGATGATGACTAGAGCAAGCTAGTCGAAACATGGAGACTGGTCAATTAAGAACTCACTCCGCGGTAGTTTATAACGACCAGTGTAGTATCTTGCCTGGTGTAGTATCTTGCCTGCCAGGAAATGCTCTGGAGTTGTACAAGTTGTCCCTTTTTGTAAACAAAGGTTGTATACAGTTCGATTAGTACACCATGACCAAGCGGTCTAGTGCACCTTACTCAAGTGACCTGTGAATTAAGTCATCAGTGTGTGGGTTTGAATACTGGTCATGGCACATGTAAGACACTACCGTATTTTCCTGCGGATAAGACGCTTGGCGGACAAGGCGCAATAGCCTTGTTTGACCGCATTATTGAGTAAGGATTCTTCACATAAAGACCGTTGATTTGAACTGGACAAGAAGGTATTTTTTATTTCACGCAGTGATCATTAAAAAATATCAATCGTCAGCGGACAAGGCGCACCGAAAGATAAGAAGCACCAATGTTTTTGGGGTAAAACAAAGTTAGATGAGATGCGTCTTATTCGCAGGAAAATATGGTAACCATGATTGCTTCTCTTCACGAGGGGTAAATTGGGAATTGTTAGGGTACAGATAGTTCAGTAGATAGGAGAGCAAGGATGGTTTAAAAGGAGGGTATACCTTAGGTAGTTACTCCAAAAATGAAATACCATAAAAATGTACTCGGTAAGAAGCACTGCAGCTGTTGACAATGTATACAGTATTGAGAAACATTCCCTTTTTAGATAAAGGGATTCAAAAGCATTCCAATCTCAGAAACATTTCATGCAGAAACATATCTCAGATTGTGTATTCTAGTTACGGATTATCTTCCTGCATTTGCTGCCTTGGAAAGATCGAGTTGGTCTTTGAAAAGCATTTGTAACCGTTTGCTATAAAATGCATATGGTTAGAAAGATGATTCAAAAGTAGAATACAATGATCCACACAAATTTGCCTCGAAATTGCAGGGTTTTCCTTTTACTTTGCGAACTAACACGGTCGGCCAGTTATGGGAGTCAAAAAGTTATGGGAGTCAAAAAGTTGACTCCCATAAATGGCCACCATGTATTGACAAGGTAAAAGGAAAACCACGCAATTTCGAGTGATACTTGTGTGGATCATTATATTCTACTTTTAAAATATCTTTCTAATCATATGCATTTTATAACAAATGGTAACAAACGCTTTTCAAAGACCAACTCGACCGATCCAAGGCAACGTGTTCCTTTAGGTATAACCGCTCTAGATTTACGTTGATATCTCAAAAACACTACCGATATGTGTTCGGTGTAGTTCTATTGTATTTATCTATATTGACAAAGGATATTAACAAACAAAAAGCAAATGTTGTACTTTGAAGGAATGAAACAAATGGCCCAGGTGACCAGGATAATGATGGAGTGCTATGAGCATCACTGAGTATCAGATTCTAGCGCTTAAAGAAGCCACTGTTATAAATAATGTTTCTGTTATTTATTGTTCAAGGGTTGACCAAGGGGGTTTAGCAGAGTCCCATGGAATCACCGTTGGGGATCAAATCATCGATGTCAACGGAGTGACCACAGAGAATGCCACACATGCGCAGGCAGTTGAGCTAATACGGAACCAGCGCTGCCTCATCATGACCATCAGGAGTGTTAACCGGTATCCGGCCTACAAGGAACTGTGCAATGATTACGAGTGGCCAGTTAGGGATACTCATCCGAAACGTAAGAAGACAATTCAGCTTTTTATCTAAAAAGGAAAAATTCAGTATTCGAAAAAGACTCTGTTAGGGTCTGATAGGATCAGAACAGTAGGCCTTTTCTTGCATGCAAAACATTGTAGGTCCGTTTGGTTTGTACACCATAGGGTGGCACGGTCGGCTTGCGCATAAAGCGCTAGCCTCTCACTAAGGTGACCCCGGTTCGATTCCCGGTCGGGGCCATATGTGAGTTGAGTTGTGTGGTGGTTCTCTGCTGTGCCGCAAGGGTTTTCCAGACCATCCGGTTTTCCTCCCTCAGGCAAAAATCAAACACTTTCGATCTTGGCTGTGCTCCGTGGTCATAATTGGTTGATGTGGCTGGCAGCTGAAGGCGCCCTTGCATGCCTGCTTCTTGAACACGTTGTAACCGCGTCCTTCGCAATTCAGCTCTAGTTGCGAGTAAGGACGATTAGCCCCCCCAAATTATTATATTAATGAGCAAGAGCGTTGGTCCTTGAGCAAGACACTTTTGGATGGGACATTAAGCCATAGGTCCTATGGGATTGAAAAAGTAGTGGTAAACTCCATTGTAAACCGCCCTTGTTTACAGGTTTCCTCATGCTTGCGAGCCACAGTGAGTATGTTCACTTATGAGGCTTGAAATGAATGGATAAAAAAATATTTTCAAATCAATCACCATAGACTGTGCCTCGTTGATGCAAAAACTGTCAACTTCTCCTAGGTTGTGTGGCTTGTGCAAGGGTGATTTTGCCGCTGTAGGGTCGCTGCAGTTTTATTCAGTCACTAATGGATGTCTAGATGTTTTTCTTGTTTTTTTTTAGGTCGGCACAGTACTTCACCCACCTCAGGTACCAACCCCCTCATCCACAGTGAACTCATCGATGCTATCCCATTGGAGGTCGCTGAGCAGTACACGCAGACGCATGCACATAACGAGAGCCGTGATTGGCTCCCCAATCAGTCAATTACAATGTCGCCGACGCCCATCCCGAAGTCGTCAAGGTCTTCGGTTGCAACGGAGACAGCAACACTCATTCAGGTTGGTGGATATTTGACATTCGAAGCTGCAATGGTTTCACCAAGTTTAAAAAATCATAAACCTTTGAGAAAGGCTGTGTTATGGTTATTTACCACTTTCTCTATTTGTTTTACTGGTTAATTCAGTCGTTGAGAGGTATTCCCCATTTGTCAATAAAACGCAATTACAAAGATTTAAGCAGGCTAGTCGAAACATTGAAAGCAAGTATAAAGAGCTCACTCCGGGGCGGAGTTGAGTTAATTGAGATTTGTGTCTTTGATGATGATGTGTGGGTAGCTTATTTTTCCTCCTGCGGCGACTTGGATGTTATGTATAAAGTTGATATATACACAGGGTGTTACTGTAAACTTCATATACATTTATACCTCACCCGTGCAATGCCTCAAAAACCCATACAAATAAACATTTAAGCAACTTTTATTTACATTATCTTTTTTTCTTCTTTTTTCACAGAAACACATTGCATCCACTGAGACTGGTACCTCCACTGAGCCTCCTGAGCAGACAGCCAGCCAAGCTCAGTCTAGTACCCAGGCTTCTTTGAATCCTGCTTCACCGAATACTGACAAGAGAATCGGCCGTTCACATAGCATGAAATTCCCCGGTGGTAAGCCTGACCATTTTGTGCAAAGATACACAAATCACTGTAAAAAGAACACAAAACATTGGAAGTCATTACTTTCCGTTTCAGAACTGGTGTCTAAGGGAATTCTGTCCCCCGAAGATTCTGAACCCTGGAAATTTTGTCCCCTATATGAGAAATTAACATGTGCTGAAGAAGGTTGGTTGGTTGGTTCGCTTTCAGAAGAAGTTTGTACACAATTCGCATTATGGGAGGCACTACTCTTAGGACAGTAGACTGTGCAAGTTTCAAGCATATTCGAACATTGGGACCCATTTAGGTGCACAAGTTTGTTCTTTCACACTTTAACCCTTTAGCATGCAAACCACCTGCAGCCACCCTGCCTATATCTCTGCATACTGCCAGCAATCGCCCTCGAAGTTTGACAAGTTTTGAGTTCTAAACTTGTGACTAGATGCAGCAAACAGCCGAACATAGAGCGTGAACCTTTTGAGGATGCACTTAAAATCTTTAAGGCAGTCCTCATTTGGCATTGACTTGTGTCTGTGGCCGCATCGTCCTCAAATTGACATGGGGGCGCACTCCTAGAGTCGTCGCCCTCACCTGGTCTTATTCAATCGCTGCTATTCTCAGCTCTCCTACGCTTCTTCCACTCCACTTTGTGACATTGTCTATCCAGAACAATGATCTGATAATAAGATAACTTTCCATGCTGACATACCATCTGTTTTTCCATTATTACTGTTATTATTTGTCATATTTTTTAACTTCACTTTTTTTCTTAGAGAAAGCGCTGCCCTCGTTTGAGACGGACAGCAGTAAGAAGGAGAGCCAAAGAGTTCAGAGGAATCGGACCTTTAGGGAAGTCCTCTTTGGGATGAAGATGAAGAGTAAAGATAAGAAATATAAGGTAGATTCTAAGCAACGAGGAGACAAGAAAGCCACAGTCGGTAAGACACCATGAGACCTTTTATGCTAGCTTCTTATAGATGTGACTGGTAAGAGAATATAGTATTAATTATTATAATATTGAAGTCTTATAAAGCGCACGTGTCTACCAAACAAGGTATTCCAGGCGCTGAGAATGTACAAACTTTCAGAAAAATAGGTTATTGCAGTGATGAGTTCTGAGACCCAATTATTTAGCACCTTATTTTTGTAAGAGTTTACGTGTTACGGCGCCATACAGCAGCCCCCCCCCCCCCTCTTAAAATCTTCCATTAATTTCTGGCTCTAATGATGTTTTTCCGGCCAATTACTAAATGGCTAAATGAGGAATTGGCTTAGTGCAAATTAGTGTTTCTGGTGTATCAATAATTTCTGAAAATGCAAGACGATGGACCTAAGCGTTAACTGGCGCTTCACTGTCTTCGTCCTGACTTTGAATTATTTTGATGCCTCCAACGGTAAAGTGGACTTGGAACTTAATGAATTTTAATGAATAATGATAATTCATAGTTACAAAATGAATAACAGAATAGAAATAAAGAGACAAGGATACCAGTCTTATGGTGTATTTATAAGAAGACAGCTCAACATTCAAGAAATGCTGAAGACCCACTTGATTTCATCAACAGTGATTTTTGTTCCCTCTTTTTATGAAATAAAAGATTCATTTTTACAAATCCAAACAAAATTAAGTATGATGTTACTTACATATAATTTAGTACTAGTAATTACCGTCACTCCTAAGCTAGGAGCTTCATCGGACTTGTGACCATGCCCAGTGAACTGCCTTATATACCCTTTCTTGGTTGACATAGAGGGCGTTGTAGGCGTGGTTTGGACTAACTGGTCGTAAATGTTCTGGAGCTTGTAAGCCCCTCTTTTCATGTTTGGGCCTTCTTTGACTTAGTATTTTGATCTGTGTTTTTAAAACATCTTAAAACAATGAGAGGGTTAAAGTAAATCTTATTGTGCACAGATCCAAAACACATGAAGAAGAGATACCCGACCTCAGCCTCCTACGCAAGCCTCAGTAAGAAGCCGCCGGTAGAGCAGACTGTAGAGACAGTCGGCCGATCAGAGCCATCTATGGCAGGATGGGCTACACGCAAGGATAACACGTCACTAGGTAAGGAGATTAAAGGTTATCCTTCTCTCAAAGACAGTGGACACTATTGATAATTGTCAAAGACCAGTCTTCTCACTTGCTGTATCTCAACATATGCATCAAATATCAAACCTGTGAAAATTTCAGCTCAATCAGTCATCGAAGTTCTGAGATAATAATGACAGAAAAAACACCATTGTCACTAGAAGTTGTGTGCTTTCTGATGCTTGATTTTGAGACCTCAAGTTCTAAATCTGAGGTCTCGAAATCAAATTTGTGGAAAGTTACTTCTTTTTCGGAAACTACATCACTTCAGAGGTAGCCGTTTCTCACAATGTTTTATACTATCAACCTTTCCCTATTACTCGTTATAAAGTAAGTTTTTATGCTAAAAAATATTTTGAGTAATTACCAATAGTGTCCACAGCCTTTAATTAAAAATGTTTGTACACAGTTTATCGTATGGGGAGACAAAATCCAAGGGGACAAAATCTCCTGCCACACCGGCATGCTATCAACCAAGCTGCATGTATATAGCCCTATGTTGGT
This sequence comes from Asterias amurensis, assembly GCF_032118995.1. Classification (NCBI taxonomy): domain Eukaryota; kingdom Metazoa; phylum Echinodermata; class Asteroidea; order Forcipulatida; family Asteriidae; genus Asterias; species Asterias amurensis. The sequence goes on along the minus strand of NC_092655.1, from coordinate 6,115,652 downwards.
TGCCTCTCTGTTTTGACAATATCTTTGTTCAGGGGTGCCAGTCAGAAGCCATACAACCTGTATGCACAGAATTCAGCGGTAAACAGAGCCACAAAACTGGGCTCTGCTGGTGTGACCAAAGTAGATTTAATTACTTGTTTGAGAGGTTGAGTAGAAATCTCTCAAGGCATGTGATATTCTGAGGATTTTTCCTGATTTTGGGATTTTCTCAAATTCTCCTTTAAAAAAATTAAAGCAATTATCAAAGGGAGGAAGGAATAGTCTGTGTTGTGTCCAAACCTGTAGGTTTTTCTTCCTGTTGAGTCACAGAGTCTGTAGACCTCCTGAATTGTAAAATCTGAGCGATTCTGTGTCAACACTTCGAGAAAAAAAAAACATGCAAGCCATTTTTCAAGAAATGTTGCTAATCAATAAATCTCATTTCTGGTATTTCTGTTCTGTTGTCCACCATCATCCAATTATTTTGTTTTTTTTCTTGATATTCAAAATAAGGTCTTAATTCTTTACCCTCTCAAAATAGCAAGCTCAAATCCAGGCAGCATTGCACGACGTCAACTACCAAAGCAGCCCCAGCCGATCCCGGCACCTTACATCCCTAAACATCAACGACCTTCAGATCCAGGGTCTACCGCTCCAGGGACACAGCTACCGGCCGCATTCCAGCACGGCGCAGGCACCCAACTCATGTATTCTGAAGCAACGTACGCCAGTGCGATGAGCGTACTGGTGGAGATGACCAAGAAACTGTTGAATGATGACGAACAGAGTGCAGTCATGAGACATGTCAAATGGGTAAGGGTAATCATTCTTAAAGATCAACTCAAATAGGCTCATTTAGAGATAGTCATTACTTGGTGTTACCGCAAACCTTTCCATATCATATTTCCACCATGCAAAGTTTCAAATTCTACTTGTCAACTCAAAGGCACTACAGCTTCGATTTCATGAAAAGCTAAGATAAATCCTATCTCGAGTTAGGAAAAGTAACTCATCCCAACTTAGGATGGGTTCCATTCATCCTAACTTCTATTACGGAATTTAACTTGTCCTAAGTCCTAAGATTAATCCAAACTGAGGAAGAGTTTTGTAGAATCAACCAATAGTGTCCAGTGCCTTTAAAGTCAGTGGACACTATTGGTAATTACACAAAATATTTAGCATAAAACCTTTCTTGGTGACAAGTAATGGGGAGAGGTTGATAGTATAAAACATTGTGAGAAACAGCTCCCTCTGAAGTGACGTAGTTTTCGAGAAAAGAAATTTTCCACAAACTTGATTTCGATACCTCAGATTTAGAATTTGAGGTCTCGAAATCATTCATCTGGAAGCACACAACTTAGTGTCACAAGGGTGTTTTTTCTTTCATTATTACTTCAACTTTTGACGACCAATTGAGCTCAAATTTTCACAGGTTTTTTATTTTATGCATATGTTGAGATACACAAAGTAAGAAGACAATTCCCAATAGTGTCCATCGTCTTGAAATATGTTTATTTACAAAATTGACAAAAGTATCTTCATCTCCTTTGTGTTGATCTTCCCCAGTACCATCAAGAGGGGCGAATAGAGAACCTTGTGCCCCCCATACTGGCCATCTTGGACAAACCAGAGAAGATTCTACTGCTGCGAGAGATCCGAGGGGTGATAGCGCCCTCGGACCTGGGTCGTTTTGACAGCATGGTGTCTAGGAAGGAACTCCAAGCCTATGAGAATCTACAGTCTGGACGCAAAGGTACAATTTTATATTCCTTCCTTGTTTTGGAATTCATAAAAAAAAATTGCAATGTTGCATGTCCACATTCATCGGACAAACTCTGCAATATATCTTTAGTTTTGCCTGAGATTCTTTGACATGTGATTTCTCATCACAAAACCAGGACAAAATTGCAATCCTGAGAATAAGACTGGATATCCGTTTCCGGCTACTTGTAAACAATTAAGAATTTTTCCCATTGACATGTGTTATTATTTGTGATATGCGCAAGACTTGCACAACCTATGGTTTTTTAGGACAGTGGAAATGCCACAAACTGTGGACTTCATTTTGCAAATGTTTAAGGATGTTCCATCGACTTCATTCTCTACTTGTGCTTCTTTTTTTTACCACAATTTCTTTTGAATAATGTTACTAAGAAAGGTTTAAACTTCATCTTTATTACACATTGATGTATACATTTAGGAATTATTCTGTAAATCCCTAATTATTGCAAAGAAATCTTGAAAATTTATGATCCCAAATCATTCTGACTTTTTACAGTAAATGTAAAATTGCATATATTAGGCCTCTCTCTTGAAAATTTTCAATTGAATAACATCTTGTTTGATCCGGCAGTCTTCTTTTCCTTAGTTTGATATTAGTAATGAAATAAAATGTTCTTAATATGTTAAATGCATCAAAATTTTAGATCCACAAAAGAAACTGCATCACCGGTATCGAGTAAAAGGTTATTTTACATTTCTGCTTCTCCATGCTTGCTTCTTTTATCAAGTTATCAATTTTGTAGCCTTAGCTTTTATATGGAATTGTGGCTTTGGTTTTGGTTGTAGGATTTTTGCAAGTATGAAGAAAAGAAATTCCTTGTCAATTTAATCAAATGCTATGCAATAAGCTTACCCATAGTGATGATGTGAGGTGTTCCCATTTCATCATTTTAACTCATAAAAACACATTTTTCATGCATGACTGCTATGGATTTGTTCTTCTGGTGTATGACTGTGGCAGTGTCATGGCCGAGCGGTTAAGAGCACCAGATTCAAGCCCTGGTGTTAGATCAGCAGGGTGTGGGTTCGGATCCCGGTCGTGACACTTGCTACATAAAATTGGGGAGGTAGTGCTTTCTGCTCTACCGGCTAGGCTTCGAATTGAAGATACCCAAGCCTACATTCATATGGACTGTGAAAGGGGTAACCCTGTTTCAGCCCTAGGAGTAGGTGGCAATGGCCTCTGGAAAAAATAATTGTAGCCCACACCTTGAAGTGGCCTTCAAGCCTTGTGTGTCAGGCGACTTGCATAAAATTAAAACAAAAAATAAAATAAAAAAATGACTCGGGTTCAGTCTATGTTTTTCTGAAAGACCCGGAAAGCACTAAGTATATAGTGCCTATGATTCACATGTTTAGGGTTAACTTAAGGCCCATGTCACACGAGGCAATTTACAGGCAACCAGCTCCAGGCAATCCCCAAGAAGAAGGAGCATTCTCATGATATTTCACATATTTTTCTCGGGGATGGTAAGACACCGTTTGTAAAATTATTCATGTGCTACTAAAGTGATCCTGTAGCATGCACTGAAGTTGGTTGCCTCCAAGTTGCCTGTAAAAGTTGCCTCGTGTGACAGGGCCAAGGTTTGCAGTAACACCATGTGAATATCTCGTTTGATTAGTGGTGTTCTGAAAAGATCCGGTAGTTTTCAGAACCACCACTAACTATTCAGAAGGGATACTTCCGCCGTGCAAAGTTTTGAATCCCACCGGTGTAGAGTTAAAACCAAATCATACGGATGTGGTGTGCTTTTGCTTTTGACCCAGCTTGCTACACACAAACAAGTTACATGTTTAGAAAATATTGTTTCAAGACTGTTGCTTTTGGCTATTTTAAATTGGTGCTTGGGCTGTCATTGCATATGTTGTTTATATGTTTATATGGCTAATATGCATAGTGCCACAACATGGGATTTTGGTACCTGACCTTTGACCCTTGATTAATAATTTTCGGGATCTGATATATTATTTGGTTTGTTTTTTCTCATCAGATCCTTCTCAGCCGATGCATTCCATGAGACGGAATTCAATCGGCAAACCAAAGAAGACCATTCTTGAACCCAAGACAGGTACAGTATGTTAACTCTCAAGCCAGCTTCCTTACCATAGACCTTATCGCAAATACTTGGTATGCGCGTTAGGCGTGGAATGAGTTGCATGTTGGTCTAGCTAGCTTTCAAGCTACCTAGAGCAGCATGCTGTATACCAAAGAGATTTGCCTAGCAGTATTTTCTACTTAAAGGCACTAGACACTATTGGTAATTACTCAAAATAATTATTAGCATAAAACCGAGTAATGGAGAGCTGTTCATAGTAAAAAAAAACATTGTGAGAAACGGCTCCCTCTGAGGTAATGTAGTTTTCGAGAAAGAAGTAATTTTCCATGAACTTGATTTCGAGACCTCGGAATTAGATTTTGAGGTCTCGAAATCAAGCATCTGAAAGCACACAACTTTGTGTGACAAGGGTGTTCTTTCTTTCATTTTTATCTCGCAACTTCGACGACCAATTGAGCTCAAAATTGTACAGGTTTGTTATTTTTGAAAAACAGCTTTACTCAATTTGGCTCAAGTTTCTGAATTTCTGGTTGTGGCTGTGCTCATATCAATGGAATTGAAAATGTTTCTTTTTTTTTACCAGCAATACATAACTGATATGAGCCGATGGCATGAGTCAAAATGAAGAATTAAATAATTTATTTGAAGTAAATACTCTAATAAATTTGGCTTTCCTTTTGCAGACCTGGAGGGAAAGTTTTTCCTGCAAACTCCTGAGGATATCCAGCAGGACAAACGGCGACAACGAGAACTTGAGGCTCTTCGCTTGGAAAACCTGAAGGAGGTCTTGGAGGAAAGCGAAACGGAAGAGGATTGGGACAGTAAATCTGCTCCATCTGACAACAATTCCTTGGACAACAGCGACATTGTCATGTCTCTCTTCGACAACCCCCCAAAGACCGACTTCACCAGTCCACAGTCCAAGTCACCTGATTCAAATCAGACTCAGAAGATCTTGAATGTACCTTCGTCACCAAAAGAGACGAAAGCCAAACGAGGTTTGTGGACCGACGTTGCGAACTCAAACTGGGAGGACGAGATTGTCTTTGCCGTTAAGGAAGTCACTGTTGAGAAGTCACCAGTCACCTTTGAAGGTCATCAACAGGGTTCGTCAAGTGGTGTTGCGGGAGGTCCTAATGAGAGGACGGGAAGGGAATCTGGATTTGGATCGGGAGATGAACTCGCAGAGAAGGTCTCTAGAAAGGCTTTAGACCCAGACGTGATACCGCATGTGTATTTGTCGCAGCTAAGCAGTGGAGATGAAGGAGGTGCTAATTGGATGCTTCCCAGTATCGAAGACGACACTCTTGATGACAACATCTCAATCAAAGAATCAACGAAAGTTTACGACGAAGAGATCTGCGGACTTGATGATAGCGATGACGATGTGGAGCTCCCTCCTTTTGATGGTGACATCTCTTCAGGCAGCGATGCTGCAGATGGTGGGATAAAGCCTAATAAAAGCGGACTGTACAGCCTGGTTGGGACAAACAATTATCACCAGGACATTGGCGATCACTCGAATGCTACCTCTCCTGCCTGGTCCTCCCCTAACACCTTCTCTCCGATAAGCGCTACCAGCGACATGTCCCTCCCACCAACCCCAAACTCCTTGAACGGTATGACATCTCCTGCAGTCCCCAAAACCCCTTCCAACAGCGGCACTGACCCTTCTGCTGAGCCAATCTACGCAAAGGTTGATCTGACCAGAAAGAGAAGCAAAGAGTCAGTCAAGAACAGCTTGTCCGTGGAAGGCTCTTTCGACGGTTCGGAGGGATCTGAGAGTGGCCGTCGAAGTCCTTTCAAAGTGACCTTCACCACTGAGTACAGAGGCTCACCGGTGCCTTCAAAGAAGAGCATTTTGTAAGAATAAATCAATTTTATTATTTTTTTATATTTTTATTTATTTGATGATTGAATTTAAAAGTAGTAGTCCCCTTTAGGTGATCTCTCTGATGACAGTTATAGGTTGTATGGCTTCTGACTGGCTCCTGCAGACAACAACAAATTTAACAAAATAGGAAAGTTGTCATCATAAGGGGTAGATAGCTCAGTTGGTAGAAGGCCGGCTTGTTAATCAGGAGGTCGCAAGTTCAAGTCCTGTTGTAATAAATTTTTCTTTGTTCAACCCAAATTTATATAAGTGCATCGGCCACCACATTTTAACGAAATGGGATGAAATTTGACGAAATGTGCACTCTCATGAGAGTTGTGCGCAGCACGTACAGGCATGCACTTTTTCCTTTTTTATAATCATAAAATATAGCGGTGAATAAGGGAATCAATGTGTGGTGAAGAGGTTTTCAACTAGTGGTTTAAACCCGCCGAGGCCTGGTTCTTGATAATTTTACCGAGATGAAGTCGAGGTAAATTATGAAGAAATTATTCAACACACTTTGATTTCCATTCATAAATACCTTTCGGTCAAAAAACATCAACACTTTTTGGTCAAAAAGTAACATAATTGCAAAAATTATACTTGTTCAATGATTTCTTTCAACACAACACCCCTCCAGCTATGAAATGGTAAGGCCCTCGGGTAAACAACTCCTTATAAGGAGATTGCTGTGCACGTCGCGCGTATCGCGTGATGTGGCACAACTGTCCCGGCCGTTGCTCTCGACCAATAGGAATGAAGAAACTGTCTTATAAGCACAAGCTCGCGTGTCACGTCCATGTTTCAACACTTTTTACTGGTCATTATCAAAGGTTTAAACACCCCCACGTGACGCGCTCTCCACCAATAGGAATAGCGAAACTGTCTTAGGTATTTATGAATGACGCTTGAGTGCAATCCATCTATTGATTTCATACAACAGGAAGAACAGTTTTCGCAAAGACGAATCCCCCAACAGAGTGAAGAGAAAGATAAGCAGCGACTACATGGACATAGAGGACATCAACCTGGACGGACCATCTGCATCTAAGGAGATTCACTCGAGTGGGACGCCTTCATCCAAGGATAAATCCAACGGTAGCAAAATGGTAGAACATCTCAACGCACAGATGGAGACAATGACGGTGTCACTGCCTAAAAACAGGCCATCCCTAGGTGAGTTTTAGAGTTTCATTTTAAGCTAAGAGTATGAACCTTTTGTGTCGTATATTTTTGTTATAATGACATTATCATGTTGGCTATAGGAAAAAATTGCAGGCAATCCAGAATTTGGGTTGACTTGATCCAGGCATGCAACTCTTCCGCGTTTCCGCGGAATTCCGCGTTTTTAAAAATATGATTAGCGCTAAAAAAATGCATTCCGCGGTTAGCGCGATCTTAAGATAAATTCAACAATGCATCGTAACGCATGGTCTGGCCTCTGCCTCGGTACGCAATCCATTCTACTGCATGGTCAATCTAAAGCCCACAGCAAGCAATGCATACGTTTACACACTGCGTTCGGTCATTAATAGCCGTGTTTACGGTCGAAAAATCTGGAACAGTGGAACGCACCCCGTGGCGCGGGCGAGTTGTGTGCTAAACCAAGTTATTATACAGCCTTGAAATGAGTCTAAGGTCGTGTCTTCGTCTGGTCCCACTGTTTTGCAATAGTATACACGTGTTGTACATGTATGTGTGTGTGAGTTAGTTACCAAACGTACATGTATACTGTGTGCTTGTCTCACATTGCGTTACGAAACAGTCTCATCTTCAAACGTCCGTCAAAATGACATCCAAAAGAAATTATATTTTAGAGCGGGACCGAGTGGTACCTGGCCAAATTAAAGCCATAGATAAAGGAGTAAAAACTACCTGGAAGTGGTTCTGGTTGGGAAAAAAAAAGACGTAGACGGTAAACTGCTCTCCGAAACCGTCTGGAAAGTGGACAAGCCAGGAATGGCATATTGCGTGGTGTGCAAGAGGGAGATTTAACGACGGCAAGCGGGGACAAGTGGCTCGCACCGACCATTGTAAGGTGGCAAAGCATCGGGAGTTGATTAAGTTGAGGAAAAGTAACTATTGTTTCCCAGGTAGTTATGAAATTTGCATAAAATTATTATTCCCCCCCCCCCCAAAAAAAAAAAAAAAAAAAACAATTTTTTTTTTTCTTTTTTTTTCTATTTTTTTTTTTTGGGGGGGGGGGATAATAATTTTATGCAAATTTCATAATTACCTGGACAACAATAGTTAGTTTTCCTCAACTTAATCAACTCCCAATGCTTTGCCACCTTCGAATTACGGTGCATACATAGGCAAGGTGTTTTTTCCATGTTATTTTAGTTGTATAAAACACTCCACTTTGTCTTACATGCTAACAATGAACCTAAGAGCATAAAAAACCTCAACACTTTTTAGGGTACCATTGTGGGTCTCGAAAAGTTTCCTCTTTTTTTTTCATCGGGCAGTTGCATGCCTGTTGATCGGGTCGGCGAGCAAAGAAAAAGTTATGGGAGACACACTTTGACAACACCGTATTGCTATGTCGCCATGCTTCAATGTTTATTACACCTGTCTTTGGAGAACACAACCATTTTCGCAAAGTGTACTAAATTCATCTTCAGGAGTTTGCGGGTTGTACCCACAAGTTTTGTTTTTGTTGTAAAGTTAATGTTTTTATGTGTTTGTTCTATGTACAGTGCTAAGACACAAAATAAGAGTGAGCTACAAATCCTAAAACCTTGTTAAGCTGTTCTAAATGGTTTAATTTTAACCCCCCCCCCCCCCCCCAGGAATCAGCATCTCTGGAGGAAATGATAGCAAAAATCAGCCGGAGGTTAGAATTGATCGCATTTTTCCAGGGGGCGCAGCATCAGATGATGGAACCCTCGAGGTAAGATAAGAATCAGTATCAAAGTTTGAGTTGTTTTACAGTAAGGACTGTATACTCTCCTTGGTTCTGTGAAAATAATAACAGGCATATTACTCGCATGGGGTTCGAACCTAGGACCTTAGCCAATCTAGAGCAGATGTTTTAACTTTTAGACCACCGAGATTGCAGAGAGTACCACAACGATTTAATAGATGTTAAATTTGCATAAGGAATAAAGAATATTATTTGGTTTTACTCTTACAACGATGTTTGTTATGACTGTATACTCAGTACTTTCCTGGGTTGTGAAAAAAATCACAGGCATATTACTCGGATGGGGTTCGAACCTAGGACCTTAGACAGTCTAGAGCAGATGTTTTAACATTTAGACCACCGAGATGGCAGAGGGTACCGCAACGATTTAATAGATGTTAAATTTGCATCAGGAATAAATAATATTGTTTTGGTTTTACCCTTACACCTTTTCATCTTGGAAACTTTTTGTTGTTGCTCTGACCCCCAGGCCGGCATAGAGGTTCTCTCCGTCGACGGTGAGTCTCTGCTCAGTGTGAGCCACCCTCAAGCCGTAGATATCATCAGGAAAGCATACCACAACAAGAACAAGGCCACCATTGAGTTTGTCGTCAAGCAGTCATTTGAAGAAGTAGACACTCATTTGTAAGGTCATCATGAGGTCACAGGTCACCTTTGTATTAATTAACTCTGACCTTACCCCTCCCCCCCTTCCTCCTTCAAATCTGTTAGAATCCAACAGCAAGTGCGGGCCTGGGATTTTGAAAGTTTGAAAGGATAATGCCATCTGTAAGGTCATCATGAGGTCACAGGTCACCTTTGTATTAACTCTGACCTTACCCCTCCCCCCTTCCTCCTTCGAATCTGTTAGAATCCAACAGCAAGTGCAGGCCTGGGATTTTGAAAGTTTGAAAGGATAATGCCATTTTCATTTTGCAAAGGGCACTTCCATAGAAAATCTTAGAGTCAATGGAAACTTGTGAAGGGGCACCAAGGCCAAGACCAGGGGCAACGGAGGCCGTGGCCTCTGTGCCTGCATGTAATTCTAGGCCGGCAAGTATTTTAATTTGTGGTTGTCTCATGTTGTGCTAGCTGAGCCAATGGTTATTGTTCAGAAAGCTGGCTCTGCTTATCGCTAAATTCTCCACTTGCGATCACCATTTAATTCTTTACTTGCGGCGCTTAATTTTTTTTGCGCTAGCTGTGTAAGCAAAGAATCCCTAGTTACCTCGAGTATGCAGGCCCACAAGCAAAACTTCCCTGCTAACCTGTGAAATATGTTCATGGAACTTCCTGCTTCCGTAAGCGCTGATTTTTTGAGTAGACAGAAACAATGACTGGATCTTACAGGGTTCTCATAACACTGTTGTAACCCAGCTTTAAAAACCTGAAAATTCCTTACAATAGATTGTTTCTGGCTACTTTACCAATAGACCTTTATCATAGTGTGTGGCCAACATGAAATTGTCTCCCATTCAAATCAATGTTTATACCAAACCAAGGCTGAAAGGAGAAATAGTCTGGTTCCTTTTTTGTATTTAAGCAATATTAGCATCATTTACTTGTTATTGGATACTGGGTATAAATCAGTGCATTACAAAACTGAATTTGACTTTGGAGCCCCTCTTTAATTTCCATTGCTTGTTTGTTTGGCGAAATTTGTGAAAGTATATCCGTGCCTTGGACCAAATAGTACTTTTTAAATCTTATTCCGTAGACTCCTTTCATATGATGTCACAAGATCAAGTAGCGCCCTCACTGGGGTCAAAGGGAAAACTATCATTGGTTGGAAGTTGTGGGTTTCACGTACACTTTGCACATTTCAGTTGATCAGTGTGGGTATTGTGGCCGCCTATGCAGCGGCTATATTGAAAGCAATATCATTTTATTACCTTTTTTAAAATTAAGTATTATCTTTTTATGTATACAATAATGCCAGAATTGAGCAAAACCAATAACAATAGTGCTGTTGTTTATACTTGAACAACAATTAATAATAATGTGTGCCTTATTGTTTTGCTGCTTTATTAATAGTGATATTTCACAAATTCTTGTAGTAATGTTTTATACTATCAGCTTTTTTTAGGAGATAGTTTTAATCATCTTTTTGGAGTCACATTTTAAAATTTTTTATTATATAGTTTCTGAAATTGTTAAATATTTAGAACTGTTTGTAAATATAGTAAACGTTTGAATTGTGTGTGATGGTTTGTATTTAAGATATGTACAGCAGGGTAATATGGGTACTGTATTTGGTTTTCTTTTTACTTCTTTTTTTTTTGACATTTTCATTTTAAAATTGGTGAAAACAAACTCATTCGGTATTAAGAATTGTTGCTACGGACAAACAGCGGGAGAGAAAAAGAAACTCATAATTACAAGTTCACTCATAATTGTGACTTGGTAGAATAATAATAATAACCATATTTATAACGCGCCTTTTGCAAAGGATATAAAGCGCCAGGTATTATTACTGCAAGGAGTGGGGCTAATTTTGAGATATAAGACCTAATCCTTAAGCACCATGGTTTACAAGGTGCTGTGGCTAAATATGCTGCCAATCCAGCCACGAACACCAGGGCGAACCCCTTCTCTTTTCGATAAGTGCACTGGGTTCTTTTACATGCGTTTACACAACACATGGGACCAACGGCTTTACGTCCCATCCGAAGGACAAAACAATGGTTAAGTGTCTTGCTTTAGGACACAAGTGTCATGGCTGGGGATTCGAACCCACACTCTGCTGATCAGAAACACCAGAGTTTGATTTCGGTGCTCTTAACCGCTCGGCCACGACACTCCAAGAAGTCATAAATATGATTTACAAATGACTTAGGTCATGCAATTCAGAATTCTGCTTTGCTGCTTTCCCTTTGACCCCAGTGAGGGCAGTGTTTGTACAGCACCATTCACCCAAATCTGCTTGAAATCAGGTGATTCAACTTTTACTTCTAAGTGATTTCTCAATCATAAAATCGATAGCATTCTGATCAAATTACTGACGAATTTATGGTCACATTTCTCTCTTTCTCTTATACGACTGAGTGCAGTGCATTGTTATTGATGTTTTGTACTTTTTATTTTTTAACTTCACGTATGTTTGCAAAGTGCCTCTCAATCAGAACTACCTGACAATGAATAGTTATGAGAACTGATTTACTGAAATTAATGAACCTTTACTATATATTTCTTATAACAGATGAGAACAAATGCCTTCATTGGTTAAGGTAATTTTATAAGGACTCTTTATTGTTCATTACAACTGAAATTTTTTCTGAAAATGCTGTTGAAGCTTTGGTAGTAGTTGTGTTTTTTTGTCAAATTCAGACTTAGTGTATTTTATGAACATGATATCGTGATGCCAAAGCAAAGCGTTACTGTCTGCATTTTAATACATTAGACATGTATTTTATGCTCCGATATGGCCTGAGACCCTTGACCTTTTCAGCAAAACTGTTGATGATTGTTGATAAATAATATTTAATATGTTTTATTTAAGACAGTGGACACTATTGGTAATTGTCAAAGACTAGTCTTCTCACTTGGTGTATATCAACATATGCATAAAATTTAAACAAACCTGTGAAAATTTGAGCTCGATTGGTCGTCGGAGTTGTGAGATAGCTTGTCACTTGCGAGATAAGTTGTGTGCTTTCAGATGTTTGATTTCGAGAGTTGAGGTCTCGAAATTAAATTCGTGGAAAATTACTTCTTTTTTAAAAATTATGGCACTTCAGAGGGAGCCGTTTCTCACAAAGTTTTATACTATCAACCTCTCCCCATTACTCGTTACCAAGTTAGGTTTTATACTAATAATTTTTTTGAGTAATTACCAATAGTGTCCACTGCCTTTAAGTGCTTTTAAACACTTCACTGTGCAGTCTTGAAACCATGTAGGTCAAACTCCTTAGGAGTGTGCAGCATCGGCAGCCAGATGGCCGCACATTATGCTTATCATTCATCAATAGTATCTACCCTGCAGGGTGATGGATAGCAATTATAGTACAACAATGTACGTGTTAGAAAAATTCATACTGTTTTGCTGTACTTAGTTGTATTTTTCGCCCTAAATAAGAACTTTTTTATTGTAGGGCTTTCAACTGTGTCATTCACTATTTTGATGAAAATGTATCAGTCATTTATAGGCAAAAAAAGTTGTATAAAAATGCTGTTGACCTATTTTGCTGTACTTGATAGAAACTTTTTCAACAAGCACTAACCTGTGGGTGCGGGTATGAACAATTAATCAACAAATTCTACTTGATCAAATTCTCTAACTTAAACTTGTAAACAAAATGTGTATCTATAATCAGGCCTAGGCCTGACCACAACTCTAGGATTGCGGAACAAAATCTGACAAGCATCCAATACAAATGGACACTGTTATTGTATCTATATGTATGTTTACGAAACCTGGTAATGTTATATTAGCCTGGTATGTCACTTGTGCCTTTTTGTCTAACATTTTACCGAACAAAGTTGTTATTTCTATTATCTCAGTATTACTCTTGTATTTTTGTATTACTCACTAGCCCTGTCAATATCATTATTAAGATATATTTTCAAAGTCTTTCAATTTCGTGGGTCTTTCTCGGATATCTATTTAATATAAAACTTTATATTGAAACAAAGCAAAATCTATTTTTTCTGTATATTTGTATTCTCTTTGAAATTGTTTGGTTTTCTGTGAAAGAAGTAAATGCTTTGTTGTAGATAATAAACGAGACACAAGTTTTATCGAAGCAACATACGAAGGTTGTGCTAATTAGTGAACTCACTTCGACACTCAAACACTAAAGGTCTTCCGTGTGACGGCAAACGTTGTGCTTAGTACTTTCACTGATACACTCCACCCCCCCTTGCAGGCCTTAAGCCAAAACAGGCTCAGTCAAAGTTGAGCCACTTACTGCTGTCTCAATTATGAGCTCGTAATGTCTCAATTATGGTCATTACATTGGCTCATGATTGAGCCCAAAAAGTGTCAGTTTCTATTTTCACAGATGGTTCAAGATTGGCCCAGTCAAAATTGACCAACTGCTGGCCTATAATTATGAATGAGCCATCATTGGCTCGTATCATAATTGAGCCAGCACTACTCAATAGTGACATAGCCAGTTTTGGCTCAATCTCTGTATTTAAGCCAATCATGGACCAATTTGAGCCGATCTTGAGTTGAGCCATTTTGTGAACAGACAGAGGAGCTGTCATTGGAATGGCTCAAACAACTGAGCAGTTCTTTTGCGGTTGTGGTGTAACTGGGAAGTCGATGGAGAACAACAACCCCTCAAACAACTTACTACCCTCTTTTCTTCTTCAATATTTGGATTGCAACAGCTGAAATACCCTTTGCCCCCCCCCCCCTCGAAAAAAATATATGTATATATATATATCATAAAAAAATAAAATAATAAACAAAAACAAACAATAACATCAAGGTTTTTTTTAAACAAAGTCAAAGAGTAAAGTTCTATCTCACTAATGATAGTTGATTATTTTATTTATTAACTTTATTTGTTTAGAACTATATTGACTTTCGTTCAGGTATTTTTTGAAACAAAATTACTTGATTGAACAAAAAGTTTTAATTAAACATTCTTGTTGAAAGTTGACCCCAAGAGGGCGCCTGACCGATGGCCAAAGCGGCCCAACTGTACCTCTAGACTAGACGCTGGTCATGAGACTCGAAGAATGACGTCAGACGTTCAGGCTACCCAACCTCGACCCCATGGTTTACTTGATATCGCACATCCTTTCGATGTATGGGTCGCGTTCGTACTGCTTCTCATCACCCCTGGGGCCGTGTGGTCCTTTTCCACGAGGCACGCATGGTTAGAAAACGGACCAAGCTAAACCGGAGGTAAATTTCAATTTTTTCTTCATTTATTATAAACTTTCTTTCATTTAAAATGGACACAACATATTTTAGGTGTTTGACGTTGAAAATTTTAAACTGATAGTGTGTTATAGCGCCTCAACGCTCGCCAAATTATGAATTAAATTTTTGTTCAGCAGCAGCGGAAACATGTTTTAAAAAAATGGCGGTGGCAGAAAATATCGGAAAACTCCGGTAAACACAGGAAAATGCCGAAAACCAGAAATTACTTTGAGGTTCGGCTATCGTCTTCCGTAACCTTATCCCCATACTTCATAGAGTCTAGACGGACAAGTATCACAACACAAACGGTGGGGTTTGGGCATTTCGATACGAGGTAAAATAGCTCTTTTTAAAAATAAATTCTTGCCAAAATTGGGCTCTAAATTGGGCTCTAATCTATCAAGGACGTCCTGTTTTCAAGGTGTCCCCATGAAGTAAACAGTCCCTAGATAAAATGTTTGTGGTTTGTTTTTCCAATCAAAGAGTCTCCTCTCCCTTGACCAAAACTTAGAAACATGTAAGGCTAGTAATAGTTGCACTTGCAAATTGCAAAAAACTTTAGTATTTTGGGTATTCCTATATATAACTCAGAACTACAACTTACAAGGTACAGAAATGTGTCATAATGTTTGGGCCATATTAAAAAACATTCCCACCAAAAACTTTCATCAAACACTATTTCAACTCACAACTCACGATGATCAAATCATGTGACTGAACATACTGCTGAGCATTTTGACGAAGAAAAATACAAAGGCTTAAAATTGAGGCATCTTCTTTGAAATATGGACCACTTACAACCTTGAAGGTGATTTTTCATTTTTTTTTTTTGACCTTTTCAGATATTTTAAATAATTGTATACATATTAAGGTTTACTAAAATGTTCATATAAGGATAGTTCAGCTAATTTTAATCTTGCAGTGGTCATTTAAAAAAAGTAGAGTCTCAGGCCAGCAGTGAAACCTGTGGTTATATTTAATTCAAAAATAGCAGATGTAAAGCACAAGGAACATTCATTGTTTACTTTGATGAGACCCAACACAGATGTACTTTCAAATAATCTGTAAAAAAATCCACAAGAAAAATTACATTGCTGGAGATTTGAAACATCGATTACCCTGATGGTTGACCAAGTATTGCAGCAATCATAGTTACAAAATAATTATTATTTAAATGTGTTTTCATTTTTTCCCCCCCGAACTTTTTGGAATGGTTAAAAGTACACGTGTTATTTATTGTTGATATTTTTGACCGAAAAATGACAAAAGGAAAATTACATTTTTATTTATTTTTTTGTTAATTATCTGACTTTGATTGTCTTTTGCTGTTAAATTATTCAGGCATGTGAGACTTCCGCGTTTACGCGAAAATCCGGGTTTACAATTCTCCCATTCCGTGTTTTTCTTGCGGGCTCCGCGTTTTTCCTGACTCTGCCATGAATGGCTGGTCCACGTTTTTTCATTTTTTGTCATCAAGCAGCAAGTAATTTTAATTGCACAACACTCGCACAGAGCAGAGAAAGGGAACCTGTCATCTTCGCAATAGTCTTTGACTTAAGCCGTTGTTCGTTTTTTCGTTAAGCAGGATGGATACTTTTGCCCATGTCGTTGTCCCGTTTCGCCAAGAGAGAGCTTTACTATGGAAACTAAATAATGGTATTCGAGGACACATCGCGGTTGTCACAAAAAACATCATGAAAATGAGGACAAACAATACATTATTACCAGGTATGATTGTGGCCTATGTTTCTGTTAATGTTTTGTTTACGCTGCATTACAAAGCCCGTTATTCAGACTCGTAGCGCTGGCCCAAAATCCGGACACGAAAAAATAATTTCTGCATTTTTTCCCTGACCCCTCACATGCCTGATTATTTGTCAACATCCCCCACCACCTGCGCATTCAAAAGATAAATAAATGCCCCTGCAAATTTGAACATTTGTGACCCGCTCTATCGTAATGAGGAATATAGAGTAAAGTCTCGTTTCGTGTAATTTGACACCCAACATAATCATAACAAAAAAATATCGAAAATTATTGAACTTTTTTAGTTTTTAATTTCTGCACTTTTGGGTTGCCTCAATTTGATTAAACTTACTGTGGTCTTACCTTTTCGTCAAAAGATTAATAAAGATGTAAAAACAGACGATTTCTGAGCCATGCTCTTGTCATAATATCCAAAAATGTTCCATATCCCACGGGACAGACAGCGAACATTTATTGAAAGTATCCAATTTGCGAGCGTCTGTAAACTTTACTTGCAATTTGCATAGCCCCACTGAGAGTACCATTGGAAAGCAAAAGATTAGAGGTGTCTAAATATAGCCACCAAAAACACGTGTAAAAAACAAGGGAAAACCCTGTTTTATCAGTCGATGACATCTCTCATTCATAAATCCGCATGATGGATTCTTAGAATCGATACACCATCGGAGAAGTCGTTAAAAAACTCAGTAAATGCCTCGCAGACAAGACCCCATTTTGACCTTGTCTTCTGGTTCAAATTGGATTTTTAGGTGTTCGGGCCAACAGCCCGGAGCACCTTTTTTTTTCTTTCATTTTTTTTTTTTTTCATTTTTTAAGGTGTTCGGGCCCACAGCATAACACCTTTTGTTATTGTTCGTTTTTTTATAGTTTTTTTTTACTTCTTCATTTTCTCTCCATCCCTTTGTCATCTAACAAAAGCACACTTCCCAAACTCAGTTGAACTTGAAACTTCACACATAGTTAGATAATTATTAGGAGAGTAAACCATTGAAGTTACATCATGATGACGTCATCCACCCTTACTGAGGGAATCAATGTGTGGTGAAGAGGTTTCAATTAGTGGTTTAATCCCAATGCGGCCTGGTCCTTTATAATTTTACCTAGACGAAGTAGGAATGTACCAATAGGAATGAAGAAACTGTCTTATAAGAACAGGTGCAAGGTTGCGTGTCACGCCCCTGAA
This sequence comes from Asterias amurensis, assembly GCF_032118995.1. Lineage (NCBI taxonomy): Eukaryota > Metazoa > Echinodermata > Asteroidea > Forcipulatida > Asteriidae > Asterias > Asterias amurensis. The sequence continues at coordinate 6,098,228 of NC_092655.1, read as the reverse complement.
TTAACACGTTTTACTCATCATTAACAAAGGTTTATACACACCCACGTGACACGCTCTCCACAATAGGAATAGCGAAACTGTCTGAGGTATTTATGAATAAAATATAAACATTAAGCTTGGTAATTCAATTATCACTGTTTATTTACGAGCTTTATTATAAATGTTACAAAATAAAGAAAACAAAACTACCAAATAAAAATCAGATTTGGAAGCCAATAATGGCAATAAATCCGTAAAAAGAACCATCTCTGCCCTAACAGGTACCCATTGACCCCTGGGTGGAGAGAAGCAATCATAGATGTGTCTTGCTCAGGGACACAAGTGTCATGACCGGGATTCGAACCCACACTCTGCTGAGCAGAAGCCTCAGATCTTTAGTTTGATGCTCAAGATATTCGCTCGGCCACAACACCCTACTCACTAAATGTTAAAACTTCATTTCTAGAAACATTGCTTCGTCCTTTGGATGGGACGTAAGGCTGTTGGTCTCATGTGTTGTGTAGTGCACTTAAAAAAAACTCAGTGCAAATAGCCATTGAGTTTCATTCTCGTTTCCCTTTTTTTTTTCATCTACAGATCTGTTCGTCAAATTGAGCAGAGGAAATGTCTCCAAGCTGTCGTTGTTGAAGCTCTGGAGACCGTTAAGGAAGCTGCCTTGACAACTCTGTCAACTTCCTGTGTACAGGTATGACATCAAGTTGATACTTATAATCAAAATGTATGAATCATTTTTATGACATTGTCAATGTTCACAAGCAAGTGGATCCAACCCAAAGCCAAAATCGCATTTAATGTTGAACTGTTTTTTAAAAGTCTGAAAGAATGCCAGTTTTATTTAATAACCATAATAATAACAATAATAATAATCTGTTTTGTTGTTGCGATATACACCTGAAGGGTGTCTCAAAGTGCTTCCAACATTACTGACCCTGAGCCAGTTAAGATATTTCTCAAACCATCTCAGCTCCCTTTGGTAGTATACAGCCTTTGCTGCCAAATATTAAGCGAACTAAGCTCATCAATCACAAGAACCGTCTCTGCCCTGGCAAGCACCCATTTATCCCTGGTTGGAGAAAAGCAATTATAGTAGAGTGTCTTTCTCAAGTGTCACGAAAGGGATTCGAACCCACACTTTGCTGAACAGAAGCCCCAAAGCTTGAGTTTGGTGCTCTTAACCGCTCGGCCACGACACTCTACTCACTCTACAACACTCGCACAGAGCAGAGAAAGGGAACCTGTCATCTTCGCAATAGTCTTTGACTTAAGCCGTTGTTCGTTTTTTCGTTAAGCAGGATGGATACTTTTGCCCATGTCGTTGTCCCGTTTCGCCAAGAGAGAGCTTTACTATGGAAACTAAATAATGGTATTCGAGGACACATCGCGGTTGTCACAAAAAACATCATGAAAATGAGGACAAACAATACATTATTACCAGGTATGATTGTGGCCTATGTTTCTGTTAATGTTTTGTTTACGCTGCATTACAAAGCCCGTTATTCAGACTCGTAGCGCTGGCCCAAAATCCGGACACGAAAAAATAATTTCTGCATTTTTTCCCTGACCCCTCACATGCCTGATTATTTGTCAACATCCCCCACCACCTGCGCATTCAAAAGATAAATAAATGCCCCTGCAAATTTGAACATTTGTGACCCGCTCTATCGTAATGAGGAATATAGAGTAAAGTCTCGTTTCGTGTAATTTGACACCCAACATAATCATAACAAAAAAATATCGAAAATTATTGAACTTTTTTAGTTTTTAATTTCTGCACTTTTGGGTGTACAGGTATGACATCAAGTTGATACTTATAATCAAAATGTATGAATCATTTTTATGACATTGTCAATGTTCACAAGCAAGTGGATCCAACCCAAAGCCAAAATCGCATTTAATGTTGAACTGTTTTTTAAAAGTCTGAAAGAATGCCAGTTTTATTTAATAACCATAATAATAACAATAATAATAATCTGTTTTGTTGTTGCGATATACACCTGAAGGGTGTCTCAAAGTGCTTCCTACATTACTGACCCTGAGCCAGTTAAGATATTTCTCAAACCATCTCAGCTCCCTTTGTTAGTATACAGCCTTTGCTGCCAAATATTAAGCGAACTAAGCTCATCAATCACAAGAACCATCTCTGCCCTGGCAAGCACCCATTTATCCCTGGTTGGAGAAAAGCAATTATAGTAGAGTGTCTTTCTCAAGTGTCACGAAAGGGATTCGAACCCACACTTTGCTGAACAGAAGCCCCAAAGCTTGAGTTTGGTGCTCTTAACCGCTCGGCCACGACACTCTACTCACTAAATGTTTAATTTTGTACTTATTCTTGACATATTTTGTTGTCAACTCACCGATCAACATAAAGCATACAGAGCTATAGGACTTCAATCGCGAGGGCTGGCTGTCCATCGCACTCAGCAGAGATGTGTCAATCTATCAATATTGAAGCAACGCAGAGTGGCCAGCAATCTATAATAGCTCACATCAAAAGGTATGTACAAATTGTTGTAATTGAACCAATAGTAATGTTTTTAGTATGGCAGCTTCATGCTGCTCTCACATGGTGGCGAATATGAATACTTAAATGTCTAAAAAACAAGAAGTTGTTTCTTTGAAAGTAAAAAAAATACTGGCCATAACCAAATTTTACAAAAGTAACATGGCCTGAAAGAGTATTTCCTAAGCTTCAAAATAATACATATTTTGTCAACATGTACCATTCTAATGTACAACAGTCAACAGCGTAGCGTTTTCATCGGACAATTTTCTCTGTCTACTGTTGGCAAAAATACCCCTAATAATAGTTCAAACCTCCGTCGCTGTGCACGCACGCTATTTTTCACCTCTTCCTCTGAAAATTTAGACTGCCAAAAACATTGATCATAAAGATAATGAAACTCGGCGAAATGTGTATGTGACTGTAATGTGTATTGAAGCAAAGGATTGTGGGATACATTTCTGGTCTGAAGACGGCCAAAAGGGGTTAAACTGTGAAGAACAAAAAAGGCAAGAAATCTTCTACGGGAAAATCTGTAGGTCAGTGTTTGTAGCGGGTTTTTTTTTGAGATAAATTTTGATGTAGCTTGGCATATATGGGTTTAACAAACTGAGCTCCCTGTGGAGTTTACAGCCTGTGCAACAGAAATATGCGCTATTGGCTAATAGCGCATATATCAGTCAAAAGAACCATCTCTGCCCTAACAGGTACCAATTTACCCCTGGATGGAGAGAAGCAATAACAGTTAAGTGTCTTGCTCAGGGCCACAAGTGTCACAAACAAGACTTTGAATCCGCACTCTGCTGAACAGTAGCTCCAGAGCTTGACTTCAGTGCTCTTATCTGCTGGGCCTCGACACCATACTCACTAAATGTTTAAACTTGTACTTATTTTAGAATGTTTTGTCATCAACTTACAGAACGACTAATGAAGGCAGAGCGCCAGATCTTCAATCATGATGGCTGTCTATCGCACTTAGCCGAGATGTGTCAATTAAAGTTGAAGCAATGCAAAGTCGCCAATAATCTATGATGGCTCACATCTAAAGGTACGAAAAAATGACTTTACATCCCATCCGAATGACGAAGCAAGGGTTAAGTGTTTTGCTTAAGGACACAAGTGTCACGGCTGGGGATTTGAACCCACACTCTGCTGATCAGAAACATTAATTCGGTGCTCTTAATCGCTTGGCCATGACGCTTCCACTTAATAGGTTAAAGCCATTGGACCCTTTCGGTACAGAAAAAAAAAAAAAAAATTCACAGGTTTACAAATAACTTACAGGGTTTACAGAAGGTAGTGGTGGAATACTTCTCTTGAAATATTATTCCATGAAATGCTTTACTTTTTGAGAAAACAGTAAAACAATATAAATTCTCGTTAACGAGAATTACGGATTTATTTTAAACACATCATGACACGGCGAAACGCGCAGATACACTGGTGGGTTTTCCCGTTATTTTCTCCCGACTCCGATGACCGATTAAGCCCAAATTTTCACAGGTTTGTTATTTGATATAGAAGTTGTGATCATGAAGTGTGGGCCTTGGACAATACTGTTTACCGAAAGGGTCCAATGGCTTTAACACTGAAATATGAGTGGATTTTCTTCTTTGAGATTGCCTGGAACTGGTTGCCTCTAAATTGCCTCTTGTGACATGGCCCTTTGGCTGAACTTCGCACTTAGGGGCACAACAATTTTTTTCTGGTAATGTGCACATGCATGAGGCAAATGTGAAATTGTATTAGAACCTTGCAGAGGGCACCACAGCAAAAACACAGGGCACCTGCGCAATTGTTGTGGATGCTGTGGGTGATTTCAGGGCCTGCAAGTTACTATGTGAAAATAAGTATTAAGTGTTCAGGGCCCAATTTCATGGCTCTGCTTACCGTAAGCACAGAATCGGAGCTTACGGAAGCAGGGAATTCTGTGCTTACGGCAAGCGTATTTCACGGGTTAGCGGCGAATTTGGGCTTCTGCGCATATGTACTTCACGCTATTAGGCATTCTATGCTTACAAGGCTAGCGCAGAAATTCGGCGCTTGCACGTTAGCGCGCTTGCACAATAGTGGGGAATTGCGATCAGAAGCGCAGAATTCGGCGGTAAGCAGAGCCATGAAATTGGGCCCCTGGCAATCCCTCTTCTGTGAGAGAATGGTATCCCCATAACAGGCCTGATACTTCTGATCAGCAGATTGTGGGTTCGAGTCCTGGTCATGACGCTTGTGTCCTTAATGATTGGGGTACTTTTTATACGTCTATTATATCGTTGTGGTACCCTCTGCCAAAACATAGGACTCGAACTGCCTTTAGCTACCAGGCAATGACAGTTGTCTAGTTGGTAAGACACTTGTCTAGAATGGCAAGGGTTGTGGGGTCAAATCCCACACAAGTTTTATGCCTGTGAATTTTTTCACAGGTCTCTGGAAAGTACTGAGCATACATTGCTTATTGAGCATACATTGCTTACACACAAACTTAACATCTATGATAGATATTATTGTTAAGTTGACTATTTAAGTTTCATGTCCAACGTCTGGTCTCTACAAGAGACACTGTTTTCCTTGACTGCATAAATAGTATTTGTTTTGGATTAAAAAAATAACAAATAAATAACAGAAAAACACACCAGAAGTGCTTCTGACAAATTGAAAAACAAAGAAAAAACATTCATGATTATTTTTTTATGGCGTATCGATAGCGTATCGGCGGATCTAATAAACTCAGAACTTTTCGATAGCGGATCGGCCCGGCACGCTATTTAATGCCTGGCTAGAACGCTGTTTGGGAATGTACTGGGTTGTAGAGGCAACGCGGTTCTATTGTGTCTTCTTCATGCAGTAGCCCCTTGCGCCTGGCTTGCCTCCATGGCAGTCATTACAGCTGAGGGAGTCTAGGGGAACATACTGGCTATCACAAGAGGCATATACAGCTATAGTTCAAATGTGTAATCCTTGTACAGTTACCCCTTGCTCCTGGCTAGCCTCTATGGCAGTCATTACAGCTGAGGGAGTCTAGGGGAGCGTACTGGCTATCAAAAGAGGCAACACATCTATAGTTCAAATGTGTCATCCTTGTACAGTTACCCCTCGCTCCTGGCAAGCCTCTATGGCAGTCACTTCAGCTGAGGGAGTCTAGGGGAGCGTACTAGCCTCTATGGCAGTCATTACTAGGCCTGGGCGAATAATTCGAATATCCGGTTAATGGCGAATAGGTTTTCCTATCCGTAACCGCGAATGCCTTTTTTTTCTTAACCGGATATCCGCATAGGGCGCGAATACCTATTTACAAACCGGATAATTCTGTAATTACAACCGAGAAACCGGATATTCTTTAATATCCGAATATCCGCGGACGTCGGTCGACAACTGACATGAATTGTTTTGTCGGAATCCGTATGAAACTTCTATTAAAACAGCATAAAAAAGCATATATTAAGTATTTAACTATGCTCACCTCCTTGAAGAGTTAAAACGATGACATTTCTGAAGTAATTTGTTCAAAGATTACAAAAGTTTTCCTTCACGTAGAGTCAATCACGATCAAAAGAAAAAGCAAGTCGCCATCTTAAAATTAGATCCGGTCATTTTTATGAATGAACCGAGTGACACTGGTCTAAAACTAATATCAATCCGCCCATAAAATCCCATTCACAAACGAACAGCGCCCTCTAGCGGCAAAAAAAAAAAAAATAATTTTGGATAGTTGGCCAGCGGTATCCGAATAACAAAATTTCACTATTCGCCCAGCACTAGTCATTACAGCTGAGGGAGTCTAGGGGAGCATACTGGCTATCAAAAGAGGCATACAGCTATAGTTCTGAGGTGTCATCTTCGGGCAGTAACCCTTTCTCCCTATTTTTATTCACTGATACTGCAAATTCTTAATTCTACTTGTGTTGCAGAAAGGCTTGCTATCTCCAGAAACATCTACCCATCAACAAGTCAAGACTGGCCTATGATAGAGGAGCTGCACAATCCAGTTAACGGCAAGTTCCCCCAATTATATTTTGAGTATTTACCTCCGCATGTTTTTGCTGTTAACAGAAGTTAAAATTAGTCATTTTGTTATGAAGTGCCAAACAATGCAAAGAAATTTGGTCAACTATGACCCAGCCCTCTCTTTCTAGAGCCACACCTGCCTGGTGCTTGGCACATGACAACAAGAGCTTAACCCAGTGTTACTATAGTGAATGACATTCTCCCCTTGCTCCCAGGCTATAGCCCCTATGGCAGTCCTTACAGCTGGGGGGACTCTTGGGGGAAATGTACTGGCTGTTGTGAGAGGCAATGCGGTTCTAATGTGTCTTCTTCGTGCAGTACCCCCTTGCTCCTGGCTAGCCTCCATGGTATTCTTTACTCCTGGACGGACTCTTGGGGGAATGTACTGGCTGTTGTAAGATGCAGCACTTTTATATTTCGAATTTGCCTTTTTCCAGCAGTACCCCCCTTTGCTCCTGGCTAGCCTCCATGGCATTCTTTAGAGCTGGGAGGACTCTGGGGGGAATATACTGACTGTTGTAAGATGCAACGCTGCTTTGTTTCTATTGTTTCTTTTTCAGGCATAACCCACCTATTTGCTCCTGGCCAGCCTTCATGGCATTCTAACAGCTGGGAGGACTCTTGGGGGAATATACTGACTGTTGTAAGATGCAACACTGCTATATTTCTATTGTTTCTTCTTCAGGCAGTACCCCCCTTTGCTCCTGGCTAGCCTCCATGGCATTCTTTACAGCCTGGCAGACTCTGGGGGAATATACTGACTGTCGTAAGATGCAACACTGCTATATTTCTATTGTTTCTTCTTCAGGCAGTACCCCCCTTGCTCCTGGCCAGCCTTCATGGCATTCTTTACAGCTGGGAGGACTCTGCCTCCCAGCCGGCGTTTAGCATCCACCCATCGTCGGCTTTTTCCACCGAGGGGGCCTCATGTGCAGGGCCGGGACGCCACTACCATGAGTTCACACAGTCTCAATCCCCGGTGTCCACCCACGCATCTCGCTCCGGCAATTCGGCTGGGGAGGACGAGGTGGCACAGCTGCAACGGTTATCCATAACGGAGACAGGGTTGCGCTTGGTACAGCGGGACATGGTGAAGGTACTAGATCTCCCCACTGTTGACGAGTTTCGTTGTTGCTGACTAAGAAGTCTTTCAAATGCCGCATGGGTGCGGCAGCAGGAAGGGATAAAGTTTTTCCCCAACTGCCGCTGGATCAAGTGTGCATTGATCGGATGCACTCAATCAGGGCCAATTCCAAATGGCGTACGTATTCATCTTGTGAGAGTGAATACTACAAGTTTCCTCAGGCGGATTTCGAGGAGTTCTTTGCCACGCCAGTGCTACATGACTCTGTGAAAGATAAATTAGTCGTCGATGCCGGGGCCACAGCATCCAAAAGGGCTTTCCCAGACAAAGTACAAGATAAGTTTGAGGAGACCCTGAAGAAAGTTGATGTCGCTTCTAGATTTGGTATGCGGTTAACATCATTTTTGCTTCTCTTAACCGAATACTTGGCTATGGGGTGCGAAGAGGACAGTGATGTTCCCGTGGACATGTTGCGAGCAGCTTTTCACTACCTTGACCATGGGCTGAAGACAGTGCTAGACCAGTTCGCACCAGTGACGACATTGGCGAGGCGGGCTCAACGGTGCAATGCACTCAACGCCCTTTTTCTCCCGTCTCCGGGCGCTCGCAAGAGGTTTGAGGCCCTCCCCTTGCGATCGAGTTCACTGGCACCCCTCCGTCGGAAATGTCGGTTCGGCCGACGCTGATCCTGACCGACCAACAACGCCTTTCTCTCAAAGGGGAGATTACATCCCTCATCAAGAAAAGGGGGTTCATGTTCTTCCATTGGGCGAAATAGGGTCGGGGGTTTATGTTGACCTTCTTCTTCGTCCCCAAGAAGGAGGCGGGCACTTGGCGTCCCATCCTAAACCTGAAGCCTAAGAACAGGTTTAATTGCCCCGGCTATTTCGAATGAACACTCTAAAAATTACATTAGAGTCCATCCGGACGCCAGCGTGGGCGGCAAGCCTGGATTTGAAGGGCGCTTACCTTCACGTTCCCGTCTGCCGAGAGCACTGGAATTCTTTCGGTTTAAATACCCAAATGTCCGATACAAACTCTCAGTGCTCCCGTTCGGGCTCTCCACCTCCCCTCGTGTCTTCACCCGATTAGTGAAGGTGGTAGGGGCCCCCTTGCCAAGGCGAGGGGGTGTCGGTGTTCACCTACCTCAACGACTGGTTGATCGTGGGTCAATCCTGGGCTCCATGGAAGCGACTATTGCCCTAACATGGCGGTTGGTTGCTGAGCTGGGATTTCTCATAAACATCGAGAAATACCAGTCAACCCTGTCCCAGTGCCCGACTTTACTAGGGGCGTCACTGGACCTTCGGGCTGGGCTGGCATGCCTTTAGAGGGAACGCTTGAGGAACCTCAAACAATGTGTTTCCCTCTTTTTGGCAACGTCGGGGGCCCTGGCTCGGGCCTGGCTCTGGCTGTTGGGGCTCATGGCCAGCATGGTGGATGTCATAAAGTTTTGCAGGCTTCGTATGAGGCCGATACAACTCCACCTGCTTTCCTTTTACCAACCCAGTCGCAACACCATCAGTCATTTGGTGCCGACTTCGGCGTGGCTGGACCCACAACTTCGGTGGTGGCTCGACGGACTTGTCTCTGTCGGGCTGGGGTGGGGGGCTACCCTGGGCCAACGCCAGGTGGCCGGGTGTTGGGGCCCAGAGCACAGCTCGGCCCACATCAATGTACTCGAGCTGCTAGCTGTGACCTATGCCCTCAAGTGTTTCCCGAGGGTGGTGGTTGGCCAGGCCGTGTTGGTTCAAACCGACAACACCACCGCCGTGTCATACATCAACCACTAGGGGAAGACTCGGTCCCCCCAGTTGTGTGCATACACCTGGGAGCTGCTCCACTGGTGCATGCACAACTCGGCCTCCCTTTCGACGATTCATCTCCAGGGCGAGGAGAACGTCACAGCGGATGCTCTATCCAGGGGGTGGATCCACCCCACAGAGTGGAAGCTGTGTCCTCAGGTTGCGCAACTATTGTTCCAACTGATCGACTGCCCACACGTCGATCTGTTCGCTTCAAGCAACAACCACCAACTCCTGAGGTTCTTCTCGAGGGGTCTCGACCCCAGTGCTTGGCAGAGGGACTCTCTGGCTGTCCAGTGGGAGGGGCTTCTAGCGTATGCTTCCCCCGCTTCTTGCCCGGGTCATCACCAAACTAGAGCAGGAGTGCAAAATCCTCCTTATAGCCATTTTTGGCCCTGCCAACCGTGGTTCACCCGCCTTACCAGGCTACTGGTGCACCGTCCGGTGGTTCTTCCCAAGAGGGCAGACATCTTGTTCCAACCCAGCTCGGGCCTACTGCACCGGACGTGACGTGCTGGGTGCTGTCACGCAATCACTCTGGGCAGCAGGCCTTCCACAACGAGCTGCGGAAATTGCAGCATGTAGCAGGCGGGCACCCACCAGAAAGGTGTATGACAGCAGGCTACAACATTTTTACCGATGGTGCAGGCAGCGGTCTCTACATCCCCCCGATACTAATGTAGGGGAGGTACCTTTTTGAGGACAATCTCAAGACGGGTACAATTAAGAACTACCGGTCAGCAATTGTGCGATGCGGCCGTTCACAATGGGTTCCCGGCCGGGTCCTCCGTCTACTTACCTGTAGAGCATCCCTCCCTCTGCCCTACGATTCTCGATGTCTCGGGGCTCCTTAATTGGCGCACGAGAAAAGAGGAAGATCACGTGGTACCCTGCGGGGCACTATTGGGCGGCCAATAGAGGGCGCTATTTAATTCTTGGCAATATTACCTGCCGGTATAGGGAAATATGCAAAAATAGTATTGTGCTCTACAGGTAAGTATTCCCTCGTAGACCCCGCCCACACTTCTGTGTGGGGGGGATTTTATTTTATGCTCTAAAATGATGCAGTAGGCTCTATGCCATTTTATGTAAATTGTACCAAGAAATAAGCTGTATTTAGTGAATTATTGAAACTTGAAAAAAGGAAAAAAAAATTGAAAAAACGTCTAGGGGTAAGTCCAGGCACTTTATGGGCAACTTTTATTTTTTTCTTTTTTTTTCTTTTTTCGATTCACTCTTAATCAACACAAATATTATTTGCTGTTGGTAGTTAGAATTTGCATGCCATGTGCATGACAGTTTAATTTTTAGTGATCACGCCAGCACCAATGCTCAAGAGATCTATTTTAGGCATTGATGTCGCTTCAAAGTTCCTTGTGGTGTTTTTTTTTTAACATTCTACAGAATCCTGACAAGAAGCCTGACATGAAACTTTATTTCCCTTGATTTTTTTTTTTTTTTGGCATTAAAAAAAAACAAAAAACACGCCCAATCTGAAAGTGTAACCACTCTGAAACTGTCTTACTGAGGGTAATGTTTTTGATTACTGATACTGCAAATTCTTAATATTGCTTGTGTTGCAGACAGGTTTGCTTTCTTCAAATACATCACCAAGTCAACAAGTCAAGACTGGTCTATGATAGGGGAGCTGCACAATCCAGTGAAAGGCAAGTTATATTTTGAATATCTACCTCTGCATGTTTTTGTAATTTTCTATAGAATGACAAAGTTGGCAAAATAATTGTGTATGTTGTTTGGCAATAGTTTTATGTCAAGTCAACTATGACCCAGCCCTCTCTTCCGAGAGCCACACCTGACTGGTGCTTGGCACTGATAACAAGACCTTAACCCAGGGTTACTATAGTGATTGACCGTCTCCCCTGGCTCCCAGGCTAGCCCCTATGGCAGTCCTTGCAGCTTGGGGACTCTTGGCAGAATGTACTGGCTGCCGTAAGAGGCAGCCTATTGTTTTAATGTGTCATCCTTGTGCAGTACCTCCTTGCTCCTGGCTAGCCTCCAGGGCAGTCATTACAGCTGAAGGAGTCTGAGAGAGCGTACTGGCTGTCGTAAGAGGCAGCACAGCTATATAATTCTAACGTGCCTTCTTTGAGCAGTCACCCTTTACTCCCAAATTGTTATCATTAATACTGCAAATTCTTAATTTTGTTGGTGTTGCAGAAAGGTTTGCTATCTTCAAAAACAATCTACCCATCAACAAGTCAACACTGGCCGACAATGCAGGAGCTGCACAATCCAGTTAACGGCAAGTTCCCCCAAGTTTATTGTATTTACCTCTGCATTTTTATATTTGCTCTTAAAGATACTGGACACTATTGGTAATTGTCAAAGACCTGTCTGCTCACTTAGTGTATCTCAACATATGCATAAAATGACAAACCTGTGACAAGTTGAGCTCAATTGGTCTTGAAGTTGCGAAATAATAATGAAAGAAAAAAACACCCTTGTCACACACAGTTGTGTGCTTTCAGATCGTTGATTTTGAGACCTCAAATTCTAAATCTGAGGTATAAAAATCAAATTTGTGGAAAATTACTGCATTTTCAGAAACTATGTTGCTTCAGAGGGAGCCGTTTCTAACAAAATTTAATACTATCAACCTCTCCCCATATTTCGTCACCAGGTAAGGTTTTATGATAAAAATTATTTTGAGTAATTACCAATAGTGTCCGGTGCCTTTAACAAAAGTTAATATTAGTCATTTTGTTATGGAGTGCCGAACCATGCAAAGACACTTTCCGCCAAGTCCACTTTAACCCAGCCCTCTCTTCCTAGAGCCACACCTGCCTGGTGCTTGGCACACGACAACAAGACCTTAACCCAGTGTTACTGTAGTGATTGACAGTCTCCCCTTGCTCCCAGGCTAGCCCCTATGGCAGTCCTTACAGCTGGGGGGACTCTTGGGGGAAATGTACTGGCTGTCTGGAGAGGCAATGCGGTTCTAATGTGTCTTCCTTTTGCAGTACCCCCTTGTGCATGGCTAGCCTCCATGTCAGTCATTACAGCTGAGCGAGTCTAGGGGAGCGTACTGGCTGTCAAAAGAGGCATTCAGCTATAGTTCTAATGTGTCTTCTGCGTGCAGTACCCCCCTTGCTCCTGGCTAGACTCCATGGTATTCTTTACTCCTGGACGGACTCTGGGGGAATGTACTGGCTGTTGTAAGATGCAGCACTTTTATATTTCTAATTTGCCTTCTTCCAGCAGTACCCCCCTTTGCTCCTGGCTAGCCTCCATGGCATTCAAACAGCTGGGAGGACTCGGGGGGGGGGGGGGGGGGGGAGACATACTGACTGTTGTTAGATGCAACACTGCTATACTTCTAATTTCTATTGTTTCTTCTTCAGGCAGTACCCCCCTTTGCTCCTGGCTAGCCTTTACGGCATTCTTTACAGCCTGGTCGACTCTTGGGGGAATATACTGGCTGTTGTAAGATGCAACACTGCTATATTTCTATTGTTTCTTCTTCAGGCAGTACCTCCCTTTGCTTCTGGCTAGCCTTCATGGCATTCTTTACTGCTGGAAGGACTCTGGGGGAATATACAACTGTTGTAAGTTGCAACACTGCTATATTTCTATTGTTTCTTCTTCAGGCAGTACCCCCTTTGCTCCTGGCTAGCCTTCATGGCATTCTTTACAGCTTGGAGGACTCTGGGGGGAACATACTGACTGTTGTAAGATGCAACACAGCTATATTTATAATGTTGCTTCTTCAGGCAGTACCCCCCTTGCTCCTGGCTAGCCTTCATGGCATTCTTTACAGCCTGGCGGACTCTGGGGGAGTATACTGACTGTTGTAAGATGCAACGCTGCTATATTTCTATTGTTTCTTCTTCAGACAGTACCCCCTTTGCTCCTGGCTGCCCTCCATAGCATTCTTTACAGCCTGGTCGACTCTGGGTGAATAAACTGACTGTTGTAAGATGCAACACTGCTATATTTCTATTGTTTCTTCTTCAGGCAGTACCCCCTTTGCTCCTGGCTAGCCTTCATGGCATTCTTTACAGCCTGGCGGACTCTGGGGGAATATACTGACTGTTGTAAGATGCAACGCTGCTATATTTCTATTGTTTCTTCTTCAGGCAGTACCCCCCTTTGCTCCTGGCTAGCCTTCATGGCATTCTTTACTGCTGGAAGGACTCTGGGGGGAATATACTAACTGTTGTAAGATGCAACACTGCTATATTTCTATTGTTTCTTCTTCAGGCAGTACCCCCTTTGCTCCTGGCTAGCCTTCATGGCATTCTTTACAGCTGGGAGGACTCTGGGGGAATATACTGACTGTTGTAAGATGCAACACTGCTATATTTCTATTGTTTCTTCTTCAGGCAGTACCCCCCTTGCTCCTGGCTAGCCTTCATGGCATTCTTTACAGCTGGGAGGACTATGGGGGGAATATACTGACTGTTGTAAGATGCAACGCTGCTATATATATTTCTATTGTTTCTTCTTCAGGCAGTACCCCCTTTGCTCCTGGCTAGCCTCCATGGCATTCTTTACAGCTTGGTCGACTCTGGGGGAATATACTGACTGTTGTAAGATGCAACACAGCTATATTTATAATGTTGCTTCTTCAGGCAGTACCCCCTTTGCTCCTGGCTAGCCTTCATGGCATTCTTTACAGCCTGGCGGACTCTGGGGGAGTATACTGACTGTTGTAAGATGCAACACTGCTATATTTCTATTGTTTCTTCTTCAGGCAGTACCCTCCTTGCTCCTGGCTAACCTTCATGGCATTCTTTACAGCTGGGAGGACTATGGGGGGAGTATACTGACTGTTGTAAGATGCAACACTGCTATATTTCTATTGTTTCTTCTTCAGGCAGTACCCTCCTTGCTCCTGGCTAACCTTCATGGCATTCTTTACAGCTGGGAGGACTATGGGGGGAATATACTGACTGTTGTAAGATGCAACACTGCTATATTTCTATTGTTTCTTCTTCAGGCAGTACCCCCCTTGCTCCTGGCTGCCCTCCATAGCATTCTTTACAGCCTGGTCGACTCTGGGTGAATAAACTGACTGTCGTAAGATGCAACACTGCTATATTTCTATTGTTTCTTCTTCAGGCAGTACCCCCTTTGCTCCTGGCTAACCTTCATGGCATTCTTTACTGCTGGAAGGACTCTGGGGGGAATATACTAACTGTTGTAAGATGCAACACTGCTATATTTCTATTGTTTCTTCTTCAGGCAGTACCCCCTTTGCTCCTGGCTAGCCTTCATGGCATTCTTTACAGCTGGGAGGACTCTTGGGGGAATATACTGACTGTTGTAAGATGCAACACTGCTATATTTCTATTGTTTCTTCTTCAGGCAGTACCCTCCTTGCTCCTGGCTAACCTTCATGGCATTCTTTACAGCTGGGAGGACTATGGGGGGAATATACTGACTGTTGTAAGATGCAACACTGCTATATTTCTATTGTTTCTTCTTCAGGCAGTACCCCCTTTGCTCCTGGCTAGCCTCCATGGCATTCTTTACAGCTTGGTCGACTCTGGGGGAATATACTGACTGTTGTAAGATGCAACGCTGCTATATTTCTATTGTTTCTTCTTCAGGCAGTACCCCCTTTGCTCCTGGCTAGCCTTCATGGCATTCTCTACAGCCTGGTCGACTCTGGGGGAATATACTGACTGTTGTAAGATGCAACACTGCTATATTTCTATTGTTTCTTCTTCAGGCAGTACCCCCCTGCTCCTTGCTAGCCTTCATGGCATTCTTTACAGCTGGGAGGACTATGGGGGGAATATACTGACTGTTGTAAGATGCAACGCTGCTATAATTCTATTGTTTCTTCTTCAGGCAGTACCCCCTTTGCTCCTGGCTAGCCTCCATGGCATTCTTTACAGCTGGGAGGACTATGGGGGGAATATACTAACTGTTGTAAGATGCAACACTGCTATATTTCTATTGTTTCTTGTTCAGGCAGTACCCCCCTTGCTCCTGGCTAGCCTTCATGGCATTCTTTACAGCTGGGAGGACTATGGGGGGAATATACTAACTGTTGTAAGATGCAACATTGCTATATTTCTATTGTTTCTTCTTCAGGCAGTACCCCCTTTGCTCCTGGCTAGCCTCCATGGCATTCTTTACAGCTGGGAGGACTATGGGGGGAATATACTAACTGTTGTAAGATGAAACATTGCTATATTTCTATTGTTTCTTCTTCAGGCAGTACCCCCCTTGCTCCTGGCTAGCCTTCATGGCATTCTTTACAGCTGGGAGGACTATGGGGGGAATATACTGACTGTTGTAAGATGCAATGCTGCTATATTTTTATTGTTTCTTCTTCGGGCTGTACCCCCCTTTGCTCCTGGCTAGCCTCCATGGCATTCTTTATAGCCTGGTCGACTCTGGGGGAATATACTGACTGTTGTAAGATGCAATGCTGCTATATTTCTATTGTTTCTTCTTCAGGCAGTACCCCCCTTGCTCCTGGCTAGCCTTCATTGCGTTCTTGAGAGCCGGGAGGACTATGGGGGGAATATACTGACTGTTGTAAGATGCAACGCTGCTATATTTCTATTGTTTCTTCTTCAGGCAGTACCCCCTTGCTCCTGGCTAGCCTTCATGGCATTCTTTACAGCTGGGAGGATTATGGGGGGAATATACTGACTGTTGTAAGATGCAACGCTGCTATATTTCTAAGGTTTCTTCTAAAGGCAGTACCCCCCTTGCTCCTGGCTAGCCTTCATGGCATTCTTTACAGCCTGACAGACTCTGGGGGAATGTACTGACTTTGTAAGATGCAACACTGCTATATTTCTTTTGTATCTTCTTCAGGCAGTACCCCCCTTTGCTCCTGGCTAGCCTCCATGGCGTTCTTAACAGCTGGAGGAATCTTGAGGGAACATACTGACTGTTGTAAGATTTTTAATTGTTTCTTCCTCAGCAGTACCCCCCTTGCTCCTGGCTAGCCTTCATGGCATTCTTTACAGCTGGGAGGACTCTTGGGGGAATATACTGACTGTTGTAAGAGGCAACACTGCTTTATTTTTATTGTTTCTTCTTCAGGCTGTACCCCCTTGCTCCTGGCTAGCCTTCATGGCATTCTTTACAGCTGGGAGGACTCTTGGGGGAATATACTGACTGTTGTAAGAGGCAACACTGCTTTATTTTTATTGTTTCTTCTTCAGGCTGTACCCCCCTATGCTCCTAGCGAGCCTCCATGGCATTGTTTACAGCTGGGAGGATTAATGGGGGGAATATACTAACTGCTATCTATTGTTTCTTCTTCAGACAGTACCCCCACCACCCCCCCCCCCCCCTTTGCTCCTGGCTAGCCTTCATGGCATTCTTTACAGCTGGGAGGACTCTGGGGGAATATACTGACTGTTGTAAGATGCAACACTGTTTCATTTCTAATGTTTCTTCTTCAGGCAGTACCCCCCTTTGCTCCTGGCTAGCCTCCGTGGCATTCTTTGCAGCTGGGAGGACTCTTGGGGAAATATACTGACTGTTGTAAGATGCAACACTGCTATATTTCTATTGTTTCCACTTCAGGCAGTACCCCCCCCCCCCTTGCTCCCGGCTAACCTTCATGGCATTCTTTACAGCCTGGTCGACTCTGGGGGAATATACTGTTGTAAGATGCAACACTGCTATATTTCTATTGTTTCTTCTTCAGGCAGTACCCCCTTTGCTCCTGGCTAGCCTCCATGGCATTCTTTACAGCTCTGGTCGACTCTGGGGTAATATACTCACTGTTGTAAGATGCAACGCTGCTTTATTTCTATTGTTTCTTCTTCAGGCAGTACCCCCTTTGCTCCTGGCTAGCCTCCGTGGCATTCTTTACAGCCTGGCAGACTCTGGGGGGAATATACTGACTGTTGTAAGAGGCAACACTGCTTTATTTTTATTGTTTCTTCTTCAGGCTGTACCCCCCCTATGCTCCTAGCGAGCCTCCATGGCATTGTTTACAGCTGGGAGGATTAATGGGGGGAATATACTAACTGCTATCTATTGTTTCTTCTTCAGACAGTACCCCCCCCCCCTTTGCTCCTGGCTAGCCTTCATGGCATTCTTTACTGCTGGAAGGACTCTGGGGGAATATACTGACTGTTGTAAGATGCAACACTGCTATATTTCTATTGTTTCTTCTTCAGGCAGTACCCCCCTTTGCTCCTGGCTAGCCTTCATGACATTCTTTACAGCTCAGACCACCCTGGGGGAATATACTGACTGTTTGTAAGATGCAACACTGCTATATTTCTATTGTTTCTTCTTCAGGCAGTACCCCCTTTGCTCCTGGCTAACCTCCATGGCATTCTTTACAGCTGGGTGGACTATGGGGGGAATATACTGACTGTTGTAAGATGCAACACTGCTGTATATATTTCTATTGTTTCTTCAGGCAGTACCCCCTTTGCTCCTGGCTAGCCTTCATGGCATTCTTACAGCCTTGCCAACTCTGGGGGAATATACTGACTGTTGTAAGATGCAACACTGCTACATTTCTATTGTTTCTTTTCACCAGTACCCCCTTGCTCCTGGCTAGCCTTCATGGCATTCTTTACAGCTGGGAGGACTCTGGGGGAATATACTAACTGTTGTAAGATGCAACACTGTTTCATTTCTAATGTTTCTTCTTCAGGCAGTACCCCCCTTTGCTCCTGGCTAGCCTCCGTGGCATTCTTTGCAGCTGGGAGGACTCTTGGGGAAATATACTGACTGTTGTAAGATGCAACACTGCTGTATTTCTATTGTTTCTTCTTCAGGCAGTACCCCCTTTGCTCCTGGCTAGCCTCCGTGGCATTCTTTACAGCCTGGCTGACTCTTGGGGGAATATACTGACTGTTGTAAGATACAACACTGCTATATTTCTATTGTTTCTTCTTCAGGCAGTACCCCCCACTTGCTCCTGGCTCGCCTTCTTGGCAGTCATTACAGCTAGGGGGACTCTGTGGGAATGTACTGGCAAATGTAAGAGCAAACACAGCTTCAGTTTGTCTTTGGGCAGTTTTCCCTTGCTTGATGCTAGCCCCCAGGCAGTCATAACAGCTGGGTGAATTTTACTGGCTATTGTAAGAGGCAACACTTCTTTTAGTTATAGTTATTGTGTGTGTCATTCAGGCAGTACCCTCCTTTCTCCTGGCTGACTAAGGGGGATTTGCCTGGCTGTCGTAACGGGCAAATCAGCTACAGTTCTTGGTATATCAACACCATATCTTGGTAGTATCAAACAAACCTTGGCTGATTCCATTACTTTACAATTAATCATTGGCAGTCTTCTTAAACTGTTTCCAATTGTGCATTTGTTTTTTTTTCAAGTCGCACGAAGCTTTTCCAAAGAGATCTACCTGACGAGAAGTAGATGACCAACCCAAGATATTAGAGCTGCTCTCTCCAGTGAAAGGTAGATCACTAACAATTTTAATGTATTTATTTACCCTTGTTCCCAACTGTTTAATATTTGAATGTCTACTGTTGGTCCGATTTCAACAGACGTGAAGTGTTCCCCCCTTTTCAGCTTTCAAAAGGTGTAACACTTAATGAAATACTCTCTGGAGTGAATAGTGATTTGGTGACACGACTGTGTTTTATTTCCTATGGTTTAACCTAGCCATCATGATGGCAGTTCAGGGAACAAAATGTCCTGCGAGCTTCAAAGAAATCACATCAATAAGCCTTCTTTAAAATGGGCACATTCAGTTGACAACAAATGACCTAGATTCAAAAACAAGTTACTTATTAAACATTTTGATATGGTCTAATGATTTTTCTTTGAACATAAATACAGGTTTTATAAATTAAAAATCCAATAGTGACTTATCAAACCGAAAAACTTATACCAATCATCACTGGGTCCATCAATAAATTGTCATCATCCTTGAGATTTTGAATATTGTCATTGTTGAATCGGTGTATTTTCTCAAAACTTGACTTTGCAGAGCCAGTGATGTATCTGATAGTTCTCTAAAATCCAATGCAGAGAGATTCAACCCGACTGTGTATGAAATCATCAGTATCAAGACATCTGAGATGTTCATCGAGCAGTCATAAATGAACGACCAAGCAGTTTGTCATCAACTTTAAGAGAGATTCACCGCTGCAGTGTACACAGAGGAGCAATGGATAATCATCAGTATCAAGACATTTAAGATGTTCATCAAGCAACCATGAATGCACAACCGAGCAGTTTGTCATCAACTTTAAGAGAGATTCACCACTGCTGTGTACACAGAAGAGCAATGGATAATCATCAGTATCAAGACATCTGAGATGTTCATCAAGCAATTATGAATGCACAACCAAGCAGTTTGTCTTCAACTTAAGGTAGTGTGGGTTTGTTTTAATAGTTTGATTTCTCTTTTTGTTGTAAACGGTTGTTATCTTGTAAATAAATACACCATTGCAAGCAAGCAAGCACATACGCGTTTTTATGCTGTACAGTGAGCGATCTTAGGGACTTGGTGGTTGAGTGGTCCGATTAAAATTTGACGGAGGGGTGCGACGGTTGAAAGGAATTGACGGAGGAGTGCGGCAGTCGAAAGGAATTGACGGAGGAGTGCGGCGGTCGAAAAGGGACCTGGACACGTGCACGTGGCATGTGGGGTCCTACTTCCGGCTCGGGCCACTGGGTGGTTGATCTTAAAGGTGCATTTGGGCTCCTCATCTGCTAGGATGGTGCCGGTGTTATCACAAGTATGGTTGACCAACGGAAGTAGTCCCTACAGGGTTCGACCTTAACGCAGGTCCGTTGGCCAAATGCCAGTAGAAATCACGGCGGACCAGCTGAAACACCTTGCCAACTGGTCCGGCTGACCAGTCAAAAATATCGGCAGCGGTACTACAGAACTATGAAAATTTTTAACTATTTTCAGGCTCGAATAAAATGTAAAAACATTCACTCAAGGTTTGGATAAAACGTAATAAAAATCACTCGAAGTGCTGCTGAACGCTGGCAAACTTCCGACGATCACGCGTACACAGCGCAAAATCCCATCATGTAACGCAAAGGCTTATAGTCTTCGTATAAGTTCACGTGTGGCAGAAAGTGTAAGAAATACTGAACGCTAGAGGGCGTTTCAGAATATTCGATAGCGTGGGAATAGACGCCCTCTATTGGTGAAAGTACGCAATAGCTTACAAAACTAGCTTCAATCGCCTTGACAGAAGACCACAAAGCAAAACACATTCTGTCAGCAGCATGGTCGGTCAACGGAGCAGATTTCCGTGTGGGAATAAGAGTCTAGCGTGTTTACGAAAAACGAGCGAGACGGTGAGGCTTCATTCAACAAAAATTACCAAGCTAGGATACTCTGGATGAGCAAAAAGGAGTATTTAATTGTGTTTAGTAAAGTTCTTCCGTCCTGATTTTGGGTAATTTTGTTGTTATTTGGGGCTTGTTTTTTTTTGCGGGCGATTGGTGGGCGATCTAGTTTATCTATGGTTTTATTGGTCACATATAATGCGCGGTTGTTTGAGGTTTTTTGCGGGTTGATTTCAAGAAAGACTTACGTTCTAGAATGCAATCATGTGTTAAACAAAGGCGCAGTTGTTTTTGCTGCTTTTAAAAACGTTTTTTAAATGAAAATTTTGTTCACAAAACAGACGCCGGCACCGACCATTCCATACACATAATTGAAAAAAATACCGTCAAACTCGTATGCTTCTTCATGGACTTTTTTGATGTCTACTTTTTGTTGGGGGTTTTTCTGGACGAAAGTGGGAAGATTTTGGGAACTTCGGTACGATGTATTATGTTTATGAATACTTATTAAAACTACAATAATAGGCAATGTTTATACATGATAAAATAACTTGAGCGATCGCACGTAACCCTCCCCCACAGTAGATTTGAAGGCAGTACATAAAAAGTTAATGATATTTTAACAGTCGGTTTTAAAGTGTTTTTTGGGGTGTTTTTATAGTAAAAACACTATTTTTTTTTTCTTCATAAAAAAGTTCTTCTTACTTAGGAATACTTCTATGTTGAGTGCTTACAATAAACCGTGGACTAAAAAAAAACTACCTAAATAAAGACCATTTTGCTCTGACAAATAATTTGACCTGTTTTTAAATTAACTTTAATAACGCTATTGTTATTACATTTTTAAAGAAAAAATACTCTCAAATTAATTATCCTTTACGAACACAATAACTTGGTACACATAAATAAAGTATGGCTTCCAGTGCAGTTAAGTTGACGTTGCAAATCATGTTGAATTTTGAAATAGTGAAATAGCGACGATCGAAAATCGAGCAGTTGGTATACAACAGAATACTATTAGTTTAAAAAAAAAATAGCATAAAAAATTGACGGACCAGTCAAAAACCTGGCGGACCAGTGAAAAATCAAGCCAACTGGTCCTGCTGGCCAGTTGAAAAAAAAGTTAAGGGCAACCCCTGCCCTAGTCCTTTCAACTAGGGACCGCATTACTAAGAGTAGGGAGGCTGTCCTGGCGCCGAAGTTGGGACAGTGGACCGGACCCGTCCCACTTAGGGGGCGGTGCAATTGGCTCTTACGATCTCAGAAAGCGCGTGGGGCCGGTATCCTGAAACCTGCACGATGGTAGCCCTGCTAATTGAACTAAGCTAATCAGGATGACAATCAGCAAAATCTGATGACAAAAAGCGGCTTGCGATGGTGTACTTATGTATAATGGTTTACTTAAACACATAAATATTTTAGTTTTTAATTAGAAGCTTATAAGTCCATGTTCTGCATTGCTATTGCATTAGTGTGTTGAGGGTATGTCACCCCAGTATGATGTCTTGCAGTGTATCCCATTATAGTCTGTCTCCTATCATGGGAGTGTCAGCTCCTATAATGGTGACATTGTGAGATTGCACTTATCATGCGAAGGTGCATGCCACCTCTGCATTAATGCGGAGGTGTGTGCCGCTTCTGCCTTGTGCGGAAGTAGTGCTGCTTCTTCACGGTCAAACTCCTTGGACTCAGGAAAATATAGCCGATCAATTATTTATGTTGAAGAAATCCCCCCATGAAAGAAAACAATTTATGATGCATTAACCCCTCTTAATAGATGACTGAGTGTTGAAGGCATGTCACCCCAGTATGATGTCTTGCAGTGTATCCCATTATAGTCTGTCTCTTATCATGGGAGTGTCAGCTCCTATAATGGTGACATTGTGAGATTGCACTTATCATACGAAGGTGCATGCCGCTTCTGCAGTGATGCAGAGGTGTGTGCCGCTTCTGCCTTGTGCGGAAGTAGCGCTGCTTCTTCACGGTCAAACTCCTTGGACTCAGGAAAATATAGCCGATCAATTATTTATGTTGAAGAAATCCCCCCATGAAAGAAAACAATTTATGATGCATTAACCCCTCTTAATAGATGACTGAGTGTTGAAGGCATGTCACCCCAGTATGATGTCTTGCAGTGTATCCCATTATAGTCTGTCTCCTATCATGGGAGTGTCAGCTCCTATAATGGTGACATTGTGAGATTGCACTTATCATACGAAGGTGCATGCCGCTTCTGCATTTATGCGGAGGTGTGTGCCGCTTCTGCCTTGTGCGGAAGTAGTGCTGCTTCTTCACAGTCAAACTCAACTGGGCTCAGGCAAAATCAGCCCATTAATTAACTAAGTTGAAGAAATCCCCCAAAAAGAAATGATAAATATAGAATAGACTAGAATAATTCTTGATCTAATTTATTAACAAAAATACATCAGTGAAGGAGACGACAGCGTGCTGAAGGAATGTCACCCCAGTATGATGTCTTGCATTGTATCCCATTATAGTCTGTCTCTTATCATGGGAGTATCAGCTCCTATAATGGTGACATTGTGAGATTGCACTTATCATGCAAAGGTGCATGCCGCTTCTGCAGTGATGCAGAGGTGTGTGCCGCTTCTGCCTTGTGCGGAGGTGTGTGCTGCTTCTTCACGGTCAAACTCCCTTGGTTTAGGCAAAGATAGCAAATTTTGTTGAAGAAACCCATCCAATTAGATAGTACAAATTTGAACTGAAAAAAATAGCTTTTAATGGTTTACTTATTTATAACTATATATGCATAACTATTGTGAATTTTGATGTTAATCTTACTCAATGGTGTAAACAGTACCTTCGGTTGGTTGTTTTAACACTCCAAATAAGTATTCACTGGTTTAATTTGTTGTTATAGAAACGAGGTTGCTGCGGATAGGATTGAGCTTGCGCCGTGCGGACGTAAATTTTTCGTGTGTTGAAAATGGTACAGAAATATCACATTCGTTTCATCACATAGGTCTTTTTTTTTTCTAAAAGACTTACATGCACGGGAGCAAATGTTGTGTTTTCTTCATTATTCATAGACAGATGTTAATAATACAAAATTTAACTTACACCAAGAGTAACACAAAAATTAATCCCCCAAATTATATGTTTCTAAAATATTCATATATAACACAAAATATAAGTATTAAACAAAAATACTGTCAAACACAAACAAAAATTACGATTAATAAATTAATGAAATTAATCAATGTTATTAAATGTATTTGGCCTTTAACACATCTTAAAACGATTTTGTTATGAACATGTTTTATTTTAAATTCAAACATGCTCAATCTAAATTCAAGTTCTATATTATTTATTGTTAATTTTTTGCCTTTAACAAATCTTATAATTGTGTTTATGTGTGTTGCACAAGATGACATTAAAAGTTTATGAATATTTATATGACAAAATATGAACATATAGTACAACTAACAACAATCTAACTCTAGCAATTTTATGTTTTAAAATACTAACAAAAATGAATTAAACATAAGAACGATAAAATGATCAGAGTTTCCCATTTTAAATCTTGAATCTCTAGGTTGGGATGACATTATATTTTTGTGCAACACTAAATGTTAAAAAAGTTGGGTCAGAGTGTGAGTCGTTTGGACATAAAGTCATCGCGCGTTAAAGATATTGCGACCAATATCAAAGCTTTCATACGGTATCAAAGAACCCTATAAATGCACTGTAGTATGTTATCATTTTATTTCACCTTAATTTATAGACAAATGGACATACAACAAAGGTGAAACATTAACAAGTTACAGGGTTGGGCAAATTCAAGGAGTAAATAAAAAAGTAGAATCATTTCCTAAACAAATTCATAAATGATTCGTAGTTTGGGCTTTGTTGACAACGAAGTCTGTCGATTATGATTGAGTTTTTCTCACCACTAACATGAAAATAAATGAAATAACTATAGTTTGATTACAATTTATAAAACAAAGTATCAAATTTATATTTTAATCAGTGGAAAAAATTACAATTTATAAGTTAAAATTTTTTATAAGAATGCTTTTAATCTAGTAGTTAATGAATTTGAGAATATTTTTAGATGAATGTTCTACTAACATGCCATAAATTAAAAGAGGTTCTGAATTAACAAATGTATGAACGTTATTTGAATAAAAAAACACTTTAACATATCGTTTGCACTTTTAAATACCTCATACATGTTACTGGTAGAAAAAAATTACAATTTATAATTTTTAGTTCTTTATAAGAATGCTTTTAATACAGTAACTAATTTAAATGTTCTGTAGTGTATTCTACTAATATGCCATAAATTAGATTAGGTTTTGAACTAACAAATGTATGAATGTAATTTGAATAAGAAACACTTAACATCCTTTGCACTTTTAAATACCTTATACATGTAATAGGCCAGAGTTACTACTAATAACTTCTTTTTTTAACTAATTTAAACATAATAATGTTAAGAAACAACAATGATAAATTATAGGCTAATTAAAACATAATAATGTTAAGAAATAACAATGATAAATTATAGGCTGTAAAAAAGCAATTGATGCGCATTTATACCGGTTGATGCGCCGATCGTTTAAGCCATGCAAAAAAGCAGCCTCGCTTCTGTAAGGTATTGTTTAAGATACAACAAATCATTGTCACTTTTTAAAAGCATTTTATTTTACATTATGTTATTTATCCGTTAATGTGTGCATTACGAAATGACGCGCAATTAGACGGAATGATGCGCCGATCGATTAAGCCGTGCGAAAAAGCAGCCTCGTTTCTGTCAGGTATTGTGTAATTTAAAAACTGTGTTAAGGACATAAACACAAGGTTATCTCATTAAATTCCATGAATAGTTTATAAGTGTGTTCAAAGGACAAAATGATCCTATGTTTGACCTTGGGATTAAAGAAGTATTTTAAATATTCTTTGATATTATAAAACCACCTTTTGTATGATTAGAAGAAGTTAATAGTAATTTTAAAAGGCGTTCTTTTAATGAGACATGTGTAGGAGGGTGCTGTTATCAAGAACGAATAAATAACAGTGAGATAGTAGAGCACCCTCTATGCAGTAACCAAAGTAAATTTTAAACTACTTTAAGACGAGCCACGATCAGTCGCTTAAGCTGTGCAAAAATGCAGCCTCGTTGTCTGTATCGTTTATTATATGTTGTAGGAAATTTGTCTTTAAAATATGTTATAACAATGGGGTAGTTGGGTGCTGTTATCAAGGATGAATAAAATAGCAGTGAGATAGTAGAGCACTCTCTATGCAGTAACCAAATTAGCTTTTAAAATTATGCATTATGTTACGTATATTGAAGAATGTATAAAACTGCTTGCATTGCAAGCTCTCTGTAGTCTTTACTGGTCGCCATTTTGTAAATTTAAATAAATATGGTATATGACTATAAGAAATAGTTCATTTTAAGAGGTGTTCTTTTAATGAGACATGTGTAGGAGGGTGCTGTTATCAAGAATGAATAAAATAACAGTGAGATAGTAGAGCACCCTCTATGCAGTAACCAAATTAGCTTTTAAAATTATGCGTTATGTTACGTATATTGAAGAATGTATAAAACTGCTTGCATTGCAAGCTCTCTGTAGTCTTTACTGGTCGCCCTTTTGTAAATTTAAATAAATATGGTGTATGACTATAAGAAATAGTTCATTTTAAAAGGTGTTCTTTTAATGAGACGTGCAGGAGGGTGCTGTTACCAAGGATGAATAAAATAGTTGTGAGATAGTAGAGCACCCTCTATGCAGTAACCAAATTAGCTTTTAAAATTATGCGTTATGTTACGTATATTGAAGAATGTATAAAACCGCTTGCAATGCAAGCTCTCTGTAGTCTTACTGGGTTCTCTATTTGTGAATAAGTGTATTTTTAATTCTAACTGAGTTTGTAGGGGGGCAACTTAATTAATTAACTTAACTTTGCATAAAAGTATTAATAAGGGAGACAATTAACTTATGTAACTTTAGTGCGTACTTAACACAGCGCACCAATACACTTAAGAGGTAGAGGCAAAATGATGACGTAAATTACCTCACGGTATAAGATCTATTATTTACTATGTTAATTTAATGTATTAGTTTGTAAATGTTAAAGTACTTGTTAAGGTAGTTCACTCTGTAGTCTGTAAATTAACTTGCGAAACAAATGTATTGTAATTATGTGTACTTTTATACTCTAATAAACTATTTTGTATAATCGTCACGAACACAGTTGTTTATTTTTATTTTTGTAACTCGTGCAAAGGTCAAGGGTCATAGGGTATATTTTATTTTATTTTTTTATTTGACCTTTTCATCCTAAGGTTTAAATATTAGTTCCGAGCACTTTTTTTAAGAAGCCGGGTAGCGCAGTGGGCTAGCTCACAGCTCCAGGAATCCTGGAGCTGTGAGCAGGCGGGGTTCAAATCCCCTGGGGAGCCTTTTTTAACCATTAAATAAGAAAAAAAAATATTTTTTAGTAAAAATGGGTAGGGCTTGAACCGGGGACCTTCAGCTCTGTAAGCCCACTCTCTCACTGCTGTGCTACCGAGCTGTTATGAAAATCTAACGGTTTTTGGAGTGATGAAGTTAAAAATGGCTGACTTAGAAAATTTTCCAAAATATTTTCTCCCTGGCTAGACCCTTGGATTTCTAGCTGATCTGAGGGCTGAGCAAGGGCTGACCAAGGGCCTTGGGGAGTAAAATTTCTAAGTGCTGAGGGGCCAAGGAGGTTGCTGGATAGTCAGTTTGCTTCTGGGCTGGGATGATGGGCCGGGAGGTTGTTGGATAGTAAGTCGGCCACTGGGTTGGGCTTGGTGGGATGAGGGCTTGGGATGATGGTAGGAGTGATTGGGTTGGGTTGGACTTGTGATGAGAGCGTGGAGTGATGGGCTGGGATGGTTGGGATGAGGGCTTAGGGTGATGGTTTGAGTGATGGGCTGGGCTGATTGGGATGAGGTCTTAGGGTGATGGTTTCAGTGATGGGCTGGGTTGATTGGGATGAGGTCTTAGGGTGATCATTAGGGTGATGGGCTGGAAATGTTGGGATGAGGACTTGGGTGATAGGCTTGGATAGTTTGGATGAGGGCTCGGAGATTGTGGGTAGGATTTGTGATGAGGGCTTGGAGTGATGTTTTTTTATTGACTAGAGTTAGGGCTTAGGGTGATGGGCTGGATGAGTTGGGATGAAGACTTTGGTGATGGGCTGGGCTATTTGAGATGTGGGCTTGGGGGGTTGGTTTGGGATGAGGGCTTGGGGTGCTGGCATGGACTCGTTGAGATTGGGGTTTAGGGGGATGGTTCGAGATGAGGGCTTTGGGCGATGGGATGGACTCGTTGAGATGGGGGCTTAGGGGGGATGTTTGGGATGAGGGCTTGGGGCGATGGGATGGCTCGTTGAGATGGGGGTTTAGGGGAGGATTTGGGATGAGGGCTTGGGGCGATGGGATGGACTCGTTGAGATGGGGGCTTAGGGGGGGGATGTTTGGGATGAGGGTTTGGGGGCGATGGGATGGCTCGTTGAGATGGGGGTTTAGGGGAGGATTTGGGATGAGGGCTTGGGGCGATGGGATGGACTTGTCGAGATGGGGGCTTAGGGGGATGGTTTGGGATGAGGGCTCGGGGCGATGGGATGGACTCGTTGAGATGGGGGCTTGGGGGGGGGGGATGTTTGGGATGAGGGTTTGGGGGCGATGGGATGGACTCGTTGAGACGGGGGTTTAGGTGTTTTAAAGGTGTGTTTTTTTAAAGCCATCTATTGCTTTTTTTATATTCAGGTATTAAAGGTATTTTAATGGTGGTAATTTTGAATGAAAGAATTAGTGCTAATTTCTTTCAAATTGGGTTTAAAGGGGTGGGTTTTTTTTTAAATATTGAAATGGTTTATTTTCCGGTATTATTTAAAGGTAGGGTCTTTTTGGGTGGCTTAAAGGTGCGACAAAGGTTTAGTAGGTATTTCTTTCAAATTGAGTTCAAAGGGGTGGATTGTTTTTTTAAATATTGAAACGGTTTATTTAAAGGTATGATTTGAAGGTAGGGTCTTTTTGGGTGGCTTAAAGGTGCGACAAAGGTTTAGTAATAATTTCTTGTAAATTGAGTTTAAAGGGGTGGAACTTTTTTTAAATATTGAAATGATTTATTTTAACATTTGATTTAAAAGTAGGGTCTATTTGGGTGGCTTAAAGGTGGACAAAGGTTTTGTTGGCATTTCTTTCAAATTGAGTTTAAAGGGGTGGATTTATTTTTATTGTAATGGTTTATTTAAAGGTATGATTTGAAGGTAGGTACTTTTTGGATGGCTTAAAGTTGCGAAAAAGGTTTAGTAATAATTTCTTTCAAATTGAGTTTAAAGGGGTGGAACTTGTTTTTAATATTAAAACCTTTTTTGCTGCCGCCATTTTTGTTGGATTACATCACCGATGGGGATCAGTCCATTTTTAAGCGGGGTGTTAAGTCTAGGATCAAATAACTCTAACAATTGTAACCATAATACATTACTTGTTCAATATGCTCCTAAAATAATGGAAGGAGAGAGATTTCTTGCTACATTTATAGAATCATTTTATTTGACAACTCCAAATCATAAGATACAAACAACTTATTTATTCACTTAAAATTACTTTCACTGTAACTTTGAATCTTTTGAGAGTGATAATTGTTACACTACTTTGCTCAGTTACAGTATTTATATTACAATTGTTTCAATTGTCTTAGTTATCCAAAAATTACACCACTAATTGTGGAAACTTCATTATTAGTTGGCGCACTAATTAGTTTCAACCCAAAATCTTCAGTAATGTTTTGTGCATTTTACTCTTCTTTCTGGTTGGAGGAAATTTTAAATTGGTCAGTCCTTAATTTTAAAGAATATTAATTTTAAAGAATGCAACATTTAATAAAGACATCATCAGGAAATAAACTATTGCTTCTTTGAAAAGGAAAACCACCCACCTCAACTTCCAAACTTGTCATCAAGTGAGGTTTTTATGTCAAGTTATTATAACGAAGATGTCTGTTTTTTCAAACATTCTGTGCGCATTCATTGATTTGATTTTTAAAACACAGTACTTGTCACAAATGGAAATTACTTTAAAGACACTACACTGGATACTATTGGTATCCGTTAAAGACCAGTCTTCTCACTTAGTGAATGTCAACATATTCATAAATTAAGAAACCTGTGAAAATTTGAGCTCGATTGGTCGTCGGAGTTGTGAGATAAAAATGAAAGAATAAACACCATTGTCACAAGAAGTTGTGTGCACTCAGACGCTTGATTTTGAGACCTCAAAATCTAATTCTGGGGTCTCAAAATTAAATTTGTGGAAAATTACTTCGTTCTCAAAAACTATGTTACTTCAGAGGGAACTGCTCCCTATTACTCGTTAGCAAGTAAGGTTTTGTGCTAATTATTAATTTTAGTAATTACCAATAGTGTCTACTACCTTTAAATGTGTGACAACCATGAAACTGTATACGATTAAGCTTAGGGACTATTATTTGACTTATTTTGTAAGATTTGGATGAACAAACAAACTGTTGTAAATACCAAAAAATAAATCTCAGTTTCCCTCAAAATTGGATCAAAGTAAAGGGTTTCACTTGAGTAACTCACAAACAAGATTGGATTGAGAAATAACATTCCATTTCTTTCATGAATTTGTCCATTATAGATCCTGACCTAAATGTCATTAAATACAAATATGAGTACCTATATAACAGGCTATGAGTCGTGATATTTGGCCCTTAAGAATGAGGAGTACATTTGGTGTATGTTTTGGGCTTTAATGAATACCTTTGTTTAGAGCAAAGGAGGTCCCAAAAACAGATTAAAGATGGAAATAATTACATGTCTGTTTTACTTTACAATTGTTTACAAGGCCCTGAACATTTTTGGTAATTGGTTATCGAAGTTGCGAGAAAATGATGAAAGAAAAATCACCCTCGTTGGACAAATTTGTGTGCTTTCGGATGGGAATAAAATACTTCTAGCTAGAAGTCTTTTAATATTTTAGTGAGAAATTACCTCTTTCTAAAAGTCCACGCTACTTCAGAGGGAGCTGTTTCTCACAATGTTTTTAACTATCAACAGCTCTCCAATGCTCTTTACCAAGTCAGTTTTTAAGTTCATATTTAATTTGAGTAATTACCAAACGTGTACCTTCGTTTTAAGATTTAATTTTTGAATAAAATAAGTGTACCCTGCAAGCAGTTCAATCTGGATATAAATTATATCCTGGGAAGATTAGTCTTAAGCAGGGACGTTGCACCAACATTTTATAAAACCCTCGCAACACTATTCATTGTACCACCACAACGCCACTAATTGTACCATTGCACCATCAGTGCTTTTGTTTGCTTGCTTGCAAAATGGTGCACTTACTTTTAACAATAACATTCATGTAGAAGTAAAATTGCATCAGGGTTTTACTTGACATCATTAGAGAGGTTTCACAAGCATGCGGATACAGATATGGATATGTATTCGTTCACGACAGCCGCGTGTTGGATCTTGTTTCACAAAACAGGTATGTTTCACTTGAGTGCGCTCGCATTCATCATTAGTGTTTTTATGACGAACATGACCGATAGAGACCCCCGTGTTTTAAACACTACATTTCTCATCGCTTTGCTTGCAAATGACCAAAAATTGTCTATTTTTGTCAAGCACGATACCAGTGAAAGCAATTCCATGGGAAATGTGAACACGCGTCATGTGAACACTCAAAGTGTTGACGTATCATTGTATCTGTATCCGTACACTTGCGAAACCTCTCTATTATTTAGCATTTCTACAATTCTACAAATGAAATCCTCAAGTTGGTTGGTTGTTCATCCATGACTTCTTGTGTAGAATGCCTTAAAGAGAGTTGCTCACCTCGAATTCTGAAGCCTTCGTGATTGGAGGGAAAGTTATTTGCTACACACTTGGTTGTAGCAAGTCAGCTTTCTCATGCTGTAAAAGGTTAAGAAAACAATATTTTGTATAAAGCTAAACCAATTTTGGTGTATGACAAATGGAATGTCCAAATGAACTACCACCCTCCCCTCCATTGACTCTGTCAATAAAATCTCAGTTCAATTGTGGCCGAGACCATCTTCTTTATGAATGGCTTGAATGGTTGTCTCAAAGCTAAAATTGACAGTGAGTGTATTTTATCAAGACAGACGTGAAATTCAGCCAACTCCTTGGCAGTAGTATGGGGTTAACTTGAACCCCCCCCCCCCCCAATGAGATTAAAAATGCACATTTGATCATTAATGCATTACTGCTCTTTCACTTTTAATTTTATTCCCAGGTTCATGAAAACAACATTGGAGGAGAAACTTAAAGGATAAACTTATAAATATTCAGTGTGAATGACATAAGGATGTGTTTTATAAAAAAATATAAAAGGTTTTGTTAATTATAAACATGTATTCATTTTTTTAATCTGTAAACTGTAATCAATCTGTAGGGAGGGCCATTCATCTTGGTTAGGCGTGGTGCCAGCATGGTTTCCCAAGAATGTTGTGGCATGTGGCGTAGGGGTGAAGTCTGTTCTGTGCTGCTAAAACAGCCCACTTTGTTGTTAGTATAACACAACCCTCGGGAATATCACATACCTTGGTTTTCAGAGGCACACATCTATGTTGTTGGTGTGTAGGCATTGGGCTGATGGTAGTCACTTTCAAGTCTCAGCAGGTAGAAACTATCTGCAGATTGCATGCCATTAAATACAAACAAATGAAGTATGAGTTAGATAAAGTGAAGCATCTATATTGAGATAGGCTGTAGTTTTTATGCGACCTTTAAAATGGTCATTTTAGCTTCGCAAGTTCAAAGGAAATATTGAAAGGTAATTTAAGTAGAACCATGAGATGTAAACAACATAGTTCCTTCTGTAGAGCTATCTGTATAACTTAACTATCCTTTAACAAAATGGATTGTTCTATTGATGATTTTTCAAACTGTATAAGAAACGTTTCCCTAAAACACAATTGAAATTGTTTAAAGCTGCCTAAAGCTTTGAGGGGTTGTGCCACAAACTTACAAAAGATTATGTGATATTTTTGAAAAATAAACAACTAATTCAAATGCATAAAACTTTTCAAAATAAGTTTATCTAATAGAAAAGACATCGACCTCATGGGACATGTTTGATTAAAGGTGAGGTTACAGATTGCTGCGGCCAGAGATGAAGTTGGTAACTGCTGTCAACTTGTTTAACTCACATCTGGTGCTTACCTTTTGCTGGAGAAGACATCATTGTGCATTGACACTGGGCAGGTTGCATTTACTTTTGAAGAGATGAATTGCATCTGACAATGGCATGTCTGTTTCTAGCCTAAAAGACAAGACATTTAAATTGGTTTAACAAAATATTGCCATAAATACTTACTCGGTAATAAGATAGATGAAAGTGAACATTTTTTTTCGATTTTATGCTCTAGTTTTGATTTTAAGCTCTAAAGTGATGCAGTAGGCTCTACTGATGCCTTTTTATGCAACTTGGACCGAGATATAAGCTTTATTTAGTGAATTATTGAAACTTGACAAAGGGGTTAAAAATTGAAAAAACATCAAGGGGTAAGTCCTGGCATTTTGTCAAATTTTGGCAAAATTTTGAGTTTTGATTTTCTGCTCTAAAGTGATGCAGTAGGCTCTACTGATGCCTTTTTAGGCAACTTGGACCAAGATATAAGCTTTATTTAGTGAGTTAATGAAATTTGAAAAAAGGGTCAAAAATTTAAAAAAACGTCAAGAGGTAAGTCCAGGCGTTTTGTCAAATTTAGGCAAAATTTTGAGCTTTGATTTTATGCTGTAAAATGATGCAGTAGGCTCTACTGATGTCAAATTTAGGCAAAATTTTGAGCTTTGATTTTATGCTGTAAAATGATGCAGTAGGCTCTACTGATGCCATTTTATGCAACTTGGACCAAGAAATAAGCTTTGTTAAGTGAATTAATGAAACTTTAAAAAAGGGTCAACAATTGAAAAAACGTCAAGGGGCATTTTGTCAAATTTTGGCAAAATTTTGAGTTTTGATTTTATGCTCTAAATTAATGCAGTAGGCTCTACTGATGCCTTTGGGAATATCACATACCTGTTTTTTTAGCTTCACACATCTACACTGGTGATGTTTAAACATTGGGCTGACAGTAGGCACTTTCAAGTCTCAGCAGGTAGAAACTATCTGCAGAAGCATCCCATTAAATACAAACAAATGAAGTATAAGGTAGATAAAATGAAACATCTATATTTAGGTAGGCTGTAGTTTTAATGTGACCTTTAAAACGGTCATTTTAGCTTCTCAATTATTAAAAGGAACTCTTGAAAGGTAATTGAAGTAGAACCATGAGATGTAAACAGTTGAAAACAACATTGTTCTTTCTGTAGAGCTATCAACTAACTATTCTATAACAAAATGGATTGTACTTTTGAGGATTTTGCAAAACAGTTTGTGAAACGTTTTCCTAAAAGAAAATCGAAATTGTTTTAGCGAATCAAAAAGCTGACTAAACCTACAAGGAGTTGTGGCAAAAACTTACAAAAGATTATGTGACACTTTAGAAAAATAAACATCTTATTCAAATGCATAAAATAAGATTATCTAAAAGAAACGACAGAATGCTGCGACCAGAGATGAAGTTGGTAATCGCTGTCAACTTGCTAAACATGGTATAGTTGTTTAACTCACATCTTGCGCTTACCTTTTGCTTAAGAAGACATCGTTGTACCTTGACACTGGGCAGCTTGCATTTACCTTTGCAAAGGTGGACTGCGTCTGACAATGGCATCGGTTTCTAGCCTAAAAGACAAGACATTTAGTTTAGAAACATATTGCCATAAACACTTACTCGGTAATAAGATAGTTGATAGTGAAAACTATTTTTTTTGTATATATCTTAATCTTCGAAACATTTCCCGCATGAATCATTTCTCTGATCGTGGGGGGATGGTGTCTGTTTGTGAATGTTGTGGCCAGCGATGAAGTTGGTACTCTACTGTCACCTCGCTTAACATGGTATTCAATGCTCTAAATAACTTGTTGTTAAACCCACAGGTTGAAACTGGTGCTTACCTTTTACCGTAGAAGACATCATTGTACTTTGACACTTGGCGACTGCTATTACTTTGGGTAGGTAGACTTCATCTGACAATGGCATGTCTGTTTCTAAATGAAAACAAAATAATACCATCAATATTTAATGCTGGAGTGTGGTGTAAGTTAATAAATTTCGTTTTTGACTAAAAAAAGCAACCCTTAAAAAAAAAAGGGGCAATTTTTTGAAGATGGCAAATTTTCTATACTACAGGGGAAAAAATGCTGGTCGGACAGAGCTTACTGGTACACTGTGCTGCAGTAAGAATTTATTGAATTTATCAAAACAAAGTTAGTTTGCAGAGTGGATTTTCTTGACCCAAACAATTCTCAATGAGAGTTCAAAGAACACTTGACATTCATTACTCATGGAGCCTTAACTAGTTTTGGAAAGATCTGATTAAAACAAAGAGAAAAAAACCCAATAGTAATATTAATAACTAATTGTTGTTTAGACCCAGTAACTGGGGCGCTGTACTCCTTTTAGTTTTAAAACAATTTTTGACTTCACCTGTCAAAAATTGTTTTAAAAGGAGTACAGCGCCCCAGTTACTGGGTCTAATTGTTGTTGTAACTTGTACTTTTTGTAGACATACTCAGTCATCATATAGACAATAAATAACGAAATTGAAACTTTACAAGTGAGAGGAAAACTTCTCTCCCCCCCCCCCCCTATAATAAAGGGTTAACCTAAAGTCAGGTAGGAAATTTAATTCACAGTCCACAAATGCATGCAAGGCAGGCTCCGGTCCGTGCTCGAACCGGGTCCATGCGACTGCGAGGTGAATGAAAGGGATGGGTGGACAGAAACCGCGCGCTTTCCTCGCTCATCGAGCCGGCTGAGTAAATTGGTGGCGACGTGCGGAAGATTATCCGAGGGATTCATTGGCAACAACAGTGGAGTCTGGAAAACAGAATCTCTTAATTATCTTGATCAAATAAGCAACTCACCATAACACTTTTCTCATGGTAGTAATGTCTTGGAACTCGGTAAAAACTGTGTTTGTCGAGAAGGCGAAGTAGACGCCATCCATTTGGCTTTAAAAATGGCGGTCTGCCGGTGACGTCTTACATACGTCATCGGCAGCTAGATTTCCGCAAGTGATCAAACTCTGCCGAAGTCTCGCGCGTATCGAAACGAGAAATCACGTCAAACGAAAACATTTAAAGCTTTTCGAAATAGAATAAAAATCATTAGTTTTGTAACATTTCTTACAACTATGCTCTAAAATACATTAATACACAAAAAAAACCGGAATAAATTATCGCCAATGATAAGGTTGGGTGCATAACGGTACCGAAAGTTCGAAACGCGCGAGACTTGCACACTTGGTGACAGAGTCAAGTCGCACGTGGACGGATATACTTGATTCAAGCATGTCCCGTTCTCGTGTGAGAGGTCCCTAAGCACATCGCGCCAATTTGACACTACTAGCAATCAGGAACAATTTTTTTTCTGGCGATGGCACGGGATCGGGACTTGAGTCAAGTCTAGGCCGACTACAACGTGAGCACGTGCGTTTTATTCCCCCTTTTCCCGACTCGATTTTCAACAAAGCCAACGTGTGAATAAAATTGGTCAAGGTAAATGTCAGATATTTCTTCATTTCCCACACATTTTTCCTGCATAAATAAATATTAATGTATCCTCATGTATCTCTAGATTAAAAATTCAGTCTGATACTTTTGCTTAACGTCTCAGAATTTCATAAATGATGAGTTTTTTGTTCGGTCAGCAGCAGAAATTGTTTTTAAAACTGGCGACTTCACCCGCCGTATTCACAATGCACTGAGTGACAGTGACAGATTAGACGTGCACCCACTATTTGGCAAGAAGTAATGGCTTATGTGCGGGGAAAAGTTTCCGTAGGGCGCCACCACTTTTTCATTCGATATGAAATAATAAAGTATCATATTTACCTCAATGAGATATCCCCTTTGGTAAAAATGAGGGAAAATTATCCACTACAACTTACATTACAAGGGGTAGGCCGTAGGGTGGCATTCCTGGGAAAATACAGGGGGGGGGGACGACGGTTAACTACCAGAAAAACTGTCAAAAAAACACTGGAATATTATCTGTCAATCATAAATTCATCAGCTTTATTTGAACTACCTAGAAATAAGTTTTTTTAATAATAATATTGTTAAGATAATAAAAATATTAATTTGTAACAATATTTTTGTAGTTATTTCCATTATGACTTATTTAAATTACATCTTCTACTCTTGCCCTTTTCCTTGTTATTTATTCTTCAGTTCTTGTTCTGAAATATGTGACATATTTTATATACATATGCACGTGCATCACAATACTTTTTCTGAAATGAATTAATATAATTATAATAAACAATTGCATATTTTTAAAGCAGTCTTGAAGTGGTTTCTTTTATTTTGCCCACCCCCCTATAAACTTGTTCATAAAGGTTTGTACTAGAATACATTACATTATAAAAACAAACTACGATTGCAAAGTATGAACAAAGAACAAAAATATTAATATTTTATTTTTTGCAAAATTAATTAGTCTTAATTAAACAACAAACAGTTGAACAACGCCCTATGTTGTCCTAATTTAGCAAGCTCCTGTTAGCAACCCTTTTCCATTATGGTGCAGTCCACAGCATATCAGGCAACAACAGCCGACGTCACGGAAAGTCAACTTTCTGACTCAGGGGAAAAAATGTTCTCTGGTAGTTTTCTGGTACTTGTTCGGCTATTGTCTCCCGTAAACTCAAGTCATAGACAGACATGTCTCACAAACATTTTTTTTGCATTTCAATATGAGGTCAAATCTCTTCTTTTTTAATCAAATCTCGCATAAAATTGGGCTCTACGTGTTCTGTGAACTCTCATTTACCTAGGAAATAGTCCAGAAAATCCACTCTGCAATCCCAAAAGTTGTTAACAATTTAATTCTTCCCATAATTCTGTGGTATGGTGTGGACTAAATACAATTTAGTGTGGTCGAAACTACATAAGGTAGACGGGCCCGCTGTTCTATGTAAGAGTAAAAAGTGTTTGGATGACCCTTCAAACTTTGTCGACACTAAATGTAGTTACTAAACTTAGTCAAGAGTTAGAAAAAAACACATTTAAAGGCAGTGGACACTTTTGGTAATTACTCAAAGTAATTATTAGCATAAAACCTTCTTGGTAATGAGTAATCGGGAGAGGTAGTATGAAACATTATGAGAAACAGCTCCCTCTGAAGGGGCGTAGTTTTCGAGAAAGAAGTCATTTTCTACAACTTTGATTTCGAAACCTCAGATTTAGAATTTGAGGTTTTGAAATCAAGCATCTGACAGCACACAACTTTGTGCGACAAGGGTGTCTTTTCTTTTACTATTATCTTGCAACTTCGATGACCAATTGAGCTCAAACTTCCACAGGTTTGTTATTTCATGCATATGTTGAGATACACCAAGTGAGAAGACTGGTCTTTGACAATTACCAATAGTGTCCAGTGTCTATAAGAGCCATATTTATAAACAAATTATTCAAAAATTCATTGAAATTATGTAAAATAAAGAATTACACACATTTGTTTCCAAAATCAGTTGTTCAATCTTACTAGAAAGTCATGTAGGTCCAACTGTTAACCACAATACAAAACGGTTAAATACGGTTATAAATGAAAGAAAGTCGCACTAATAAAACATGTTGTGATTGCTGACTTATCCGTTTATCTATAACTACATTTGAAAATACCTTCCCGTTACCGTTGGCTAAAGTGTTGATATAGAGTCATAGCTATGTCGAGTTTACAGGTGTACAGGTTGTCAGACAAAAACAAACATGCTAGCTTTGTCTGGATTCAGTTTAGCTCTGTTGGGGGTTATGACGGAGCCTGCCTTACTGAGGCGTTCTGAAGGTGACGAAGTGGCCTGGTATGAATGCAAAGTTATTTCCGAGCCAAGGAGGCCATCACTGGTTCTGTGTTCGCAGGGGGTCACTATCTCAGTTGATGACTGGTGATGACTACACAAAAAGACTTCCTCTTTTAGCAGAACTTTTGTAGACTTACGTCATCCAGTGGTCTCAGCTGTGTCCACGACAGTGCCCAGCCAATTACAGTTCGTGTCCTTTTCTTCTTCTCTGGTGGCTGCATTGTGGGCTCGGGCGTGGCGTCTGCTTCAATGTCTTGATCATGGTTGCTCTCTATTAGACATTTTTCGGGAGGACTTGTTTAACCGCGTCTAGCTCATTTTCGCCCTCTTCGTGGTTCAGATACGTCGCCTATGATAGAGAGTAGAACAAACAATTCACATCATTTTCTTTATTTGTTTAGTTATTTATTTTATAAATACATTTTGCAAAGACTTCTTTTTGTTTTAGTGTGAAAACAACTATTTTTCATAGACTTAATTTTGTTTTATTGTGAAAACATCAACAATGATGTAACACGTAACTAACTGATACATTGTAGCATACCTTAGAGCGAGGTTCTAGAAAGGTGGTTATATTCAGGAGTAGTTGCCTTCTGATTGGCTTGTACCTCGGCAGCAAGTCTTGCAGAACGTTGGCTCTAAGCTTGTTGAGTAGAAGTCCTTCTGTGTGTGGTTCTTCTGGCGGACATCTCATCATCAATCCTTGCGTTTCAAGTTGGTATAGCATGGGCTTCAGACTTGACACCGTCATGTATTTGCTCCAGACATAGTGTTGGTCAGCTCAGCAAGAGGCTCCATGGCTTCATTAACAGACTCCTAAACTTTCATGTCTTGCCGAGAGGGTAGGAGATGTGCTGTTTTGCGGTCAATAACGAGAACTTACTTGACTTCTTCCAGGTTTACTTAAAGACGTTTGATCATGGCCTGTGTCGATCCCCATCTAGTTGGGCAGTCCTGTGGATGAGAACAATAATTTTTCAAAGGTTGTTTTCTACGGTTGTGTCAGATGTATTTCTAAAATTGTTGGCTTAAATTATGTCAAAAATCTTCTGCTCAACTGATGTTGTTAAGCGCATTCATAAGATTTGCAAAACAAATTTGACAAACTGTGCACCATCTGAAGTTTTGCGCTATGAAAGTTTGTCGGCTGACTCGGCTCTAAAAATTTGCGCAGCAATCTGCCGTCTGTGCAGATCTCAGGAATTTACTCAAACGTGCACCTTCATGTGTACACACATCCGCGCGCTCTGTAAGTATTGTTATGATTGCATTGCATTTTGGGTATTAATTGTTGCTAATCTAGTGTTAAAATGGCTGCGGTTGCACACAACATCTGTCGTGAATAAAACAATCACGAACCAAACATTTTGGTGGTATAAGCTTCCTTATGAAGTCAGTTTTCTGAGTATCGCTTTTTATTTTATTTTATTTTAACTAAAGTGTAACTTTCACTCTTACTTTTATAACACAAATTATTTTAGAATTCTGTCCTGGTGGACATGCGTTACCAAAACAATTTCATCTTCTCTCAATTTCACTTGAGAGTGGCTGTCTTTCAGCTATAAATTACTACAGTATTATCAGTTTCGATGTATCTTCCACCTTGGTTAAAATTAACAAATCAATTGACAAAAGAATTTAAATTAGTCCAAATTTGGTGAAGAGAGTTAAACAACCAACAGCAAACTTTAACATTGGCAATTTCCATACAATTTTAAGAAGTGCAAGGTTATTGCAGCCCTGATACTTCATGGCTTTTAAGGGGCAAGGCAGTTTTGCCTTGACTTTTAGTAAAAATTTGGGGTACCAAGGCCATTTCCAAAAATTTCATAGAGCATCAAGGCTGAGTTGCCTGTAAAAAGTTGCTCTTCCTTTTTTTTACATTTCAATTAATTGTTTCATATACCCAATGATCATGCACTTACTAACCTAATGACAAAGAAAGCGTTCATCTAACTCCACAAAATAAAGAACAAATCTTACAATACACAAAAAATTATATTTTTGTTCATATGGAATCGTACTATTGTTCTACAAGTTGTTTAGTTTTTTCGTAGAGACCTTAAAAATCCCACATAGCTGCTCCATTTTGACACAGTGTTGACCAAATGAATGCATGCGGTGCACGACGACTATACTGTACATGATGTATATAACATGTACAAAGCATGCAATTTTTTGGGAAAACCACTTTCCCGAGCATACGCAGACACGTCAAGTCTTTGTCTCAAGGGGTTTGTTGCTGGTTTGCATAAGATTACCAATAGAGGGCGTTTAATCTCATGCTATCGCACAGCTCCGCTTAATGTTTCTTGCATAATGTGCGTGAAATTGGGTTGCATGAAATTTACATAGACATTGGTACTTTTTGGCTTATTTTTCGAACGTGGACATCGTTGAACATACACATAAATTGGGAGGAAGCTTGGGCACTGCATCATTGCCGTGAATAAATTTGGTTATTGAAGGGCATTGGGGCAATTGTTAGGGGCAACAATGGCAATTGTGAAGTATCAGGGCCGTTGCTGAAAATGTCAATAATTTGACTTTAAAAGTTCAAAGAAAGAGTGGTCTACTATGAAACAAAAAAAAGCAATATTAAAATAACAATAACGAGTTTAGTCGGCCAACTTCTACTTCTTGATTTGCCAATGTTCAGCTTGAGTTAACAGGAATCATAAAACTTACGGTTTTTAATTGGGTAGTGTTGGTTGAGTCTGCTTGCCCTCATACATGTGTTGGACTTGCAGCTGTATCGCATTAAACTTTGAATGGTTTGCCTCAGTGGCTGAGTCTACTTAGCTTCGGCTTTGGCATAAAAATTGTATGCCAACTGATGCACAAATCTGCCTAGGAACATGCACTGGTTGGTGGCTATAGCAGAACCTCACACACCCTCTTGCTCTCAGGTTTTGATGTCAACTGACTTCACACAGCATTTGTACATAGGTTCTTTCTCACTCACTCACTTTCTTTGTATTCAGCCACACCCTTACTAATTATCCCTGTTATTCTTCTACTATTCTAT
The DNA here is from genome assembly GCF_032118995.1 of Asterias amurensis. NCBI lineage: Eukaryota > Metazoa > Echinodermata > Asteroidea > Forcipulatida > Asteriidae > Asterias > Asterias amurensis. The sequence continues at coordinate 6,056,615 of NC_092655.1, read as the reverse complement.
ATTCACCACTAAACTGAAAATAAAGGGACACTTACAATCAAAGTTTCGTAGTCCATTGTTTGGGCTATGCACTTATTGTCACTTCTTAATGTGCTACATTAAGCCTAATGAAACCCTAGTTAAAGGGTTAAAGAAACATTTGACCATATGAACAAAGTAACTAATGGTACAACAAAAAGTACTGTGTGTGTGTATGTGCAACAAAGGCTGGTCCCAACAAAAGGAACATACCACATAGTTGACAGTGCACGAAACAAACCACGGCCTGAGTACCTGGTGATCTAAACTAGTGTGAGTTATGCTAATTAGACTGTTCCATTAAGTTTGTAAAAAAAGGGAAGTTAAAATAAGGACTGTCTCATTTTATCTTAAGGTTGGCCTAAGTAACAAAAAAGGCACAAATTAAACCACACTGTGACCTTCAATTAATCTTCAAAAGAATTGTGTGGCAACTGATGCACAAATCTGCCTAGGAACATGCACTGGTTGGTGGCTAGAGCAGAACCTCACACACCTTCTCGCTCTCAGGTTTTGATGTCAACTGACTTCACACAGCATTTGTTCTTTCTCACTCACTTTCTTTGTATTCAGCCACACCCTTACTAATTATCCCTGGTATTCTTCTACTATTCTACATCCACCACTCAACTGAAAAAAAGGGACACTTAACAATCAAAGTTTTGACCACAAAAAGTACTGTGTATGTGCAACAAAGGCTGGTTCCAACAAAAGGAACATACCACATAGTTGACAGTGCACGAAACAAACCACGGCCTGAGTACCTGGTGATCTAAACTAGTTTGAGTTATGCTAATAAGACTGTTCCATTAAGTTTGCAACAGGGAAGTTAAAATAAGGACTGATTCATTTTATCTTCAGGTAAATAACAAAAAAGGCACAAATTAAATCACACTGTGACCTTCACTCCATCTTCAGAAGAAAGTGTTCCATTCTCTTCTATATCTACACTACTGATCTGCTGAGGTCGTCTGCTGTAACATTGTTGGACCCTTTAACTGCAAACAGGGTTGTAGCTAGACCAAATTTAATGGTGGGCAAAAAAAATCAAATTTTGTTGGACATGTTAGAAGTCTGCCGAGGGCAAGGAGATCAACAAAATTATTTACGTTTAATTATGGGCCATTATTGCTGAAGTGAGGCCAGGTTCCCATACTGTTTGTGTCATGTGGGCGAGCAATAGTTGAATGGCCTTTGGAGTATGTTCTTTCTCACTCCGTACAGGGATGGTAGTGTTTGGCTATTGCCGGAATTCCGGCTTCTTCAAATTTTCCCCGATTTTTTTCTGGCGCTCTGTGTTTCATCTGGCCGGGGCGGGGGGGGGGGAACCAAAAAAAAACTTCCGTATTTCATTTGGCTGGAGGAATATTTTTATTGAAATATTTCTGGCGCTCCGTAATTCATCTGGCCAGAGAAAATATATAAAATAATATCTGCCGTCAACTCGTCTGAAATTTGAAATTCGTTTTGAAATTTTGTGATAAATTAACACGGAAAAGTGGAGACTAAAATCAGACTATGCCTGCCTTTAATGCATGGGGGGTGGTCAGAATTTTGTTTTTCGTAATGTTTTATTAAAAAAGTGCTGTTATGTTTTATAGTTTTTTGGTCTGTGGGAGGGGGGGGGGCGGTGACCCCTTTTCCTTCCACAAAAATTATCAGGCTCTGAAGGGAAAGAGCCGCTGGCATCCCTGTCCTTATCATTAGCTTTTCTCGCACTAATGTAAAGTGGACAATATTTAAAATCTGTGCTGGGCAGCATAATGTACTTTGCTCAGAGTGCCGGGCAAAGATTGTGAGTCCTGGGCAGGTCGCCCAGCACCACCCACCATGGCTACAACACTGTTTGCAACTATGTGATAAGGGCTATAAGATAGAGCCCATCTTATGATCCTTGCATTTGCTACTGAAATGGTTTCCCATAAAAATAGAGTTTATATTTTGTGAACCCTCCAGGCAAATGCACTAGGTATTCCTTTTCAATGGCTGAGTAATTTCACTTGCACGGTAGTAGTTTTCTGCTCGCATAAGCAGCTGGGAATTTCTCGTCTTGGTGTTCTTGGGAAAACACTGGGGAAACATCTAGATGAAATAGGGACAAATGTGAGGGTAGATCTGTTACAGAAGGCAGCGCTTTTGGGAACAGCGAGGATCCTGAGAAAGACCCTTGAGATCTAAGGCTACTCGAGGAGTTACCGGCACAAAGGAAAATAAGATCTTTCTTTTGCATGCTGTGATAAAATGAAATAATAATAATAATGATAATAAGACTTGTAATGTGCACATATCCATCCTGCTGGGTGCTCAAGGCACAGACATATACAAACAAATTACTTAGGCACACAGCATAAGGAGTGGAACGTGTAGAAAACATGGTACTCACCTTTCCGTGACTTTAACTTTAATCTTTTATTAATTTGTTAAAGACAAAAAAGACACTCAAGTTAATGAACCCCCTTACCAACACAATAACTTAGTACACATAGTAATGGCTCTCAGTGTTGTTATCTTCACATTGCAATTCATATTGAAATAGCAACGATATTATCGAGATAATGTATCAAATTTACACACCAGTCAAAACCTGGTAACCGGTCAAAAAACAAGCAAACTGGTCATGCTGGCCAGTTGAAAAAAAAGTTAAGGGCAACCCCTGGAGAAGCAATTATAGTTAAAGTGTCTTGCTCAGGGACACAAGTGTCACGGCTGGGATTCAAACCCATTCTGCTAAACAACCACCAGAGCTCTTAACCGCTCTGCCACGACACCCTACTCACTAAATGTTTAAATTCATTTTCATTCTTTACATGTTTTATATCAACTTACAGATCACAGGCAGAACGCAGGCAGAGCATCAGATCTTCAATCATTATGGCTTGGCTGTACATCGCACTCAGCAGAGATGTGTCAATCAAACAACTCACAGAGCGGCCAGCAATCTATGACAGCTCACATCCAAAGGTACAAAAAAATGCTTAAATTGAACCATTACTAATGTTTTTAGTATGGCAGCTTATTTCTGCTCTCACGCTGTGGCAAATATGAATATTTTAGGGTGTCTCAAAGCATTTCCAACATTATTACCCCTGGTCACTGTGCCTTAATTCATTCCTTAAGCCAACTCAGCTCCCTGTGGAGTTAACAACCTGTGCAACATTAATATGCGCTATCGGCTTAATCAGTCAAAGAACCATCTCTGCTCTCGCAGGTACCCATTGACCCTTGGGTGAAGAGATGCAATTATAGATGTGTCTTGCTCAGGGACACAAATGTCACGACCGGGATTTGAACCCACACTCTGCTGAGCAGAAGCCTCAGATCTTGAGGACGATGCCCTTATTCACTCGACCACGACACCCTACTCACTAAATGTTTAAAGGAACATGTTGCCTGGGACTGGTCGAGTTGGTCTTTGAAAGTGTTTGAATCTGTTTGGTATGAAATGCAAATGGTTAGATAGATAAATTAAAAGTATAATTTAATGATCCCCCGAAACATGTCTTGAAATTTTAACTCTATAAAATGGCTGACCGTGATAGTTTGTGACATAAAGAAAAAAACGTGCAATTTCGAGTCAAACTTGTGTGGATCAGTATATTCTACTTTTAAAATATCTTTCTAACCAAATGTATTTCTTAACAAACGGTTTCAATGGTTTTCAAAGACCAATTCGTCCGATCCAAGGCAACGTGTTCTTTTAAATTAGTACTCATTCAAACATGTTTTGTCATCAACTTACAGATCAACTGACGCAGGCAGAGCGTCAGATCTTCAATCACGATGGCTGGCTCTCCAGCACACTCACCAGAGATGTGTCACTTAATCAATGTTGAAGCATCGCAGCAATCTATGACAGCTCATATCTAAAGGTATGGGAAATTGATTGAAACTGCGAACCATGAGTAATGTTTTTATTATTGCAACTTAAGGGCCTTGTCACACAAGGCAACTTTGACAGGTATCTTGGGAGGCAACCAATTGCAGTGTATGCTACAATGTTAGATTGTATTGGAACTTTGCAGAGTGCAACACAGCAAAAGCACAGGGCACCTGCGCAATTGCTGTGGGTGCTCTAGGTTATTTCAAGGCCTGAAACTTACCATATGAAAATAAGTACAAAGTATTCTGAAGATTCCCTCTTTTGTGGAAGTTTCGTGGCCCAGCGGGTAAGAGAACCAATTTCAAACTGGGGTGTTTTTTTGATCAGAAGAGTGTGGGTTCAAGTCCACACTTGTGTCCTTAGGCAAGACACTTAACCATTGTTTCGTCCTTCGGGTGGGACGTAAACCCGTTGGTCTTGTGTATTGTGTAGGGCATGTAAAAGAACCTAGTGCAAATAGGCATTGAAGTTCATTCTCGATTCCCATTTTTTTTTTCATCTACAGATCAAGTGAGCCAAGTCTCTGTTCGTCAAACTGAGCAGAGGAAATGTCTCCAAGCTGTCGTTGTTGAAGCTCTGGAGACCGTCAAGCAAGCTGCCTTGACAACTCTGTCAACTTCCTGTGTACAGGTATGACATCAAGTTGATACTGATAATAATGTATGAATCATATTGATGACATTGTCAATGTTCCACAGCCAAAATCGCATTTAAAGTTGAATTGTTTTTCAAAATTTTGAGGAAGAATGCTAGTTTTACGTAAATAACCATAATTATTTTTGTTTTTTGTAGCGTTAACAGCGTCTCAAAGTGCTTTCAACATTACTAACCCATAACCGGTTAATATATTTCTCAAACCATCTCAGCTCCCTGTGGAGTGTACAGCCTGTGCTGCCAAATATTAAGCGCACTTATCTAATCAATCAATCACAAGAACCATCTCTGCCCTGTCAGGCATCCTTTTACCCCTGGGTGGAGAGAAGCAATTATAGTTGAGTGTCTTGCTCAGGGACACAAGTGTCACCAACAGGATTCGGACCCACACTCTGCTGAACAGAAGCCCCAAAGCTTGAGTTTGGTGCTCTTAACCGCTCGGCCACGACACTCTACTCACTAAATGTTTAAATTTGTACTCATTCTTGACATGTTTTGTCATCAACTTACAGATCAACTAACGCAGACAGAGCTTCAGATCTTCAATCATGTTTGCTGGCTGTCTATCGCACTCAGCAGAGGTGTAACAATCTATCAATATTGAAGCATCAAAGAGTGGCCAGCAATCTGTGACAGCTCACATCTAAAGGTACAAGAAAAATGATTGAATTTAAACCATAATTTAAAATACCTCAGACAGCTTCGCCTTTATTGGTGGAGAGCGCGTCACGTGGGGGTGTTTAAACCTTTGATAATGACCTAGCAGATACGCTAGTCTTAGTGCAAGACGTTTCTTGTTTGGGGCGATGCAGGCGCTGACGGTTTTAAGTTGGCCGCGCTGTGTGTGAAAGGAAAACAAGAAGTCAGAACGTGTTGCACCAAGACTATACGCGCATGGGCACGAACATACCCGGAAACTGTCGGAAGAGCCAGTCATAACAATGCAACACACGGGCGTCGTACTGTACATGTACGGATACAGAGCTTATTATTGCACATCGGAAACGGATAAGTTTTACAGAGTTTCTTACTTTATTACTCCTTTTAACCAAAAAGGCATTTATGAATTGATATAAAAGAGTAGCGACTCGTTTTTCATGGCTGTTGAAAACCTTGCAGGGTCGTTGCCGTGTGAGGTACATGCCTTCGGCTCGGGCCTTTATCAAACAGGTACGACCCTGCCGGTTCTAAACGGCCGTGAAAGAACGAGTCACCACACTTTTATTCCTTTATAGTAATGTTTCAAGTATGGCAGCCTAATGCTGCTCTGACACTATGTGGCGAATATGAATATTTGAGGGCGTCTCAAAGCACTTCCAAAATGATTACCCCTGGTCACTTGGCCTTATTTCATTCCTTAAGCCAACTCGGCTCCATTTGGAATATACAGCCCGTGCAACATTAGTATGCGCTATCGACTATATCAGTCAAAAGAACCATCTCTGCCCGCACAGGTACCCATTTACGCCTGGTTGGAGCGAAGCAGTTATAGTTAATTGTCTTGTTCAAGCAGTTATAGTTAATTGTCTTGCTCAGGGACACACAAGTGTCACGACCGGGTTTTGAACCCACACTCTCCTGAACAGTAGCTCCAGTGCTTGAGTTCGGTGCCGTTATCTGTGCCCCGACACCATACTCACTAAATGTTTAAACCTGTATTCATTCTTGACATGTTTTGTCATCAACTTACAGATCAACTAACGCAGACAGAGCGTCAGATCTTCAATCATGACGGCTGGCTGTCTATCGCACTCAGCGGAGATGTGTCAATCAAAGTTGAAGCAACGCAAAGTGACCAGCAATCTATGACAGCTCACATCTAAAGGTACGGGAAAAAAACACGTTTACGTCTCATCCGAATGATGAAGCAATGATTAAGTGCCTTGCTTAAGGACACAAGTGTCACGGCTGGGGACTTGAACACCACACTCTGCAGATCAGAAACACCACAGTTTGAGTTTGTCGCTCTTAATCGCTCGGCCGTGGCGCTTCCACTTAGTAGGTGAACAATGAAATGTTATGGGATTTTCTTCATGGAGATTGCCTGGAACTGGTTGCCCCTAAATTGCCCCTAGTGACACGGCCCTTAGGCTGAACTTCACTCTTGAAGGGGCACAACAATATTCCTCTGGTAATGGGCACTTCTATGAGGCAAATGTGAAATTGTATTGGAGCCTTGCAGAGGGCACCACAGCAAAAGCACAGGGCACCACTGCAATGGGAGATTTTTTGAATGCTCTGCCACTAGAGGGCAGCAGACCTACCAGGCAAGAGTGCACAACTCCTATAGCAAACAATGGTAAATGCTAAACATTCAAAAATACTCAAAAAATATTTAGAAGTCTCCCAGCCTCTTGAAAATTAAATCAGATACATTGTCATACAACTAAGCTTCAAATTTCTTCTCATTTTTTGGTAGGTCAGCATTTTGGAATTTTTGCTAATTACCCTAGAAGAAACACTCCCAAAAACTCATGCACACCGCTTGTTATCCTTGGGGATCTCGTGTCCAGTATGTCCTGTTCAAGAACAATGTGGTTTATGCTGGCATTGTGTTATGAGAAACAAAATACAGTTTGGCTAAATCTAAAATACAAAATCAAAAACACGCAAAACATTCATGCTTCTCCTATTCCTAAGTTGTTGACATTACCTGGTGGAGAGCGCCCTCTCTTGGTGATTGGCAGATAGTCTAAAGTTTCCCATTGCTGTGGGAGCCGTGGGTTATTTCAAGGCCTGCAACTTACTATGTGAAAATAAGTAACGAGAGTTGAACCCACACTCTCCTGAACAGTAGCTCCAGTGCTTGAGTTTGGTGCTCTTAACCGCTCGACAACGACACCCTACTCACTAAATGTTTAAACTTGTACTCATTCTTGACATGTTTTGTCATCAACTTACAGATCAACTAACGCAGGCAGAGCATCAGATCTTCAATCATAATGGCTGGCTGTGTAACGATCTATCAATATTGAAGCATCGTAGAGTGGCCAGCAATCTATAACTGCTCACATCTAAAGGTAAGAAGAAAAATTATTGAATTTAAACCATAAGTAATGTTTTAAGTATAGCAGCTTCATGCTGCTCTTACACTGTGGCAAATATGAATAATTGTCACTGGGTCTTACTTCATTCCTTAAGCCAACTCGGCTCCATGTGGAATATACAATAATATGGGCTATTGGTTTAAGCAGTCAAAAAAACCATCTCCGCCCTCGCAGGTACCGATGTGGAATATACAGCCTGTGCAACAATAATATGGGCTATTGGTTTAATCAGTCAAAAGAACCATTTCCGCCCTCACAGGTACCCATTTACCCCCGGGGTGGAGAGAAGCAGTTATAGTTAATTGCTAAGGGACACAAGTGTCACGACCGGGTAGCTCCAGTGCTTGAGTTCGGTGCTCTTATCTGCTCGGCCTCGACACCCTATATACTCACTATTGTTTAAACCTGTACTCATTTTAGAATGTTTTGTCATCAACTTACAGATCAACTAATGCAGGTAGAGCATCAGATCTTCAATCAAAATGGCTGGCTGTCCATCGCACTCAGCAGAGGCGTGTCAATCAAAGTTGAAGCAATGCATAGTCGTCAATAATCTATGGCGGCTCACATCTAAAGGTACGAATAGAAAACAAAATTTACGTCCCATACGAATGACGAAGCAATATGGTTAAGTGTCTTGCTTAAGGACACAAGTGTCACGGCTGGGGACTTGAACCCACACTCTGCTGATCAGAAACACCGTTTTGTTGCTCTTAATCGCTCGGCTACGGTGCTTCCACTTAAAGGGACACACCGGCCGAATTGGGCTACAAAATAGACTAAGATGTGACTTCAACAGTCTTCCAGGAATGAAGAAGAACAGTCCTTAAAAAAAATCATCAAATTAAGCCGTTTTTGAGCAGGTCGCGTGATTGTTCTAACCAAAAAGTGGTACAAACAATCACGTGACCTTCCGGGCTAGTTTTACTTGCAGCCGTCTAAAAGTAACTTACTTAACCAAATTTAAATCTTTTTTTTACAAAATTATTTACGAATAGTTGACGAAAAAGATCATGTATTCAAATTATCGCTACAAAATGTAAATAATGGTGAAAATTCTAACATAAGATTCACATTCAAAGAGTCCGTGTAACTGAAGCTTGTTATATGGCCGCTTTGGTTTTTTAAATCATTTTTCGCTAAATACTTGACATTTTGATGATTTTTGTTTACAGCAACCATCTATAAAAACATTATTTATGAGTCTCCACCCCTAAATTGCGTAAACGGTAAGCCGGTGTGTCCCTTTAATAGGTGAACACTGAAATGTTATGGGATTTTCTTCTTGGAGATTGCCTGGAACTGGTTGCCCTTAAATTGCCTCTTGTAACATGGCCCTTTGGCTGCTTCGCACTTGAAGGGGCGAAACAATTTTCCTTTAGTAATGGGCACTTCTATATGAGGCAAATGTAAAATTGTGTTGGAAACTTGCAGAGGGCCCCACAGCAAAAGCACAGGGCACCACCGCAATTGCTGTGGATGCTGTGGGTTATTTCAAGGCCTGCAACTTACTATGTGAAAATAATTACTAATTGTTCTGGACAATCCCTCTTCTATGAGAGAATTGTATCCCCATAACAGGCCTGATACTTCTGATCAGCAGATTGTGGGTTCGAGTCTCGGTCATGGCACTTGTGTCCTTAATGATTTGGATACTTTTTGTACGTCTATTATATCGTTGCGGTACCCGCTGTCAAAACAAAGGACTCGAACTGCCTGTAGTTACCGGGCAATCTCGATTGTCTAGTTGGTAAGACACTTGTCTAGAATTGCAAGAGTCGTAAGTTAGTTCAAACTCCAGATGAGTAATACACCTGTGAGTTTTTTCTGAGGCCTCTCTGGAAAGTACTGAGCATTCAATGCATACATCCATTGGTGTTTGATTTGTTCAATGTTAGGCCCAAATTTGATAAAACTGCTGGACCTACCCCTTGTGAGTTGTTACAATGTTAGGCCCAAATTTGATAAAACTGGTTGACTTGCCCTTTGTGATTTTTTAAATGTTAGGCCCAAATTTGTGTGGCGATTGCTTATTTATCAGCAGCCGTGATAAATCTTGTGTTGTTCTTTTTTTTTGTCTTCTACAGATCAAAATCCAGACAAAGAGTGTCGCATCTCGCAAGGAGTTAGCGTCCATCACTGGTAGATATGCACAACCTCTTTGGATCAAAATCAAGACAATGAGTGTCGAACTGATCAACGCCTCAATCATTCTTATTGAAGGTAATTATACATTTTTGGCAAAAATCAGAACAAAAAGGGTTACCCGAGCCGCTTCCCGAATTCAGAGGAAAATAAATAATACTTGATTAACAGCCTCTTGCATTTGGTACTAGTTTATTATAAAACAAAACAACTCCAGCACCATTAATCTATATGTACACTTGCACATTAACTAATTATAATCCAAACATCTCCCCTAAGCTTGAGTAAAACCAAATGAGTATCCTGAGCCCCACTTAGGCTCTACAACTAAAGGCAAAATAGCAAATTGTTTACACAGCAGTATTCTTAACTTCTTCAATACAAACTTTAGAATGTTAAATAATTACATGACTGAGGATGAATATCACCCACTGCTGTTCTTCAAAATATGTTGTTCTTCACTTCCAAAACTAAAATACCTTCTCTTTGATTTCCTTTGTCGTTTGTCCCCACACTTTGGGATGCCCTCCACTTTACTCACAATAACACAACTCCATACTTCAGTAATTGCACATCAAACAACACCTCAGTAGGATGCAAAATTCTTGGCCGAGGGGAATTACATTAACATTGTTCACAGTTCATTCTTGTGCTGTATACTCAAAACTTCCCCATCCAGCGAATCTTGCTTCCATGATGGCCCGGGGCGTTTACGTTCCCCCTCGCCATAAAAACATCTCACTTCCACTCCGCCAAGGGGTGGTTTGTTGATGTACCACCAATGAAAATTACACTTGGTTGCGCCTTCGGGAAAGTTTCCTTATGGCGCCAATACTTTTTCATTTGATATTGAATAACATAGTATCTAATTTACCTCAATGAGATATCCCTTTTTGTAAAAATTAGTGAAAAGGTGGTGGCGCCATACAAAAAGGTTATTCGCACCTTCTTGTGCCCGCCCTTCACTTTCCCATAAAGGCCATCTAAAAATTCATAAGAAACACTTCGCCATTTCGGCCATTTGATAAAATAACACCATCATTCATATATAACTTCGATTTGAGTTTATACACGAATATGTTCACACATTCAAGATCGCTGATCTTAATACTTGATGGGTTACTTTCTACGTGTCCCTAAACACCTCAGCTCAAATTATCTAAGTGTCACTTCAAACTTATCAAGACCTTACTTAGGTTTTCACTTAAATCAAACACAACGTTAGTGGTTCTTCCATGAAAATTATAATAAATTGATTTAACTTACGGTTGATGATCGGGTCGTCCAACCTGTCGCCCTTTTAGCCAAAGTCAAAGATTGGGTGAATAAATCTAATCCTCCCCACTCGGCTGGCATAAATTCAATCTGGCTGCAAAATAGTTTCTAACTTGCTGCAGAATATTTTCTAGCTTGCAGGAAATGTTTCCTTAATTTTCTTGGTTTTAAGGAATAGCTTGTGCCTATATCTGTACAAATATTTTAGCAGCAGGCACATAGCACACACTCTTTACCACTGAAGACTCTACTGAATCCTTCCTACTATCCTTTCTCATATACTTCACACACACTACTATGTACACTCTATCAGCCGACACCCTGCACCTTTCTTATGATAGACTTACCCCCAAGATTATGCTAATTAACTGTAAGGTTAAATTTGAGGTTCACTGCTCATCATGTTGGGGTATCCCCTCTGGGTCCAAAGTGCGCATAATGAATAATTAATATTGACCCCAAACAACCATGGCCAATTGGGTCCTGGCACCAACCCCTTCATGAATATTTACACGAAATTAAAAAAAAACTTGAACAAATTTAGGCAGTATCTTTGAAGAAGAGGAATGAATATTCATAACATCCTAGCATTTGCATGTTTCTGTAACAGTAGAGCTTACCGTTTAGAAGGAAATCTTTAACTAACTTGAAGTTACCCTGGTGTACCTCTTACTACTTGCACCCCTTGCGATTTCTTTTATTTTTAAATTTTAGTCCCAAATTTGTAAAAACTGCTGGACTTACCTTTTGTGATTTTTTAAATGTTAGTCCCAAATTTGTTAAAACTGCTGGACTTGCCCCTTGTGATTTTTTCATTGTTGGTCCCAAATTTGCTGGACTTGCCCCTTGTGATTTGTTCAATGTTAGGCCCAAATTTGATAAATCTGCTAGTCTTACCCCTTGCAATTTTTTTCAAATTAAGGCCCATTTTTTTTTCTTCAATTTTAGGCCTTTCTGGAATAAAACTGCTAGACTTGCCCCTTGTGATTTGTTCAAGGTTAGGCCCATATTGTTGTGGCGATTGGTATATCAGCAGCCGTGATAAATCTGTTTTTGTTCTTTTTGTGTCTTCTACAGATCATAATCCAGAGAGTGTCGGATCTCGCAAGGAGTCAGCGTTCATCACTGGTAGAGATGCACAACTCAAGACAATGAATGCCTTTAGCAATCAATCAACCTTATTGGAGGTAATTATACATTTTTGGCAGTGATAGTAAAGTTTGCCGTATAAAAGGAAATCTATATCTACCTTGAAGTTACCCTGGTGTACCTCTGACGACTCGTACCCCTTGCGATTTGTTTTTTATTTTATTTTTTTAGTTCCAATTTTTATAAAACTGCTGGACTTACCCTTTGCGATGTTATTTCCAATTTTAGACCCAAATTTGATCAAACTGCTGGACTTACCCTTTGCAATGTTGAATTTTATTTTAGGCAAATATTTGACAAAAACTGCTAAACCCAAGCGATTTTGTTCAAACTTAAGGCCCAATTTCGATAAAACTGCTGGACCTACCAAATTGGTACTAAGTGCTGGACTTACTACCCCTTGTGGTTTTTTTTTAATTGAAGCCCAAATTTGTCTGGTGATTGCTATGTTATCAGAGATGATTAATTGTTGTTATTTTTTATTTTATTGTCTTCTATAGATCAAATTCAAGTTGGAGAAGGTCGTACTCTCAAGGAGTCGGCGTCCATCACCAGTAGAGATGCACCACCTTGCTGTATACTTTGTAATTATTTGTGTATTATAGGGATGTAGTTATAATTAATTGTGTGGTGAATCCTTCACACTTTTAGTTGTGTGGTGAATCCTTCACACTTTTAGGTGTGTGGTGAATTGTGGTGAATTAAATTCAGATGTGCTGATGTGTGGAGTTGACAAACTTGGTTGCCATATAGTGGAGCCGGATGGGAATTTTTCCCCAAGAGGGTATTAGTTAGGCGGGGTTTTGCCCATCTCATACATCAGCAACAGGGATGCAACATCTGATTTTTATAGTTTTGGATTTTTATAACCATTAAACAGTTTAAAAACACAGCACAAAATCTTGCTGTGCCTGGATTTCTGGATATGTCAATTCTTTTATGAAAATACAGAGTTGCATGCCTGAAATAGAAGACACTTTAGTGTCTAAATTCTTAGAAGTCAAACAAAATTTGACTTAGTATTTCCTGTTTAATTGTTAGTTGAATAATAGTTTTGTATTAGTCAGTGTTTTAGGATGTGCCACACTTTGTGTGTTGAGTAAGTGACGGACACTTTCCCTTGTGTTACTCTGAGCTCACACTTCCTTTGTGTTGTGAGTAACTGACACTTTCCCTTGCGTTAGCGAGGCTCACACTTCCTTTGTGTAGTAACTGACACTCCCTTGTGTTACTCTGGGCTCACACTTCCTTTGTGTAGTGAGTAACTGACACTCCCTTGTGTTACTCTGGGCTCACACTTCCTTTGTGTAGTGAGTAACTGACACTCCCATGTGTTACTCTGGGCTCACACTTCCTTTGTGTAGTGAGTAACTGACACTCCCATGTGTTACTCTGAGCTCATGCACACTTCCTTTGTGTAGTGAGTAACTGACACTCCCATGTGTTACTCTGAGCTCACACTTCCTTTGTGTTATGAGTAACTGACACTCCCTTGTGTTACTCTGAGCTCACACTTCCTTTGTGTTGTGAGTAATTGACACTCCCTTGTGTTACTCTGAGCTCACACTTCCTTTGTGTTATGAGTAATTGACACTCCCTTGTGTTACTCTGAGCTCACACTTCCTTTGTGTTATGAGTAACTGACACTCCCTTGTGTTACTCTGAGCTCACACTTCCTTTGTGTTGTGAGTAATTGACACTTTCCCTTGTGTTACTCGAGGCTCACACTTCCTTTGTGTAGTAACTGACACTCCCTTGTGTTACTCTGAGCTCACACTTCCTTTGTGTTGTGAGTAACTGACACTTTCCCTTGTGTTACTCTGGGCTCACACTTCCTTTGTGTAGTGAGTAACTGACACTCCCTTGTGTTACTCTAGGCTCACACTTCCTTTGTGTAGTGAGAAACTGACACTCCCATGTGTTACTCTGAAATCACACTTCCTTTGTGTAGTGAGTAACTGACACTCCCTTGTGTTACTCTGAAATCACACTTCCTTAGTGTTGTGACACTTTTCGTTGAATTGTTATCCACTTTTACCTACTCTGATTTGTGTTGAGATTTACCCACACTTCCCCCTGTGTGCTAAATTACTTAAATTTTTACAAAAGTTTATAAAGATCAATCCTTTTCACACTCACAGGTATATGATTCAGATTCGTACATGCCAAATTCACAAAACAAAATCTTTCTAAATCAAAGAAAAACTTCCCTTGCAGGTAATCAGGGCACTCTGATTGTTTTCTTGGGAAACAGTTTAACCAGTCAGAGAGCATTCTGTTTGAAACTGTTCAAAGAAATTTAAGCAATCTTTTGGCAGATATTTTGGATGAATATAAAATCGCCACCTTCCCTTGCAGATAATCAGGGCACTCTGATTGTCTCCTTGGGAAACAGTTTAACCAGTCAGAGGGCACTCTGATTAAAATGTATCAGTGAAACTTAAACAATCTTTTGGCAGAATCCTTTTGATCTTGATTTGAAAAAGACAAACTATTTCTTAATTACTTTTCTAACAACAAATTCTGAATCATATGTCTTTGTAATATTTAAGTTAATAAATGTAAGAGTTGCTCCTACCGAAAAATGAGACCATTTAAAAAAGTGAAACCTTAAACAAATGATGACTTTTCTTGCAAGCGAAGCCATTATTGTTGTTTCACTGACCAAGCATAAAATCAAAAATATGGAAATATAGGTAAAATTTTAAAAAAGGAATGACTTTGTCTGCAAGCGAAGCCGTTGACTTTGTTTCAGTAACCAAAAAACCAACAAAACTATGGAAATCTCTGTATCTTGCAGAGATATGGAAATTTCTACTAAAACGAATTCCACTATTCATGAATTTTGTAATAAAATGGTATTTTTTATGTTATTTTTGTTCTGAAAGATATTGGCAAAATCTTTCAGACCTTAAGGGAAACAACAATTTCTTATTTTGCTTTTCTCAAGTTTTTGGTTCAGGGTTGTTTTTTTTTTAATGAAAATCTCAAATTTAATTTATGGACTCATTGTGTATGAGCAGCTCATTGTGCTGTGTTAGGGCCTCATCCAAACCCTCTGAAAAACTCGCAGAGTTGTGCAAACACCTGTGCCTGTTGGTGGACCCCCTCGGCTGCCTGGAACAAGTGTTGGTTCTTTGGGCCCGGGTGCAATGGAAGATATGTTTTCCGTTCAGTGAAATTCTTTTAGTTGCACGACTAGTGTTCTCCTTCACTGGTGTAATGCCTTACAAAAATTAACGAGCTAGAGCGAGCATTTTTGGAAGCATGCGTTTGTACTAGGGCCTGAGCTGGAAGTTAGTGGTTGGTCCCTAAAACGTTCTGGTCGGCAAGATCTCTCAAGACGTCGGGATGAGGGCCCCTTATTATTTAGCCTTTTGTTGGTCACGTCATTCTTTTGTTTTTGAGTAAACAGGTTTGTACTGGGGATCTTTCATGATCAACAAAGGTGCCAAGAGATGTCTTCGTTTGAGCCAATGGAATCTGGACTTGGTGGATGGTGAGGACTTCTATCCAGTTGATGATATGAGGGCTGGAGAAACATGTTCTGCTTGGTCATGCCACTTCACATTCAAAATATCTAGTAAGAACACCAATTTTATTGCCTTTTGATACCAAAGATGACATTGGATTCATATAATTTATAGTTGTTTTGAGTTGTTTGTTTTTAGAAGAGGTCAAAGGTCAGGTCTATGTCAAGGTTCTTGGGGTCTGGT